>NC_134313.1:75465492-76734371 GCF_964195595.1 Calonectris borealis | reverse complement strand
CTGTCTAATACATGAACCCCACAAATTAGAGACAGCCAATGAAACTCAGACACTTCATTTTTCAATGAACCTAGACACAACAGACAGCCTGCTCCAAAGAGATCTTCCACAGATCTCCTTAGCTTCTGTATTCATGTTTGCAGCTTGCATCTCTTATCAGGTAGTGAACCTGTTGCACCAGCCCTAACTTTGATCTGCATAGAACATATTTTTTCTTCAGAGCAGCCGTTTCTCCTTACATTTTATTCAAAAGGACTGGAAATACTCAAAAATATTAAAAAGCATATCAATGTTAGTTTGCTTCATGGGGTTTTTTTTTCTGTGTTTGTTTTTTTTTTTTCCTCCTGTGTTTTGTCTTCAGCAGAAAAGCCTTGATTTCCTTAAGTTTCACTTTGAAATTATGTCTCTTCTACTGTATATATATTTCTAAAATATCAGATTTCCCTTCTGGGGTAAACCTGGTATGTTCATGGACATCTCAAAAATAAATCCTTAGCAAGCAGGGAGAACCCTGTTAGCTTTTTAATACATGCACTCCAGGAGATGTGCAAAAAGTTCTCTTACAGAAATGTACTTCACCTTTAGGCCATCGGGATAATATTCCTGTTTTGTGTTGTATCAGTTTGGGTGTGATAACATTGATACAGAATCTAAAACTGTTTCTTCTCTAATCTTTGCAGAGAAGTCCAGGGAAACATTAAATATTAAATGTTACTCGAATGTTTCCTGAAGCGACATTTCATCAGTACTGTGATTTTAAAGTCCCATGGCAATGATATTTAAGATGTCCTGACTAAGAATTCCCAAATACATTTCAAACTTGCATGAATGATCACAAGCCTTTAAAGATATTTTCATTTGACTTCTGATCTATATTTGGCAGGTTTAAAAATAACGCTAATAGCTATGAGAATGAGCTTTCTCTAATTATCCTTTCAGAACAATCCAACATATTCCACTGTCAATCAGTTGCTCATTTAAACCTGGTGGTAAACCCGTTCCTAATATTGCCCATAATAATTAGTGTACTTCCATGGAGAGACATTTTCACTGTTTTTAGCAGAGCTTTGCAATACATACTTATAAAATCTAGAAAAATACTGTAGACATTTTATTAGGGTTTTACAATCCAAAGTAAAAGAGGCTTAGTGCAGATGCTTGACAAAGGACCCATTAAACAAGTCAATCACATATCTGTGTCAGAGCTGCTGAATGTCCTGAGTGAATATATGTATTCATATATATTCCTGCTAGGGATGTATCAGGAAAAATTGATCCACCTCTAAAGTGGCTGGAACAAAAAATGGTTCTTTTAGCATCATATATTTTGGATTGGTTTTTTATGTATGATATTGCCACTCAGGTCAGAAACCTACACCTTGGTGGACTGTCTAGTTAAGCCAGCCATCTTCAGGGCTAATGTCTAATAGCTAGCACTGTAGCAGGCTGGTCTACCCCAGTAAATACCACCCAAATGAGAGACACACCAGCCCTATTTCACAGTGGGGGGGGGGGGGGGCAGGAAGGGGAGGGGGGAGCATAACAAGCAGACTGAATTTTCTCCAGGCCTAGCCTGGCACTGTGAAGTGTTGGGTTTGATGTCTGAGTCAGCAGAGATAGAGAAGCAAGCAGCAAGCAGCATGAAAGAAGATTTTAAGGGTCAGGGAGCTTTGGCAATCAGGGCAATTTGATTGCTTATTCCACCAGGATGGGAGATATTTACTTTTTCTTTTAATTCCTGTTGAGAGAAGAAAGAATCTTATTATCAGGACTAAGGACTGACTTGTTGGAGCGTGATAATTTTATAGGCTATCAAATAATCACCTTAACCTAAAAAGAATAGTGTGATGGAGGACAAGAGATCTAAAGGCAGTGAGATTTCAGGGTGGGTAAAGAGGACCCAAGGGAGACATTGACAAAAAGTGGATATGTAATTCGAAGGAAAATACACATGGAAAGTAATTTGGGAATAAGGGGGTATTTGAAAACTATAAAGGAAGGACATGGACAGAGCAGATAGATAACTGAAGGCAAAAGGGGCAAATGGGTGTGGGAGGAGAATGAAAGAATCTGAGGAATTGCTTGTGTTCCTCCTGATAAAACAATAGTACAATGTAAGGAGAAATGCACAGATGAGAGGGATTTTGACTTGGGTTTTTTTGGTTTGGGTTTTTTTGGTTTGGGTTGGGTTTTTTTAATTATTTGTTGTTCACAAAGACAACTGCAAAATGTCTCTTTAGAAGCTATGCTTGATGTTAACTGCATTCTCAAAGCAGATCCTGTAAAGGTCCTAATAAAGACAGCTAATGTAATGACAAAAAGATGCGGATGTGACAGGAGAATTTTAACATGGCTTTTACAGGGTAATTATCTTTGAATCCTCTGCTGTTTTTTTCTCATTGCATATTGGAAAAGTATACTATAATCACTAATGTGTTTTTAGTTTGTTTTTTAATGAAAAAACCCTTAAACAATTAAGTGACTATGAGACACCACAGATGGTTTCCTGTTCCTTTCATGACAATGCTCTACAGTGTGGTCCCAAAAGCTTTTAAGTCAAAGGAGTCTTTGTTTTGGAAACATACCAGCCAAGTCTCGTGTTTCAAGTATTATTTTAGAGCAATTATGAATGCAGGATTAAGAAATAAAGAAATAAATAGCCCAGGGGAACTCAAAAGAAGTCTATATACTCTATGACCATATTCCTCATTCAGGTAGTCAAACATGCCTTTTTTCCTAATCACCACAAAACATTCACACACTTTTTCTTATTTGTACTTTTTTTCTTTTGATATTGTGGGATTTGGCATTTAACATATCAATCTTGTTTTGTGTTCTTCAAAGCAGTGAGAAGAAAAATCTGTAGCATAATTCTATTCCAAATGACAAATTTCATATTTTGACACCAGTGGAATTTGTAAACTATTGAGTCCACAAGGGTCTGTACAGTTGGAGTCAAAGAAAACCAGCTTTTGAGTTTTTAATTAAGAGTTATATGAGGAGTTATACCATCAATAAATCCATGGTGGTGAAATTATTCTGTCATGTTTGTCCTTGACAATGGGCTTAATAGAAAGGGACAGACTATTCCAGATGTAGGGTGGGATTCACCTTCTCTAACAGGTGCTGTGGAGGTTTAAGTAAAAGCTAGTCTTCCCTGGGTTCCTTTGATATTTGAAAAGAGAGAGAGTTCTCCACGTGGTGCTTTATTATAGAAATCTACCCTGTGGTGAGATGACCTGCCATTCGCATCCGGTGACTATACAACAAACCTAAACTTAAACCTAATATCAGACTTAGATGTCTAATGTAAGATAAGATAAACTTCTCCCAGACGTTACTGGGCAGGAAACTGTAGCTTCTGCAGCATAGATAGGGAAAGCAATGGGAAATGGCAAAAATATGAACTCAGGACCAGGCTCTCAGGACCAGAAATTCATCTCCAAGCTCATGGAAAGATATATGAACTGAATTTCCACTGGTCAAGTTGCAAACCAAGTGTTTTAGGCTTTTAGTAGCCGTCTTTCTTTTCACAAAAATAGAAGGCTATTTGGATGGAAACTTCCCATCAAAGTGTTTGTTTGTTTGTTTTTTTAAAAAATGCAAAATTGAGATAAAGACTGTTTGGGAGATAATAACTATATTCAGATCCATAAAAGCTGTTGAGGGAAGAATAATTCCAAAGAGGAATTATTCTCTGGGAGGTGAGAATGGGCTTGTCAGTCATCGTAGCTGTTGATTCTGAAATGGGAAAGGATTTCATGAGGGGAAGAAAGGGAAAGAGTTTGCCTACATCAGACTCTTGCCTTTTAGTACGCTGTTAGTGCACACATGCTGGCACATGCAATGAGTATGGCTGTATCAGCATCTGAGAATGGATGCACACTTGCAAACATGGGCAAACACATTACGGGGAGGCATGCAAAACGCACACATACATTTATCCTCATTCTGAGGTAATAAACCCCACAGAAGAAGCAAAGTTAACAATGACAATTAGCTTCATTCTTGTATTTAATTTACTTTTGCTTTAGACCTTTTTCTAAGTAACAGTATTTTCTTCCATTGTTCAGAAACATGGCTTGGCCTAATTGCATTTTTATTTCTGAGTGGTAAGTAGCCATAAACCTTTTCAAGAACATAGTCTTTGACCTACTTAGAAGTGCTGAACAATTACGAAAGCACAAACCCCTGATTTTTAAAGGACACATGCAAGCATCCTTTTCTCTTTGTTAAATAAATGTTATAGGACAGCAGACTTCCAAGAGACATATCTAAGAGGTGTAAGCAATATTGTCTTTGAATATCTAGTGTTTATCCTCTGCAAATAGGCAATTTAAGAGTTGTATTGAACCACAAAGATTGTGTTTGAGCCATTTACAAGTACTAATTTATAAATCAGTAGCATGCCAGTAATTTTAAATTTCTCTGAGTATCATGTGCCTAGAATCCCAGCTTTTAAGTATAAATTTTGTACTGCAAATGCACCTTTAAAAGTCACATTTGCTGAATAAAACCACATTCTTAACTCTGTTTTGAAGAGGCTGGATAAATGAAAAGAGAAAGACTAACAACTGCTATTTGGCTGGTATGGTCAAAAACAAAATGATAATTCAATGAGAAGATTGATTAAAAAGGACAGGAATTAACAACTCCTAGTTCCTGTACTTCAGTCCAATTCTGATATTACTGAAATTATTGAGTCACGCAATCATGGCTCTTAGTGAGGATGTAAATTAAATATTTGTTCTCAGAGAAGGAATTACTTTGTTGTAAAAAGCCTGGGAAGTTTCAGAAATAAGCTACATGGCAAATTGCTCTGGAAAGACCAATCTGAAAATATCAGCTCTTTAGCAATGTTTTAGGCAAGCTTACAAGAAATCAGTGAGGTTTCCAAAAACACTACTCTGTCTACACTTAGCATAAATTGGTGAAATAGACCTAAAAAATTACATGGATTTCCTCAAATTAGCACTTTCTGACAAAAAATCAATTCAATTTTCAAAATCCTCAACTAGTTGTAGTTAAGCCAGACTTCATGTCTTTCTTTGCTGTTTCCCCAATCTCAGACAGGTTGATGCATGGTATGCAAGTTTGTCAAAATTTTATCTTGTAACCACACAATTAAAAAAAAAAAAGGTGATTCCCACTTAATGTGATAATGCTTACAGAAACTGATTTCTTCATGGTTTTTGTTAATAGACCATATATTGTCGCATCTGTCTGATTAAGTTCACATAGATGAAGATACAACCATGGTGAAAGGAGTGTGGAAGAACAGAACAATATTTCATTTATTCTGAGAGCAAATCACTCTTTCACCAGAAGCCAGCCTATTAAGACTCTCATTACAAATATGTCCCTAGGACTTATGGATTGCTATTTTCAAGGCTACTAATTATTAATGGAGAATAATGGCCAATGGTTAGTCTCAGTCAATGGCTCAGTTCACCAAATGAGGTGCACTGAGGCTTTTCACCATGGAAACCCACAAATTTCTGTGCTTCTGTCCTGTGTTAAATTAACCAGACTTCCTCCTGTCACTTACTTAGTTAAAAAATTAAGCTCAAAACAGTATCTACTGTAGATTTGCAATGCATATAATACTTCAGATAACATTTCAAATAGGCAGGATTTTATACATTCTGTTACCAAATGAGGAGGAAAAAAATCCACAGTAACTGAATTTTCTAAGCTAGGAACCAATACCTATTTTCAGTACTTTGAAAAGAGACTGGAAACCATTGGTGGGAGTAAATACGATCATGGCAATTAATGATTTTGAGATCTGTAAATTCTGTTATATCTAATCTGAGATCATAGAATCATAGAATCATAGAATCATACAGGTTGGAAAAGACCTCTAAGATCATCGTGTCCAACCGTCAACCCACCACCACCATGCCCACTACACCATGTCCCTAAGGGCCTCATCTACACGTCTTTTAAATACCTCCAGGGATGGTGACTCAACCACTTCCCTGGGCAGCCTGTTCCAAGGCCTGACCACTCTTTCAGTAAAGAAATTTCTCCTAATGTTCAATCTAAACGTCCCTTGGTGCAACTTGAGGCCATTTCCTCTTGTCCTATGGCTAGTTACTTGGCAGAAGAGACCAACACCCACCTCGCTACAACCTCCTTTCAGGTAGTTGTAGAGCGCGATGAGGTCTCCCCTCAGCCTCCTCTTCTCCAGGCTAAACAACCCCAGTTCCCTCAGCCACTCCTCATAAGACTTGTGCTCCAGGCCCTTCACCAGCTTCGTTGCCCTCCTCTGGACACGCTCCAGCACCTCCATGTCCTTCTTGTAGTGAGGGGCCCAAAACTGAACACAGGATTCGAGGTGCGGCCTCACCAGTGTCGAGTACAGGGGCACGATCACCTCCCTACTCCTGCTGGCCACACTATTTCTGATACAGGCCAGGATGCCGTTGGCCTTCTTGGCCACCTGAGCACACTGCCGGCTCATGTTCAGCCGGCTGTCGACCAGCACCCCCAGGTCCTTTTCCTCTGGGCAGCTTTCCAGCCACTCTTCCCCAAGCCTGGAGTGTTGCCTGGGGTTGTTGTGGCCGAAGTGCAGGACCCGGCACTTGGCCTTGTTGAATCTCATACAGTTGGCCTCAGCCCATCGATCCAGCCTGTCCAGGTCCCTCTGCAGAGCCTTCCTACCCTCGAGCAGATCAACACTCCCGCCCAACTTGGTGTCGTCTGCAAACTTACTGAGGGAACACTCAATCCCCTCGTCCAGATCATTGATGAAGATATTGAACAGGACCGGCCCCAGTACTGAGCCCTGGGGAACACCGCTCGTGACTGGCTGCCAACTGGATTTAACTCCGTTCACCACAACTCTCTGGGCTCGGCCGTCCAGCCAGTTTTTTACCCAGCGAAGAGTATATTTCAGAAGTTATCAACTTCTAAAAAGAGTCTGATCAACATTTTCTGAAATCAGACCATTTAATGTGCTTTGAGGTTGGAATTATAAAAAAAAGCCTCTTGTGAAAATCTTGGCCAGAGGTTTTTGCACATCAAAGGATGGATTCCTAGAAATGAAAGATCATGTAGCTCTGACCTCTGAGGTGGACAACACTACACACTTTTAGAAAACAATTTGGCACAAAATTAATCAAATACTGGCTTTCCTTTGGAAAAGGAAATAAATTAAGCGAAATGGGGATAATATTCACAGCCGATTGTATCTCCTATTTTTGTTCTAGGAGGCTAGTACAATGACCTGGGTGGTGAATTACGAGGTGAATATGGTTTCAGGGACAGGAAGGTAGATTAACTAAGCAAGTGCACATACTATTCTCCACGGATAGCAAATTAGAGAGATTCATCACAGCTCTTCCCAAGTGAGCAACTAGTAAGAGCTCTACTACAGTAGGAGGCATACTGTCCTATCCTACACGTTTTTGGTTGGGTTTTTTTCCCCCACCAGTAACAGGTTCTGCTTTGCTCATTCATCAACAACTTAATTTTAGACTAATATGATAGCACAGGATAAGCTGAAATACTCCTTTCTTCAGTATCCCAGACTAGTATAGGATCAAGGAGTATGCATTTTATTATAATGACCAATATAATTTTAGAAACAGGATTGCATTGGAAATAGGAAGCTCACAAAACACTGTAATTTTATTTGTGCCTATTTTTGCTAGTGTCAATTAATAAGCTTGAGCATAAACTAAGTCAAAACACATGAGTATATTTAGGTCTTGTGCAACAGATAAAGTTGTGGGTTTTTTTCTCCTACCCTATCTCTGAAAACCATGGATCCAGTTCAAGAGAACCAAGAACAGAGAGAAAGAGAGGTTTAAATCTGAGATTAAACTGTGTGTGGAGTGACTTCTTTATATTCCTGCGATTGTCTGATTTCAACACAATTTGTTCTCTTGTTTCTTTTTGCATAAAAAGTTCAAATCCTTAGAAAAAAAAGAGTTTGTATATGCTTTGATTACAGCCCATGGGATTTGAGTTTGGTTCCTTATGTGTCCTTTTTGCTCAGGAGGCCACCCTGATGTGCAGTGCAGCTGGGGACTTCTGAGAGAGAGCTGAATCTCCTTATTGTGATAGAAGACAGGAAGCATCTGACCAGAAATCTGGGGCTGTCAGATCACAGTAGCACTATATTAATGCATTTTGGATCTTAGCTTAAGGTCCATGGACCAAGCCTAATATTTAGCCTGCCTTTGTATACCCACATATCTTCTAAGAGGTTACCTGTTCCTTGAATGCTTAGATTTCTGTGGTCATATTTAGAAACCAATTATGTGTGCCAAAATTGTACCTTGCAAGTTTGATAGCTTGAAATGTGGTCGTACGTGAATAGATGGATAGCCTGGGAATGGCTGGGAAAAAAGCAGCTAACTTTTGGGAGTTTTAAAGGGCTTGATTCTTCAGTTAAGCAGCTTTTTGTAGATGAGGCGAATTGATTGCTCATTACTGTATCACATATTGCATATAGCTTTGGATTCACTGCATTTCATTTATACAGTTATATGTCATGTGGATATCTTACTCCACAGACCCTCTTTCTCATTTTTCCCCCTCAAACGTAACAGCATCAGTTGCAATAACATTCTATGCACATTGCCTTGTGAAAGACTGACAGCACAGTTTTCTGTTCAAGGGAAACATCGATTTGATGATAAAGAGTTGACAGCAGGTATTTAAAGTATGAGTGATATTGCATGACCCCCTAATTTTTGAAAGGGTTCATGTGATGATGAGGAACACTCACAGCTATTGCAAGAGCTTTGCTAAGCACAACAACATCTGGTACAACGTCTGCTTGAAAAAAAGGGACACTGAGGATGAATTAAGTTGTCACAACCCTTGTTTTTTTCAAGGGTTATACTTGAACAATTACGTAGCACTGAGATACTAAGAAAACTAGAGGCACGATTTTCAATCAGTAATCTGAAACTCCCTGAATGACAATTCTAAATTATTTAAAGAAAGACAGTCATACAATCATAGAAAAGCAAATTCATAGGTGTTACACAGCAATGTGTGTGTGAAAAGTTTCCAAAGGGCTCTGTAGTGACTGGGACTGATTTTTCTTAATTATTTTTTTTTTAATCAACAAATCAAAAGATTTTAAAACCACTGAGCTAAGGAAGATAAAAGGCTGGAACAAAAGTAACTGATGGAGTAGGGGAGGTTTGATAATAACTTGTGAAAGTACAGGAAATAATTGTGACCTTAGAAAATAAAATGCAGACTCTAGGGTTTCCTCATTTATAGAATCATAGAATCATAAAATCATTAAGGTTGGAAAAGACCTCTAAGATCATCGAGTCCAACCGTCAACCCAACACCACCATACCCACTACACCATGTCCCTAAGCACCTCATCTACACGTCTTTGAAATACTTCCAGGGATGGTGACTCAACCACTTCCCTGGGCAGCCTGTTCCAAGGCCTGACCACTCTTACAGTAAAGAAATTTAGATAATAATAATAATAATGTGACTATACTCTATACCAGCCAAAAATCTGTGAGGTATCTAGTATGCTTCTTAGCATGATAAATTGGAATTTACTCACTCTCAGTTTAGATCAGGGCAACCAGTTAAAAATAAACTCTCAGAAAACAACTTATATCTCTGGCTGAATAAATGGGACCTGGTACCATTCCCAGAAGGTATTACTGTCTATTAGATGACACTTTATTCACAATACCCTATATAGAGGTAGCTCTTGACATAAGAGCACAGGATGTGTCTTCGTTTGAACTTTAAGGATGCATTTCAGTGCCAGGAATATCTCCAGAGAAACTGTCAGAAGGCTAGATTTTCAGTGTAGCTTAAATCAGTGTAGTTCATGAAACCAGCAGACCTGCACTGATTTATACCACCAAAGGAACCTGTCCCTCACTTAGAAACAACTTAGAGTACTGGCATATATTTCACTGTCTTTGAGGGCTCTGTGTGTGCATGTGTGTGTATTTTTTACTGTTACTTCTGTCTATTTATGAAATGGATCTTTGTATGGCAGATACATAATTTTTTTCGCTACTCTTTTCAGAAAATAAAACTGTTCTCAAATGAGTAATTTTATTATGACATCAAAAACATGATTTCTTATTTCATCAAATGATTCCAGAGCTACATTGTACTTTATAATGTCTGACAACTTTATAGAAAAAGCAAGTCATGACTTAGTCATATGGAAGCTTTTCACAGATTACTTACTTGTTTATGGAAGACTGAATGGTGATTCAACAGATTGTAATCTTCTTTGAGTCAACTGTGAACAAATGCCCCTGAAGGCTGTTAAGAGACACCATACGGTATGAAGTATTTGTCTTTCATAAGGGAAACCAAGGTTCAGCTGCACTTGGATGAAGATGGGCTGTACAGTAATACAGTCATTTCCCATCATGATCTTGGCAGGTTCTGCATTAGGTAGTCTATAACATGGGGCTACACATTTCTTGCTACCTACTCCCCACACACATGTACACACAAAATCCATCCCTGAGTCAAAATTTTTTCAATTTACTCTTAAAAATCCCAGTACAGCCATTGTAAGGATCAGAGGTATTAATCCTGATTTCCTGAAGAAATTCCAACTGGGATAATCAAGAATTTCATTGCAGTTTCAACTGGATGAGACTTATTTTCATATCTAAAAGCATGAGGGCAGGTGCTGCTAAGCAGATGGGAGGGGGCTTCTCTAAGACATGGGTAGATCCCAGGGTAGAATTTCATGAGCCATTTGTTCAATAATGGTGTCAACTTAAGCAATCTTAACCTTTGCTCCTTCCCACTTATCCATATCGTCATACTACCTACTCAGTTGTGCTGATAGATGTTCTGGATTGGGAACCACATCTGGTTTGAAAATAACACTATTTTTCTCATAAGGTTATTTTTCATCTGTGTTGTTTACTAACTCAGGTTCACTGTGTGATTCATGCAAATTTATAGCTCTGCACATGAAGGGATAATGTGAAAATAAGACAGGGAAGTGAATTCCAATGCTGTTTAAACAATTAGTGCTTAAAAAAGTGCTCGTGGTACTGCATCTGTAGTGGTGGTGCAGAGACTTTCAGGCATCATTTTTCAATTAAGATTCCGGCTTTCAGTCACTTATGCAAATACGTTTGAAGGAGTAGTGTTTTTGCAGCTGTAACACAGATATGAGATATGATCTCCCCTCTGAAACTAGAAAGACATCTAAAGTAACCAAAAAGCACGTTAGAATTTTCTAGCAACATCAAGTGGTCTAATAAAAGATATTCTCTGTGACCTTGCCTCAAATAACATTTAATAGTGCCACAGATTTCAGTAGGACTGCTGATAGTAGTAAAGATCTGCATCTATGTTAATAATTACAGAATTGGTACTGTAGTTCACAAAACATTTATTTCTGAAAATATAAATATAGGTGATTTTAGACGTCTTTCTTGTTATTCAGAACAGGCATAGACAAATTTCAAGTAGACAAAGATCTTTTCATTGTAAATAACCCAGATAATGAGGAATAATTTAAGGAAAAAGTAAAATCCACAAACTAGCCTGTATTATGGTTTTGATTTTCATTTTTTTCCAGAGGACATTTCCAATGGCTACTTAATATTTCAGATATAGTCAACTTATTTTCTCTCCTTGCAGTCTGTGACCTCCTGTTTATTTGCAGACCACCCTAGTTTCTTTCCCAGCTGAATACTGTCACGGGCAAATATTTCCATGATAAATTTACATGTACATGCAGCAGCAGAAAACCTCCACCTACATTTTTTTTTCATGCAAGCCTTAACCTGTATTCTTACAGTCCATGCCTAAAATAAGTTCTTTAAGTTAAAATCAAGTCATAAAGTTTTCTCACTTGGCCTTTGATAATTAGAATACCAATACCAAATAAAGAATGACACATTCCTTTATTTGCTGCTAATCATACTTTACAATATAACTAGGGAGAAATTGTATTTCTACACTTTTTATTACATGACATTGCTATATACTCTACCGTAACTCCTTCGTGTTACAAAAAGCAGTAATAAAACTGAAACTCAGTAATTGTAGACTTGGCATAAAAGCTCCACAAGGAATATTTTCTTTCCTCTTTCTCAGTCAGCAAAAGTGATTGCATGGCAAATGACACAGCTGCTTTTAATGGCTAACTGGACATGGCTTCATTGTAGATATTGTAAAATTAGCATATCTTCAACTTCGCCCCTCTTCTTGGCAGAGATACAGAATATGGAAATGTACTAAGTAGGGCTTCTCAAATTCTTCGCAACATTGTGGTCTCATTCCCAGAACTATCTCCGGAAGACTCTACAAAGGCAAAGTAAATCCATCATCAAAGCTTACAGTGTGACGTGTATGGTGGATCTGCTGTGGCTACCATTTTGTTAACTGAACACCTGTTCCTATTTTTCAAAGCTGTGTATTGACGTTACAAATATTTGCAAAATAAATCCAGATTTGAGAAGGATCAAGAATTGCTTTCTGTGGTGTCTGGCCTGTCTCCCTGTTCCCATTTCATTGGGGCTGCCCTCACAGTTAAAGTTTTACTTCTGACCGCCATTGCCTACAGAAAAATCAGAAGTCCTGGTTCTGCGAATTTGGTCTGGTCAGCCTGGCTCTGCAGCTGGTGAGTTGCTAAGGTGTCAAGGAGTTATTTCATATATTGCCTGGAGCAAGCAAGTGTGGCATAGTTTGCTGACCCTGCTACATGTTTGTTCTCAAGGAACAAGTACTACAAAAGAACATAGGTTTGAAATTCTTCTGTTAGGAATCATAAAGAACAACAATTAACATTTACCACACTCTATAAACTCTTCATTCTGCAAGATGTTCAATCTTTATTCAGTTGTCATACAGAAATACATTGGTGAATGTGGCAGCTTTTGTCAGGATGTGGCAACTCAGATTATAATGAACAGTTACATTAGTTTCATCTATAAGGTCCTTTCTGTAGACCTTAAGCCCTGTCCTAAAAAATCAAGAGCTTCTCTTTTTTTCTTTTTTTTTTTTTTCATAAGATCATCTCTGATTATATTGCTTTATTTGATGTGAACAGTTAATTTTGGAATGAGATAACTTGTTTTGGAAAAGAATCCTGCTGATGCGACCTTATTTGGCAGATGAGAAGCCTCCCCCCTTCCCTGCCCCCCCAGGTTGGTTATAGACAAAATGCCAGGATAATACATATGTCCATTTTTCCCATTACATTTGATAGGACGTAATGCTTTTGCACAAATCTTATTTGGTCAGTGATTCTTACAGCAGACTAAAACCTCATGTAGGCACCAGCAGTAAAGGTAGTGACCAGCCCATGCTTTCACCACTTATATATTGTGTAGAAATGATAATATCTCAACTTCTGATAAGAACAAGTCCATATACTGACAGTCCTGAATGAGGCCAATGTTTCAAATGACACACAGTAGAGCAAAGTCATAAGACAAACCACCTTTACTAAAGAAATAACAGCTACCGCTTAAGACATCTTTGGCCTCAGGTCTTCTGAATCCTGGACTTTGATACAGTTTTACTAGTTCATGCTGAAGTGGTATATATGGACTTTTCAGCAACTGAGCTGTTTTATACAGGAACCTTACACAGAACATCCATATTCACCACACTTTATTTCCTAGATTGCCACTTTGGATGATAAACCCTGTAGGCAAAGGTGAACAGAAATGGAGCTGTGGCATCTCTTGAACTATCAGGAGTCATGAGGTCAGAAGTATGCCCTTTTCAGGATGGCAGGAAGGTATCAACTCACCTACCAGTTGCAAGGGAAACCTAATATCTGGTGGTTTGTTTTTTTCCCACCTACACAAGGTTATCTTGGGTTAATTCAGGCTCTTGGTATATTCAGTAACTAACAAAGGTGAAACTGCAGTTCTGAAGAAACCAGATCAATGCCATAAGCACTTACTGTCCTATGTTATTTCCGGCATTCCTGAGAAGGACAAAGTGTGATCCAAACTTTTCTGCTTAGAGTTCCCAAATCAACCATGTTACTGAATAAATTTCCTTCTTTTCTCTCTAACCCTCTCTCCTTTTGCTTTATTTCTTTCCCTTTATTTCCAATCTTCCTAACTAGTTGATAAACTCCAAGTTTTGAAGATTTTTCTAGATCTGCAGCACGGTTTACAGGGTTAGGTTTTTCTTTTTTGCCTTGCTTTTTGAATGACTTTTGCTGTTTCACTACTACCAAGTTCTACGTTAGTCAGACTTTACCATCTGCATCGTACAAAGACACATGTTCCGAGTGAAAAATTGTCAAACAAATTGCAGTGTACAGGAGTCAGGCCTTTGTCTTGATGATATACAGTCACATCCCTAGCAGCACATCTCTAAAAAAGTTTTGTAATTAAATCGTGCAAGCCAGTTCCTCATTAAAGATCATTGGCCTAATTACAATCACAAGTACCATTAACATTTTGGTAATCCTGATTTTTGCTACTGTCATTTCATCACTATCATAGAGCTAGCCCACCGTAATGACCACAACTTTCTATATTATTGCCATATCTTTTTCATATCCTTTCACCTGGAAGACCTAATTGTACTGAGTACCTTTTTCCAACCTGAAAGGAGGGCTTTCACTTGGATAAATCATCTCAGTCTTTATGGGATTTCTTTTTAGACAGAGATATTAATGAATTACTATATTAAAAAGTTAATATGTTAACCAAAAGTTAACTATGTTAACTTAGTTTAAAATGAGTGGTTGCATGACCTTTATTCATTAATGAAGTGAAGATTTTCTAAAGAAAAAACACAAAATCTTAACAGTGCCTACTCAAACCAGACTAGATTTTAAGAAGGTAAGGACAGAGAAGGTAGTCTTCCTGAGAAAGTCACAGTAGGAGCTGATAACCAGGAGAGTTCTTCTATGTACTGGTTTACTGGTTTACTTTTAAAAAGACTTATTTCTGCATTTTCACTCCTTACGAGAGACAGAGGAAACTGTTTTGGTAGAATGAAATAAGTAGGTTGTTTCTGATGGAATTAGCATTGAAAGAGTTCAAGGTTTGAAGTCCAGTTTCTTAATTCGTATAAGCACGTGTGTAACATTAAGCATATCAGTTCTTCCATGACTCATGGCCTTCAAGCTGGTTGTCTCTTTTTGTTCAAGGATCCAGGCACAACATACAATTTCCATGTTAGGGAGAGATTACAGCTATGGCACTGGTGTGTAGAGTTATCCTGCTGTTTTGCATTTGTGTTAACTTCAAACTGTATTGACAGAGCCCCAGAGACTGAGTAACTAAAAGTTGGAGAAACCACAGGATTTCCAGTTCACACTGTTTTTCATTTAGCTTTTAGCTAAACAATGCCATCCATATTCATCAAGAACAAGAGTCTCTGAGATCCAATACATTAATTTTCCATCCGAATACCCAGCCTGACCAAAGTTTCAGTGGGGGTCTTTATTCTCTTTTTCTACATACAACCCATTAGCTGAAAGAATTATCCATACTTGTATCATTTAATGAAAATGAATGACTATTAAGAAAGCTCTGAGAGACTATTAATACATAAGAGTTTAACAAAATACCGCTTCCTGCCTTCCCTTCTTCCTTTCTTTTATTGTTTTTAATTAATACATTTTAAGGTTACTGAGGAACTATGATCAATATCACCTGGAGAGCAGTAGGGAAAGAAAATGAAACCAACCTTCAGAATGACATTTCTCAACTTTCCCCTCAAAAAGCATGTATTATTCCCCACATCATGAGTGCATGTACTAGGTTTCGAAGGATCACAGCAACATGCTATGGAAAAAAAAAGTAGGGAGGGAGCTTTAAGCACTTTCTTTGCTTTCTGTTTGGCATGACTAAGCTAGTCTGCTGGATGGAAGCAAGCAGAATTGCCTACCTACCTGAGGATACTAAACAGCTAAAAATCCATTTGAAAATTGTTGATGTTAATTTTATGTTTATTTCTGGTGATTTTTTCCAATTTGAACTCCATTTATATGGAATTTTCAGAAGAACTGAAATTTTCTTTTCTAACACTGTCATTCATATGAACTACTTACAATAAGTAGTAAATTAAAGAGCCCCTAAACAAACAAAATGAATGAATAGATACTTTAGATGTTTTAAAATTACTAGGGAGAGTGAACGTAGTTGCTTTTCTTTTTATCACTGACTCTCTCTTGTCTACTCAGTTCTGTGATGGATACCTTTATAAATGTCACACTGCAACAGCATTATTCTAGATGCCTAGTATTTATCCTGAGCTATTTCTGCCTCAGGTTTTCTTTGAGGTAAAGGAAGTTTGGCATTTTAGGCAAACTGGAGCCAGATCCTGTCATGGTAAAAAAGAGTCCAGGATAGAGAAGCACTTTTGCACACAACAATTCAACATTTCTTACTGGCTTCTGTGGTGGGTAATTTTCCTGGGGGAGCTGTTTGCAGTTTATCCTGTGTTACCAAGTAAAAAAGGATGTAGGGTGAGCACTGGGAAGCAAGACAGCCTTGTGCCTCGATGCGGCTAGGGCAGCAAGTCAGGGAAATGCTGAGAAAGAGCAAAAGGGTACTTGTCCCTTGTGAGCCCCTGTGCATGTGCATCCTGGAAAAATTCCTGGAGTGCCTGTGGGACCATCCAGGAGGAGCAGGCATGGCAAGCAGGGAATTGTCCTCTGAGTGAAGGAGAGAGGGAGGGTGCTCGGAGGCACAGCGAGCTGGTGCACAGCCAAATTTCACAGATGAGGTGAAGAAAGTTATTCTGGTTTGCAAGGTCCCTGTCGAGCCTTGAGACTTGCTGGGTTGAGTGCCAAGGTCACAGCGAAAAGATGCAGAAGATAGATGAAGGACTGGTTCTTTTGGATTTTAAGCTGTGACCAGAAAAGAAAGGAAGAAAAAAAGAAAAAAAGAAAGAAAGAAAGAGGAAGGAAGGAAGGCAGGCAGGCAGGTAAAGAGAGAAAGAGAGGAAGAAGAGAGAAAGAGAGAGAGAGAGAGAGAGAAAGAAAAAGAAAGAAAGAAAGAAAGAAAGAAAGAAAGAAAGAAAGAAAGAAAGAAAGAAAAAGAAAACAGTAGTATGCTCACTTTAAGAACAAAGTCCAAACACGTCAACCTCCAAGCCCTCACTAACTCCAACACAGACTCTTTCTTCCAAGGTATTTCTTCCTGAGGGCCTGTCTCATTGGCTAAGTTGGTAAAGAGTCTCAAAAGAAAAAAGCCCCCAAAACACTGAACCTTTCTCATTTCAGGATCCCAGCATGTTGGCGTGGGTGCAAAAACAGACAAACAAACCAAGAAGATGGTCTTAATGCTCACTTCATAGGAAGCCTCAACATGAATATCTGAAAAAAAGCCGCATAGTTTCCAGATTTTTTTTCATGCAGGGTATTGCATTCTTCCTCCATAAAACCCTTGAACTAAAGCGATCATTTTCTTTTTTCTTCATAAACAAATATGAATGCCTGGGAATTCCTCATTTCTTGGATCTTTTTTTCAGGACACTTGAAGAGATTGTGTGGGCTGTCTCCAGGGATTCTGTCCTGAAGATGTGCAAACACAGCCACTATTGTCATGCTGCCACTTTTCATGGTGTTATTGTGAGTCTCAAAACATATGGTGTTTTTCTTAAAGCTTCAGCTACCAGAGTAATGACTGTTAGCTGTTTACTTAGGTTATTTAATGTCAGCCATGGAGATTTTAATATTGCAGCATTTCACAGGCCTTAATATGTGTGAGGCAGAAACCCATCAAATCCTGATTTTGCAAGTGAAGAACCAAAGCCATGGAAAGATTAAGAAGTGTAAGGTCACACAGGAAATCTGCTGCATGTACCCAGGTTTTTCCAAGCCCTTTAGGCTAGTGTCCAAATCACTGATTCATATTTTATTCAGCTTTTATGTAAGATTAACAAGCAAATAGAAGACTAGGATTATTTTGATCATGTAAAAATGAGCGAGAAGGTTACATCTAAAATCTTAAGGTTCTAAAGAGAAGTAAGAACAAAGGTTATTTCTGCTTTATTGCATTTAAACAAATCTCATTCCATTTAGGACTTGAAGTTAATAATTCTGTTATTTCCTCCAGCTTGAGAAAAAGAGGAGTTTTTAAAAGAACACCTTTCACAGTATTCCTTCTGGCATCCCCTTATGATAGAAGGCTTTTTGTACTTCATGACCAGAGTATGATATGATGCAACCAACCATGGCTATATGTCTTATTAAAAGCATAACAACCAGCTTGTAGCATGTTCAATGCTCAGCAGGCCAGTAGAAAGAACTGACAGATTTTGAAGTGACTGACAAGGACAAGATAAGACAATTTCTGTTCTGATTCAGGAGAAGCTGACCTTTCAAAAGTCTTCCTGCATGAGGACACTGACCTACCAATACAGTTAATTCCCTCTTACATGTAAAAATGTTCGATCTCAGCAAAGAAAACAACCTCCTGAGGAGAAAAATAAATATTCCCTTTAAGAAAGGCGATAAAGAACTTAACTTGGTGTCCTGGTTTTGGTTGGGATAGAGATAATTTTCTTCCTAGTAGTTGGTATAGTGCTGTGTTTTGGATTTAGGATGAGAAGAATGTTAATAACACACTGATGTTTTAGTTGTTGATAAGTAGTGCTTACACTAGTCAGGGACTTGTCAGCTTCCCATGATCTGCGAGGTGCACAAGAAGCTGGGAGGGACGACAGCCAGGACATCTGACCCAAACTGGACAACGGGGTATTCCGTACCATATGACGTCATGCTCAGTATATAAGCTGGGGAGAGTTGGCCAGGGAGCAGTGACTACTGCTTGGGAACTGGCTGGGCATCTGTTGGCGGGTGGTGAGAAATTGCATTGTGCGTCACTTATTTTGTATGTTCTTTTATCATTGTTATTATTATTATTTTCCCTTCTTTTTCTGTTCTATTAAACTGTCTTTATCTCAATCCACAAATTTTATGTGTTTTTTTTTTATTCTCTCTCCCATTCCACTGAGGGCGGGGAGTGAGTGAGCGGCTGCGTAGTGTTTGGCTGCCTGCCGGGTTAAACCACAACACTTAGCAACCACCTTTTGACACTCTTTCTTCAGAAGAAAGAAGGTGTCATGCCCAGACTAGATGTACAGTACCCCTTCCCACATAAAGGATGTAAATATCAGGAACTCCCCTTTGCCATTTTTTCTTACCTTGAGGTATACAGGGGGAGGAGAGCTGCTCAAGAGCTTGCACAGATTTCAGGGACAGGATTAAAACAGTGATTCAGGATCCAGTGATCCAAAATGCAATAAACTCAATACAGGCTCTCCATTTGCTTCCTTTTCCTATTATCTTTGCAGACCCAGTCCGAAGCCAGCAGAAGTATTACTTTTGCCCTTCCAATCCAAGGTCAAACAAGGTATGGAAGCATCCTAATTCCAGACTAAGGAACTGAGACTATTTGGAAACCTAGCTGTTTGCTGACGCACATTGCTGCACAATGAGAAGACACATTTCTTAAAGCAGGAAAGATGTATTTCACTTGGTCTTTTTTTCTTCCCTATTTTCAGAGCTATGTTATGCTGCTGTCCATCCAGAGCTTAATAACTATAAGAAATCTATTCTACTTCTTCATTCTCCATTCAAGAGTCCCTTAACAGGCTATTTTAGCTGTCCTGGTCAGTAACCTCACCTAAGAAGTCATGTTTAGGCTTCTCTTCCATTCAAAGCATTCTGACAAACAGCAGCTGCTGAGCAATTTAGATCTCCTATAGCATACTCTAATCATCTTATCCTTGTAACATCGACATTGCTGGGAAATCCTGAAGGAGGGGTTTCCTTTTTACGGAGGTGAAATTGCAGCACTTTATGTCTTCGTTTCCTACTCTTTTCTTTTTCCCCTTTGTTCAAAGAAAAGATCCTGGCTACCAACAACTAATAGCCAAAATACTAACGAAAGCAGTATACTAATTACAGTGGCAATGGAAAAAAAACAGGAATCTGGTGCTAGAAGTCTTTGAGCTGGGACAGATTTTACTTGCTGCTGTAAAGTGGATAACAAACTGTGAATTTCATTTCCAATTCTGCTCAAAATGAGTTAGTAAAGGGAAGGGCAGGACGTCCTTATAATTTGCATTGGGAAAAAACAAACATTATGGAAACCAGTAAGCTTCTAGAGACGAAGCTAACTATGAAGCTTCTGACAAGATATAATTTCCTTCCTGATTATGCTTGAGAGATGATATAAGTTAGAGGAAAATTCTAGAAATGATGGATTGAAGAAGCACACTTGTTAACCGCTCTGACAGCCTGCTCTCTGATCTTAGAAAATGTAAGCACACTGAGCATCGCAGTGGCGTGATCTGTGTCTTGAGTGCTTTGTATTGGTTGAAAAAAATATGGTTATGCAAAATAAATTTATACATAGTAACTGTGGAATAGAACTCAGAATCTGCAAGGCCTTTTAAAAAGGTGTTTAATTTTGACTGAAAGTGAATTACTTATAAAATGAAAAGAAATGGAAGATCACAGTCAATTATGTGAGTCCTTCTAAAGTCTGTGTTTCTTTTTTAAAAGGCGAGTAAAAATACTGAGAAAATCTCTAGCACTGGTAATAAAACCTTCAAACATAACAACAGCCTTACTTATTCTGACATTAAAGGAAGCAAAATACAGCCGCTCTCCCATGTCAAATGATGAAACTTCTGAATACAATGAGCAGGTCAAAGCTTCTCAGTTTTGTTAGTGTCATTGTGCATTCACAGTGGATTCAAACTCCTCAGAAGTACTGTTGTTTCTTCCAAATTTATAGTATAGTTACCTTTGATAAGCATAGGGTGTAATCATTGGAGGACATTACCCTTTTTTACACACATAAGTAAAGAAGTACAAAGACTTACATAAACTAGATATTAAAAAGTATCCCTCATACAATAAGCTCACATAATCAGGGAAGTACTGTATTGATTGCAAAAATCCAAAACAGTATCAATGTTTTGACTTTGCAAGTTTATTTATCATGCTGCCTCTGGAATTTATATTTCTTCCTCCTTCCTATGTACAAATCTAAGGTTACCTGCAGACCTCAAGGCCTGGACTATTTTCCTGTGATTGGGAGAAAGGTTCACGCATGCTCCAGTTTCACACCAGTACAGGATGGAGAGCAATCAGAGGCTGCCCAGGTCCTGGAACGTGGAGGGACTCCCAAGCTTAATGGATTAACACTTCCAAGAACAGAAATCTTGTATAATGTATGCATAATTAATTCTTACCTCATACAAAATAGTTTTACCAGACTTTGTTCATCCTTTCCAAGCTGTTAATCCTCACTGTAGTTCTTGCACAGCTGCATTTCAACTGTACAGAATATTGCATAACGTTTCACTGGGAGAAAAATCAGGTTTTTAATGTAAAAGTCCCTATAGCTCCTGTTAGCAGCAGTTTTCTGTGTTAAAACTAGGAAGGGACTAGATTCCAAAGGTATCTAATCTGTCCGTTTTCACTTCTTTTTGTCAAAACAGCCATGCTTAAGAATAAGAGAATTTACTGTTAAGATATTGATTTTTTTCCCCATTATTTGACTTGATACAAATTTGCATAATGCTATTCATTATCATTTTCATTTTGACTTTCTAACCTATATGACGAGGTTCATCAGCTGTTATGACACTGCAAGAGTAGATCAATTATTTAAGCCAATTTTGTCTGTCATACTAATTGTTGACAAAGATTAATTACCTTAAATTGGAATAATATTGGCAAGTTCTGCCAGAAGCCACATCTCCCCTTTCCCTCCCAGATCCACCTCCAGTGCAGCTTGTGGTCTGAGGTAATGAATGCTGTGTGCATTTTTACCCTAAAAATTTGAAAATGGAGAAATGTTTTTCATATGCTTCTTGCATAGACAAACAACCGCAGTCCCCTACAAGCTATAGCCAAGATGATGTTCTCTCTCCTGTTAAAACTTGTGGAACAATCACATAATATATTATGGCTCAGAAAAAAATTACTGTAATGTACAATAACATCCCAGAAGGAATGAGTTTTCTATTCCCTCTGTTGGTGAATTGGGAAAGCCCTGCTTGAAACAGCTTTATGTCTACATAACATCTATTTATCATTCCTTTTATGATACAGAAGAGCTCTCATAAATAATTCTGTTTGGATTTTGTAGGTAGCAAAAAGTTTATTTCTAAGCAGCTAAATTTTTGCTTAAAGTTCATATGTGTTACCTGTTTCCCTGGTGACTTCATTGGACAGACACTGAGAAAGGCTAGGACCAGGTGCTTGCGAAGGAGTTCTATCACGGAGTACCCCATCATAGAGAAATACTCACTGGTAAGTATCTACTTATCCAACATCTTAAAGATCTGAATCCTCAAGCTGGGTTATTTAGTGGAACCTTCAGACAGAAATGGGAAAATGTTCCCTGGGACTGTCTACATTTTTGCAAGATCCAGCCTGATGATGGTACCTCACTGTCTGTGCCGTAAGTAGCTTGGTAGGTGGGAGAAATGGTGTTGCACAGGGGAAGTTACCCAAGGAAGAGTGTCACTGCTTGCAAGTTGGTGAGGGTCTTCAGCAGACTAAGAGAGAGAACACTGAGTGGAAGATCTTGAACCCTCTGTGGGGCTTTCAGACTTTTTAGAGATCTCAGTTCCAATCCAGGGAATTCCTTGGACTCCTTCAGCTGAGTTCCCAGGACACTTCAAGCTGATCTTGGTTCCCTGTAAGCAGTACCCACAGCTCACACAATTGAGGTCAGGTTGAATCATCTGTAGGTAAAGTGGTGAAACTTTCCTTTCTCTGAGAAATCTCTACTTTGCATTCAGAATTAGCACTCTTTTCTCTTTTTTTTTTTGGTGGGGGGGGAGGGTTGAAAAGAAATTCTGACTTTCGAACAACTTCTGAACAGCTTCCTTGAAGAAAATTTATGGGTTTGTTTTACTAAAGAGACAAAAAGGAACAAGCAAACTTGGTGTCACAGAGAAGTCTAGAGCCAGACTAAGAGAAGGCAGCAATTCCAGTAAAACAATGGATGATACCCACAGTACTTGAATCCATTGGAAACCATTAGAATAGTATCTTTATTAATTAGATGCACTGAGATGGACATTACCACAGAGTAGGGGAGTCTTCCTTCTACCCCTCACTTTCAACTCAGATAAGTTTTTTCACTGTATTTAAAGGATTCACAACCTATCAAGTCTGATGGATGTTTCCCTGCCTCCAGCAGAGAGACAGGTGGTATTTGTTTAAAAGGCGGAATAGTTCCAAAATATGCCTATTGCAAGAGCTGCTGAACTCTTGCAGGAGAGAGTGTGAAAAATTAACTATGGACACCTCTTCCCAATATTTATTCCTACAACTGAGTTCTGTGATGAGTTTGGTATCATTCATAAGGCTGAGTGAAAGTGGGAACTCTTCCATATGGTAAATTTTTATATCTAAAAGTGATAAGTGAAAACATTTTTCAAATTTTTCATAAAGAAAAAAATCTGAAGAATTTTCAGAATGAGGTGTCATAATTTTGCATTGCAACTTTACTCTTACAAATACCATACATCATAACAGTCAGAAATACAGAAATACAGAAAAATAAACTTAAATGAAAAAGAGAGGTTCATTTCCCTAAAATAATTTCAATGACATTGATAAAATCCCACAATATATATTATTTGAGCAGTATCTGCTGAGAAATTTTGGCTGCATTTAAGTATTTGTGAAAACTCAGACTGGCTGTGATGTCACACTCTGTAAAATCCTCCAGTATTAAATGTGTCAAGCCTGTCCAACACCACAGTGTGAATACAGTATGAAACATTCATATTGCAACATAATAGATACGTTCTCTTTCAGATATTTTCTGCTCTAATTTTAATAGTAGTTGTAATGATCTTCTGAAGAGGAAAATGTGATTACTTTAAAGTGGTAAGAAATCAATGCCATATTTCAGTGAAAAGAGTGTCACATGTAATAAACCTATGTGCTTTTCATTGAAGAAGTTCTTTCTTTTTCTCTTTAGATCATGAATGATTGTGTGATAACACGGCAAATACACACTATATTGCACTACAATCTTTTATTAACTTCTGCTTTAGCAGGAAGGCATTTTTAAACTGTTGGGATAGTTGAGAGTCCAAAATGCAATGCCTTTTTAGGATTTTAAATAAATAACTGCGTGTGACAAAATTCTGCTGGAGTAGTTAGGAAACTTTAATGTCTAAGAGTGAAATGTCTAAGTCTTAGCTAGTCATAGAAATGAGTGACTTCCTCTTACAGGAAAAAAAAATGCAGACGTTGATTTATATGACTTACCTAGGGAATACTTCTAAGCTAATCTAATTCTTATTCTGCAATAAATGGATCACTACAGTGTGTCTGTTTCTCTCCTCTGATTATAAAACAGGTCTAAAAAGACTAGTTCAGGCTTAAGCAGCTAACTTTTAAATTCCTAGTGAGAACAAATGTATCTTACATATCAGTATATATTCAAAATATTTCTCTTCAAATAGCATAGGTTTTAAATTATCGAATTTTTTAACTTTGTTTTTTTTTTCTCTAAACAGGAAAATAAATTCTACTGGAAATTTTTACCTTCAGTTACTGTTGAGATATCCATACATTTTTTTTTTCTGTTTAGAGAATACTTGCATAGGAAATGTTTTTTCCTCCCTCCTATACAGCTTTTAAAAGTAGCCATTGAGAATAACTTAGGCTTAAACAAAGTAAAATTAAAAACGACATCCAAGTTTGATAACAAAATAGACCATTTAATTTCATATTAGATGTTGGATATAAAAAAAGTAATTTCTGAACAAATAAGAATGAGAATGATTTAAAATATAATCGAGGCAATTATATCTGCATCAAGGAAGCCAGATTTTGACTCTTAGCTAGAGTTATATATGGCATCATAACTATTTTTTTTCTGAATTTATCAATTTAAAAAATATAGGGATTGGAAGGCAAGCATATGGACACTGATGATAAAGATATGTGTTGAAATATAATGTGTGTGGAATTATTTTTTAATCCTCTGCTTAGCTGGTTAAATGAGAGCTAATTCCATATATTTTTTTGAAAGATATCTTTTCCAGAAGTAAATCGTTTTTGATTGATAATTCTCTTGGGAAGCTTTTATTTTGACTTGGAAGAGAGTGGAGAATAAACCTCAGATAAATAAGAAGATGAAAATAAGCTTCAGATATTCTTCATCAACTTGTCAATTGTTCACGAGCTACACTTTTCACAGTTCTTATTGCACATGCATTTACAGCACAGAAGCTGAGTCTTTCCAAAGGCTTGAGTTGCTAAAAGTGACTCATTGAAAAGAGAGTATAAAAGCCTAAGAAAAACACCTTGGCAATATAAATTACTTTTTACTTATACAAATCTCATTAAGAAACATAGCAAAAAAGGGTTGCACAGACAGACATATAAACAATTTTTTACCTGTGCTTCACAGAACATTTAATTTTCACTTGTATTACTAATTATAATGTTTTGCAGTTCTATTTTGTTTTCCATCCGAGGGCTTGAAAGCACTTTGCAATTAAGAATGAATTACTGAAGGTAAGAAAATCATGTTGCTCTAGAAATGCCAGATCAGTAACATTGTACCAAGACATTTTCTAAGATTGTTTTCTGAAGGCAACAGTAGGCCAAGAACCATGAGCAAATAGTAGATTAAAAGTTTTATAGTTTTTGTCGTTTTTTTTTTAATCTTCCCAGTTGACCTTAATTGTGATCTTCTGTTTTAAAGAATTATATAAAAAGTTTCCTTTCAGACTCTGGGGGAGGAAAACTGTGGTTGTTAGAAAAACCTCTTGTGACAGCAGACTTTGAAAAAATCAGCTTGTGCAAGTGAAATCTTGACTGCACGACTGCCTGTAACAAGTCCTGAAAAACAATCAGCAAGTTAAAAAATGCTAAATAATCTCTCTGACCCTGAGTCAATGGAGTTTAGTTACCAGACTCTAAAAAGGCTTTCAACTCCCACACAGCAGAGAATATAACCACAAGGTTAGCTTTATGAAGGCAGCTGGAAACAGCAGTCATTCAGTAATAACAGGCAGAAGGCTGGGTTGGCATGGGCAAGACCAAAGAATAGAGGGAACACAACTGGATCTTAATGTCTAAAGTTCCCACCAGGGGAAGGTCATAGAAGGGAAATGTACATATGTAAATATACTTGTATACATGTGTACATTTACATACGTACGCACAGACACATCTATATATATAGTGTTCAACCAAAGAAGCCAAATAGCAGATTCTGGAATATTTCACTGGTTCCTGTGCTGCACAATGCCACGGCACTATATTCTGTAGCAAACATTACATTTAATCAGTTAGTGTCCTCCTATATATGCAGAATTCATAAGCTTAACTAACTGTGTAAAATGGGTAAACGTTGTATTACCACAGGCTGGTTGTCCTGGTTCCGACTGGGACAGAGTTAACTTTCTTCCCAGTAGCTTGGGGGTGTGCTGTGTTTTGGGTTTAGTGTGAAAGGAACGTTGATGGCCCATTGATGCTTTGGCTGTTGCTGGGTGGTGCTTGCACCGGGAGGGGGGAGCACAGCTGGGGTGGTGGACCCAGCTGGCCAATGGGGTATTCTATACCATGGGACATCATGCTCAGTATAAAAAACGGGGGGGGAGGAGGTGCTCGCCCCCCATTGGTGACACGCGGTCGACGGTCGGTGAGCAGTTGCGTTGTGCATCTCCTGCTTTGTGTATTCTGTTATTGTTGTTGTTCTCATTGTTATTATTACTGTTATACTTCGTTTTATTTCAATTATTAAACTGTTTTTATCTCAACCTGGGAGCTTTCCTACTTGTGCCCTCCCGATTCTCTCCCCCATCCCACTGGAGGGAGGTGAGCAAGCAGCTGCGTGGGGTTTATTTTTGCTGGCTGGGGTTAAACCACGACAGTCCTTTTTGGTGCCCAACATGGGGCTCGAAGGGTTGAGATAATGACAGATTATTTAGAGCATATTAAGGAATTGATATATGTTAACATATTAATTTGTTCTGTACCATGCTCTTGTTTTTACTGTACCTGTTAAAGACTGGAGTTGGGTTTTGTAGTCTGCTGTGCTCTGCAGTGATTAATGATGTTTTGCCTGGGAGATTTGTTACTAAAACGCTGGCATTGGGGGTTATTTAGTATTTGGGATTCGTAATGAAGCCGTTTCTGTGTTTCGGGTACCACCTCATGGAGACCATCAGCAATTATACCTTTTCCTCCGAGAGATTTTTTATGGAGGAAATAGAGAATGACACCCTCGCTACCTTCCTCTATGATGTTATCTCCTTTGTTAAAATAACTTGCCAGTACCTAGAACATCCCTGGGTGGTTAAGATACATCTATTGGTACTCCTTGGGAATATTGTTGTGGTTTCATCCAAGGTTAGTAAGCAATTTAAGAATGTCATCCAGAGATTTGCCCCAAGGCTGGATAGTTATGAGAGGCAGGGTGAGTGGGATATCATGGGCAAATGCCTAGGACGATGGGCACCCCCGGTGTTCCGGAACTTTACCCCTGAACAAGTGCAGAACCCTGAAAAATTAGTAGAATATTTGGAAAAAGTGTGCTGTCACCCTGGCCATTCTAGGAAGACGCAAATCACTACAATGTGCTGGGGCCTGGCCCACGCCTACCGAGCCCTGTTTAACACCACTCAGAACCCCCAAGGGGAAGGAAACGTCTCTGTAGTTGATGACAAAGCAACAGGCACAGCAGCTACCCCACCCCCCACGGCAGGCACAGAGGCTACCCCACCCCCCAGGGCAGGCACGGCAGCTGCTCCGCCCCCTGCGATAGAGAACCAACCCATGCCGGTATCAGTCGCCCCTATACAAAAAAGAAAATGCACAAGAAAATCAGCTCGTCTAGTAAGGGATGAAAATGAACCAGGGCCATCACGAGAGCAGGAGGAGGAGGAGGCAGAACCCGTAAATGAGATGGTGACCACCCGATCCCTATCCCTGGGTGAGCTGCGAGATATGCGAAAAGGCTTCAGTCGTCGTCCAGGCGAGCACATTGTCACCCGGCTGCTCCGATGTTGGGATGACGGAGCCAGTAGCCTGGAATTAGAGGGTAGGGAAGCCATGCAGCTGGGATCCCTTTCTAGGGAAGGGGGCATTGACAAAGCAATTGGACAAGGGGCACAAGTCCTCAGCCTCTGGAGGCGACTCCTGTCAGGCGTGAAGGAAAGGTATCCCTTCAAGGAAGATGTTATATGCCACCCAGGCAAGTGGACCACCATGGAGAGAGGTATCCAGTACCTGAGGGAATTAGCCGTGCTGGAAGTGATTTATGATAATCTGAACAACGAGCAGTTATCCAAAGACCCCGATGAAGTCAAATGCACCCAACCCACATGGCGGAAGTTTGTACGGAGTGCACCAGTATCACATGCAAACTCATTGGCAATAATGACCTGGAAAGATGGAGAGGAACAAACAGTGGATGAACTGGCTGGCCAACTCCGGCAATATGAAGAAAGTCTCTCTTCCTCCCTACAGGCCTGTGTCTCTGCTGTGGAGAAACTGTCTCAGGAGGTCCAGCAACTCAAAGAGGATATGTCCTGCTCCCCACCTGCACGGGCCAGTGTCTCAGCCATCAGGAGCAAGCGTCCCTCTGCTCAAGAGAGGAGATATTGTGGGTACACACCCTCGGGCACCCTGTGGTTTTACCTGCGTGACCACGGAGAGGACATGAGAAAGTGGGATGGAAAACCTACCTCAGTCCTACAGGCACGGGTACGTGAGTTGCAAGGAAAACCAACCACAAAAGGGGGTTCTTCCAGGAAAACTGCTGCTCCAGTCTCCAGTGAGCAATTCCCCAGACAGAGTAGAAGGGCTGATTCCACTTCCGACCTTCCAACTTCTGATTCATACTTACAAGAAGTGGATAACGAATATGATGAGCAGGACTAGAGGGGCCCTGCCTCCAGCCAGGTGGAGGAAAGGGACAACCGAATTTACTGGACTGTGTGGATTCGATGGCCTGGCACGTCAGATCCACAGGAGTATAAGGTTCTAGTAGACACCGGTGCACAGTGTACCCTGATGCCATCAAGCTATAAAAGGGCAGAATCCATTAGTGTTTCTGGAGTGACAGGGGGATCCCAAGAGTTAACTGTATTGCAGGCCGAAGTGAGCCTAACCGGGAATGAGTGGCAGAAGCACCCCATTGTGACTGGCCCAGAGGCTCCATGCATCCTTGGCATAGACTACCTCAGGAGAGGGTATTTCAAGGACCCAAAAGGGTACCGGTGGGCTTTTGGTATAGCTGCCCTGGAGATGGAGGAAATTAAACAGCTGTCCACCTTGCCCGGTCTCTCAGAGGATCCTTCTGTTGTGGGGTTGTTGAAGGTCCAAGAACAGCAGGTACCAATCGCTACCACAACAGTGCACCGGCGGCAATACTGCACCAACCGAGACTCCCTGATCCCCATCCATGAGCTGATTCATCGACTGGAGAGCCAAGGAGTGATCAGCAAGACTCGCTCACCCTTTAACAGTCCCACATGGCCAGTGCGAAAGTCTAATGGAGAATGGAGACTAACAGTAGACTACCATGGCCTGAACGAAGTCACACCACCGGTGAGTGCTGCTGTGCAGGACATGCTAGAACTTCAATACAAACTGGAATCAAAGGCAGCCAAGTGGTACGCCACAATTGACATTGCTAATGCGTTCTTCTCAATCCCTTTGGCGGCAAAGTGCAGGCCACAGTTTGCTTTCACTTGGAGGGGCGTCCAGTACACCTGGAACCGACTGCCCCAGGGGTGGAAACACAGCCCTACCATTTGCCATGGCCTGATCCACACCACACTGGAACAGGGTGAGGCTCCAGAACACCTGCAATACATTGATGACATCATTGTGTGGGGCAGCACAGCAGAAAAAGTTTTTGAGAAAGGGGAGAGAATAGTCCAAATCCTTCTGAAGGCTGGCTTTGCAATAAAACGAAGTAAGGTCAAGGGACCTACACAGGAGATCCAGTTTTTAGGAATAAAATGGCAAGATGGACGTCGTCAGATCCCAACGGATGTGATCAATAAAATAACAGCCACGTCCCCACCAACTAGCAAAAAGGAAACACAAGCTTTCTTAGGCGTTGTGGGTTTTTGGAGAATGCATATTCCAAATTACAGTCAGATTGTAAGCCCTCTCTATCAAGTGACCAGGAAGAACGACTTCAGATGGGGCCCTGAGCAACGACAAGCCTTTGAACAAATTAAACAGGAGATAGTTCATGCAGTAGCCCTTGGGCCAGTCCGGGCAGGACAAGATGTAAAGAATGTGCTCTACACCGCAGCCGGGGAGAATGGCCCTACCTGGAGCCTCTGGCAGAAAGCACCAAGGGAGACTTGAGGTCGACCCTTAGGGTTCTGAAGTCGGGGATACAGAGGATCTGAGGCCCCCTACACTCCAACTGAGAAGGAGATATTAGCAGCATATGAGGGGGTTCAAGCTGCTTTGGAAATGGTTGGCACTGAAGCACAGCTCCTCCTGGCACCCCAACTGCCAGTGCTGGGCTGGATGTTCAAAGGGAGGGTCCCCTCTACACATCATGCAACCGATGCTACGTGGAGTAAGTAGTGGAGTAAGTGGGTTGCACTGATCACACAACGGGCCCGAATAGGAAACCCCAGTTGCCCAGGAATCTTGGAAGTGATCACGAACTGGCCAGAAGACAAAGATTTTGGAATATCCCCAGAGGAGGAGGTGCTGAAGAGGCCCCACCATATAACAAACTACCAGAAAACGAGAAGCAATATGCCCTGATGGGTCCTGTCGCCTTGTGGGAAAGCATCGGAGATGGAAAGCTGCGGTATGGAGTCCTATACGCCAAGTTGCAGAAACTGCTGAAGGAGAAGGTGAATCGAGCCAGTTTGCAGAGGTGAAAGTCATCCAGCTGGCCTTGGACATTGCTGAATGAGAAAAATGGCCAGTACTTTATCTCTATACTGACTCATGGATGGTGGCAAATGCCCTGTGGGGGTGGTTGCAGCAATGGAAGCAGAACAACCGGCAGCGCAGAGGTAAACCCATCTGGGCTGCCGCATTGTGGCAAGATATTGCTGCCCGAGTAGAGAACCTGGTTGTAAAAGTACGTCGCGGAGATGCTCACTTACCCAAGAGTCAGGCCACTGAAGAACATCAAAACAACCAGCAGGTGGATCAGGCTGCTAAGATCGAAGTAGCTCAGGTAGATCTGGACTGGCAACATAAGGGTGAATTATTTATAGCTTGGTGGGCCCATGACACTTCAGGCCATCAAGGAAGAGATGCAACATATAGATGGGCTCGTGATCGAGGGGTGGACTTGACCATGGACACTATTGCACAAGTTATCCATGAATGTGAAACATGCGCTGCAATCAAGCAAGCCAAGCGAGTAAAGCCTCTTTGGTATGGAGGACGATGGTTGAAGTATAAATATGGAGAAGCTTGGCAGATTGATTATATCACGCTCCCACAAATCCAACAGGGCAAGCACTATGTGCTCACCATGGTGGAAGTAACCACAGGATGGCTGGAAACATATCCCGTGCCCCATGCCACCACCCAGAACACCATCCTGGGCCTTGAAAAGCAAGTCCTATGGCGACGTGGCACCCCAGAAAGAATTGAGTCAGACGACGGGACTCATTTCTGAAACACCCTCATAGACACCTGGGCCAAAGAGCACGGCATTGAGTGGGTCTATCACATCCCCTACCATGCACCAGCCTCTGGAAAAATCGAACGATACAACGGGCTGCTAAAGACAACACTGAGGGCAATGGGTGGTGGGACATTCAAGCATTGGGACACACATTTAACAAAGGCCACCTGGTTAGTCAACACTAGGGGATCTGTCACTCGAACTGGCCCTGCCCAATCCAAACCGTTACGTACTGTAGAGAGGGATAAAGTCCCTGTCGTGCACATAAGGAATATGCTGGGGAAGACAGTCTGGGTTACTCCTGCCTCTGGCAAGGGAAAACCCATCCGTGGGATTGCCTTTGCTCAGGGACCTAGGTGCATTTTGTGGGTAATGCGAAAGGATGGGGAAGTCCGGTGTGTACCTCAAGGGGATTTAATTTTGGGTGAAAATAGCCAATGAACTGAATTGTATGATGTTAGTTACTATATAATACTGTATGTCATCCCCTCTATGGTTACCATATGCCATATTAACAGTATTACAGTAAGAATCACACAGATTAATGTAGGATGAACTCCCATGAAACTGAGCAAGATGCAATGATGATAGAACCGGACAAGCGCACAGAACTGGCCTCCACATGCGAGAGTCCAACACCACACACCATCTCTCCTGCCCTGAAAGACTGTTACAACAGATGGAACCTGAAGTCATGGACTAAATTAACTCAATGGACATTTTAGAGGGATGGCCCATGGACTAAGGGAATGATATCTTGCTGTGTGTATATATGAAAAGGCAGGAAAAGTAGTGGTGACTAATTGGAATATATGGGAAAATGTGAGACCTGGGCATGATGTAGATGGTATGGAATAAGGGGTGTATACTGTCGAGGTTCCAGCTGGGACAGAGTTAACTTTCTTCCCAGTAGCTTGGGGGGTGTGCTGTGTTTTGGGTTTAGTGTGAAAGGAGCGTTGATGGCCCATTGATGCTTTGGCTGTTGCTGGGTGATGCTTGCACCGGGAGGGGGGAGCACAGCTGGGGTGGTGGACCCAGCTGGCCAATGGGGTATTCTATACCATGGGACATCATGCTCAGTATAAAAACCGGGGTGGGGGGGGGCACTCATCCCCCGTTGGTGACACACAGTCAGCGGTCGGTGAGCAGTTGCGTTGTGCATCTCCTGCTTTGTGTATTCTGTTATTGTTGTTGTTCTCGTTGTTATTACTGTCCTACTTCAGTTTATTTCAATTATTAAACTGTTTTTATCTCAACCCAGAAGCTTTCCTACTTGTGCCCTCCCGATTCTCTCCTCCATCCCACCAGAGGCGGGGGTGAGCGAGCGGCTGCATGAGGTTTATTTTTGCTGGCTGGGGTTAAACCATGACACTGGTATAAAGCATGCTACTATAGAAAGTATTCATTTTTTGTAAATCAGCTTTACAAAAAATATTTACTTCGATTTGTTATAGTGAATTACATTTGCTAATAGTAGTGACAAATAGACTTACAGTGTATTTATCAAGTTTAATATTATTGACTATTGAAGTTACTGCTATGCAGTCCATAAGTTCAAAGAGATCACTGGATTTCTCAGACCAGCCTTCTGTGGAGTAGCACATGGAGTTTTATATTTTCATATATTTCCTGGTTTTCTATATATAACTTCTTACAGTAATTTATTGTGGAATGGTATTTTAAGCAATCTTCTGGGATTTACAGGAAAGCTCATCTTTTGTACACTAATATAAAAGTTCTTTGTTATGCAAACTCCCATTTGCATTCTCATTCTCTGTTTTTTTTTTGGTTGTTTTTTTTTTTTTTTAATTTCTACCACCAGTTCGTATTTTATAGGAAAACTATGTAGTAGTCTTACAAAAACAATTGTTCACTTAGGCTTAGCGAATATTGTATTTTTCTTCCATGTATATTTGTGAGCATGCGTGTGTGTATCACAATTTACACATCTCATAGTTTATTTAGTGACTCTAAATATCTTTCTCAGTCTATTTATTATCAAGTAATCAGGTAGTGGCTTTCTGATTAGTTTGCTTGACATCTTTCATTATAAACAATTTTGAGGAATCTTTTGAGAAATTATGACATCTCTAATGTTTGCCATCGGTAGCTGAAATTGGATGTGGCAAAAGCCCAGGGATTTGGGAAGTGTCTTTTCTTTTCCTCTGCCATTCTGCTCAGGTGTGGTTGTGATATAATCAGGTGAAAGGCAAGATTCCTTTTTTGTAGCTTGTTTCCTCAGGAAAGATGTAGCAAACTGACCAAGATAATAATTGAACATGAACATCTTAATCTATGGGCTGGGCTGATGCCAACGCCTTGGCAACAGCAACAATGGCAAATGACGAACTAGAAATACATCAGTGGCTGAGGAAGAGGTGTAAGAAGAGGGAAGGCTGAGAGGCTCTGATAGGCCTTTCAGTTCTAATTCACAACCTTAAACATGGTATAGAGGAAAGTACTGGGATCAAATACAAGGAGGGAAATAAAAGTGGGGAAAAGTGATCTATTCCTAGTTACTCATTTGAGCTCAAAGTCCAGTCCCTAAGTCCCTCTTCTCCATCCCACCCTTCACCCTCACCACACAGTCTACCTTACACACTACCAATAACAAAGTGCAGATGATAATTGACATAATCAGTTCTGTAAATTAAGGGGTAAAAAGGATGATCTTCACCTCTTTGATGTTGTTCAGGCAGGATCCGTTATCACACAACACAGCATAATTGAGGCTGGAAGGGACATCTGAAGGTCCTCTGGTTCAACAGCCTGCTCAGGGCAGGTCTAACTTCAAAGTTAAACCAGCTTGCTCACAACCTCATCCAAATCAAGGTCTGAATATCTCGAAAGTTGAAGACCAATTTATGTATATTTATTTTTAACCCTTCCCCTTAATGGAAGTATGTAATTCAACTCATTGAAAGCTCTATAATAAAAATTGGAAAAAAAAAATTAGATAGCGAAGTCAAGCACACCAAAATAAGGAACTGTCATAGTTAGTGTTTTCTGCAAAACTGTAATTCTGTCACTTTGGGTATCAGGAAACTGCTTTCAGTTACCTGATCACATGCTCTTCTTACAGCTCCCACTTTCACTCTGCCTCCTAAGCTCATTCAATGCATAAGATGGGTAGACAAAGAGGCAAAAATAATTTTATATAGATATATTTTGTCCAGTATTTTCTCACTATCAAGGAAAATGTAATAACTTTTGCAGTCCAAGTTAATTTATTTTGTTATAATAGTTGTACTTAATAAGCAATAATTGAATATGGAAGCATTCATTCATTGCTCATTCTACAAAAAGTATGCATGTGAGACTTTTTTAGTGAATTCAAAATGCACTTGTTTTTTCCCTCTTTATTTCTACCACTCATATTCCAGATATAGCTATATATACACACATAAATATAATGTGTATTGTGTGTGTACATAATAAAGACAAACATCAGAATTATCTTACAAAAATAAAGAAAAATACTCAGTAAATATATATATTAAATATATTAACAGAAACAAACATCAGGTGAATCACTGAACACATAGTATCAAATCACTCTGGTATTAAGAACACTGCGTTGCTTACACCATGCAGAAAAAGTCCTCTCCTACTTGAAGAAATAGCTAGCAATTAGTCAAATGTGAGGAGTTCCTAAATACAACTAGGAACAGTTATTTTCTTCTGTTTGCCTCTCCATTTTGACTGAGCCAGAGCTTTCATTCCAGGAATAATACACCTGTTTTTGTCATCAATAAAGCATCTTTAGAGCATCTTTTTTTTTCTACTAGCCTCTTGCTATTGCTGACCAAGAAGGTTTCCTGTAATTTTCCTTCTCCTAAGCTATGGACCTCTGAGGAGCTTTTTTTTTTACTCTTGAGTGCGCTTTTTTCCAGCTGCCCCCTTTCTCAGTCTGCATAGCTTTCCCTCAGTGCTAAGGACTGCCTTTATTATTACTGGCTGTGTGAACCTATATCAAAGTGTCAGCATCTGAAAAGAATTATTTTCTTCTTTCTTGAAAATAAGAAATTAATTTCAAAGCATCTCCTACCCAGCTGGCAATTACAGTAACAACAACTTCTAACTGTCTCTAAATTCTGTAATCTGTGATATGTTTAATGGTTACAGAATAAAAACAAACAAACAAAACCTACCAATCGTGTTCAGAAAATAACTCTGGATTTGAAAACATGAGCAATTTAAATAGGTGATAGATCCATTTGGGTGTCAAACATGTCCATTAAATGCATTAAGAACTGTAAAACCAGCTGTCAAATCTAATAGAAATATTGTCATCCTTGCAAGTACCAGAAAGATACATAACATATGACTTCTACTAGTGCTAATTAATCTATACCGTACTCCAAATTGTCATCTTCACAATAGTTTAAGTTATTAGGAAGTCTCCTAAATTATGAGCAAACAACTGAAATTAAATCAGCTAACTTAGTTCCTTTTCTGCTCATAAATTATACGTAATGGGGTAGCTTGCTTTTTTTTTATTTCTTCATACTGACCACATGTTATTGTTGCCCATTAGATTTAGCACACATTTTTCTTTCTCAGTGATGCCCTTTACTTCTGTTCAACAGGAGCACATGAATTATTTGTGACTCGCTCTTTAGGCTGTGGAATGTACATATTGATGTTAATAGTCTTCAGAGGAAAACGTGTCCATTTTTGCAGAGGAGAAAGGTCTGGAGGAACTGCTGGGGCTTGTCTCACTGGCAGCATCATCAGGCAGGCTTCAAATGGAGCAGGACATTGATTTACCAGATGGTTTACCTGGTACCTATTTTACCCCTTCTCCCATATGTTCATTGCAGGCTGTTCTCCATGTCCCATGGTGCAAGAGATGTCATGCTGCTGGGCTACTCCTGCATCCTCACTGCATCCAGATCTGTCACACATGGGGAATTTTAAAACATTGCCTGTTTCTTTTTGCTCAAGCAGGGCGTGTCATAAGAGCTGTATTTCCATACGACAGTCAGAGATGAAAAAGTGCTCAGGGCTTTTCTGGCTGAGGAAGAAAAGAATGCTGTACCATACCTTCAGCGAATACTACTTTTAGAGTTACCTAACTTCACAAGCAACAAAGTACTTTTGCACACCTGATAGTTCTAGGGAATATCATTCACCCTATGTACCACACACTATTAAATATATGCATCAAGTGAGTGTTCATTCTGGTATGTCCATATCCCACAGATATGATATGTCTATGTTGCATCACCTTTACCATTCACCAGAGCCGTTACTTGGATGTGGTTCTGGAGTGCTCTTTATGCAAAAGAAAGTCACCTACCCTGGTTTTGGTACCTGGGTGATAATCCTTAGGTAATAGGTACACAAGTGGTACGTAGTCTGACACACGGCTATATTGTCACGCTTGGAGTCTTGCTTTTTCATGGGCTGAGCAATTAAGTAACTAAGATTCATTAGTAAAATGTTGACACCAAAATCAGATACTCCTACACAACAGATATGTCAGCTGCTTCAGTTCTTACTATCTCCATTAGTGTTTCTGCTGACCACCCTCCCCACAAGTTGTCATTCTTGATGGCACAATCAGCTCTTTGCATGCTTGAATAGCATATCATAAACCCCTGAAAGTCCTCTGTCTCAAAGAACAGTCTTCCTTTAAGGGAATATTTTCAGTGCTTAACACCTCAAATCTCCTCTGAGATCTATATTTGTGAATATTGCGTGTTTTGCTGTGTGATTTTACATTTCAAGAATGAACCAATTTTCTGATTTCTTTGTTATATAAGCTTGGAGGTGGTGAATGTAGAAGACATCAAAATCATTTGATGCTACCAGTATAGATTAATGTCAAAATCATTTATGTTTCTTAATCATGGAAATATGTTTATATTTAATAAACAGTTAGTTACCTGTTACAGGCTAAACAACTTCCTTATTGAACTCACAAATACAAGTTAATCTCCAAAGAGCATTTAAAATAAATGGCAATGATTTCATCATAACTATCTGAATTTAAAGATTCTCCAAGAATCAAAAATAAAATTGCTTGGATTTGTTTAAAGCTGCATTTCAGCTCTTGTTAAACACTGATGAAGCTGAAAGCATAATAGACTTTCAACTTACTTTGCAGATGTTCAGTGAAAATTCTAGCACAAGAAAAAGAAACAAATTCAGTCAGAGGTGTTAACTAGACTAGAAATTAACGAGCTAAAGATCTTACTTGTAAAGTTATTGAGCCAATGAAAGAATGCCAACAAATTAATTTCAGATGTAGCCAAGCATGAAAGAGGTGTATTTTCACCTTGAAATTGCAGAAAGAGGACAGTATGAAAACATGCTGAATAGGGCAAACAGTTCTCTCTCTTTCCTCTTCATATAGCAGTCACCGCTGTTCATTCTGTTCAGTTCTGCAAATACGCAGTAATCAGGACAATGCTTTGAAGAACTCCTCTCAAGCAACTGAATTAAATGTTTTTTTGTTTGCGTAGACATAACCCATATTTTCCTTCCATCTTAGGTTTTCCCATGAACTGCTAAACAACAGATCATCACTAACTCTTAATGAAATTCTTTGCTGTTTGCAAACTGATTGTCTGCAGCACCCATTCAACAAAACATTCCTGAGAAGGTGAGTGGTTATCAACTTGCTTAGTCTTCACTGAGCTTTTCATCACTGCACCAATGCATGATCAAACCTGTGAGGGTAAAGCCGGCTTAGCTATACGTGCCTGAGTGGCAGTCATCTTTGAGTTTTCCACTGGCATAAGCCAAGTCAGGATGCACCCCCATTTTGAAAAAAAACAGTTTGATTCTCAGCAGTAGACTTCTGATAAAATGGATTAAAACTTTGTTAAAGCTCTACATTAGTCATCATTTATAGCTTGTTTTCTTTTTAGTAGTTTTGGGGTGTTCTAAATAATATGATAGTTAAAAATAGGAGTAGGTTAAAGAGCATAAGAGGGAAAATCTTCACATGGATAACTATTTATGGGTAAATAAAAGACAAGAAACAGAAGGCAGGAGTAAATTGTCAGTTCTTGCAGTGGAAAGAAATCACAAATGAAGTTCTTAAGGGACCTGAATGGGAACCCATGTTGTTCAACATATTGATAAATAAGCTGGAAAAGGAAGCAAACACTGTGGTGACAAAGGCTGCAGCCTGATTGTAAGGAACTGCAGAAGGACCTCATGAGACTGAAACAAAATAGATGATAAAATTCAATGCAAATAACTGTTAAAGTGATACACATAGGAAAAAATAATTCTAACTTCACATGTAAAATGATGGTTTCTTCAGTTTACCATTATCCAGAAGGAGTGAGGTTATCTCTCATATCCCTGTTAACAGCAGGGATTATGATTGATTGGATAGCAAGTGCCATGAAAATGTCAGTTCAGTGCTTGGTAGTTGTCAGAAAAGTGAACGAAATGCCAGGAATTATTAAAAAAAAAAAAAAATAGAGAGCCAACCAGAAAGAATTAATATGCCACTGGTATAAATCCATGGTTAGCTTACATCTTGAAATGTTGCATTCAATATCATGCTCCTATTTCAAAAAGGGTATAAAGAACCGGAAAGGTTCAGAAGAGGGCAGCCAGGACGATCGAAGATAAGCTGTGGCCTCTGTGTGAAGAACGAGTATGTTGGGACACTGCAGTTTGGAGCAGTGACACCTGAAAAGAGTTACAACAATGATCCATAGGATTACATGTGGCATGGTGAGGCTGGAGAGAGATCAATGGTTCAAAACCTTGAGAGCACCACATGAAGGTAGGAGAAACCACGTTCAAAACAGAACAAGGTTCTTCATGCGAAGGCTAGCTGAGTTGTAGAGCTGCTGGATGAAGTATGTTATAGATGTTTAACGTTTATATGGATTGAGGAGTAAATGGGAAGAGTTCATGCTTTATTTCTGCTTACAAAATCCCTGAGCTGAAAACAGCTAAAGCCAGGGAGGGTATTCATTTGCCAATTGTTATACTTGCATCCAATTTTATCCTTGTTCAAAATAAGATGCCTAGGTAGATGGCCTTAGGTCTGACCCGATACAGAACACTGTTTTAAGGCATGGAAAAAGAGTGTGAGTTATGTCTCTGAATTAGCTGTAGGGGACTCACAGACTAGCATCTGACTTACTCTTTCCTTTTTCCATCTAAATAATGAAACCCAATCAAGTAATTTTTAAGATAAATTTGTATAGCCTCAGCAATTCAAAATATCCTTTTTATTTTACAAAAGCAGTATCTTACTGTAATACTTCAGGTTTTGCCCAGGCCTATTGGATGTCTCTGAGCAATCTGCTCTCTTCAGGAAGGGTGTTGGTTTCTGCATGCTATAGAGTACTGCTTTGTCAGATTTGGCACCTGCCCACCTGGCCCTTTTCAGCATGGCAAGAGACATTCCCCAGCTCCCCAAGTTCCCTAAATATGTCCTTGGTAAGCTGTTTCTGCCTTTTTTGGCATTGATCCTTCCAAGGGAATAGTGAATTTACTCTTTTCACCCACATCTATTTTGTTCCTAGTACTTTAGTTTCAATAGAAAAAGAGAACAAAGAAACATGGCTAGACTTATAACTTGTTATTTGAGGCACCGTCTGGAGACAAAGGTTAAAATATCACATACAGTTTTATCTTAATCTTAACGACTTATTACCTCTCTTACTGCTTAGCACCTCTCACTTGCAGGCCCAATAAGAGCCACCAATTAAGGATTCAGTGTTCACAATAACCCTTTTTCTCACAGGATTACCCTCAGTGCTGGATGCTGATGATGACTCTCTTTCCACAGGTTAAATTTTCTTGGAGTTAGATTTTGGGGTTAAAATTGCAAATGTTTCTGAAAGCTCTCTCTGGAGCTAGCTGTCTCAGGTGCTAAACAGTAATCCCCTCTCTGCCAGGGAAGTGAACTACAGGAATGCTGTTGGGAATTACCCCTGAGGCTTGGGCACCTTGCGCAGGGATGCAACTTGTTGAACTCTTCCCTGCCAAAGGACTGCTGAGGCACTCAGGTTTTAGATACGCATTGCTTATACATGCACGCTCTTCAGCTCGTGATTCTGAAGTGTTGCTAGATCATTACAGATATCACCTAGTACTAATGGGTCATTCCTATTAATGCTGAGTTTGATCAATCTGGACACATTTATGGAAAGAAACAAAACCCCAAACTATTATTAGGAGGCAATGTAACAATGTATCACACAAAGTCAGGGAATCCATTATAATTCAAACCCTGATTGCTCTACTGTTTTGAAAACATACATGTTTTGCCCGAGGAGAGGCAGCCAGCCCCACAAATTATGACTGCCTCCGCTAAAAAAAAAAAGGAGGGTAATTGTCGTAGGTGATTCCCTTCTGAGGGGGACCGAGGGCCCAATTTGTCGGCCGGACCCATCCCACAGGGAAGTCTGCTGCCTCCCTGGGGCCCGGGTGAAGGACATTACTAGGAAACTCCCTAGTCTCGTGCAGGCCTCTGATTACTACCCACTACTGGTTATACAGGCTGGCAGTGAGGAGGTTGCAGGGAGAAGTCCCGAAGGGATCAAAAGGGACTTCAGGGCGCTGGGGCGGCTGGTGGGAGGATCGGGAGCACAGGTAGTTTTTTCCTCGATCCCTTTAGTGGCAGGGCAGAACACCGAAAGGAACAGGAAAACTCATCGGATCAACACATGGCTCAGGGGCTGGTGCCATCGACAGAATTTTGGCTTCTTTGACCACGGGGAGGTTTACACGGCACCGGGCCTGCTGGCAACGGACGGCGTTCAGCTGTCTCGCAGGGGGAAAAGGATTCTCACGTGTGAGTTGGCCGGGCTCATCGAGAGGGCTTTAAACTAGATTCGAAGGGGGACGGGGATAAAACCAGGCTCTCTAGAGAAGAGCCTAGGGACCGCACGCCATTGTCGGGGGAGAAATCGGCAGCCCAGCTGAAGTGCATCTATACCAATGCACGCAGCATGGGCGGCAAACAGGAGGAGCTGGAAGCCATTGTGCAGAGGAGTAGCTATGACTTAGTCGCCATCACGGAAACATGGTGGGATGAGTCGCACGATTGGAGTGCTGCAATGGACGGCTATAAGCTTTTCAGAAGGGACAGGCGAGGAAGGAGAGGCAGTGGAGTAGCCCTGTATGTTAGGGAATGTTTCGACTGTCTAGAGCTCGATGGTAGTGATGACGAGGTCGAGTGCTTGTGGGTAAGGATGAGGGGGAAGGCCAACAAGGCAGATATCCTGCTGGGAGTCTGTTATAGACCACCTAGCCAGGAAGAGGAGGCAGATGAAATATTCTACCAGAGGCTGGCAGAAGTCTCCCAGTCGCTAGCCCTTGTTCTCGTGGGGGACTTCAACTTTCCGGATGTCTGCTGGAAATACCACACGGCAGAGAGGAAACAGTCGAGGAGGTTCCTGGAGTGTGTGGAGGATAACTTCCTGATGCAGCTGGTAAGTGAGCCCACCAGGGGAGATGCCTCGCTTGACCTGCTGTTCACGAACAGAGAAGGGCTGGTAGGAGATGTGGTGGTCGGAGGCCGGCTTGGGCTTAGCGACCATGAAATGGTAGAATTTTCGATACTTGGTGAAGTAAAGAGGGGGGCCAGCAAAACCGCTACCATGGACTTCCGGAGGGCGGACTTTGGCCTGCTCAGGACATTGGTCGAGAGGGTCCCTTGGGAGACAGTCCTGAAGGGCAAAGGGGTCCAGGAAGGCTGGACGTTCTTCAAGAAGGAAGTCTTAAAGGCACAGGAGCAGGCTGTCCCCATGTGCCGCAAGAAGAACGGGCGGGGAAGGCGACCGGCCTGGCTGAACGGGGAGCTCTGGCTGGGACTCAGGGAAAAAAGGAGAGTTTATCACTTGTGGAGGAAGGGTCAGGCAACTCAGGAAGAGTACAGGGATCGCGTTAGGTTGTGCAGAGAGGAAATTAGAAAGGCAAAAGCCCAGCTAGAACTCAACCTGGCCACTGTCGTGAGAGACAACAAAAAATGCTTTTATAAGTATGTTAATGATAAAAGGAGAGCCAAGGAGAATCTCCATCCTCTATTGGATGCGGGGGGGAACGTTGCCACCAAGGACGAGGAAAAGGCTGAGGTACTCAACGCCTTCTTTGCCTCAGTCTTTAGTAGTCAGAGTGGTTATCCTCAGGGTACTCAGCCCCCTGAGCTGGAAGACAGGGATGGTGAGCAGGATAAACCCCCCATAATTCAAGAGGATGAAGTTAATGACCTGCTATGCCACCTGGACGTTCACAAGTCTATGGGGCCAGATGGGATCCACCCGAGGGTACTGAGGGAGCTGGCGGAGGAGCTTGCCGAGCAGCTCTCCATCATTTACCAGCAGTCCTGGTTAACAGGGGAGGTCCCGGACGACTGGAGGCTCGCCAATGTGACTCCCATCTACAAGAAGGGCCGGAGGGAGGATCCGGGGAACTACAGACCGGTCAGCCTGACCTCGGTGCCAGGGAAGATCATGGAGCGGTTCATTTTGAGGGCGCTCACGAGCCATGTCCGGGACAACCAGGGGATCAGGCCCAGCCAGCACGGGTTCATGGAAGGCAGGTCCTGCTTGACCAACCTGATCTCCTTCTATGACCAGGTGACCCGCCTAGTGGATGAGGGAAAGGCTGTGGATGTGGTCTACTTGGACTTCAGTAAGGCCTTTGACACTGTCTCCCACAGCATTCTCCTAGAGAAGCTGGCGGCTCACGGCCTAGACAGGTGCACTCTTCGCTGGGTAAAAAACTGGCTGGACGGCCGAGCCCAGAGAGTTGTGGTGAACGGAGTTAAATCCAGTTGGCGGCCGGTCACGAGCGGTGTTCCCCAGGGCTCAGTACTGGGGCCGGTCCTGTTCAATATCTTCATCAATGATCTGGACGAGGGGATCGAGTGCTCCCTCAGTAAGTTTGCAGACGACACCAAGTTGGGCGGTAGTGTTGATCTGCTGGAGGGAAGGAAGGCTCTGCAGAGGGACCTGGACAGGCTGGATCGATGGGCTGAGGCCAACTGTATGAGATTCAACAAGGCCAAGTGCCGGGTCCTGCACTTCGGCCACAACAACCCCAGGCAACGCTACAGGCTTGGGGAAGAGTGGCTGGAAAGCTGCCCGGAGGAAAAGGACCTGGGGGTACTGGTTGACAGCCGGCTGAACATGAGCAGGCAGTGTGCTCAGGTGGCCAAGAAGGCCAACGGCATCCTGGCCTGTATCAGAAATAGTGTGGCCAGCAGGAGCAGGGAGGTGATCGTGCCCCTGTACTCGGCACTGGTGAGGCCGCACTTCGAATCCTGTGTTCAGTTTTGGGCCCCTCACTACAAGAAGGACATGGAGGTGCTGGAGCGTGTCCAGAGGAGGGCAACGAAGCTGGTGAAGGGTCTGGAGCACAAGTCTTATGAGGAGCGGCTGAGGGAACTGGGGTTGTTTAGCCTGGAGAAGAGGAGGCTGAGGGGAGACCTCATCGCGCTCTACAACTACCTGAAAGGAGGTTGTAGCGAGGTGGGTGTTGGTCTCTTCTGCCAAGTAACTAGCCATAGGACAAGAGGAAATGGCCTCAAGTTGTGCCAAGGGAGGTTTAGATTGAACATTAGGAAAAATTTCTTTACTGAAAGAGTGGTCAGGCCTTGGAACAGGCTGCCCAGGGAAGTGGTGGAGTCACCATCCCTGGAGGTATTTAAAAGACGTGTAGATGAGGCCCTTAGGGATATGGTGTAGTGGGCATGGTGGTGTTGGGTTGACGGTTGGACACGATGATCTTAGAGGTCTTTTCCAACCTGTATGATTCTATGATTCTATGATTCTATGTCTCCTGCCAGGAGGGAAGACAATGCATATCACAAATTTGCAAATTCTTTCTCCTGAGCAGAACAGGACCTCAAGCTGGCCAAACCCATGAGAGGGACCTCTTATTCCCTCTCCTTGAATTGAGCGTATCAATGGTTTTCCAGTGTCTTAAAACCAGAACACAAATGAATAAACTAGACTGAGGAAACTCATTAAATGGCAAAAACACTGATCTACTGGTTGAGACAAACTAAAGGGAATGGTTGTTGTATCCTTGCCATTTGAGTCTTTTCCTCCTCGCGCACTTTCCAGTTGAGCAGCTTTAAGCAGTTGGTTTCTGAGGCTGAACCTGTTGCACACAGGAAGCCCCGAGGGGTCTCCTTCCCCATGCCCCAAGGGCCAGCCGCAGGCTGCCAGCCTCTCTGAGCCTCTGCATTTTCCCTCCCAGCTGCTTTTTGTCTCTGCCTCGATTTAAAGGCTGCCACATCTGGCACACCTGCAGTTCTCGGAGACAGAGCGACCTCCTCTTTCCAGAGGTTTTGAATGTGAAACAGACAGGAGGCCGTATGCATGCAACCTTCCTTTCTGCTGCTCTGCCACAGCCTTTATAAAAAATAAATAAATACAGCGTGTTTATGATGAAACATAAACTTTGAGACAGTTTTAGTATCTGTCACACTCAAAATGAGCCATAAATCAGAAAAGTCAGGAAAGAAGATTTGATATAGATTTTGGAACTGATAGTAGGAGGACATTTTATTTTCAAGGGCTGTCAAAGACCTTAAACTATTTTAATAGCAGCTGTTGACATTTTATTCTGTTTTTTCTGTATATGATTAAAAAGTGTGTATGGGTAAAATGAGGAACTAGAACTATAGATCATAGATTGGCACAGCTACATCTAAGGTTAAAAAAAGTAAAAAAAAGAATAACAAAGAACATGACTGTACCACCAACAGACAAAATGAACTATTTGTAATAACATGATTCCAGCTCCCTGCCCTAGTGAGAAACTTTGTGCTTCAACAATAATGTTTATGAATTTTGCCTAGTTAGTGTTAAGCTCATTGGCAGAGTACTATAAAGGTTTTTCAAGGCTATTAATCTGTGTTACTGTCGTGGTTTAATCTGGCAAGCAGCCAAATACCACGCAGCCACTCACTCACTCCCCCCACCCCCCCAGTGGGATGGGGAGAGAATCGGAAGGGTAAGAGTGGGAAAAACTCATGGGTTGAGATAAAGACAGTTTAATAGAACAGAAAAGGGAAAATAATAAAAATAAATAATGATAGAATATACAAAATGAGTGATGCACAGTGCAATTGCTCACCACCCGCGCTGACCGATAACCAAGTAGCGATCGGTACTTCCTGGATCACGCCTACCATTCACATACTGCACATGACGTCACATGGTATGGAATACCCCATTGGCCAGCTGGGCTGGCTGTCCTGATTATGTTCCCTCCCATCTTGTGTACCTAGCTCAGTCAGTAGGCACGGGAGCTGTCCTTGGACTAGGAGGGTACTTATCAACAACTGAAAACATCAGTGTTATCATCAACATTCTCCTCATACTAAATCCAAAACACAGCACTAGGAAGAAATTTAGCCCTATCCCAGCTGAAACCAGGACAGTTACATATACTATTCAGAGGCATTTCCAAATTGGAAGAAGAACAATTATATACATTGATTTTTGACAGAAAAAAATCTTAAGTCTCTACTGGAGCTATTATAACCTATGGTTTTACAACTTACTGCGTGTTTCTTTAACCAGCAGATCTTCGACTCTCACTGCCTGTATTATTGACAGACTAGAGAGACATTACAATCTGTCATAGATGTGTTGGCATTTGACTGTGTTTATTTCTTAATTGGGACTCTTGTATAGGTTGTCTCTTGACCTGCTTAGACAGGTGCAATAACACAGGAGCTATCACAATATATATAACAGAAGCTTATGGGGTGCTTTTTGATAGGGGGATAAAAGGCTCTTTAATTTAATATCTTTATGGTCCATCATATTAAGCTCTACTTCTATACTTCATTGAGTTGGATTCCTATCTCAGTTACATGGGTGAACCCTAGGAGTTATCCCACTAAATATAGTGGAATTACTAAGCATTTATGTCAATGGAAGAAAACAGAATTTTGTTCCTACTTTGCAGATCGTTGACACTAAGGAACATAATGACTTCTGTAGTCCTGTAATATTCTCTCTCATCAGTGAAATTATTATTTATGGTGCATTAAGAATAGTTTCCTTTGAGAATAAGCAGATGATAAAAGTTGTGGGCATACACAGTGATCCACTTTTCTAGATGAAATGACTGAGCTACTTCTCTTCATGAGACACAAAAAAAAGTAGCAATGTACATTTCCATACATCAAAATACTAATATTTCCCCCTTCCTCTCCCACAGTCCAAAAAGAAGCTGTTTCAACATAGATTTTTATCTTGTATTTCTGAGGAGTAATTAACTACCTGAAGAGTTTAATACAAACTAATCTTATGGTTTTACATTTATGTTTTTAAATGATCTTCTTGCTCCTGAGGTGCAAAAACAGCTTAGCTTTAATAGCTCCATAAGCCTGCAACACTGACCAGTAATCACTACTATTTCACTGTTCTTATCCATTCCCGTTAACATTTCAGTCTGAATCATGGAAGCTTCAGTTTTCCAGGACCTATTTTAGGGCTTCTTTCCAGACTTTGAAAATATCCCAGCAGGTTCAACAAGGCTCTCAGAATCCCTGAAAACCATTTCTAAAAGGTCAGAAATTGAGATTTTGTAAATGGTAGCTGTTTTTGAAAAGTTTATTCAAAAAAGTCTGGATTTCCCACGTTAGGTTACATTGTTCCTGAGTAGTAGCAGAGACGGGGAATTCTAGTGAATTTATTGTGTGTTATCCACTTCTTATCACCTCAAAATCCTCCTCAATTTAATATAATGAAAATTGTAACCATTTTATTCTTCTACTTGAGTTTGTGCTCAAGAAAAAATGCAGCAACTACCATCATAATCCAACTGTACAGCACTGTAAGAGGAAGTTAACAGGAAGTTATGTGACCATGACACCAAACCTATAATGAAATGAGCTCCTCAGGTGGAGTAGATCAGCTTGATTTCTGTTGTTCAAGTGGAGATAGACAAATTTACATCAGTTGAGAATCTGGCCTATATCTTTTTGTGTCCTTTTTATTTCTTTTTCTCCCACTGTTATTATTTCTGCTCCCACATGTGTACTTTTTACCATTATGATGATAGTGTGAACTGAATTATGATGAGCAATGCACAATTCCTGTCCAAGCAGTCTTTCCTTTTGATTTGTGATCACATTTTCTGCTGAACATTCATACAAGATTTTTGACAGTAAGGTCAGGTCAAAAGTTGAGGAATGAGTATTTTGACTTATATAGCTTAATGAATTGAGGTCAATTTTATATTTGGAATAACCTGTAGAATAAAAAATTTCTCTTTCAAGCTTAGGTTTTCTCCTTTCTGTCACAAAAGCACCTAACTACTCTGTTTTAATCAATATAATATGCTTTTTCCGGTTGATAAATGAGCTCAATAATGTTGTAATTCTTTCAACATTGAACTAATGTGCAACTCCTTCATTATGCTAGGCATATAGAGAACATACTAAGCATTACTAATCATAGCCAGGAAAAAGAAATCTCATATCAGATTTTGGGCTACATGATCTATGAAAGCATGGAAAAATTGACAAGAAAAAAATTCTTGTTATAGATTGATTTTGATTGATACACCCTATGATATCTCTTCCCTAGAAATTCTGTGTAAATCCATTCAGGATTTAGAAAAGAAAGAAAAGTTAACAATGACTGGCAAACAATTGATTGCAACTGTGATGATGTGTCCTATTGGTCTGGTGAACAAGGATTCATCTTCAGTAGCTTTTTTGGTCAGAAATTATCTTATTTTCAGAAATTTAACCCAATATAGGTAATCCAAAGCCCATAAACAATGCTGTTTTAAAGATTAGAGTATGTACTCTAATAATTTTCACCAGGTGAACAATTTCTGCTTTATGAGGATATTGGGCAAGAGACGACATTGCTTCATGACAGAGGAAAAGATTCTTTCTGAGCTGAAGGAAAAGGAAAGAAAAAGCTTGACTTTATGTTCATGAGGGTAGAAAAAATGTCAGTAGTGCGATAAAAGAAAGAGCTCTGTTCTGAACTGGGAAAATAAATCTGCTTGGTTAACTTCCTCTAATATTAGCCTGTAACTTACAGCACCGCTCAGAATAACTGATGAAACAATCTTGCAAAAATGTAGTGGTCCAATTTTTATAAAAATGAAAAGCTGCAGAAGTCAGAAGTGTGGTTCCCTATGCATACAGTTTTCCTCTGGCACTTACTATACCATGCAGTATCAAGATGGTATTGCTATAAGCTTTTAGCTATGCTAGACAGTCCTTAGCTGTGGTCTCCACAGCATGGAAGTAATAGCTTGAAATGGAAGATGGGCCATGAGTATGTGCTTGTAATTTCTCATTGGCTGTTTCACTGTAACATTTCATTGGTTATAATCATATTTTATCCATAAATGAAGATCTTGTATGACAAGCCAGGAAAGAAAATATTTTCAATCTGATTTCTTTCATCATAGTAATGTAAAGAACTGCTCAACAGCAGCTCTGGAATATTAAAAGCTACCTTCCACAAGAGCATCTGGGAGCCTCCAAAGTAAATTCATAGCAGGCATCTATTTGAAATTTATGCTTATAGCAGATTCAAACATGCTCACCACCTAAATCCTTCAATTAAAAGCTAAAACTATTGAGAGAAAGCAAACTGTCTCTGTACATTTCTTGCCCATTTTTGGTTTTAGCAGAACTCTCAGACAAATTCTCAGATAAATTTGATATCGATTCGCATTTCTGTATCCACTAATAACATCTGTCGGTAGCAATTGTCAACCTTATGCATGAAGACAAGCAGGATGAATAGATTTGTAGGATATGGAAAATGGGATACACTGTGTAAGGTGGAATCTCAAAACGCCCCTTGAAAATGTAATTGCATTGGAGAGCATTTCTGCTCAACAAGAGCATATATATAGCTGAACGTGAGGATCAAATGCAAATCATTTTGAAGTCAATTTGAATCTTCAGACTGAGTCGAGTTTTGGTCACCTTACTGTTGGACAAAATAAGGGAAACAAAGGACACAAAAAGATGTGAAAACCATAATTAGGTGCAAGGGGTGAAATTCTGGTCTTAACTACAGTCAGTGGATATTCTGCTGTGTCCTTCAATGTGGTACGAAATAAGTAGCAAGTATTTAGCCAAGTTTAGCAGCAATTATTAAGATTTTTAATAAAAATGTGAAAAATATGTGGAATGTAATCACTTGAAAGCTGATTTGATGAACACTTTTTTTTTTTAGCATAAAGCCCACTCTCTAACATCAAGTGGAACTGGTCAGAATGGCTGCATACTTTGCATACAAATGAAATGAACTTATTTGATGAAGTTATTTTAATGAACTAATAGAACATTAATATACAGCCTAATTATGATTGACCTGGAAGTGAACTGAATTTTGAATTAAAAACAAAAACTAAAAATCAGACTTCCTTCTCCAGTCTCAGCTTCATCCACAGGAGTAAATTACGCTCTAATGAATTGGGCTTTAAGGAGCAGAACATAGGATGATATCTACAGTATTTCATAAGATTATGTAAGGGAAATATTTAAAAATATAGAAGTTTCTACAGAATTTAGTCTATTGGAAACAAGGGTGCCCCAGGTAAAAGCAGAATGCAAAGGAATGAGCTAGAGTGCAACATACAAGCTGTACCCTTGCCTTGGCACTGAACCAAGACAGTATTGTTCTGATTGCACTGTGTATGTCAAAATTTCAAATAAAGAAGAAAAGAGGACAGAAGACTTGGCTTAGAATATTGTGGAAGGGAAACACTTGCTAGAAAGGGTTAGGATGCCTACAGAAATAAACAGACAAAACAAATTAAGACAATCCTCATTTAAAGCCTAGACACGTTTGTTAAAAGTACATCAGCTTAAAGGGGAATGCAATCATCATGTTACTTTGGAGATCTGTTTCATCTGTAATTCCTAGAAATAACTTCTACATAAGGTTATCCTTCCCTGCCTCCTTCCTCACAACCCAAACCACTACCTTTGAGTCAGCCACCTCTGACAAAGAGGTGTGAAACACGATTCTGCAACCTTTAGCGGTAATGGCTACTGAAGCAAATCAATGCCAAAAAGTACCATTTTTATGTACAAATAAATATGTTGCTCTACTCCCTCCTTTTTCCCCTCTGAGACCCAAGATGTGGGCATATTATGATATATTTTATGGAGAGTTTTCCTTGATAAACTCTCTTACTTTGCAGTAATTTACAACTCTTCCACCACAAAGTAAATTACTCTGCTCTGAGATGCCACAGCTTGGGAATCAAAGCTGAAAAAAAACCTGTTTATAAATAGGTACAAAAGTTAGTATTCAGATTTGTTAAGAAGAGGAGGGTGATCTGCACAGACCTGCACGTCTGTGTTTGTAAATGTCTGATTCATTTGCACAACTGTTTCAAAAATGTTCAATTCACAGCTGCTAATAGAACCTCAGCTATCAAGGGCAAACATCTGAAAATGCATTTTTCTTCCAAGATGCACTAAGATAATCTATGCATTTGACAATTAATTTGGGCTCTGTATCAGACATTTCACAGATTGGAAGGGCAAGATTCAGGATGGAAGAAAACAAACCAAACAAACCAAAAAAATCCAACTGAATTTAAGTCTAAGGCTTCTTCATAATGGTTTCGAATGAACTTTAATCAAAGTATGAAAACTAAAAAGCAAAATAAGAGATAAAGCCTCAATTTGTTCATTCCTACAACAAATAGTATCCCTAAAGGAGGGTGTTTTTTCTCCTCTCTATGGGAGAAAAATAACTTTCTTTGTTCTTAATTGGGAGTATGGATAGGCAGCACACAGAAGACATTATATATTGTCTTTAGAGCCATGCTAGCTATGAAATGAGTTGTTTTTTTTCCTGGTTGCATGAAAGTCAGGAAAGGAAGTTTTATTGATGGTTCTGTTCTGTTTGTCTGTACAGTTCTAACAGACAGAGAACGTAGCTATAGGTCACCGTGCTCTTGTATTATATTAAGAAAAAATTGCAAAAATTATACCAGCTGTACTTCTTACGGGAGTCTAAATAATTCTTTACAGAAAAATAATTCTTTATAGAGGTTTCCAAGCAAAGGTGCAGGCAAGAATACCCTATTTCTCCTGGTAATTTTGAGTGAATGTCACTGTGACAGATGACCAGAGACAAAAGAGGACAAAGTCAGTTGTCTTGATAACTTACCTTAGAGTTTGCCTTTAATAGTAACTGTATGAAGTAACTTGTCTAATAGATTCAAACTCTTTCTGCCAACAGTCCTTCCTTAAGTCTAGCTGACAGTTTCTTATTTGTCCTACGTCATAGCAGTCAAGATCTTATACTCTGATATTGGTGATGACAAAATGACACCAGGTGTTTTCTGTACATCATATCAATCTTTCTAGTGTGTAATTCAAATTTGTACTGCAAACCAGTCATGTTCTGAATGGAATTTTTCTGTGAAATGGGAATATTTGAGGCTCTTTCATTTTATGGAATCTGTCTTGATGTTCATCTCATCTTCTACGACTGCAACATTCAATCAATTTGTGGACTGGCTGATCAGTCTGCAGGCCAGAATACAAATACCTGCCACTTCTGACTATTTCAGTTAGGCAATTGTGCTATCTGTAACATTTCACAGCCTTTGTTATGGTTGGAGGATGTGGGAATATGGTGGAGAGCCTTGTCTTTCACAGAGAAAATAAAAAAAGGTAAGAAAGGATGCCCATAGGCAGCTAATACTCTGCAGATGCATGTGTTTTGTTGTCTTTTCTTAGCAGTCAACTGTTTCTCCCAAGGAACTTGGAAAAAGCCCAGCTAAAGTTTTCTGAAAGTGCATGAACCACAACAATTTGCAAAAAAGCTAATGACATGATGCAGCATGTCCACCTCTTATCTCCCACACCTGCCTTTCTTCCCAATGGGCACCACAGACAGACGCTCTCGCTGCACCCGGGATGGGACAATGCACTCAGCGGCTCCTTAGTTGGCACTTACACAGTATAGTGAAGATGAGGATCCTCCTGCGATTAATAGAAACTCATAAGCTCACTGTCTGGGAAGCAGAGCAAACAGTGGGGAATTTGCTATAGTGCCAGTCCTCTGTGCAAGAGTGGACACTGCAGTACCAGCAACGGCAACATGAAAAAGCAGGATTGCGTCATTCCTCACACACCAAACAAAAGCACACTTAACACTAAATCTGGGCTTCCTTCCCAGGTCCTCAGTTCAAACACACCTGAGAATGGGATTTTCTTTCCCTTAAATCATTTCAAATACATTGGGCCAGAATGCTGCTTAGTCCTGAATACAAATCAAGTCTGAATATGAAGTGAAATGGCAGTTTATGTTTCTACAAAACCAGTTTGCTCTCAAGGCAAATAATAATAATAAAAAAAAAACCATGCAAGTTACACAAATCTAAAGTATAACACTCCAAGAGACAGCCAGCAGAACAAGATGGGGTCGGAGGGCCTTGGTGTAGAGAAATATAATATGTCAAAATGGTTGTTAAATATTACCAGTGAGTTAAAAACATGAAAAGATACAGAGTCTGCTACAAAACCATAGCTCAACAAGACTTTGTTGGTTTTTTTTTCCTTAAAAATTAGGTGGTGATAGATAGGGAGAATTTTTTGTTTTGTTTTGTTTTGTTTTATTTTAAATATTATTTCATTTTATTTTATCTAAAGGAATTTTTGTCATTTCTGAACAGGAACAAAAATGGTAACATGTTGTGTGGAAATTCTCATAAAATAAAATTCTAAAGAAAGAAAAAAGACTAGTGTTTTTTGGTTTACTAAACTATTTGACTGTCATCACACTAAAAAAGAAAAAAACCAACAAGTTAGAGAACTTACAGATGGCTAGCACAAAACTTGCTTTACTGCAGCAAGTGACACATGCTATTACATAAAGCCATTTCAAAATGAAACCTAAGAATTATTTTCAATCTAAAAATGTACAAATTGGACGGTTTCGTTATTACTAAAGTACTTTGTGACATGCCTCTGCCATATTCAAACTTCAGTTTCAGGGGACTGTATTCATTTGTTTTGTCAAAACGTGAAGGATCCTACACTTTGCCAAATGCATGGAGTGATGCAACAATCCAGTGCCAAGACCATGATCCAACAGACTCGGTCTCTATGGTTATTTGGTTATTAATTTTATTAGAGTTGGCTGTTAACCACTAGTGATCACAAACTGTGGGGCTATCGCCACCTTTGGCACCAGCAGAGACGTGGGCTAGACAATAATAAACAATTATTTGTGTGATAAAGTTGTGTCACAGTGTCTCAATATCAAACCCCTGTAACTACGTGCACAGTAAAAGCTTTGGAGTGTGCTTACTATGCTCTTCCACTTCTATGAAATGGTAACAAGTATTAGTATTTTCAATCTCAACCTTTTACTTTATTTCTGCATAAACATCAGAAAAAAAACCCATTCAAATCATGTTTCTCCTAATAAGACCTGTGTTACATCAGAGCTTTCCTCCATTAAGGTATATAACGAATTATGTTATAAAGATGTAATAGCAAGACAAGAACTTGTTCAGTTTGTTTAGGCACAACCTGCATGTAATCTTCATATTTCTAGATTACATTTACCTGATAAAAATTATATGATATTGAGCCTCTTTTCTTAACTATTAGAGGTAAATGTTTCTAAACTAATAGCTGAGTTGAAGAAATAAAATAGCCTTCAGAGTCCATAAAGGAAAATTCTACATCTAACAGGCAGTTTTCTAGAAACTCAAATTTAATTTACCTAGTACAAAAATGGATTGACCATAACGATATGAATTATTAGATCCATCTTCACTGTTTATAAACTGCATTTCAGCTGGCAATAAACTACTGATGGTAGAATGCAACATAAGATTTTCAGGACTACATTTTTACCTTTTATCAAAGTTTATACGTTAGTACATACTTATAGGAGCACATTTTTATCAACCCTAGATACATGAAAATATGCAACCTTTCAAGTGTATCTTTAGGCTAAACTCAGCTCTCATACAATACATTATAATAAACCTTATGTGACTGTTACTTTATGGCTTCCCATGGAGGGCTGTTTTTCTTTTTAAAAAAACTTGAGTATTTTATTTGAAGTTCCTTGAGGAAAGTGATGCAGTAATCAAAGTGTGGTAACAGTGACTTTCCTCTCAGGGTTTGGCAAAGAAAACAAAGTACAATTTTGCAGAAGCTGAATTAGAGTGTTGGTTTTAGACACTGGAAAAATAATAATGGTTGAGCCTGTGTCAGACGAGAAGCAGACTGAATAAGACATGTTATAAGGCAGAAAAATATTTTCCAGGTTGTACTTGTTGTGATGATAACAGACTGGACTGAAACCTTCTGATGTACGTGAAAGGCTTCTGTAAAATTCAGATGACTTAAGATCGAGTTAGGCTGTACTTGCAGAAAAGAATATTCCTGAGTGAGATCGGTGAGCGAATCATGTAGCAGAGTATATCATACTGGATTCTCTTGCCTTGTACTTCTGTTTGCTTGTGGCTGCAGCCTTTTTCCAGTCATAGAGCTTTCTGTATCTTTAGGGAAAAAATCAACTGGACTGCACTGGCAACAAGCCCAGAGAGGCAGAGACTAATTGCCCTAATTATAAGTGTAAAGCCAGGTGGGGACATTTACAACTTGAGGCCAATCAGAACTGATAGATAAAAGCATGGGTCTCTTCTGGGAGAAAAAAAAATTAGTGGGGTTTTTTGATTTTGCAGTGTTTTGCAGTGCTAGGAGAAGAGATTGATAAGGTTATAGGCAAAGTGGGGAGAATAGGCTACTGTTCAAGTGGTGTTTCTAGTTACTTGGAATTGGATTTTGATTGTTTGCACTGTAATCCTGGTGGGGTTTTGTTTGTTTTTAATATTTTGAGCACACTTCTTAAGGAAATATGGTTTTGCAGTTGTTTCCCTACATTGTATACTGAATGTTTTGGTTATGTCTGATCTCTCACTTTCTGCTCTAGGGTTATGGCTCTGCAGCTGAATCCAGCAGCTCTGGAGAACTCCTTCAAACTCTGGTGTATTGATCAAGCTAGCAAGTGTTTCTTTTCAGACAGCTTAGACATATAGTGTCATTTAGGCACCAAAACTGTCCTGATTTCATTAACATGCTTTTCTTTCTCACTGGTTAGTTTCTTTCAGAGTATCTGTAGCAATGAGAAGTGTATGACTAACAAAACATTAGACAGCTAGTTGGTACAGCTCTTTTAAGTACGAGATGTTCTGAGTATGAGATTAACAACTGTAGGCAGGAATATGTACAAACATACAAATATAACAAACCTCTCCTTAATTGGTAGAATTAGACTAAAAATCCAAGATTTCTATATTTCACTTTTTTTTTTTTAAAGAGTGGGAGACTAGGATAATGTATGTCATAATTAAATTTAAGTGAGAATATTCTTTTTCAACATGGACTCTGGTCAAGTAATTCTGATATCTGAATTGCACTGGAGTCTACATACATAATAGTGAAATTCTTTTTATACTGCGTCAAAGGATCTGTCATATTTCCTTACTGTCATTTTCTGTGTTATACTTTTCAAAAAAAACTAGTGAAATGGTCTGATTTTGGGGAAAAACAGCTGAGAACATTTGGGAAAGAGGATGGGGTTGGATAGGCAGGAGAAGAAACAGAAGGAGACTTGCAGAAAAGATCTGTGAGACTGCATTTTTGAGCAGAAAATCTGAAAGACTGTTGAGAGAAGTAGAGAACAGAGATACAGCCAAGCCTCAGAGGAGACTGAAGACCTAGAGGGGTTTATGCAGAGTTTGCTGCAAACCAGAAAGCCATTGAGCTGAGTGAAAACAAGCTTGAAAATGAAAATTTGTCTTGCAGGGGCACAATAGGAGACAGGCATAGCAACACACACTTTAAATCCTTCTTCATCTGTTGTCTTTCATAGTTATTTTGACTATGACGGTTTAGACATAGTCTGTCTAAATAGTTAACAGTTGCACATCTCATTCTAATAAAATCTGGCTTTTTGAATGTAAAAGACCTTTTTTTTTTTTTTTTTTTAATTTCATAAGGATAAGGATTTAATCCTTAAGGTCCATCTTAAAACACTGGTATACTTGGAGCTCCTTCATAGAAAGTAAGTATGAAGCATGATCTGTGATATGCCATGAAAAAAATTGAGCTTCCTTTCCCTACGCTGTCTTCAGATTCAAAATGTGTGGATTTCAAGGTGGATTCTGCTATGTTTTCATGATAGTGTCAAACTAGCTTTCCCTGATTTTATTCAGTTAAGGGTTTATCTTGCACAGCTTTTTCAATATCTCTGCTGTTTAACCCGCAACTCCATTCACCACTCTAAGCCAGGATTTCTTGCCTTTAAAACCAAGGCTACTGCCTCAAAATTTTTTCATGCTGAATGCTTCCCCTTGTGTTTAGAATTAAGACACATGCCCAAGACATTCTGATGATCTCAGCGCAGGCATCCCTCTTCTAGAAAACTTGTCTTACTCTGGCTTTTCTCTTCAGGATACCACCGGCATTATGGGTTTGACTGACTGTCTGTTCTAAACGTTCAGAGAGCAGCCTAATTTACATGAAAAGTCACCAGATTGTGGAGGGGAGGGATGGACAAACTCTTATTATAGTACCTTTGAACTCTTATTATAGTACCTGTGAAAAAACAACTCCTCCCCCCCCCCCTTGTTCTCCCCCAAATTTAATAATATAATGACAAATGTTTTGCTACTGATAGGAATTGATTGCCTATGCATTTCTAACCTAGCTATCACTTCAAAACAGTAGACATGTAAGGTAGGAGACCTCTTGAAAACTTGATCTGCATAATGTACAGGTATTTGCTCTCATAGGTTGGATCATTTTCCCTTACCAATGAAAAATTTAAAGAGATTATTGTTGCCCTTGAGGTGCAGTAATTTTGCCTCATGTAGTAATCTATGGATGGGGAGGTGGGGGGGAACACCCCTACTTTCAGTCCAGCCTAAGGGCTCAGAACTTAAGCTTAATACCCTTTTATTTTTCTCTCTTGATATGTAGAGATTTATAGTTACAGTATCAGACCTAATTTACTATTTACTTTTGCTCTGGTGGCATTCTGCAATTCAAGAAAGCAGCACTGATGTCTGGTAGTCTTAAAGTACTCTTTGTGTAGCTGGAAGTTGGCCTGATCATGCCAGAACTGTCCTGGGCATCAGACAGGATGCTTTGGATTCATTGTAATAGGAAATTGCTTTACTTGGTATAATGCAATTAAAACAAAGTTTGTCCATCTCTGCATTAAACTCTGAGGAAGCAATAGTTGTTAGTGAAAAGTGCTTGTCCTTTGAGTGGAATATGCTATCTGTAATTCTGAAGCTTGGTAGTTCTATGCACTGGATTTGGCAAAGCATACACTGAAAGAACAAGGTTGTTAGCTAAAATGTGCCTCAGTAAGCAATATTCTCTATTCTTTTTTTATGTAAGTTGTGGTTTGTGTATCATCTGCTTTTTCCCTGACCTTCATGTATTGCTTGTCTTCTTAAAACATAAGCTGTTTTAGCAAGGTCTATGCATTTCTCTATGCATGGCCAGCAATGAATGCATTATAGATGCAAGGACTCTACAAATACCAGATGACATCTTTAGCTTTCATTTCTGCTAATACTTTTTTCTTGCTGATGATAGCAATGTCAAAACCCTAATGTAAATTGGATGAAGTATTTTTTTTTCTCTCCTGCTTTTTTCACTTTTTTTTTTCTTTTTTTTTCTTTGAAAAGCTTGAACAGGATCATGTCATTTGGCAAGATGCTGTATCTTTAGTTCAGCGTGCACAGGTCTAGGATGGCTTCAAAATATTGTAAAAATCACTGTAACAAAAATAAAAAATATCACTGCTCTCCATGGAAGATTACTTTTTCCTCTCATAACAGGCAATTCCAAATCAGTATGTTCAGAGGCAGAGTTGATACTTTTGCAGACTTTTACTGAAAGTTCATTGAAAAGCTGCAGAAAGGCTTTTGGTTTTGGTTCCTGACAGACCAGATGTTCGGTGTTTCTCTTTTAGCTAATCTGATATCCATCTTTCACATGTTGTGTCAAAAACACCCTTTAAAAGCAATGCTACTGTCACTTCCTATTGTTCATTTCAGCATTCAAAAGGCTGGATAAATGTTACAGGGTATAATGGACATGTCATTTATTAGCATTTAATGTGTAAGACGTGTATATCCTATACAGTTTACAGTCAAATACCTTAGGAGAAAAGTAAAGTATTGTTCACCAAAGAAAAAGACCTAATTTGTACCAAATTCATAACCTAGTACATCAGATATATTTCTGCAAAAATGATACCTTGTGTCACCTACTGAATTGGATTTGTTGGGTGCTGAAGTAAGTCAGGTATATCATCCACAACATTGCATACATCATTCTTAGTAGCAAATAAATCACCCACTGAATTGAATATATCTCTAGTTTAAAAAGACCTGTAATAAACTGATTGTATTTCCATTCAGAGGTTTGGCTGGATATGGATTTGGCTGTGTTTGTTAAAGATGTACACCCTGATAAATGAAATGCTTGATATGCATCTGACATAACATTTGCTGAAATATTCATGCTAAGACCAGGACTGATTGCATGAGCAGCTGAATTGCATGCATCAACTCACTACAGCAATCACATCTGACACATTCACTTTCTAGGAGACACCAATCATGTGAATGGGGTGAAATTGCTCTCAGAAAAAGTTTAGGTTAGCAACAGCTCTACAGCAAGAACTATTAGTTATAGCTGACAATGTGGTTTCAAACATACAACAGTTTGGCATGGGGCTCAGGTATGCACAGAAGGTTCATCACTATGAGAAAAGAAGATGGTAGAGGAGACAGTCAAATGTTTTTAGTATGTGAAGAAGATCTTGCTTGTACTTGTCTGGATCTTTGATAGAAGACTCCTTCAGTTCTGTTGAGCCTGTCTCTACCTTAAATTTTGCTGTTTCCTGTATGACTGTGTCTCTTCCCATCAGTTCATGTAATGTTCAAGGTATGGGAATAGATATAAATATAGCATCCAACCTCTGCAGTTATGAGCTGGGCCAGGGAGTGTTTCCAACCTTGTTACTTTGGTTGGCCATCTGCATTTTAAATAATCTGGGAAAGTGACATGCATTGGAAATGACTGTGTTTTATTTAAAAGAAAGCTTGCAGTACAGGAGGGAAAAAAAATTCTGCTATCAGAAACAAGTGCTTCCCTAGGAAAAAACTGACGAAGATATTAATTATGTCTTTCCCTGATGAGTTGGAATGGCATTTCCTCTGCTGCAGAACTGTGGGTGAGCTCTGCTCAGAGTAGAAATATTGTTGAGAAACAAGTTCAGGTGGAGGCATACAGGCAGGGAGGGATAGTAGCTTTCCAAATGAATGCGATTAGGATGCCAGGAGGCTAATGAATAAAAACTGTGGTAAGTGAAGAAGAAAAGCTAAGGTGATTGTTGGTGTGGAGTTATATGCCTGGGGTAGCCTTTATCATGTCAGTGACATATTATGTTTCCAAGGCAAGCATCTATAGAAAACATTTAAGAAACAATAATGCTAATTAATGTTTTCTTAAAGAAACAACAAACCTGTCCATTATCACCACCTAGCCCAGGACATACAATACACGAATTGCATGTGATATGTATACTGAATAAAGATATTCTTACTTCCCACCCTGGACATACAGCAGTTCAGCTATTACTGCAAATCTTTAAGATTATTTTCCTCTTTTATCCACCTCTAAGAATGGCAGGCTGGAAGACCAATAACTCAGCTGTGCATGAACTATCTCAACTCGCCCATCCCTGCTTTTCTCCTGTTTATCTTCCTGTTTATCTATTGTTTATCTTATCTACAGCAGCCTAAGAAATTTTGTTTAGCACGTAGCAGCACTACACACACCTGGAAGCACAGGCCTGCAAATTCTGACTCCTCCTGTGTATTTCGTAGAGGTACTTCAATACTTTTGGAATGGTGGCACAACTCAGATTAAGGTGTTACTGATATGTTTTTCACAAGCATTATAGGCCTTTATTTTCCCACCTCTGTTTCATTTTATTTATTTCCACTGTATAAAAGACAAAGGAAAAAAACTATATTGTGTTATAATGTCTCCTTCATTCACCCTGATGTCCCACTATTTTACCATCTATCCTTTTCTTTTATCAGCAGACCTTCAGCCATGTTTCATTCCCTATACTAATGTAACTGGATGTGGTAAATTATTAGAGACTTCTTGATGAGGTGTCAAAATTATATTGAAATAAAAGAATTTTTTTTTGAATTCACTTCAAACTTTTTCATACAGAAAATAAATGAATATTTTTCTAGGAGGCATTCAGTATAAACTTTGCTTCATACTCCTTGCAAAAAACACAATTGGCATTGCTATGTCATTATTATTTTTCTGAAACAAAAAGCTACTTACAGAAGGGTAGAAAGAGTCCTGAATCTTCAGCAGAGATATTTGAAGATTATCCTAATATTTTCCATAATTTTCAATAATTCCATTGCTAAAAATTGAACTCAAAAGGAAATTAAGAGTAGCCTTATTCTGGTTTGTAACATTCTTCTGCATTTTTAAAGTTTTTTTAAGGAATAATTGTTTCTGCTTTAAATCACCTTCTGCTGAAATCATTGGTGCTTTAAAATGGTGCCAACAGAATTTTTTATTTCTTCTAAACAGAGACCCTGCAATCTGTAACTGCTGTCCCAAGTTCAGCAGGGATTTTCTTCTGTTTTTGCAAAATCTCACATAATATAGATTGTCAAACTCAAACTCTGCTGAGTTTGTAAATAGCTTGTCACGAATGGGGATTATATACACACAAACAGCTATAATTTAGCTATCTGTAACGTTTATGATGCATGTGGCAGGCTACAAGCTCCTGCTACCCTTATTCTGCATTTTTCGACATTAACACAAATTAAAAAGAAGTAAGTGAGGCTTTTATTGTTGTAAGGAATTGCCAGCTCCCATTCTGGAGCTGACATTGCACCTTTTAGGTCAGTGGATAGGAATGTCTTTTACAGACATTCATTCAGGGCCAAAAGCCATTTCTAACTTCAAGGACAGAAGACTGCACTTGATAGTATATCTGATCCAGCACCAGATGATACTTTGCATTGTCCCACCAGAACTATGATACTATGTGCGGAAGCAATTAGTTTCCATTTGAAATTAATCTCTTTTCTCACTGTTCTGGTACCTGCATATATTTTTCGTGAGATACACAGAAGTTTTCCTCACAGTACTACTCTCCTACACAAGGTATCTCTGCAAAGAGAATAGGATGTTCTACCCTGATCCCAAATTTTCCCCAAATCCTACCAATGAAGGTCTGGCTAAACATCACACAGAAGAGGGAGAAGATTAAGGAGAGGATAAGCAAAATTTCAAAGTCAGTATTTATATTATATCTGCACCTTCTATGAATATCACGTGGATATATGCCAGTTACTGTACATACGTCCACAGAGATGTGTCTGTGCAGATAAACTTTCTCATGTATGCACAGTATTAGGTATATAGGCTTATAAAAAAATGGATACATACAAAGCCTTGGAATTTTGATCTACTACATGTGCTTTTAAAATTAACATAAAAGTTATGAGTATAAAATATCAAACTTTTCCTTTTATTTTTGCCTAAACTTAGATATCTTGTCAACAAAACAATATATTTAGAAAAATATTTATAAGATATTTAGATTCTTGATTAATTCTGTATTATCATTTTTAGTCTCTGGTGAATTTTGTCTTTTAAAGTAACTATTTTTTATTAATTCATTATCCAATATGTATTCAGGTAACCATCATCCAGGAAAGAGTATAAGTAAGACATTCTCTTTACAGACCTGTGTTGTGCTGCTGACATTGGTAGCATGTCAAATTAAAAACAGTGCAGGGACTTTTTGACTTGCATTCTCTAAGAAAGAAGATGTAAACTAATAATCAATATTTCTCTGAAGGAAACAGGTAAAAATAATAGGTAAAGTAAGCTAAAGGCCTGGTCATATTCTCAGCTACACTCCATAGCTAAACAATCTCCAATTTAAAAGCAATTGGGGGGATACTTTTAGAGGTGATTAAAAGTTCAGGGAAAGGTTTATTTCTTTTTTCTTCCCATTCAGTCCAAAGTTGGCATATTTGCTCTAGCTTTAGGTTGACCTTTAGAAATTCTACAAGTAAATACGTGGAAATGGTTGGCCTCTTGAGGAAATTGCTAAGACGTATCTCCCTTTTGTAACATACCTTTAGGGTAGCTGCCAATCCTAGAACCAACTTCTGTATATAATTATTGAGAATTTGCCAAAATGGAATGATGAATGTAAATGTCTGTTACAGAAAGCTCAGTTTGAAAATGACCCCCCAGCTCCTTGTATAACAAATGGGGACAAGCAAGCTCTGGCCAGGTTTACTGATGTGAAATTATAATATTTTATGACCATATACCTCCATTTACTAATATTTATTGCTCTGTTTGCAACGTATAAATAATAAAATTGTTATGACAGTAATAATGAGAGGCTAAAGGAACGATGCAGAATGTGCCCCGATCTTGTGGTTAGCGCAACTCTGCTGTTAGTGGTCCCAAAATTCAGAGGGATAGCGCGTGGTCATAGACATCCAGATCTATAGGCCATCTTTCAGTTAAGTTCTGTTACTGAAGCATTTCTGCTCTTTGTGGAGTGTGTAGTAGATTGGAGTTGGGCTAGGTTTGTGCAGAGATGGATATGTAGGAAGAAACAACAGGATCATCACAAGGAATAATGCATATCAAATTTCACAGCATAACCTAAGCAGCTCAGTAGTAATGTGGAATTGAATTTTCAGTGCCTTAGGGTGCTAGGCAAGCAGATGCAGGAATGATATGTTTTTTAACTGGACCAGATATGTGCCTTTGGACCAAAACGTGGCAGAATGATTGAAGGTTTAACAGTATATTGCTGAAATTGTCCAGGTAATTCAGATGTTGAAGAACTAGCTCAACTCTTTTGGGCACTGAGTTCAGAATACATAATAAAGGTATAGCTATATTGTCTTTATTTGAATTTTACACCTAAAGCAAGAAGTGAGAGCTGAACTCCCTCTGATGTTCTCATTACATCTGAGAGGATAGCTTGCAATGTGTGTGCCTGATAAATTTTACTTTTTTAATGTTTAAGGTATTTTCACACACAGGTGGATATTCTCTTGAATATGCTGGCTATTCACAATTATATCCTCTCTATTCAGACATTTGATATTTAAAATCCAACCTTTGGATGTTGATGGGCCACAAAGAAGGTGGAGTTTTTATATGTATCTTATCTCTCCCCACCTTTCCTTCCATTCCAGGCAACATTTGTGTCATTTCAGTTATATTTCAGCCTCAGTAGAGGAAAATCCCACTTTGACAGGGAAAAGGAAGAAGTGTTTCCTGAGCTGATATCACTAGTGTGCGCACAAGGATTATTTCAGTGTCCTCTCAGTCTTCTGCAGGTTCCTGCATTGCAGTTAAACTAGACATGTTTATAGTATATGGCTAGCCTGCCCGTTCAAGAAGGATTCTGGATTTTGCTGGGGCAGTCCCAGACTGATGTGAATAATCAGGAATACTAAGCTACTGGGTGATGCTTAAATACATTTTTTTTTTTTAATAAGCTAAGTAAATTACTTCATAGAATTTTCAAAGGAATACGAATTCAACCTCGAGAGGCTTATCATTTGATTCTGAATGGAATTAAGGCTTAATCAAAGCAAGCAATATATAAAATTCAATTTATCAGATTACAGGTTTTCTCAGTGTGGGTTGGGTGCATGTTTTTCTTTTTCTGGGTGTCAGCGATGCAAAAAGAATTAGTTGATTAGTTGTGGTATTGTCCTCCTTTACACGAATCAGATTTGCCCTCTTCCTTTGATCAATGCCCTCCATAAGAAGAAAAATGCATCTGTAACATCCAGCTAGGTTTCTAAAGTGTTCTAACCAAAGGTCGGAAGTTGACCTCCAAAATTTAAATCAAACATGAGTATGCAGAAAACTGCTTGTTATGAGTGACAAGGAACTGAAATGACTGTTCTTCTGAATACCCCAAAGGTAGATTTTTTTCCCATAAGTATTTACATATAATGCCTTTTTCATATTAAAAAATATAGACTTTGTAGTGCTGTTGAAATAGCAGTCCCTAAGATATCCAGATTCAGTACGACTAACTCATAAATCCAGAGTATGGTAAGTGCAGGATGGATGCTAGATGTATTCATGCTAAAAACCTTAAAAATTAAAAAAAAAAAAAAGAGAGAAGAGGGCAAGAATTATGAGATTCGGAAGGAACGGAAATTCTCTTCTACATAAGAAGATGGACAAAAAATCCCAGGACATGATGAATAATAAATTAAGAGCTTGAAGAGCAGATCTAAAAGTTTGAGGACTCAATTGAAAGAGAGTAAAAAAGAGATGTGCTATTACACTGTCATCTGGATAATTTATGAGATAGATGCTTAGCTTCCAGATACAGGAAGGCATTGGTCTGAGAGTCATGATGAATGAATTTAGATAAACTAAAACATTGTTTTCAGCTGATGAAACCTGTACTGATTTAAAAGAAAAAAAAAAAAAAAAGAAAAAAAATGGCAAGAAAGCATCAAGGAAAAGTACAGAAAAGAACAATGAAGATGATCTGAGGTAGAAAAGAACTAAGCAAAAAAAAATCGCAAAGATCCAGTCAGCTTTTCAGGAAAAGGTGGATAATAATATGACATGCTAAATACAAACATAAGTAGTGCCAAGAAAATTAATCACAGATTTCTTTTCCTACTATAACTGGATAAGAGAACACAGTGAAATTACCCAGTGTCCCACTTAAAACAATCAACAAACTTAGTATTTTTTGTGCAATACATGTTTAACTTGTAAAATATATTATTTTTGGAGATGTGCAACTAAAACATAAATAAGTGCAAAGAGGTATTACACAATCCACAGGACAGGCATAGACTTACTACACATGAGAGTTCAAATATAACCTCTAAACTAGAATTCTCCAAAATAGCTGTAGTATGGAAAAGAATAGCATTCAATTGTTATACGGTACCATTATCCTCAGTGCATCTATTAGCTTTTCTTAGAAACAGAATATTGGGTTAGATGGCACTTTGCTGGGATTCACATGATTTGAACAAGAGTAATAAAGAGTATTCTAATTAATTTTTCCTTTACATGATTTTCAACTGCATAAAATTTCCATGCAGACGTTTAACACAGCAGTATCCATGCATTATTCATCATAAAGTCACCTTTGTTTCTTTTTTCCTCCATCTTCCATTCCTGAGGAAAAGAAAGAAAAGATGTTAACAATTTTACATAAAGTCCTGTAAGTACAAATAGTGGTGTCAAAAAAGCTACACTGTCTGCATATTTGAAATGACATCTGATTTTGATCCAGTTTCAAAAAATGAATTTTATCATAAGAAAGCCAAGGAGGGGAAAACTTGAAAAATGTCCTGCAACAATCAAAATGACCAGAAATTTATAGAATGAGACTTATGAAAATAATAATTTAATGTAAATTTAACCCTATTTGCCAAAGCACTGAAACATGGTTGGCCATCTCAACATCCTGTAAAAACAAGGATAAATACTTTCATAAGCTCAGGTCTACTACAATAATATACTTGACAATAAAAATGAAACTAAATAGTACATTCCTCCCCCCAAATTGCTGTAAATAGTGATTTGTATTCCCTTAATGTAGTAAGAAAGGTAGAAAAAAACTTAGAAATATAAAAGCATTTATTTTATGAGTGGACACATGTTACTATAAGCAGTTCATAAACTTAAACTTTTTCCATAAACATTTGTAAGCCTGTAGTAACAAATCCAACTGAATGGAGATAAACTATATTGCATTTATATTCTTATCCAGTTTTATGAAGCACTAAAAGATACAAAACACTTTCTCTAATCAAGCATCCAAATAGCTACTGTAAGTTGCATTACTCCTATAAAGTACAAAGAAAAACTTGTCTTCAGTGATACAGTGAATTGTAGTAACTCTTATGATGTGGTGGAATGACATTTAATTAAAAAAAGGTATCAGGCACAATTCTTCACTTAGATTTTATTACTTACATCAGGGAAAATGTTGTTAAATACGTATGTATTTTATGCCTCTTTTGAGTGGGTATAAAATGGTACTCCCTGCTATAAAGGAACACTCCACAACTCAGTTCAGTGGGAATTTTGTCACTGGCTTTAGCAGTGACACTGGCTTTAAGAGATCTGCAGGATTAGGTCCAAGACTCTCTGTCTGTATGTAATGCAGATATCTTCTGGGTAGCCAGTGGCTTCTGCCTTGGTCTAGGCAGAGTCCAAAAGAAAAGGATGGTAGGTAGCTCAGTCCTGTACTGACTAAATCCCCACATCCACACAGTTGCTGACTCGTCCTCCGTCTCTTCTGAAGAGAATGTCGGTCAGTTTTGGTAAAAAATTTCGGAAGGTAATGCTGGTTGGGAACACCGCATGGCCATCCTGTGCCACAGGCGCAACTACGTTTCCTCATCTCAAGGGTGAGGACCAACCTTCAGTGCCTTGGAGAAACGAAAATGAACTATTGGGACTAGCGGTGTTGCCCCATCTTCGTGCAGGCTGGCTGTTCCCACCCATGATTAGTACTGTCCGGATGCCCTGAAACCTGCAGCCTCCCATACCTGACACTGACATTGTCCCTTCCTGTCTGGTAGGTGAATGCTTATCCTTGAGTTATTTGTGGGGGTGAAGCTGAATTGTTGCCATCTGTATTTCATTAGAACTGACACTTTGGAAAAAATAACGATTTTTTCCAAATACTGCGGCTTGAAATAATTTACTAAGCAGGTTTATGATGAGGGAGCAAAAAAATCTTTAGGGCTTATACATTATTTTCAAGCGCCTAACACTTTCAACAGTAATAATATTTTCTTTGAAAAAAAAAAGAAACCCAAACCTATATCTTACTGGTTTTATGAAGCTAGTCTTGCTTCTTGTTAACACTATGGATTCACTAAAGGAAGCCTTCCAGAATTTGAGACATCACCTTGTGGCAAATTACAATTGGCACTGCATTATTTACAACATGTGATTAGATACCAAGAGATTTTTCAAAGGTAGCGTGAAAAGTTACAATGAAGGTGATAATGATTCTTTCGGAGAGTTATTCCTTTGTTCATTTTAGCATCCTCATAAATGTTTAAAGAATATAAATTAGGCTTCCAAGCCAATTAATTTGTCTGTTTCTCATCTCCAGTGATGTATTTTAATTATACTTTCATGCCTCTAAGCTTCAGAATGGAAGACGGCATGCACTGATCATGAAAAACAAAACCTGTAAAAGTCCGAAAGGATAATGGAACAAATTCCACAGTTCTGTGCCTTAGACTCAACCCATATAATTTTGTAAATATGGAAAAAGTTGTTTAAGTCTTAAACAGTTATAATTTGGTTAGGCGTGCAAAGCTCATATTATAATTTGGGTGAAAAGTGTATTTTAGTTCACCTTAAATACACATATTACACATAGTTCACATAAATACACACTATATTTACTCCATGAAGTAAAACCAATATATGATCCATTTTGTACTACAATACACAGGCTTAATTAATTTGTGGTCTAGAATATGTGCTGAATAATAAAAATCAATTTCCTGTTTTTCAAATCCATTTGATCCTCACTGTTCAATCCTTTGTCTGGTTTTGATCTTAAAATATGCCTAATATTTAAGGCATACAAATACAGACTGTTTTTGAATCACTGAACCTTGAAATGGAGCTTGGGTGCATGTGAAGTTTGATTATTTATTACAAGTAAACTCCCAAGCTAACTAATATTAAGACTTTTTCTGATCATGTAAAATTGGCAGGCAGTAGTAATAGCTATTTCTAGCAGTATTGGGCTAAGACATTGCTTGCTATCTGGTCTCTCTCAAAGGAATTTTCTAAAGGAAAGCATGCTGCTTTGAGCTATATTTAGTTATTTACTTACCAGCTTAAAAAAAAAGGAAAGAAAGAAAGGAAAGGAAAACCAAGCTAGCTATTCTCCTTCCCACCATGAGACCCTCACCCCCAACACAATTCCACATTGCAGAACCTGAATAACATTAGGTGAGGTTGTAGCAAACACCTGTAACTAGAACAGGAAATATTTCATTTGGTTTAAATTTTTTATATTTGAGAGAATCTTTTTTTTCCCTCCTGCCAGGTTGTGTTTAGGGGAATTTTGGAAATGAAATATTTAGCCAAATTCCAACCCTTTCTAATGCCTCTCAAAGATGTTAGAGATGTTATAAATAGGGTAGTCAACAGAATTGTTCTCTCCTCCCCCTCAAAACTTATGTGGGGGAAAAATAAGAAATACTTACCACAGAGTATTTAGGCTCCTTCACCTAAATACACAAATACAAGACAGGTGGATAAGAAAAAGAATAAAAGGGTGGTGTAGTCATGGACAGTACCATGGTAAAATGATGGGTTATTTTGCTAAGCCATCAGTCTTCATCAGCACAGAAGTCACATTAAGTCATAAATTGAGTAGAAGAAGAAACATTTGTATTTAGGTTTTGCTTTTCAGCAGTTTAAGTGCATAAAAGTGCCTTTAAAAAGCGTATGTGTAGACCATCTCCTCCCTACTTTGCAGCCTTTTAACATCAGGGTAGGAAAGAAGTGTCAGTATAACTAAACCTGAACTGACCTGTGTAGCCCTGTTGGGTTTTCACACAGCTATTGATTGACTTGTTGCCCTGATGATCAATCCTGTTGGTGTAATCTCCTTGCTGTGCATATTTGCCCTTCTTACATTTTAATTCAAGGGAGGACATGTCAATAGGTATTTGCTGCCAATTAATCAGCCTACTTACGAGTTTATGAGCAACTTGCTCATAAACTAACAGGAGAAATCCCTAAATTCCAAGTTCATTAAGAGGATGAAACCTAAACTGAACTCTAGGTACGCATTTTGCCTGCCGGAACTTGTTTATAGTTGTCTGCAAAACGAGCCCTTCCATTGAAAGACTAGGCAGAAAAATGGACTAATTGCTACCTCTGTTGCTAGAGCATGGCCATTCGTGCTATAAGAAATAGCTATCGTGTGGCTCTGCATCATGGATCTAGGCTTTTTAGCCCTCTTGTCTCTCCTCGCTGTCAAGCTGAAATTTGCGTTTCTTCCCCTCTGTTTGTATCCTGGAAGGTTGGGGAAGGAGGTGGAGAGCGGAGCCGGTGTTGTGTCATTTCCGACGCTGGAGCTGGGTACCCTGATGAAAGGGTATCTTATTTAAAGATTTATTAACTCATAACTTTCTCCCTGCATCTTTCAGAGATTCATAGCTTTGAATCCTTGCCAAGACAACAAAATCCACTCTTTTATTTTGGTCTAAAGGTCATGAGGTTGTGTTGCAGGAAGCTCATGGGAGAGTGAATCCTATTCAGGAGTGGGATTCATTGGGACTAAATTTGCAGGGCAAAGGCATTGTAAATAAGAGAAAAGCAAAGAGTAAAAAACCCCCCAAAAATGCGAGACCTGCATTCATAGTTTTCACATGGAACAAAATATTTCATTAACATATGTTGTCAGGTGCTCTATAGATGCAATTACTCATTCTATAAATAGGACAGTGATGTGGAAAAGGTCATTGTTAAGAAATGGTGCAATAAGCAGGCTTCTTGTTTTGGATCCTCATAGAAAAAATGAAGTCACTGGGGAGCCTAGAAAAATTGTTAGATAAAATTAAGCACCATAACCTTACCAAACCATATATTTATGTTCCAAATAGGGTGGCTTCCCCCCCCCCTTAAAATCACAACATTTGTGCAGTTCTGCCTGGACATTGACATTATGCCCCTCTAAGCATGATTTAAACATCAGTAGATAAGCAGACTGAGATCTCTGGGTTATTTTTTAAGAGAAATTTTCATATAGCTATTTTAATGAACTTTTCAATAACATTTTGAGAGTGAAACTAAACCTGATTTTTTAAAAAAAGCATCCTGTGCTAAAGCTACTAGAATTTTTTTTTTATTTATTTTAAGCAAATTCAGAATACCTCTGTGATTTCTACAATGACTTTTTATGATGAAGAAAAAAACAATAATAATCCCCCCAAGTTAAAACTACACTAAATGTTTTAGTCCAAGTCTCATTTATGCTTTGAAAAATTCTATTACATATAAATCAGAGGTGAACATGTTTTTCCAAGTAGAGCAAATAATTCATCATCTGTGGGCTCAAAGCTCAGGCTGTGTCATTAGCTTTTGGTTGATCTTTGACTGAGCAGAAGTCCTATGGTCTCATCTAGCTCACATTAAATGATGGTAAGAGAAGATCCCTCATGCAAATGCTACGTTTATGATTTCAAAATGAATTTTTTTTCCAAATAATAATTATTTGGAAAATACTGCATTATTAAGATCTGCTTTAATAAACATTTCACGTACTAAACTTGTTTCTTAGATTGTTTTCTATTTATTCTTAGAAATTTATATTCACTAAACATTCAGCTTTGAGAACATATTTAACATTTAATGAAGTTAATGGGACTACCCATATGTTTAAAATTAAGTACTTCAAGTATTTTGCTAAATCAGAGGTTTAAAGGGATGGCAAAGAACGATCACAATTCATAGGAGACATTTGTATGTTTAGAACATTTTAAAAGTATGTTATTTTTGTCTTTTCTAATGACAGTTTAAACAACAGCATAAGATTATTCTTTATATAAAATTCAAAACTTTGAATTGGCAACAAGAACTTGCAAGAAAGTTGCTTGTCTGTGAACTTTTCAGCAAAGCTTGAATACTATCTCCAGCAGAATTAGATAATCTTGTTCCCGTTGGTGAGGATTTCTGTCAGTTTTTACTTTCTCTCACATATGAAATGTTTTCTATAGACCTACTTATAACATTCAACACTTTGTTATGTCTCATAGAAGATATTGACTTTGTATTTATTGCTAATAGAGGGATGTAGATGTCCTGGTTTCAGCTGGGATGGAGTTGATTTTCTTCCTATTAACTGGTGTAGTGCTGTGTTTTGGATGTAGTGTGAGAATAATGTTGATAACACACTGATGTTTTAGTTGTTGCTAAGTAATGTTTACGCTAGTCAAGGACTTTCCATCTTCCCGTGCCCTGCCAGGTGCGCGGGGGGCTGGGAGGGAACATGGCCGGGACAGCTGGCCCAGCTGGCCAATGGGCTATTCCATACCATACGACGTCATGCTCAGCATATAAGGCTGGGCGAAGAAGAAGGAGGGGGGGGGACATTCGGTGTGATGGCATTTGTCTTCCCAAGTAACCGTTACGCGTGATGGAGCCCTGCTTTCCTGGAGATGGCTGAACACCTGCCTGTCGGTGGGAAGTAGCGAATGAATTCCTTGTTTTGCTTTGCTTGTGCGCACGGCTTTTGCTTTCCCTATTAATCTGTCTTTATCTCAACCCATGAGTTTTCTCACTTTTACCCTTCTGATTCTCTCCCCCATCCCATTGTGGGGGGAGTGAGCGAGAGGCTGCGTGGTGCTCAGTGGCTGGCTGGGGTTAAAGCACAACAGCAGTATATAAAGTAGACTTTATATCTAACAAAGTAGACTTTATATTTAACAATCAAATGGCTTTCTATGAATATGTTTATTTGTTGCGACGTGTAGAATAATATAAGAGTTTAGAAACTACATCAAATTGGTCCATGATTCAAAAGATGTTTAGAGAACATAGTTTAGACATTTTCCAGGTGCATGGAACATCTTTAAAATTAAAACTAAAAAAAAAACAACATTATTTTACTTCCTAGTTTGCTGGAATTTGGGATATTTTCCTAAATGGCAATCAAAAAGTATTCAGAACAAAATGACTTTTAGTTTTTAATATAATAAACGTATTGTCATTGAAATTTCAATGCCCTTACAGATCACCACATAGGTTGCATTCTTTAGATTCATAAGTGTGTAGAGTGTGATTAGCATACTGTATTTTAAAGTAGTAAAGGTAGTACCAAAATTATATCCAAATTTAAGGATGCTTATATCTGATACTTAGATCTATTTTATGTCATAATCAAACAAGCAAAACCAATTCTAATTCAGGTGATACATATAAATGTATAATGTTAGTGTTTTACTCCACTACTGATGCAAGTAATTTAGACTGATGGACAGTGATCATAGAGAAAATATTGGCAATAACCACAAAACTAAAAGGAACTTGGAACATAACTGGTATCTTTTTGATGATAGGCAGATGATATGACAAAAAGAAACAGCGACTATCAGAAAGGAGTAGATGTGGTTGATTTAGATCTATTCCTTAGACTCTATTTTTTATTCCTGACTGCTTCTTAAATTGTTCCAGCAAAGTAAAATTTGTGTCAAACAGGTTTCTCTACATAAGTTGCCAAAGAGGGCAAAAAGAATTACCATCAAGCCAAGAGTGTGTGTCACCAAGCTATGTGAGGTTGTGCCTTCATGTTTCAGCTTCCCACTGCAGCAGGTATAATTTAACATGTGTATGCCTCTTCCACTCCAAACTTTAACTGCTCTTGTCTGTCCCTCTGCAGAGAGAAGGTTTTCATCCCATTGGTTTAAGCACCTTTGGTGATACTTAAACCTCATTTTATGAAATGACTTATTTTTTACAAAGCCTTTATTAATTTTTGTGGTTTTATTTTAAACTGGTTAACTTTGCTGCATTTTATAGCATATCCATCTGCTATTGAATTGACTGAAGCAAGGCAGCAATGTTGTACTGAGGAAAGTGGGAGGAAGCCAAAAGAGCTGGAATGAATGAAGAGCACACATGCACATAGAACAGGGAGTCCCTCACCCAAGAAAGAGTTAGAAATGGAGTTTAATGAGATGATATGACAGACTGTGCTGATCTTGTGTACGGCATAGGTGGACAAGCCTAGGAGGAGCCGGGGCAGGGTATTATTTGGGGTCCCTGTCCTGCCATTGTCTCTCTGTGCTCCTCCATGGGTGTGCAGAGGAGCTTTTATCACACAGCCTAACAGAAACGATACAGTTTGGGGTTTGGCTTTTCCTTTCCACCGGTTTCTATCCAATGTAGTGGCTCAGGCAGTGCCACTGGAAATGATCCTGTATTTAAGCCAGACCAAAGGGCTCAATCATTTTCCTTTAAACAACACTACTGTGGAAATAGCTGGTGTGGGTTTGCAGAGGTGGATATCTTTTTATGACGGCTTAAATAACACCTTTATTTAAAAATATATTTCATTTAGGCTTCTCTCAGATGTTTTGATTTATGACTAATATTTGCTTTGAAAACATAATGAAAATGGTTTCACTTAGAACCCAGGAAAATGGAGTAGGCTTGAAATATGAATTATTTGCTCCTTTTTTCTCCCTAAATCTAAAATTTTATGTTTGAGTATTTTGATAGTCAGTCTGTCAGGAGGTTTGTTTATTATTCATACATATATATTGAGAAAACACTAAGAATGGCAGAGATTGAGAAACTTGTAGTGGTATTCACAGGGATAGTTTCCACTGACACACATCGACTATAAATCAGGTGTTTTCTTAGCTGAAAGGAAAAAAAAAATTAGGGGATCCAGTGTTTATAGACTGGAGAGAGCAAAAAAATAAACAAAAAACAAGTTAACATTAAGAAAAATTACATATCAGGGCAAGTATATTCTGTGTTCCTGGAAATGTTTGTTGAAACTGGATGACTTTCTAGAGTTATGCCTCAGTTTGACCACAAGCAATTGATTGTATCCAGCATCAAGAGTTAGAAGTACTATGGCTTGCATTTTACAGAAAGTCAAAGAGTATAATGATATGCTATAAAAAAGGGCTATTTGGTTTAGCAGAAAATATTATATGATCTGTTGTGCAATATTCATAATGGCTTTTTATTGTTTTTAATAAATATAAAAATGAAATCAGTGTTAAATATGATGAGCCCTGCTTTTATCAGTTAAATGCAGTAGCTCACCTTTTACAGTCTATGCAAGACTGATCATCATAGAAGCATTCAAAATCTGTTTCTTCCTGTTTAGGTCATGCATCTATCAACTTCAGGTAATAAATTTATAATTCCAGTTGTTTCTTGGTTTGACTGAGTGTCAATTTGTGTGTTTTTCCATCCGTGATCTTTTTTTTTTTTGTTTAAAGATGTGGCAGCTGTGGATTAATAGTTGGAACAAGCACTATGGAAGAGCAGGAAAAGCAAAGGCATTTGTACAGTCTCAAGGTTGCTGGAGTTGGATATCTTCTGTTCCTCCTGTCAAGGCTAAGGTGCTGTGCTGGTTTTGGCTTGGATAGAGTTAATTTTCTTCATAGTAGCTAGTATGAGGCTATGTTTTTGATTTCTGCTGCAAACAGTGTTGATAACACAGGGATGTTTTAGTCACTGCTGAGCAGTGCTTACACAGAGCCAAGGCCTTTTCTGCTTCTCATCCCACCCCACCAGCGAGGAGGTTGGGAGTGCACAAGAAGTTGGGAGGGGACACAGCTGGGACAGCTGACCCCAACTGACCAAAGGGATATTCCATACCACATGACGTCACGCTCAGCATATAAACCTGGGGGAAGAAGGAGGAAGGGGAGGACATTCGGAGTGATGGCGTTTGTCTTCCCAAGTATCCGTTACGTGTGATGAAGCCCTGCTCTCCTGGAGATGGCTGAACACCTGCCTGCCTGTCCTGGTTTCGGCTGGGATAGGGTTAAATTTCTTCCTAGGGCTGTGTTTTGGATTTAGTATGAGGAGAATGTTGATAACACACTGATGTTTTCAGTTGTTGCTAAGTGCCCTCCTAGTCCAAGGACAGCTCCCGTGCCTACTGACTGAGCTAGGTACACAAGATGGGAGGGAACATAATCAGGACAGCCAGCCCAGCTGGCTAATGGGGTATTCCATACCATGTGACGTCATGCTCAGTATATGAAGGGTAGGCGTGATCCAGGAAGTACCGATCGCTACTTGGTTATCGGTCAGCGCGGGTGGTGAGCAATTGCATTGTGCATCACTCATTTTGTATATTTTATCATTATCATTATTATTTTCTCTTCTTTTTCCCTGTTCTATTAAACTGTCTTTATCTCAATCCACGAGTTTTTCTCACTCTTACCCTTCCGATTCTCTCCCCGTCCCGCTGGGGGTGGGGGGAGTGAGTGAGCGGCTGCGTGGTATTTGGCTGCCTGCCAGGTTAAACCACGACACTGCCCATGGGAAGTAGGGGATGAATTCCTTGTTTTGCTTTGCGTGCGTGACTTTTGCCTTACCTATTAATTAAACTGTCTTTAACTCAACCCACAAGTTTTCTCACTTTTACCCTTCCGATTCTCTCCCCCATCCCACCGTGGGGAGGAGGGAGTGAGTGGCTGCGTGGGGCTTAGTTGGCAGCTGGGGTTAAACCACGACAGTCTTTTTTGGTGCTCAACATGGGGTGAAGGATGAGACTCACACTGCTGGTCAGGGACAAGGCACAGCAGCTTGAGTTCCAAGCTAACAGTGAAACTGTGGCTTCTATACAGTGGTGAGGATTGTTTATTTATATTCAGTGACTGTTTTAGCATCAAAAGTTGGGTACTCTCACGGAACCGTGTATGCACTTTGGCCCTGAGGGGAAACAGGATTTCATCTGTACTGTTGTAGCCAGCGCTTATAAGTGGCAAGCTCTAAGCAACTCATTTGTTTTCCATGTTATCCTCTTGAAATGTAGGGAGCCTTGCTGCTTTACTGGATTTTGGATTTGACCCTGGGTACCAGGCAACTGCAGGTTTGTTAGAGACTGATCTGAGGGTCCTAAGTTCCCTGGTTACCTCTCTTCAGAAAAGAAAAAAAAAACGTTGGCAAAAAGACAGTAGAGACGATCTGTATTCTCATTATATTGAATGCTGTAGCATATCACTGGTGCTCTTTACCTACCTACATGCAGGATTTGTATGGGTACCAGGCTCCACGTGGAAACAGCGCTAATCATAATATTGTAACATTAATTCCTGCAGTGCACTTAAAGGAAGTGAAATCTTGTCTTCCTTGAAATGAATTAGTAGGGACATCATCTTTGTCATGCTTTGTCATGCCTATGGTCATTTGCCATAAAATCTGTTGGATTTGCATACTGAAAATGTCAGGGTTTCTTGCAAAGTAAAGTTATTAGGTAGTGAAGGTCATACTTTTATAGGAACATTAGCAATAATATTAGGCTACTTATTGACACTGAAATATCAAAGGAATTATTTTGTTAACCATGTTTGGTGAGGCTGATGCAGCTGAATCTTCAGTAGCCAAAATCATGTTTGGAACTCAATGTCTGGATTTAGCCTGAGAGTCTATGACATCTCTCTGCAGTTTGTCTTCATTTTTATGGTGAGAGGTGTATTGCTTTCTGGAGAAAAAATAGGAAAAAAACCAAACCAAAACAAAACAAAAATCCCTGCAAAGAAAATGTTATTTTTCCTTGTAGTATAACTGTGGGCCACTCTTTCTTTTCACTCTACTAATTCCAATATTAGTCTCTTGCACCTGTTTACTCTGGTGCTGGATAGCAAGGAAGAAAGGGGATGTTACAGCAGAACAAACTAGTGCTTTCTCTGCTCAGCCTCCCTATTTTGACCTGTGCTCTTGCACACCGGTGAGAGAAAACGAAATGAAAATAAACATCCTCTGTGATACTTTATTAACCTGAAACAGAATGTGAATAACAGCCTGGTGGGCGCAGTATCTCATGCACCTGTATCCTATCTAACATAGCTATGCATATTTACACTACAAAACTATCTTGAATCTCATTAACCTTTTAACCTTGCTGCTATCTTATGACAGTGAGTTCTACAAGTTAATTAAGCTGTATTAAAAAATTAACATAGCTAGATGAATTCTGTTCCTTTTTTTTTTATTCAGTTATGCCAGATTTACTGTTACCTTGAATAAGAGCAACAGAAAGTTCAAAAGAAGTAAGCTAAGTCCTCAGAGTACCCTTTTCCTCCCACTTCCTCACCCCCCAGGAACAATGTCAATTTGAGTGTAAAACAGTCAGGAAGCTGGTGTAACTGCATCGTTTGCCTTGTCTCTATAGCCTTGTTTATAACTGTGTTTGACAATTTTCTCTGCTTGACCCAAACAAATGAGCTCTTGGAATGATGACTGCTGACTTTGCCTGCAACTTAAAGCCATTAAGAAGCAAACTCTCCACAGTTTTCTTCACATTATGAAATACAGAACAGGAGGTGGCTTTCCTCCTCAGTAGTATCGTTCCCTCTTTGGGGTCTGCTGCTGAAACTCCCACATGGTATATTTGCTGCTGTGATCCTTATAAAACTAATATTTCTAATAGTGTACTTATCCAAATGTTCCATGAAGCTTTACAGATTTGGAATAAACTTAATTACTGTGTAGAAGAGTGTTTAAGTGCTGCTGGTATCTCGTCTTTAAAATTTGTTTATTTCGCATTGCTATAAAAATGCGTTACTAGAGGTTTCATAATACCTTTACTGAGGTAATATGCAGAATTCACATGGAGCTTTGCCACTCATTTCTATGCCTGAGGTAATATATAAATACAAATATATGCCTAATTTGGTGGAATCTGTTATCTTTTGAAGATAGAAGAGTTCCAGATTTTAGTCCTTGCATTTATAGCTACATATACATGTAAGTAAATAACTACAGGATAAATAGTCTATTAGTCTGCATCTGTGCAGATGTTATCACTGGGTGTATTTTCAGAGTTTTAGAGTTTTTTACTAAACATTTATTTTATTGGGATAATCAAAATTATGGAAGTCATCTGGAAGCTTGATTGTATTGTGTAGTATATATTGGGTGATAAATGACGTTCTGCTATCTAGAGAAGTCCTATAAGGATAACATTATTGTTTAGAATTTTGTTCTGATTAGTGCCACAGTCTCATACCATAGGACTCACATAACGTATATAATTTTACACTCCTTTTGTATGAAGATGCCAGCTATCAGCACTCTCACAGGATCTTATTTACATTAATTGTTATTTTGATGAAATTCTACAGCATTTGGTATTTCTTTTTTTTTTCAAAAAGTATGCACTGTACTTGAATTTGAGGTAATATATAAATCATATTGACAATTAAATGCAATAGCGAAGTAATCAGGAAGGTAAAACTTGCATTATTCAGCTAAAGATTAGAAAATTAATATTTTGAGTGGATTGTGTTATGTATCATCTAGGTTAAAAAAAAACTCAGCAGAGCAGATAAGTCAATTGATGAACAATAAAGTGCAATCTGAACATGTTGTTTGTCTTATTGTTAGTAGTATGTTAAGTGGAATATATTGAAATTGGAAAATTAACATTTTTAAATGGTGTGATTTCTTTCAAGCTGCTTGTGGTCTTTATTTTAAGCTCTTAAAAAGATATTGTTCCTTTACTATTTCACTAGAATTTATTTAAATACTCCAACTGGAGGTTGAAACAACTAAGCTTAAGCTTGGTGGTATACAGATGGAAAATTAGATATTTCTGCCTCAAGCACCATACAGTTGAAAAGCTCACTCAAATAACGCTGCGAATGCTGTGATACTAAATTGTAAGGCAAATTTTTATTGAAGTTGATGGCAAAGCTTCTGTTGTCTTTAGTCAAGCTGGAATTTCTTTCTAAACATCTTTGAATAAAAAAATTTACGAAGTAAGTCAAGAGAATAAAGTAGAATAAAACCAAGCAAGCTAAGTGAGAAGAGAAAGATGCTATAAACCTGATCTTGAAAAAACCTTGAATGCGAAACATGAACTTCAGCACATTTGGCTCTGCAAATGATAAGAGTATTACAGGTCTTTTCCTGGAAGCTGTGCTACAAGGAAATAAGCCCATGGGTTCCTTTACTGCTGAACTTCTGAGAAAGTAAAAGAAAACTGAGGAACTTCAGGAGCTTATAATTTGAAAGCAAAACACCGCTAGGACAGACTACCTGCTACGATAAATAAAAAACTTCAGTTAACTGTACAAATACCATCAATAATGGGATGAAAATAGAAATAAAAATACATGAATCACTGATTGTGACCTGTACCATGGCTAAATAGCTCATGTTCCTTTAAGAGCTAACTTTTTTCCAAAGAATCAGAGGTAGCAGGAATCTCATGCTCCTGTTTCTTGGCATTTCTGGATAAGCCCCAGGGTTTTTTTAATAGACAAAGCGATTCCAGCCATGCTTTCTGCATACAGGACATAGGCACAGCCTGAGGTAGGGTTTTCTTCTTACCATGATGTTTTTATTGCAGTGATGTTTTAGGATGTACCAGCTTTCTCCTGTAAAAACCCTCTTTGGCTTTTGCTTCTTTCCAGTCACTCTAGGGCCCACCCCACTCCAGGGTCCAGTCATCCTGAGAGATTAATGTGTGTGTATCCCAGGAAGATTGGTATAATGTGAATTTCCTCCATCTATATGATAAAGTGCTAAGGCCCTCACAGTCACCAGCAGTGAGAAAAGGCTGCATGAGTGGAAAGAGTTGAAAACTCCAAGTATGGAAATGATTGCAGGGTTTTTTTTTCCTTTTTTACAACCAGCATATCAGTTACTAAACTTCACTCTGAGTAGGTAGATGGTCTAAGTATTGCCTCCGTCAGTCTCAAGTACTGCCCTGTACCATTGCAAATGAAGCGCTCATCATCTGGGGCCTGCTTTAACACCAGGCTCAGTGACAGCTCACATTATTAAAGAGAATGCTCACCTGTAAAGTCGAAAACTGCTGCTTTAATGTGTCAAACCATCTTTTTTTGTGTGTGTTATCTGTCAGACTTACAGCTTCTCCTGGAGCTGGGTTGAAGTTTGCATCTGAACCCATATACTGATAACCCTGTGAGTTAAACAGGAGTACAGATCCTGCCAGATCTCTCTAATTGCAAGTCTTATCTGTTTTACAGTTCTGTTCATCTCCTTTGTTACTGTCTTCTTTATATATACTCACTATTAGTATCTAAAGATGCTAAGTGACATTTTGCAGAGAGGCTCTTCTATAATGATCAGGCTCGTCTACTGCAGCGTTGGGCACCAGCACATTTTAAAGTGTAAAGTTTATGTAAATTCATTGCATGAACATCTAACAGAGAAATGCTATTTTCAAAGACATAATATAATAGGTTCTCTTTGTTTTTAAGAACGTATCTGTAAGATGTACATCATTAGTCACATTAAATACTAACCGCAGTTTCGAACTTATAACGTAGGAACATCCTTGGGCCATATGTCATTATCCTACAAAATGTATATGTGAAAAGTTAGAACTTAAATGTAAGATAATGTTTGCCCTCCACTTGGCTGCTTGATTGCCCAGACTACCTAGAATCAAGTCACAGACAAGTGTCATAGTGTGAGATTTAGCAATGGCTGATTGCTTTGAACACAAGCAACGCAATGCATTCTAATGTGCATTAGATGGATGTATGTGTTATATGGGTAAATGACGAGGTAGCTGAAGGTTGCAGAGGCATGACACTCAGTCAAGCAAACATATTTGTGCTCTGGACGCTATCCTCAAACTACATTTAAAACAACAGCAAGGTAGTATATTTTTTGCAATGAAATTTGTTAATGTGACTACTAGATGTGTCAAGGTCTAAGGGGTATGATCTGTCATTTTTACTGCCTTGCCTTCCAGATGCTTGTGCCAGAGAGGCCATCAAGATGTACTGACTGTAGTGTGCATCATCTTCTTATAGTTGTAGTGCTCTGAATTACTGTGACCATATATTTTTCTTCTGGTCTGACACAGGTCGCAGCTGTGAAAACACAATTTGACTTTCTAACAGATTTTATGTTATGCATGCTGTTAGAAATGAGAGAAATACCTTGAAATAGCAATGTTCAGGGTATCCATTGATGATTCTGATGCACTGATTATCTTCATGCCATTCATTCCAAATGAACTCTATTTATCACCTGTTAGTTGAATACAATATTAACCTGTTTTAGCGTTCTCCAGTAATCGCCTAAGAAACTGTATTATTCCATTCTCTCCTCTACTGCTGTGGGACATGAATGTTGTCTTCAATGAGGTGACAAACAGATGGTAGAACAAGAAGTTACGTATGGTAATCCCACTGGAATCAATTTTGAAAACTGAGGCATGAATCTTACTTGCTATTTCTTTAGCCTTGAGTGTTCTGGAAGCAAAGAGGACATAAATATTGTGTTAAAGATTCATAATATAATATTTTGTTACTGCTCTTAATGCTTTTGATAGGGTTAGTCAATGCTGATTCTCAGTCTACAGGTGAGGGTGACTGAAATAGTTTGAATTTTAAAAGAATAGCTTCTTCTAATTCATAGAACATCTTCCATTCCTCTTAAATGTGTTTTATCCTTCTTTCATTTTATGTATGACTGTGGTCAGTGTTAAGCTCAATCTAAACTAATTTCACCGAAGAAATGCTCTACAAGCAGCTTACTTCTCCAAAACTTCCCACAGGCATGTTGAGGTTGTAGTCAACCATAGCAGATGACAGCTTCTGCGTTATGTTCCTTTCTCTTTGATTGAAAACTAGTAGAGCCCTTGGATTGCAAAGGACTTGGTAAGTGGAATCCTGTCAGAAGGAATATTCTGTCTGGCAGCAGATATTTGAAGTAAGTCCAGTATGAGCTGAAAGAGTTCAATTTTCTGGTATTCTCGAGCACAACACCAGAAAATGAAATTCTTTTTTCTCCTCTGCAACTCATAAGTCTTGCATACCATCCTGCTTTATAAAGGAATACACTGGTATAAAGTAATTTGATGTTTTTACTGCTCTAGAGCTGTTTTTGTGGAACTTGGTTTCTACAGCATCCTTTCCACTCTAACAATGCTTACATAGCACTATTTTAAAGAAAGTAGTAAAATAACATGGCACAGGCACAAGAATGAAATGCTTCTCTAACCTCTTCAGCATATTCTCTAAAATGCTAGATATTTAATGGCAGAAGAATATAAAGCTTGGCCACAAGTTTACTGCTGCAGGACTGCAGTATAAAGAAATGTGCCTTGCATTGAGTAGTGAATGCAGTTGTGTAGTATCGTTTCACAGATCAAAAAAGAAGGTGAAAATGAATGTTAAGCCCCCTTTTTTTCCCCCCATATGATGGAATTGTTATTCCTTGAGGACTGGTAATATTTGGATGCTGTAAGGAGGGTATATGCATTAAATTTTATTTAGAGCGTGATTCACAAAAGCTATCAGTTTCAGATATAAAATCTGCATCAGATTTCCAAGTATAAACACTCTGAGCCTGGCTGCAATCCTTGAATAGGACATTATTTTTTTTGTCCCAGTCTTCCAAGTACTTGCAGAAATTGTAGGTGCAAGCCTTGCTTTTGAACAATCCAATAGCTAAATGAGAAAAACATGCCATTATTCAGCTACACTCTCATTTGTCTGTGGAAACCTCACATGACTACTATTAATCACTATCTCATGCACCAATAGCAATTTTGACCCATAGTTCATCAAATGCTTTTAAATAGAAAAGCTCCTGTTCTCCTTCTCTTGGCAGTGTTTCCGAGCGAGGTCATGTCTGCTGGAAAGATGCTCTCTAAGATTTAGAGATGATAGCTGTTAAAGCTGTAAAGACCATGGGGTTCCCAAGTACAGACGTATTTTTGCAGAGTACTCATAAGTTAAGATTAATTATTTGTACCCTGGATGAACGACTCTCTCCTGCCTAGTTTCCATGGACGTGATGTGTCCGAGTTACGTCTTAACACTACTCTCTGCAGCAGTTTTCCTAGATCCTTTTCTTGTTTAAGCCGCCAGCCTGGAAGCTCACTCTGGGCTTTAACAATTAAACTCGTTTCTTTTCACCTGACACCTTGGCAGCAGTAACAAAGGCTTTCTGGGCATTTTATACCCTGACCTAGCACTGTGCAAGTTCACTTCCAAGCACACAGGTCATTATGACCTTGATTTGAAGATGATGAGGTTTCACAGGTATAGGTGAAGACCAGATCTGACCTCCAGACTTATCCTTCCTGATGATGATGATGTGGGAAATGTAAAAAAAATGTAGATTGCCCAGGGTCATGACATTTTTCAGATGGACTTTCAGGAAGTTATTTGAGGCACAATGACTATAAAAACAACCAAGTGCCATCATAAAAAAAGTCTTTCTGTTTTTAAGCAAAGGAGTTTGCTTTAAGCACTCTGCCTGTGAGTCCAGTGGGTGATGCCTGCTTTGTCAACAAAACATTGCTGTGCTCTCACCTTGTGCTTCTTCCCATCTCTATGGTAACAGCCAGGGGGAAAAAAAATTAAGCATCTAGATAATAGCTAACCAGGCAAAACTGGGTGGAATAATGATCACTTGTTTGCAGGCAGGAGAAAATTCTCTGCTAAGTAGACATCAAGGATAATGCTGACCAAGATGGCAGGCTAAGAGAGATGCCTTTGCATCTGTGGCTCTGGCCTTTGCCGCATCTGCATAAATTTTGACTTTGAAGCTTTCCCAATTCCTGATAAACTTGAGTATATCCCTTGAGTTTCTGATATAATTTTCTTGAAAGGCTAAGGTCAAATCCTGGCAGGCAGTTCAGCCAACATCTGAGGGATTTTCTCCAAAAAGCTGCCTCCGGTGACAATTGCCCATGACTTTAGGGCTCTCTCACAAATCTAAGGATTTCTGCAGTGGTCTTGGTATTCATCTGTTGCTACTCTGCTTCCTGAACTCGGGCTGCTCCTCATTACACTGTCTTCCAGGGCACAGAAGGGCACTGAGGCTGCCACGGGGAGGGAGAGAAGTACATGGAAGGAGGATGCCAGTAGAAGGGGTAGGCTACTTGACTTTTCTGAGCAGTAAATTTGTCAAAAGTGGGATTGCAAAAAGGCATCACTATAAAAATTGGGTTCAGTCAAATGGTACATTTTGAATTAACCGTTTCATTTGGGAAATATTTTTTTTCCCCCCCCCCAAAGAACACATTTAACTTTTGTTAGATAAGAAAAAAGTTTAAAAACATGGTAACCCCTTTTTTTCTTTACATTGCTCTTGACTTTACATGAAACAATATCCCTCAGTACTATGTGGTGGTGATTTTTTAAAAAAAAATATTTTCAGTTGCTGAGCAAAAATATAATTTTTAATATTTTTGCACCTCTTCTTTAGGGATAGCGGGAGACAATCCATTGTAGAGGGTCCAATAAAGAAGGAAGTGATGTGAGGGTACAAAGAAATGTGAGTGTGAAGAAAGGAGAAGGAAAGAACTGTCTCGATAAGAGTGATATGACCAGAGCCCTAAATGTGGTCACTGTTGGTTACCATTCGTGTTCATGACTGACAGTCAAGGTTACCTCAACAGCTATTAGGATTATCTGGTAAATATAGATGACACTGAAGTAATGTTGTTTACTGAGAGTCTGACAGGTTTCAAGGATAAACTACAAGGTGCCACTGATGAAGTCAAATGACAGGGACACCACAATTTCCTTGTCTTTAATTTTTTTCTAATGCGTCGTGATCTGCAAAGTAATACTGATGCTACAGTAGTTCCTAAAATAGATGCCATTATGTTCATTAGATGCTTCACATCTGGATATCACAACCAGCAACTGTTGTAAGAAGCGGGGGGAATGTCATTTTAATCTTTTCTGGGTTTTCTTGATTAGATATCTCAGACTTCATAAGCATTTATTTAACTCATATTAGCATTTAACAGTCAAATGCCCTCAATGGTGAAAAATTACCCTAGAGGCAGCATAGAAATTAACGGTTATTCTGTGACAGATCTTCTCTCTGACAAGGACTTAAATATTGAAATTCTAATTTATTTATTATGCAGGAAGATGACATTTTATCCCTCCAGCCGTTTGACAGGAAGACACTATAATTATGCCTTTCCCTAGGTTCCCACTTTCCCCTCTGTACCTTTGTGTGAGATTATAAGAGTTCAGACTCCTGTTCCCAAACAGGTTTACCCTTACAGAAGCACATTTGCAGTAATCAATGCAAATGCAGTGACTGTTTTTTTCTAGATCATTTCTTCAAACTGAAATTTCTTTGCCTTCACAGGCTGTTATGGGGATGACAGATGGCAATGTGTTTGTTGGGAAAAGTGGAGGTGACTTTAATGCACACTCTGTACATCTCTATGCTTGCTCTATTATTAAGCTCTGATTTGTTCTGAGAGAGAGCACAAAAGGCAGCCACTGTATCAGAACACTATCCTGCAAAATAGGAGTTGTGGAAATATTACATGTAGTTGTGGTTTGTTTGAGTAATTTTCTCTAGGAAGACTATTATTAATATATTGCAGACAGAAATTGAGGACAAGGAAAAACAACCAGAGCAAACTTCTGGCAGTTACACTGTATATGCAGCCATTCATTTATGCCATAGAAGCATATCGCTATCGAAGATTTTTGATAATGCTGTTAGTGGCTTATAATGTGAGCGGTGTGTCACATGCTCAGAAAGGACTGTGCAGCCACATCAGTCCCTAAAGACAGCTAACTGCAAACCACATCTAATATTCTGACATTAACTTGCAATGCCAGTCTTATACATCAGCTTGGTACACTCGAGCTGTCATGCAAGACTTACTAGCATTTCTGAAAACAAAACTAAGAGCCAAGTAAGAATTTGGAAGAAGGCTGGAAAGGAATGGCTGGACTTCAAAAATGTGACTTTTGCAGGGGCCTGGGTAAGCACCAGGAAAATGCAGCACAAGCATGTGGACACCGGGCTAGCTTCCCAGCTGCCTCCCAGCCCTCATGCACAGACTGCAGCGAGCACTGAGGGTGCTGGCAGGGGGTCCGAAAGCTTGTTTAGAGAGGAGGGTTACCCCTTTGCTGCCATAGAGGAGAGGGGGATCACAGTCTCCCTCAGGTTTCCCTGCTTTCTCATTGTGTTCCCGCAGCAACAGTAGGCAAAAGGGGCCCCTTCCCCAGCGCGCTTAACTGGGAACCAGTCACCCTCTCATTCACCAGCCGGGGCAGCCCCTGCACCCCCTCTGCTAACGCGCTCCCCCCAAAGACTGACCAAGGAAGACAAGTGGTGCTTTGGGCGAAGGGTGTACAGGCAGGGTAGCCCGCAGTGTGTCAGACAGGCCCTTTTCCTGGCCTGCCTTGGCTTTTTGGTTAAAAATGTGAATAGTCACGTCACCCTCCTTCTAGCCTGGGGCGTGAGCTTGGGGGTATCTTGCAGCGTAGGGTGGTAGGGCCTTTCAGACGAACCAGAAAGCACTTTTAGTCCTCTCTCTCACAGCTTGGCATGGGAGAATAGATTTCTTGAGCTTCTTGTGTCAGGGAGTTGCATTTGAGTGCTCTCTCAGGATCCTCCGGTGACCTTCATAGCTTGTGCTTGTCTTCCAGTAGTGCACCATGTATTCTGGGTCAGCTTTGATCTAGAATGAGTTTTGTTTTCTTTTCTTTTATGAGGAGATTGGTATTTTTGAAGATGACAAGTGGGGAAGCTTAAGCAAAAAGTCTGTTTTGTATGAGAGGAAGATGAAGATGGTAGTGAAGAAAAAAAATTACAATGTTGTTTAAAAGCCTCAATTCTGCTTTCCCTACAAACTCCTGCCTTCTGATATCGTTAATAGGAGTTTTGAATATGCAGAGGACAGGGGTTCTGTAGCTACAAATGTGTATCTACAAGCACCCAAATACTAGGAGTTTGTTGCTGTGTAACAAATAATAAAAAGTTAAACTATACTGCTCTGATATGAATAATAAGCTGTGATTAAAAGAGAATACTTTATGTCTTCATACTCTCAGAACCCTGAAATATGAAGTTACCTGTTAGTGTGTGTGGGGGAAACAACAAAAAAAGACAAATTACTATACTTTGACATTTTGAAATGGGTAACATCATGATTCTTTTGTTTGTTCAACATGACATTTTATAGTTTCTTAACATTTTAGGATAAGTACTGATAAACTGCAGAACAGAGTATCTCAGAAACATATTATTGATGCCCGTATGCTCTGCAACTGCCCAAACATTTGTTATGTGTACCCATTCTCTCTTTATTTAGTCTTTTTTATCTGCTAAAACCAAACATACATACCCTAGATCAACACATCTGAGTAATTCTTCTTCAGGAGCCTTTGTGATATGAAAAGCACCGATCACTTAAGGCAAGATGCTAATAATTGTGCTATGGCTGGAAATTCATGACTTGATCCTGAGTATTCTGAGTCTTTGGAAATGACTCTGCTGCCCATGATAACTGCCCATGTTGGTTTTTTTTTTTAACAGGTTGCAAATAAGAAAGGTTTTTTGGTCGTGCTTTTCTTAATGTTACAATTGTGCATAGAATTTTTTCCTGTTAGTGAAATAGAATGGATTCAGGTGGTTTTAAACTGGCATGCGTGCATATGATGAGTAGGACCATTTTTTATGTTTCTAGAACTGCCAAAACTATGTGACTGGATAAAAGGAGAAATCTACGCATAGATGCTACAAATACTTACTCATTTGATTTAACATCTCTTCTTTCTAAGGTGTGCACACTCCTTAAGCAAAAAAAAACCAAACATAAAGCCTTATTTAGATATAGGTATAGTTTTTTTTCAGCCATCATGATTTATTAAAGTCTTATTTGAAGCAAATCTTTTTGTGCAATAAATATGGACTATGAAATACACTAAAGCAACAAAACCAAAACTGCACATGAAATTTTATGTGATTTTGAGTTTATGTGAGTGGAGAGCTAGGACTTCTGAGGACTGTTTTGGGAGAAATAATTTAAAATTCCATAATTGGGAGAAATATTTTAATATTTCAATAATATTTTCAGAAGCACCTCCTTGATTTAAGAGCCCAGAAACCATTTCTAAACATAGCTTAACATTTTGTCCCAGGCTAACATTAATAGCAACTGAAAGCCAAAGTGTATTATTTAAAATATGGTGCTATGTACTAAAAGAAGAGATCTCTTTAAAGCCGTTTAAAAAAACAAAATTTCAGAAAATTTCCTCTGGGCTCAAATTATATTAATTGACTTTTAAATTCCACTAAATGCTAAGTCTCACAAAAGACAGAAACAGAGACAATTCCTACTTCTGTGTTTGCAATCTAACTAACTTAGAAAGGACATGACACTGCAGGAGAACCCTGGTGGCAAACAGCTTGGAAACCACCGTGAAATAGTAATTTTTTTAACTTTGTCATTTTGATTGCAGTTGTCTCCAACTTGGTTGCCCATGTATGGCTAAGAGATTCAACAAGGAAGAACAGATCAAAATTTAAAAGAACTCTAATTAAGTTAAAAAAGCCCAAATATCTACCAATGTTTGATCATGAACGAGATTGCTTTTCAACTAATAAGAACAATATTTTCTTATGATTATGGCAAAATTTAACCAGGTTTCCAGGAAAATTATTTTCCAAGCATGTTTGTTTCCACAGTTTATGCAGTGTTCAGCTTCTATACAAATTTTTTGGATGTGGAGCTCAGCAAATAATGTGTAGTAAAAAGTCATTAATATTTTGTTGTATTTGCAAACCAGAAAACCAAAGCCATGTAGGCTGCCAGTCTACGTGTGCGTGTGTGCACACACGTGCATGTGTGCGTGTGACTGTGTGTGACGTTTACAACACCCCACTTTTGTGCATTTCTGTCAAAGGTAGATTTCCTCCACAAGACTTCTGCCGTGTTTGAAAGCTTGTCATGCTACAGACCTGCCAAACTAAGAATAAACATTGCTTTAAACATACTGCTAGGAGAGAGGGAGAAAAAATTCTTGTTGGTCAAGTCAGCACAGAAGTTTTATCGCAGTGCAGAAACATGTATTCTCCAGGCTTCAGCTAAGTGTCCTTTGTGACTCTATTTTCAAATTTTTAAGCCTGCAGTTATATTTAACATGTGTTTAATACTACCATGAAGACCCTGAAAACAACACCTGCACTTCCTTAGTTATGAAGTGAATCTTTTTTGTAAGAAACAAGGTCTATGCTAAGAGTTTTACTTATTTTTGTGTATATTATCTGAAGTGAACTAATTAGCACATGCTGATATCCTACTATTGACAAGAGAGTTCTGTAAAACAGAAAGTATTATATACATATCGATTAATAAAAAGCGTTAACTTAGAATTTTCTGTGTTGGGGCTATGCCTAACTCTTCCATATGAAAACAACAGGTCCCTGGCACTCATTTTTTGTACCGGGTATCGTTTTAGGAAAACCTGTAGGCAGTAAGTTATCTGGGTCAGGAAACGCCGTCTTGTCTGTCGGACAGTGTGACTCATATTTATTTCTGACCCTAGGCATCTGGCAAACTAATTTGTTTTCTTGAGGACCTTTTGTCTATGGTGTGAGGATATTACTCTACTCTTATCTGAGACACCTCAGTTTAATTTGCCTAAGGTTAGAGAAATCCATCTGCTTTCATGGCTGTTGAAAAATACAAATAATCTCATTCACTCCACAGCAAAATTTTGCTCTTCTTGTTGTATTATGCACATGCAGATTTTCCTGCAACCTCATCCCTTCACTGCTCAAATATGCCTTGAATATTTGGCACTCAGATGACTATAATTTCTTCTGCAGTCCCTTCCCCATTCCCTTTAACTCCACACAGTATTTTTCACTGGTAGAATTATCTGAATCCCTTTCCCCACTGCATAAGTCTTAGTTTAGTGATTTATAGTCACTTATACTTTTTAGTCCACAAAGGAAATGCAACCACCTCTGCAGTGCAATGTTATGTTTGCTTAGCAGCTTAAAACAGGAAATACAAATAGTGCATTTTAGCAGAAGGTGTAATGAAAATATATACATGCACATACAAAAAATGTTGAAACAATTTTATTTTCCTAGACAGTTTTGTTTTTTTTTTTAATCTGGTAGTGTGAGGAGATGTATTGGGTTTGTGTGGCACGGTTTTGGTAGCGGGAGTGTTACAGACGTCGCTTCTGTGAGAAGCTGCTAAGAAGCTTCCCCTATGTCCAATAGAACCAATGCCAGCTGGCTCCAAGATGCACCCACCAATGGCCAAGGCCGAGCCCATCAGCGATGGTGGTAGCGCCTCTGTGATAACATAGTTAAGAAGGGGGAAAAAACGCTGTGCAATAACAGCAGTCAGAAGAGAGGAGTGAGAATATGTGAGGGACACAACTCTGCAGACGCCAAGGTCAGTGAAGAAGGAGGGGGAGGAGGTGCTCCAGGCGCCTGAGCAGAGATTCCTCTGCAGCCCCTGGTGAAGACCATGGTGAGGCAGGCTGTCCCCCTGCAGCCCATGGAGGTCCATGGTGGAGAGATATCCACCTGCAGCCCATGGAGGATCCCACGCTGAAGCAGGTGGATGCTCCCGAAGGAGGCTGTGACCCTGTGGGAAGCCTGCGCTGGAGCAGGCTCCTGGCAGCACCTGTGAACCTGTGGAAAGAGGAGCCCACGCTGGAGCAGTGTGTGAAGAACTGCAGCCCGTGGGAAGGACTCACATTGGAGAAGTTCGTGGAGGACTGTCTCACATGGGAGGGACTCCTGCTGGAGCAGGGGAAGAGTGTGAGGAGTCCTCCCCTTGAGGAGGAAGGAGCGGCAGAGACAACGTGTGATGAACTGACCGCAACTCCCATTCCCCGTCCCCCTGCACCGCTCGGGGTGGGGGGAGGAGGTAGAGAAATCGGCAGTGAAGTTGAGCCCAGGAAGAAGGGAGGGGTGGGGGGAAGGTGTTTTAAGATTTAGTATTTATTTCTCACTACCCTACTCTGATTTGATTGGTAATAAATTAAATTAATTTCCCCAAGTTGAGTCTGTTTTGCCCATGACAGTAATTGGTGAGCGATCTTTCCCTGTCCTTATCTCAACCCACAAGCCTGTCATTATATTTTTCTCTCCCCTGTCCAGTTGAGGAGGGGGAGTGATAGAGTGGCTTTGGTGGTGTCCTAGTTTCGACTGCGATAGAGTTAAATTTCTTCCTAGTGCTGTGTTAGTATAAGAATGTTGATAACACACTGATGTTTTTAGTTGTTGCTAAGTAGTCTACTAGTCAAGGACTTTTGAGCTTCCCATGCTCTGCCAGGTGCACAAGAATCTGGGAGGGACCACAGCCAGGACAGCTGACCCAAATGGCCAACAGGGTATTCCATCTATAGGACATTATGCTCAGTATATAACTAAAAGGCGTGGTCCAGGAAGTAGCAATCACTGCTTGGGGGCAGGCTGGGCATCAGTCGGCAGGTGGTGAGCAATTGCATTGTGCATCACTCATTTTGTATATTCTACCATTGTTGTTGTTGTTGTTGTTGTTGTTGTTATTATTATTATTATTTTCCCTTCCTTTTCTGTTCTATTAAACTGTCTTTATTTCAATCCATGAATTTTACTTTTTTTTTCCAATTCTCTCCCTCATCCCACTGGGGGGGGGGAGCGAGCGAGTGGCTGTGTGGTGATTGGCTGCCTGCTGGGTTAAACCACAACAAGTAGGCACCTGGCATCCAGCCAGGATCAACCCCCATGTTGGGCACTAAAAAGGACTGTAGTGGGTTGACCTTGGCTGGACGCCAGGTGCCCACCAGGCCGCTCTATCACTCACCTTCTCAGCAAGACAGGGCCTGGGAGAGAAAATAAGATGGAAAAGAACTCGTGGGTCCAGATAAAGGCAGTTTAATAAAGCAAAAGCAAAGGCCACGCGTGGAAGCAAAGGAAAACAAAAGATTTATTCTCTATTCCCATCAACAGGCGATGTCCAGTCACTTCCTGGGAAGTAGGGCTTCAGTACACTTTCGGTTGCTCCGGAAGACAAATGTTATAATAATGAATGTCCCTCTCTCTCCTCCTTTCTCTTAGCTTTTATTGCTGAGCAGACGTCATATGGTATGGAATATCTCTTTGGTCAGTTTGGGTCAGCTGTCCTGGCTATGTCCCCTGCCAAGATCTTGCCCATCCCCAGCCTACTGGGTGAGGGGGGGAATGTTGGAGAGGCAGCCTTGATGCTGTGCCAGCACTGCTCAGCAGTAGCCAACACACTGGTGTGTTATCAACACCTTTCTAGCTATCAATACAAAGCACAGCACTATGAGGGCTGCTATGGGGAAAACTAACTCCATCTCAGCCAGACCCAATACAGGAGAAATACAAGGAGTCCAGTTATCACGCTTGAGTGAAAACATACTTTTTCACAGGTTCAAATGTGACTCCACGTGGAAGTTATGCTAATTTTAATCTCTATTGCAGAAATAATATTCTCTCTGTTTAATTTTCTTTTCTTTACTGCTTTTTACATTCCTCTTTCTCCTGATTATTATTGTTTGGACTGATGACATGATAGATAAGGGTTTCATAGATAAGAATTTCACACCAAACTATACACACATTAAACCAGAGTAGTAAGATTGTCCTGGACTAAAAAAGACACTTTCCCTTAGGAAATTAGAAGTAGGTGATAAGACCTTTGTAAAAATAATGGAAAAAAGAAGAATGTGCTTTAATTGAAGTAGACAAAAGCTGCAGAAAGAGAAAATTTATATGTTTTGAAGTTATTGCTAATTTTGAAATTATTGCTCATACAGCAAAAGGGTTTTATTTTCTTGGTTTCTTGTTTTCATTGTAATTTACAACAGTAAGGATTCTCTGTCACAGCCTTTTTCTCATGTAAAAATAGAAGAATTGTTTTCACTTATGCAGTGATTGTCCTTTACAGAAATAGCCAATTGAAAAGCCCTGTCTGCCTGAAGAGCCTGAGTGTCATGATGCTGTCAGAGGAATGCCAGCATACAATCTCAGAGAAGTCTTGGAAGATGAATTGCCTGAAAATTTGCTCTACTTTGTGTTTTGAATTTTTATTAAAGTACACTCTAGCTTTAAATTAATAATATGGTATTTCTGGAATTAGATGGTACCTGGGAGCACAATAGAATCCAGCTGTGGCATGCCTTTTTTTTTTTTAAAATGTCTAGAAATAAAAGAAGTGAATCATTGACAGGAAAGAGTTACATAGACCTACATTAGATTGATTTCAGCCCCCATTTCTCTCTTCTTTCTCCATTCCAGCTCAGATACTCCAGCCAGCACCTAGCATTTGTCCCCCTACTTGTTTTTCTGCTGTAAAAAGATGGTGGGAGGAAGTGCACATGTAGTTTTTATTTTCCATCCAGCGATGGAGAACTGACATGAAGGGAGGTTGGAGATAAGAGAACATCCCACTAACATTTGGACCACTTGCCCAGACAACAGTGCTGCAGCATGTCTTAATTGCCAGAAAAACTGTTCATGCCATTAAAGTCAGGGACAGGAGTTCTCATTGGTTTTCATGAGATACATTTTCATCCTGAATATAGAACAGGTTTCATTTTTATAATTGAAACAGAAACCCAAACCTCTAATTAAAAAATATATTATTTTCAAAAACCATTCCCTTCATTTCAGCTCAACATTGGAAGGAAGCCTCGCTTTGCTGTTGTTACCTTTAGCTCAAAACTTCTTTTAAATTCAATACTTCTTTCTTATGTTGTAAAAGGAATTTTTCAAGTTACTAACACATTTCAAAAAAACCTTAATGATAATGACCACAAAATACCATCAGCCAATACATGTTGAGATATTTTTTTCTTCACAGTTTTTTTGTTCTTTTTCTCGTAAATATCAGATGGTAGCTTTGTGCCTGTATCCCCCACTTAAAATTTCATGTTTGAGAACGAAAGTTTCTATCTGAACATATGAATATATATATATACTTCATTGCTTCTGCCTGAGTTTTTCATTGCTTCTGGACACTGATGTTAAGATGGAGGACTCCAGTATCCAGACCACAAGACTATATTCAGTGAGGTTGGATTTTACTGCTTAGCCTGCATTATACTTGCTGTTTGAACTTAGATGAGTCATCTAATCATACTGTGTCTACAAAGTGTAAAAAAATGAAAGAGCAGCCAGTGATCAGTTGGTAATTTTTTTGAATCTTCAGGTGAAAATTGGTAAGATATTAACCTTCTTTGCTGAGATCATTTTTTTGTCATGAAGATACCCCTGAAAGATGAGTTATTTAGCTTGGGGTTGTGCTGTCCTTCTTCAAAGTTGTTGAAATCTTTGATAGAAACATCTGAATATATATAACAAAAAAAAAAAATCAATGTACATATAAAAGAGTATCCCTAAACCTTATTTTTATGGCTCAAAAAGCAATTCAAACTTGCTCTTCTACTATGCTGAGTTCTTAAAGTGATCCTTCATATATTTTCAACATAAGAATATTACGTGGAGGGAGAAGGACTTAGAATAAGAGTATTGTCACAATAAATATTGTGTATCCATGATTAAATTGAGTTTAGAAATTAGGAGGAGACCAGCCTGTGGAAAGGTCTATAGCAGCTGTCAGCAGAGTCTCCTGGGGTGGTTTAGAGGATCTGTTATTGATCTCCAGGCATGATCTGTTTAATTTTATCAGAATAAAGGAAATGAGGAAGAGTGGCTTTAGGGGCATGTTAATATATCAGGTAAGACTGAAGGAAAATATTGCTATTCTTAACCATGGCCCGTTATTCCTGAATGTGACAGGTAATAGATGCCTGATCAAATAATCACTGAAAGAGCAAGAGGTGTAAACTTTGGGTCAAATCTAAAACATACCAGTAAATGTTCACTAGTACAAAAGAATAGAAAGTTTGTGTTGAATAGCTGAGTCAATTCAATTTATTCTTCCCTTTATCTTAAAGAAAGTTTGGTACAAAGAATCCTTGATTACGGTGGGAATATAGACTGAGTCAAAGAGAATATTTAGTGAAAGCAATTGAAGTACAGAGCTGTTGCTATTTGATGTGGAAGTGGCTTGGCAATTCAAATTAGAGGTATCCAAAGCTTTGTGGTAAGTGTATCCTTCTGTCTAAACCCACTGATCACTAACTCACTGCTATAAATTTCTCCAGACCATGAAGGTTAATCATCAAAGTGCTCTTTTTTGTCAGGAGGGTAAAAAAGAAGTTTCAGAGGGCAGCTGATCCCATTTTCTGATATGAGTCTCACGGAGTTGATTTGAAAACCTTCTGAGTTCCTTGATGATTTCCAGTTGCTTCTGCAGTGGTCATTGGTGATCAGAGTGCATAACTGCTCTTTAGATGCTTCCTCACTTGCCCGTGAAAATGTGCTCTGGATTACACATATATAAGCTCTGTATATTTAAAGAGCACATCTTTGAGATTGGTATGCTTTGCAGTTAAAAACTACTTCAAACTCACTGTGCATGTCCCTACTTCAAAACCACCTTGTGACAGTATATTATTGAAGGACTATTTTTATTGCCTTTCTTCCTCTGCTTCTTTAAAAATAAAAACAACATACCTGTAAGCTTTAACTTCTGTAGCATGTTAACAGCAATACATAATGATTTGTTTTTTCTCATACTTAATTTATTAATGCTTAATAGCAGCGTTTACTAAATATTCTGCTTTCCATGTTGGTGGTTTTCAGCTCTTTTCTTGTTTTTTTCTTGTTTTAGATAAAAACTATTCTGAAGTCTTCAGAAGAAATTGAACAAGTGTTTTCTTGTTAACTGTACCTTTAGCAACAAATCATGTAGCATGGAGGCAGAACAGTAAGGAACAGGACTTTCACAGACAGCGGTAGCAGTGCTCCCTCCTAACAATATTCCCATTGTTTAGAGATGAATCCCTTTCTCAGGGAGCTATTGAAAGCAGCAAAACCAGCTACCTGCCTTCAATACTCTAAATCAAATCGATGCTTTTAACAAGATTAACTCTGAATATGGGGCTTTGCTGATTCAGTTAAAGCTCTGAAAGAAAGGATTGTCACTAATTTGCTTGATTTTAGACTCACACACAAAAAAAGCAGTTATACTATGAGCATCCTTAGACTGTATCATTGATGGAGAATATACCTTTTTCTCTAACTACAGATATATAATCCCTGACACTTCCAAAATCTGTCACTCCTCAGCAGAGGGATAATTTTAGCAAAAAAATAGCGTTTTTAGCTATAGAAGCTGAGCTATCTTCAAGCAACACTAAGGAAGGGAAGTAGCCTGTTTTTCAAAAATGTACGGGAAGACTGGAGCTCCTTTGCTCCTAACCGTAGCGCATCAGTTTTAGCACTGCCTTACAACAACACAGCTTTCCACCTTCTGGTCGGATTAATCACCAGCCTGTTCACAGTACTGACAGACAACCTTTACAGGAAATGGGAGAAAAGCCTCTATTGCTTCTAGCCAGAAACTAAGCTTCCAAGAACGTTAGCTCTAGCTTAAATTTGTGTGCACACAATTTCTGGGTGCAGGAGGACTTACAGCAGCAGAAGTCCCAAGCAGCAGGAGGCTGTGTCTGTGAGTCACTATCATCTGTAGTCCAAAGAGGATCAAATGAATTTGAATTAAAAAGAACAATTACTACTACTAACATTACTGTGATTAGGTAGGTGTTAGTAACAAGGAGATAGAGAGGTATTCTACAAATGGATATATGTGCACATATGTGTGTGTGTGTGTGTATTTTTTTATTATTATGTAAGCCTTGACAGCGGTTGAAATGAAGAAAGGGGTTGCCTATTTTAGGGGTAGCTGCAGAGTTAGTCTTGAAGTAATAAAGAAACCACAGCCATCACTGTCTCTCATGCACATGTGGGCACGGAAAGGATTGTCACAAAGCTTGTTGCAGCAGTCCTTCAAAATCTCCCAGCACAGCCTTTCTTTTTCTTGTCTCAGTTACACAAAGGACTAAAGTAATTTGTTTCTCCTGATGTCAGGCTGGTCTGTGACTGCAGATGGGGGAGGAAGTCTACATTTGAGTGGGCCATCCTTACCTAATAAAAATCATTAAGCTTTTGATTAAATCATCCCAACTGCTCTCTTCTTCAATAAGTAAAATTAACTAATTGGCTTCAATCTGAGCTTTGAAATGCATTGAGATTGGTAAGAAGAAGAAACACTGGACCACTGAACCCTTCACACTTTCCAGACCTGACTTTTAGCTCATATAAATCAGAGCAGTCCTGTTGTCAGAACTGTGCCAATTTACCTGGACTAATGGTATTTTCACTTTGTTGTTTTTCTTTTATATCTATTTTTGACAGTTGGATTTGCTCTTCTATTGTTGTAAGCATCTCCGGTGCCACATCGTGTATTCCTACCCCAGCCGTACTGAAATACCCCCCACAGTTACACACTGTACAAAGGAGCAGTTCACATTTCTATCTTGCTTTGCTTCTAACAGTGCGACCCGGTTACACTCAGGAGGCTATGTGGGCTCCCTCTGGTGGCTAACTGACCTTAATCATCTCAGAGCCACTTTTCCGGAGAACCTGTCATAGTGAAAGAAGACATAACTTCGGTAGAGAAAGATGAGGATACTTTAATTAAAGATGGTCTGTGGGTTTTTTGATCATAAGAAACAGCAAGGGAAGAAATGAACAAAAAGCAGTCTAGGTATTCCCTGAAGCCTGGAGGCAGGAAGATTTTATTCCTTTGCACTTAGGTTTAACCAAACCTCTGTTAATATGGGGAAAACTTTGCTGAAAAGCTGGCAGGGTAACTTACTAAGGAAAAAATCTGGATGAAGGACTCCAGCTGTGTCATCAGACTTGGCTATCTAGCAGGGCACCCTAGAGAAAGCTTGACTGAAGCAAGATGTTGTATTAAAGTTGAGCATACAAAGATATTATCTTATTGAAATTAGCACTGTCCCCCCATGATCAAAGGGTTGGTTCAAGAAGTTGGATTTATTTCCAGATCTATCCAGGTGGTCCATTCCACTTGCTGCAGAACGATACGACGGACAACAGTAAAACACACATGGTTGTCCCGATCCAATGCCGGGGGAGGTTTTGATACGATCCCAGGAGCAAGATTAAGACACAAACAAGGTCAAATGCCGCCAATTTCAAATGTCCTAAACAACTTTTATTATCAAAAGTTAAACTTATTAGCGATAGGATAGATTAGAACAAAGATAGAAATTAAGCAAGCATCCGGGATAGAGTTGCAAGAATAGTCACCACCATGGATCCGCGGCATCCCGAGGGTCCAAGTCCTTCAGTGTTTCGGAGGTGGGCGGTTGTGCCGGGGTCCAAACATTCAGGGTTTTGGTTTTGGCGGTGGGTGACGTGGTGGGGTCGGCGGTGGGCGACGCGCGCCGGGGCTTGTCCGGGCAGCCCCCTTTATCCTCCCTCAAGGGCTGCAGTTTCCATGGCAACGGCACGTACTTGCACGTTGCTACATTCCTGCGCGTGCGCACAGGCTTCACGCGGCTCCAGCCTCGCTCTTCACGCGGCTAGAACACGGCTGACACGTGGCTGCCCATGCTCACACGCGCCTCACGACTGCGGCTAGCGCGGGGTCTCTCGTGACCTTCGGTTGACCCCAACCGAACCCTGCACACGGCGCAGCCCCTGCAAACCGGAGGTCTCCGTGGCCCCGCAGTCGCTCCCATACTATTCTTTGCTTAGACAAGCAATCTTTGAGACAAATGCTTTACAGTTCAGTCCCTCACAATGGTATAAGACGAGATGGACAATGGTATAAAGGTATCAGTGCTGTGGGTCTGGCTACAGCAACCAAGCATTTTTCTTCATCCCAGTCCTTGCAAGTGATGTGCAGTCAGACACCATGACACTAACTCAGTCATCGATTGCTCTACAGTGCTGGCAACTGGGAGTCCTTCTTGGTAGGCTGGAAATCCTCTTGCGGTCCCATACTCTATCATGTCATAACAAGAAACAGTTTAGAAATGGGTAAGATGATGTTAAAGTCACATTTGTCTCTTTTCCTTTCCCTGTAAGCCAAATTTTCTCATTTACCTAAGAACAGACTATAAGGAAGCATGGCAATAACCATCAAATTACTCTGGGTTTACCTTGATGTGACCAGAAGGAGAATTTGGCCCCAAGGAGAGCAAGAGAGATTAAATATGTGTAGACATAGGCATACAATCACACACACATAAACATAATCTTCTCATTTCGTAAATATTTGGGTAAGAAACAAATACTGGGTAAATACCTTCTGTACATTTAAATACAAAACATACAAATATAGGGACTACTTTGTTATAACGTATTAACTCCTGATTTTTAACATGGATAAAAAAAATTATTCCAGAAAAAACGTCAGGTCCAACACAGCCATTGGCATGACCAATGCTTTTCAAGTTTCCCACTTATTTACTTACTTTTCCACCGACACCGGATTTTTTACCTAGCTGACTTTTTCTTTCTCTGACTTAGCAGCTTTTGCTCAGCTCTAGGACTTAGTGCTCTATTTTTAGAATGTCTATTTTCTTATAGAAGAAGTAGGCACTTGAAAAGCCTGCTGCTGCATTTCAACACAAAACTTTGGTGGCAGGGTCAGCAGGTGAGATGAAGTCTACAACCTTCAAAGTCGACCTGCAACACAAGGTACACTGTGGAAATGCAAGAGGTCAGAGTCCATGGTTGGAAAATCAGAGGCAGGGTAGCCAGGGAGCTGGTGATTTTATCATGCTGAGCTTAGATCCTGATGCTGGTTAAGACTAAAGAAGCTTAAGAGCTGCTCTGACTTGAGTCAGACGGTGACAGTTTTCAGAGATTCTTGACAGCTGAAGATCAATAAATGGCAGAGCAGTGAGGACACCCTGTATCTGTTCCTACTGTCTGCATGGGAGTATGAAGTCATGCGAGTGAGGGCTGGGTGCCTTTTTGATGCTGGCTTAAAGCTTCTCTGTGCTGGGATTTCACAAGGCATGATGTTGTGCTCCCTCCCTTTGTACCGCCTCTTCCTAAAACATGTAAGAGCTGCCATTCCCTTGGTTTGGCCAAAGTGTCTATCTTTGGCTACTGCCTGGAGAGGTAGTGCTGTGTATGGGTGGCTTTCTTTGGTGTGCTCTCCCAGCCTCCAGTTGCTCAGGGATTTCTGAATTGGGTTGCATCCCGGCTGCTCTTAGCAGCCACTAATGACCTAGTCTTCATAAATTTATCACTGTTCTTGCTTTTAATCTCCCCATCTGGTTAACCTTCATCATATCCCATTGCAAAGAGTTCCACAGCTCACTCGTGCTTTTTCTAAATGTACTTTCTTTGGTTTCATTCAAAAATTAAATAATACAAAGCAAGGGAACCAGCTGTGATATCTGTTTACAGAGTCAAAAGCATTCTCCTATGAATAAGCCACCATGTAAATCATAGATTTCAATCCACTCTTTCAGGTAAATGATGCATATTATTAAATGTTGATGAGTGCATAACAGGTGAACAGATAGCCCTCTACCAGGTTGCAATTTTTTAAATGAAAAAACCCAGGTGTTTTCACTCTCTGAAGTAATTCCATTGAAAACAATGCTATGAAATGGCATGTGAGAAAGAAAATAGAGTGCATGCTTATCTTCAGTATTTTGTACTGCTCTGTGTCTGCAGTCAGTATTTATACAAAGGCAGCAATAGCTTTTACTGCACCTTAAAAAATTTAGATCTCTACATCTGTGGATCCTTTTTCCCCTGTAGCTCTCAAAGAAGGCGTGAGATTATTTTGTTAAATGCATAATATTTTTCCGCCTTTATGGACAGGCTTGAAATTATTGGGAGAGTAGAGACGGCACCAAAGCAAACAGAGCTTTATTTTCCCACTCAAATCTATTAAGAGTGTCTTCTGTTTCTCTGTTGCAGTACCAAGAACTACTGAATCTGTGCAGTTGTGCTAGTTTCCCTACAGCTTTAGAAATGTGTGTTAGAAGCCAGAGAAAAGATAGAACCAGAGATCATGCAGTTTTCTCCTGTTTCACCCTTCACTGTGAGCCTCTCCACTTGTTGCATCATCATGGAGGGAGGAAGGGAGAAAGAGGATCTACATATGCTCACACTAGAACTACAACCATACCAGACTGCAAAAAGAAAATGTTAAGGGTTTTGGGTGGCTATTTTTTTTCCCAAAGCCTAAAAGTCACAGATTGTGGCATGAAAATTCACATGAAATTAGAAGAGTGGGACCACTCTTCTAATACTATAAAAATTGAACCTGTTTTCCAAATGTCTTTCTAGTAGATGTTTTGGAGTCTAGTCTCTCACTGTAGGTGTTTGAATTGCAAGCAGAAATCCTGTACTGTTACCTACCAGGCAAGCTACTCACCCCTTTTGTTTCAGTTCAGATCTTTAAACTCCAAGACACGTGAGCTTGCCACATTTAAAGACAAGCAGCTGCCTAAGTGCTCTGCCGAGTCAGACCTTGGAAGCATTCAAGAATCACCCAAAATGTTTCCAAATAGTCATCCTAGGTCTGACAGCCTGTAACTCTACGAGGCAAGGCAATGGGAACCCAGCCTCCCACTTCTGATTGCTCAGTGGCTGGACTGCTGACTGATTACAAGACATCACCTGCTACTTGTCTCTTTCTCCTTGGACAGACACGTGATCAGAAATTTTCTGAGGGAAGATAATATTGCTCTTAATCTTATTCCTACTAACACTTTTATTTATAAAGTGCATTCCTGGCAAGTTGTAACTGAAGCTCTGCAATTAAATATGATGCAATGGAAAGTAGTTCAGACTCTCATAAGGTAGCTTTGAATGCAAAAACACCTTAGAAAGACAGAGCATAGTCAAAATCCCACTTAAATGCAGGTCAGGAACCTCTGGAAGTGCCGAGAGAGAAGAAAAGGAATAGCTTAGAAGCACTGAGAACTGGGGCCAATGATTAGTCAACTTTACCTCAGAAATAGTAAAACATGAGGCAAAATATGCAGCAAGGCTCTAGGACCTGCACACACAGAGAAGGAGCATTCCAATATGCACCTTGCTGTTTTGCCAATAATGCTAAAAGTAATTAAAATTAAAATTTAAAAAAAAAAAAAGTTCATAGTTTCTCTTTTATTTCCTGCTGAATTGAGTGTAGCAAGGATTTTACCTTTTAGAGTATCGACCTGAACATGTGTTTACTAGATCCTTAGTAAGATTATGATACCTGTTCTCTGTGAAATTTGTGGTCATGCAAATGTAGTTATTGGCTATGCATGAAGTACTTTCTGTCAATGTTAGCTTCAAATCAAGGACAATTTGGTAGTTTGTACACACAAACATGCATGTGAATACCCCAGGATTCAGGCTGAAATGTTGGTGTAGTGCTACTTGTACTGTCACTTCTCAGTGTGGATTTTTCATAGCAAATGTGATGGAAATAAATGTAAATCTCAAAGCACAGACTGAAATTAGAGCAGTTTCAATTAAAAACGTGTTTCAAAGAGTATCACAGTGGTTTATATCAATTCATGTGTCTTTCACAAAAAATAAACTGATGAAATACAGGTGTTATAAAAAATAAGATATTATTTGCTTTACTTTAAACCACAGTTTGAATTGATTTTCTATGTTGCTTTTTTTTCAGCCATATCATCTGATAGGAAAATAGATACCTACCTGAACTAAATGAACAGGTGAATTCCTGTTTATCCATTTTTAAGATGTCTAAATAGACATACGCAGGGCATTCAGCATTTAAAGGCAGTTCATGCTCTCTCTTACTGCATACATACATGAAATTCAAGATCTCCCCATATTCCCTTCAACTTTGCCATGAACTAGTTGATCCCATTACAAGCCTTTTAACACCAGTTATGAGGAGACTTCAAGATGTCACATTTTAAAAGTAGATCTTTTCCTTCAGTGCTTTCTCATTCAGAGATTGTGTGAATGTTAGGCTTGTAAGACTGAGGATTATAAAGCAAAATCACATTCAAAGAGGGATTCTTACGTATGTGAAATCTGCATCTGAGACAGGAGATCTGAGTTTATGTACAAATTTGAAGCAAAATGGTATAAAGTTGCCTAAGTGTGACATTAAGATGTCTCGTTAGAATTGCCAATCAGTAGGTAAGTTATTGGGCAAGCTGGCCCATGCTCTGCTACGTTGCACTCAGCAGAACTTGAGGAAATGGTGCCTTTTGAGATCAGCGGTGGCAAACAAGCCAATATGGGGCAGAAGCCTTGGCATAAAAACCTGGTCACATATATCTCTAATTTAATTTTTAATTGAAAGTTTTAAACGCTGTTATCTTGATAGCATGTAAACAAGTATGTCCTTCATTCTTCCCTGGAAAAAGATGTGTTTTCTCTTCTAGTCGATATTTATATGAATCAAGATTTGGGCCTGTGAACCCCCTTTTGAATGGATGACCATTATAGTACTCAGAGATCACTAGACTGAATATGCACAAAGAGATCAGAATGCCTTTCAGATCTCATTATTTGAGCCTTCCTGCCATTAGCATGCACATTACCTTCGTATCTGTTTTCTCACAGTTTTAAGTATGTGAAACCACACTATGCATACTTTTCCCTCCTGATTTTTTTTTTCAGATGGAGAGCAGATTTCATATTCACATAGGCATATGTTATTTGACATGAAATATGTGGAGGCTTTTTCTAGGTTCATAGTTTTCAGATTTTTCATTATACACTGACTAAATAATCTGTTTTCCACTTTGATTTTCCTTTCCAGGAAGAAAATTATGGTAGTTATATGCAATATGTATTTTAACATGACCAGTAGAGCCATAGACAGACTTTTGTTAATGTAGGCAGAGACTAAGAAGTGATCATCTTCTTTCTTTCACATGTGTATTAGGTGAGACGCATTGCTACCTAACATCATTATTTACTGAGTATTAGAAATGGGATGTAATAGCTTTTAATTCTCTGCATGTTATGCCCTCCCACACTGATAAATGATGTGACATTTGGAGCTGATTCTGAGTCCTTCATAATATAGCAGACCTTTGAGTTCTTGGGGCAGTGTTCTTCCTAGAGTGTCTTTGATTATCTTCCTATCACTGTCTAAGTTGACAGAGCTGCAAATGTTATTGCTAGTCATAAAATTATCCAACCACAATGTCTGTCTACATGACCTGCAGTGGTTGTGAATGCCACAAATTGATTATGCACTGTGTAAAGACGACTTATCCTTTCATTTTTTCTAACTTTATTGCCCTTAATTTAATTAACTGTTGCCACATGCTACAAGTTAAAAAGAGAAGCTAATATGTTCCTATTGTATAGCTTCAAATTCAGAGCATCTCCGACAAGTCTCCTTTTGCTCCTAACCTTTTCAGGCAAAAGGAGTGCTGGCTATTTAATCTCTTTCTGTATGTATTTAATCTTTTTCCTATTTCTGCCTCAATCTTTCTTCCATCCCCTTCTCTTTCCTGCTTATTCTTCTCATTTTCTGGCTACATTATTCTTCTATCTATAGCCAGTTTCCTCTCTGATATGTAAACATATCAGCTATTCCCAATAAAATTTAGACACCTAGGTTCAAGTGCTTCCTTAATGATACAGACTTTGCCTGATGATTTAATAGTGTTGTTCAGAATTGTTTCCACATGAGGCTCAGTAATAATCCTTGAAATGTTCTTGTTTGTAATATTAGCATTTATGCCATCTGTATTTTTAAGCACAAAAGAGACAGTAAGGTCTTGAGTATGTCTCATGGTTAAACTGAGGAACGATGGCAGTATGGGAGTTAGAAGGAGAAAAACAGTGAAACCCACGATCATACTGATTGGTTGATTTGGCCCTGTTCAACCAGACTACTGAATATAGTTATGTCTATATGTGACTGTTGAAAAAATGAATAAGCAGCCATTTCTCCAAGGTTAACACATCAGGTGCCCTGTGGCGATGAGCTTCATAGCACCTTGTGGGTGGAAGATGTCACTAAGGACAGCACTGAAGAGCCCTGCTTAACAGTACAGATCCAGGAAACTGCTCCTAAGACCTTTCTTCTGCCTAAGTGCACCTCTCCCCTTCTACATCCACTGTGCCAGACTGCAACAGTTGATGATATACCTCCTGAAAACCTGTACCTTCAATACCATTGTCCTTGAGGTATACTTTTACTGCGAGGTGCTCTATAAAAGCTAAAATAGAGATCTTCTGTAAAGATATATTATTACCTCAGTATCTGCAGTACTCCCACAGTGTTTTCTATTCTCAGGACCAGTGCTGAGGTAATGTTATCCATTCACCACAGATATGCAAAGTCTTGAAGGGATCTGCTCTACTTCAATATTTGTTAGCATCAGAACCTTGCAACTTACTGGCATTGCTTTTTTTCTTTTCCTGTATAAAGTGTGTTTTAGTAGTGAGCAGAATAGGGTGCATTAATATATACTTTGCTGCTTTTTCTGTGATTATAGAGAAGCTAAGATTTTATTACTGCATGTTGTTTATCAACAAATTTTTCCTCTGCTGTTAGAAACAAGTCACTCCTGACTCAGGGGGAAGAGTGCCACCTACCGTATCTCCAAAACCATTTCTCCAGAAGAGAGGGACTTCTTAAAGAACTCGCAGAACTGACCTAGTCCAAATATGTATTAGCCTCTAAAGAATACAAAAATCTCAGCACAGGATTATATATACGTAGGCTGTTTAGCAGCTAAAAATAGGTAAAATGTTCAGTTAAGTGCAGCAGGATAAATGAAGTGGTCTGACAGAAATTTCTCACCAAGAAAACTCAACTGAAGGATCCTTGCCATTTATGTCAGGAATAACAGAGGACTCACAAGATGTCACCAGGTAATTGGAAATGCTTTTTCATCCCAGTTTCAAAAATATGTTTCCATTAAAACAGAATTAACAAGACTAGGCATATATATGTATGACCAGTTAATGATGTCTTTCTGGGTGGAATTATATGTGCAGCCAATGTTAAATCAGTATGGAATGCTACTGAAATAAAGAAGTACAATGCAATGTGAAATTCAATTCAGTCATCATGGCTGGCATGAACAAGAGTATGTGTGGTTATGTTTAGATGTATCGGCATAGCTGGCCTGTGCTAATTCCATTGGGTTCACTGGCAGTGGCAGATTCCTTATTCTGTTACATGGAGCCATCTGTAATTAGACTCCAGTACAACGGAGCTGCATTAGCTGTCTATTTGTTCTGAAGGTGCAAATTTCAGATATGAACCCTGAACATGAATTAGCTGGCCTCTAGGAAAGTCCTCTCAAAAGCTTTCAGATAAGGAGCCTCTAAGATCCTTGCTGAATCTAGTCATTCTGAGAATAATCAAAAGAATGAACAATACATCTTCAGACTTCAATTCCCTGGGCTGTCCATTTGGATGCTGGGCATACAAAAATGCCTTCAAGGTAAGGACTGCAATCACAGAGCTAACAAGCCCCAGTATACATCCTGTTCAGGGAATGCTGCAAAATTTTAAGTAATAGAAGTTCAAAATCAAAGTTATTATCCCATCATTATCCACACTATAATGTTCCCTTGCCAACAATAAGCCAAGATATTTTAAAAGGCTATGCCTAGAGTAATATAAACAGGACACTTTTTATGGGTATATAAAAGTGAAATCCACAGAAAGGAATTAAATAGCAACTGTAATATACACTTGAATCACACTCTGTCTTTCATAACAATTTAACAAGATTATTTCAAAGGTGATTTGTGGAACAGAAGCTGAGAAGTAACAATGAGACCGCTCAGTGAAATTTAAGTTGAACATATTGTATTTTTTTATGTAAACTTTTAGAAATTCAAATCACAAAAGAACCTTCCTAGTGATATACAAAACATTTGTTGTGGTTTAACCCCAGCCAGCAACTAAGAACCACACAGTGGCTCGCTCACTCCCCCCCGGTGGGATGGGGGAAAGAATCGGAAGGGTAAAAGTGAGAAAACTTGTGGGTTGAGATAAAGGCAGTTTATAGGGAAAGCAAAAGCCGCACACGCAAGCAAAGCAAAACAAGGAATTCATTCACTACTTTCCCTTGGCAGGCAGGGGTTCAGCCATCTCCAGGAAAGCAGGGCTCCATGACGCGTAACGGTTACTTGCGAAGACAAATGCCATCACTCCGAACATCCCTCCCTTCTCTCCTCCTCCCCCAGCCCCATATGCTGAGCATGACATCACATGGCATGGAATATCCCCCTTGTCAGCCAGAGTCAGCTGTCCCATCTGTGCCCCCTCCCAACCTCCCGCGCACCCCCAGCCCACTCGCCGGTGAGGCAGTGTGAGAAGCAGAAAAGGCCCTGATTCTGTGCAAACACCACTCACCAACAACAAAAACATCCCCGTATCATCAGCACTGCTTTCAGGAGAAATCCAAAACACAGCTCCGCACTAGCTACAATGAAGAAAATTAACTCTATCTCAGCCAAAACTAGCACACATGCAAATTAGGGATCAGATACTTGTCTGGTCTTACTGGATGAGAATTTTATCCTGTCAATCTTTTTACAGACTGGCATTACCCACTAGCCCCGACTTCTCAGAGTTAATTGTGCTGTTGGAAAATATATATGGCATATCTATATGTGAAATAGCTATGTAAGGGGTTTCTGCAGGAACAAAGTTATTCAATTTTTTTTTTTTTAACAAAGTATTTAGTTTGGTGGTGATACAGATTTTGACAGTTACTAAGTGGGGGCAGTTCAGTTTGCCATGAGGAATGCATATTAGGATGGCTGGTAATAGATGACATAGGATTGCTTAATTTTCAGGGAACTATTTAAATGAACGTTTTGGCCCTGAAGTCTGACAGATGCATGCTTAAGGGAAGAAAAAATCAATTATTAATAATAATCTCAATCATGCTAAGAGAAATAGCAACAGAAACAGGATCCAAAAAGTGCTGCGCAGGGAGAAAGTAAACCAAAAGGAGGAATGCCGTATGTGTCTTGATACATGCATCCCAACTACATTGTGGAGGTAGGAGCGTGATAAATTGTATTCATCATGTGTTATTGATTGCTTCTCCTGTCCTCTGTTCACTAATTCATCTCAGCCATGACCACTTTCAACATTTCAAAACCTAGATCAGCTTTGCAGGGCTATGCAGAGAGGTAATATTAGCAGTAAAAACAAAACCAAAACCAAAAAACTCAATTTTCTTTCAGTTAAGATGTCAAGAATTGTGGACTTAGCACTATTTTGAGCTCCCAGGGAAGCTCATAATGGACAACAGAAAGTTAGATACCTTGGTAAGAGTAGTAGTAAAGGAAAAGAGTGTTTCACTGAATTTAAAAGCGAGGAAATTAAGACTGGTTGGCCATAGTTTAGGGAAATAAAGGTTGTTTGGCCTGTTCTTCATTCAAGGGATGTATTGGACAAGAAATGCCTTTCTGAGATTCTATGGCTTTTTGTCTCTTTTGACCTCAAAGTTGTCCAGTATAGCTGTAGAAGGCCATAACTGCCATCCTCATCCAGCCAACCTGCATTGCAAAAGTTAAACTGCAACCTGTCCTTACTCATTGTGGATTCAGGAAAGCAGACTTTAGGTTGCATTTAATAGAGCTCGCTTCCCAGCAGCTGGGCGGACTTTGGTACCGTACTTGGTTTTTCATAGTGGAACCAGCTGTATGTGTTTGGTGCTTCAACTTGTAAATTATTTTGTTTGAACCACTGGAACACTGTTGACACCACCTTGTATCAGAGGAGGTACTTCTGTGGTCTACCTTTCATCTTCTGCATATGTAGGGACAACCTCTTCCCACTGGTACAAATCTGTGCCTTGGCCACTCCAAAGCCTGCTCAGAGCTCGGTATCTCAGGCCAGAGGAGTTTGCTGCGTAGACAAACTTTTTTGTGGAAAAGATGTTTGCACCTCTCTGCTAACCATGAGCAGGACAGGAAGAATGCCTTAACTGGTCAGGTCAGGGCAAGGATTATGGAGGGAGCTGGTACCCTCTCAGCACTTCAGTTTGCTGCTTGGGTTAAAGATGATTGTGAATTAAGTCAGTTTTCTGAATCTAACTTCATGTATCAACACTCTTATCTTCAAAACATATATCTTGTTTCTGTTGAACTTGGCTTACTTTCAAACAGGATTCAACTGAATCAGTACAATGAACAGGGAGCCCTGGAAAGAGCCCCCTGGCTCTAGCTGGCAGGAGGGAAAAGCCTTGTGCTTTGACTGCATATTTAGGTGTTGTGGTTTAACCCAGATGGCAACTAAGCACCACACAGCCTCCCTCTCACTCCCCCTCACAGCAGGATGGGGGGAAGAGAATTGGAAGGGTAAAAGTGACAAAACTCGTGGGTTGAGATAAGAAAAGTTTAATAATTGAAATATAATGACAAATTGTAATGAAAAAGAAAATAATAAAGAGAGAAATAAAACCCAAGAAAGACAAGTGATGCCAATGAAAACAATTGCTCACCACCAACTGACGGATGTCCAGCCAGTTCCCGAGACACGGCCCCCCTGGCCAACCTTCCCCCTAGTTTATTGCTGAGCATGACATCATGTGGTGTGGAACATCCCTTTGGTCAGTTGGAGTCAGCTGTCCCAGCTGTGTCCCCTCCCAACTTGTTGTGTACCCCCAACCTACTCGCTGATGGGGTGGGGTGAGAAGCAGAAAAGGCCTTGACTCTGTGTAAGCACTGCTCAACAATAACGAAAATATCCCTGTATTATCAACACTGTTTTCAGCACAAATCTAAAACATAGCCTCATACAGGCTACTATGAAGAAAACTAACTCTACTCCAGCCAAAACCAGCACAATAGGAAGGAGCATTCTTGCTCCATGCATCCCATCTGCAAGTGGCAGCAGCAGCAAGCATGACTTTCCAGACCTTAGAGTAGTTGAAGGACAGTAAGGTTGTTTTTCAGTGTCTTTAGCAGTCTCCTATCCTGGACAGTTATCCACTTGCCTATGTCAAGAATCAGTCTTCCTCTGTAATCTGCCTGCAATCTGAGCAATCTGCTTTTGGCTTGGCAAAATATTTAAAACATGGAGCTAGTACTGAACACCTGAGCAGTGTTTTCCTGACTTTAAGGGACTAATCAGGTTGTTAAAGGTAAGCGTGTGGCTTAATGCTTTGCTGGAGCAGGACAATAACACTCAATAGACTGCAAAATAATTTAAAAATAAAAGAAATTTCATCCATACAAAATGTGACTAAATACATACTAACACTAGAAACATGTTAGCAAAATGCTGTCTCTGAAAAGCTTTTCGAGGTGTTTGAAACGGTGAATGCAAATTAAACAGGAAAGCACAGCAGTAGTTACAAACCCAAGAAGTTTGCATTTCTGTAATCTGAAACAGAAGAGCAGATCAGCATAAACGGAATTCAGGAGAGGTCTTCGAATTAAGGATTTTAAACACACAGATCAACTTCTCATCCATGTGAAAGCAACTCATGTAACATGTTTACAGCTTCCAAACATTATTTATTGCATGTTTGCAGTTCCCAGTTATATCCAGGTATTTCTTTTGGATATACGAAATGGGGGAAAATGCATTTACATTACAAAGGAAAGTCTATTACACCTCCTTAACACTATACATCTTTTTCTTAGTAAAGGAGTAAATATTGTTTCAAACATTTTAAACTGAAGTTTAAAATGAAGTTCTGATATTGGTGAGCTTTGAACACTGAACAACTCTGACCTGGAAAACGAGTTTTCTGTGGAATTGAACTTCATTCTGTTTGGCATATGAGGCTGCCACACCTTCATCTGAGGAAGGGACTGTATTTTTTTCATTGTTGCCATTTAGCATTATTTTTATTGCCAAAATTATATTTTTGAACTTTAATTCTCAGATAGGATATGTAATTTATTGCATGCAGAAGACTGATCTCTGTGCTTCAAGGAATTACTCGTAGCATGAGTATCCAGCATGACTTGATTTGATTCCAAAACAAAAAAGAGAAATCATTGCAATCCTGCCCTCCCTTCTTGCTGTCCCAGTCAAATGACAATTTACAGTCAAGTCTTAATTATTCTAGTCACTTAATTCCCCCTAGGAATTAAATAATACAATGGAAAATGGAAGTTTAGAAGCAAAGTTATTTGTTTGAATTAGGCAGATATCTAGACCACTTAGGTTGGCTCTCCTAAATCTTATGCCAGCTGCCATTAGGAAACAAATGAAGAGAACAGGCCAAGCACTTAGCATAACTTAAAAAGTCAAATAAAATTGTAAGTGAAAAGGAAATGGAACTGCTATAAAACACATATTAAGGAAATGTACTTTGGCAGCCCCAAGGGCCAACTTTCCCCCAACAAGCACACTCCCAGAAACCAACAACAGAAACCACAAACAAACAAAATGAAGCAAAACCCAAGCCCCCAACTTCCCACAGATGGCAAGTTAGCCGTTATATTGAAATGTGCTGTTTCTACAAACTGCAGGCACCACAGAATAAGAAGCCCATAAAATCACAGCAGCATAACATTTATGCAGTTTTATAATTATAAATAACCTTAGCAAGATTGTTTGTTTCATTCAGTGTTGTAGCAATGTAATCAGTCAATAGGAGAAAACTTACACAGATTTATTCAGACAAAGGAGACAGAGGACAATCCAGCTCTGATTGTCTAATAAAGATTTTTCAGAAAAATATGATGAGACTTCAAATGTATTTTTATGTTACCTTATATAACACAATTATTATTCAGAAAAACCTAAGAGAAGTACAAAAAGATGTTTCCTGATATAGATATATTTTAAAGATGAATAAACTTTGAATGATTAAGTAAAAGTAAGGGCACATTTATTAAGGTAGTTAAATATTCATTTGTGGTAAGTTTATTATATGCATGCACAAATACTGAAGAGATGAACAAAAGACCTTAAAAAAACCTCATTATGTTGCAATCTTAGGGCAACAGTAGAAAATCTTCCATCCTATTCCATCTGCTTTTGAGCTTTCTCATCTAAGGTAAGAGACTTAGTCACCTTTGTAGACTGATTTCAAGATAACCTACCAAGAAGTGACCCTGTACTACCATGTTCTGTCCTTGACATTTGCACATCAAGACCATTATCCTTGACTTTCCCTAATCTAAAGAAAGCTAAGTAGCAATGTATTTCTATTTGGTACGTTTTTATCACAACCCGTACAGGAATTTTATCTGTTTGCCCTAAATAACCCCATTTGTAACCCTGTCTGGAGTGTTTTTTTTTCCCTAAGAACAAAGACAGCTTGGTAGGATGAGGAGTTGGCATGACAGAAACTGAATGTTAGCACCAATAATTATCATTGAAAGGTGTTACTTTGATGACAGCTTTCCACTTTCAAGGAGGACAAATCAACTCTGTGACCAGCTGTTCCATTCTGAAACACGGCCCTCATATTTCCACTTACATTTGGATGCTGGAGCATGTGAACAGAAAGCCAATCTCAGTTCTACCAAAGAAGACAAAATTAGTTCCAAAAAGCCTTTCAGCAAAGAGGAACATAGGTGGAGATTTTCAACTTGATTGAAAAAAATTATTATTTTCTTCGTAAAAATGTTTGTTGTTTTTTTTTCAATTCTCCTATAGAACTAATAGTAGGACAGTGCCTCTATGGAACACGTCTTTACATTCTTACTTTCCACATTACTCAAAAGAAAACACTTTCCGGACACTTCATTTTAGCTCACGTTAAATTTCTTGAATAATTAGGACCAGTGTCAACAACTTCCATGCTCTGTCCTGTTTTCAACATTGCAATCAAAACACTCTGATATTTTCAGTGCAGTGTAGAATTACCACATGTACCCTTCGCCTATTTTCATTGTATACTTTTGAAAGGAAGGTAGTACATAGGCCAAAAGATATGCTTTAGTTCCTTCTATGGGGTTTACAGTACCCATAATTGTGAGTTACAAAATTATATGTGAACACACATTTCAGGAAGTTCTAAAAGTACCTCTGAAAAAATGTGTGTGTGTTAGATGTTCATTTAATAGATTGACACTAAGATTCTCAGGCAGTGATTCTCAGTTTTTATATATTCCCAGTTCAGAGAGGAATATGCATAACTAATGCAAATAAATAGAAGAGGGCAAATTACATGTGCATATGCATTCTTTTAGATATGTATTTTTATTAGCAATATATAAATTTTTATTTGTGTGTCTCAACACATACATTAATAATAATAAATTTGAACAAAGCTCAAAAGGGGAAAAAGGGATTTTCGTAATAACTTACCACAGGAATTGTGCTCCTAAATTACTTTGACCCAGATTCTCATGAGCATTTAGGTAGGTAAACTTGCACTGAATTAAATTACTTCCATCTTAGTTGAAGCTTGATATTTTAGATGCTTTTGAAAACACCCAGAAAGATCGCCTCCACCTATACTGTTCACTCGAATTGACAGTAAATGTGATATGCTTCAATCTCCTGCTCTTAGTACACTTTGAAGCTGTCTCTATTTGTAATGCTACGCACAAAAAAAAACAAATCAATTGTCCCCTTTATATATATTTTTAAAGACGTAGATTTTATATGGATGCCTCACTAAAACATACAGATGTTTTAATGAAAGAAAGGAATACGTTGGTGAGTAAACTTTCTGTACCCTTTCATGGCCATTTTTGACAGGCTGAATTATTTTCAATCAGAAGTGAGGAGATCTGTTTTAATTCTACTCAGGTTTCAGTTATTTGGTTTGGCTGGGAGGCCTTTACTGAACCTGAAAGTGTTGAGTACTTCATGTCGTTGAGTACTTCAGTCGTCCCGGACGACTGGAGGCTCGCCAATGTGACTCCCATCTACAAGAAGGGCCGGAAGGAGGATCCGGGGAACTACAGACCGGTCAGCCTGACCTCGGTGCCGGGGAAGATCATGGAGCGGTTGGTTTTGAGGGCGCTCACGAGCCATGTCCGGGACAACCAGGGGATCAGGCCCAGCCAGCACGGGTTCATGGAAGGCAGGTCCTGCTTGACCAACCTGATCTCCTTCTATGACCAGGTGACCCGCCTAGTGGATGAGGGAAAGGCTGTGGATGTGGTCTACTTGGACTTCAGTAAGGCCTTTGACACTGTCTCCCACAGCGTTCTCCTAGAGAAGCTGGCGGCTCACGGCCTAGACAGGTGCACTCTTCGCTGGGTAAAAAACTGGTTGGACGGCCGAGCCCAGAGAGTTGTGGTGAACGGAGTTAAATCCAGTTGGCAGCCGGTCACGAGCAGTGTTCCCCAGGGCTCAGTACTGGGGCCGGTCCTGTTCAATATCTTCATCAATGATCTGGACGAGGGGATCGAGTGCTCCCTCAGTAAGTTTGCAGACGACACCAAGCTGGGCGGGAGTGTTGATCTGCTGGAGGGTAGGAAGGCTCTGCAGAGGGACCTGGACAGGCTGGATCGATGGGCCGAGGCCAACTGTATGAGATTCAACAAGGCCAAGTGCCGGGTCCTGCACTTCGGCCACAACAACCCCAGGCAACGCTACAGGCTTGGGGAAGAGTGGCTGGAAAGCTGCCCAGAGGAAAAGGACCTGGGGGTACTGGTTGACAGCCGGCTGAACATGAGCCGGCAGTGTGCTCAGGTGGCCAAGAAGGCCAACGGCATCCTGGCCTGTATCAGAAATAGTGTGGCCAGCAGGAGCAGGGAGGTGATCGTGCCCCTGTACTCGGCCCTGGTGAGGCCGCACCTCGAATCCTGTGTTCAGTTTTGGGCCCCTCACTACAAGAAGGACATGGAGGTGCTGGAGCGTGTCCAGAGAAGGGCAACGAAGCTGGTGAAGGGCCTGGAGCACAAGTCTTATGAGGAGCGGCTGAGGGAACTGGGGTTGTTTAGTCTGGAGAAGAGGAGGCTGAGGGGAGACCTCATCGCGCTCTACAACTACCTGAAAGGAGGTTGTAGTGAGGTGGGCGTTGGTCTCTTCTGCCAAGTAACTAGCGATAGGACGAGAGGAAATGGCCTCAAGTTGCGCCAAGGGAGGTTTAGATTGAACATTAGGAAAAATTTCTTTACTGAAAGAGTGGTCAGGCCTTGGAACAGGCTGCCCAGGGAAGTGGTTGAGTCACCATCCCTGGAGGTATTTAAAAGACGTGTAGATGAGGCCCTTAGGGACATGGTGTAGTGGGCATGGTGGTGTTGGGTTGACGGTTGGACACGATGATCTTAGAGGTCTTTTCCAACCTGTATGATTCTATGATTCTATGATTCTATGATTTTGCAGTGGATTGACAAATTTGGTATTCCAGCAACAACATGGACAGCCAAATATGGAGTTTGATGTACCCATGTTTTTCTGCCCCTTGTCACTGTTAATCCTAACTGGTTAATTAAAATAAAATCTGTAGATTTCTAAAGCAGAAAGTCACTGGAAGTGGGTGCCTAATTTCTTTAGTCTGCTTGTGGAAGTCCACCATAATTTTTCCTTCTCTGGTCAGAATTGCTAGATAAAATAAAAATACAGGATCACCAATCTCAGTGTTTTTTCCATTTATAAATAGTCTTTCATGTCTTTTGAATACTAACTTTATTAGGGCAGTGTCTACCTATCTCCTGCTTCTTCTTACTAATGGATGTAGATCTTATTTGTGTGAAAAAAAGATAAATGGCTCTGGCCAAGGGCATTGGACTGTGGTCCTTAGCAGATTTTGGTCTGTTGTCCAGGACCAGAAATTGATTACCCGAGCAGTGTGGAAAACTGGTGCATAAAGTTTCACTGCAGAAATAAGATCCACTGCAAATTCACTAATCCACTTTGGAAACATCTTTTTACTGCAAGGGAAGTAACTACTTCTGTCATTGTTTTCTATTAACATATTTGGGTTTTGTATAAAAAAAAAAATTAGCAGCTTAAAATCTTCTGAAAAATGTCAGAAATTAAGAACAAGTATATATTAATTTCCCTGACATGGAAGCTGTTCCATCCCTCCAGGAAAAAAAAAAAACAAAAACAAAAACACATGCCAGAAAATCGTGTTACTTCATTGCTTAAGGAATGTGAATCATTCTGGGAAATCTGGTCAAATAATTTAAAAAAAAAAAAAAAAAGAAACCTGCCTGTCAGTATTTGGGTTAATACCTTCAGGTAGCTGAGAAAGGTAGCTATTTTTTTAGTATTTTTTTCTTCTCCTTTTTCTGAATACTCTGATACTCTTTTTAGGCAGCACTATATTTCAGGAGGTACCTTCTCCCAAATCTGCATCTGCAATCAGGCTTGTGATATCACTCTGATACCAAGGATTGCTGTTCACATTGAGTAGCACTATCATCTACCGATTGCCTCATCTGCTGAAAATCCTGGTTGATTCCAGTGGGAGTGCTGGAAGGATAGCCTACTAGCACAGTAACGCGATCTTTGCCTTGGCATTTAGTCATTTACGTTATACTGAAGCGAGACATATCCAAATTCTTTCCAGCACAATTTAATGTTTTCTTTTGCATCTCTGTTCTTAACTATATGACTCTATTTTGATGAAGACTAGCTGTGCTTCCTTAATATTAACAAAGAAAAAATATCATACTTGTGATATTATGGAAATATCAGCTACATAAATAAGAGGATTGAAAGATTAGAAGTTTAGTTACTGCATTAACTAACTGTAATTCTTTGTTTCCTTTTTTTTTTTCCTTTTTAACTGTTAATAATGAAGAATATTAAGAAAATTAGACAGTTCTGCTCTGTGGGTAAACTCAGAATATTACTAGCAATATTTTAGTTGGGTATTTCATTGCAACAAAGACCTTCTAAAACAATTAACACATGCTCTAAGGTCTTTATTACCATATCTATTCTATTACACTTTTACACTGAGAAACAAAATTGATTCTGGACTTCATCCAGTCTAATTTTCCAGTAAGTGCCAAACAGTATGTGTCTTTGAGTGAAAAGTATCTGAATAGGAAGCAATGCAAGTCATCGCTAAGACAAACATTGCCAATGCTCTTCATATGTTCCAAGAGATACTATGTTGCTGGTCTGCTTTCTGCTTTATAGACTATTGTTAAATTTTGAGTAAGAGGATGCTATTTTTTTAGTATTTTTTTCTTCTCCTTTTTCTGAAAAACTTAGAGGAAGCTAAAATCTCTGCAATATTGCTGTATTTATAAGCTTCAAGTTCATTGAACAGTACAAATAAACTCCTGTATATCTGATTTCTGTCAGTGCTAATGACTATTAGTGCAGTAGCTAGTGCATTACTCCCCCTTCCATTTTATTTATTTGTTTGTTTCTAAAAACCACACCGAAATGTGGTATAAAAAACTTTACAGCCAAAGGAATTTTTAAAAAATAATCCACTCCTAAAATGCATGAACTATTCAAAAACAAAACATCGGGGGGAGGGCAAAGTTGATTTTCTAGTGCTAAACCTATTTAAACAATAATTTTACATGGTAGTTAAGACAAAAGATAGTGGATCAGCTTCACTCTTCTCTGTTCGGAAGATTGTATTCAATACTCACTGTATTTGTAACTGACAAGGCGCTTTTGTGACAGTTGTTGGTCTCTGTACAAGGATATCTTCCTACACAAAACAACAAGGAACAAATACAGTAGACTATAATAAGCATCTTATGTCACTGCATTTTATGGTTAAGCAGCTTTATAACGTGCACAAGATTTTCCTGATTTTGGCATCTAATTTCCATTAAAATAAAATGGGGAGTTAAGCACCTATGTGTTTGTAGTTTGGATAATCATGGCAATGTTATACATTTCTTTGTACACTACACAAATGTTTAGTTTCTTAATTTTCAAAATAATTTCTCCATGCTAAATTTAAGCACATACAGAAATCTTAGTATGTTTGAGCCCCAAATAAGCTATCTGCTTTTCAAATGCTCTGAGGTGTCTTTGGGTTAATTTAAGGAAGATGTAGGTATAATACACTTTGAGAAATACCTATGTCTCATCGTTATCTCTTGTATCCCATTACTGTTCCAAACAGATTAAACTAGCATATAAACTATGCTTATTTAAAAAAAAAATCTTTCCTTTTTTTTTTTTTAATAAAATCAGATCATGGGAGACTTCATCAACAGTGAAAGTGGAATGGGGAGATCTGAAAAGATGGATGCTCACACAAGCCCACATACAATTTGGCATAATTTAGCAGGAATGTGAGTGTTATTCACCAGCAAATGAGGTGTGCAGTGAAGTGAAAGTCGTTGGTTCTGATTTAATGGATTTGCATATTCCAAGGTTAACAATAGCTGCAGATGGATAAATGATTTTTAAGAGTAGTAATAGTATGAATCATTCTCAGGAATCAGTATGCTTCAATTGGCCTTCTTTTGGCATGCAAGTCCAAGGTCCTATCTTTACACCCAAGGCAGCATTGTATAGTTCTCATTCCTCCACATTGTAACAAGGGGATTCTGGTTACCTGGTGCTCTCCAAGTTAAATGTTTGTTGACTCCTTTATCTAAATAAAGGAAGAAATTTTTGATGTTTTGACCAGTGTTACATTATCTGAAAATAAAATGTGTTTAACTTTTTTATTATGTGAGGTTATCATACTTGCTGTGTTTGGCTATCTTGATACCAGAATTTTGGGTGCTAACTCTGTTCTGAAGGGGATTGTGAATAGCTGTGGTGTCAAAAAATCATTTGTTTAATTGGTCACTGACACCTAGGTAAGTTTGAAAATTTGCTATATAAAAAATCATGTCTAAACATGAGTTACCCTTAAAACCCTTATCTCATTCAGTAATATGCAAAAATCATATTTTATCATTTTGTAATGTTTTCGAACAAATGCATCTCAACTACTGTGAAAGGTTGACCTTGCATTGTCATAGAGTTAGGTTGTACATGCACATCATCTTCTGTCTGCAGATGTGGTGGACAAAAGTCTACCACCCTCAAGCTCATCCTGCACTGTCGCTGCCACATCCTCTTGAAGATTGCTGCTTTATGGGTTTTGCTGGATGAGCTGCTCCTGTGATCACTTGCTAATCTATTTCAAACAAAAACTGCCAAGTTAGCGAAGATCACCTTTGAGACTGTTTAAATTAGTCTGGCTTGTTTTGTCCGGAATGGAACAATCACTTGAAAATACTTGAAAGGACAGTAATTTTTGAGAAGCAGTCAGTTATAGACAGCTGAGAAAGGGACAGGGATGATAGCCATTTATCTGATACCATTTCAACTGGAAGTCGACATGTGTCTCCAGCTTCAGGTTCTACAGAATATATAAATAAGTTGGTCTGCTACTAAGGTTCTCGATTTCTCTGTCTTTGAGAGTTTTAGAAACTAATAGGTGCAGTTAGCAAAGACAGATGATCTGAGTAGACTCTGAAATTTCATTAAATCAAAGGTGTGAAAGGTATCTGGACCTTGTATCCCAAATAGACAGGAGAAAACTTGCAGGGAACAGCTCCAGTCAGGACTGGATGAATAATGATTTCACAGAGGGTATTAGAAGCAAACAAAGTGCTTGTGTGGAATTTAATAGAGGTTTTGTCATCAAAGAAAGCTCTTTCTCAGAACGCAGAAACTTTATGGATAAGGTGAGAATTGGCAAAAGGCAAGTTGAGATAGATATTGTAAACTAAAGCTAATAGCCAAAGGAGTAGCAATCCAAATAGACTCAAAACTAAACGAGAGCTCCTTAGACTTCAGTACAAATAATGATGCTGAACACAGGGGCAAATGTGCAGTGGCGGATGGGAAGGACAAAACTGAAATGTGGAAAAACTGTGGAAGCAGAACTCAGATAATTAACATTTCTGAAATCAGAGTAAATTTCATAATCATCACCTACAATTTTGGAAGAACTCTGGTACATGAAATCTAGTTTACAAACATTTTAGGTCAGTCACACACAGGGGAAGTGGTGAATGTTATATTTCTATTTAAGAAAGAGTTGTCTTGTATAAGTGGAAGCAATCAAAACAGAGCAGGAGAAGAAATGTTAAGGAAAACAGCTGATATTTCATTAACTTTCCCAAGGCTATTAAATACGGGCACCTCCTGTGCATCAGGGAATGCCTGACTCACAAACCTTGGGAGGTTTGGGTAACAATCTACAGAAGTATCACTGCTTCCATGTCCTAATTTTATGCTCTTTCCCAGACACCTGCTTTTGACGGCTGTCAGTGAGAAGGTCATGAGCTAGACGGGCTTTTGGTCAGACTCTCTACAAGTGTTCTTTTGTTTTGTGGGAAAGTAAGGAAAAGTCTTTATAAAAGCTACATTGGAACAGAATAATCACCTATTTTTTCCTGATGAGATAGCAGATTTCCTAGTTACAAGATCTAATTCACCTAGATTTCATACCTCTTTTAATATTGTAAAGTAAATGGGGACGTTAAGGAAAAAGTGAAGGAGAAATGGCCATGGATAAGATTGAGATCACCTCATGCAGGAGCATCTCATGCATAGATAGAAGAGTTCATCAAGGATGGGTCTGGAAGGTAATTTTATTTAATATGTCCATTGACAAGCTTGGCACATATATAGGACTAGGACAGTGAAATTTGATGACAGTAAGGTAGGAAGCTTTAGTGTTACAGAAGAAGATTGGAATATTCTACAAGTAGACTGACCCTGAGAACTGGAGTCACAGCTCTGGGATGAAATGTAATAATGCAGAAAGCAAGCCTGCTCACTTGAAAACTAACAAGAATTTATGCTCTGAATTGGGAGTTCATCAGTTGGAAATGACAGAGGCTAAATTTTGGGTGCATACATCAATCACTAGCAGCTGCGGAAGGCAACTGTGGTTTTTGGAGGCCCTCAGTCAGGGGAAATAATTCCACTAGAAACAGGGAAATATTAGTGTCATCATGCAAGGCATTAGTAAGGCATTGCCTGGAAACACAATGTTCAGTTCTCATCACCCATGCTCAAGAGAGATGAGTAAAAAATGAAGCAGGCATGCAAGAAATGTCCTGAAATAATCAGAGGAATGGAGAAACTACTTCATGAGAAAAAAAAAAAAAAGGAAATTTTTTTTTATTGCCACAGAAGGTGAATTGGAGAGGATATGATCACCCTCTCTATAAATATTGCGTTGAAGTAAATGTCAAGAGAGAAATCTATTAACACAAGAAAAACGTAAACTAAAAGTGAATTCTTTGAAAAGAAAATAATCCCTTACCATCAGTGATGCTAAATTCTAGATCTACTTTCCAAAAAAAAAAACCTAGGTAGTGTAAGGTAGAACTCAGTCTGTGATTAAGAAAATTTTAGGACTTGGTTACCTGTGATGTCAAGAGCCTTGAGTCAGTTGCACAAGAAGTCTGATCTACAGTTGTGTTTCTATGTCAGCAGATGTGTTGTTGCTGGAGTAGACAAACATTTGAAGTGAGATTAGAATGGGACAATATTAGCTCTCTGGAAACCTCAAATCCTTTCATAGCACCTGACTAAAGCTTTTCTGTTAATAACTGCCATTTCTTGGCTTAAATGGCTTAAATTGAACTGTTCCTTCCAATTTTCTTGAAAACGTAGATAACCTCTTACTGAGCCTTGGGGAGAAAATGGACACAAAAGCAGGGAGTGGCCCTTCTCTGCTGTTTTGCAGTGAAAGAAGGCTAGAGAGCAAGCAGCTAACTTACACCAGCAATGTATTTTTGTTCACACTTCAATACTACAGTAAGTTTCAAGGGAAGATTGTGCAGCCCTGCTCCCACAAGAGTTGTGAAATAACACAGACATGGTCCAGAAAGCACGTCACATATTTTCATTAGGATTAGCAAATTCATAAAAAACCTGCTGATAATTCAGGAGCAGAAAAATGTGCATAAACTTGTTAAATAAATTATTTCCTAGAAATAGGTCCTACTCATATAAACACAGTGCAAGAAAGTATCTGTTAACTAAGGAATAAGTACTGTATACTACCAGTGATTTCAGTACTGAATTCTCTCTTTAAATCAAATTCCCATGGTTGTGCAATTAAAAAGAGGCAGACCCAGCTGCATTAATACCCACAGCATTTTAATAGATATAAATCTGTTTTGTTGTATGAATCAGATCTTTAAGCAAGGACTTTTAATTATTGTTTATTCCAACTAAGGAGGAACTAAGAAGAATGACAGTATTGCTACCTATTAATGAGGCTTTAACAGAGTAATTCAGTACAGCATCATTAGTGAATAGATTTAAATTCAGAAGTATTCTATGTTGCCTCACTTGTTCGTTATTAAGGTTAGCAGTAGATGTGAGACAGAAAGCAAGTTTTTGACTCAAGAAAGGTAGCTTATAATTACCACCAGAGCTTTACAACAATTGACTGACTGAAACTGACTGAAGCTCTTTATTTATCCAAAGTACAAGTGCAAGTTTCTTCATCCCAGTCACTGTATGTTTTTAAAAGTGGATGTTCTCTGGAACAGTACTACCTTTGAAGCTCTCCTATACCACTGCATAGGGAATCCAGCATTTTAAAGCACTACATTAGCTAATCCTTTCAGGGAAGTTTTAGGTGTGCTAAAAAGTTGGATAAATGGCTACTACATTTTTCATAATTGTCAAGGTTCCTAATTTTCTGTTGAAAATAAGAGGAAAAGAGGACCTATGTAGGACCTGACTCCTTTGAGCCCATGTGACTCAAGAACCCATATCTCAATTTTTAAAGCAACTTAGATACCTAAGTTCATTCAAAAATTATAGATAAATTACATGTTCATAGTCTAGGGGGTCTGAGAGGGGGCATTTTTTATTAATTCCAAATAAATTAAGGGTATTTCTAGCAGGAAAGGGTTCCAGGCTTTATTTCCAGTAGTATTTCTGGGTTTTCATTACTGAAGCATTAGTGCATAAGTCATTCGGAGACCAGGGACCAGAGCTTAGGTCTGTCCTAAACCTTCCAGACACAAACATACAGACCTCTTGTACTATTTTCTTTTGGGCTCTTTCTATGTGAGCATTTAAAGGCTATAACGGAAATGAATTGCAGATGGAAATTTCAGCATAATTAGGAGTGGAGCTTTTCAAGAATCCTCTGCTCCTAACTTGGAAATCTGAGCAAAGTCAAGCGTCTTTGGTCACTTAGATGCATTTAAAAATATGACATATAGAAGACTGAGATGCTTGAAAGTCACCAGAGCTGACATTCCAAAGACATTTTAGCATATTTGAGAATGTTAACTCCTAGTCTTAAGATGTCAGTAAGGTTTGAGCCTCTAGGGATCTCAGCTTTGCTGCTGTTGGTAAGTTTGAATGAAAGTTAGCAATACAAACAGTGAAGACTCCAGATATAGGACGGTAGATCAGCCTCTCTTTGACATCTCTGAAGCTACTGACAAAAGACCTTATTCTTTTTCTATTGAAATCAATGCATTTTTTTTGGCATTGATTGCAATAGGAACGTGATTGAGCCCAAAGGTGCTAATTAGTGCTTATTGGGATAATGATTTTGATGTGGACACAAAAAGCAGCTCTTCTGTGCTTTGAAATGTTAATGAATCTGAAAACCAAGGAGAGTGCAATAGGAATAAACCTCAAATAATGCCAGTCAGAATGAGACTCTCTCTACTGTGAATAGATTTTTTTAAATTTTGTTTTTTCTTCTGATTTGTGACAACTGTATTCTGAACTTTGTTTAACTCTGCTAGCAAAGGGCCACAGTATACGAGTCCTTTCTACAGACAGCTGCAACATCTTCTCTCCTGAGAAGTGGTGACAAAGAACATTACGCTGTATGAATTTGACAGTTAATGATGATAACTCACTTGGGCTTCCTTAAGTACAGCAGGAAACCCTAACATCTGTAGTATCAAGTCCCAGCTATCAACTGAAACTCCAGTTTTAACACCAGGCTATAGATACTGCGGCAGTACAGAAATATCTTCGATTTGGATTTTAGTGCCAGTGCCTTTCAGTGCCTAGCCAGATTTGTGTGTGTTGTGTTCAACTTGCAATCTCACTTTCAGCTGCTTCATGAGAGCCTATTCTGCGCCTCAGTATCTTCTATCCCTTTTCTTGGCCAGGATCACACTGGCACAAAATAAATAAAACAGGAAGGCAGGAGGGAACTGAAGCTTATGTGCCCATGTAATTTCACATCGTGATTAATACTGCTGTGACACATGGTAGTATATAGGTATCTGATAAAACACTGGGACCCAAATGAGTCTTCTCTCAGTCCTGTAGAAGACGGAAAGCATCATGAAACAGCATGAAGTCCGTATTTCACACGGTAGCAGGATAACAGCACACCAGGTGCAGGCTGTGGAAGATTTTTCTCCTTAAAATCCCATTATGGATAAAGTATGAAGAGGGCAAATGCAGACTAATGGAGAAACAGAAAGTCATCAGTAATTATGTGGTTAGCATTTTTACCTGAGGAGTGCTGAAAGTACCCATAGAAAACTTCTGAGATGAGGTGAAAGTCTGTATCAATTCCTGTCAGAGTCCAGGGACGAGGTCAGGTGTGGAACATGTGGGGCATCCCCACTGAGACAGTGGCTTTCTACATGCCTACAGGGAGCTGAAATTGGTGTATCTATTCTAGCCATTGGCACCACAGGAAAACTTGGGTATTTTTTATTTACTGTCAGCTTCCAGAGTTGTATTTTTAACAGTAGGACCTCATACTCTTGAAATGGTATGCAGGACTTCATTCAAGCCTCAGTTATACCTTTGTAGCCCCACTGAATTCAAATAAATAGTAACTCAGGACAGAGTCTAGACCACTATGGCTTTATCAAATGCAATCTCACTGAGACCTCTATTTCTAAATGGATTTTTTAGTTAGTAAAGTGAAATAAATGTCCAGCAAATTTCTCAGAAAGCTATTCCCTTTGAAGAGTAAAATAAACATTTATAATAGATTAAACAAACAGCACTAGCAAGAAAAACAACAGGTAATGTCAGAGACGTGCCAAAGAAGATAAACTCCTCTATTTGGTCTTAATATTTTTAAAACAATCTATGTCAGTCAATGTGTCTTAATGTGCTGTTGTGTTATCTCAACAACTTTGGTACTATATCTCTGCTACTACTACTGTTTTGCCCTTAGGCATTTGCTTATACAAAATATATCTGAACTCAATAAAATAGAGCTGAACCAGAGTTAGCAAGTCTACACCCATTTTAGAAATATTGGAAGCTGTGATGTTAGCCAGGCCTCCAGCTTTTTTTCTTTACATTACAGTGATAAGAGCTGTTCCTGGAAGCCTTAGTTGACATAACATTGAAAAGTATATGCTTTTTTTGCTGTCTATATTAGGAATGGCATTATTATTAATGTATTTATATTATTTACAAGTATTTATCTCAAGGGTAAGAACAGGCCATGATTTCATTCCTATTAAAATTATTAAATTTTAGTATTAAAGTAACATTAAAGTATTAAAATCCACGATGGAGCAGATTCTAGGTAAGCAAATGTTATGAGGAAGAGTGTCCTGCGCTGCTTAAACTTTTATTCAGAATCACTTAGCTTCCTTGAATGTTGTATAGTGGCTTTTGCTTTCTTGGTGGCTTGTTCTCCCACTGAAGACCAAAGGATAAAGAAATGCACCTCCTATTAGTTTTACTGGAAACTGTGTATTTAAATCTTCCTAGGAATCAATGCAAGGAAAAAAAAACTATCTAATTAAAGCTAATCTATGTTGCTAGAATACCAGCACTCCAAATATTAATTAAGTTTTGAGGCTCAGGAACAACGTGCAAGTCATTAAGTAAAACATCCTGTTTAATACTGAAGGAGCCTAGGTTGCAGAATTCCTATTGATGTCAGTGGAATGCAGGGCCCAACCTTGTGGAAAATGCTTAAAGCATTCCTGTAGAAGTCCCTAAATTAAGGGACTGATCCCTCTGATAAGGAAAGAGTCAAGCTGCATTTGTTTGGTAAGAGCTAGAGGTAGATCTAGACTCTTCTCCAAAATTTGAATATTCTAATAAACACAGCATACAAATAATATTAGGAATAAATCTGAGTACTTTCCTGGTGTTAAAAGAAGAAAGTATAAAGAGCCAGGTAGATAACAGATAGAGCTTGGTAAATAATATTGCAGACACAGTAACAAAAGGAAGCCCTGTGAGTCCTGAAAAGCAACACAGTCTGGTTCAATAGCAAATTCTAAGGGTATTGTTGTAACAGGGTACTGATGGACTTGAGCCTCTCAGCCAGTTATAAACACAGTGCCTACAAGGTGCTGCGAATCAAAAAGTTCTCTTGTTCTCTCATGTTGGGCAACCACATGTGAAAACCTTGTGAGATTAGCCCAAATCGCTTGACCTGACTATGTTTGCAGAATTCTGCAAGAATGGTACACCTCATTCACCGCCTTCTTTTCCCAAGCCCTAGTGCCTGCTGCAGAGGGTAGAGCAGGGCACTCATACTCTCCAGGCAACAAAAACCTACCTCAGACCAGAATATTCATTTCTTACGACTCTTGTTCACATGAAGAGTCCTAATTAATTCAGCTGAGCTACAGTGAAGGCTAAACAATTAAAACTTTAATTCACCACATATCTGATCAATAGCCATTAGCATACCTGGATCATCTGGCTAATTAAACAAGTTACTTTTGCTAGTGTAAACAAGCTGTATGGAAAAAAATACAATGTGTTAGGGCTGGAATACTGCAGGCAGTTTGTCAGGAATTTTGGTTTTCTTTCAGTCTGCTAAGAAAATTTTTCTCTGAGAGCCCTACCTAGTCTTCCTTTCTGTCTTTTTTTTCCTTTGTTTTTTCATTTCTTTCTTTTTTCATTTGGAATTCACAGCTGGTAGGTGAAGAAACTGTTTACAAAGAAGAAATATCAGGATGTCTAGGTATTTTCTTCAGAAAGTCTAACTGTTCTGATGGTTTTGGTTGAGTGGCCTTTTAGACATATACTTTTGTATTTCTTATTTTCTGTGTTACGTTGTGCTTTTACTAAGTGCTGATCTCACTTAAATTAAGGTAAATGGGTCTCTTGAATTTTAAAGGTGTTTTTTAGCAACACATTAGACGCTGGCTGTGTATTTGGTGCTGTTAAATGGATTCTGTCAGCAAAGCAAAGAGAAAAGCTATCTACTGAATTTACTTCATCACCAGTTCACAAGTTCATAATCTGAAATGACCGTTCAGTGAAGTGCTCTGCCCATCTATAAATCGATGTAATCTTAACATGATACAACAGAGGTACCACCATGCCTGAGGGTAGCAGATCAACCATTGCACACCCTTCTGTTCTTTTTATTTTTCTCACTTGCATTTCTTTTGAAGAAAATTATTCCACCAATCTCAGGTCAGCATGAGGATACATGGTTTCTTTCTTACTAATAAAGTAATCACAAATCTTTTAAAATCACTTTTTACATTGTTATAACGGCAAATCTGGGTTTTCTGGTTAGTTTTATTGTGTATTAATTTATATTTAATAAAGGAGAGTTCAACCTGTTTTTTTCATAAAGAAGTTTGTGTGAGATGAATAAAAGTAACCTTAAATGATATGTTTGTCTATAAAGTGGAAAAGATAACTTCTAATTAAATTGTGACATTGACAAGCTAGTGCCTCAAAAAGGTGATAAAAATTGGAATTTGTACTAAGAAAAACATTTAAGATAGATCCAATAAATCACTTTCTAGCACTACATTTTTGTCTCCCTTGATTAAAAAGGGAGAGTTCAAATTACCTGAAAGAGGCTCAAGAACATACATTTAAGACATCTAAGTTGTGCTAGATGAAACCTACTTAAATGTTTGATATCTTTCTTTCTGAGATGGTATAGTTAAAACCCTTCCGTGTCTTTGTCCTGGCTTCTGTAACAAAACTGTTTTGAATTCTAAGCCTCTCTTAGGGGCTGAGTTTCTTTCCGTTCACTGTACTAAGTAAAAATGCCAGTTGTTTGAGACAGATTTACTCTGTGGAACATAGATGGAAAGGAACTATTTGGTTCCTCAGTTCCACCTGTTGCTACTGCTGGCAGTCTGAGCATATAATCCATTTCCCAAACTGATCAAGCTTAAAACTAATTCATTTTTTTCCCCGCACTATTCCTATTGGGAAGCTATTCCAACATGTTGTTTTTCTGATGGCTGAAACCTCCTAATTTCCACCATAATTTCTTTCATGGCTGGTTTATTCTCATTGGTCATTTTGCCAACATTATCTTTTGCACAAATAGCTGGTTTGTCTCAACAAGGTTCATCCCCTTGCTTTTAGTCCATAGTATAAGACCTTGAATTTGCTTCTTGAAATCCAATCTGTTTTTCTGAAGACATTACTTCTCATAATCCTTGTCTTCCTCTATGCTATTCCAGTCTCTTTTATCCAGCTCTTCAACAGATTTGACTCTCCTTTTCACAGGTCACTAAACAGAAACTAACTGAATTCAGAAATATATCCACTTTGTTACACTTTCTTTACTATCAGAAATATCCTAACCCTAATTCATCTTCAGAAAGAGCAGAAGAGTAGATGACCACCTGGAGTCTTTGCTGGACATTTAGGAAATTCTGCGGTGGAGGTGCTCCACCAGTTCTCCATTCAAAAATACATAGACAAGAAACATTCCTTCTTCCCCCAAACCTAATGCTTTTAAAATGATTCATTTAATGAACAGTAGATTATCCCAGTTGGGGATCACCTATGGTAAATGGGAGAAATCTAGGTGGCAGAACCAGATTCAGAGGAGTTTTGTTAAGGATTTGTCAGGAAAGGCACAAAGCTTTTAAAGATTTGGCTAAGTCATCCATTTTTACATACCAAAGAGATCACACAGTTCCCGAATATCTGGTCAGTGTGACCATGAGTGTTTTCCTTATCAAGATACTGTGGAAATATTTTGTCTTTGGATTGCCCCTTCACATCCTCAAAACAATTACAGGATTTAAGGCAGGGTCTGCACACAGTATGTGAAAGATCATTGCTTTCTATTGAAACCATATGTCGATAACAACTGCCCCTTGATTCCTATGCTGTTGTATGCTCTTGTGATGTATTGAAGGAGTCAGCCTTACATATGTGATTTGCTAAACTGAACACAGCCTTGGATGATCCTTGAATAAGGAGTTAGCAGTGGTATAATAGAAGTACGAGTTGCCATTTCCTTTGGAAAAGGGATGCAGGGAAAACATGCTCTCAAGGCTTGCTAGAAGACCATCGGGGAAAAAGTGAGAGAAAAAGTGGGGAGCACCCTGACAGCTCTGTGATTTATGAATGTTTTGCATACTTTTGCAGAGCTCATAAAGAAGAAAAGATAACAGGGGGTGAGCCTGCCAGTTTGGGCTCTGTTCTTGGTAATAAGGTAAAGATGATCAATTGAGATACAATATTGTATCATCATACGGTCAGCACAAATTTTGTTTTATTTGTGGCCATTCTGTTGTCAGAAGAACACTATTTTCTGCCAAACTGGAACTAAATTTCATGGCCATATGGAAGGTGATGTAATTTCAGCTTTTCCAAATGTTTTGCAGAAATTTAAGATTGATTTGTCTTGGGATTTGGGGATTTGGGGGATTGCTTGTTTGTTTGTTTGTCTGGGAGGGGTGCTTTTTGGCTTCAGCCTCAGTATTTGAACAGCATGGGCAGAAACTGAAATCAAGATGGTAGCATCTATTCCATTGAGAAAAGATGGCAAGCGCTTTAACCACCTCTGTTCATTGATTAGGATTCTGAAAGGCTGATTGGGAAAACTGTGTATGTGTTAATGAGGCTGTTAGCTACAGTGAATTTTTTGAGATGAAGACTTGTTCTGGCTTAAAAGTTGATGATTCATATTTTGAGAATGGAAGCAAAAGATAGATTCAGCACAGTGGATCTGAATAATGTGTGTACCATGTCTTACATTACTATTTCAGCTCTACATTTTCTTTTTTTTTTTTTTTTTTAGTGTTAGAAGACAACTTAAAAAGTTTCTAAATAGGCATTTTATGGCAAACAAATGGATGTCCAGTTTTAACTCATTTCAGCAAAGCCTCAGCAGGTCTTTTCTCTTCTTTACAAACATTTAGGTTCTACAAGACAATAATCCACTGAAACTAATTCCTGTTCATGCCTATGTTGAAACTGATGATGTGCTGACAAACAACTTGTGTGAGTTTGCTTTTGTGCCTCTAACACTGCAAAAGCACCTTGTTGCAGTTTAGATTTTGTAAATAATGTGGAAGCCACTATAAATTTTCATCTAACAAATGCCTTCTTTTTCCCAAATTAAATATTTTTCTGTTCCAAGTCAGGACAATAAAAGGTATAGAGCCAAGGTTGTTTGAAAAGATGCAAAGAGACAATCCCAGGTAAATACTAGGTAATAACATAACTGATATTTCAGAACAGAGGATAGAGATTTCACCCTTTCTCCTCTCTTTTAATTTTGTTCTACAGATGGCAAAATTGCCCAAGAAATGTCACTGCACAAATAAAGGAGAAAAGGCCAAAACTGTGAGTAATTTTTTAAAAGTATTGTTCAGTATTTTCCAAGGAGAACATAAGTTAGGGTTAATGGTTCAAACCATCTGTGATTAAAGATCATCCATACAATTGGAATAAGAGAAAAGAAAAAGAAAAGAAAAAAAAAATGTTTTAAACTGATTCCAAGGTAGTCTGGAATGGCACAGCCATTGAATTCAATTCAGAGAGTGAGAGTGGCTACAGTTTTGAAAGTTGGAACAGAGTGAAAGAAGTGAAGTGAAAAATAAGTGGTGTAATTCTTACTTAGCCTTTCTGCATAAAGGGAAAATTCTTCTGTGCTCAAGATGGCCTAGCTCATAACACTGAGTGCACAAACCAGTCACAGGAATAAGAACAGAGTTACAGCTCAGAGCAGTAAACAACTGAATGACTGAAAGATGAGAAATGCTCAGACTCTGAGAAAGCTTTGCTAGCTGCTGTGTGGGATTAGAAAATTTTAATTACATCTATATTGGACAACGCTCTTGAGACTAATAATTATTCAACAGTGTCGGCAAAGTCCAATTAGATTTGGAAAGGGTAAAGCTTCCAACATGAAAATTCTTGCCTGTATGTTAAATTTGGAGGCCAGTGATGTGAACAATGTGGTGTGTGCCAAATGAGGATTGATAGAAGTGCATCAGCATTAGGAAATGCATAGTGTTGAAAGAGACAGTGGTAGAAGGAACAAAGGGTTCATTTTCTTCAAGGAAATGCCATTCTTACTGTCCTATGATGATTCTGTGTACAATATTTTGCCTGCTATTATTTGGGTGGATAACTTTTTTCAGGAAGGCATATGATGTAGAGTTATCTGTGTACTTGAGGAGGTGGAGGGAGGAAAAGATATGTCTCATGATAGAAATATCAACTGGCTGGTGTTAGAAACCAACATGCACAAATAACAGAAAATGAAGGAAAATCTGGAAACCAGTGATGCTGAATAATCTCTAGAGATTAGAATTATTGCAAGTTCTCAGCTGCAAGGGCAGCTAAGAGGTAAATACAACACTGGGCTCCATGTACAGTATGTGGCTGTAAACACAGACCTATTATTAACTTAATATTTCATAATAGATTTGTCATTCATTTTGGTCACCAAAACAGTGGACTATATTCATGTACCAAGTGAAACAGTTTTAAAAGTATCATCTGTGTTGTTAAATCAAGTCACTACTTGGCAAATCATGGCAGGTATCTGGTAAATGCTGAGAATAATAGCTAAATACCTCAAAGGAAAAAGCATATTGCATGTTATTGGTGCTCATTTGGATAAAAAAAAAAATGGAAATAGCTAAAAACTAAGCTGAGAAAGTCTGCATGAATGTCAAAGAGATGAAAGATTTCATTTTGACCAATTGGTCTACATCAAATGGGCCTACTGAGCTCATTACAAGATAAAGGATGAGCTCCTTTTATCACATACTGAAATTCTGACCTTAAAGTAACCTTTGAAAGCAGTATTCTCCTTTGCCCATAGGGAAAAAAAAATTGAAAGGATATGCTACGCTTAGTATGGCCAGACATCTTTACCACGACATGATAAATTTTTCAGATCTCCCTGAGAGTCACATATTTTTGAATTTTAATTTATATTGATTGATGTAGAAGTACAGCAATGCTTGATAATGTAAATATTTCAGAGTTTGTAAAAGAGTTATTCTTTTGAAGAGTCTGAGAACCATCTACAGTTGACATGATAACATAAGGAAAAATGTGGGCATGAGAGAGACATAAAATCCTAGAGATACTGCAGAGGATTAGTCATTAACATGTATTATAAAGGCATTTTCATTGAAACACCAAAATACAGTCATGGTCTGGATACAGAAGGGACAATTAACTGTTATCCCTGTTTCTTTTATTTTAGACTTTGCCTTTGCTTTTTATAGACCCTGTTCTTCTTGCCCAGCACACAAGATCTTTAAAGTGATGTGATTTTCAGTTTTTTATTCAGAACATTCTCTTTTCTACAAATTGGAACCAGAGCTGTTACATCACTACTTTTAGCAATATTCAGGTTTAACAAATATACCAAATAGTAAGACTAAATCTTACTCAGTCAAGAGTTATTTCTCTATGAATCTGTTTGCTGCTACATACCTATTTCACCACTAAAGATCATCATAGGAATTAATTATTTTAATATGTGTGGAACTGTCAAAATAGTGACATTAAGATAACCTTTACAAGTGATTTCTACTTCTTTAAGTGCCTGCCAATTGCCATTCTACTAATTGCTGACCATTCTGTAACGGGAATTTACAAATTATGCAATGCCCTCATTCCTCTGCCTGTCATAATTTGATCTTATCACCATAGTGAATATTTTAGCTTTTTAAACCATGAAATAGGAATACCCAGAAATAACACAGACTAGTTACTATCTAGTAACAATAAATATGTGCATCTCCATTTGATCTTGTATTAGAATCGTGTCCCTAAATTTGCACACATGCCTAAAATTCAATCTGTACAAAAGTGTTTGTTGTTCTGACATCTAAAGTAAGAAAATTTCTGATAGTAAAATTAGCCACGTATTAATGAATTCATATAATGAAAATCCCTGTACATGAAGATCATTTATTCCTGCAGTAAAAAGAGTTTGCTCTTCCTAAAACTATGCTGAATACAGTTAAATAATTTGAATGGTAGCTGCTAAGTAATTTAGAATTTGATCCATAATGTTAAGCAGTTTTTGAAGTTACTTTTAGTAAACCATCAGGTGCAATTAAAAGTCAAGGCATGTCCATCTTCCCTGACTGATGAGAGCCATTTGAATAGAAAAAAGACCTTAGTGCAGCTATTGCAGAAGGTACTATTGTACATAGAATTATTTTGAGATTAACTGGCAGAAGAGTGACGGTGTCATAGCAGATTCTTAATCTGAAAAATACTAACATTGTTCTAATTGGAAAATGTCTAATCTTTCCAAACTTCTCCAGTTTGCAGTGAAGCTTCTCAGTTCTGTTTGTGAAAGGTAAGAGAAGTGTAGAGGAAGCACCCAATGTGGAAAATCATTTTAGCTGCAGCAGACAGAGGTATTTCTGCATCTAGTGAAGAATATAAGCATCCTGTAAGATTTTATAGAAAAGGCCACGCCATATAGGCCTTTAAAAATATCACTAGATACCTATCTTCATATCAAGGCCGCTGAACATCTTTTTAAATCTGGACCTATTTCTTTATCTAGAAATAAAGATTGAGCAATTGAGCAGTAGTAAATCTAAAGCCTCCTTATGGGGAAAAAAAAAAAAAAAGTGGAATCTCAGTGATACTTCTTGTAAATATTTTAACTCCAGATGGTTAAGAAGTACATTTTTTTAAATTTACTTCTTAATCTCTGCATTAACTTTAATCTCCAGAAGGCATTGTCACACTTTGCCACACAGAATTTTCAGTAAAATATGATCACTTCTTCCAGCATGTCTCCTTAGACTGTATGGCCGCATCTAAACTAGAGATGAGCATAGCAACAGACTAGAGGCAGGTGGCAAAAGGGTATTCTGCCCATACAAGATATCTTATTTCAATCACAAAATCATTGACTGCACAGAGCACCACGCCCATACAACATGGTCTCCGTGGCATTAACTTATCCTTTCATGCTTAGCATAGTTCTCTAGTGCAGATGCATAATGGCTGTGGTTTATAACATCTCTTTTCTCCCATTCTTGATTTTAGTTATGCACCTGAGGCAGAGGGGGTATAAGGTTTTCAAAAGCTGTAATCTTCCACTAGATACTGCCACTGAGAGTACTATGACTATGACAACCCTCCAATACAAGATTTAGCTATGTTTTAGTGTTCTTAAATTGCTACTTCTTTTTGACAGTAAAGTTTTAAATCAGTGTTTCTTATAGGGATGCACTGTGCTGCAAGCATACAAACTAAAAGCCTCACCCTATGAGGTGCAGTTTCTTTATCAGGTGTCAAACATCTCCAGCTTACATTTTAAGTAGTTATCTCTGTATTGTCAGACCAAAGAAAAACAAGTGGGGTTTGTTTGTTTGTGGTTTTTTTTCCCCAAGGTGCTGAGCACATGCATCTTCCTTTTTCAGTTTCATTCAAATTCTGCATGTTTTTCACCTCTTAAAATATTCAAATGGATTTGAATGTCTTCGGCCATCAGAAGTAGCAGCACACAGAAGGAGGATAAGTGCAGATCCCAATGGTTTTCCCTGTTCTCTTAACATGGATGATGTGAAATCCAGAAGGAATTCTCTTAGCCATAATGGACCAGCAATAACAAGAGGGGCTTCAAAATGTCTAAAACTGGAATATCCTTCAGCACTGCCCCTCAGCAGTCAGACAGACCAATACTGCAAATTATTACTCTGGGTATAATAATATACATTCATGTTCCAAATTAATACATAAAAACTTTAATACTACAGTTACATTTTAAAGCAAAAAATCTATCCCTGTTTCTTTGGTGTTAAACTCACCTTTACAAAGCTCCTCTGGGTCCTAAGAATGAGTGCTTTGTTATAACTCCAGCAGAATTTGGGGAGGTTAGGTCAGCATTCTGAGGTCCCCACTGGGAGGAAAGTGACATTAGGGTTGGGGTTTCTTTCTCCTCTTTGCCAAGTCACATGGTGTTGGTGTTGATGTAGATGGCGCCTTCCTCCTTAGCCTTGGGTCTGCTTTGGTTGATGTTTATACATTCTGTTAATTTGGTCTGCCTACATGCATGCTCTTTCTCTTCACTGGTTTCTGATTATTGCGTTTATTTATTCTGTTTGTTATCTCTAAAAACGTGTTTTTATCTGAACAATTCCAAGTTGTATTCCTGCAATGACCTTTGACCATTGTGATTTGTGTTTCCAGTACAGGACCTTTAGTATCATCGTGTGTCTGTACTCTTCTACACCACATTTTATTCTAGAGTCATTCAACGTACACAGAGTAAACACTTGTTATTGCTATAAATTAAAGCTAAACTAGAATAAATTTGGGCAATATTTATTTGATTGCTAGATAAATTGCTATCACAGCAGAACAAGAGAAGCCTAGACAAGTCCAGAGATCCTGCACTTGTCAGACCAACAAAAAACTTGTGGTCTTTAAGAAATAATGGCAAAATTGTATTTTTCTGGGCTACACTTTACCTGCTTCAGCTGTTTCTGGACCTTGTCATATTCTGTAAGTCTTTCATAGAATCATAGAATCATAGAATCATAGAATTATTAAGGTTGGAAAAGACCTCTAAGATCATTGAGTCCAACCGTCAACTCAACACCACCATAACCACTACACCATGTCCCTAAGCGCCTCATCTACATGTCTTTTAAATACTTCCGCGGATGGTGACTCAACCCCTTCCCTGGGCAGCCTGTTCCAAGGCCTGACCACTCTTTCAGTAAAGAAATTTCTCCTAATGTCCAGCCTAATCCTCCCTTGGTGCAACTTGAGGCCATTTCCTCTCGTCCTATCGCTAGTTACTTGGCAGAAGAGACCAACACCCACCTCACTACAACCTCCTTTCAGGTAGTTGTAGAGCACGATGAGGTCTCCCCTCAGCCTCCTCTTCTCCAGACTAAACAACCCCAGTTCCCTCAGCCGCTCCTCATAAGACTTGTGCTCCAGGCCCTTCACCAGCTTCGTTGCCCTCCTCTGGACACGCTCCAGCACCTCCATGTCCTTCTTGTAGTGAGGGGCCCAAAACTGAACACAGTATTCGAGGTGCGGCCTCACCAGTGCTGAGTATAGGGGCACGATCACTTCCCTGCTCCTGCTGGCCACACTATTTCTAATACAGGCCAGGATGCCGTTGGCCTTCTTGGCCACCTGGGCACACTCGTCACTGCTCATGTTCAGCTGGCTGTCAACCAGCACTCCCAGGTCCTTTTCCTCTGGGCAGCTTTCCAGCCACTCTTCCCCAAGCCTGTAGCGTTGCCTGGGGTTGTTGTGGCCGAAGTGCAGGACCCGGCACTTGGCCTTGTTGAACCTCATACAGCTGGCCTCGGCCAATTGATCCAGCCTGTCCAGGTCCCTCTGCAGAGCCTTCCTACCCACCCGCAGATCAACACTCCCGCCCATCTTAGTGTCGTCTGCAAACTTACTGAGGGAGCACTCGATCCCCTCATCCAGATCGTTGATAAAGATATTGAACAGGACCGGCCCCAGTACTGAGCCCTGGGGAACACCGCTCGTGATCGGCCACCAACTGGATTTAATTCCATTCACCACAACTCTCTGTGCCTGGCCGTCCAGACAGTTTTTTACCCAGCGAAGAGTGCACCTGTCTAGGTCATAAGTCGCCAGCTTCTCTAGGAGAATGCTGTGGGAGACAGTGTCAAAGGCCTTACTGAAGTCCAGGTAGACCACATCCACAACCTTTCCCTCATCCACTAGGCGGGTCACCTGGTCATAGAAGGAGATCAGGTTGGTCAAGCAGGACCTGCCTTCCATGAACCCATGCTGGCTGGGCCTGATCCCCTGGTTGTCCCGCACATGGCTCGTGAGCGCCCTCAAGGTGAACCACTCCATGATCTTCCCCGGCACCGAGGTCAGGCTGACCGGCCTGTAGTTCCCCGGATCCTCCTTCCGGCCCTTCTTGTAGATGGGTGTCACATTAACAAGCCTCCAGTGGTCTGGGACCTTCCCAGTTAACCAGGACTGCTGGTAAATGATGGAGAGCGGCTCGGCAAGCTCCTCCGCCAACTCACTCAGTACCCTCGGGTGGATCCCATCTGGCCCCATAGACTTGTGAGCGTCCAGGTGGCGTAGCAGGTCATTAACTGCTTCCTCTTGGATTATGGGGGGTTTATCCTGCTCGCTGTCCCTGTCTTCCAGCTCAGGGGGCTGAGTACCCTGAGGATAACTGCTCTGACTATTAAAGACTGAGGCAAAGAAGGCATTGAGTACCTCAGCCTTTTCCTCGTCCTTGGTGACAATGTTCCTCCCCGTATCCAATAGAGGATGGAGATTCTCCTTGGCTCTCCTTTTCTCATTAACAAACTTATAAAAGCATTTTTTGTTGTCTCTCACGACAGTGGCCAGGTTGAGTTCTAGCTGGGCTTTTGCCTTTCTAATTTCCTCTCTGCACAATCTAACGAGTTCCCTGTACTCTTCCTGAGTTGCCTGCCCCTTCTTCCAAAGGTGATAAACTCTCCTTTTTTTCCTGAGTCCCAGCCAGAGCTCCCCATTCAGCCAGGCCGGTCGTCTTCCCCGCCCGTTCTTCTTATGGCACATGGGGACAGCCCACTCCTGTGCCTTTAAGACTTCCTTCTTGAAGAACGTCCAGCCTTCCTGGACCCCTTTGCCCTTCAGGACTGCCTCCCAAGGGACCCCCTCGACAAGTGCCCTGAGCAGGCCAAAGTCCGCCCTCCGGAAGTCCATGGTAGCGGTTTTGCTGGCCCCCCTCCTTACTTCACTGAGTATTGAGTATTCTATCATTTCATGGTCGCTAAGCCCAAGCCGGCCTCCCACCGCCACATCTCCCACCAGTCCTTCTCTGTTTGTGAACAGCAGGTCAAGCGAGGCACCTCCCCTGGTAAGCTTGCTTACCAGCTGCATCAGGAAGTTATCTTCCACACACTCCAGGAACCTTCTTGACTGTTTCCTCTCTGCCGTGTGGTATTTCCAGCAGACATCCGGAAAGTTGAAGTCCCCCATGAGAACAAGGGCTAGCAACTGGGAGACATCTGCCAGCCTCTTGTAGAATATTTCGTCTGCCTCCTCGTCCTGGCTAGGTGGTTATAACAGACTCCCAGCAGGATATCTGCCTTGTGGGCCTTCCCCCTCATCCTTACCCACAAGCACACGACCTCGTCATCACTACCATTGAGCTCTAGACAGTCGAAGCACTCCCTGACATACAGGGCTACCCCACCGCCCCTCCTTCCTCACCTGTCCCTTCTGAAGAGCTTATAGCCATCCATTGCAGCACTTTACACCAGAGTTTCAACTTTCTTTTTTATGTTGGGAACCAATTGTATTGGGAAGCAAAGCAGCTTTAGCGAGAGATCTGGGTGGTACCACATACTGTATTTTTAGGACACTTGTTTTATTCAGAAGACCTGGAATCAAAGGTAGGCAAACCATCATCTGTACTAATTGCATTTGAAAAAAATGGGAGAATTCCAGCATAGCATCATCACCTTCTATAGCCCAACGCCATAATCCATACCCACACAGACGAATGTGCACATGTGTGATTCTGTTGATGTTTCTCGAACTTGTTGGTGCAGTCACAACCTTCATGGTTAGAAGCTATCCTGATGGCAATTACATGGTAGTGAAAAGCGCATGTTATTCTCAGGCATATGGTGGGGTATGGTGACTTTTTCTTGGATTGAACCGTAGTTGATGGGTGGAGTATAAGCATTATACTCAGTATTTTCCAGTCACTTACTTGGTATCTCCCTTTTCAGCAGTGCAGCCCTAAAGAATCCTACAGTTAAAACACCTAAAAATCACCTGGCATTTTACACAGAACATAGGTGCTGCACCTGAGGGCATGAACCCCAGAAAGAAGCAAGGCATTGTGAAGCTGAGCCTATGTTTCCCATGGGAATCTAGCTGCATAGAAACAGTTTTCTGGAAAAGACATATACAATGTAATAAGGATTAAACAAATCTTATTATTAAGACAAAGCTAGAAGGTAGAGGTAACATCTTTCATTAGACCATCCAATAAAACTTGGAAAAATATGCAAACTTTCAGAAGCTCTTCTGAAGGTGTAATTTTATAGTACTTGTTCTGGAAACTCACAGGAGGTCACTGTGATGGTGTGCTCCCCCTCCACCCCAACCTGACCTTTTCCCGTAATCCTGCTCAAAAGATAACCACTAGTGGCAGTTGTGATGGATGTGTCTGGTCCTGATGGATGCATCCAGCTCAAAGTGGATTCGCGGGAGACAAATAACAACACAACAGCCAAGGACTAATTTATGGCAATGCGTCCACCTAACCACAGTGCTGGTCAATGTCAGACTTAAGCCAAATTTGAAAGAAAATGACATCTGCAGTCGGTATGTAAATATGACTATGACAATCATCTTACCCCCATAAATAGTGAGCAGCCCAAGAGCCCTTTAAGCTCTCCTGCACAGCAGCAGGCTGCACGCCAGGATCTCCCCTTGAGAATGGATGCCTCTCAAGGTTACTCCTCGAGGTTGAGAGAATCCTTATTGCATTAGATACTTGGTAAGTGAATTGGGAATAAGCGCGCTGAAACTTTGTAAGCTTAGCTGAGTGATATAAAGGATTGATTGCGCATACATCATCCTTTAGACATAAAACATTGACCAAGTCCGGGACTAAGTTTGGATCCAGCCGCATCTAGACTCCGCTAAGGGAAGAAGTTTAGAAAGCAAGGAGGTCCTCTCTGAACCTCATGACTCAACAGGAGGGTCTCCCTAACAGTTTTGTCTGACCCTGTCCTCTATGCAGTAAATAATCAAGTGTATCTTGCTATCAAATCTTGTTAAACAACTGTCGCATTTACCATTGAACTTTGTTAATTCACTGTCCTATATCAGTAAACATATTGCTGCTTCTTTCTTAGAGCAAAGTGCATCTCTCAGTCCATCTGCAACAGTCACATAAGCCATCCTATCTAAAAAGTGCTATTGGCTGGCTTAGAAATTATCCATATAGAATTTATCACTCACAGGTAAAATCTACAGGATTTACTCCAAACTATGACAGCATAAGCAATAATTAATAATTCTGGATCTGAAAGAACTCAGCATCACCACTAATGTTTTAAGGTAATTTGATTTAATCACACTGTAAAGAAAATATAACTATAAGCATTTTGAAAAAAGGGAAACATTTAGTGAACAGCAAATTGTTCTTCAGTTATTAAGCTTCCTTTCATACACTTTGTCCATGTGAAGTAAGATAATGACTAGTAAAAGTTACCAGCATTAAAATACTACAGTGCAAATGACAGTGCCATTAATAGCTTTATTAATTAATTTCTGTGTCTCTTATAATAGACCCATTAAAGCTAAAACAGTTATGACAGTGCAATCACAAAAATAATTTTCTGTGATATTTCTATTTGTAAATACAGGAAGTCCGAGAACAAAGGTTCTTTCCTTGCCCTTTCTTGACCATAGATATTCGGCGATTAAGTTTCCAATGCTAAGCTGCAGCAAGTTGAACAGAACAGTCTTAAGTAGAACACTCCTCAGCCCATACCCCATGCCCCGAGGGCAGCAGTGGGTCTGCGCTGCCCTTTTTATGCCTGAGTGGAATAATCAAACCCCACAGGTTTAAGAAAGCAAAGATCACAGCCAGAAAATAACTGGAGGAGTGTGGAAAAAAGAGGGGAGCCTGTTGTGAAGAAGGGTGGGAAACCATGCACAAACGAAGAAGAGTAAGTAGAGATTAAAAAGTGACAGGAAGAGGGAATTAGAGGAGATAAATGGGAAGAATATGAGAGGAGGAGCATAATGCTAAGATATTAAACTACACGAGCAGTAAATCCACTGACATTTTGAATTAAGACCAATTCAGTTATTTTATATTTTTCTAAAATGTCAGGGTGCACCCTGGTTGATAAAGTCAATTTGCAAAAAATAATTAATGACTAAGTACTTCTGTCTATATTATGGACATATCTGCTGTGCTAATTTTTTATTCTCATTTCAAAGAGGAGACTGCTTAGTTCCTTACTTATGTTTGGGGGTAAGATTTAACCTCACGGAAAAAAAAGATGTATGTCATGGAAATCCTGCCTATGTTAAGGGAGAGCTTTGCCCTACACTTTTTTTCTGAAAGCTTTCCTCAGTTTACCCCTGCTTTTTCCATTATACACATAGAGTTTGAGCCTGTATTGCACCTGAATTTAGTATTCTGCATGCTGAACCTTTTAGAAGGGAGTCAGCTTCTGAGTCAATGGACTGTGTAATACCAAAGCTCAGGTGTGGTCTCCATTGCCAATCTTTCCACAGACTTTGAAATCAAGGGCCACTACCTCTTGCTGTACTGCAGTTTCAAGCAAGTTTTGATTCCGGAAAAAAACCCAAGGTATTCATTAATGACTGTATCAACAGTATTATTGACAGAAAACCAAAACAAAATTCTGAGTATGGCTTTTGCAAAATAGATTAACTGTAAAGGACAGCATGACAGGCAAATAGATTGTACCATTCTCCAAATAAATCCCTTCTGGTCAATGCAGTAAGACCAAGGGTACATTTGTCCCATTGGATTAAAAAATGAACTGTGGAAATAAGTCCTATGCTTCAAAACTAGAGATTTTTTTATTATTATTCTTGCTTAGAACAGGAGACTGAATTGTGCAGTAGAATCTCTGAGGTTCTGGTTTAAGAACTTTAAGAGGTCTGGTATTGGCTCTAGGTAAAATATATAGAACTAAATGGACCATGAATCGTGTTTGTAAAATAACTTCTGTGCTTTAGAATTTAATACAGATTTCTGTCCTGTGCAATACATAAACAAATATTTAGTGGCTTAAATATGCTCAGCCACGTGTCCCTTTAAAAAGTACTGGCATAAATCTTCTGTATCTTCACTGATATCCAGGCGGTGTCAGTGTCATTTCTGTTTAAGTTGGAGACACCTCACGCAGCTTTCAAATTATAAAAACTGCTTTCAAATTATAAAAATTACGTTTTAAACTTCTCTCTGAATTCTGCATGAGATCTTGTATATTGCAACAAATGTAGCTGAGAGAGGTCAGTAGATCTTGACTCTATTTGTATTCATTGTCTGTGTAGGCCTGGAAACTGTGAAAAAAACAGTGAGGGAACCTTCAAATTTCAAGAGAGTTTCTTTGCCTGAGCATACTTGAGTAATACTTATTGTGAGACTGAGATTGGTTGAATTATGATCATCTTGCTGTGGCTCTAGTTCCACTGGAATAATGGTGGAAGAGGAATTTTAAAGATGCAAAGGGAGAAGTTAACATCTGAGCTATGCAAAAATAAAGACATCTCATGTTAAATAAATAAAATACATCTCATAGGGCTGTTGATCATACTGGCCTGATTAAATAAACATGGCACATCATTCCACCTTGTGAAATTCTCCTGTTCTTCCTGTGAAAGAGCACTATCCCCCTAATGTATTGCCGAGGAATGCAAGGCAGATATCATCAGGAGGGATCAATGAAGGAAAAAATATTCAAATAGTGAAATATCTACCTTGGATTATATCCTAATTGGATATTACATTAGTCTAAATTTATTTCACTCTCATATTGCTTTATTTGAGTCATTAAAGACTAATGAAAGCTAGTGTCAATTAGTTAAATCCTTGTTATGTTCTATCTAACAGTCGTCTGTGAACCACACTGTATAAGAAATAGGCACTGATGCATTTCCTAATTAATAAAATAATACTTTAGGAGGAGGGAGGAAAGGGACATGCCTTTTCAGATTTCCTGTAATTCTTCATAATTCAAAAAGCTTGGTTGTTTTCTTATGAATTTGTAATTGAGAATCCATTATCTCATGTGAAAGTATATTCAACATAGTGCATTCAAGTTCCCCTTTTTTAAAAAAATAAATAAGATTTTATTCATAGAGGTAAACAGTGGCAAAGAGCTATTGCCAGATATCCTCTTGTGAACTGTCAAAAGAGATCCCCTTTGTCAATCTCACTCATGACAATGTCCTGCTCTTCTTGAATCTAGAGATTCAGGTCCTTCACTTGCCCTTTCCAGACCATTTCTAAGTTTGTCCTTTCTAAGTTTGAACTTGGGTAAACTACATTTGACCTGCATACCTGGATTTCCTGCCTATGAAATCTCATAAGTAATAGTACCTATCTCAAAAGGGGGCCTCTAAAGAGATGGAAGAGGTGATAAAAGATATAGCACTTTTAAAAATATTTAATATTACAAAAAGCATCCTCATTCCGATGGTCAGTTCCCCTTTTAAGACAACTATTACCCCCAGACACTTCTGGCTGACCTTCCTGTCCTCTGCAGAGATGTATGTTGCGATGATCACATATTGGGTTTTCCCTCTTCAACAACAAAAGATCAGGTGTAAGTCCAGCCCTTTACATGACGAGAGCAAAGGATTGCTCGCTCTAGATCCTTCTGTCCTTAACATTGTAAGAGAGCTAACTGCAAATAAATATGCTTAAAGACTATACACCTGATTAAGCCATAATTTAAATGCCTTTCAAGGATGCAACTGGAGTCTGAACATGGCTCAAACTCTGAGGATGGCTGCCTGGCATCTGTGGGGCACGAGAAAGGCAAACTGTAAACAACAAAGACGTGTAGCAGGGCGCCTGCCTCAGCTACCTGCTGAGAAATCTTTGAAGGCATTATGCCACTGCTGAAATACTTTTAATGGTGGGTATTTTTAACTTTTGTTGTCGAGAACTCATCTGTCCCACTGAGTTTCATTTCTTTTGTGACATTGAGCCTCTTTAAAACTGTAAATAATGAAAGCACAATTTTCTTTGTGCTCTGAAAGTTCTCTTCACAAAATATTAGAATAGAAGTTCAAGAGCATAAATAACCTTTTCCATAAAATCTAAGCAGAAATATCTTTCTATTGAGTATTTTGTTTACAATTTTGACAACAGGGAGTAAATTGTCTGTGCACGGCTTCAGATTTTACAGAAGATTCAAGTCTCATTAACTTTAAAAAGAGTTTTATGACTTGTCATTCATATACCATATGAAAGCTAACTCTTGGGTGTGACCCCTATCTACTCTGTTCATAATTTTAACAAAGTATCCAGTATCTGTTGGATAATATAATAATGTTTATTTAAAAAAAAAAATTATCACTGGCATTGAAGAGTACATCTGTGGATAAGAGAGCGAGTGCATATTTTGTTAAAAACTGTCAGGACACTGCTAATAAATGTGCAGCACCACATAGTTATTGGCATTTCCATATGGAAAAGTATTTTTGTTTTAATATAGCAAAATGAAAAATAGTCATTGTTCATGATCCCTTATTTAAAGCTCTTCTTCTCCTTGTCGTATATAGATTTGGCAATGCCAGCACATGGAAATGTTACCTGCTAAGAAATAGAGATCATTTAAAATTTGCAGGCAAGAAGTTTTGTCACTCTTGGACACTAGAAATGTGGGTTCTGTCCCCTTTTCTCTGGTGTCCTGCAATGTAATATTGGGAAGCTCACCCTCACCTACATTTGAAAGGGGTTTGGTGGGAATTATGTGCTTCACTATCCTTCCTCCCTATCCTCACTCATCCACCTTTCCCACGTCCCCTTTTGTAAATTGTGGCACTGATGTCCCTGTAAGGAATTTTGAGATCAATTAATAAGAAGCTATGTATAAGAACTAGCATCGTTAATAAGATTAACAGTATGATTGCATCAAACAAGAAATGAGCTAAAACTAAGTAGCATTAGCACAAGAAGGTAGAGTTTGTTTGGTCCATTCAATAATACCACTGGCAGTGCTGAGGTGCATCATTACATAAAGCAGCGGGCATATTTACTCCAGGCTTTTTCAATGTCCTCCTTCTATGTCTGAATTTATTCGTATCAATGGAGTTACACTGATATTAAACAGAAATTTATTCAGTGGTGGTGACTCAAGCTTAAGATTGTCATTCAGTTACTGTACAGGGTACATGCTTTTGGTTCTGATAGTGGGGCTGATTCTGCTTCCACTGAAAGCAAAGGCAAAATTCAGTGTTTCTGGACTGAACTGCATGCTTTGTTAAAATATTCTGGGTGTCACGAGAGGGGCTGGGAAGTATCTGGAAGATAAATAAGCTGTAGCATTTCCATATTTTGCATCCAACTGCATACTGGGAAATGGTTTTATATGCATAAACTGATTTCCAAAGGGGCTCCATGCTACACTTTAAGGGATTTACAAAACCCAGATAGAAAAATGCTTCCAAAAAAAATGTAAGGAGGAAACTTTGCATCCTTATAGATTCAAGAGCTAGAAAGGAGATTTGGCACCAGAAAATGATATAGAAAATTCAGTTTTAGTAATTTGCATCTGCAGTTTAAAAGAGATGCAATGCTGCCAAACAAACAGAGTTCAGCAGGATAGTTGAACAATCAAGGAAAGCGCAAGGAGCTGAGCCTGCTTAAATTATGCCATGTTTTGTACAGTCTCGTTAGGTTGCATACACAGACTATAGCCCCATTTCAGGAGCCTTTACAAGGCATAAGGAATAATACTCCTAGGAACGGCAGAATGTTTGTTTAATTAGGTTTGAAAGATTTGATTATATGATGGAATATACATCACGGTAGACTAAACCAAATGTTGGGGATTCTGATTTAATGTTTGTGTGTACATACAAAGAGGGCATCACAATAATTGGAGATTGTTCTTTTCTCACCTCTTTTCCCACCTGGCTGTGTTTAAATTACAAGGTAATCACTACAATAATCTGAGTATCAAATATCTGAGAAAAGAGTCAACATTTTCATTTTTATAGATTTTAAATATGAGTCAAGGCAAGCAAATTACACTGTTAAAGGATGATTGAAAAGTCAAGATGCTATGGTGCAATATCAGATATTGCACTGAATCAGCCTGCCTTTTATTCCATTGTTTAAAAAAAAGAAAGAAAAAACCCCCATAGGTTAGAATGGCTTGTAAACCATTAACTCTTTATCAAGAAGTACGTCAATCAAAACTGGACAAAAAACCTTCTAAAACAGGCTGCTCTTGGTTGTCATAGTACAGGATAGCTGCTAGAGGTTATTTTACAAGGGAAAAAAATTATAGAGAAACCAAAACTTCTTCACAGAACATTGGTTTAATGCAATAGCAGACCCAGCTCTGCAAGACGCAGAGCATTCCCTTCCTCCGAGCTTCCGAGGACTTTCAGATGTTGTGGAATATAACGGGACTTAAAGGTGGTTAACTCTAAATGGCTTGAAGGTGGACCCAACTTTGCGATTAACTCACAGATTTTTCTTGTGAATGTGCAAATGGCTGGGCCTCCATATATCCCACCCAGCGGAAGCACCAGACTTAGAGTGTAATTGTCTCCAGCCTTATTTATGCAGTAGAGAGTTAAGCACTACTGGAAATTAGGTCAGAGTTGCAGTGGCCTGAATTTCCCCTGGCAGTGTCCCTTTTCTTTCCATGGCTCACGTAGGGAACCTAGGGCTTCAGTGCTCAGCGTCCAAAGTCAGAAGGAATAACTGTAAACTATTTGTCTTGAAGTGGACTGAGTGTTCACCAAGTGTAGAGAGGGGGGCTCAGTTTGCAAACACCTAGGAGGGGAAAAAGCCCTTTCACTATTAGTTACTGTTGATTGTGTAAAAAAGCCGCCTCTTCTTCTCAGAGCAGCACAGGTTAGAGCATGAAACAATCTCATGCTTCATGTAACAACTTCCTTTCCCACTGTTGTGGTTTAACCTGGCAGGCAGCCAAATACCATGCAGCCGCTCACACACTCCCCCCCACCCCCTCAGCGGGACGAGGAGAGAATCGGAAGGGTAAGAGTGAGAAAAACTCGTGGGTTGAGATAAAGACACTTTAATAGAACAGAAAAAGGGAAAATAATAATGATAATGATAAAATATACAAAATGAGTGATGTACAATGCAATTGCTCACCACCCGTGCTGACCGATAACCAAGTAGCAATCGGTACTTCCTGGATCATGCCTACCCTTCATATACTGAGCATGACGTCACATGGTATGGAATACCCCATTAGCCAGCTGGGCTGTCTATCCTGATTATGTTCCCTCCCATCTTGTGTACCTAGCTCAGTCAGTAGGCATGGGAGCTGTCCTTGGACTAGGAGGGCACTTAGCAACAACTGAAAACATCAGTGTGTTATCAACATTCCCCTCGTACTAAATCCAAAACACAGCACTAGGAAGAAATTTAACCCTATCCCAGCCGAAACCAGGACACCCACCTCTAGGCAAAGTTAGTGTTGATTATGCATTTTCTAGAAGTACTTCTTTAGAGGCTGGTGGATGTTATGCTGCTGATAACCACGACAGGCCTACATCACTCCAAGGTGGTGCTGGTGATGGCAGTACCTCTGGGTATGTCACAAGGGGTACCTTGTGAAGAGGCAACCTGCCACCTAGCCCTTCATCACTGTAGGTTATGCTTGAATTTACAGAGGAGCCACTCAGTATGTTATTCACATTAATGTACATCCCAAGTGCCTCTGTTCTGCTCACGGATATAAGGAACTCCCACAGCTAATTAACAATTTACAGTCATCTGTACATCTATTTTCAGAAGAGAATGAGAGGGAAAACAATATGTCTACACTTGAAGTTGCATCATTGATGACAAAACTTTATTTGATTTTGTGGCCATTAAATTAAATTCAAAGTGTCAGATTGTCAGTCCTGATCACTGAAGTTTCCTTCAAGGGATAATAAAGCAGAGAGAATACTACCGCAGCCTTTCTCCAATATGGAAAAGTTGTTTTTACACATACAGACACCCACACACTTAAGCACTATGTGTTGTGGAGGGACTGGTTTTCTTGCTTGTCCTCCTGCTTATTTCAGAGTCTCTTGCTGAGACAGTCAGCAGCGAAATTGCTACCAACTTACTGTGTAGGGGTGGTGATAACAGATATGATCCCCCTTACATTATAATCACAGGTTTGTATGACATACTTCTCAGATACGCGAAATGAATGGAGACAATGAAGAAAATATCTTCAACTATCCACAACTTGAAACCAACAGATGCCCTGATTTTTTTAAATTTTTTTTTTTTGGTCATAGTTTCATATAGCTTTGCATAGTTACAAAATAAACAACTTTTATCAGTTGCTTGGAAAGTTCATGACTAGGTCTCCCCTTCACTTACCCCATTCCAGGAACTTTAGAAGTGTTATCCCTGATTTACACTAAACGTACGTGAAACCATGATCGCAGTACTCAATTCTGAATTTCAATTCTTACATTTCTGTCAGAAATCATCTTTTCCCTCTTAATCCTATTATGTTGTATTCTCTTTTGCTTCTCCTCCCTTGCATCTCTTAGCAAGCCCCTTGGCTGTTTTTATATTGCTTCTATCTTTACCAGCCTTGCTATATTCAAAATATACTTTTGACTTTGAGGCCTATTGGCTTTTGAGTTTAAGATGCAGAAAGATAAAGAGTTACAACTGTAGTCAGAAAAGCATTCCTGTTCTCATTTTTTTATGCTTGTCTATACCTTCAACAGAGGGAATAAAAGCAAAAATAGCATGTAGCTTGAGTGGGAGATTACCAGATAGGACTTATGATTTCCTAAACACAGTTACAGTTTTCTGTGATAAAGTTCATCCTGTAGTAACACTTGGTACTTTTTTTATCCAAAATGAGACTAAGGTATTAGCCACACCACCTAATTTTAAACATCTAAATTTCAAGTGTCTACATTTTGTGGCCCAGTTAGGAAGGTAATATTGCTGTACTTCCTGTATAATTAATAACTGGTAAGAAGGACAAGTGACTAAAAAAATTAAATATATTCAAACTGAAGCAGATTAGAAGAGGCAGAGCTGATCCAGTGAATCTGGATTTGTGCCTTTGCACCAAATTAAATGAGTTAAACAACAACAACAAAAAAAGTCTTACTAAGCAATGAATATTTGGTTACTTGGATATTTCAGCATTTGCCTTCTATGCTTACTCAGGATAAAAAAGCAAGCTCTAAATACATTTGCAGAATCATTGAAGAAATAATGTCTAGAACAAAAAAAAATCAGGAAAAAATAAGTCAGTATTGTCACAAGCTTTATATCTTTTTCTTTCTTTTTTTTTAATAATAAAACATATTTTGGATGTAGAATGAACTATTTCATTTTACGTCAATGTTAATCTTGGTGCCTACATAACTGCTGAGGTACGTGATGGTACACATTCTGGGTTTTTCACACTTTCTCCTGCACATGCAGGCTGGATGTGTCTCTGGCTGGCTCTAACGCAATCTCCTATAATGCGCTATGGTCTTTCTTGTTACCATCGCTATACAGTCCACGTTTTGCCTTGTATCCTCTGTATCCATTGTATCATTTTAAGCACAGGCCTGAAGCTCTGGAGCTTCCTTGGAATTAGTATGAGGGCTTATTTTGGCATCATTAGGATAAGACCATTCTGCATTCTATAAATCTTTAGTTACGTAAAATAAAATACATTTACTGTGGTTAAAGAATTTCCTTCATAAAATAGAACTAACATAAGTATATAAAAGATCACAGAAGATAAATATGGAAAACAAAACCTTCATGGCTTTTAATGCTCATTCAGAACAATAGCAGTTTTCCGGACTGTATTTTCTTATCAGCTATTGCCTTTTATCCCGAAGAACTGAGGTGATATATACTTTAAGAAAACATCTACTGAACACACATAACCATGCCATTGAGTTCAGTTACCTCCATTCCCTGCAACGCAGCAGAATAAACATTACCCAGGTTTAGGCATGACAATTAAAAGCTTATTCTTATGCCCTGAGGAAAAAAAATCTCACTATCCAAAAGTTTTTGATCTGTTGGATTTCTAGTGAGACAGACTTAAAATTAATACTTTCAGATTAAATATTTTTTACAATATTGGTCTTTTCCCACTAATGTTGATTATAAAATTTCTACCAATTCAGTAGAAGCAGAGATAAACTAATGCTGAAAATATTTAATCTGAGGTTTCTGCAAGCTAAACTCTTGAGAAGAGCTGAGTTGGCAGAAGAAAAGATTAGTCATTTTGTGAGAATTTCAGCTTGAAATAAAAATTTTAATTCAGTTTCAAGCAACTTCAATGTTCTTTAAAAGAGCAAGCTTATTTTTTATTTAAGAAAAGAATACTTATTTTTAAAAGTTTAAGCAAAACTGTGGGAGCTTTTAAGGACTTTTATTGAAAACAAACAACTTGGTGAATCAGGTACACATTATTTTAGTGGGGCTGAGTCTCAATTGCTCTAAAAAAAAAAAGTTTGAAGAAAGTGAAAGTTGTCAGATCTAAAAAATTTGACTTACATTTCCAGAACAAGATTATCAATTTGAGGTCTTTAGCCTATCATATAATTATTTTAGAGGACAAAACAATAAACTAGTAGAACTCCAGACTCATTCTCTTAGGAAAAGCAGATATACACTTTGTTTAAAAATAGATGTACTTTCTCTAGCAAAAAAAAGATGCTTGTTCATCAATTTTACATGTTTTACAACTTTTATTACCAAAAGCTACCCTTACTCTATAGATGAAAACGTGAAAGAGGCATCTTGCATAGTCTCTGAACTCAATGATCCATTAAATAAGTGCTTTTAATCTCTTGTCAGAGGGAGAGAATATAAACTTTGGCAATGTGCTTCAGTCTCAAACCCAGCATGTTGCTGACCTGCTTCAGAAACACGGGGGTGGTCACCCAGAAAGCTGGCTCTCCCGAAGTGTCAGCCTGGGGGCGAGCTGCTCTCCAGCTCACCGCAGCTACTTGATGAGAAGAGAGCAGCAGGTCTGCACCCACCAGTCATCCCAACAAGCAGCTTGCGTGGAAATGCAAAGGAAGCCGGAGCACCTCTTCATCGCTGAACGTGATTATCATAACCAGACTGCAGTCTGGTGCAGTGAGAACTTAGGTATGAGGTGGGAAATATTCTAATTCTCTGTGATAATTTGTTTTATTTTGATGAAAATCAGAACACACGTGAGTAACAGAAAAATGTTTGTTTCTCATCCAAAAGCAGTATTTCAGAGGAGCAGTTCTCAATGGGAAAAAGTCCAGTCTCTGTTTGTGTGGCAGCTTGACAGGAAGCACTCGCAGCCTAGCTTTGCAAATCCTGCTAAAAGCCACTTGGTAGAATATTAATCTGTTTCAAAATGTGAAATGTTATACTAAATTACCCAGAAAATTATTCTAGATTGAATGCCATTTCTGTAAAATACTTGTCCTTTCAACTAAACACAAGCTTAAGTTTCATGGAACTTAAGCAGCTCCTTACTGGTAGGAACACCGCTGGACATGTTGCTGAGAAATTGTTTAATTTTAAACATGCAGTTTTATGCTTCAGGTATCAGGCGCAAAGATTACTCCTGGCTCCTTCTTCCCCTACTCAGCCCCAGTCAGAGCAGGAGATTAGCAGCCAGACTGACCAGGAACACTTTCACTCCGTATTGTCCTGTCTATTTTGCAGGAGTCTCCTGCAACTCCCCACGGTCTCACACTGCACAGGGGAAGGGAGTGAAGTATAAATGCTGTGAAAAGAAAGGAAAAGTGGAAGAAACAGCTTGGGATCTTCCCAGCACTGCCGGTATATTGCAGCTATACATCTTTGTTTGCTTTCTGACAGAAGCGCTGGTGGTTCCTCTGAAAACGCTGGCTGGGACGTGGACACTTGAGTGAGAGGGAGGTTGGAAGGACAGGATGAGTCAGCCCTGCAAGCCAGCTGCAGATGTTTTACTTCAGTGTGTAGTACCTTCTCGGCACTCAGTGCCTGTCTTACTAGATGGAAATCTTATACGGGAGAGGAAAATTCCTGAGAAATTCTGCTCCAGAAGATCAAAGTCATAAGCTTCTGAAAATCACACTTGGGCATTTGTTAGGAGAAAAGAGAGGAGAAGGATGAAGGGAATGGCAACGGAGAGACGAGTCAGGTCTGAGAAGGTGTGATCTGGGGATACACAGGAGCAGAAGGAGAACATGACAGGACTTCAGCTGTGAAGGAAAAGGAGAAGAAATCAAAAAGCAGTTCTGGAGAATAATAGAGAAATTTATAATTACTACAGCATTTTCCTTTTCTGAACATTAGAGCGAATGCTTGGATCTCTTTTCCTCTACCGTCACAAACTACTGTGAAATGCATTAGGAAGGTATAATTCACATAGCATATAGCAAAGTATAGGAATCATGTATGCTTACACATACAAACAAGTGGAGACAGCTGTATGTTGTTGGTGCTTTTGTGTGAAGCCAGGTTTAATGCAGAAGCTGTAAAGTCACAGGATATATTACCTATAGGATAACACCATACTAAGAGCATCTTAGCTTCTAGGCTGGGTCAGGCTGATGTGCAGAGGCTGGGAGCACAACTGTCTGTCTTATTTATCTAGGTAAAGCATTAGGGTGAGCGAGAGCTGAGGGACCACACAGTGGTCTAGCAGAGTGCTGCATTCTCTCTCCACTGCCTCTTCCACAGGGAGGCATAGCCAAGGGATGACTTGCAAGTACTTTAGCTCAAGTGGCAGAGGCCTGTGTGTTTCACTTGGAAAATAAAAAGGTTCACAGGAAATGTCCGTTTGCTTTGGAAAAAAAAATCCATCGGGGAGTCTAATGAAAAAAAAAAGCATATTCTGTGCGGAGAAAATATAGAAGAAATAAGTTTTCCAACATGTTCCAGGATAAATCTTCTTTTTAATCAATATGGGAGACAATATGCATCCACATATTGGAATTTTTAGTTATTATTTTGCTCATTAAAAAAAAAGAAAAACCCTAGGCAATTGTATTAAACTAACAGCACTGCTTTGCTAAATGAAAGGTAAGATTGCAAAGCCAGCTGCTCAGAGTAAGGAAAAGCTGTAATGAAGATTACCAGTGCTCCCTTTGCACGTCTGCGTTGGAATTAATTACATAATCATACAGCATTTTTTCACAAAACTCCTGCCTTATTCAGTGCACAGCATAAATGAAGCTCACTGAATGGGTAACTTCAATATTTCAAATATGCGGAGCTTTCAATATTCAAGTGATTGATTCCAAATACTTAAAAATTGGTTTGGTTTGCATACAAATTGATCCTGAATTAGGCAATGGTCATGTCCATGATGAAAACACTTCAGTTAAATGACACATAGAGAAAGCTTAATTGATACTTTATGATTTCTCAGCAGATGTCTGCATTCAAATGGAATTACTGTAAAAGAATTTGCTAGAAAGATGTAGGTACTGTATGTGAATAAATCATTTGCATTTGCTAAAATAAAGTTATATGCAGTAGGAGGTGCTGGTTATATCAGCAAGCCATAAACATGCCTTTATTCTTGTCTCTCTTTTTCATATTGTGCATTAATATGAATCAGAATGGGACTGATTCCCTGTATATTATACCAGCTTCATGCTGATGCAACTCTCTTAATTTCAGTCTTTTACCACCTAACTGCCTATTATACTGGTAAAACCCAGTCTATACACATTATATACTGTAATTAATGCCCTAGCATTTCTTTTTATAGAAAGAATAAAACCATATGAGAATTTCATAGGACTAAGAATTTGACTTCTAAGTTAAAAGTGGGGCATAGCTGAAACAAATTGGCTGTATATTGCCCTGGGGGGGGTGGGGGGTAGGGAGGGGGGAAGAGGAAAAAAAAAAAAAGTAGCAGAAGAATAAAATTTCACATGTGGGTTCTAATAAGATTGTGAGTTCCAGTTCATTTTCCCCCTCTTCTAGTCTCAGTGTAAGTGAGTATGCATTTACTGTATGTCCTTGCAATGCATTCTTTGTAACCCTATTGTCTCCCTGTACTAAAGCCCTCATGAGGCTATGAAGAACATTATGCAGAAAAATAAATGCAGATTGGATATCAGTATGTGAAATAAAATGCTACCAGTGCTTTTTATCCTTTCTGCAATTTGATCCAAATGCTGTGACTAGGTTACTGTGGTTAAGATTAATGGGTAAATTATTTTCCCACAAGAAACCACTGCTTTTCTCCACTTAATTACCAGATGTTAAAAAAAGAACAAGTAGTTATTCTTCTGTGTACTCATCTGTGCCCTTTAGCTAATTACAGGAAAATTCAAAGTGATTTCACGTAGCTTTTGCTGTGATGTTGCAGGATTCTTAAGGCTAATCATGATCTGTATCTATAACATAGCCTGGCGTGATGTCATACAGTGATAGTCATTATGTTAGCTATGTGTGCCCCTTCAAACAGGGGCTTTGTCAAACAGGTAGAACCTGTAATGTTTTACAGAGTCTCTTGCTCCCTGCTTCTTTTTCATGCATGGCTGGGAACAGAAGAGAGAGCCAAAGTCCCAGACAGTGTAATAGACTGTGTAACTCAGACCCCCTTCATACTATGAGGGCAAGTCCATAATTTTTAAGGTTTTACAAAGGTAAACATTCTACAAGGAAGAACTGGAAAAGTTCAAATGAATGCATTGGGGAACACCAAAACTTCTAAACTATACTGGAAAAGGGGAATCCTTTATGGCACTTCTGCACTGCTAGAGCAGCACAAGTGAGTCATGACAGGGTTAAGTCTCCTGTTCACTTTGTAGAGGTGTAAAGGATTCACAAAGCTGAAGGCAGGGGTGAGTTGGACTATTGACTTTTTAAAGGGAGATTAGTTTCATCCATTGACATATGGAAAGGGGAGCCTCAGGCCACTTAGCTGATTAATTTCTCGAGGTTTTGAGTAAACTTTCACTTTCAGGTTCAGGTTGTCACCTATCCTACAGTCTCTACTATTTGAGCAACATATTTGAAGCTCGTATTTTGTGTTTGATAGGTTTCCACCTCCAGACCGGCAGAGATGGTATCAGTAGGTTAAAGTCTTTGAATTGAATTAGCAAGCCAAGCACTCCTACTAGTGTGTAGTAGAACACACTCCTACATTTTTATTCATACTTCCTGTTGTGAATCCAAACCCAAAATTATGATTTCATAAAAGACTGAATAACTAGAGCTGCAATTCTTGCATGAACTACTGTTGTCAGGTTTAGCAGACAAAAAAGAACAGTGGTAGACACTGTGTAAGTCACTACAGTCTTCATTTCAATGTGTATTTATGAAAATATCACAAAAAGTGTTACAATCCATGCAGGTATTAGTAATTTTAATTTTTATTTTAGTTTATTATTTAGTATTATGATTGCAAATACTTTGTTGAAGTTAATACTGTAAGTATGCTATTGCAGTTGTACCATTATTGCAGCTGTGATTAGCACTACATATGGTAGTAGGACCCTGTGTTTCATAGTTTTCTCCAGCAGCCTTCCTACAGTTATTCATAACTGTGTCAGCGATATTAAAATCTTATGATTTAGGGTTATTTATTTGTAATGATCATCTATGCTTATGTGTACAGTGACAAGTCACGTTACCTACTAGGATCAGATAACAGTCGGTGCTGAGAACACAACATCCATACCATGTGTGCTTTGGCGCTTAGCTTTGGACTAGCTCTAGTCGGATTCCATGGATGGGATTGCTAGCAGAAGTGAGCATGCTCCAGGGGCACATCTTCAGGTACGATTTCATCCAAAATTAATCCTGTTGCGTGCTCCAATGTCTTTCCATGATATGAACCAAAGTAGAATAAGTTGGGATGATTAAGGGAAAACTTTAAACACAGTCCGTTTTAAAACAGAAAGTGAAGTCAATAAAAATTGTCACTGTCACTACTTTACAAAGTTATAAAAAAAAGCGAAAGACAGTATGATTTCCATGAAAAGATCAGAAATCACTCAACTGTAAGTCTTTCACCTGCAGTTAAATTTGATCACAAATTTAAAGATTCTTTCTGTCAATCTTTTTATTTTTGCATGTGCTTGAAAAAATTGGGAAAAAATTTGTTCTTGGGGATTTCCTAGTTTCCCTGGTGAAAAACAATAACAATAATAAACAAATAAAAATTGATAGCTTGTCAATTTGAAAATCAACAAATTTTGAATGATACATTGATAAGCAACACAATTTTTTTTTCCAGAAAACAACTTTTCATTTTATTTTTTTCCTTTTTAAATGAGACCATATATATAGATTCACAAGCATTGTCCATAACTCCCTTAAGGAGCGTCCTGTTACTTCATGCAAGAACTAGGGTTTGTGGTTCAAGTTGCTGTAAATTCAGCCTGGAAATGTATATATTGGAATTGGAGCCTCCCACATCTATTGTGAATTCACAAGCTAGTGAAAAGGATGAATTTCCCCTTGACTTATGAATGACACACAACTTTCCCTGACAGTTTTCCCAGTAAGTGAAATGTTCCCAATACTTGAAAATTTCAGTAGAGTTTATTCTTTTTCAATAATTGCCTGGTACTATCTGTCAAATTTGATCCAAATTTACCAACCTGTTTACCTGATATAAAGTGGGTTTTTTGCAAATAAACCATTCAAGAATCTGTTCACAGTCATGTCAGATGTTTTTCCCTTTGCTTCTTCAAGTGTCTTTTATTGAATTATTGTCATTTGTATTCCAGTCGGATATATTGCCTCCTGAGACAAGGCCCCTCATAGTAGGCACACAGAGTGAGAGACGGTCCCTGGCCTGTATGGTTTATTAATTGGGCAGATAAACGATGGGAGGTGGGAACTTGCCTAAGGCGACAAAGGAGGTCATTCATGGGGGCAGCACTGGAAACGTTTACTCATTACACTGAACTCCAATGTCACACTGATGGACCTCCTAACAGTGTTTAAAATGCACAGTTGTTTGAGCTGGGGAAACAGAAATTAAACACATTACTTGAATGCATCTTCCCCTGCCAGTCTTTCTCAGTCTTTTTTTTTCTTTTTAATAAAAAAAAAAAAACCTTTAAGACTTACATAGCAGACATTTATTTCTGTTCCTTCAAGTAATTCCTTTATGTTTGTCCTGTTCTTGCAAAACATACAGAAATAAACTAGATCATTCTTCCATTCACTTTGGAATAGTGATAAAGTCAAAGGGTTAAGAAACAATTCCAGCATCTTCTTAACAGGACTGGAATTACTAGCTCTATTATTTGAATTTAATGGGAATTAACCCATTCTTGTTTGTAGTGTGTCACTACAACACAGACCTCCTAAGCTTTGTCATATCTCTTCCTCTAATGTTTAATGAAGTGTTCTCTTTTCCTTTAACAATTTTTTTCCTCACTCTGAAAAAATACTGTAATTATTACTAACTCTGTAAACTGACATGCCTGTCAGCAAATGTGTTCTTGATATCTCACATACACGCTTACTGAAGCTTTAAATGCTGACTTTATCTAACTGGTTTTCTCAGACTAGGCATAAAAAATACAGACACATTTTCTCTCTTGCTTAATTATTATTTTGTAAAAAATCATCAAATTTCTGTCAATCTACATGGTTACAGTGGAAGGAGATTAAAAAATTAAGACTTTCTATTCATACTGTTCCTTGTGAAAAAGGAACCTTTCACTGGCTGTATTCTGTGGCAAAATGGATTATGATAAAACATGGCATCATGCTTTGCTAGGAAAATGTGTCATCTGTTTTGCTTTAACCTTATTGTGGAGCAATTGTCACAAGCTCCTTCCATATGAAATTTTTCCTTATCCCATTTGACTGACTAAGATTAAATGTCAATGCAAGGGCACCTAAATAAAGTAGAAGAACAGATATTTCTGTAGCTGTTTCTATTGCTGTCAATGGAGTTTAACATCAGATCAATACAGAGGGGAAAGTGATATGCATATTGCTTTCCAGGGACTGTAAAATGGCTTTAAAGCAAAGCCACATGTGCTAGACCCCTAAACATCTTACCTGCTGGATAGGTGCTGATCCCTGTGAACTTTTCCTAAAATACCAAAAACATGGATAAAATAGATCAATCTAGAAATCTTAGGGCAACATTCTCAGCACTGTGAAGAATCCTGTCCTTCACCTAGCAAAGTAATACTTCTGCTTAGTATAGCAGCATTTCTACAGTGAGGGTTATATTCTGCTGCCCTTTGTCTTAGGAGAGCAAGGAGAGCAGAAAGATATGATGGGATTACAAATAATAAAATTAATAAAACCCCACATTTTTTAGTTTGTAAAATGGGTTTGAACTGAAAATTGCCAGAATTACAAAAAAGTTAAAAGGAAAATATTTTGCTCTTGACCAAAGCAATAGTTATGCTCTGAGATTTATCATGTTTCTATTTACCTTCTACTCACCATGCACATGTGGATTCGTGTAAAACACTACACTGTATAAACACATTGCTGTCAGGTTATTGAAATTAAGTTGTCTGGTTTGGAGAAAAACGATTTCTTAGTTTACAGGTCACCTTGTTCTGTCTGTCTAAATGAGGCAGATCCCAATCTACAGTCTAACGCAGAGAGTGACATTTACCCTATAGGTAAACTTGTTAAAGGAGTTCATAAAAGCATGAATGATGTCGTTTGTGAGAAACAGAATGTGCTTCCATCTTCTGCTGTCTTGTCATTCCTGAATTCTGGATTTCCTGTTTAGTTTTGGGGGCCAGTCTGTAGATTTCCAAATAAAGGATGAATAGTATCTGTTGTGTGGATGAATAAAGTCTGCTGCTTTGCTTTGCTTTTCCTTTCCTTTTTCTTTCTTTTTTTCCTTGACAGTTATAAACTGAGGTAATTATAGTTCACTATTCAGACATAAAACATGGTTTCATTTCGAGTCTTAAATAGTATTTGGACTGCAAGATTCCCTTATGTGTAGGCACTGAGTGACTCATTCAAAACTGAATAGATTTTAAAATAAAACTAGAAATTCATTTTGTGAGAGTGTCTTAATAGAAAATCAGTCCGAAAAATCATTTGTGCCATAGAAAGGATTCTACCCATCCAAAAAATGAATTCATTTCCTTAGTGCTTTCAAATGTCAGTAAAGGTTGGATTTGGTTTAAAAAGTTGTTAAATGACTCAGAGATTTTTTTAAAAAATCCCTTTTTTTTTATTTCTACACTGATTTTCCCAAAGAATTCACCATAATTTTGAAAGAATTGTGTTGGTTTTATGGGCATTGTTGTTTTGCTTGATTTTCACTTGCTCTGCCGTGGGGCCCAAGTCCTTGTGACATCAGAACTGGCAGCCAGGTGAACCATTTAGCTCTAAAGTCACTTATGACGACAGAGGGTGACTAATCAGCAGAAATGGATTATCTCCCTAGCAACAGCAGTTCAACTTTCATGGAAATATCAAGGGAGCTAGTGATAGAGAAACAGGCAAAATGGAATTATCTCTGAATTAACAGCATTTGAGCAGATAGCGGAGAACAGAATGACTCCAGCATACCCAGGCAGGAAGCCCAGAGCATAGGAAACATGTAGCTCTTCTCAGAAACTCAGACACGGAGGTTTTGTCTTCTGCCTCCCAGGACAGCATCCTACAGAGCACCCAGGTTACGCCCAGCCCCTCACTCCTCATTCAAAACACTCAAACCCTTACGTTCAGATTGCCTAACTGAAGAACTAAGGCACCGAAACAGTTAACCAGGATAGTCAACCACAGTGACAAATTTCTTTCCCCTAGAAGAACGAAACTTTCTACACAGGGATTTTTCCTTTGTGGGGGTCTGCAAAGGCCTTCTGAAGAAATAAGGACTTTTGCAGCTTATCTTCTGCTTTAAGTGCAAGGCACATTTCCTTGATTTTATCGTCTCTGATATCATACACGTGGGTGGATGTAGGTGTGTGTACACATCATGTTCAAAGAAAAATCCAGCATGCTCTATACACTGGATAGGAGTAAAAAAAACGTTCATCATATCTTTTCATACAGTACTGGGAAGAGTTCAGCTGCTACAATGAAAAATGCAGTGAAAGAATCAGAATAGGACATAAAACGTTCTCAGACAACTTACCACCTGACAAGTTTGCTTGCTCTGAATGACCCCAAAATACAACGTACTCTGAAGCATGTGGGAAAAGAACAGCGGACCATATTGGCACTTAGGTGGGAGAAGGCTGCGTCATGCAAAGTGTTACGTAACCTGCGTTTTCTTTCTTTTTATAGAGCAAGAACAAAGAACAATGGCTCTGGCTCCTATGTCTTAATAGACAGCAGCTCATGGGCTTCCTGCCAAAGGGTTAAGTGCTGTTGTTTGGCCCTCAGCTTCAAAGAGAGAAATGGCCATCTTTCAATAGTAGATTTTTCTATGCTAAAGAAAGAGCAGTCGGCTGAAGGGAGAAAAGGAATGGTGAATAAAACAGGGAAATAACAGCTGCGATACAATCTTCCTCTTAGCTGAGCATTTAGTTTGAGGTGGGTTTTCTTTTTTTTTTTCAGTTTTAATACTGAGAGGGATTTCTATGGAAGATTGTTTTCAAAAGAAGGTATTATTCCACAACCGTACACATTTAGATGTATTTGCCACTGAGCTTTTGAAGGATTCTAGCAGCATATTATGAAAAAAATAATGTTGGCAATTGTTCATGGAAAATATCTAACAGTAAGGTCAAGTGAGCCACGAAGGAGGTGACATTCGTCGATTAAGCTCTTGCTACAGCATGAAGCAAGTTGACCAAGAAAAGCATACTGCATTTAAGGATTTAGTCATATTTTCTATTGCAATCGTGTACTTTTATGTGTGCTAAAGAATGGAAATTAATTTTAATGCTTATCAGGCACTTAGGCTATCTTATATGAAACCAGATTTGGCAACTCCTCCTGCAGCTGTTGCAAACAAGTCCAGCCAATCATCTGTACTTGTGTGTTTCATTCATCCCTCTGTAAGAGAAACAGAGAAGCAATAGACTCAGAACATATGGATATTCAGTTTTAACAAAGTGGATGATTTTCTTTGCAGAACCCAGTCTTTTAGGTTGTTGTTGTTGGGTTTTTATAATAATTTCAGCAGCGGAATTGGATTGAGATTGCTGCCTTCACAATTACAGAAAGCAAAACAAAACTGTTTTCCAAGGTTCTAACATCCTCTGAGCTTCACCAATGTCTTCTAATGGAGAAAAATTGTGTGCACAGCCCACCTTGAGTTCTGTAACCAAAGCTATCAAAACTACACCTCTATGTTTTTGTCCCATGCCATATGGTGGCATATTGTTAACTCCAAGTGCCACATCAGGTAACAGTAGTATTATCTGGTATATAACTACTTTCCACCAGTATGCCAGCACTTGATGGGGTACTCTAAAATATTGTAACAATAGCTAAGAGTATTAGTAATAATTGAAGCAATGATGATAGTGGATTCTTTAGCAGCTTTTTCTAAATGGCGTTCAATTTACTATACATTTGGTAAAATCCAGCATTTTGGGAATGCCTTCATTGAATTGTTAGCTGCCTCTATGTGACGCGTGTACAGGAAACTTCCATTCTGACAGGCAACTTTTGACATGTTCTTTAGTTGCCGCTGCTGATGACACAAGTTCCAAGAGATGTTAATTTTGTATACTCATTGACCCTGACCACTCAGGAGAAGTGACAAGTGCCTATGTCAAAGTCTATAATCTGATTCAACTAGTAGCAATTAACTTCTTGTCTGCATGATAGGCCTGCCTAGTCATCTGCACAGTACTTTCGAGTGTGTGGTCTCCTCATAATTTCTCCTTTTTGTAGTTATTCAGGTAGATGTGTTCAGATGCTTAAATACTTCCAAAGCTGACCTATAATCTATTGCCAAAACACATTTAGTGTAAACTGAAATCTGAAATAAATTTTTTAAAACTACCAGAATGTCAATATGCAGTTTGATTATTTTGTCAAAAATTTGTCTTGCTTCTTGCTATTGTTTTTGGGAAAAGGAAAAAACGGTTTGGTTTGGTTTGGTTTGGTTTGGTTTGGTTTTCTGGGAAATTGGGCCAAAGGCCATATACATGTTTATCAGGTCCTGGGTATTTGTTTGGGCAAATCTAGGTAATGATACACACATCCTAAAAGTGTGTGTAAAATGTTGAGCTTTCTTTTCCTCATAGAAAACACTGTCCAGGCTTGAACAATCAGATGTCCTTTGTGCATTCTGCTTCCTTGGTAGACACCCTGGTCAAGATTTCAAAACAAGATGGAATAGAACGTGTTGCAACTTATCTGCAATAAGTTTATAGTATCCTTTAGTTCATTTTTCCTTTTAGTCATACAATTTCTATTCTCTATCATAGTTACAAGCATCATAGTTCATGCATGTCACCAATAAGAGGTTCTAAATTCCATATATCGATGTTATATAATGCATTCTCATCCCTTTTTGAGGATGCGCAGATGACTCATAGGGGATAGGGAGGGATTTTTTAGTAAGGGAACATCATTTACAACTACATGGGAGTAGCAGTGCTGCACCAGGCGCTACTGATTACTTGATTTTGGAGTGAAGGTGATGTCTTACAGAATGTAGATAGTCATGAGCTTAAAGTAAATTCTTCCAGCCTCAGTGGTTTTGTATTTCTGAATGGTTTTTATCTGAAACAGTGATTTTGCCATTTTTCTAATTTATCATTTTTTATCATTGAAGTATTGCAGGCAGCAGTGATACTTTAATGCTTCCTCGTCACTTTAGATCACAAAATAAACCATGCAAATAAGGAAATCTAAGCATTTTGAAGTACATGGGTTATTTGCTATGGTACACAAAGGAAAACATGAAGGAATACTGAGGTGCAGAAGAAAAGCTGTAAAACAAAGAAATAGTGCATAAGCAATAAAACATAACTAAATTTTGCCTTTTTTCCATCAGAGTCCTTTCTTGTTGTCCTAGTGGTATTTTTTTGACCTAGACAAAAGACATCTGCCACCTCTGAAGAATACAGAGGACATCAGCATATGCTGTGCTCAGATTACACTATACTGACTAACTTACTTGCCTTTAAGTTTTGGCTAAGGTCTGCATTTCTGCTCTGTCAGTGTGTGATACATTTGTTCTCCTCCCTTTCCCCAATCATCAGTCTGCAGCCTGCAGTGAACTCTGTGCTCCTGTGCTGCTATGATACCATGATATGTATCGTTGTCTTGCTTGTTTCCAGTAACGTGCCAAAGATAAAAGATGAATAAATACATCAAAAGAAAGCTCTAATATACCATATCCATGCTGTCGTAGTGTCCCATTTGCCCATCATTATGTTTCTACTTACTCCCGAAATAGCAAAGATCTTGGACACTTGCTATCTGACAAATGCAATGGATAATATAAAGGTACAATTCTGAGCAGTCTGCCCAAACCTTTACACACCAACTGACAATGGTTTTGTTACTATACGCTAAAGTGAAATGTTAATGCCATGGTGCCACCAGTGCCATCTTGCTGCTTTCCATCGCACTGGCTCTGCTGCCCTCCCTGCAATACCCTTGCTTCAGAAAACTCCCAGGACTTGCATTTCTTTCACTGGAGGAGAGAAGGACCATGCCTCTAAATGATTATTATATCTCTCTAAATCCATTATTATATTTCGGATAAGGTTATCATTTGCACTGAGTTGGTAAACCAACCTTCAGGGCTGACTGTGCAGCTCAGCATAATTCTGCATAATCTAGCATAACTCTGCTGAAATTAACTGTATTATATTGAGCTACCTAGTGGAGTAATTCATGTGTGGAGTGTGTTAATGGCTCTTCTCATATTTTCATATTCATATCTCCTGTAAAGATTCTACATAATGACCAACCTTCTCTACTTGTTTTTCAGCAATTTTTTTATTTGTTTTTTTTTTGTTTTTTTTTTTTTCTGTGTGAGAAAGACTTGCTAGCCTGGGCCTCCATCTTTGCACTTAAGCTCACAAAGTCTCACCAACTGCTTTGAAATGTACATGGTTGGTACATATCTAGGCATAAATCATCCATATTTTTGGGAAATTATAGGCCCTGTCTTTGAGGTTGTAGTCCAGCTCTCCCTCGTTTTTATTTTGACTTATAAAAAAAGTAAAATACTTGCTTTAAGAGGAAAGGGAGCAGACAGAGGTGTGTTGCAGCCCTTTTGTTGGGGGAAAAAAAAAAAAGAAAAGCCTTAATTATCAGAAAATCCAAGTGTGTTTATACACTTAGCAGAGGATCTTAAAGAGAGGGTTTCTGTAAAGGGAGGAGCAGTATTCCTTTTACTTTTTGCCTAACTTTTAGGTCTAAGTGGGATACTTCAGAGCTGGAGAGTAATGGAAGAGTTCTGTCTGAAGCCACTAAAGGCTATACTGCTCAAAAACATAGGCCAAGAAAGCCTGCCTGCCTTAGTAAGACACTAAAGACCTTTTAAAATTAGAATGTTACTTAACCTTGGAGTCAAATTTCTGATGGGAAGAGTGAGCTCTTTAAGAAGCTTCTCTGAAAATGGGGTTCTATGTAATGTAGTAAACACAGATGGCTGTTTTCCCCTTCTTTTCCTTTTGACTCATATTAAGGTGCCTTAAAATGTGAAGAGCTTCTCTTGCATCACAACAAAAGGTCAAATCCTTTTTCTGACTCCAGCCTGGGAATCATGCCACAGAGAAAACCCCTTGACTATGAAGAAAATCCCATACACTGAGAACTGGAAAATTGCTCAGCACTCCCGAGATTTCCTAGCGGCATCAGTGGCCACCAGCATCTGTGCTGAAGTGACCCATCTTCCCATTATGCTGCTCCTGAAAGCCTCCTGGCCTCTCTGGGAGCCCAGGACTGCCAAGTCCCTGGCAGGGGAGGGAGGCTTACAGGCAGAGCAGGTTACTGGTTTAGTCTGGCAAAAGTGTCAGAATATACCAGGTTTTATAAGTGAATTTAAATATTAAATAGAAACTGGGATAATAAAAGGCTTAATTCGAAGCTAGCGATGAGTCCATTACAGACAGCGATGATTTGAATTTGTTTTGACTAAATTTGTCAGCATCTGCAGCTGTGAATACTTTTTATTTCTTCATCTTTAGACAATCAGGTAGTTCTTGCCATATATTTCATTATGCATTCATGTACTTCACATTTATTTTTTTCCTGTAGGCAACTTGTTTTGGTTTCAGTTGGTTTGGTTGTTTCACTGACAGGAGCAACAGCAGTGCTTTCAGGGGTTTCTAGGTATCTCTTGAACAAAACCTGTACAAAACAGAGAGTTAGGATCATTTCTATATCTCACATCTAGTTCCCATCCCTTTTGGACAACACTAAACAGTCTCTTCCAGTAATGAAGAATCTTTGCAATTCATTAAAATGCTTCTGTAATATAAATTTCTTTTTATCTGGGAAAACTAAAATGAAAAAGCCTTTGAAAAGCCTTCTCAGGAAATCTCTGCCTACAAAGTATTCATACCACTTTTCTTATTGTGAAATGCCCTACTCTGAGTTGATGGCTACAGTATTAGTACTGGATGACAGGACACAAAGGTTTCTGACTATTTTGAACATTTTTCCTTTTTTTTCTTTTTATTAGAGAAGGCACAGGGTCAGATTTTCAGAATTTAGTTTTGGCTTACTTATATGCCTTCCAGCTTGAGTAGAAGAGAAATTAAGGCAACAGAAAAGATGTTTCAGAATCTTCCTTTAAGGTATTTAGGATAAAAGAACTGTGTTTTACAGTGAGTTTTTTACAGTGTGTAACACAATAGAGTTAATTAATTGAGACCTCCAGGTGCTATTGTATTATAAACATTCATTTACTTAGCAAATGAATTTAGTCTCTTCCATGGACTGTGGATGTCTCCTGCACAGAATGTGGAGCATAATGAGAATATTGATCCTTCACTCCCTAAATGTTACACTATGCTATAGTTTTAGGGAAAGATGTATAGGGATTTCTAGTGCATTTCTAGTGCAGAAGGAAATTTCCTTCCTCAGCAGTGTCTGTCTCCTACAGTATTGACTAAGAAACATCATTTGAGGTGTATTACAGATTGCCTAATATCTCCGTTTCCTAACCTCCGATGCATACACCTGGTGGACACAGGTATGACAATAACAAAGAAGAGGGAAGTGTCCTGCTTAAATTTCCTGCAGTGTGTCTCTTGGTAAACTCATAAAGGCTGTTCTGTTTATATAGGTGAGAGAGGGAAATAACAGTCTGAAAACAGTGTGATAATGGAAAAGCTAAAGCCAAAAGATTAGTTAGAACTAAATTTTAAAATAATAATAATAATAATAATATTACACGTACACACAACATAGGCTATACCTACATTGTCAAGTAGTGTAGGCCAGTGAGAGCAGATGTAAGGACAAGAGAGTTGGTGCTGGGGATCTGACTCCTGCACTATATATCTTTCAGGACATTTTTCCTTCAGAGCAGCTCTGGACTCTTTGCCCACTGGACTGAATGCCCACTTGCAGCTGATGTGTATTTATTTTGTTACTAAAGACCATATTCCTGTTCAGTCTCATCCAAAAGGAATCCAGTTCATGTGCTCTGACACCAGCCTGTGATGCAAATCAAAAGATTGCATGGGGATTTTCTTACACCAGTAGATGATCCAAATTAAAACCTTAAGGTAGGTGTGCTTAGGTAGATATATCAGACCTGAATGCATTCAACTTAATATGCAAGTTGCAGTGTTAATTATTATTTTAGTATTATTGTATGGGGTTTAAGTGGTAAGGTTTTTGTACCAGAGGGGCTGCAGGGATGACCTCTGTAGGAAGAGGTTAGGGGCTGCCCTGTGGCAGACACAGCCAGTTCCAGATGAGTCCACAATGGTCCCAATTTAAATTGGCAATAAATTAAATTATTTTTCCACAAGCTGAGTCTGTTTTGCCCATGATAGTAATTGGTAAGTGATATTCCTATCTTTATCTTGACCCATGAGCTTTCTTGTCCTTTTTTCTCCCCCTACCCCAATGAGAAGGGGAATTGAGTGAGCAGCTGGGTATGCATTTGACTGTTTGCAGAGGCTGACCCATCACAATTATGTATACTGTTTCTGTCTTACCTGCAATGGGAAAAATGCGGGTGTGGGGAGGAAAGGAAGAAGAAATAAAAGGTAGGCAGTTCTCTGCTATGAAGGGCTTTTGTTTTAAGAGAGTGAAGGTGAGCTAAAGATGTGACATCCAAAAGAATGATCACCTTAGTCAATAGACAGTCACAGTGGAAGAGTGTTTTACGCTGACATTTCAAAACTGAAGTTACAAGCAGACCTCTTGGGGTGGTAGCCAGGAAGAAACCTGTTGGCATAGTTATGTAATCACATTAGTTTAGATATGAAGTCACGTGTTACACTTTCAGTCTGGAATGAGGAAGCTGGTTCACTTGGCAGATACTCTTAATTCAGAGTCTTCTCCCCATCAGTAGTCTAGAGATGACTGGTACCCTACTAGCTCCTTTCTCCTCCAAAGATACCCCTGCAGCCATGCAGTCCTACTAAATGCCACTGTCCTTGTATCTTCTCCTCCACTGCTCAGCTACTTCATCCTCTGCCACCTTTAGGGGCCAGGCCTTTCGTTTCTCTTTCGTTTCTCGATGAAGTGCTCAGCTACTTCATCCTCTGCCACCTTTAGGGGCCAGGCCTTTCGTTTCTCAAGGACCATTCTAGTTTTATAGGAGCTGGACAGCTACATTGGGCACCAAAGATACCACAGTTCTCATTAAAAATCTTGAGGTTAAGAAAGAAGCATCTTCCAGGACTTGGTCAAGATCAAGATGGGAAGGACACAGGTTTTCAAGAGTTAGAAACTCAGGATGACGTACCTTAAGAGACAGACCTATCACATCTCAGATGTGTTCCAGCTGTCTTTATTTGGTGAGACAGCAAGGAAGACCTTGATCCCCAAGAGATGTCATTAAGGGTGAGAGAAACATAGCTGAGCACTAGAGCCTGAGAGTCAGATCTTGAAGATAGCATCTACTTTGTGTCCCAAGGATGGTTCAGGATGGCTGGATAGAAAATTCATGCTGGAATACTGTTCTGAAGGTAGTATTCAAAAACCTGTGTTCTTATGAGCCTTAAAGACAGACTTTTTCCATGGATCAAGAACAGATATCAGGAGATCTCAGTGAGTCTGTTAGTGAAAAAAGAATTCTAGTGAAGGTTCACAAAGCTGCCAGATGGTCAGGATCCCTTAGAATCACTTCAACACACTCTTCCCTTCTCCAAGAAGCTCTGTCAGAGATGCAGCAATCTGCAGGCCAAGCGCACTGTACAAATGACAATACATTTGATGTTCTCTGTATAAGAAGAGGACATGACTGATTGCCTCCTTCTGTTACTGAGACATTGACAGTGGCTATTCTCTCTCCAAGCTGGTGCCTCGACAGTGGTGGAAGCTAGATCAGACTGCAGAGGCCGGTCCCTTCTCACTACTAAGAGAAGGCTCTGGCTATAATCTGGTCATACGGGGCAATTTCCTGAAGGTTTGTCACTGGTTTAAGTAGGATGTCTGCCACCCAGGAACACAACAATGGTTCTTGATGGCAAAAACAAAGAAAGAGCCAAGGGACCTCCAACTCCTGGTGTGTCAGACCTGAGCACAGAAGCAACTGGATGCTCTAAAACGACTGTCACGGACCTGCTCCACATTTCTGCAAATATCAGGCTTCCTGAGCAGCATATTCTGTGTGGATGTTAATAGGATGAGGCAGGCAAGGTTCCCGGGACAAGTCAGATTGGAACATATGTCTGCTAGGACAGCCTGTCAGACAGGTAGAGGACATGGATTGTAGGATATCCGGAGAGGTCAAGTTGCTCCAACTGAAGCATAGAGGAGGCACAGCTACTGAGAGCCAGAGCTAAGGTAATGCAGATGCAACTGTCTCAAGCTGCTTAGCTGGCAAAGCTGGATCTGAACTTGGCACTGCTGCTGAAGTAGCAGTATAGAATCGGCCTACAGTGCTCTAGGGAGCTTCTGCAATTGAACTGAAAGGGAATGGTGTGCAAGATTTGAGCAGATTTTTCTATTTTATGCCTTCTCTAGAGAATGCTCCATCATCCTTGTCAGAGCTGGTTTATCCCTGTGTTTCACAGCAATATATGAGCAAAGGAAATGCTGCTGATTGCAGCACTTGGCAAGTAAATTCTAAATACTTCCCAGGGAAGAAAATCCCCAGGTCCTTCTAGGATGTCTTACCTTGCATTTAAAGATGCCCCAAGTTAAGCACGGTGCTACAATAGTTTCGGGAACAAACTGTAAACAGTTTCAGAGACTGCATCTAGTCTAAACTTGTTTACCAAATGAAATGTCCTCACTCTTGGTTACAAGTATGAGAAACGTGTGTGTTTTATATCGGTACACAAACAAATAGGTTCTACAGTCCCTAAGAACTTGTCCTTTGTCTGGGACACAGATTTTATTTAATGGACCAAGGGAAAATTTTTTGTAGGAATCTTTTTTTCACAGATGGTTTGGCACAGCAAACTGGCACCACAAGGCTGGAGCCCCTGATGCCATCCATCCCCATGAATCCCAGGCATCCATGTAGAGCATCCGACTTCCAACACAGTCCCTCTCCCCTTTCCTCCCTGACAACAGGAATCTCAAGGTAGCCTTCTCTCCTGTTTGTTCCTTCCTAGATGAAGATAAGACCCAAAGAAAACAGAATTTAGTCTGGGAATTCACTTGGTCCCTTGCAGAAAGTTTTGCTCCAATCCCTTCCCTAGCCTTGCCCTCTTGCTGCTTTTCATGTGTTTGCAAGTAGGTGCATGCTGCTCCTCTGTGTCCTACAGCCCAGTGTCTGGTCATCTAGGGTGGGGAGGGGGAGATATTCAAGGATCTTAACTTTAGGCGCCTTAAGGATCCAGAGAAGTTGACTGGGAAATGACCTGAACTCCCTCTATAGTCAGAGAGAGATGCTCCCGTGGAGAACAATTCAGGTCACCTTGGTTAGGTTCTTGCTCTGAATTACCCTCTGGAGGAGCCTGTCTATCTCCATTAATTACACAGGGAATCTAGGAAGCCTATCACGCTAATGAAAGTGCTGAAGTTAGGTGCCTGAAGTTAGGCACTATGAAAACCTCCCTTCAACCCATGAGCTCCTGGAATCTCGTGTTCCACTGCTGTAAATATATAAGACTTCTCTTCTTAGGGGAATAAAATCAGGAAGAATTTTCAATCTTTTTTATTACACTTGACTTTAAAACAAAATCGCTAATCAGACACACTTTTTTTAGAGTGCACTGCTGAAAGAAAAAGAATGTATAGATTTCCCACACACTCATGCTAATATGCACAATCACTGCTAATAATGAGGGCATCACAGCTTCATTCCTGTCATTGCCTTTCATTTTCCTATGTGTCTGAACTCCATAGTTACTCTGACTGTCATATCTATTATTTATTAACACAGAAAGGCATTAAAATGCAATTTCCTCATCTATTTGTTTCTTTCCTAATTACACACTATTTAATACTCAAAGAAATTCAGCAATGGTCAGCTTGATTTTCCTCAGTTGCATAGATGCATGAGTTTATATTTAATCATTGTTTTTATTTTTACATTTTTTTGGTTTTATTTATGTGAACTTTGTGCACTATTTCTTTCCACTTTTAATCCATTAGCTGTTTATATCCTCTCTTTCTTTAGCATGCATTTAATCTCATGATTTATTTTTAGCTTCAATGTTTTGAAAAGAGTTTTCTCTGAAAGGAGAAGCATTACGTGCGACATTTCTTAAAGTTTCTACAGACTCTCTGATTTAAGCGTATTTGAAATAATTCTGCTTTCTTCCTGATTTAAGTGTTAGAAACCATAACTTCCAAAGAAAGGGTTAGATTTGTTGTAGAGGTGAATGTAAAACAGACTTTTGGTTCAGTAAAAAAATGTAAAGACTTTGAAATAAACTTTCCTGGATCAGGGTGAAAAGCATTTTTTTTAATTAAAAAAAAATCTGATTACAAACATTAAATGTGAATCATTTAAGGTTAGTCAAACTGTGTTCTTTGATTTGTCTTTTTCATTATTTTTGGCACATTAATTTTGAAAATGAAAAATTATCTCAAAGCTAACCACAACAACAAAAAATGAAAAACAGAAATCAAGCAAAAATGTTTATTTTCAAAATGTTAGTGTGCAGGACTTTCTCAATATTTAAAAATATTTTCCATTGGTGATTTAATTCTAACTACTAGCATGGAAATTGATTACATTTTCTGCAAGATTTTTGTTTCAGTGAAGCATCATTAGGGCTTTCCATTATCCCTACTTGTTCTTTTTTCAGACAAGTCTGCTTCTCCTGTTTAACATCTGGGAACATATAATGTTTTCATGTGTTAATATGTCTGACTCTAAAATTAGATTTACGTGCTAACACATTCATTAGGTCGTTTCCCTAGTGTACTACAGAGAAGCAGGAAGCCTGCTCCAATTTCCAATGTTTGCTAGGAGCTTTTGCACTGTTTCTTCAGTGCGAGGCCAGTGTGCTCATGATTCGGCAATCACCTGCTCCATTATGTAGGCTCGTTCTCATTTACCACCTAGTTTTCTTGCCAAGGAAACTGAGGACAATGCGTACTTTGATACAGAACAAAGGTGAGGGAGCGCATCCCATGAACCAGGGCTGTGGAAGGATCTGCCCTAGGTTGAAATGAGAGTTTAGTTGTAGATGAGGCCACCAGATGGCACAGAAAAAAAGGTCAGATTGCTCTCAGGCTGCAAAGTGTATTGCAAAAGAATAAGTGAAGTATGGTGGTGATTTTAATGTTGTCGTGTATCAATTGGCATCACCAACACAGCAGCCTCTGGGATTCATAGCAGAATCTGGACGTCAGTGTCCTGGTAAAGTGGCTTTCAAAGTTGTAAATGGATAGGAAAAAAAATCAGACAGAATTTTAGACGTTAAACCTCTGTGTACAACGTTTGACTGTGCAAAGCAGTTGAGATGCTGCACCCCAGTGCCTTAAATAAAATAAATAAAATACTTTGTAACCCATCCACTTCTGACATATTCACTGAAGTAGCTTTTCGGTAAAAGCATTTGTAAGTATTTCAATAAGCTGCATAATTCAGTTCAGTAAGTGGAATACAAAGGATAGGAACATTTACATTCAAGGTAGTGAGGCTTTCTTTCTCCTCAAACAACTCTATTTTGTGGCTGGTAAAAAAAAAAGAAAAAAAAAACAGAAAGAAAAAAAAATGCATTTCTAAACTTTCTTCTTCTTCCCATTTTAGTTAGCTAAATCCTGAGAAAGAGGGAAGGAATAATTATATCAGGGTCAGGGTGGAAAGATGGCATTTGTACTTTCATGTAGTCTTTGCTTCTGACTTCTGTAATAATTTTTGGACTTTTTCCTTTTTTCAGCAGCAGTCCTTTTTCAATGGCCAGACTGGGGAAAAATCTTCTCTGTTGCCCTGCTCCCATTCTAGCAGAGCTGGGCAAAAATTTTGGAGTTTAAAATGTTAATTAAAAAAAATACAAATTTCAACAAAAAAATAGATTTTACCTATAGGAAAAAAAAAAAACCTTTGTGATTCTCTTTAAGGCAGAATCTTAAAATGTTGTTTGCATTTTCATTTCTTTCTTTTTATTGTTAGTTTAGTATCTGGGGATTCTTATGCTACTTCCTTACTTATATAACAGGTATAATGAAAAGTGACATGTGAGAAATACATATTTTTTTTCCTTGGGAAAAGGAAGTTGACAGATGATAATATTGTTTGATGTTGCAGGAAAAATTGCTAGTATTCTGGTAAAGCCACAAGTGCTAGCACTTTAAAGTGGAACTTTGTCTTCAGAGGTCTCTCTATAATTAACAGAATTGTACCCAGTATGTAATGCTAATGCATTAATGTATAAATAGAAAAATTGCCATGATTTATAGAATTTCAAAAAATTACAGTTTCACCCCTCTCCCTGGTCTTTGGTCTGAAAGATGAGGGACCTCTTTTGCTTTTCTTTGTCTGAACCGGCTCTTAAGGCTGAAAATGGATCATGTAGCAACCACTCTCATGACTATACAGATACATTTATAATAGGCCTGGCACATCACCTTGATGCCTCATCCATCATCACATTTTTCTCCAGAGATGGTAAATGAGCCAGTAGCATTTAAAGGACACTGTCTAGGAAAGCTTTGCACAGTATCCCTTGTACTCAGTGAGATTTGTGACCTTGATTTCAATGGTCTTTGGGTCAGGATGGATCTCTGAGCTTTAGAGTTAGCAGAATAATGTATTTGGGAAACGCAGCTTCTTCCAGCTCATGGACTGTTTGGGATTTTTGGAATGCAAATTTTATACAAGGCATGTTGTAGCTTAACGTCAGAATGATATGAGGAATTAGTGAATGAGGGATGTTTGAGCAGATGCAGGACTGACAGAGATTTTCATTCCTTCCTGTGAAATTGTAGACACTTAATGTCATACATAAGCCAAAATATTGGGCATTTTTAATAATAAAACTGAGTTCTAAGATGCTAATACTGGGTGGCCTTGCCAGGACTAGTGTAATCATGCTGGGTCATCACCCCACAACTACTGATTTGCATGGAAGTCTTCTTTTTGTATGACTCCATATGACTAGCTGGATTGGTATGCTGCTGCTATACCAATGCATTGGTTTTTTAATAGAAAAACTGAGATTATTGTGATGTTTCACCTAGATTTAAAAAAGATGACTGTTACAATGGTGTGAGAAGTGCAAAAGCAACCAATCTGTTACCATAAATACACAATGAAAACAGATTCTTTATAAGTGTAGTGTCTCCTTACAAAGGATTGTGGGGTGAAAATATCAGTGTTATTTTGTGTTCTTATTTCTGCCCTCAGAAAGCCCTCTGCCCTCAGTGTTGGGAACTGAAAACTGGGAGCTTTACATAAGGATCTGAAAATGCAGTTTAGACTCCTATATTCTCAAAATTTTATTTCACAAATCAAACCACATTTTTTTTAAGTACAGCACAGATAAAATTCATCAATTAGTGGAAAATTACATTTTTGTTTACTATTTTACAAAAATATGGCATAAATGGGAATTTTTAATAGAGTAAAAAAAACTTATATAGTGTTTATAACAAATTTATTTGTGCAAGATTTGTTTCAAAGAGAGTAAAGAAAACCTATGGATTTTCTGTGACAGAAAAGTCAAAATATCACCAGTGTCTAAATACCTGATCCTTCAGGAATAATCTCAGGAAAATGAATAAAATGAAATTAAGTAGATGATGAATAGTGTAACTGCAATTGACTTTTATCTGGACATTGTTTGAAGAAGATAAACATCTATTGTTGATCAATGAAAAGATCAATTTTACCTTTTTCTCTCATATCTGTTGATCTGAGTCTTAGAAAAAGAAAAAGAATGTTCTCCATTACATTAAAAAAATCATCCCATTGGAGGATCTGTTGAAGGACATAGGCATAGCAGCCATATGTTCAGATGACCTAAAATGAAGTCAACAAGGCCAAATATATTTAAATGGCCTATGTTCTGCACTACCATACAACCCACAAAAAGAGGAAATGAGAACACAGTTCATGTAGGATATCTTGATTATTTTTATAATATAAGTTTTGGTAGCAGCATAAGTAATATTTTAAGGTATTGATTAGGAAACCATGGTCTCATTTACATCCAGGAAACATAAGTGAAACAGGTAAGTGGCAGGAATGCAATAGAGCAAAGAATATAACACTAAGAATACTTTACGTACATGGTCGCTTTCTCCAGTCCATGGAGACAAATTTCTAGCCACCTTCATAGTGGCTAGAAATAGTCAATGGAGAATAACATTGGCAAAAATGAAATTTTCTCTCATGAAGGTGGTAGAACCTCATCCAACAGCAGCTATCTTCCATACCCATAATATTGGGGCATGACTAGGAAAGGGACGAGAACACTCTGAGAATATGGAAATCCCAAGGGATAGCTTGGGATTTACTCCTTACTTAAATTTACTCCTTACCTGAAAGTTCTGCTGAAGTCTAAAAAGCTGTGTTAATGAAGATCACAAAGAAACAGATACGCAGAATACGCCCGAGTGTTGCAGGATCTGTCTTCTTTCTAATTCAGACTTCAGCAGTGTACAAGTTTTCATTAGCTGTGTAACTAATAATGACAAAATAACTCAATACTGTGAACTTTTCTAAAGGCTGTGGTGGGATTCATTAAAGCCAGGGGAATGTCTTTTACACATTACATCTCTGTGATTTGCTGGCTCCATCTATTTTAGACGGTGTTGAAAAGTCTAACAATACATATAAACCAGAACTAATATTGTCTTGGCATTAAAGTTACTGCACAAAGAGCGATCATGATATTTGATGTGTAATTTAGCTTTGGTTTTTCTTCTACAAGGATTTCTTTAGCCCCTGGAGGTTCATAATGCTCCAGGAAATGTGTCTTTTCATTTTGTTAAGAAAATGTACTGATGAATGTTCTGATGGAAAATTGTGTGCCTTGTGTCTTGTTAGCCCCAGGATGTCTTGAAGAAGTTATCTATCTCAATGGGCCTGTACCTGGGAGACAGATATAATTAACAACTGAATATATAAATCAACCAATAAGCTCACTACTGTAAAGAATAGCTTAATTTCTTGTGTTGTTTTTTGAGTTTTGTTTTCAAAATGCTAATTTTTATAATCACTTTGAATGATAGCTTCATGTGTGATATGCACGAATACTCTTTTTTTTACTTTTTTTTAATGAGGTTATGGGCCCAATCAAGCTCCCAAGGTATCCCTTCAGAGTGTTGCTTTGGCAACCTTACCCAGAAAGATCATTTAATAAATGTAATACTATTCAATTAATAATCTATCAGATATATCTACAGCAAACCCAAAGTCATTGCTGTTACCTTCTTCTTACCTTCTTTGCAACCATATTCTCTCCATTTTTCTAGCTCAATGCTCCTTTGCAGGTGGGTATGAACTTAATCTGCCCACACTCTGAACTGGATGGACACGAATTTGGTCTGAGATGAAAAACACCATTTATAAAGCTCAGGTGTCAGTCAGAGGTGGCTCACATCTGATCAGTTTACAGTGTGGGCACCTGCCAGCTTACATCCGTGTGCAGAAGGACACCTGAACCCCAAATTTATATAACACACCTTTCTTTTTCATTGAAATTATTCCTGAAATCCCCAGTCTTCCATTTGAAATTTTTTTACTTTTTTCTTGCCTTCCAGCTATCCCTGTGTGTCTGGCCATGTAAACACTGAGTATACTCTAAGAGAAGCTTGGAAGAACGCTATCACCTGGAGTAATTCTGCAGAGTCAGGTGAATGGCATTGGCGTACAACCGGTGTGAGGGAAAGGGAACCATATTTTCAGAGAGTATCATAGTATCTTGCAGTTTACTTGCAAAATTTTGGCCTAGTCGAGTGAATAATTCTGATAAAGATTAAAATCAGATGTTTTCCATCTAAAATTGGATATTTTCTCCAACAATCTATTGAGTTTTCTGTTGCATGTGGTTTTAATCTCAAACCAAGAGACTTCTAGCAGGCCTGTGTGTTATAGCTTATTCAGTGTTTGTTCTATGAGACATTCCAGGTGATTTTTAAATGCCTTATACAACACCCAAAAAAACCATTTCTTTGTTGCTGTCAAGAATTTCACCCAAGACCTAGAGGAAAAGTTTCAGGGTCATGGGAGGTTTTAAAATCTCATTTGATGCAGTTCTGAGACCTCATTAGAATACAGAAAAAGTGGTATCTGATGAAACATTCATATGCTAGGAAAAATAATATTTATGTAGTCTGGAGGATTTAGATCATGACAATGTTTACTGAAACTTATTTGGAAATAAGATAGTTTTATTTATTTGTTAAATTGCTTCTGTCGCTGTTAGGCCCAAATGTATATAAAGTATTCATCCAGCATCATGATGACTAAAGAGACAATTTTTAATAAAGTATGTTTTTAAGTATTTTCTTGTAGCCTCATGACCATCTGTTAATTAGGATATTTCCTAACATAAGAAATAATAATGATAATTAAAATAATAAAGAAAATAATTGGTATATCTTTCCAGGATATAGGAATATGTAATCACAACTGTGGTGTTGAGCTGATGGTTGGACTCGACGATCTTAGAGGTCTTTTCCAACCTTAATGATTCTCTGATTCTCTGATTATTAATTATTTTTATGATTAATTATTATTTGTAATAACAAAATATAGCATTGTTAGGTTTTAGAGGTATCTCATCAGTGACAAAATCTGTGGAAGGAAAAAGCAAAAGGGCGGGATAGAACAAAGGCAATGAAAATATCACGGTATATATATACCTGATTATTATTCTCAAGTCAGTTTGGTCACAGTTTCTTTTAACAAATTTTGACTAGCTAACTTTTCCTGTAAGTGACTCAATTAGTTGAATCTCAATGACTAAACACAGAGAAAACTCCAAGGAACTGTCACCTCACTGTGCTAAGAAAAATCACCATGGTCAAATAAACACTTGACACCTAAGAGGAGACACTCTTGATCTCTCCCTTCCTTTCAGAGAAGATAGGAGCAAGTCTCGGGATTTGGCCATGATCTCATCACACTATAAACATATTTGTTTGTTTTTGAAGAAAAAAATTGAGGTTTTTTAACAGCTGAGTCAATGTGCATTCATGTTTCAAATTATTTTAACAGACTTCATATGCCTCTTCATACAAAAGACAATCTGAGATCCACAGATGAGAAAATGAATGCTATCTACAGTTTGTCCAGAGAATTACTATTATTGAGGAAACAATTTGTGTTTAGTGAATACATATTTATAGGATAATAGATGTCTCTGGTAAATAATATATGATATGTTAATATAATTAATTTCCACCATTCATTTCTAAATTAGCTAAATATGTATTTAACAAACAAACTTCTGAAAAGAGCTTAATCACCCATGGGCAAAAGGAAGATTAAAATTGAAACAACAGGATACATTATGTCTTGTTGTCAAAACAAAACAAAATCCAATTTATAATCTTCTTTATTAAAGGAACTCTCGTTTTATGCCTGCTTGGAAAGAATGAAAAAATCCTTAGGCTCATGGAATGACAAAGGCCGAGAATCTGAACCATTATTTTCAAGGAAAATATAAAGAAGATATAAGGAGGAATATGGCTCCTATGTTCAAACCATGAAGTATCTGAGATAAGTGTAAAGCAGGTACACCTGCCATTAGCTCCTTCTTTTGTGAGGCTATCTGAGCAACTCTGTGTGTAGAACCATGCAGTATAAAGACAGAAATATTAATTACTTTATTAATGGTTTATCATTAATTCATTAAGTTAATTTGTAAAACAAAACATCGATCGTTATACAGAAAGTGAGTCAAACTGCTTTTTTGTAGACCAAGAAACAGATTATTTTTTTCTGTTTTGAGGAGGAAAATCACTTCACTGAAAGTAAGGATAGATTTCTGTGGGGGCAGGAATCTCTTCTGGGAATATAATATACATTGGTGAAGATAACTGGAAGACGTACTAAGTCATGCTACATGTATGTGATTTAAATATGATTTTAGGATGGAGAAGTTTGGAATGCAAATTTTATTAAATAAGCAAAATTAAGACTAGAGAAGAGGAAAGTCTGTAATTTTAAAACATTGACATTTTATTATAGCATTAAGTATTACCGCTTGGTTTGGATTACTTATTCCCCTATTTACTGTATTCACTTTGTTATATGGACGAAAGTATTACATGACATGACAGAGCCAAGCACCTTGGTGAAGGCAGTTGGAAATGAAAAACAGAAGGCCAATTAATACGGTTACTCAAAAAGGCAAAGGACCGGGCTTTCTACAGGCATGTGGATGGAGAAGGAGCAGATGGACGCCAGTTGTAAAAGAGTAGGAGTGAAATAGCTCTAGATGAATATACACACTGCTTCAGCCTTCCAAGAATTAATGGTAAGTAAGACAGATGTCTAAGATCAGTGAAAGACAATGGAGTTGGACAACTAAAGATCAGCAGAGCAATGCAGACAGGGAGCAATGCGTTATAAGATCTTTGAAGAAAGAAATGAAACACCCTCCTTTGGAAAAGAACTTCTGCAATACCTAAAGGTGTTTTAGCCTTTATATTTTTTTATTTTCTCCTACTGTCCTTTCATGGAGTTACAATAGGTTTGAAACGCCTTCTGACAAATGTCCCAAAAAAGCTACCAACAGTATTGTAAACCAACAGCCAATGTGTCCTGGAGGGCCAAAATAGCAGCTACACTGTAGTAACTTCCAGCGCCCAGTAATCCCAGTTTAAGCCAGCGTTCGTTCCTGCTTATGCAGATCACAATAAACCCAAACATAAACCAGGCCTGCATGTCATCTACTCTTGCTGTCCAATTAATAATCCTAATAAAATGGATTCCTGTTTATAGAGGCTAGCCATGTTAGCCTACACATTAGTATTCAGGACATTGTTCCCCTCAGGCTGAAATATATTGCATGCAGATGGTGGCCAAAAGCATTGCGTGCAGTTTCAGCTCCAGGGTTGGGGATGGTGGCCGTCGCTCTGCCAGGGCTCAAGTAGATTGTCCGGGTGAAACGGACACCACTGTGGAGCAAAAGCCCTTTACGTTTTAAAGCTACTCTGTGGACTTCAGTAATGTTGGAGTAGGATTTAATCTTGTGCTGCCACTCTCTGGGGTGGGGTGCATTTCTCCCTAATGTGCTGGTCAGACTTAAGACATGGTCAGAGGAAAGCCACTGAGCAAATGATAAATCAGAGATGAATCATGTTACTGATCTATTTTCTACCAACCTGGATGAAATATGTGTGTACGCTCCCAGTTTTAAAGAGAGTCAAGTGGCTGATTTCCACTCCTGCTATTCAGGATCTGTGACAACCTCTGTTAGTGACAGAGGGCTGGTAAAGCCACAGGAACATTTGTGAATATGCCACATTGAGTGATTTTTGACATTCCTGTGATATATTTAGGGAAAAGAAAAATACTTTACACTCTTTCTTCAAATCCTTCCCTAAAATTCTTCCTACACATCTTCTGGATGCTTAAGAAACACCCAGTACCAGCTGGTGTGGTTGTCGGCACACACTGGACCTGCCTGGCTATAGCGTTAACACATGTATCTGTGATGTAACTGCTCTGGCACCCATGTCCACCTTGTCTCCGCACTGTCTTGTTGGCGTTAAGCGGCAGCGACAGGCTGCGAGCGTGCCGGCAAGAATTGTTGTGGTGACTGAAGTGACCTTAAGCCATCCCAGTGCTGCCTCAGACCTCGCTGGGTGCACAAGGGGCCCTGGGCTGCAAAGGGGAATGGGTTGTACTGTACGTGTTTCAGAGGTGTCTTGGCCCATTGATATCCATGCCACGGGGGATAGGCATGTTATGAACAGAGTTTGGGAAATGGATGTGTTTCCAACAGCCAGTGCAATTGCACTGGGCTGAGTTATGCCCATCACAGCTTTGCTGTGTTTACACAGTGTCAAGGGAAACTGAGATCTTGGTCTTCAGCTGGGGCTCCTCGAATTGAGAGAAACAACAAAAAACGTATAAGATAATAAAATTGTAATTTGTAGTCTCTGGTTTTAAATTATAAATCCTCTAAGGATTACACTTTCTGTGCTTCATGGCATGCTGCCTAACTTGTTTCATCCTCAAGGGTGAGGGAGTGAAGTTCTTTTTTAAACACATTGGCAGTCCCTCCTAAAGCTCAGCAACAATATCTGAAAGATTTTTCTTTGTTTTAGTTTTGTTGAAACGTCTGTCAAATTATTAGCTATTTTCTGCAACTAAAGATTAAAAAACAAAATAAAAACAAAAACAAAAAGCAACTTCACTTTCATAAAACTAAAAGCTTTCAACATTTCCTTTTCATCTCAACGCCCCCCCCACACCTTTGCTTCAGACAAAATAAAACAAACTCTATTTTCTCAGTTGCACCATGCTGCCAGAAGTAACTAGTTCTGCAAACACTTTTGTAGTTGACCAAAGTTTACATGCTGACTAACTGCACTCTTAAGAGATTGACTCAATATCACAAGAAAGTCTGTAGCAGAGTTGGAACAGAAGTGTAAAGTGCTGGCTGCAATTCCCATTTGTACCTTTATCAAAAAAAAAGGAAAAAAAAAGAACAAACCACCAAGCTCTCATTCCCCTAGATATGAATCATTTGCTTGTTATTTTTGCAGCTTTTCTTATTTCAGCTGTTTTGGAGGCTGGTGACTTTTCATGGGATGAACTTTGCAGATTCAGGTCTGGGGTTTTGTTCAAAAGTACTTTTCTTAATTGTTACATATTCTCTAAAGTAACACATTCAAGGAAGAAACAGCCTCTGAAAGCTGTTTTGCAATGTGATTGAAATACTTCCACTCATTAAAATGTTTTGTGTTGTGAGTGAAGGAAATGTTTGGTAGAGTTTTGTGTCATATTTATATATTTTACTTGATTTTAATGCTTGGGATATATACCATTTTATGCTTTGTTTCCTAGCTTTTCTAAGAAATTAAAAAATAATAAAATATAAAATGTAGATTTGCTTCAACCCGCTTTATTACATGCTTAAAGAAAAAAGCCAACTATTACTGGCCAACACAATCAGTCAGACTACCTGTGGTGCAAAGCATTACAATGACAGAACACAGTTCTTTGCGATTAGATTGTGCCCATCTTCTGATTGAACAAAATGAAGCTGCTCATATAATAGAGATAACATTACCAGGCGAGCTTCATGGATATGCATGTTTACATACTTTTTAAAATTATTTTTTTCTTTCTATAGGCTTTGTGGCAATCTGGATATTCTGGAGTTTGGTTTGGTTTGATTTTGATTAGTTTTGATTATTTTGCCATCACTAATGGAAAGTATGAAGTTAGAACAGGTTTCAGGGAGTTATAATCACATTTGTCTTTTCTCCCTTTCGTTAAGTGTTAATAAATGTGAATGTGACTCATCCTTGTGGTTACAGAGAAAAGACCAGCAAGGACTGGGCATCCCCCAGTGCAGCCAAGGGAGGGAGCATGAGCAGGACTTACTGCCTGCTTGCTTCAGTGGAAGAGCACAAGGAATGCCAACTCTTGAGAGTTACAAGCAGGTGTCAGAAGGGCAGGTAGGTGGAAGGTGCAATATTTGGTATGAGGCAGAGGAAAAATCATTGAGGTCGTGATGGAAATGTTATACTTAGGAACATCATGGGAAAACACTGGACTCCTGTGAGAGACTGAACTGTAGAACTTTTGTCTCAAAGATTGCTTATCTAAGCAAAGTATCCTCTGAATACGTGTGAAAGACTGAAGTGTAGAACACTTGTCTCAAAAGATTGCTCTGAATACGATAAGAGCGGCTGCAAGGCCACGGAGACCTCCGGTTTGCAGGGGCTGTGCTGTGTGCAAGACTTGGTTGAGCACAGGAATGTAGCAACGTGCCATTGACATGGAAACTACAGCCCTTGAACAGGAATAAAAGGGACTGCTCAGATGACCCAGGCGTCGTTGCCCACCGCCGACCCCGGGGCGCGACTACCCACCACCAAAACACTGAAAGACTTGGACCCCCGGGACGCTGCAGATCCATGGTGGTGACTATTTTTGCAACTCCATCCCGAATGCTTCCTTGATTTCTATCTTTTTCCTATCACTACTAATTTTTACTTTTGATAATAAAAGTTGTTTATGACATGCGGCATTTGACCTTGTTTGTGTCTTAATCTCGCTCTTGGGATCATATCGAAACCCCCCCCGACATTGGATTGGGACAACTCTGTTGTTGAGGAATCTTTATTGTACCCCTTGAGGTGAATTAAACAAATGTTTGTGCTTAAATATTAAAAAAAAAAAAAAAAAAAGAACAATGCATTGGACAGAATCCTATGACCATAAGCGATTCTAGAGGAAGCCTGCAAAGATGTGTCATGAGCCGATTCCTTACATAAACTTGCACCAGCTCCAATTCTGAGAGAGGTTGCATGGGGCACCTTAGCCTGGCCTTGGGTCCATCCCCCAGCCGAGCTCTGCTGCCCAAAGGTCCCCTGAGCTTGGGCCCCTGAGTGCTCCCATTCCAGGATAGCTACAAGACAATGCTGAGGCTGTTTCTTATCTCATCACGAAGGGAAATCTCACTCCCTTGCAAGGAGTCCTGTCTCTGGCATCCCTGCTTCCAGCCAGTTTAATCCCTTCTGCAGTTGGACTGTCTTGCCCTCCATGCCAGATCATTACCACTGCTGAGCAGCTACAATTCGAATTTCCTCTTCACCATATAAATGCAACTGTAGGGTTTCCAGGCCACTGACTGAGAGGAATAAAAGAGCTTAAACTTTCGCAGGTATTGAATACAAACTCTGGGTGAGCCAGAATCTTATAAGCTACTGCCCTCACCAGAGAGCAGTGCAGAGAGACATCATCACAGAAGAAGCCCGGCATGTGTGGCCTCTGCCTCCCTTGCTTTCTGTGTGCGAATGGGTGCAATAAGCTGCAAGCAAGAGTGACACCATGGCTGGCCGAAGGGAGAAGGAAGAAGCGTCCACTCCTCCAGGGGAGTGCGCCGGGAGTGACGGCAGTGCTCTGTTCAGCCAGACATATACGGCCCCATTCATACCGCCATACAGATATACCAGATAAAGTACCCATCTGATTCTCACTGCCAATGGCTACAAGTGCAGCTCCATAGCCCTGCTTAGACTCAAATGCAGCACCAAAAGCCCTGTTCACACTCTAGGAAAAGAGTGTTTTTGAGCAGAGATTTGAGACATACTTATGTCTCAAAAAGGGGACATAATTTTGGTAGAAACCATTTTTTCCCTCATAAATGTGACTATGGAGATGAATGTCTCTGCTATGGGGAGCATTCTTTCCTGCAACTCACCCCAGAACTTCCTCCTACAATCAATCTGATGGGAAGCAGTGAAGGTATATGGGTACGCCCAACTGACTCCCCTGTCAGACTAAAACAATGACAGGCACAGCTTGGGTTTGATCCCAGGTGCTGAGCGGGTTGATCACAAGTAAATCACTACATTCATCTCCTTCACAGCTCGATAGCTCACTTCAACTCTGTATGGAGAGAAAATATCCCACAATTTCAAAATGCTGTTCTGAAGATAGCACTCATAATAGAAACTCTGTAGTCATCAGAAAAAATCCAATACCAATAACTATCTGGAACAGTGCAAATCCCAGCAACTAGGGATTCAACTACGATATCTAACACCTTCCAATGTGACCTGGACTTGCTCTATACTCTCGTGGTATGGGAATAAGGGGCTTAATCCTCAAACTTGCTGAGCATCTACTGAGAAGTGCTGAGTACTCGGTATTTACTGACTTCTGTAGGAATATATGCTAACAGAAAAATTTATATAATAGATTTCTGATGTTGCAATATAATTTAGCATAAGATGCTTTCTATATCGTGCAGCACTTTAAAGATGACGATTCTGCCTTGCTTACTCTGTCCCTTGAGTTCTGTCTCATTTTGTCTCTGAACAAAATAATCTACTAGTGCAAAGTTGATTTTTTAATTGACTTTAGTTGACATTTAATTGACTTCAGTGTGGCTAGGCATTTGACTTTGGATCTCCCAGTCAACAATTTTTGCCAAAAGACAAGATTGAGTAGATATGGAGATAATTTTAAAAATATAATTCCCCTTTGAGTAATGAAAGATTTGACCTTTGATATGAGAGAAAACACAATATTACAAATTATGTGCCTGGATAAAAGAATTTTTTTTTCATGCTATGCAAATTATAATTCCCTTTCTTTAAATTAAGCTTTCTGTTTTGTAATTCCTATATTAATGTTTTCTTAGCCATTCTTAAAAGATAACTCCTGAATTGACTGCTGCTCTTTGTTGTCTTCTTTTAATGAGTTCCTTTTTGTATGTTTGCCTTGTATGTGTTGCAACAAGTCTCCTTGATGCCCTGCTTCCTTCCTTCCTTCTCTATGACTATACTTAAACTGGTGTTCTGAAATAGATTTTTATAATTACAAAATAGTGAAGGCTGTCTTTTTTTCTGGCCTGAAAGCAGCGAGCTCTTTAGATTGATAAGTCAAGCAAGCCATTGAAACTTAGTTAGCTTGAAGCAGGAAGAAAACTTGCTTTGGGTTGACCTTCGATTGACATAAGGGAAGAATCAAGCAATCTTTAGTATAATCATAATAAGATTCTCACAGGTGAAGTAATGTGCCAGACTGACTTTTTAAAATATTTGTTGCTTCTTTTTTCCCTGGAGACATCCATAGTCTCACAGCAGAGTCTCTGCTTATCCTAAATAAATTTTAAGTGCTTTGCCTTTGACACCTGAGTGTTACTTTAATCTGAGAGAGTGATGATTTTTTTTCAGATTTCATTTTATTTTGCCTTTAATTGGAGGAGAGGGAAACCAGAACTTTTCAGCTGACTGTAGTTGTTATCTCAGCAAACACCAGAACACTGTTTTTTTTTTACTGCAACCTGTTAACGAATCTTTAAAGAAAAAATGGAACTGTGGCAGAATTAATTCTAGTTTTATGTTATATTGCATGGCAACTATAAACAGGACTGTATTAATGTTTATTGTCCGGTTTGTGGTGTATTTAATTGCTTGTTGGCATTACGGAAATGTGTCATATGTGTGCACAGGAACTGCTGATTTAGGCAGATATAAAGGTGTAGGATGTTGGAGGGACGCTTTTGTTATTTTTACGGCTTCCTTCACCCTACTGAAAATTTATAAGGTTGCTCCACAGGCTGAAATCTTCATGTAGCTGACACACAGTCCTTTTTGTGACCTGAGAGAAGTGGGAACTGCAGGAATGGTTCACCAGTGGGCAATGACCAAGGCTCCCAAGGGCTCAGTTTCGGGCTGGCATTCAGGCCAGTAAACCACCAGCTGTGACTTGCCAAACTCGAGGAACTACTCGCTGCATCCTCTACAGCTAATGGGGCTCTGACCTAACTCTGTTGCCTTGTCCCCGGCACCATTGGTGTGGGTGACAGCCACACGAGCCATAGGTGAGCCACTGCTATGTCATGCATGCAGGAGTGCCACCGTTGCTCCTTCAGAGCGAGCGGAGGGATCACAGGAAATGCCCACATCTGCCAGAAATAACCATTTTGGTGATCGCATGAGGAGGACCTCCTCTACAAGACAGAATGTACAGCCCAGGAATATATGATGGCTGAAAGTCTGGCAGCTTGCAGACACGATGTGTTTGATGCAGAGTAAATAGGTGTTTCCCTAGGCTGCAAGAAAGACGCTATAATCCCTGTTTACCCTCTGTTCCTCACCAGTCTTCACCCTGCTCATAAAATATTAACTGCTTCTTGCTCAATGGAAAATTATTATTCACTTTCAAACATGCATCTTGTCTGCTTCCTCCCTTTTCCCCCTATCTTCATTGCTTTCTTCTTTTATTTTTCTCTACCTGTTCTCTCCAGCTTCAAAATCCCTTTCCAATCACAGAAAGCTCAGGAGAAGTAATTGAGAATTATTTCTGGGGAATTCTTCTCTTTCTACAGGTAAATTTCATAAAAGTTTAATTATACTGAGGAATAGCCTCTTCTTTCTTGGCCAGATTGTCCAAGGCCATTTCTTTCCCATTTTGCATCTGCACAGCTGTCAGCCACTGCTATAGTCCTTCTGGGCAATATCATGAGCCAATATCAAAACTTCTATTCTGCTTAGAGGGATTTCTCATACAATAAACTATCTCTTACAGAGCTCTACTTAGACCAGTGTGGCCTCACTGCCATCTCCAAGTAGAGTGAGCAAGAACCAGTTTAGAACTTGTCAGTGAAAGCTGGTTACCACTTACAGTCATAGGGGGATTTTTGGTAAGCGTTGGAGGTGTTTTTCTGCATTTCAGAAAGAGTTCTAATGTTATCAAAAAGCTCTCGGTTTTCCTTCTAGTTATCTGATAGGCAAACCCCAAAGGGGAAAAAAAAAAGCTAAACTATCCTTTTTTTATGATATGCCATTAAAAATATGATTTTTGATTAAAGGAGTTTTTTAGTTCTTTATTATTTTATGAAAGAAAAGCAGAAGGAGAAGGGTGGAGGAGTCTGTTAGGCAAAAATGGAAGGAAGTGAAGCTGTATTTGGGTGCACAAAGATGTGGAGTTTTCAGGACAGTAGCAGGGTTTTTCACATTGTTTCAAGAAGCTGTATGTTTGAAAATAGACATTCAGTGGAGAAAATAAACAGGTATTCATTAAGAATTCTGTATTCAGTCTGTTTTCTTAATAATAGCAGAATAGATATAAGACCTTTTAACTTAGATATGCAGCCCCACTTCCAAATTAGAAGAAAGACAGACTATAGGCAGGTGAATAGTTTGAGTGACTTCAGATTTCAAAATTATTTATCTGAATTATTTACTGAAGACTCGATGACTAGATAGGCCAATTCCTTTTAACTTAGTTTCTGTTCACATCAGCTGTGGGTTTGTCCGATGAAAAAAAGGAACAGTTTACAAATTCTTCTCTGTAAAAGAAAGAGTGATAAACTCATAATGGCTTTCAGTCAGGAAGAATAGCTTGGCTGTGTTTTTCATAGCCTTCAAATACAGTTCACAATTCTTACTTTATCACTACTCCCTTCTTATAAGGCTATATCCCTCAGCCACTATAATTCAAGTAGAAGTAAGACTGAGTCAGGAAAGGGAAGAAGAAAGTAAGAGAAAGGAAAGCAAGGAAACCTAGCACTTACAAGATTCAATAAAATGTTGGCACATAAGTAGTTCCAGATCTTTTGGGGCTGGGTGTTAACTGGTATGGTAAATTTTTTTTTTTTTTTTACTTTCCCTCATGGACTGCTCCAATAAGACAAAAAAAAACAACCAAACAAAACACAACCTTAGTATGGAAAAAGTTAAAATTAATTAAAAAAAAAAAAGAAAGTGTCTTTTTTCAGACAAAACACTGGGGAGTTTGCATCTTTCTGGGCGATACAATAGACACAAGCATGAAATTCTCCTCACAAAACCAATTTATACATGGACAAGTTCAAGCAACACTTTTACCTCTGTATTCATGTCAGCAGATTCCAAGGCCCACTCTTTTCCTAGCTAATGGAGGAAAGTGAAAGATTAGAAAGAAAGGACATAGTCCACACCTTGCAAGATGCCTTGTTTCTTTCCCTTAATGGCATGTCAAATTGAACATAAGGATGACTTCTTTGGCACAGCTCAGCACCAGTTGAATACATTAATTTTGCCTCTAAAAAAGTGTACCTTTCAGCATTCAGTCTTTCATGGCTAGATGTGCTATCTGTGAGTTAGGAGGTTCATCCAAGTTAACATTTCTTTTTGTAGGTCGTGGCTTACAGACAATGAGAACAGAGCTTAACTCCTAGGTGAGAAATTTTTGCAGACCTTAATGTTGTTATTCCTGGAAGACAGAGGCTGGAAGTGTCAGTTTATTCTGAATACCTAATCACACCTGCTAGTGTAACAGGTTGTATGTTACGGGGTCAACGTATTATTGTAGAAATGGATTTTTACTCCACTGACATAGTAGGTCTGTTATGGGAGGGTGAACAATAAACAGAAAAAAGACTGAGGCCAGAACTTCAAGAGCTGGAAATATGGCCCTGGGGAGCATGAGAGACTGAAAGTCAAGCACGGCACAACGAGAGCAAAGCAAGGGGCCAGAGCCTTGCACTCACAGTGTACCAGAGTGGGGTAAATTAGCCTTCCCCAGAGAGAGAAAGGATAGGGCTATTGCAGAAAGTGACACAATACAACTGTAAAAAGGTCTTGGAGTAAATTAAAGATTGCTCCAGTCCTCCTCTCCCTCCACCTGTATGATAACCAGATGCTGAGAGTGCCGTTCATCTTACTGATTGAAGATGTCTGGATTGCAGTTCTCTGCATTTTATCAAGTCACCCAAGGCCTCTTTGCGGCACTAAGACCCAGTCAGTGGTGTCTAGAGCACACTTAATCTCATCCTAATGCAGAGATCTACATTGTTCAAACAAACAGCACCCTCCCAGTGAGCTTTGCTCTCTCTACAGGCTGTGGAATGTAGAGCTGATTTATGCCTGCACTTTAGCCAATTAAAATTAAGTGAGACAAACGGCGCCCAAAATGACCAGCTGGAAATGCCTCATAAAAAGTTGTGTTCTGCCTAACATGGTTCTTCATATTGCAAAATCAAACCTGGATACTCTTTCATTGCTTTTCAAGACTTTCTTTAGATTGAAGGTGAGGTAAGCACAATTACACTTTCTATAGCCAGCTCCAGCTCTGAGGAAAACATCCTTAAACCTCTTTTTTTAACACCCTCGGGGCTTCTTTGGACTTTTATGACGTATAATAGACTTCTGTGGGCACTAACATTGCCACAGGAGAGGTGGGATATTATGCACTGCTGTCTCTTGAAACTCCTCTTCAGCTCTGGCCCATTACAAAATGCCTCCCATGGCAGGGTCAGGGCCGGTGTCAGAGCAGGAAACACACAGCTATGCAAAAACCACATCCCAACTTCATACAGACATTTTGCTGGAATAATTCATGTCTCATTTCCACCACTAGAGTGACAGAAAGGGTTGTATCATCTACAATATAAAAGCAGTGCAATGTCAACTTCCTACCTTATTCTTGTTCCTGTGGGAAAAGTGATAAATGCACTCTGTTTTGCTTTGTTCACCTGATGACACTCTGCTTGCAGTGGTATTAGACATATTCTTTTGTGATATTTAAGGATGATTCTCAGCTAAGCCCTCCAAAGTTTCTATCAGATGTGTCATCAAATTTAAAGTATAGACTCCAGAATTATGACATGACACAGTCTCTCATTAATTATGGATTTGTAATTATGCAATATTTTTGTATCTTTGTCAGGCAGCGCCATGATACTTATTTATGCTTTTGCTTTGTTTTTATTATTATCTTTTACTTATTTTACAGTTGAACTCTTTGCATCTGAGACAGCATCTCTATTTAAAATGTCATACCTTTAGCAATTACTTTTAAGTGTTTTATGTTACCTTGAGGTTAAAAAACATTTTTTTTCTCTTAAGTAATACATAATTATATATTACTCACAATGATTGACAGTTTGTTGAGTGCCAGATCATGAAATAGTACCCTGAATATTACAACAAAGCAAGTCCCACCAAGTCTCAAGGTTTCAGGAGCTGTCACACAGATCAGACATTTTGTATTCTAATCATAAAGGCTTCCCAAAATGATTTAAACAATAGTAAAAGAAAATGCATCTTTCACTTGCAGAGTGGAGGCAACTTGATCACCATAATTATGGGGAGAGGCAATAAGATATCACAAGGGAAAATACTCTCAAGACATTTCAGATTTCTTCTACTTGTTTTTTTTAATGTTATTTGATATGATCTCTAAGTAAGAGCAGTTCTATAAAGTGAAGTAAAGCTGTGTACGCATCAAACCCTTAGGAAGATGACCCTTTTCAGAACTTCTTCGAAGGGGAGAACTTTGAGCACACAGCAGCTGCAGGTGTATGCCTGTACCTTTTCACCTCAGGAGTGTACACACAAGGAACAGGATGGCCTACTCAGCAAAGAGCAAGCCTTACCTCTGGTCAGGTTAGGTGACGGATATCCCTTTTCACTGATAAGTGCAAAGGTCCTCCCAAACTGTCTAGCTTTGGGATAGAAATGATTTATTGTGGCAAACTTATCTGCTCCACTGTTTTTGCAGCTGACAATCGTCTCTTTCAGGCTAAATTCTAGGGAAGAAACCCCGCTCCATATTTGCATATTCACAACGATACGCTGCAGGTTTGGCTGAACAAGATCTCATTTTTAAAGAATACCAAAACTCTGAAAGAAAAAAAAATGGCCAGTGACATTCCCTGATGTTACTGAAAGGTTGGCCAAGATCTTCTGAGATGCCAAGACGAGAGTCATTTTAAGATCTTAGGTTTTTAGTTCACAGATATCAGACGGGAATTATTTATATTATTCCTGTGCAAAAACAAGCAGAGAGTGATAGGCATGTTATAATTTGGATAAAATGACAGATAAGATTAGGTGACATTTCAGAAAAAAATGCAAAAAAAGACATGCAAAATGAACATTTGCACTCTTTGCACAGACAATAGTGTTTAGCAAGCATGGCTTGTATTCAACTTAAGCTAAGCTAGAACAGTCCACCAAAACTAATAGATCTGTTTTCTCTGATTTGCATGCAGAACAGCTATTCCATTTAATGAGACTCACTCACACAGAACTGTAGGAAATGAAAAACTAAATCAGCCCCCTTGACAAGCCTAGAGAATTAAAACTCAAACCTGCTAATATAAAGACAATACTATCATACACTTTAAAATCATACTTTATAAACAAAAATATAGTACTGGAAACCAGAGCTAGATAAAACATTCCAGTGAAAATGCTTTTGACTTTTCTGGACAGAAAAGGTCAGTTTTGAAGAAATATTTTTCTTTTTTTGCCCATTAGAATGTGACAGTTTTGATGGCCCTGGCCCAGCATGGAAAAGAAATTCAGCCATGTTTTTGGCAATGACTAAAGAAATCACTTTAAGGTCACACTCCACAGTTTGCCACACAAGGAAAGTGGTTTGGCCGTGGTATTACAAAGCCTTAGAGCTGACCTGCTGCACAAGAGGAAGATCTTTGAATCCTTTATGCTTTCAAATATTTGAAACATTTAGAAAGGAGAAAATATTCTTGTTGCTCAGTTCCATCCCCAAATTTTTCATTTATGTTATGACTATTACATAGTTTAGTGATTGAAAAATGTTTTTTTTTCAGGTATAATTGTATTGCTTATCATCAGCTGAAGTAGCTAAGCAGTGGACAATGATCTCTATCTCTCGCAGTCTCCAAGAGCTTTAACTAATGGGAAAGATGCCAGTCTGACAGGGACGCATGTGCTCTAAAGAGGTGGAGAGGGGAATCCTTTGCATTGGAAATCCTTGCTGATACGAGGACTTCAGTTATCTCCCTCTCTATTCAGTCTCACTACAGAAGAGATTGGGGAAGGAGCTCAGCAGAACTGAAGCAGACATAAGTGCCTTGAGTTATGTTGTACAACATCTTTTTCTGGTAGAAAGAACCTAACACTACTGTGGCTGCTTTGATTTGTCAGATGGCCTTAAATTAGGCACACTTCTGCATTACAACATAGCCAGAATGAGACACAGTGGGGCAGAGGAAGCAGAATTTCTCTGACCACTATAGAGTGATGATTTCATGTGTTTTGCTTCATGCACATTTGCCTGATTTCATTGCTGTTGACACAAATAATATCACCTTTAAGACAGGAAGTGAATCACTGTCATAACTATGAGCCTTATTGCCGTGCTGCACTACTTTGCAGTATTATGCACTTTGCTATGCATTACACTCCCGTGGTTTCTCTGATGATGTTAATACCCACAGCTGTAGTGGAGCAGCAGGAAGCAAGCACACACAACGCACATCATGGCAGTACAACACACCCACCTCTCTACCACGCTGTTGGTAGACACACAGGAGAAAAGATCTAACACGTGATCTTCTTTCAGTCCCGGGACTGCTCTTCTGTGCGTTGTGGCTGCTGAGGGTGGTCAGCAGCAGAGGTAGGCCACTGCATGGTGGTGTCATTTTGAAATCATTTACAGAAGGATGGAAAAGCAAAATATCAATTGTAGTGTTTCTGTTCAGCTAGTAATGAGCAATACATGTTGGGGAGATAATGTGTGTGGTCATTTGCACAAATGTACTTACTGCCAGGCACTTATATGCACACTACCGCTTGAGTGAAATAATTTTTCTGCCTCATAAAAGAAGAACTACTTGTTGCTATGGTAGTACACAGAATCAGAAAACACAAGAGGCTGAAGTTATTAGAATTTAGATTAGTCTAAGTTATTTTAAATTTAAGTCAGTTTTTTAGTCATGGTGTGGGAAAGAAGAAGGATTTGTGTGTATTGCAAAAATCCCCACAGAGACTGAAGCCACAAGAATTTTTTCAATAGCTGGTTTGTGAATAATGTTGTATCACAGTCCTTTAAACATAGATATTTAGGTGAAAATATTATTACAGATTTTTAATGATTTTCCTGTAAGGAGTGAAAGGCCTGATTTTGTAATCAGGGTGGAATTTCTACTTGAAGAAATGGCAGCTGTGTGCATAGGTAAAATCTGACTTGGCCCTCAACTGAATACAAAATAAGCCATTTAAAAATAATATAATATAGCTGATTATAAGTCTTTATTTATACTTAGACAGTGCTCTGAAGCCATCATAGGATGTAAATCCTTCAAACATGGATAAGCTTTACCCTGATACAAAATGGATGGAGAAGCAAAATTAAGACTGATAGCTATGGTCTTCTGATCACACCAGTCATAGTCATATGGATCATTTTATTATGACCATCCTCCTAATTATTTCTAAATCACTCACATCAGTTTTAAATCTGCCATTGCAATTATTTTTAAATCAATCACATCAGTTTTAAATCTTCTGTCACAAATCACCCGATTTCTTGGGGATTTCACAAGTCACCTTGATCTGGCTGCCTACCATTTCTCTAAGGAATCTCTCACATTTGCAACTCAGGACTTTAGCCAGATAAAAATTTTTACACGTATATTTCCTGCCTTTCCTGTTTTTCATCAGTCCTCTACCACCACTAGAGACAATTCAAATAAAAATATTGTCTATTTTTCAGGACATCTGATAAAGTTATATACTTCTCTTCACCTTTCTCCTCATGAAGATTGCCATAAAAGTGAACGAGATGTTATTGTTTTCTGTCATTTCACTGAAATAGCTCTTTACGGGTACCATTCCCAGAAGATGACTTTCCTGATAATATCTCTATAAATATTAGTATTCTACAAATATTAATATTCTACAATATATTGCCCTCACTGAATGTCCATGTACACAGAGGAGAAGCCAGTGGGTAGCACTCTACCTCGTGGATCAGTTACGTTCTGCGCTTCTTGTGACATTCCTCAAAATGGCTTCATGACCCTAAAGGATCCTGGAGACACGATACGTGTTTTCTGGTAGTGTTAGAGTATCTTACAAATAAATTTTGAAACCCAGTTACTTTTTATTTGACATGGCAAAAGCTAGATAGCTGGCTTTAGGGTTAAAAACACCTAATGATCTTCTACAAATTCTGAACTATTACTAACCCAAATTACTGGTATTTCAAATTTACAGTGTATGCTCCAATTCAACCAGATAGTTAAACACATGGATATTTTTAACTTCCTGAGTAGTTCTTGCTGAACAGATTAAAATTACTTTGCAGTATTTGAATGCTTAAATATCTTTATGAATTGGGGTCTAAATTTACTGCTTTTCATTGTAATGCCTGCCTTTTAAAACTGTATTTTTAAATAATACTGGGTTGTGACTCCAGTCTGGTACTTGTGTTTGGAACAAAAACTTCGCAATTCAAGCAGGTGTGTCTCACACTTTTTGTGCAATTGTGTTCAAAATAGTGCAGTTATTTTGCTTTAAAATTGCATCAGTGATACAAATACTGAGATTTAAAAATGCTAAAGATAGTCTTTACAGGTATAACTGAATAATTATCTAAATTCATCTTTTGCTGTTTACTTCCTGATCACATGCTCTGCCATGATATCTTTTAATCAGCAAACGTACGGAATAATCAAGAGAAATGTGTATGTGGTGGAGCAAACAAAACAACAACTGGCCTTTTTTCACACTGGAGTGTGGTGCAAGACCACAAAAGACATTTATTAGGAATGTGCTCTGATGGTTTCATCTAATTCCCTGCTGTATGACAAGCTACAAAACCCAAGAATTTGCGATAATATATGAAGCAACATTTGTCTTGTGCTAAAACATTTTGAATTTGTAAAATTCTCTGTTCTTGTTCACTCATGACAAACTAAGGGGAAAATTAAGGTGAGTAACTGTGAATGTTAATTATTTAAGGTTGTGGTTTATATAAAAATGATACCAACAATACAATCATACCTGTTCAAGATACTGATGAATATCAGTGCCCATTAGTGCATTTCTATCCGAATTCTCTCAAGTGCAATTAGTTAAATGTTTCCTTTTTTCTTTTTAACCAAAAACATTTACTGTAACCCAACTTTAGATGTAATAAAAATTAAACATCCATTAATTTATTTAACTAATTAAATTGTTTAACTAATTACTTTTGTATGAAGATTTTGGAGAAAAATTTGTCTTTAGTCTTTGAGGTTTCTTGTGCCATTCTTTACAACACCTTGGCCCAACAATAACCAATTCTGCAGTTGGAATTTGTTAGCTTCCTAAGAATTAGTTTTCATATTCCATTAAACATAAGAGAATACTGGCAATTCTAGTTCACAATGGGATGAGATAAGGATATTTTTAATTTTTCAGTGACCCATTCCTCAAAATAAACAAAAATCTACCAACAAAATAAACCAAGAGAAGAAAAGAAAAAGAGGGATGGAGAACCACCATCGGGAATATTTCTTTTTACAGGTACAACAAGAAATTTCAGCCTAGTATTGAAAACGCTTTCCCAGTGGCATTTCTTGTTGAAATTATGTGTTTCTACAAACAGACAAACAAAATAGAAGTTTTGATTGATAGGAAATTACCAGCTACATGTAACTACAATACTACTACTGAAGCAGTAAACATAAAGGAATTACATGCCTCATTCTGAGATCAGAAATGTTTCATACTCGAATACTTCATATGCCATTGTCATATAGTATTACAGAAATAAATAAAAGATTGACTGGCAAGCTGAAAATTTATGGTGCTTTCCGTGCCCCCCCCCCCCCCCCCCCCCAATTTACACTACTTTCCATGTATGAATTTGGCTAATGTGAGATCAGAAAAGTATGCTTTCCTTTGGGGCTGTCCTTGAACTGTGAAATTATGAATGGCTGGAGAAGAACAGCAAAACTGAGCTAGAAATAATGCAAAGGACACAAAAAACAACTTATAGGTGTTTGGAAAATAGGAGTAATTAAGATAATACATAGGAAGGTGGTAAAAAGGAAAGCACTTTTCAAGTGCATTATAAGTATCAAACTTGATTTTCACTGAAAAGCTGAAGTAGCACAGTGGCAAGACAGGCTTATAGTTTGTGTATTTGAAGAGAACAAATTTCAGGCTATCAAAAGACAATGCAAGCAAGGTAAAAATGGTAACTGCTTGCAGTATCATTGACAATACAAAGTTGTGCAAACTGCCAAATCCTGAGACACATTGTAATGAGCAAAACTGTAGATTTAATGTGGAGTTGTCTGTCATCTAGTAAAAAACACAAACACTTAAGCAGTGATTGCTGGACAAATCAGATCCTTAAAAATAAGACCTAAGTCTACAAATCCACTGTCTGCCCTCATTATTGCATTCAGGACACCTTTTCTGCCAAGAAAAAGGGATTTTACTGTGTGCCACTGGGTGAATTTCTACCAGTCCAGGCTCCAGAGACAGCTAGTGCAACATGTTTCTTATATAGATTAAAACCAGAAGTGAGGATGCACTCACTGGAGTGGAGTGCCAGGGGGATTATGAACACGCAGGAAGAAAAAAAAAAGTAAGAATGGCTGTGCTAAATCAGACTAAAAATCCATTTAGGCCAGTATCTCCAGCAGGAGCTGATAGTATATGTCTAGGGAAAAACAGAATGGGACAAGCTTATAGCAATATTCCTCCATTCTATTGTCCCAGCCTCCAAGGGTTCATAGCTCAGGGACTTCCAAACCCCGAGGTGGTATCTTTGTATTTAAGAAAATGAAAGCAGTTAAACTAATGGAGATATCTGAGCAATGAACTCTGCCTAAGGAATCCCAAAGCAGTTGTAATTAAGATAAAAGGGATTTAGCACTTGTTTCTTTCTATAGATAATGTCCTGAATGTCTGCATTGTTACCATTTTAAACCTACTTCAGCTGTCATTACACTCCATTCACAAGACTGACTTCAAGGAAGATGCATTACAAATATATGACAACTACAGGTAGACTACATAATTTACAGTGCTTTGCTTTTCTAAAATATGCTTAAAGTAGAAAAAAAATTGAAATATCATCTTGCTTTAATGAGAAAAATGACAGTAACCATTATTTTGTACAGTAAAAAAATGGTTTTCTAAGTTAGTTTATCTGGTGAAGAATCAATTCTTTTCAAAGTTCTCCTCAGGACAACATTTTGTCCTATCTGTAATATTAATGTATGTTTAACTGATGACTAAATAGAGAAAACTCTTCTCTATTTACAGAGTATATGTAACACACAGATGTTACTCAAGAAGGTTTATTTCAAGAATAAGAAAAAAATTAAAAAGAAGTATTAAATTTCAAAAAAAAAAAGCAATACAGAAGTATATATAGAATGGATTTCATCAACATCGTGCTAGACTTGGGATATAACATACAGCAGTTTTATATCTACTGTTTTTCTGAATTCATGTCTGTGTCACTGAAGTGGTTACAGGGGGATATACTTGGCCTGGTTTCAGCTGGGACAGAGTTAATTTTCTTCATAGTAGCTGGTATAGTCCTGTGTTTTGGATTTAGTACAAGAATAATGTTGATAACACACTGGTATTGTGGTTGTTGCTAAGTAATGTTTAAATAGTCAAGGACTTTTCAGCTTCCCATGCTCTGCCAGGTGCACAAGAAGGGAGGGAGCATAGCCAGGACAGCTGACCCAGCTGGCCAACAGGATATTCCATACCATATGATGTCATGCTTAATATATAAGCTGGGAGGTTGGCCAGGGAGGGCCGATCGCTGCTCAGGGACTGGCTGGGCGTTGGTCGGCGGGTGGTGAGCAATTACATTGTGCATCACTTATTTAGTATATTCTATTATTATTATTATTATTATTATTATTATTATTATTATTATTATTATTATATTAATTAATATTAATATCATTGCGATCATCATCATTATCATCATCATCGTCGCTATTATTTTCCCTTCCTTTTCTGTTCTATTAAACTGCCTTTATCTTAATCCATGAATTTTACTCTTTTTTTCCTATTCTCTCCCCCATCACACTGGTGGGGGGGGGGAGTTAGCGAGCTGCTATGTGGTGTTTGGCTGCCTGCCAGGTTAAATCACAAAAGTACTTCTTTTCTTTTTTCTTATAAGAAACAGTTCATTATGACATACAGGAATGTGATGAAGGTGGGGTTTTTTTTTAATTTTATTTTGTGCGTTCATTCCTTATAGAAAGTATTCACAATAGTTAATATGAAATAGAAGGACATTTTATAGTAGCATAAAGTACCTTTTGCATTTTTTCAGCCAAACAATTCAAACATTAAGGATGGTTAGAAAAAAACAAGGGAAAACTTGGGTGGAAATTCCAAAATGATAAGAGCTTGCTTCTGCACTGTAAATTGAGACCACAAAACCTCAACAATGCTTAGGCAGAAAACTTTTAGCTTTCTATGACTCTCTGTAACTATGGATCCTACATCTGAATAACAAAAAATAATGCTATCAATACCTCACACATTTGAATAGAAGATTTCTTTGAAACCCTCTCTTGATTACAATCCTATTATTTCTCTATTATACCCAAAAACCAGCAGACACATGGCACATTTCACCTATTAGCAATAGCTTTCCATGCTTTTGTTTTCTGAGAGAACCTTAATGCTCTTTTAATGTATTTCCTTTCCTTCTGGTAAATGATGTAAAGGTCCCCTTCGGTAAAATCATTAAGCATTTCTTTGCTAAACAAAGGTCGCCTGGTTTAGTTTAAAAAAAAAAAAAATCTGGTATGTAGATATCATTGATTCTAGCATATTCTGAAGATTTTAAGGCAAGAGTGCATAGAAAGAGGTAGATGTAATTTCCTTCCTTTTCTTTACTATTAAGTAATCTAAATTGCAGAAATGCAATAACCAAATTATTCGTCAGGACAATACTTCCATTCCCTACGATATTGTGCAAAGAAAGCAATCAAACAAGCAAACAGTTGTGTAACTTTATGTAGCCTGGTAGACTAAAAGAAAACTCTCTTGGCAGGAGGTGGTGGATGCAATGAGGATATAGCAATGAACATAAAGAGGAATGGTAAGCAACAATTAGTAAGAAAAGTACATTGTTTCCCCATTTTGTACTTTGTTACTTATGCAACTACATCGAGAGAAGTCATTACCATACCAACAGTCATGTATTTCTTTCCTGAAAATGAAAGAAAGATCTCTGAAATTTTACAAGAAAAGATATATTTTTCCATCAGAATGTAGGTATGAAAAAGCAATTATGTGTGTACAAATTCTGGAAAGAAGTTATATTGCACAGGTGATGAAATGTTGAGGAAAATGCGTGTTTATTTTTCTGTTTAGGAGTGTGATCCTGTGACATGCCTATGTAAAACTGTCTCATTAAGTAGTCAGAATATTTGGTGGGAAAACCTAGTTAGGTTTTGAGGTATAGATCCAGAAATTGAGAGTTAGGCACAGTTGCACTAAACTCTGTAGGACTAGGGACAGAGTAGCCTCAGTACACGATAATCTTTCCAGGTTGTGTTATCAGCCTCTGATCCCAGCAAAAGCCCTGAACCTGCCAGTTTTCCAGGCTTTAGCCCTCCTGGTGTTTCCAAAGTCATAATCATTGACTGTGCATCTCCTATGACCTCTTATAAGAATCTCCAGTGCTGTACATAAATATGGTGAGACTGTCTTAATTTGCAAACAACATCAAGGTAAAATAAATAAGACAAGACAATACAACCGATCTTTGGTTAATTTTATGGAGTAATTATGTAAAACATATTCCACAGCCACATGGTACCCGTTAACCAGTTAATCTTGTTAACTCATGAAAAATTGGCATGGTACTTGAACATAATCCATCCACATCCATATTAATTGCTGAGGTAACTTTTTTATCAGTTTGCAGACTCTGCAACATCTAGCTTTTTTAATGATCCAGATTTCTTGCGACAACAAGCCTAGTTACGTTTCCACACAGGACACCTATAACCACTCAGCTGAAGTCTAAATGGGTGCATATTGCACGTGGGGGAACTGTACGGTATAAATTAGTTACTTTACAATACCTTAACTTACACCTTACAAGTTTCAGCACTGGGTTATTCCTAGATAGATTCCTGGTTATTCCTAGACGTAAGGAGTGGGTGTAAGTAAGCTTAAGTAAGCTTAAGTAAGTACACAATTGTCTATCTTACGCATAAGCAATAAATTGTCCCTGATGGCCAAAAGTCAGTTTGCTACACTACTGTATCTGATAAAACAATATACAGGACAACAAGGGAGTGAGGAAGTGAGTGTGTGGCATAATCAAGAAGGGTAAAAGCACTAATCTTGTTTGTTCTTAAATAAACCCCAGTGTCCAGATTTGCTACAGGTTGTAATTTATTCTGTCTCATCTATGACAGCTTCTCAAATATTTTACAAAAAAAGTTTCTATTTATCACAAGTTTCTAGCCCAGACAGAAATGTGGACTCTCTTCCTCAAAAGAGAAGCACAAAAGTAATCCAGTCATTTTGCCCATCTATACTGATCTCATGACATCTATGTCATAATCCTTGTCAGCTAATGCAGAAGAGCAATGTGATTCCACTTACAGTTTCCTATTTAATAACTCCTCATTTAGGAAAAGAAAGGAATGACTATGTAGGAGGACCAGTGAAATTACTAGTGAAATTATTTTGCTATAAAAGAAGACTAGTAAAATAGCAAAATGAGAAAATATGTGTAATATTCCATCTCCTCTTTTACTATTTTGTTGTAATCTTATATCTGAGTAGAAACATTAAAAGGAAGCTAGAAGCAGGGCCGAAAGTACCTGAAATGTATCCTCATTTCCTTAGAACTGTACACATGCTCATATTCCAAAGGATTTTTCAATAGGCTCTTTCTTCCCACACTGTATTTTCACTCTGATATTAACCAGAGAAAGGACTGTTCCCATTTTCAAAGGTAATGGACTCTTCATGGCTTTTGATGCTTGTGTGTATGGTGGGGTTGAACTCACTCCACCGTTTGTTGCCGGTTCATCTCTTTTCTTGGGTTTGAATTATTTATTCCAGGATATTAAGCCAGGGTGCTTGACCTATACTCAATTTATTTTGGATGAGTATTCTGACTAGAATTTAGTGATTGAGTTTTCTGTTTAGTTTACAACAGTTAACCTGTTATCTAGGTGTGAAGGAAAGTAAGGTTGCTCACTTTGCCTTTCTTGGTCCACTGTCATGGTAACTCATATACTCCTGTAAGAAATCCTTGTGCTCTTGTAGAGGCAGGTTTTCCTTAAAGGTTAAATGTTCCTTTTACTGACACATTTTCTATAAGAAGAATGTTACAGTGGCTTAACAATTCTAGTTCAGCTTTGCAACAGGGAAAGGAATCTTAGGAGAAAATCCTCTAAAAATATGCTTGCAGAAATGTTGTACTAAGTGTTGAAAATTGGTTAAATTACTTGCAGTAGGTGGGGGCACATAATTCTGTTTGCTTCTCTTCCAAATCCTGTGACTCATGTTCACCTTCATAAAAGTTATTTTTGCTTTGGGAACCACTACAGTTCATCTTTACTTCTTCCAGCACTTTATAAGCACTTAGTAGTAAATCATCTGGACCCAACTACCTGATCTCTTGTATTGGTTCATCAACCTCTTTCTTTGCAATGTTAAATCATTTGTAAAGTTAAATAAAAAAAATGAGGGAAATTATGGTGAATTCATGAACATATAACTAAATTAACTCTGAGAAAGTAATTCAGCTGGCAAAGGTGAGTGATATATATTTATTTTAAATTGGTTTTGTCAGAATATTCTATTAAATTAAATACAGAAGTTACAATTTAATGACGTGATTTCATTCTGTCTATTTAAATGCCTTGATTCATTAATTATTTAATGCAGAGATTATTTAGCTTGAAATGAATATGCAATTAAATCCATCTCTAACTTGATTTGTATTATGCACTGCAAAATTCATGGCTTACTAGGTTCTTGTTTAGTCTTTTGAATGGGCTGCAGCCAGGTATGTCAGGAACCTGTAACAAACCCATGCAAAGAGGCTGCTCCCTCACCTCCCAAAACCTCACCGGAAGAAATACCTACCTGCTGGTACACCATTTTCCAAATTTGGAGCCATTCCTATTAGGGAACTGGGCAATTTGGGGCCAGAGTTTAGCCCATTGTATTTGCACCTCCTATCTGCTGCCTCATAAGTATATAATTAAGCTGTCTGTAGCTTTTGTTTTGCAAATGTGCATTCATCCGATATATGAAGGGGGAGGGGAATCCTCAGACCATTCTTTTTAGTCTTCAATTTTCCCATTAGAATGTACTTGGAAAGGAAATTAAATTGGTGCTGTGCTGATGATTTATTGCAGGAAGGAACGCAATTTACAGAGAGAAAAGTGCAATTTTAATTTTACACAGTTCACTAACAGCATATTCATATGTTCTGCCTATAGGTGTTGCAGTAAAGATGACAGTGTGGTTTTGTTTTCTAATAAGGGGAAAACATAAAGCTTATTTTCACTTTTAATATATTATTCTAATATATTTTCTGTACAATAAAAAGGAATTTTCTAATCAATTTGTATTATTGTTTTAAAGAAATCCACATCTACACTTTTAAAATCTTCAAAGCTGTTTGCATATGACACTCTAACATATATCTAACCTATCTTAAAATACATTGGCACAAAATGGCATATTTATAGTAGTAGTTCAAAATGTTTATTATGTATTTTTAAATCATATAAGTAGTTTTCCAAAGTCACCTAAATGTCTATCACTATTTGTTGCCTGCAATAAACCCTTTGGAGCTGGCAATTTAGGAACCCCTGCTGTTCATGCTAATATATTTTGCATTACTGTCACACTTCAGGAGATCTCAATTTGTGGGTCAAAAATGTTAATTAATTAAATAGACAATATACTCCATTGACTTGTATTAGACTTGTATTATCTCTGTGTCATGCTACCATCCATTTATTTAACCTTTAGGCTAAGAATATAGTATTTTCTTTTGGATGGGAAAGAAAAATGTTGATGCTGGGAACTGCTATCAAGGAGATACAGAATGTGTAAATGCATAGTTACAATTTAAATGTAACCAAATGATTTTTTTTTTTTTATCTGAAGAGTTATTGCACTGTCTTCTGTGAGACAACTCTGCATGAGTCTTCAGGAAGAGAGTTGATATTTCCTCTTTTTGCATAATATACTTAGTACTTTGGAGTTAACTTTACTATACCATATGCTATTTGATGAGGGTCGCTATGTGCTTTTTTCCAGAGTCTATTTTACTTCTGCTTCCAGAGGCTCAAATTGATCCTCTACACACAGGGAAGAGAAAAGGGCTTGCATAGTTAGTAAGTCTTTGCTAGTTCACATTTTCAGAAGAGAAAGCATCTAGAATTACATATGATGATTCCTGGAAGAACAGGATGTAATTATTTCTCCACTCCAAAAGACATTGCAAGGGTTCAAATCAATATCGTTTAAACCATTTTTTTCTTCTGATGAGCTAATCTGTCTGTTACTAGGTTGGTCAGATCTAGAGTTGCAATAGAAGTAAGGATCATTAAAAGGACAAAATTCCACAAATACAAACGTAAAAGTTTACAATTACATAAAAAGAATCACGTAGCACCATAACTTTAGTGAACAGCAATTACTATACACTCTCAGTAAAAATGAAAAAACCTGACTGGAAGTCTTATATACACAATAATTTGGCAAAGTAAGGGCATATTAGAGCTGGTTAGCCATATTTCAGTTTAAATTTTGCTTGCCAAAAATATCTTTTGTAATAGTTTTTTGTTGAAAGTAACATGACAAAATGAAAGAAAAATACCTATTTGTTTTGGAGGTGTTTCTTCATTATTGTTTTTCCATTATTGTTTATTCTTTCTTGATAGAAAAATGAGAAAAGAAAAAAGAAAAAGATAAGAAAATGGAATCAAGAAGAAAAGCAAAACCCTTCTGCTCCCCCAAATGTTAATACCTTTCCAAGTTTTTTGTTACACTCATTTTTCTTTTACAAACTTATCCAAACCAGTCAGCGTGATGTTTTTAAAATCTCTGCAATCAAATCACTTGAACATTTTTTCTCCTATTTCCTTCTAATTTTCTCTTTATGTCACCATCCTATACAGAAGTGAGCAAAAGGCCTTATGAATGGACAGGTAGAAGAGGAATTTCTAATGAAGATGGATGTGTTGTTAGTGCTATGTAGCAGAGCATTAAACTTTCTAACATAGGCTGAAACCACCACATTATACATTATATGCAACCTAAAGAGGTGTGGAGTGATGGGCAGAAGAAGGTAAGTAAAAGAAGATCTAGTTAAACAGTGAAAAAATAGCATTCAGACACATGCATTTGAATACTGAGTGAAGCAGCACAACCTTAGAATATTGTCTTTAACTTTGGTCTACTGTACCTGTTCTGGCTTATATTAGTCAGGTGTGATATTCTTCTAATACTTTGTAATATTACTCAATTTGTCTTCGCATTTTGCCCATTTTCTATGATTTACTATTGCATAAATAGAGAAATCAGGCTACAATATTAGTTTTTTTAATAAATACAAATTTTATTTTAAAAGTGCTTTTTACTGAGCCAGCTAGTCTACACTGTTACCACATCAAGTATTCTTGTTTAGCTAGAAAAAACATCCTCTGTGCATTGAAACAGCTCAGGCTTTGCAATATCAGGAATCAAAAAGGTAGAAGCTCTGCCTTCAAGTGGTACTGAATCATTATTATTCCTACCCTAAATAAATTGCACAAAGTTGGCAAAATTACTTCAAGAGTTTTCTTTGCTGGATAGTTCTTCCTGTACAAACCAAAGCAGGAGGAGCAGGAAACTTTCAAAGAGGAGAGATGCTATCTGCCATAGCTACATGAGCACTAGAACATTAACAGCAGGGAATCTGGAGAAGATGAGGAAAACATCATTCTGAACCAAGACTAAGAATCAATGACAAGTAAGGAGAAAAACTTTGAACTTAAAAAATAAATTAATAATTCTGAGAACAATGGGAACTATCTTCTTGTTTTATGCTGATTTTTAGCATCAGCTGTTGTTGAACAAGAATGCAACACATACTCCCTTACACTCTTAAGGGATCTGCTTGAGACCAGGTGGCTGCCCAAATCTTTATCTGTTTATCAATAAGATAAATAATAAAGTCCCAATGCCACTAAAGAAACAGTGTGTTTTATTGGATTTCACAAAGAACTGTTTTGTGATACACGCCTTCACATTGTTGCTACTTTCAGTGTTTTGCTTAAAAAATTAAAATAAAACCATTTTCTCTACAAATAGATAGATGTTACAGACTGCTTTGTGGTACTAACATTTTTCAAAGTCATGAAGAAAGCTGAAGAAAATGTTAATATTCATCTTCAGAAACCACATTTTTGTTTTCAACAATATTCACTCTTTTATCCTCTTTTTTCTGTGAACGTACATATTTTCTCCCTCTGAAGTACTTGTGAAAGTCTGATAAAGGCCACTACATGGTGTTCCAGAATCTTTTATAGAGACCACAAAGTAAGACAATACTGTGTTATGTAAATGTCCATTGCCCATCACAGGTATTTCAGGGATGATGATTTATTGTATCGTAAAGCTGAAAGGAAAAGAGGTGCATGAGTGACATGCTAGGGGGGTACCTTATTCCTTACATTACGCATTATGATTGTCATTAAATGACTGTACATCCCCACATTAAAACTGGGGTAATGTCCAGCCCTAGCACCCAGACTGTATGATTTCTCCCTTGTTTTTGCCTGTCGACAAACTCAGGGATTTTTGTTTGAAGTCTTTTGTAAGAGTTGAGAGATTTTAACCTCTGTTTTGACTCGAATAGGCAGCAAATTTAGCCTGATGTTTACAGATATAAACATTTTATCCAATACACAAGGAAAAAGTCCCTGCACAGAGACCAAGTCTGATTTTTCCATACTCCTCCTCACTAAAAGTTGGATTCCCACATGCATGGCTATCATTACTGTACATAAGCATCTCATCCAATCCTTTCTATCCTCACAAGACCTCTTGTGGGGGGACTATCACACCATTTGTACAGGTACATGGAAAGGTAGGTCAGTAATTCCTATGGTGTTAATGACATAGAAGTCACATAATAGAACATTGCTCACCAAAGACTGTTGAATCTTTGTTTATCAGGGGGTTGTGGAAGTCTGTCCTTTGCAAGCTACTGATAGGAACACTGGGACCTCTTTCAGACCTTTGTGTGGGTTCTCCATACAGCAATAATTTCTATGGATTTTCCTATTTTCACTTATTTTTTTAATCTTCTTCTAAAATTTGTAATTTATTGAGCAGCCTCTCAGTATCCCCTAGTTTTCTCAAATAAAGAGTAATTTCCACAACATTCTTATTCTGGCCCTATTTTTTTTTTTTTCTCTGACCTATTAGAGTTTGGAAGTCTGTGGTACCTTCGAGCAACAAAGCATTTCTGTTGTGATAGCTCTTTAGTTAAGGCATATCTACATGACCAAACTCTGTCTTTGCCGTGGGTTGGAACTACTTGAGCCAAGTTCATTCAGAAGGTGGATAGCCATGCTAGCACAGAGTTTTGCTGATAGAAATAAGTCCTATTGAGAAGTTAATTAATTGCTACTGCAACACCTTTCCACTTTTCATAATGGTTTTGGTGTCCAAGGGATTTTACTCATCTCTCAGCCTACCCAGGACAATGTTAAGAGCAGTTTGCAATTCATCTATTAGACTGTTATCCTTCATCTTTAGTGCACTGCTACCTTTGTAGGACGTGACATACAATGAAAGATAAAATGTGTGGGTGGCTTGTTCTGTGGCTGAAGTACTGAGCACAGTACTCCACATAGTCATCACCTGGCACAGAATTTGTCCAATATCCTATTTTCCTTATGTTTTCAAAAGTACCAAAATGATCTGCTGATTTATTTAGGAGCTCTGGAGATGACTTTGGGAGTGAGATTTATCACATCTGCACTTGCCATGAGAGGTCTGCCTACCACCGGTCTCTTTGTCCAGAGTCATTATTTGGTAAAGAAAGAAAATAGAGGCAGTTCTGCAGCACACTTTGCTGTATCATAAGGTAGCTACCTAAAATAGGCCAGGTGATCATAGAAGAACTGTTTCTCCCATTTATTAAAACACAAATTCTAAGCAGCTGGCTCAGAGATAAATCTATTCTGTAGCTACCTAAAATGAGGTAAGCCAGGCTGGGAGAATTAGTTAGATTTCATATGATTTTGGTAAGGTACTCTTTGCTACATGTGGCAAATGTTATCAGAGAAACAAATGTTCAGTTATGTCCCAAACTCTTTTTTTTCCTTTTTCTTTTTTTTTTTTTTTTTTAGCTTTAGTGTTTGAGTTTGACTTATTCAGCTTAACTTATTCAGTTTAACTTATTTATTCAGCTTTACTTTTTTTTCCCCTTACTTCTTTTCCTTTTTTGGTATTTCTTTTTGCTCATTGTGTTGGATTGTGTAGATCTGTTTTCATTACAGCAGATACCAGCCATACATAGAAAAAGTAGTCCATTACCATTGCATGGTTTGGACATGCCTTAGGGTATTTCTTTTTTGTGACTTAATTCTATTCATTTTAATTCAAAGTTTCTTGTACTTTTCCTAATTTTTTTCTACTGTAATGTAAAGTCTTCAATTCTATTTAATTTTGTTTCAGTCCTATTGCTAATGTAATTGTGATCAATATTATACTAATCCCATTTGACATTTTTGTCACCCATTCTTTCCTATAAAGTGAAGTTGGGTTGTTTTTAACTAAGTTTCCTGCACAATATACCACATAGGTCAACATCTTAATTCTATCCAATATACTCAGAGATATAATTTCGTTATTCCTTTCTGCTGCATTTTAGATCTTTTTAATGTCCCTGTCATTCCATATTTCTTGTGGAGCTTTGTGGAGTTAATTCTTCATTCCCCACTCCTACCCACACATACATACTATAAAACCATCATATTTAAGATTCTCTGGGATATTTTTCTTCCCTTTTGCAACAACAACAATGTGCTAGTTAGTTTTCATTGGGGCAATCTAACAGATTTTGCCAATAAAATGGCTTTTTACTCTCCAATTTTCTTCTCTGCCATTAAAAAGCAGTAAATTTAGAACCAATAAAAGCAAATGCTCCTTTACGCAGAATATAATCAACCTGTGAAATTCACCCTCACAGGAGGCCATCAAGTCAAATACCCTGGTTGAATGTTAAAAAGAAGTGGGTTAATTTTATGAACACTAACAACATTTGTAGCTATGCATGCCAAAATAAATAATAAGGGTAAACCACATATCATGCTTCAGGGCATAAATTGATTATCTGCAGGTGTCAGGATGGATTCCTATTCTCCACATAGAGCTTTGTGCAATTGCTAAGGGTTTTTTTTATGAGGATATTAAGCAGTTACAGGAATGTGTTTTTTGGTTGCGTTTTTTTGGGAGGGTTTTTTGATTTTGTTTTTAATTTGGTTTCATCTCCTTTAAATAATCTCATGTTGCTTTCTTTCAGTGTAAGAATATTGTAGCAAATGATAAGGTAAGGCAGCCCTTAATCAATCAGAGATTTAATGCAGGAAAGAGACTGTCTTGTACTCTTTTTGTCTACGAAGACAGTGAATACTACAGAGGGAGGAGTTCTCTATTAATGAGCTGTCACAGTATCTTTCTTCAGATCTGCCTTTAACTCTCACCTACATCTTGGTGCCACTTGACAGTGGTCAAGCAAGTGATATGCTGCCATCAGTGCCGCTAAATTTTTATATTTCCCAGCTTTGATAATCTCCCAGTTATCTTTATTTTTCTCTAGTTTTTCTTCCTCATCTTCTACCTAAATTCTAAGGGGTTTTTTTAGACTAGGATCATCTTGTTATGTGTGAATACTATAAATAACAGACTAGAGTCCTGATTATTCTAAGCTAGTATCTTAATTATAATAACAGATGAAAACCAAAGCAGCCAACACGGTATTGTGGATCTTTGCACAAATCCTTTGCCTAATTAGTCTTTCTCTTGGAAAACTGTTACCTCTAAAAAACTGTCTTCCTATCTGACAATGACCTTCTACACAGCCATGTCATTTGCAAGGTTTTTCTGTTCTTAGCTTACATTTTTACTTCTTTCCAAATATTGGTCTACCTAAACCACCTCAATCTTTCAGACCAATGATTTTCCTTACCTTTGAATCACAAATATGTGCTAATCTTGAATAAGTTCAGCATAAGCAAATTTAGTTTTAAGAAGTTAAAAAATGTGCACACTGCTGTATCAGATTCTGCTGCCTAGCAGTCAAAGCCACCGTATTTTTTTCTGATTTTAGCTATGGTTTATCCTAAATTTCTACAGATTTCTATAGTGATGTGAAGAGGAAAAACCTAGACCTAAATGAGATGATAGGCTTCTAGGCTACTTTAGATAATCTCATAGCAGGGTTCAAGTCAATTTTGATAATCAATTAAGCTGGGTGGCCAGTTCCCATGTAAGTCTTGGAAAATTCTGCCTGGATTTTAGTAGGAGTATTGATGAGCTCTAGAGAAAAGAGACTGTGTCAGCTGGACCTCCCATTAAACGCTGGGGAAGTAATTTGGCTGATGTGAAGCTAAAATACAGAGTCAACATGAACACAGTACAGTAGGTATGCAACTAACTCCACCACTTCAGAAGTTATTTTGTTTTCTATATGTTACTGTCTACAATATTTCTGTCTAAATATAAGTCTCTAGTCAGTAGGTTCAGCTGATGGGAAGCTACAAGTTTTATAATTCATTGAACAATAACTTCGTATAGAAAGTCACTGGCTAATAACAAGTGACCCACAAGATAAACTAATGTAATTGGGATAATAAGATAATTTTTAGCCCCTGGTTGTAAAAAAAAAAAAAGGGAGAGGGGAAAGTTACCATCTAGATTACAGGTTCGCTATGTGTGTAAGTCCGTTTTATAAAAACGTTATGATCTGCAGTCTTAGACTTTTAAGAAGTTGTTCATTGGTGTTTAATTTTAAAAGCATATTCTGAGGAACTGCTCTGTAGACATGTGCTTCAGTGTGCATTTAACATTTCAGCTGAGATCTGAGAGCAGATGATCATGCATTATCTAATGAGCTATGTGATCAAAAGACAATAATTAATACATAATATGACTTGTAAAACATAAATGAAAATGAACCAGAGGGAGGAACTTGCCAACCTTTAAACAAGGCTAACCTATTTATATAACAAATGCCTGCAATATTTCTCATGAGTCATTCCTTCCATTCAGCCTGAGAATAAATAATAATAACCTTTGTTGTTCTGTACCTGAGGTCTTTAGCCCCATGTTAATATGTTCCACTTTTATACAGTCAGATTCAGGCTGGTTTCAGCCAGAAGGTGCAAATTTCCACAAGTTTTTGAGTTTGCTACCATCAACAGCACATCAGCCAGGCGGGCATGCATATTCTTGCAGAGGCTACAGCTAGTGTTGCCAATTCAGCAGCAATAGGAAGGAAGAGTTTCTACAGAGCAGAGGGGGGACCTTGGAAAAGACATGAAAGACAACTCATGAACTGTGTGGTATAACTAATTGCTGGGATGGAGCATGCTGTTGGCAGGTAAAGAGTTTTAAAGCACATATTTAAAGCACAGAAAAAATGCATGCACACACATACACATAGACATATATATATTTACAAAAAGTATATTCATAAGATAAAATCGTTATAAAGGCTACATTTTCAAGTACAGAATGCAAACACTGTTGATATCAGTCATTATTGCATGGAGATTGTTTGGCTAGGTGAATGACAAATCTGCAGTTAAAATGGTGATTGCTATTTCCTATTCTTATGTTGACTCACCACTTTTCCTCCATTTATAGAATTCTTCATAAAATAGTGTGGTGCAAAAAATTAAGATCAAACCAAGCTTGTTTCATTGTTGCCTTAATTCAGCTAAAAGCAGAAATATGTCACTGAAATAAAAAACAAAGTAATGGAAAGGAGAAGTGGGCTTTTTAAGATTTTAATCATTAGACCACTCTTCCCAAGAATTAGATGATTACATGCTTGAGTTTGTTTTGTCTTGATGAAAAATTTCAGTACCTGAATTGTAGGAGACATTGAGCACTCCTAAATCATTACATTAACAAAGGAATCCATCAAATAGGAGAAAATAAATTGAAATAACCTGACTCCTAGTAGCAATTAATTTTTACAACACATATGAAAGGGTAGCAAAACAGTTATGTTTTTGCCTCATACCCCGTTCCTTTGGAGACCCTGATAATGTTAATAAAATATTATTGTCTACATTTAACATCCAGCCCTAGTTTATTAGGTGAAAAAAAGACATATCTGTTTATGACACTGCCTTTGCATGTTCTTTTTTAAATGTCACCTGCTAGAAGAATCTGATAATGTTACCCATTCTCAGGAGGCCCTCTTTCTATAGGGAATCCAGGTGAAATCAGTCATGTTACCCAAACTGATAAAAAGCTGTATTAGAATCCAGATGATGTAATTCAATCTACAAGTCTAGTAGGAAATTTTCTTTGTATTACTATCTTCCACTGTTCTTAATTGCCAATCTAACTTACAGCACACACTGAATGGACACAAAGTGGCATGCTATTAAATGCTTATTTTCATATTTCATATAACGAAGCACATGAAATGTGATACTACAGAGATCTCTCTCATCTCAAATGAAGTCATCTGAGAACATTAGAAGACCAGGAGAGAGTCATTACAAAACTCCCTGAAATCTGTTGAAGGTGTTAGTGGTGCCAAAGATCTGATTTTCCATTCTTATTTGTTTAATTTGTATGCTTAAGAAAAACTATTTAGTGAGAGGCTGAAGTGCATTTGGTAGATCAATACTCCATTGATGTTGATATTTGTCAGCATTTTCTTTAGCTGATGATTTATAGGTTGCCAGAAGCATTTATAGAATACTTAACTCTTTGTCATGTCTCAATTTGCTCTACGCAGAAAATGCTTATTCTTTATTACACTGTATTTTTAACAAAATAAGGGACATGCCACATTAGATAGTTTATAAGTGTGCTTAAAACAGAGTATAGTACCTAATAACTTAGACCAAGTTATTAGGTTGATGTTACTTGGTCTAAAATCTTGTTAAACTAGTTTAAAAACCTACTCTTCCTAAACAAAAAAAGGAATCACTTTTTAGCCAATACAATGCTATTTATAAGAGTTGAATTAATTTCTATCTTTTAATCTGGACTCTTTTTTTAATAACATAAAAATAATTGAAAATGTGGTTTCTTTGAAGTTGAATAGCTGTTGCTAACAAAATTAAATCTGAGTTCTTGCAAAGTTTTTCCCAATATCTGTTAAAGACTTGGAACAAGGAAGTTGTCTCCTTCTGTGATAAAGATATATATTGCAACCTTTTAAATAGAGAAATGCAATTTGCAACTCATAACTGATAAAAGGGGGTAAAATACCTGACTAAAAATAATGTCTAGCTCTTACATAGTGATTTTTATCAAAAGCTTAAGAAAAGCTACTGCCTTTTTCAAGTATTGTGAATCTAAGATGCATAAAGATGAAGCAAATTCTTAAAGTCGGGGTCTAGGCTATGGCAGATTAAGCTGCAGAAGACGGACTCGTGACTGGTGGCACAAAGTCCAGCTGGAGGCCTGTCCCTAGCGATGTATCCCTGGGGTCGATACTGGGGCCAATACTGTTTAACATCTTCATTAAAGACTTGGATGATGGGACAGAGTGCACCCTACGCAGGTTTGCAGATGATGTAAAACTGGGAGAAGTGGCCAATACATGAAATGGATGGATTGCTCCTGTTCCTATCTGGAATACTGTGTCCAGGTCTGGCCTTTCCAGTACAAGAAGACAACATACTGGAACAATGCCAGCAAAGGGCCATGAAGATGATTAAGGGACTGCAGCTGAGGCTGAGAGCTGGGACTGCTCATCCTGGAGAAAAAAAGATTCAGGAGGGATCTTATCAATATGTATAAATACCTGAAGGGAGAGAATGAAGAAAAGGGAGCCAGACTTTTCTCAGTAGTGACCACTGACAGGACAAGAGGCAACAGCCACAAATACAAGAAATTCCATTTAAACATGTGGAAAAAAAAAAAATTTAAGGGCAATTGAACACTGGAACAGGTTGCCCAGAGAGGTTGTGAAGTCTCCATTCTTGGAGATACTGAAAACTCAACTGGGCACAGTCCTGAGCAACAGGCTTCAGGAGACCCTGCTTGAGCAGTGAGGTTGGACCAGATGATCTTCAGAGGTCCCTTCCAACCTCAACAATTTTGTGAACCCCAGTCCTCTGACATCTTCTCTGAGTACACGACCACAAACCAGATGTTTATTTTCCTACTTTTTTACTCTAGTAATGAAAAGTTCTTCATTAGTGAATACACACTAGTGTAAAACTGAAGTAATGCAGTGATAAAGTATATAGCAATGTAAGGCAATGTTCCAAATACAGTGGAAGATTATTTTAAACTCAAAAGAGATTTGTTTGCTGCTAAGGTAGTAAAAAGAGGCCAACTGTTACAGACCTGTAGTATACTAATTAAACAAATAGCCACAGAAATATCAATATTATCTAAAATCATTTGTTTTACAAGGGTTTTTACATGCTTCCTGGTGAAACAAACGATGTTTAATATTTTATTCATGGATTAGTATAATATATTTCTAAGTAAAATCAATACTGTGTTTTTATTAAGAACAACATTGTCCTTCCCAGCAGAGAAACAAAATGCACCATAAGAAAGGAACTGCAGAATTAGAAAAGAACTTGATAGTTAGTGCTAAAACACATCACTACAGACAGTATAAATCGTTCTTACTCATGTGTATTTAATCATGTGTCCTTTTTTTTTCTTTCCCCATTTCTGGGCCTTTCTTTCTTTCAGCAAAGGACTGATCCTAAAACCATCTCAGGGCTTAATTTACAGATGACAATACTTGCATCTGTATGACATATTTGGTGACATCCCTGAAACACACCCCAACAAAGAGGATGGAGTACAGGGACACACATAAGAAGGCTGTTTGAGAGAGGCAATCAATAAAAAACAGAATCAATATAAAAGAGAATCAATGCCTTTATTACTGGCAACCAAACATGTGGGTTTTGTAGAAGTGCTATCTCAAAGGGCAGGATGTTCAGGCTGATCTAGAATAATGATTATGAAAGACAGGAAAGCTTTTGTGATCATTCCCACTCTCTCTGCTGTGCAAGCCTGCAGCTTAACAAAGATTCAGTTGCTAATTTGGAAACAAAAGCGAAGAGGGATGATAGAAAGTATCCTGAACAGCATGAGGAAAAATGGGAAAGAAAAGAGGAAACAAATACCTTCCCAAAATACATCTTTTGAAATACATATGAAATGAAAGGACTTGGTCAGTGAAATTGGAAATTGCAGATGAGAATATCACACTGCTTTTTGGTTGTACTTGGAAAAGCTGAGTTAGGTAGAAGGAGAGAATCTGTTTAGGGTAGTGAAAGATCATTAGAAAAGAATTGTTATAAAGTAAGAAAAAAGATCAAGAGAAAATTCAGTGTCTACTAAAGCTAACAGTTAACTCAGGAAACCTATGCAGTAAACTCCAGAAGATACCTGTCCTTTGTTGATTTAGGGTATATCTGACTGTCTTTGCATTTTGAATAGAAGCTGTAGTTTATTGAAGATGTCTCATTTTTGAGATAAGAAATAAACATATGGCAAAGAACATTAAGCTTTTTTAAAGATGAGCACCATTCAACACTCAGGATAATGTTTATTTTCTCTTTTTAACTATTCACCAAGACCTGGTGCCTGATAACACTTTGATTTCTGTTCCTCCAAAACAACTGGTCCTTCCAAAGAACTGTACTTCCCTGGTGTCGTGGTTTAACCTGGCAGGCAGCCAAATACCACGCAGCCGCTCACTCACTCCCCCCACCCCCCCAGTGGGACGGGGAGAGAATCAGAAGGGTAAGAGTGAGAAAAACTCGTGGGTTGAGAAAAAGACAGTTTAATAGAACAGAAAAGGGAGAATAATGATAATAAATAATGATAGAATATACAAAATGAGTGATGCACAATGCAATTGCTCACCACCCGCGCTGACCGATAACCAAGTAGCGATTGGCACTTCCTGGATCACGCCTACCGTTCATATACTGAGCATGACGTCACATGGTATGGAATACCCCATTGGCCAGCTGGGCTGGCTGTCCTGATTATGTTCCCTCCCATCTTGTGTACCTAGCTCAGTCAGTAGGCACGGGAGCTGTCCTTGGACTAGGAGGGCACTTAGCAACAACTGAAAACATCAGTGTGTTATCAACATTCTCCTGATACTAAATCCAAAACACAGCCCTAGGAAGAAATTTAACCCTATCCCTGCCGAAACTAGGACAGTATCAACCCCTTATTCCATACCATTTACATTATGCTTAGGTCTCACATTTTTCGATACCTTTCAATTAATCATCACTATCTTTTTTATATATATACATATATAATACATATGCCTACATATATACATGTAATACATATACATACATATATATACATAAATATATATAAATGTCCATTGAGTTCTTTTAGTCCATGACTTTGGGCTCCACCTGTCATAACAGTCTTTCAGGGCCAGAAGGATGGTGTGTGGTGTTGGGCTGTTGCATCCTGAAGCCAGTTCTCATTTTGGTACTGCTGCGCTCGTCCAGTTCTATCATCGTTGCACTTTGCTCGGTTTCATTGGAGTTAGTTCATTCTTCATTAATCTGGGTGATTTTCACTGCTATACCATTGATAGCAACCATAGAAATAATTATATACAATATCATATAAAAATTGACATCATAAAATTCAGTTCATTGGCTATTTTCACCCAAAATCAAATCCCCTTGAGGTACACATCGGACTTGCCCATCCTTTCACATCACCCACCAAGTGTACCCAGGTCCTTGAGCAAAAACAATCCCATGGATGGGTTTTCCCTTGTCAGAGGCAGGAGTAACCCAGACTGTCTTCCCCAGCATATTTCTTATGTGCACGACAGGGACTTTATCTCCATCTACGTAAAAGTCTTGATTGGGCAGGGCCAGCTCGATTAACAGACCCCCTAGTGTTGACTAACCAGGTGGCTTTTGCTAAATGTGTATCCCAATGCTTGAATGTCCCACCACCCATTGCCCTCAGTGTTGTCTTTAGCAGCCCATTGTATCATTCGATTTTCCCGGAGGCTGGTGCGTGGTAGGGGATGTGATAGACCCACTCAATGCCGTGCTCTTTGGCCCAGGTGTCTATGAGGGTGTTTCGGAAATGAGTCCCGTTGTCTGACTCAATTCTTTCTGGGGTGCCATGTCGCCATAGGACTTGCTTTTCAAGGCCCAGGATGGTGTTCCGGGCAGTGGCATGAGGCACAGGGTACGTTTCTAGCCATCCGGTGGTTGCTTCCACCATGGTGAGCACATAGCACTTGCCGTGCTGGGTTTGTGGGAGTGTGATATAATCAATCTGCCAGGCCTCCCCATATTTGTATTTCAACCATCGTCCCCCATACCAAAGAGGCTTTACTCTCTTGGCTTGTTTGATTGCAGCGCACGTTTCATATTCATGGATAACCTGTGCAATAGCGTCCATGGTTAAGTCCACCCCTCGATCACGAGCCCATCTATATGTTGCATCTCTTCCTTGATGGCCTGAGGCATCATAGGCCCACCGAGCTATAAATAATTCACCCTTACGTTGCCAGTCCAGATCCACCTGAGCCACTTCAATCTTAGCAGCCTGGTCCACCTGCTGGTTGTTTTGATGTTCTTCAGTGGCCCGACTCTTGGGTACGTGAGCATCTCCGCGACGTACTTTTACAACCAGGTTCTCTACTCGGGCAGCAATATCTTGCCACAATGCGGCAGCCCAGATGGGTTTACCTCTGCGCTGCCAGTTGTTCTGCTTCCACTGCTGCAACCACCCCCACAGGGCATTTGCCACCATCCATGAGTCAGTATAGAGATAAAGTACTGGCCATTTTTCTCGTTCAGCAATGTCCAAGGCCAGCTGGATGGCTTTTACCTCTGCAAACTGGCTCGATTCACCTTCTCCTTCAGCAGTTTCTGCAACTTGGCGTATAGGACTCCATACAGCAGCTTTCCACCTCCGATGCTTTCCCACAAGGCGACAGGACCCATCAGTGAACAGGGCATATTACTTCTCGTTTTCTGGTAGTTTATTATACAGTGGGGCTTCTTCAGCACGTGTCACCTCCTCCTCTGGGGATATTCCAAAATCTTTGCCTTCTGGCCAGTTCGTGATCACCTCCAAGATTCCTGGGCGACTGGGGTTTCCTATTCGGGCCCGTTGTGTGGTCAGTGTGACCCACTTACTCCACGTAGCATCGGTTGCATGATGTGTAGAGGGGACCCTCTCTTTGAACATCCAGCCCAGCACCGGCAGTCGGGGTGCCAGGAGGAGCTGTGCTTCCGTACCAACCACTTCCGAAGCAGCTCGAACCCCTTCATATGCTGCCAATATCTCCTTCTCAGTTGGTGTGTAGCGGGCCTCGGATCCTCTGTATCCTCGACTCCAGAACCCTAAGGGTCAACCTCGAGTCTCCCCTCGTGCTTTCTGCCAGAGGCTCCAGGTACGGCCATTCTCCCCGGCTGCGGTGTAGAGCACATTCTTTACATCTTGTCCTGCCCGGACTGGCCCAAGGGCTACTGCATGAACTATCTCCTGTTTAATTTGTTCAAAGGCTTGTCGTTGCTCAGGGCCCCATTTGAAGTCGTTCTTCTTCCTGGTCACTTGATAGAGAGGGCTTACGATCTGACTGTAATTTGGAATATGCATTCTCCAAAAGCCCACAAACCCTAAGAAAGCTTGTGTTTCCCTTTTGCTAGTTGGTGGGGACATGGCTGTTATTTTGTTGATCACATCTGTTGGGATCTGATGACGTCCGTCTTGCCATTTTATTCCTGAAAACTGGATATCCTGTGCAGGTCCCTTGACCTTACTTTGTTTTATGGCAAAACCAGATTTCAGAAGGATTTGAATTATTCTCTCCCCTTTCTCAAAAACTTCTTCTGCTGTGTTGCCCCATATGATGATGTCATCAATGTATTGCAGGTGTTCCGGAGCCTCACCCTGTTCCAGTGTGGTGTGGATCAGGCCATGGCAAATGGTAGGGCTGTGTTTCCACCCCTGGGGCAGTCGGTTCCAGGTGTACTGGACGCCCCTCCAAGTGAAAGCAAACTGTGGCCTGCACTCTGCTGCCAAAGGGATGGAGAAGAAGGCATTAGCAATGTCAATTGTGGCGTACCACTTGGCTGCCTTTGACTCCAGTTCGTATTGAAGTTCTATCATGTCCGGCATGGCAGCACTCAGTGGCGGCGTGACTTTGTTCAGGCCACGGTAGTCTACTGTTAGTCTCCACTCTCCATTAGACTTTCGCACTGGCCATGTGGGACTGTTGAAGGGTGAGCGAGTCTTGCTGATCACTCCTTGGCTCTCCAGTCGATGAATCAGCTCATGGATAGGGATCAGGGAATCTCGTTGGTGCGGTATTGTCGCCGATGCACTGTTGTGGTAGCGATTGGTACTTGTTGTTCTTCAACCCTCAACAACCCCACAACAGAAGGGTCCTCTGAGAGACCAGGCAAGGTGGACAGCTGTTTAATTTCCTCCGTCTCCAGGGCAGCTATACCAAAAGCCCACCGGTACCCTTTTGGGTCCTTGAAATACCCTCTCCTGAGGTAGTCTATGCCAAGGATGCACGGAGCCTCTGGGCCAGTCACAATGGAGTGCTTCTGCCACTCGTTCCCGGTCAGGCTCACTTCGGCCTCCAATACAGTTAACTCTTGGGATCCCCCTGTCACTCCAGAAATACAAATGGGTTCTGCCCCTTTATAGCTTGACGGCATTAGGGTGCACTGTGCACCAGTGTCTACGAGAGCCTTATACTCCTGTGGCTCTGATGTGCCAGGCCATCGAATCCACACAGTCCAGTAAACCCGGTTGTCCCTTTCCTCCACCTGGCCGGAGTCAGGGCCCCTCTAGTTCTGGTCATAGTATCCGCTTCTCACTTCTTGCAAATGTGAGTCAAGAATTCCTTCATTACAGTCCAAAGTAAGATCAGCCCTTCTACTCTGTCTGGGGAACTGTTCACTGGAAACTGGACCGTCGTGAGACAGGTTTTTCCTGACAACTGGAGCAGCATTTTTCCTGGGAGAACCCCCTTGTGTGATTGTTTTTCCTTGCAACTCACGTACACGTGCCTCTAGGGTCAAGGTAGGTTTTCCATCCCACTGCCTCATGTCCTCTCCGTGGTCACGCAGGTAAAACCACAGGGTGCCCCGTGGTGTGTACTTTCATATCCTCTCTCTTGAGGAGAAAAACATTGACTCCTAATGGCTGAGATACTGGTCCGTACAGGTGGAGAATAGGACCTATCGTCTTTGAGTTGCTGGACCTCTTGGGATAGTTTCTCTACAGCCGAGACAAGGGAGGAGGAGATAGTTTCTTCAAAATCCAGAAGTCTGTTAACCACCTCATCCACCGTTGGTGCTTCTTCCTCTTTCCAGCACAGTACTGCCAACGAACTGGCATATGATGCTGGTGCGCTCCATACCAACTTCCGCCACATGGGTCGCGTGCACTGGACGTCATCTGGATCTTTGGGTGTTCGGGGGTCATCCAGGTCACTATAAACCATCTCCAGCACGCCTAGTTCTCTCAGGTACTGGATACCTCTCTCCATAGTGGTCCATTTGCCTAAGCGATATATAACATCTTCCTTGAAGGGATACCTTTCCTTTACGCCTGACAGCAGTCGCCTCCAGAGGCTGAGGACCTGTGTCCCTTTTCCGATTGCTTTGTCAATACCCGCTTCCCTAGCAAGGGATCCCAGCTGTTTGGCCTCCTTCCCCTCTAATTCCAGGCTACTGGCCCCATTATCCCAGCATCGGAGCAGCCAGGTAACAATATGCTCGCCTGGACGACGGCTGAAATCTTTCCGCATATCTCGCAGCTCACTCAGGGATAGGGATCGGGTGGTTTCCGTCTCATTTATGAGTTCTTCCTCTTCCTCCTCCTCTCCTCGTGATGGCCCTGCTCTTTCATCATCCCTTTCTAAACAACCTGATCTCCGCTTCCAAGATTTCCTCTTCTGTACAGGGGCAACGGATACCAGCAAGGGTTGGTCCTCTGGTTCAGCTGTAGTGCCTGTTGCTGGGGTTTGGGTAGCTGCAGTGCTTGTCGTGGGGGTTGGAGTAATTGTAGTGACTGTTGCCGGAGCTTGAGTGGCTGCAGTGCTTGTCGCAGGGGTTGGAGAAGCTACGGTGACTGTTGCCGGGGTTTGAGTAGCCACAGGGGTTGTCATGGGGGTTGGAGTAGCCGCAGTGCCTGTCGTGGGGTTTTGAGTAGCCACTGTGTCTGTAGCCGCCCCCGAGACTCGCCGCTCCGCCCGCCCCGATGAGGCACTGCTGCTTGCCCTCCCTCTTTTCTTGTTCCTGAGGGTTGATCTCTGGACAGTATTCCTGAATAGTTGTTTAACCCTAAGCAAGGCCTGAACCACATTCAGGAGACATAGCAATATGAACATGCTTGTTTGAACATCCCAAGGATATTCAAAATTCTCAGGGAATATTGTGGACATCTTTGTGAAGAGGATAGAAGAAAAAGGAGTTTCTGACGATATGGAAGGGAAGATGAACAAGTGGGAGAGAGTGTCCCATCCCATCTCCCCCTTAAATTCATTCTCCGAGGAGAAGCAAGTGCAATTACCAATAATTTCTAAGAGGTGGTTCCCGAGGTACAGAAATGACAGCAGTGCCGAGTACAGATACCAGATTAGACTTATGACCAACGATTTTATCTCCTCATAAAACAGCAACAAAATGATAATCTTGGCCCAGTTCCGAATAATGATAAACAGCACAAACGGGAACATATACTGCAAGCAAGGTATTACATGACCCAACATTGAGAGCCAGCCCCACAACTTTGACAGCCAATACATCAACATTGTGACCAATCAATATAATGGATGCTTATAACAATTTTGCCTTAACACACTTTGGTCAGATCTATCGTTATCTCAACCCTTCGAGCCCCACGTTGGGCGCCAAAAAGGACTGTCGTGGTTTAACCTGGCAGGCAGCCAAATACCACGCAGCCGCTCACTCACTCCCCCCACCCCCCCAGTGGGACGGGGAGAGAATCGGAAGGGTAAGAGTGAGAAAAACTCGTGGGTTGAGACAAAGACAGTTTAATAGAACAGAAAAGGGAGAATAATGATAATAAATAATGATAGAATATACAAAATGAGTGATGCACAATGCAATTGCTCACCACCCGCGCTGACCGATAACCAAGTAGCGATCGGCACTTCCTGGATCACGCCTACCGTTCATATACTGAGCATGACGTCACATGGTATGGAATACCCCATTGGCCAGCTGGGCTGGCTGTCCTGATTATGTTCCCTCCCATCTTGTGTACCTAGCTCAGTCAGTAGGCATGGGAGCTGTCCTTGGACTAGGAGGGCACTTAGCAACAACTGAAAACATCAGTGTGTTATCAACATTCTCCTGATACTAAATCCAAAACACAGCCCTAGGAAGAAATTTAACCCTATCCCTGCCGAAACTAGGACACCTGGCAAAACGTTGCCTCCTCAAACCCAGTTATAGTAAACTCCCTTTTGAATGTAGGTAACAGAGGAAGTTTGTGATTGACTGCAGTCCCTCCTCCCACCTACTTTGTGAAATGAAATTCTGAAAGAGCCTTTCCAAATGAGACCTCCCCCATTTTCAGTCCCCTAAGAGAATGTGAGAAAGCGCTGGTTATCTCTTGGCATCTAGCTTAAAATCCTACCATTTAAAGAAAAATAAAAATAAAATATGAAAAATCTCCCTGCCCCACAGACATAAGTCTATACAACTAATCGTATTGACAAAGGGGTGACTCCTGCCATTCCAAATGCTAAATATTTGAGTTTTGACTATCCAGAACTGTTAGCCCACATCCAAATCTTTACTTTCATACCCCCTACAGGAAGTCCAAAGGACTGCGTGGTGCCCGAAGAGCGTAAAGGGATGGTTCTTCCACACTAGTTCAGCAAGAACAGTTCATGCTCCACCACACAAGTCTCTGGATCAGCTCATTCTTCTTCAACCAGTTCAGTAGCTTTAGCACTGTGAAATAAGATCTTCATGAGTGCTTAGGCTCTTCTGTAAACTCCTCTCTACTCTGTCCTGTAGATTCATTCCACACAGAGCATACAAAAATCAAAAGAAGACATGAAACAAAAGAGGACTGATATGAGAATTCTTTACCCTATGACTACAGCATATGCTCACTCTCTGACAGAATCTGTGTGTGTGTGTGTGTGTTTCCTTAGAGAAGATACTATAGAGTGACCCTTTCTTGATAAGGTTCTTCCTATGTATTCCTTTTGCCCTTTCCCTGCAGTAATATTGCTTAATTATCATTTAACTAAAGATTACATTTCAACTAATGCAATAAAAGTCAGCAGAAGGCTTTATAGGTATGAAACACTGTAATTCATATATACTAAAGTAATGAGAGTTCAGTTGCTGAATATTTTTTTTTCTGTTCTCTCTGATTGGGGAACATTTTTTTTCTTCTTCTCAGTCTTCAAACTCATTGGCTGAAGTGTCTCTCAGGGTAACAATTTGAGGTCTTGACTGAGACTGGAACACATTTTATGTCTTAATATATTGTATATGAGGAAAAAAAAATTTTTGCCCTGAAAACTTTACAGCCTAAATAGTTAAGACAAAAACTTTAAAGAAAACAGGAATAGAAAAGGGAAGGAGTTTCATAAAATCACATCCACTTTCAAAGCCCAGTTTTCCTACAAGATTAAGAAATATCATACGTGACTAGAAGAAACAACCACCTATGCATCACCATCCAGGTCTCACAGAGTATGGCGAGAAGCTCTTGAATCTGTGTAAAGAAAATAAGCAGAGGGGCTGAGGGAGAAATAGGTGTGTCAAGGAAAAGATCAGGGAGAAATTGACACCACGATCTTCCCTGGCACTTCCTCAGAAGATTTCAGCACCAAAAGTAAGTGGTACGAGTCATGAAAACTTTGACAAATTGTATTTGTGACAAAAAAGTCCCACAGTACACTTTTCCATACTGACAAATACGTTCCGTAAGTTTCATCTTTCAGATCTGTTGCATCTGAAGATGCCACAGGATGCTAAAATTTTACATTTTAAGGTAGGGAGAATTAACATGTTCAATGAAGATAAATCTGGTAAGAATTAGCAAATACATGAAACCAATGCTCTCAAAGTCCTGAAACATAAATTGTTGGAGGCAATAAATAGAGAAATATAGACCAATACTACAGATCTGGAGAGAAATGTTGTCAAAGTATCAAACTCAGCCATGGAAGCATAGAGAACTGGCCTCTGAGAAAAAGTTAAATTAGAAATGAGAGCTTTACGTCTGAGTGTCATGAGATAAGAAGCTTTCTTTGGTCATTTTTTTGTCCTTACAATCAAGGAAACAGTATTTAGTCTGGAAATAATAATAAAAAAACCCCTACAAACCCCCCCCAAAACAAACCACAAAAACCAAATAAAAAAACCCCAGAAAGAATATATCAAAGGTGTCTGACAAATCATCAGCTTCTCCTACTCAGACTCACAACTCAAAATTTTGACTTAATAATATTTACTGTTTCCATTATGGCTATGTGGTCTTAGCCATGGGTCAGATCTCTACATTATACATACAAAGAGCAAGGCAATAAGCCTTGAAAGGTCGTATGCAGTATAAACATGGTCACAGCTTATGGTAAACTTTCCTCTGGTGCTATTCTAAAAACCCTACTCTGTCAGGTAAAGAGTTTATGTTTATATATGCACACTTATTTTGAATACTGACAATACAGCACAAAAGCAAGATATGTCAGTATTTTTTTAACGTATGTTCAGCAGCTGAAATGGACATTTTTGTGGTGGTATACCACACAAGTGTTTTTCATGCCTGATGAAGCCTGACTAATCTTAACACTCTAGGACTGTGTCACACTTTCAGGTTAATAAATACTCACTTATTGTAGAAGGCTGGTTGTCAATGCAACAACATACTCTTCAGTTAGCTACTAAGTTTTCCCAGTGTATGTAAATATTTGGGCTTAAATTAAAACAAACAAAAAAACCAGTAAATGCATTTACTATGCATCTTTAAACCGAGCAAGAGTGACAGGAGCAATAGTGAGAGAGATTCTGGAAAAGACATCTCTGCAGAAGTGAAGTAAGCTTTCCCTGGTCTTCCTCCCAGCCTGCAGTCAGAAAGCAGGGCTTGGCTGCGGGCAGCCTCACTGAGGTTGGTGCATCATTCAGGAGTGCCATACAACTGACTGCCACTCTGTGCTTCTCCACAGCTTTACATCATGAATTTGCAGGTCAGTGCCACCAGCACTCTCTCACTCCCTGATCCTGCAAGCCAGGCATAGCTGGCCAGTATAATTTGCGATCTGTCAACAATCAGTTTTGGGCACCTGGGTTCCCAGGGTCATGGTACAGTTAAACCAGCAGGATTCAGAGGAGTAGGCTGGGAAACAAATGCAACTTTCAGTGGTAAACCCCAGCTGTGGCACCTTCTTTGTCGTGGTTAATTGGCTGAGGCTTGTTGTATGACCTGGCAGAGGTCTCTCAAGTGTTTGTGACCTGCTGCTGTTTCATTGGAGGGGAGGGCTGGGGGCAAGCGGGGTTGTTCAGTGCTAAAGGTCTTTGCACTAGTGCATGTGTTGTTCTGCCTGCCTGCTGTTTGGTAACATCATTAAATATTTCATATTTCTTGGCTGTACTAATCTGTTCTTCCAGAAGCAGCCAGAAATGACATTTGCCACAGAAGAGTCTAGAGACCAGCTTTTAGCATGGAGATGGCACAGATTATCAAAATTATATTTATTAATAAAGAACCCTGTCTCATGCCTTTTTATTCCAAACGTAACGGAAACTCATATTGAGATTTTCCGGTATGTTTATGGTCAGCACATTGGCTATAACTTTGCTTTACCCATACGGACTTTACAAGTTGCCCTGCATAATGAGGCCTTCACTTGGAGAAAGTTGCTGAAGTTGATTCTATACTGGGATGTTTTGCAAAATAAAATCAAAATAGATTGCATTTGTTTGGTTTGTCAGTTCAGCTAACTTAATGTTTAAAATGTGTTGTTTAATTTAAAGACATGCGGCTGGATGGATTGGTCCTTTTCAGTGTCTTGTGTTGTGTATTGCAGACCAAAGTCATGTTTCTTTGGAGTGCACCTAAGGACAGAATTTGGCTTTAATGATATACTTTTGGGCAGTCAGGCATTTAACCTAAGAACTGTGTTGTCAGAGAAGGTGTTTGATGGTGGGAATTTTTATGAACAGATTATACAACACTCTTTGGCACCACTTTTCACACAGTCCCTGTAAATCAGGCACAACTGCTTTATTGAAGTGAATGGAGTTAGATCATCATAAAAATGGTGTAAATAAGGGAAAAATTAGGCCCATCAAATTTGAATACTGACTTTCAACATCAGATTTTAAGAGATTATTAGCCTTCAATTTGCAGTGAGACTCTGCTCTTTCACACAGTGAATGCTATTATAGATATAGTCATAATTCTGAGAGGAGAATTCTACTAACACGCACACAACTTAATGCAACCCTGTGAATATAATATTGTCCACTTTTACTTGCCCCACTTTTACTGGAACATGTATTTCACTACTGTATTTCACTGCTCACCACGCTATTAACACTACTCTTTTGGGTTCTTTCTGCTCTGAGTTGCTAAGTCACCTGCAAATAATAATTCTCCCTGCCACAAGTCCAGGAGAGTTTCTGCATATTCCTCAGTGTAGTTAAACCTCTTAACCCCACCAGAAGTTCTTAATGTTTCTAGACCCTGAATTAAACTTCTACAAGAGAAGATTGCTCTATTTTCTGTAAGGAAATCCTCTGAATATTTTTTTTCTTTATACAAACTAAATTGATCCACAACTGAAACAAAGTGTACTTCTACTAGTTCTTAGCATCCCTAATACATTTGTTTATTGCAGATGTTTTATTCTGAGTCACATCAAAACCACAGGGTTGAAGTTGTCATGAGTTGCATTTTATCAGCATAAATGAGAGGTTTTTGCCTCATAGAGTGATTATTTCAGCTCAAGCTGTGACAGTTCTGAAGAGAATGATTACACATATATTAGGCAAAAAATAATAATAATTAATTTTAGAGACACCCTGCAATGCAGTCTTCCATGTGGATTTTTCGGGGTTTTTTTTTGCTTTTAATCCTTGTAGATGACAGTAATTCATTATTCTGTTACTGTGCGTTTGCTGAACTGAGAATGTATGTGGTTTTCATGTAAGCATCCAGCCATTTGTGCAGTTTCCTAATTATTTTCTGATATTGTAGGAAGAAAACCAAGCAATTATGGATTTGGAGCAAATGCATGTGGCTTCATTATTTGTTATTTTAAGCTGTTTAGTTTTGTGAGTCTGGGGAGTTTTCAGAGCTTAAAATAAACCCTTTCATGTTCCCTGATACAGCTAATGTCTAACAATAGTTTAGTAATTCGATCAGCAAGCAGACTAGTTAAAACTATGAAGTTTTCTCAAACACTTCTGTATCAGATTTTTGGAAAGTTTAAATACAGACTATTCTATAGAAAAAAAAAACTCAACAAAACTGAATATGAATCTAAACTCAGAGAGATAAAGTTTTGGGTGGAGACATTCAAATGGGCGATTTTAATTTCATCTGATATATTCTAGCTATGGGGGAAATGAGCTATCAAAAGTATTTATAGAAGAGTATAAAGCCCCCACATATGTAGTTTAGGGGGAAAGAGAATAATATGAATTATTCAGTAAAAAATGAACAGTTAAGTAAGAAAAGAACATTTCAACCTGTTCTGAAAATAAAAACTGTGGGAGCCTTTCATAAACGAACTGTGAACAAATTTATCATGGCCAAAAGAAGATATTTTATTATGTAGTCAGAAACCATTTTATAGAATCAATACCATACATAAGAATTGAGATAAACAGGGAAATTGGATGCGAAAGTGATGTGGCAGTACGCAGCAACAAGTTTAGCATAGACCAACTTGTCACAAAAAAATAAAAAAGAGAGACCATGTCGGGCAGAAGTCATCAACAGGTTTTGCTCATAATCTCATAGGGGTGAGATGACAGGAAATAATATTTTCCCATTAGAAATGTAGGATACGGTAAAATTTTGGCAGGGCTACTACAATGCACACAATGCCAATATATTATTTTGACTGAAAAATAAGATGTTACCTAGAGAGTTTGTAGATAACCCATCTCTGGAAAAATTTAAGGTCAAGTTGGACTGGACTTTGAGCAACTAGTGATCTAGTTGAAGATGTCCCCCCTGGAAAGGGGGTTGGACTAGATGATCTTTAAAGGTCCCTTCCAACCCAAACCATTCTATGATTCTATGAGTCTATGAAACCTCAGTATCTATGACCAATGAGAACCCAACCACAATATGCATCCCCCCAATTACTTTTTTTTATAAGGTAGTTTTTAAGTGACTATGAGGGTTTTGTTTCATTGGTTGGTTTGTTTTCTGTTCAGAAGAGACATCTGCTAAACAAAAGCTCCAAGTGGAAGGCTCCTAGGCAATGGAGAAAATTATTTTCTCTGATTTAATTTTTGTCTATCTATCTCATCAATAATCTTACCTTATTAATCTCACCACTGCAAACCTTACACTTCTGTGTCTTCAAGGTACATTAGGTTTTTAATTTGCAGTGATGGGATTTTAACAAATTATTGTATCTCCCATTTGCCATGAAGAAGCTGTTGTTTTCTGTTATAGAAGAATCTCTTTGTAATATTGCAGCTTGATCTTGCAGTCAGACTGTTGCATCCACAAAGACGGCTAGTTGATTTCACAAGGATCCATTTATTAAGTTGCATTGCTGTATCAGGTCTGTATCCATTTTTAATTTACATTTTTGTTCGAAAGAGAAAGAGGAGAGAATCCTAATAATTACTTGGTCAGTTTTTCTATTTCCAGATTAGTATTTATGTATTTTTCAGATGTCACCTGATCCGCATTAAATGTTTTCTCTATTGATAGCAGAATTTCATCCAAAATGGGAAAATAACCTAATTCTTCATCAGAATTCTCATTCAGAAAGAGTGTTGAAGAATTCTTAACAAACATAACATCAGCAGCCAAAGGGAGGGCTATGGCTGGCCTTCATTTCTGCACTTCCTCTCCCCTTTCACATGTAAAGAAAGGCATTCTTAGGACATGAAGAAATTGAGAGTAAAACCTAATAGACAGGAGACTAAGAAAAATAGGTATTCCAGTAGTACAGATAACTAGGCCAACTAAGGAAAAGACATACGTTGAAAAGTGGTGCAATATTAAAGGAAAAAAGGTTAACTCGACACTGTTTTTGAAATTTAAAATAATGCTAAAGTTTTGGGAAACATAATTCCAAGAATGAAGGCATCCAAGGGACTGAATAATCAGGGAAGCACTTAGTAGTGAACACCCTGGGTTGGTATTTGAAGTGGGTATTTTTGATCTTTGAATTTGTGTATTGAAGCATTTGGAAGAATGTTCAAAGCCAATAAAAACTAACTGAACCACAGGGAAAAAAAGCTGCAAATAATTTGAAAATTTAGATTACTTACATTTGAACTGTATCATGCCAAAGATTTGATGTTTAATTACTAGATGATTGGAAAGGAAACAGATTTCCCCCTCTCCCCCCAATCTGAAGTACTATATATTAATTTTTATTTTTTCTCAAAATTACTTAAATACTCTGGGCGTTACAGGCTGGGATTTTAAACTTTGTTTGCATTTATGACTGTTGGTTTATCTTGTATTCAAGTATGTTTCTTCTGGAAGTCTAATTATCTATGCTTCTAGGGCTATCTCAGCCTCATTCAGCTATTGATGCGAGCTTAGACTTTGCAAGTACTTTATTCTCTTTGAGAGTGTAAAATTTTATTTTGGGAAATATTATGATCCTTGGTATGTCTTTTTCTGAAAATGTTTGACCTTGATAAGCCATAGAGGGGTTATTATCTCTGATCTACAATATAGCCATCTTTGTGTTGAAAAGTAACAGCCAAATCCTGGAGTAGCCCCTGAAGACTAACAAATACTGTAGTTTTGTACAAAAACCTAAAAGCTGTACATTCTTTCCCTTGCACAAGAATGAGAAGTTCATGGAGTTATCACTCCGTATCTTAGCTAGGCATTCATTCTCACTTCTTATCTTATATCAATAGTCACCCTCTAAAAAGTATGTGGTAGTGTCCAGGTGATACATTGTATCCCCTGAAGGACAAAATAATGGAGGAAAAAAATTGGAGAAATAGCTGGTAACACTTATCTGAAACACAGCAAGGCAAAATTGTATGCAGAATGGTGTGCAATTACCAATAATGTGTATGAGAAAGGGAAGATTACGCTAAGTGTTAAAAAGACCAAGTTTTTGAGTCAGACGTCACACAGGTTAGTTAACATAGAGGTCATACAGGTTAATTAATCACCAAGAGAAGCACACAGTATGGCAGGATAGACAGCTTGTTTGATGGGCAAGATGCATTCAGTGCAATAGCACCTCTATGTGACAGCAGAAGCAAAGGCAATGCAACACAAAAGACCGTTTCTTGATGAAGGAAAAACCTACAGAGTGAGATCCACTATGTTATCCTACAAAAGAAAGCAGAACGGCTAATATGGTGACAAATCATCTTTCTGAAGGACTGCAGCACATAGGCATCTCTTCAGATACTTTTTAATCCCATCAGTGTTTCCACCAGCGTTTACCAGGCACCATGTTAAATATCTTGGTACTTGCTTGTGACCCATCATACACACATTACAACAGAAGCAGCTTGTGAAAACACGTTTTTTCAACTTTAGCCTGAATTGGGTGGCAACCACGAGAGTGTGGTCAGTGAACAGACTTCCTTGAGAGGTGGGCGATGCCCCATGCCTGTCAGTGTTTAAGAGGCATTTGGACTATGCCCTTAATAACGTGCTTTAACTTTTGGTCAGCCCTGAAGTCATCAGGCAGTTGGACTAGATCGTTGTTGTAGGTCCCTTCCAACTGAACTATTCTGTTCTGTTCTGTTGTATTCTATTCTATTCTATTCTAAATTGGCTGATTCCTCATTTGCTCATCCAGGCAAACAAGTTAGAGGTGAAGGAAGGAGATCCAGGCTACGTTGAACCAATGTAAAAGAAAAGGTATTCCTCTCTGTTATTCTGCATTAAACCAAACCAAACAAAAAGCGCTGGATTCAAAAGAAAAGAACAGAAAAAAAAGCCATTTATACCACTTATAACAAAAATTGTTTCTGCTCCATTTGGGTTAATTTTAACCCAAAAAACCCAATGGAAATGAAGTTGTAGATTCAGATATATTTTGCAAAATCAGGAGGCAGATGGTGGTTTACTTTCATTGAACACCTCAGCAGTCATGAGATGTGAGAATGCATCAGAAGTTCCTCCAACTGTGAGGGATCTACTTTCAAGAGAGAATACTATATCTATTGCCACAAGATTTTTGGAAGAGGGCTGCTCTCCAGCTCTCTTACTGATGCTGTTCCTCTGTGTTGAAATATTTAAATCTTTATTGAGCTAAAGAGGAAGGACAAGAATAACTTGATAATTTGGTAGGTAGGAAGCTTACCTGGAAAACTGGACATTTTCCAACTCAGTCCCTACATTAATGAATATTTATGTATATTATGACAGTGGATAAAATCCTGATACTATTTAAAACTCTGGAATTTAAAGTCCTACTAAAACTTTGGATTCAGCAAGACACTCAATTTTCTGCTATGTGTTCACAACCCTGTTTGATCCTAAAATGTCTAAATAAATATAAACAATGATGCAGGGACCAGAACTGCTTCAGAAACTCATCAGAATACAGGAGCAGATATGCTTACTCATACCCTGGAGTTACTACAAGCGGAAACCTTCCAAAGTGTCTACATCAAAATAAAAGCTCTCACAAAGACAAAGGTAATTTACAATATAAAGCTGCTGGAAGAAGGAAGGGGGAGACATTCGGAGTGATGGCGTTTGTCTTCCCAAGTAACCGTTACGTGTGATGGAGCCCTGCTTTCCTGGAGATGGCTGAACACCTGCCTGCCAATGGGAAGCAGTGAATGAATTCCTTGGTTTGCTTTGCTTGCATGCACGGCTTTTGCTTTCCCTAATAAACTGTTTTTATCTCAACCCACTAGTTTTCTCACTTTTACTCTTCTGATTCTTTCCCCCATCCCATGGGGGAGGAATGAGCAAGCGGCTGGGTGGGGCTTAGTTGCCTGCTGGGGTTAAACCACGACAGAGGGTTTTGTTACAGTACTTAGGAAACCACAGACCTTGTTTGCTGACTACCAGCTGTTCATTACCCCTCTTTCCCTAAAAGTTACCACCCCAACAGCTGAGCTACAGTAATCATGTGGCAGCTCCTAGTCCACTTCAGTACAAAGTCAGAGAACTTGTTAAAAACACCGAAGTAAATTACCATTTACTATGGTTTATGAGTAATAGATGGGTGAGATTCAAACTACTACCCAAACATTTGTTGATTCTGCTGGGGTACTTATTTGGCCTCTTGATTGGGTTGCAACATATTCCAGTGTCTACCTCTTGGCTCCTATTGAAAAGACCAGACTTAAAACCTTAATTTGGCCCTCGTGATAGATAGCCTTTCTCTGCTGTGCTGATTATTAGCAAGTAATGTCTTAAAGCACTTCAAAACTAAAAATTCTCATGCAACTTCAACATATTTTGTTAATACACAAGAATGTGCTAGCAAACTGTTATCTAATACCATCTCCCACTATATTAACAATCATATTGTATGCGATGACACATGTTCCTGGAGAAATCATGGGCATACTGCAGGTGGGGAGATGAGAGTTTGCTGTGTATGCATAGAAATTTCACACTGCTATAAACCATTCCAGACTGGGGAAACAATCCCCACCCACACTCATTAACAGAGGCTCAAAACGAGATCTAGACCCACCTCTGGCATGCTTCATCGAGCCCTGATTTTGCAGTCCCATCTGTTCTTCAGAACTGCCAGTTCATCTAGCAACCAATCACATTAAACATTTTTAAACTGTGAGAGGAGTTAGCCGGAGCTCTTAAAAAATTGTTCCTGTCATCTACCATCAATTTTCCCATTATCATTGACAGCAGGACCAACCCATGGCCAATACCCATTTTCACTTCCAGCTGAGAGAGAAAGTTCCCCCACAAAACTTTATTTAAGTTAAAACACAAATTTTGTTCAGCTGAACTTCACCGGCTGAGGACTCACCCATCCCTCAACAAAAATGTAGAGAGGAACTACTTTTTGGCCCTAGAATTATGACTGAAGCAAATTTTATCAGCTAAAATCAGCTTAGAATTCTCTGTCTACATTAAAAATTGGATACCATACATTACTATGGGTTGAAGGAAATATTTTCCAGCACTTTAGCGAAATACCCACTTAGACCGATGTTTTGTAAAGGAGCTTCGACATTCTTTGGAAGCTTTGCTCCAAACTCTCATAGGGCCCTTCAAAAACCTAGTCCATCATTAGCAAGATCGCTGGATAGCCTACCCCTATGCTAGTAAAACATAGGGCCATGCAGAACAGAGCAGTGGCACACAAATTGCCTGCTGGTACTTGAGAAATGTACACAGGAATTGTCTGCAAACATCTGAGTCAACACCAGCCCCTGGTGCACTGGGTAGCATTCCTTCAGGACAGACCACAACTTCCAGGGCCCAGCCACGTCCCCCAGGCACTGATTGCTTTACTCATACAGACCTAGCTGCTGAGTCCAAAAATGTTGCTGATCCCTTAAAAAATTTTCTTCTGAATTAGCATTAAAATACTCTCAAATGGAACCACTAAGTTTAGTGGTCACTTGAAAACCTTGAATATTACTTCCATAACTCTAAAGATTGTTTTTTTGCTGATAAGCCTGGCTTCTGAAGAAGTTCAAGTTTTTCTGAGGATGTTCAAACACAAGTAGACCTGGTTAAATGTGGCTGGATAGAGTGCAGAATAGATATTATGCTATAGCATCACAGATTTTCACACCAATGTGGAATTTTTTTGCCAGTGTGTATGGCAATGTTTGTTTTGCATATCATCTTACAGCCTATGCTTCTTTACAGATTTCTTTGCTCCATTTTCTTCTATAACATTAAGGACTAAACAATATAAATATTACTTTGTGGCATGTTGAAAATAGGCTTATATTCTTTTTCTGTCTCTATATTTTGTTCTTATTTCACTATCATTGATATATTCCATTAATACAATAACATTTACTTTGAAAATTCAATGAAAATTTGTCCAGAAGGCACACAGAAAAATAAAAGAAAGGGAAGTCTACTAATTATTATTCAGCTTCCATTTATGGAGAATTACCTTCTCAAAGATAAATATTAGTTCCAATGCGAGACTGAATCAGCAATTTGTAACAGTTCAGAATTTGTTCTCTGCATAGCTCCAGGACAGGGAAATAGGAAAGGTGTCTTTAATTTTCTTTAGTTTTGAAGATGGCCAAAGACCATTTAAATTAATAGCTTTATGTGAAGCGGTGGTACCCAGACCTTCAGTGGAGAGGGACCATAGAGTCTCCTATTTAACTTATCAGAGATCACATTTCATGACACTTCCCACATAATACAATTGTCTGAGCCCTTCTCACACAACAGGAGCTGCCTACATTTATAGGTTTGGGAAATGACAGAAATAGGAACAGTTTATATGGCTTGAAGTCTCTTCCTCTCTAAATCTGAAGGGACAGAGAAGAAAAGAACCTGATAGTGGGCAATGGACCCAAAGGAACTGCCATGGCAAGACAAATTCACAGGCTATAGTTGCATCCCCAGCAAAGACAGCCTTCCAAATTGCTCCACTAGCCAGGAATAAATCAAACATCTTCTAAGCCACTGGCAAATGTCTCCCCTCACTGTCATGCAGTGTCTCCGCATAAGACAAGTTAGTTTTGATGAGTCACCTGCTGCAATCAGCTGAGATCAGCTGAGTACCCTGACTGCTCAGAGAGACTGAAGCTCCCCCATTGGAAATCTGGGTTGAACCACCACCCTGCTTTGTCCCATGCCCTCTGTGGACTGATCCTTGACTGGCTCTTTTGCCTCCTTCCTCCAGTGAGAAGCAGATACCCTATTATTTACAGTGTGAAAAGGGGTTGTAATCGTACTTGCTCATGTTTCTTTTGCTTGAAGAAAATGTACATAGGGCAGAGGATGGGAGATGGAGTGATATTGTACATCAGGAAATCTACTAGCCAGGCAAAGCAGTACATTCATTGCTGTTGGAACCTCATCTCTCTTGCTGCAGACAATTTTTTCTTGCCTTGGTCTCTTGAATCTGTGGGGTCAATGAAAGGCTTTCTGTGACTAAGATGATCCATTTTTGCTCCTATGAATAGTAGTTAATGAAAAAGTAAGATAGCAATCTATACGAGAGTTGAGGAATATTACTCTTATTGTGATTAGCCATTGTTTCTTAGTCAGGTTTCCATCTCTACTAAATGTCACCAGCAGATATGAAGGGGAGCATTCAGGTCAAAATCACATGATATCTGAGTTCTGATTGAACAAAACTATATGCTTTGCATTTTCCTCTGTATTCTAGTATTGCAGAGAAAAAAATCTGCAAAAACAAAATCTGGGGAAGTACAGAAAAAAGAAACAGCTCAGAATGTAGCAATCAGGCTTACTTCTAAATGCATAATGTGGATGATATTGAGGTGAATACCCACAAGGAAACTTGAATAAGCTGGTTCTGGCATTTAGATATTTACTGTCTTTGTCAAAACTGCAATTTAAAGAGCATAGAACCTTAATTCTGTACTCCCTGAAATACAAAAGAAGAGAATCATGGTATCATTTGACTGATTTATTCTGCTTCTTTCTTCAAGAGTATCTGCATTTTATTCTCTTGAGAAGACTAGTATCTTTCAGAAAAGCAGACTGGGAAGCTAACCAGGTATTGTCAATGCACCATCACCTTGCAGCTGGGAATGAATTTGATGAGCTGATTCCTGGTGACACAGCTTTTAAAATACAGGTAATGTAAATGGAGAATCTATACAGTTGTCAATAGTTTTGGAAAGCTTATTTGTCATCACCCCAAAGTTTAGAAGCAGACCAGCTAAAGTTTTCTCATCCCTGGATGGCATTTTGCAGCAGATAATGTCAGATTGCTGGGCTAAGACTAGAAGCAGTTAACACTGTACACAGTGGGGTGGTGAGAGGATTAACACCCCCAGATCCAGATCCAGATCCAGATTGGAATAGTCTTAAAACTCAGTAGCATGCAGTTGCAGCGGTTTGTTCAAAAATATTTTGATTTTTACAATTAATATATCATATTTTCTTGGAGTTATCAAAGCTTACAACAGAGAAAATCATTCATTACATACATTTTGTGAGATTCAGACCTTGCTTTATGTTTGTGATATTTTGTAAACAGTGCAAAGAAGCAATGAGAAATTGTTTCTAATGGTCCTGACCTTGCCTTGCGCTGTGCTGGGGTAAAGTGACATGAAGATCTATGTTCCTAAATGGTATTTAAAAAAAGGTGTCTTCAAATGCAGAATCAATTGCTGTGTCACTATTTCATGATAGTTAAATGATACTGTAGGAATCAAATACAGATGATGCTCTTTGTTCTTGAGATGTGACAGCTCCTTCAGCTTAAGGTATCTTTATGGTTGCTCTAATGTGTACCTGAAGATATATTTGATTTAAATTACTTTAAAGTCACGGGTCACAAAGAGCACTTCAATGCCTTCTTCACTCAGCTGCATCAGCTGATTAGCTGCAGCCAAGATTCCTACAAGGAAGCCTGATGCCTCACCTAAAAAGCAGGAAGATGTTTCTACAAGGGTTCTAGTGGGAATTACAGGTCCCAACTATAATCAGACCCAGGAAAAACTTTCTCAATGTTGGTTTGGACCAAAGTGTAGCCTTCTCAGTGTTTTTATCCAATCAAGCTTTGCTCATATGATGACAAAAACTACATGTCATCATAAAATCCTATGACACCTTTTCCCTCTGAAATTTAGATCTCCTTTCCTAGGACTTATACTGGACAGTGACCTTTCTTTGTCTGAATATGAAGACATTACTGAATGCTTTGAACATACCCTAGCGGGTTTTCTATTTGGTTCGAATTCTGTCGGTTCTGTCCAGATTTTTTTCCAGTGTGAAAACTGTAGGAATGCAAGTCGAATGGGAGCTATTGAGCAATATACTGACTACAATGTCCACTCTACTCCTTTACCCAATCCTTCTGAAGCTAGGCAGTGACTTGTTCCCTTTCAGTTTTTCTTTCAGAGTCATTATTCTAATGATGGTGAATCTGGACATTATTCAGACACTGAAAATTACATGATTTTATAGTGAGGAATATTTTTAAATATAGGAAAGAAGAAAGATAAATCCTGGAAGACTCTCACCTTCAACAAATGCTATTTCAGGTAAGGAAGATGTTACATGAACCAACCATAGCATGGTCCCAGGACAGCTTACTTCAGAAGGTGTTACAGCTGGGTGGAAAGGAGAATTTCTGTCCTCTGGGAAACTTTACTATTTGATGTTTGTTTTCCAACTAGTATATTTCTCTTCATTGGCAACCAAAGACAAGACCATCCTTTGAATATATTTGTGGAGTTGATGGGGCATGGTGATGAGAGCAGGAGATTACTTAATGATCCTGTGGAAAAGAAGTATTTGGAGCACCATGGTGCACTGATCATAAATGCTCTGCTTTCCCGGGGCTACAACTCTTAGGGCAGTAACCAAGCACTGCTTAATTTGCACAGAGTGCATAGCTCTCTTTGTCCAGGTGGCAAGAGAGAAAGGCACAAAACGTGATGCTCCTATAGCAATTAGTAGTGGCCTCTAAGAAGCAAGGGAGGTCCAAGATTGCTTCTACACCCAACAGCTGCAGTAAAAATAGGAACCCTAATCCTTTATCGTGCTCTGCCCCATATTGCTTCTATTTTACCTTGTATGTCAGATTTAATGCTCCCTTCCCTAAACCGTTTGGAAACACCAAATGTTCAGCCTTTGCTCTGGGATCCCAGCCCATGTAAATAACACAGAGCTTATTCAAGGGCTTCTCTACATCTCTAATGTCACTTTCCATGCACAGCAGTATCAGAATTGGGACTGAGGACAGAAAAAGAAAATCTTACAGCATTGAAAGTTGTTAAGTGTCTATATAATAAGTATCAAAGACCCAGGCTTATTATAGATGTGTGTATGACTAGATAGTTTGTGTAAATTTAATTTTGTATGTGTATGAAGATAATTGATTGGGTATACAAATTCTCAGATCACACGGCACTGAGGGACCAATTCTAATCTCAAATGAATAATTTACAGTGTGACAAATCTTGAATATCTTGTTGCTGTCATTACAAAAGCCAGCTGCAAGAGGATTGTTCACTCATCATCTGAGATTCACTGTTCTTTCTTTGTTTGAAAAATGTGTTCAGGAGTGACTTCTATGGACACATTGCACTCATCTAACTTTCCATAAAATGCAACTGATTGGGAAAATATACCTAATTGACAGAAATAATTTAAAACCAAGTGGCTACTTGATGAAGGCAATCCCTTCTCTCCTTCTGCATCTGTTTCTTTTCAAAGATAACATTGAAAGAACTCAAAACTTTTTCAGTTCGTGTAAGTTTGACATTATTTTATTTCCACCTGAGTCACAAAATGATTCATCATGGAAATGAAAAGCAAAGAGGAAACTTGTTGTGGTTTAACCTGGCAGGCAGCCAACCACCACACAGCCGCTCACTCACTCCCCCCTCCCCCATAGCGGGATGGAGGAGAGAATTGGAGAGAAAAAAAAAAAGTAAAATTCATGGATTGAAATAAAGGCAGTTTAATAGAACAGAAAAGGAAGGGAAAATAATAATAATAATAATAATAATAATAATAATAATAATAATAATAATAATAATAATAATAATAATAATAATAGCAGCAACAACAATAATGATAGAATATACAAAATAAGTGATGCACAATGCAATTGCTCTCCACTCGCTGAGCGATGCCCAAACAGCAATTGCTACTCCCCGGACCACACCTCTTATTTATATACTGAGCATGACATCATATGGTATGGAATACCCCATTGGCCAGTTGGGTCAGCTGTCCTGGCTGTGGTCCCTCACAGCTTCTTGTGCACCTGGCAGAGCTTGGGAAACTGAAAAGTCCTTGACTATAGACTACTTAGCAACAACTAAAAACATCAGTGTGTTATCAACATTCTTCTCATCCAAAACACAGCACTAGGAAGAAATTTAACTCTATCCCAGCCAAAACCAGGACAAAACTTTAGAGCCCTTTAAAAGGTGTAGTGTACTTAGATAGCAGTGCTGCAGAGACAATACTAGAACAGAGGAATCCTGGAACTAAAATTTCCATGAGACATTGCAGATAGTATCATAGCCATGATGTACGGACCTATGTTCATTTCTCAGAGGCAGGGGAGGAAGAGAAGGGGTACATACAGTAATACTCAGGAGAAATGCAAGAGCAGAAAGAACCATGGGCTAGAAAGATGAAACCTTCATTAAAATTAATGTACTAACAGAACATGATTCAGCAGAACTGAGATGGAGAAAATATAGATTCCCTAACATAAGACAACAGCTGTTCTACCTGCTAGCCCTACCTTTTGATATACTTCCTGCCACTTTAGATGTCAACCAGTTTGACAGGTTGATGAAAATGACAGGGGAGAGAGACAAATGACATATGACTTGACAAGTCAGCATGCCACTCTGAAAGCCATAAAAGACAGGATAGACAAGTAGAAAAAGAAAGGGTAAACCCAATACAAACAGAGTTTAAAAACAATAAATTTTATTGTCCAACAAATTACACAAAATTGTGTAACTCAAAAATTGTGAGTTTGGTGAAAAAAAAAATTAAAATCAAGAATTATTACCAAGTTTCTGTTTTGTTTTGTTTTTTTTTTTTTTCCCCCAAATCACTAGCTCATGTTCTGGAGTTGCTCTCAAAAAAATATAAAAGAGAGAAATTTACTTCTAAAAATTTAAAGCTGAGATTCAAGCAATCTGTTTATTCCAGATGATAGGAGTTTATGAAAAGCACCAAGTGCTGAAAAATGCATGAAAAAAAAGATTTGGCAGAAGGAATGAGCAAAAGTCCAGTAAAAGAAGATGGAGATGCAAGAAAAGTTTTGTATCATTGATGCTAATGAATCCCAGCTTTGCCATTCTGGAGCTGGGTTGCTCATTGGTTGGGGTGGGGTGTTTTGGGGGGTGAAAGTTAACCTAGGGGTCACAGGTAAAGACAAATTTTGAATTTTTTTTTTCCTGTATTGAAGAATGTTTCGAATGGAGCAGTTAAAAGATATAAAGGGCATTGTAAAATTCTGTCAGTAATTGAAAGCAGACAAGAGTTTTATATAGGGCTTACAGAGCTAAAAATTTTGTAGCATAGCATGCTGCTGAAAGGACATGAGAATTTAGCCATAGCTAAGGAGCAAGAATGAGTGCCATGCTAGGTCAACTGATAGTAGCAGAAAGAGGTCCTCCTTTAAGTGTTCATCAGAACTTTGTTTTTCAGACTTTCAAGAGCTGTTCATCTTTAATTTGTTGTTCTGTCATTCCTTCTTCTGGCTTTGCAGCTTCCTTTGTAATATGAGCTAAGTTATTTACTGCCTAAAAATAAAATAAAATAAAATTACCAAGCTGTGATTTTATGTGCAATAGAAATGAAATCTGCAAATCAGCTACTTCAATGACAGGTGTATATTCACCAGGAATACCCAAAGGAATGTATTTTACTTCCTACTTCTTATGTTACTTTCTGATCACAGGAGACAAATTGAATACTGAATTAATTTTGATCAAACAAAACATTTCATCTTTGACCTCCACACAAGGAAAAAAAATGCTGTACAAAGTAGACTGGCACCAGAGAATAAGGATCTAGCTGAGAGGTAAAGGACAAGTTTATTTTATTTTCCTAACTTTCACAGTATGACACAAAAGTGCAAACAGCAAATGTCTTCATGGGGAGCTCACTAGAGTCCTTGGTGAGTCTTCAGTGAATTCTTTCGCATTCTTCTCCCTCAGAAAGTAGCAGCAGATGTGTTCACCCCATGATGCTACATAATTGCTCTGAAAGATACTATGAACACAAAGTCTCCATAGAAAATGTATTGTTGATGGCCCACAACAACACAACAGAAAAAGTAGCATGCCTAGGGATAAAGAATAAAATTCATGAAGACAACTAAGTGATTTAGAAGCCCAAGTTCCATTTCCAAAGGTGAAGTATGTTTGTAAGCCCAAATCCTCAGAAGAATATAGGACTTAGTATAGGATGCAGTAAACTCAGTGGTGCCACAGCTAGACTGCTACCAGTACCTGAGCTAGTCAATTTAAAGTTGGCTCATGTCTCTGTGGTTGCAAGACTACCCTGAGGGTTATTGACTCAAACGCCTAATTCATTTCTGAAAATGGGACTTAGGACTCTTAGCTGGCTTAGACCCTTTGGAAACATATAGGATATGACTCAGCCTTGCAAGGCCCAAAGTGCCTTTAACTACTATTGCCATCACAGGGAACTGGAAACATCAGAAGAAAACAAGCAAAACACAAGTGTGAGAGTTAACAGAATGAAGAGAAAGAACTTGCTTTTTTTTTTTCTTTTTTATGTAGCAACTACTGCACAGTGTTTAATTTTTAATAAAAAATAAGATTGATTTCATCATATATTTATCTACGGTTGGACTCGATGATCTTAAAGGACTTTTCCAACCTAAATGTTTCTATGATTCTATGATTCTATCTGTAAGTATAGTGATTATACATGGTGTTTATATATGTCTATGTCTACATACTTTAACGATACTGCTAAGCATGACATGACGTATCAAACCAAGCGGTAAACCAGGCATAAATCTAATACACCTGTGCCAGGAACCTATGCATGTAATGATTAATGGACTGAATAAATACCACACATACAGTAATCTCCCTTCAGAATATTCCCAGTTACCCTAGATAATTAATTGTTGCTTCATCGTCCTTTGCTGCATATTTTGATTACCTAAAAGAAAGTCTCAAAATATGACTACACTTTCAACAGGTATCTGTTCTTGTACAGTAACCATGTATTGCTCAGCCTTGTCTTGTAGACTCACCAAAGAGATCAGATCAGAGGAATACAGTTGTTGATACAGCAGCAAACTTATGAGTAAAAAGAAAAACCAGAGAGTATGTTATTGTTGTCATGCTCTGAATATGTAGGATTTTCCTACCAAGAACACCTATAGTTTGCTCCATTATTAACCCGTAGCAACCATATGTAGAAACATGTTAAGAATTTTTCCTTTTAATTTATGGTGCATAGATATCCTGAAGTAACTGCATCTAATCTATTGAAAGCATCACTTCAGCTTGATGATAAGAGTTTTCTATGACGGAAAGGCAAAGAAACTTGCAAGAAAGTCAGCTGTATTGTCTTGAAATTTATTACCAAGCTTTAGCAAAACACAAGACAAGTTCTGAGTGATATTCGGACCTATTTTTCTAATCTGTTGTTTTACCACCTGCCCAACATATTTTTATTCTCAGCTGCTCCATCATACATACTCTCCATCTGAAGTTCTTTCATAATGATAAATGTAAAATATTTTTGTTTTACTACTTGGGTACTTGTAGAGTAATTCTTCCCTGGAAATTGAAATAACTTTTAGATCCCTAAAGCTGCATTGGCTTTATGCATGAGGAACATAATCATATATTATTTGGAATGGTGACTTACTCCACCATATTCTGCAGTAATGACTTTTGTTTTCCTTTTACTGAAGTAGACACGTATCTTTTGTTTCTTGTACTTCAGTTTGATATCATTGAGGCTAAAAATGTATTTGACCAGGCTCATTTAAGGTGAGGACTCCCTTCAGTATTCACGTTATTACTTTTGTCACTTTCTTCTTTCTAATCTGTCTTGCAAGGATCTCATATATTAATTTTTCTTTCAGTTAAAATGGCATAGGTCTGATAGTGCCCTCATTACCCAAACTGTTATTTCTCCCTCTGGCCTCACAAACTGTATTAAATGATGTTTCTTTGGGGAAGTCCATCAATGACATTCTGAGTAATGCTTTAAACGATGGCTCTCAAATTGGATTTAATTTACATTTAATAAGACATGTATTGTATGGCAAATTAATTATAACTGACTGTTGAATGTGGTTTATGAAAATTAATACTTAAGGAATGAATAGTATGTTTATAATATATAAGGTTACAGAACATCAATTATATTTCTTTCCAGTAATGAAGTGATATTTGTTTGACATATGTTAATTATTTACTCAGGTTTAAAAGAATAATTATCTGAGCTCTGTAAACATGCTCTATTAATTAAAAAAATAGATAGAAGGCTTCACAAAATATCAAAGGGATTTTTGTTTTTTTTAACTAACTCTTTCTTTTCTGAATGTTTTTCTACTGGTAATTTTGAATTTCATCACTTCTGTAAGTGACTCCAAATTAAGTAATGTCAAAATATCTTTGTAGCTATAAATTTGCACTCAATGCTCTTTAAACAAGGGATAAATTAGGTATCATATTTTCAAGGTACAGTTCTTTGCAGGGTGTAGGGTTTTTTTAGTATCTTTGGGCTACAATAAATCTGAAAGAAACTAATGGATAAGAAGAAGTTTCATTCTCATATGAATTTTTTAAGGTATGCACTTCAGAGAAAATTTGATTGCAAAGTTTTGGTTGCTTAGCCAAGTCAATTCAAATGATGTACTAGAAATACATCATATTGTTTTGGTAATTTTGTTTGTGGGTGGTTTTTTTTACTAGTCTTGCATTACAGTTCAATTTTTCATAAACTTAACATTTTCCAACTGACCTTTATATCATCTCACTTTTACTATACAAGTCTTATAAAAATCTATTAAAATATTTCACATAGATATTTAATGAGCTTTTCAAGAAGCGTTAACTACCAGCAGTACAATGGACCTGATTCTTCATCATCTTGCTCCTTCTGCAGTCATTGGCCTTTGTGCAAAGTACGGTAAGCGAACTGTAAAACATGACAAAGTACTTTTGTAAGTCTTTACCCTACTGCTCATAGGTTTAAGTGAGTACTTAAGGAGGAAGTAAAAACAACCCTATTCACTACAGAATATAGCTGGTTTCTTCTAGTCCCCAGTTCTGGTCACAAGGTTGATCACATGGACTGGAGTGTCATTTCCATTCCTGTAGTTCTGACAGGAAGAAGATTTCCCACATTTAATGCTGTGTATATTCTTGAACTGATACATGTGTATGGTATCAAATTGACCTTTCCGTTATTTTGCAGTTTTGACTGGATAGCCAGTCCACTTTTTCTTCTATATGCTACTATAATAAGGCTATAAACAATGCAGGAGTCAAGTGACCACCCAATCAAAGTATAAAATATTGAAAAGGTCAAAAGAGTGCAGCTCACTACTAAGATTCATTGAATATAAATTAGGCATTAAACTCCTGATACCTCGTTCCCTTGACTGAGTAGTAATGAGAATGGAAAATGGCAGAAAATTAATCCCTTCTCATTAAAAGCTTGTAATGAGAATGTGGAACTTGGTAGAAATGTAACCTGTTCTCATTACAGTCTTCAGGAAAGGGTCTTCATGGTCTTCTTCAGATGTCATAGCAGTGAACTTTTGCTCCCTAATAAAATAATACAGGGAATGTGGTTACATTACATACAACTCTGCACAGTAAAATCGTCCTAAAGTGACATAACCTTTTTCATTCATTGACACTGGAATTTCTGCTGTATCTATACTTCATGTTAATGTGAACACACATCTGTGTCAGTTGTGTTTTCAGTGCTGCCTAAACCAGGTATATGCCCACACCCCATTGAATTTCAGTGTAATTTGCAGATTAAGTTTCCTTAGAGTCTTTTGCAAAGGCTAGCTAGAGTCAAGAGTGACATAAAATGAATATCCCGATGATAATTATCCAAATAAAAATGTGTACACATAGGTTAATGAGTGCAGATTATCAGTGGGATAAATACCAGGAATGTGCTTACACACCTACCCACACACACACAAATTTCTCACAGAAAAGGACCCACAGGTTTCTATTCTCCACATTAAATTCTGCTGTGCCCACAACATATTATTTATCACAGTGAATTTTACATGCTCCTTGACTTTGAAGTGTATCCAGACTTTTCTTTAACAGTATTTAGATTGTGAAAGCAGGAAAAGTAAAAAACAAACAAAATACTGCAACTAAACAAATCTGTATTTTGTTTTCCATGAAAAAGTAGGTATAAAATAATATATTTTGAGGAAGTCTATAAATTAATGTTCATTTTGGTTCTCAGTAACTGAATACAGCAATCAGGAATATAACCAACAAGTACATTTATTTTTGATACTGAAAATACACGGCAGAGCTGTTTGGTGATGAAATCTGAGGAGAAAAAAAAAAATCACATAGTGTTCAGTTAGGTTACTGGAATTATTTTTTTCCTACTCCATGGCAGTGCTGGGATACATTTGTCCCTATAAGAAGAGTGACCCCTGCACACTGGCTCTGTGTAGCAGTGCATCCTGGCAGGTGGTCCTGGACTGCAGATGACCAGTGGGGCTTTGTTCACATCTCCTGCCCCAGGACCCACACAGCAAGTGCAGTTATTTAGTCAGTGAGGCAGCTCTACCAGGCATTTTATGTTGCCGCATTGGGAATCAAACCACAGTGCTCCTCTGGGATCTGGTAAATCTTTGATGCTATGAGAAGGGGTTGTTATGAAGTGTGGAGGGTATTAATGAACTAGAGAGAGAAGGACTTCTGTAGGAGAAGAAATTCCCAGCCCACTCCTCTGCATACACACACTCGCACATTCACACATATTTTTCCAGGGCTATAAAAACTCACATGTCAACCAGACACAGCCAAACTGAAGGTCTTTCCATGTAAGCTCCAGCCCACTTTGTGCAGCAGGAAATGATAGTGCTCAACGCTATGGCTGCTCCAAATACCCTTGACAGCTGCAGGATGCAGAACTACCCACAGGCAACCCAGAAAAAGCATCTGTAACTTAGAACAGCAACCTGGCCTGTCTAAATTATGCTGGCAGCAGTTCTGGCTCTTGAAACACTCTACAACTGGGAAAGTAGAAAAGGGCTAATCTCACCTCTTTCTCCTGATCTGGCTGCACCAGTGTGTGAAATGACTCCCACTATCAACCTAAGTGTATTTTCTTGACTTTGTGGGTCAAGAAAATACATATGCACGCATAGACACACACATTCTTATGTATCTTCCCCAGCACTTCTCTCTCTCCCTCTCTCTGTATGGGTAGATGGATGGATAGATTAGATAGATGCTTTTTTTTGTCTCTGAAAATGGTCAGGAAAATGGCCATTTTTGATTTGACATTTCTCGCAAAACTATTGTTAACTTCTACAAGCAACCTGCTCTTCCTAATATTTTTCCTACTATTATTTTATTGAAATTTTATGGCAATTTCTTTAGCAAAACATTTTAAGATATGCCAGTTAGTTTCATGTCAGTATCTGTAAAAAAAAATAACTTTGACATTTAAGGAAGTGTTGCCTAGGAAGAAAGAATTGTACTGCAGATCCAAAAGGGACCTGGTATACTGCAGATTTCCCTTCACACCAAGGGACTCTGGAAGGAATACTTTCTCAGTGAAGCCAGATTCAGTCCAGTGTCCTGTGCAGCCTACAGGGACTCACAACTTTGGGCAGATCAATGCCACTAGCAATAATCAACCTTGCAGAACCAGCAAATATACCAACACCTAAGACCAACACTATAGATACTTTAATGTCTATAAACTTCCTAAAACTTTTCCAAAAAGACCTCCTTATCTGTAGTTTATTTCCATGTCCATACAAAAGACTCGCTAGCACAAAGACATGTGTTCTTTAGCTATCTACCAATTTCTCATCCCACAAAAACTATGTCCTTTCACAAGTTTTGTGAAATACCTATGGGACACATTCCCAAATATGTGATTTCATTTTCTTTTTTCCTTTGATTTTCCTGAGGATTAAACTGCAGATTTCACAGCATCCTCTGTCATGGGCCCGTGTCATTTTGCAGCTTCTCCTCATAAGCTTTTCTTATGAGGAGCGGCTGAGGGAACTGGGACTGTTTAGTCTGGAGAAGAGGAGACTGACGGGAGACCTCATTGCGCTCTACAACTACCTGAAAGGAGGTTGTAGCGAGGTGGGTGTTGGTCTCTTCTCCCAAGTAACTAACGATAGGATGAGAGGAAATGACCTCAAGTTGTGCCAAGGGAGGTTGAGATGGGACATTAGGAAACATTTCTTTACTGCAAGAGTGGTCAGGCCTTGGAAGTGGTTGAGTCACCATCCCTGGACGTATTTAAAAGACATGTAGATGAGACATTTAGGGACATGGTGTAGTGGGTATGGTGGTGTTGGGTTGACGGTTGGACTCGATGATCTTAGAGGTCTTTTCCAACTTTAATGATTCTATGATTCTATGATTCTCACCAAATACTCTCTTTCCAATATATATTTTAAAATTAATCATACTTCTGAATTACTTTTTTTCTGTTTTTCATCATGTAGAGCATCTGAGAACTCATCTGTAGAACCAAATTTTTCCACATCATTTAGTATCAGGAGGTACCTGCCAAAAGTGGCTGTTATCCAAATATGCTCATCTGGGCAGTCAAGGCCTTGGTGGGTGGGAGGGGAAAATTGCTCATTTCATTGTCTGATTTCCACACCAATAATCAGTTCACAAATGCTAGCCATCCTCATTGTATCTTCTATCTTTGTAGTATCATACTCTGTGTTTGCTTCAAGAGGTACCTCATTTTCTCCTTCCTTCTGAATGACTGTATTCTTGAGAATCCAAGGTGTCAAAATTTGCATGGACAATGGGAGTCATTAAAGGATTACCTAGTGTCTGAAAGTTTTGCATTACAGTTGCGCTCTTCATCTATTAACTCACTTGTGCAAAATCGATTAAATAGCCTTCTTTGGACTCATGTGGCCAACAGCTCCAAAAAATTACCTTCTTGTTTGAAAAGTACAGATCCATAATTCAATGCTCTTTGCAACCATAGTTCCTGACCCAGCTGTGTGAATATTGACAGTGGTAGGAGCACTGTATTTCTTTTGAGTGATTGCAAAAGCTTTAGAGCCTCCTTCCTGAATCACAAATGGTCTAGGTGATTCATGCTTATTTGGCTACTGTAGAAGTATTTTTAAGTACAATTACAAATCCATGATTAATAGTTAAAAAAAAAAAAAAAGTTCAATATCAGGTTAGAATCTATTAAATGGGAATGATTTCTGTATACCTGCTTGCTGAGACTAGAAACTGTTCGAGACATACTGCATTAGGAATTGTCCCAATGGATAATACCATTGGGGGTGACCCAAAGAATACAGGGATGAAAAAATCCTTCCAGCTGCTTGCAGTAGTGCTCCTTGGAAAGAGAAAAAAGAAAAGCTGGTAGGCTGAAAGACATTTGTCAACAAATCACTTGCACTTTTCCCGACTTTAACCATGGTATAATTTCATCCTTCCTCAGCAAGGCATGCTTACCTAAGCAGGCTGACTTAAGTAGGATTTAAGCATGTGCTTAATGATGGATAGAAAGTTACAAACACCTTAGGGGATTTGACCATGAAAGTATATTTTGTCTTCCAAATTGAGCCCACAAATTAGCTGAACATACCCAAAATGCAGAGCCCAAAATGCAGCACAGTCCCTTTTGCATCTGCAGTAGAGCAAGGATGACGTCTGGATCTTCATCACCACCACCAAGGCAAACCTTTAGCAGAGGTCATAAACAAGACTGAAATCCATATAGGTACCATGTGAATAAGTTACTCCATGTGCCTCCTCTGAACAAAAATCTTAAGCAAATGAACATTATTGAATTGCTTTTCATTTAAAAAGAATATGCTGAAAGTCTATTTTTGGCATTGGCGTAAACATACATTTATATCACTGTATAATGAAATAGGGATTCTTGGAACTTTCACCCATTTTCTCTTACAGATTAGTCTATGATGCACAGACACAAAAGTTGATGTTGTTATAAAAACAATTACTATGTCAGGAAACTGACCTTCTTCAGAAAATTTGAATTATTTTCTCTCTCCCGTGAAAAATGTTAAGAGTTAAGTGAACCTGATGTACTAAGGTGAGCAACTTGACAAGAAAAGAATAGGAGGGGGCGGAGAAAAAGGCAAACTATGACTATCCCACTCTCCCACTTCTGATCATCCCTCTGATTGCTGATTAGAAAACTACCCTTAAAAAGGAGAATGGAAAATTACTCTCCAGTTTCAAAACTGGGACCTTTTATTGTGTAAACTGTTGTATAATATAACTATACATTTCACTAAAAAATGAATTTTATGTCATGTTACCATTAAATTGTTGTTAACTAAGCAAAACTAAGAATAAAGCATGGATTAAAGGAGGATCCTTAAGCATTTGGCTAAAACCAGCATTAGCTTGTCTCAGGCTACTAATTCTTATTGTGAAAGAGTTCAGTACAATGGCGTTAGTAAAACAGTGATATTTCTCTGCCTCTTATTTTGTCTCCCTAGTATAAAATCAAGGAAAATTGGGCACCAGTCTTGAAGGACCTTCTTTGGCCAGCATAAAAGTATGGTCTGTGAAAGAAGGGTGGGTTGGAAAGAAAGATTAAAGTATTTGAAATGGAAAAAAGCCTTGTGGATAATTTTATTTTCATCTTCAGGGTCAAATATTCTTGTCCAGGAGTGAATGGATTTATCTGAAGGAAAAGTCTGAGCATATAAATAATCTCTTGGCTCAGTTTAGATTCTACAAGTTGACAAAGTATCTCCTTTCTATTCTCTATGACTTGTGGTATCACATTGTTTATTATCTGCCTACTTGTGGATCAAATAAAAAAGGTCACTTGCATTAGTCAAGAGGTCAGTAATGTTCTCAAGAGTCAAAAATGATCTGAAATGATATACTTGTTCTTTATAAAATTACCTCTTAATAGGCAGAAACACACAGTGGGAGCAGAATATCATTTAGGTATTCCTGCTTTATATGCTATGCAGAGTTTCAATGCACTGCCGTGCCAAATGAGTTGGAAATTCTTATTATAATTCTTGGAATTACAATAAAACACACACCTTCATAAGTGTGTGGTGCAAAGCCTATTTGGCCTGAATTTTTTTAAATGTGCTACATAATTTTAACTCAGCTTTCAAGTAATGCAGCTGTTCCAGCTACACAAAGATCATTCTCTTGGAAACAGTTTATTTAAACCATATTGCCATTTAGGTATCTTTCATGGATCCCTTACAAATAGTCCATTGACTCCTCTCTCAGCCCTAGAATTTACTGAGTTCATGAGACATCAGACGTCAGATGCAGGCTGGTGAGGTAGCTGGCCTGGTGATGGAGACTTCCTATCTTTGGATTTCCAGCTCTCCCAAAAATTTTCCATATGACCTCAGAAAATATCAAATTCTCAAGCTTCTCCCCTACTGTAAGATGCGGGTGATAATGCTTCCTTTTTCTATTTACCCTCCTTAAATTGAGCAACAATGGGTGTGCATTGCCTCATGTGGGACAAGACGTGGGGTTATGGTCCCATCTGCTCTTCCACATGCACAAAAGCTGCCTGAAGGCCTGTGCAACAGTCCAGAAGAGAATTCTAGCACACTCCCTGTCATATATCCGGCTGATGACTGGTCTTTGTGTCTTTTATTACTGTTGACTGATGGAAAGGCACAATACTAACCCTGCTTTGCTGGAAGGGCTGCATTATTTGCGTCAACCCAAGTATTAATCTTTTCTCTGTATAAATAGAAACAATACATCTATACTGCCTGCACCCCTGAAAGCATTCTTGGAGCAAAATTTGGAAATTTAAATTAAAGGAAAAAGATGTCATATTAAAAAGCAAGCCTACAGCTAACAGCCTTCTCCTATAGCATGGGACTTTCTGAGACACAAAGTTCAGTGACAATAGAATACAGCAATACATTTGCAGTTTCTTTAGGGGGTTACAGTGCATAATATGAACAGGTCATCCAAAGAGAGCTTTGCTACAGGAATTCTTTATTATTACTATTATTATTGTTATTGTTATTACTGTGAATCTGTAATGGTTGCTTTGCTGCTGTGTATTTCCTGCTCTGACTCCCAGGTACAGAAATGACAAAATACTTCAACAGATGAAAGGCTGTCCTTAGGGTATTTCCAGCTCAGTAAAAAGTGGGAAGTACAAGACATCTCACAAGAAAGCCTATCCTTTAGCAATTTATAGCTGTATTGTGCACAGCCTGAATCTTTTGAGCAGGATCTTTGGGGCACTCTCCTTTTGTCCATCCTGAGTATACCTCCTTCTTCATCATCCTCCTTCTTTTGTCTTTTTTTTTCCTTCTTCTTCTTTTTTCTTTAAACAAGGGTAGCTGCAGGCTGCTCCTCTTGTTTCACTAGGGATTTAGACTTCAGTATTAGGTCAGGTCTGTGAACTCTCCTGTTATGTTAAAAATCCTGAGACAAATCCTAGTTCCCTTGTGGCCCATGAGAATTTTGCCCTTGACTTCAAGAGCACAGGATCATACAGAGAGGTTTTGTGCAAAGATCCAGGAAAGGAGGGCTTCCTTTTCCTTCCCATTTAACTCTTTCCTAAAAGACACTGAAGGGGTTGTCATTTTTGGTCCTTGGATATATAACTTCTTTGAAATAATAAAATTATATATCTTCACAGTGTAGACTCTCTCACATATGTTTATCAATCCATTCCCCTGAAGGGTGTGAAGATCATTAGCTAAACTTAACACACATTAAAACTAAAGGACAGAGGCATTTACTCAAGGTCATCATAGTAACTGCTAACAGGAAAAGGATCTAAGCTCAGACTTTCTTATTTCAAGGCCAGCACCTTACCCTCAGGAGCCAGACTAGCAGCCTGAGAGGGACATATTTACTGAGGGTTTTTTCATTGTGCTAATTTAGTTTCTGAAAAAAAAATGGTGGCTTATGCTCTGAAACAGGAGTCAAATTACTACTTCTGTGTCCAATTCTCATGAAACACGGTGGGGTTTTTGGCATAGGACCTCATGTTGCAATAATCAAGGGCTATACCTATCTAAATCTCACTCAAGTATTGGGACCACAGTTGAACTCAAAAGGTGATAACTAGCAATAATTTGTCAGATGTAATTAATGCAGGATCACCTTTAATAACATTCAGTCTGAAGTTTCTGCATGGCTCAGAAGTGGGTCAATGCCTCAATTAAATTGAAGTGCCTAAACACCAAAACAAAAAAAAATGCTGCTGTGATACATCCTGTGTCTAGTGTAAGCTCTTAATGTTGAAAACTGGGGGGTTGCTTTGGTAAGAGACGCCCAAAAGTTGAATATCTGTGGATTCATCAACATCAGAAGTATTGCAGGTCCTAGACCTGACTATGCACTAGCTAACACCAAGACTGGAAGTTAGTCATTTCAACACGGTTCTGCGACCACGCTAATAAGCACTAACGGGAAGTAGGCATTGCATCTTCTGATGCAGCTCTGCACTTCTCTCTCCTCTACCTTTCACTATGTGGAGAAAAAAATATCTGTTGAAGATGCTGGGGCTTTTGGTTTTCCAGTCCAATTCTGCAGAGCAAAAGAGAATCTCATAGTTTAAATACGCATAAGGATTTGAGGGAGTTCTGTTCCTTTTGCAATTTCTGTGCCACTCCAGAAAGGCTTTAGAAAAAAAAGGTCAAGCTTATTACTTCTGGTTTATTCTTATATTTAGTTTATATCCAATGAATTATACCAGTATGTTTTTCATTGGTTTCTATGAATTTTATAGTACAGAAGAGTTCATGAATTTGGGAGCATAAGATAAGCATTGACAGAAGTACAGAAGAGTAAGCGGCAGCATGGCTATGATGTTAAAAACAATAATTTACAGTATTGATTGACTTTGCCCTGACTCATCACTGCTATGCTAGCTGCATTCAGTATATTGCTGCCAATATCAAACTATCCTGTATTTCTATAAGTACCTAGCATTAATGCAACTCTATACTGAGACATTAGGAAAAGAAAAGTAAGCACAAATGTATTATGAATATGGATATAGATTTTACAGTGAGGGTGAGCTAATGGGTCAAATTTTGCCATTGGCTATTCACCTGTAACAACCACAGAGAGCAAAGAAGCTGCATGGCTGAGATTGCTGAATCTCATAATAATCACCATTTACCTTGCTTATCTGTACATAATATTTTATATTGCTGTTACACTTTCAGCCTGCACATTTCCACCCATAAACAAATAAGCCAATCTGAGTGCCAAAGTTAATTTCTTAAATCCTCATCTGGGCTTGTAAATGTGGGCCCCGTTTTTCATAACTGTGAAGCAAGTGCAGTCCCCACTCATTTTAATAAGACATCAGGATGCTTACTGAAAAAAAGATGTGATAAAATACAACCTAGGAAGAAATATTAATATTTACATGTTCTTAATGCAGTTGTACAATTTCTTAAAAAATTCTGGAGTCTCCCTGGTTTGCCCAGTTGGATGACAACTTCATGTCCTTGAAATCATAAGCCGCAGCATACTCCCCATGGTGGGCAGACCCTGTTATGCAGCATACAAAAGGGCAAGGAGAGACTAGGCATAACATACAACACAATGTAGGCTGCTTTACAATGCTGCAGATTCCCTCTGGCTTTGGAGAAACCAGAAAAAACAATATGGCAGGTATGAGCAAGTTCCCTATACTTCAGAGACAGATGGAGAAAAACTGAAGGAGCACTTAGGAGAGTCTAGGATACTAAAATTCCTGTAGCCCAGCTAATAAACCTATATTTACATTTGTTTGGTCTCCAAATTCTGTTTGAGTAAGATTAGTAAAAATATTGCAACCAAAAATCTTAATGGTTGATTGAGCTTCCAATTTCACTTGGTGAAAGTCAAGACCAGGTGTCTTATGAAACTGGTTTAATGACTTTGTGATCGACAAAGACCAGACTGTCCATGCTGATTAAGAGTGATTAAGAAAACATTTCTGGTACTGTGGACCTCCAAAGTCTTAAAGAAGTGCCTCCAGACCTTCGAGAGAACAAATTGTCTTACATTGTCGTGATTCCTGCCTTCTCTCTTTAGAAACATCCTGGGGTGGGGGTGGGAAAAAGACACAGCTGTACAACAAATTTCTTGTGTAGATTTTTACAGCTTTCCTTCAATAACAAAGTTACAACAACTTAATTACATTAACAAGTACATACTACTACTATATTAACTATGTTATGTGCATTTTTGCAGTTCAAGGGAAATAATCAAGTCTGATCTGTGGTACCATCAGCATATACATAGTATGCCATCATTCTTTCCTGAGCATTCAACAGAACAATTCTGGTGCTTTCCTGGTGCCTGGCTGAGATTGAATCACCAACAAGAGGAAGCTATTTAAGACTCAAGAATAACTAATAAGGGCAGGCATGTACCATAAGCTGGTGAGCAAAGGAGGCAGAAACACTGAAAATATTTCAGTGTAACTTTTCAGTAACTTTTTCAGTTTTAAAATCTCAAGTCTTCAGCTATTTTTGCTTTACTTTAATGGGAAGCAGTTCTACTTGTCTCTCTGGCTGCAAAATTGGAGATTTTTCAGTCTTACTCACTGCCAATGAAGGGATTGCACATGACATTCAAATATTCAGTTGGCAAGAAGTGCCAAAACCAAACACACATTTCTGTGAACAACTTTTGTGTACCTCTAAAGACAAGCAGTCATGATTTTTGTACATAGAGGTGGCAGGTTGGAGTATTATGACTATTATGCACTATACTGTAATGGCATCATAGTTGGTGGGGTTTTTAAACTAATAATTATGTTCTTAAAGTAGTTGGGAGAAATTAGGGGACAGAATGGAAGGTACCAGCACCAGGTTCTATTGGTAGGGAACCAAACACTGGACCACTTAACATTAAAAAAAAATCCCCAATTTGGAAATATGTTAATGTTTCATTTGGACATTGCAATGAAACAGCCCCATATGTTTTTTGCTGGCCACTTAATACCACTCTGAATCTAGACCTTCAGAACTAAACAGAGTTCTGATATCTGCGTCTTGCATTATCTCCTTCCCAGCCCTTTATGTCTGAGGATGAATATTTTCAGGCTCTGTCTCATTCTCACAATGTGAAGAGCTTTGTGAAACAGCTTTTCAAGTAACATTTCAAGGAACAGAGCTCTAATGATTTCATTAACATAATGGCTGTTCACAGATTTAACTGTAACTGAGCCAATGCATTGCCATTTTAGTGATGTTTAACAAAGTTCATTAACCCTGGATGTATTTCTTTATCACTGCTGCACTTAAATTTTAATATAAGAAATGCACAGGACACACATTTACTTGTAAATTTGGTGATTTCCATATGTAAACATTTTCAGAAATATTTAATATATTTCTGTTTTTAGAAAAACTGTCTTTAAAGAGAATTGGACAGTACTGCACGTATATATTTGAACACATTCTTTATAATAACATATGAACATCTAATGAAGGTGGGGAAGATAATCAGTAAAATTACCTTTATTTTCTATATCAAGTCTGTAGAATGAATAGCTAAGAATTATGCTGACTTCTATTTTATTAACAAGCAGATTTTAGTCATTCATTCACTCATTCATTCATATATTTTATGAATATTAAAAGAGGTGATTAAATTGAAAAAAAAAATGCATCAAGTTGTGTAAAAGGACATCACCACTTTATGACTCAAATTGGATTTTTATTTGGGGTAAAAATCATATCAAATGTGGTAAAGAAACCCGTTTAATGTTACTGCGGTGGTTCTAACTAGAGAGTAGATAAGAACTTCAATTGAAGAATTTAAATTGCTTCAGATGCACTTTGCATTATAATTGCTTACATAGGTGGCTGGCAGAGGCATCACCCCTATTCTGTGCTCCTTTTTTTCCCCTAACGTAGGAATAAACACTTCCAGATTGTACCAGTTTCTAGTAATTATTCTTCCACAGATACTCTCATTCAAGATCTTTAGAAAAGCCCTAGAAACAAGCTTTAACACACACAAGAGGGTTAAATAACATAAGGGCAGCCCCTGATAGCACGACAATTCCAAGCATCATGTTGCTTTCTTTCTATAAAGTCAAAATACACTATTTGACATTTGATTTGCTATCACATAAAGACTAATCTTCACAATTTTGAACAGTTTCTAGAGCCTTCTTTCAATTGTGTCCCGCAAAGAGGCAATATTTCTTTCCAATTGGGAATGAATCAAATTATTAAGAGAGAAACCACAAAATAGGTGTTTCAGACCAAAAAAATTTTGGCACACGTTCTCTGGATTTTATCCTTTTCAAATGGATCTATGGACCTGCCGACAGCCGCCAGCATCCTACAGCGGCTGCTGTGTGTCAGTCTCCTTCAGCTGCGGGCTGTAATGCACCACCTCTTGCTGTGCAATATCCTGGCTGAGCAAGCCGGGAACACGCTAAAAGGGACTTGTGTCCTTCCTTCACTGACAGTGCGCACTGCAGCAATTTCATAGCTCTTCCCGTCCTCTCACTACACCATCTCTTTATCCATAAATGTCCACTCTAACTTTTTCCCTTCTGCAGTCATTTGGGACTCCTTGTTTCACAAAATCCTGCTGATATTATTGGCCAGCAGTCAATAGGAGAAGAAAACAATCTCATTTTCCCCTTTCTACATGATTCATTTCTGAAGTTCTCTTTGTAAGTGCCTGTCACAGTAAGGTATTATTTTTCTCTTTAGAGCTCAGAATCAGATTTATTAATTCATACATGGGGTAGATCCATGTTTAAACTAGCTAAAGCACTCTTCTAAATCCCAGCTGGTTTTAATATAACTTTATCAATTTGGCCCCTACTTTTCCCACATCTTTTCATCACACCTTCACAGGTAAGAAGTTCCTTCGTTTTCAAGCTATTGGCAATAGTCTTGTGGTCTTGTTTGCAGGGTGACATGGATGAATGGAGCTAATACTGAGCAATATGTGCAATGAGAAGCTCTGAAACTAAAGAAGAAAATAGAAATCGTCAGCTTCTTGTAGAGTAATGTCTCATTGCAACTTACTCAATATTTATACAGTAGGCAAATCCATTTCTGAAAATCCCAAATAGAAGTTCGATATCCTCATTATTCTAGATGTCCCTAATCCAAGCAATCCAAGTAGCCAAATGCTGTCCTGCTACTAACACTCCTAGTCCTCCTGCCATTGCTACCACGGGCATTGCTGGGAGGGATTTGCAGCCCTGTAGCCTGGTAAAGCAGTACTGCCGTGGCTAGGAGCAGGCCACTGACACTGAAAGTCCTCAGGGCTGAGGCCCCTCAGGCATGCTTTGTCCAAACTTGGTTTTTGTTTGCTTGGAACTTTGTTTTGGCATATTTAGCTACAACAGCAATTTCTCCAATGGCCAGGTGTCTATGCCTAATTTATTTTATTTCTTATCTTTTTATGGTGTAACCATAATTTTTATATATATAGTAGTAACAAACAACTTTTCTGTGTAAATTAGAATATTCAAAACTGCCGCATGATGATGCAATGTAGAGAAACACAGACCTGGTATGACAACAGAGCCCTTGAAAGGGAGGACAAGGGATGCATTGTATAGGAGTACAGGCATGGAATGGTAAGAGAGAGGATGACGTTGAAGACTCCAGAGCTAGAAACAACTCACCAAAGGGCAGATAAAGAAATGCAACCATGGGAGCTGGGTAAAACCAACTTAAGCATAACAAAGAGAACAGTGAACAGATCTAAACCACACTATATACAGGAAATTTGAGCGTGACATGGACTTGCAGACCAATTTTATATGTTAAAAAACATATAAAATTAACCCCAAATAGACCCTAGAGTGAGGAAAAAGATGCCATTGTGATCAATTTCACACTTTTTCTGGTAAAAAAGAGAAAGAAACACCATCAACAGCATCACTGTCCTCCTGGTGAAGAGTCTGGGACACTGTCAGCTCCCTGTAAATCCCCTCTTCCACTTCCAGCCAGACTGAAGCCACTGACCTTAGGACTCAGAGGGCTCTGGATGGGTGAGCATAACAGCAGAGAAAAGGGGTAGGTACTAGAAAGTGTGCATGTAAAAATTTTAACTGTATTGTTCTTATTTATTTTTGTTAAGCCTTTTTCTGTAATAGTTTCTTTTCTTTACTTTCTTTCTCTTTTTTTCCATGTACTAATTAGATCTGTACTAATAATTATTTGATTAGGCTTTTAAGATTTCAATTACCCTAACAATAAATTCTTAGCTTTGCATGTAAGGTGTGTTTCTGTTTTGTCAATACAATATTTTGAGTATAACAGGCTGTCTGAATAATGTAGGAATATTCAACCAGTAGTTCTATATCTGAACTACTCACCTTAAGCTTCCTTAAGAGTCAATAAAAATCAGCCCATGATCAATGGAGTCAAAGATGTAATTCACCTTAAAGCAAATATTTAAATTATATCCTCTGTTTCCAGTGATCATAAAGGGATGTTCAATTTGTATCTTTGACAAAATGTCTATGCTGAGGCCTTCTGAAGTTAGAGATGAGTTTCATTTTGTTTAGTACATGAAATTTAGCATAGCTTTTGTTTTTGTTTGGTGTCAAGAGCTTATATTTCAATGCACATTCAGCCCAACAAAAATAGTATAGTTTTGAACTAGCAAATATCATGTTGCAAGGATTCAAGTAATCACATTGCTTCAGTACTTGGATCAATTGGAATGATTCCACTCGGTATAGCAGCAGAAAAATCAACACAGTGAGCCTCTATCTGCCATATACACCATTACAGTCTTTTGAGACCATGTACATATGTAAGTAAATCTGGCAAGGCTGCTTTTTTCCATGTTCATGACACCCTTTTCTCTCAAACTTTCCTGCAGTTATTTAATTCTTACAGCAGTATGTCTCATAAAGCAGTACAAGTTAAATCATCAGATGTTGTAATCAGAGTAGGACTGTTAACTGTAATGCTATGCGAGTATTTACTATGGAAAGATCTACTCTAGTGTTCAGTACAATACACAGCAAGAAAGGAAAACTTAATTACTGGTCACCCAGTCTGGCATTATCTTCTCCCTCTTCCAGGCTCCATAGTGGCAGAGCTAAGAAGCAGTCTTATGGTTCCCCCATTCACAAAACACACAGAATATAATCATTCGAGTGTGACACTCCTCATCTGATGTCTTTTGACTTCAGTAAGGGAGGTTTCCAAATCCCAAAGATAAATAAGAAACAGGAATCTCAAAGTTAAAAACACCTGTAGAATATACCGAATATTTACAAAAAGAAAATTGGTAATTTTGCTCAGCTCTACTTTCAAGAAATAAATTAATCTGGATCTGGTATGTACTAAAGCAATCAGTATCTTTTACAAAAGGGCCCAACAAGAGAACACTGCAATTAGTAAGTTGGGTACAGCCTTGATTTATAATGACCCATGAAATAAAATTCTTTATATACATGAACACAAAACATTTTTCATACTTACAGTGATTTGATCTTTAAATTTCAATTTGCTGCTTCTGAACAAGCGGCTCAGACCTTTGACTGAAAGAGTTGTTCATATCCAAAAAACTTTGTTTACTTTCACTAGCTTACTTTAGGTAGCCAATAAGTGTTGCTTGTTTTCATTAACTAATGAAGATGGATATAAAAATATTGGTGAGAAGTATATTTATTTACCATTTTGATTAAATTTTAAAACTGCTTACAAGTTGGAAATACCTAGCCTCGTAGTATTTTATTATCAATTTGTTGCACCAAGTTACAGAGGGTGCTTTAATTTTTACTAGTTTATTAGACTTAAAACCTTTTTATGGGCAAAATGAACATACCCAAGAATTATATTGTTAGTCTAATTAAATCTTAACAGACCAACCAGAGAATTGTTACTAGTATCCTTACAGTGATCCTAATACTTAGAGTTCAAGCTAAATATAGTCAAAATGACACACACACACAAACTTTCTAGTGTCTACCACCTTTCTTTGCCATTATGCTCACCTTTGCACTGTCCCTTTGGCTCCTCCATCAATTAATGGTTTCAACTGAGGTAAGATGCCAAGTGTTCCATGTCCTGTGCTGGGAGGAGTACAACGCTGACATTGATTTCTTCTTCCTCATTATAAGTCCACTTGGGGTAATTTTTATGTGTTTACTAATATGCTCTACACCATGCTCTTTCTTCAATGGGCTGCAACTCCACTTTACATCCAAATTTGCTATATATGGTATTGGATACTTGTTCATTTTATTTCCTTAATTACCCCTGAAGTTGCTTTAACTGGCTCCCAAGATTACTTTTCTTTGATGAGTAGTAATCATCCTAACTGAGCTGTTTACAGCCCTGAGTCTCCCATACCCTCCTGTGCCTCTATTACCAACTCATGCCCATACTTCTCTATGCAGCATTTTATTCTGGGATCATGGATAGCTCATTTACACAGAATTACTACTTTTTATTACAACCTATTGGTTATACATCCATATATATATAAAAAACATGTATGTTTGTGTGTGTTTATAACATATATACACCCTAGCTTGAACATAGGAGGTAACAGTCCCCAGGTCATTAGGTAGTTGTTTTTAGTTACACAAGCTAAAACGCTGCTCCAGAAAGGCCAAGAGAAGTCCAAATATAGTCCAACAAGCACTAAAGCATGTGCTGTGAGCTTAATGCACAGCCTGTGGTCTGTTACTAATAATGGCAACATTATATTTGCTGCACTACAAGGTTATAAATTCTTCTAAAATAAAAACAAAAATTAGTCATGAGGAGGTTATTTCAAATAATTTTCTTGGGCAGTATTCAGGCCATGTTAGAAAGAAAGCCCATTTATAGAGTTATAAAGTATAGCTTTCCAATTACAAAAAGAAGAGCTGTGCATGAATAAGAGAAGAGCACAAGGACAGATCAGTAGTCTAAGCAAACAGTCACTGATGGAAGAGCTGGTCTTGTATTAGACAGGATGGAAAAACATGAAGGGGTAGAAATGGAACACTGGTACTTTCCACTGATGAAGAGGATGGAGTAAATGCTTTCTTCATGTGATCAGGGATGGAATAAAACAAAACAAAACAGGGTGCATTTAAAGAAAGGAAGTTAGATTAGAATTTTTTTATCTATATATATGTAAGTAATATATATACACAACTATAGTTTTCATAATAAGGATGGGAAGCAGAATAGATTGCCTGAGAAGGTTGTAAAATGCCATTCCTGGGTAAAGCAGCAGTCCAGAATAGGCTGGAGAAACATAATTAGATACAGCACAGCACAATCCTCCTTGGAGATAATAGCTGGACTTAGCAATCTTTAGGAATCTTCCTGGTTTTTCTCTCCGTAATTCCTCAGGTAGGCTCTTGTGAACCCAAAAAGTCAAGTACAATAAAATTAAGAATAATTCTGGACAAAAAAAAAAAATAAAAAGAAAGGATATGGGAACCTGGAATACAGCCCAAGTGCCTCAGATTTCAGGAAAGAAAATAACTGATTTGTTGGTGCCTACAAAGACCCAGTGTTCTACTCTAAGAGACTACAAAAACTTTTCTTAGTATTGCACATTTCCTCATATATATTGACCTAAATGGGTGAGCATTCTTGCTGTATTCAGAATCGAGCAGGGTTTAAGCAGTGACAGCACGAAAGTACTATACTCTTTGTGGTTCTTCACTACAGCTCTGCATAATAACCATATGCCCAGTTCTTATTTCACCAGCAGTGCATTAGTTCTAGTAACAGGACTGATTCCAATGGATATATTCTTGGCACCCTGTAAGCAGGTCCTGTGATTTTAAGCATACATAAAGATTCAGTTCCCTCTGAGATAAAATTCACACTACTTTACTAGCAAATAATTTTTTATTATGAAAATGCGTTGCTGCAAAGTTTATATTGTTCTCCATGAATCCTACACTGTCGTCCATAAACAAGTATGAACTGAATGTTTAGTGGACAGACACCTAAAGGGCTTGTGCTTTGGATGAATTCTTGAAAATAGATATGTTTTTCAGTGAATTATTACATTCAAAGCATAATTAAATTAGAAATGCATTCAAGGCTCATGTTTTTTCTAAGCAAATTGATACTAACAAAAGTATCATACATAAGTACACACATGAACATCTGCTTATGCCAGGCAGCAACAAATGTCTACTCTTCACTCTGAAAAATAACTATGGAAAATCTAGGGCTAAGAAAATTAAATTAAGGTATGTCATGTTACATATTAGTGTTATGACAAAATATGCTGAACCGTGGCATGCTTCTGAAATTCCAGAGTGCTTGTTTTCTTTTTCTATATATCACATGATTACAATGTCAAATTTGTACTCTAAATATAATTTCAAAAGCATCATTAGTATGTAAAACTGTCCCTCTTTTGTAATGTATTTCTTTCTTAATTAAGGAGAAGGTGGGTTGAAGTTCAGTGGCTAGAAATGCTTACCCCAGGCAGAGGGTGGGTGGTTAGCTGCTGACAATGTTTGTTGGAGCACTTAGTTTATTACTTCAGGATTTGAATGTGATCCTCTCCTTTATGGCAAAGCTGGGTGTGTTAATGTATCCTGCAGTGATGTTAAAAGGCTTAAAGTGGTGATGCTGTCAAACTAGCTGTGTCACCACATTCAAAGCTTTAAAGTGCAGTTACAGCTTGAAAAATGATTATGAAAAATACCATATTCTTACCCAACTGATCTATCCTCATATGCACTTGATGTATATCTGCTTACTTTACTGACGAAAACAAACGTTTTGTACTGTTAGCACTGCAAAACCAAGACAGCTTTGAAAGATTGCACAGGATTTCACTCTGGCTCATATATCACCAGCAAACCTGCCAGATAAATTCCAGCTGCAGAATATTTATTACTGATGATGACGTAACAGAGAGGAAGAGCAGATTCCTAGTTGAATTTGCAGAGTAGGAAGTTAAAAAATTCATCTTTTGACTCACACACAGAAAAAAAAAAAGAAAAAAAGCAATCAGGCAATCATTATAAGACAACAGAGAATATTTATCCCAGCTATTTTGGCCTTGAATGTCGGTGTCATTCAGAAGACCAAAAGTGTGGGGCTCAAGTCCTCTGTCAGTCAATGAGAAAAGGTGTCTCTCTCTGAGAAATAGGGAATGTGTGCTTTTTGTGCCTGTGAGATATCAAGTTAGGCATTTAAAGCAGCTTAAAATGAATGACGTGAATTTGCACCAATGTTACTCCCCATCACTTCGTCTTTTTCTGAAGTATCTACACCATTATGAATGTATAAGTATGAAGTTTCTTAAGTATACCTTCTTTATCAAGAGGACTGACACTTTTCTAGTGTACTTAATGACATCAGTTTCTGAAGTTTTTCTTTTTTTAGGCAGTAGCACAGGTTATTTAAATAACTATTTACCTACTTACCTTACCTGTAATCTGCAATTCCTTCTTAGAATCTGTATTAAGCAAAATCACATTGCCATAATACAGACATTTTTATTGGAGTCAGGACTGTTTACTAGTGTTCCCTGGTTATTCCTGCATGGTTAATACCATAGCCAGCTAAATAAAGGAAATAGCCAGGAAATAAAGGATACTGATACTGTGTATGCCACCTGAAACTATTTCTCACACTGTTCTCACTGTCTGTGCAATGCAAGTCTCCATACAATTCCTGTAGGTTCTTCAAATCTGGTGCCTCAATGTACTTCACACTGGCTCTTGTCCTTTTTGAACTGAGAGCCCAGACTTTATAGCTCTGTGCCTTAAAAGAGTCTTGATGCACCTCATTATCAGGAACCATGGCAAACCAGTAGCTCACTGTAGCAAAAAACTCAAGATATGTGGATATAGTCTGCTTTTAAACTCTCCTTAATGTGAAAAAACGCAGCAATTTTTTCCCAGACTGATGCAATCCACAGCTGAGACCCGAGGACTTTGTTCTTCCAGCTTCTTCATTTCTAACTGGTACCACTAGATGTATTATGAAATGAGATCGGATAAGAAAGCTATATAAGGTAATGGCTTTTCTTTCTCTCTGGTCAAAAAAGAGATCCATTTGCTCAGTGTCTAAAGTATGAGTTTCTGTCTTAAGAACTTACATGTAAAATTTCAAGCTCAAAAGAAAAATAAAACACACAAAAAAGTTATAGACAGCTGAAAACAAGCCTTAGGAAGAAATGTATGCGTATCCTTAATCAGCGTCAGTTAATTGGCCTTATACTGCTTCTGTGAAGATGTAATTCCAGTATCTGGAATTCAGGCTGTTTCCAGTTTAAGGCCGATCTGCTGGTCTTTGGAGGCCTCCATGGAATAAGATCTAACTGTCAGACATCAGCTCTCACACTGTGACCACAAGATCCCAGCAATAATGTCTTCTCACTGGAATCAATAAATTTGCTGTGCTGCAGGAAGAGGTTTGTGAATATGGGACACAGAATTTTCACAGGTGCTTAGCTGAGAAATGACCCTTTATCGCTTTCAGCACTAAATACAAAATTCATTTCTTTCAGCTTTCTTCCATCAATTCTTCACACATGTAAATCCAATATCCCTTACCCCTTACCCCCAAAAAGAATCAATCTGTTTCTCCCAAAGGGTATAAAATAAAAAGGATTGTTCATTTCTGTTTTAAAATATTAGGGAGGTGTTACAGTATAGGGACTTAGAAAGCATGAATATTAAAAAAAGACACAGAAGAAAAGGCTAGAATCATCCACAAAATTTAGATGGAACCATATGTTTTCACAACGAATAACAGAAGAAATATGTGGCTGACAGCTATTCAGTGATTTTCATTATTTCCTTTCCTTGTCCTCCTTTTAGTAGGGATCTTACTTTGCTACTCCCATTTTACAGATTGGCAACGTACAATGTGATACACGAGGGAACTTCAGTGGTTTATCTGTGGAAACCTGTTAGCTCACACTAGACCAAAAGTCCAGTAAAACTTTTAGAAGCCAGCTTTCAAAATGTAAAGGCTATTTCCTACTTTCCTAACTGGCTGTCTATTTTAGAGTAATACAAAATCTTCTATGTTCGAATATGGGCTAGACAGATAAAAAAAAAAAAAAACATGAATAGTGTTCACACAATTCAATTTTGAAAAAAAATATGCCCAGCAAGTTGACATACCTGAGAAATTTGTTCTAAATCCTGTGTACAAGCTACATCACACTTTCTTTCTGAGGTCTTTTTCCATGTTTCTGATTCATCTGCCTGAAGCTTCCACTTTTGTATGGTACTATTCTTTGGATGAAAAGGCATATTTTTTTTGCTGCAGGTATCCTAATTTCTCTTTAGAAACATATTCTGAGGCTATAGAAATGCTTATCTAGAAAACATCAGGCAATCTATAGAAAATATCAGGAGAACATTCCCTTGACTTTGATGGTGGAACTTAAACTAATGGAGTGCCCCCCTCAAAAATCTTGAACAGATGGCTGGTGACACTAGGTGACTCGGGCGTCCTACCACCTCCAGGAGCCACCATATCTTTTGCTGTTCCTAAAATCAGCTGTTAACAACTTGGCCCTCAAATTACAAATTACCTTGTTTTTGAATAGAATCAGCAAGGAAAAGATAAATAAATAAGGTCACTGAATTTTTAAGATATTGAGAGTTTTATAAGCACAGCTAATCTCATTTTCATATTAGCTTGTATGCATATCGCACACATATGCCGTCTTAAAAAATACGCTCAGTGCCGGAAAATAAAAGCAAATGACAGACATGCAGAAAAAGTCACCTCTGCAGCATTAATTCAGTCTTGGGTTTTTATTACTTGGTCAGATACTTACACATGACCCCTGCCTTGCTCAGTACAAGGATGGATTACATTCAGGAAAATAATGAGGTGTTAAAACATTTTTTTAATCTTTTTTTTTTTTGTAAAGTGTGGCCTTAGGTCTTGTTTGTGCTGCATTATTCAAACTCTCCTTTGAAGCCATTTATTTAGACTTCTCTGTGGTGCCCATGACTGTATTTCATGAACAGCAATGCCTTTACTTTTATAACTGAGTATAAAGTATGACTGTAATATTATCCTCATTTTACACTGGTAGCTAAAGCACCAAGACTAAGAACCACTGATTTGGGGAGCCCACTGTCTGGGATGACTCAAAGTCGAGCGCTCTGCCTGCTCCACCTTGCTTGAATCACAGCTCCCAAAGACTGCAGCCTCCACACCAGTCCCTCAGCACCAGCTGCCTTCCCATTTGGGGAACTTCTACCAGCAAGTATCAAAGTCAGGTCTTAGAGAAATGGGAAAGGTCACTAGTCGGCACTCTGAAAAATGTGTTTTAAGCAGCTTGCCCAGCATCAGGCAAAAATTCTGCAGTAGTGTCAGTGACAGAAATAGAAACCAGCTTTTCAATGACCTCACTATGAGGTAACCTTTGTAGCTTTGCCTCATGCATGGTACAAGTTCCAGCTTCTGTAAGAGGGAGGCGGGGGGCCCTGAGGAAGCATGGCACTCCATCATGCTCCAAGGCACTTTGTTCTCACAGGCCAGTTCACCCTCTCTGAGATTGAAGTTGGGTCCTGTGGTATAAGAGTGCGGAGATGTGTCATTAAGAACATAATGGGAGCTATGCTGGAACAAACCAAAGGTCACTCAATATCATGTCTGACAATGGTTAGTAGAGGTTGCTTAAAGAAAGAGTTTAAGAAACAGATGAAATATGGACTGACATAATTTTCTGCCTTGCAGCAACAAGAAGCTTAAGGTTTCCCCCACCCACAGCTTTTTTTAATTTTTTTTTTCTTTTTTTAAGCCAGAAGTTGCATCCAGGCTGGTGCATTTAACAGTCACCAATGGGCACTCATGAAATAAAGCTGTCTAATTCGTTTCTGAACCTTTTTTTTTTTTCCCTGCACAATATCTTACATCAAAAAGTTTCACAGTTGAGGACTGCAACAAATATATTTATCCAAAATAGTCTACAGTCCTGTTTAGGACACTCTCTTTGCAGGGTGGAGCTGTGCATTTGAAACCCTTCGGTTCAGAAGAGAAATTATCCTGAATCCTGCACATTAAAGGATGTGTAACCCAAATGTACAAAGATATTGATTGCTCTGTGTAACCCAAAACAGTGAATATGTCAGGCAAGCTTTTTGAATGCTTAGACCCTTCTGGCACCCCAATTCATGTCCGTATCCCATTATAACTAGCAGTTTCTCCGACATGTGCTGTATACAGGAATAACATTTGAATAATGACTTTTACAGTTCCTAACTAACATGAACACAAATTAGTCAAGGGGCATTATATACTTGGAAGCAGATGGTATAGAGAAAGCTTCACTGATATTGCTCAATGCACCTGAATGCCCAGTAGAAATAGCCCTGCCTGCTTTCTCCCCAGGTATAAAAATACACATGTACACACAAAAATGATGCAGTCATTTTAATATTAAAGAAAGAGTGAATTTATCTCTGAAAGAAAACTGGAAAATGTTAAAAAATCTTTAATCTTTTTTTTTTTTTTTTAAATCTCCTCTGGAGATACACCAGATGCCTTTTTACCATATGGTGAAATGTTGAGCATTTCACCTTAAATTCCTTGCTGAAGTCCATGGAGGTTGCTAAAATATCAAACTCCAAATGGTTTAGCAATATCCAGTCATTTGATTAGAAAGATTCTACGACGTAACCTTGGAACAATTAAATCTTGCCAGTAGATCAGACTAGTAGCCATACACCAAAACCATACAGGTAGATATCAGTTAAATGAACCACAATTCAAGGAAATTATAAATGACTGACCTTTATCAAGTAGTCATAAAAAGGAGCAGCAACTATACATCACCCCCAAAAGCTTTCTTTTTAAATCTCAGACACTGTTCAGCCCATTATAATTATCCTAACTTACAAGCAGTAAAATGTTTAGTGGGACAACTTAGGGAAGCAGAATGTATGAGAGAAATTATGCAGTTAATGGGGAATTGCTCAAGTTGTAATTTACTAAATATTGTTGCAGATTCCTTGTGTCAGGTTGCAATAAAAGGAAGATCTTCCTAAATTAATTTATACTGGTTAATTAACTCCTAGATAATAACTAACTATACTTTTATGCACCACAAACCTAATATTTTAAGCTGGACACCTGAGGTTAGACACCCAAAATCTCACAGTACCAGCTGCTGTACAGATCCTTAGCCTGAGCATGGACTTAGATGGCTGAAAGCAGGCAGCCAGATTTGAACATTGGTCTGTCACAATGCCACTGTGTTGATTCAACAATTAATATAATTTATTACTTCATTTTGATCAACTCTTGTATACCTTGCAAAAAAATTTGTTTCCCAAAAAATGAAAGTAAGGATGAAAAATGAAAACTCGGCTGCATGCGGATTGTTATAAACACGGCCCAGGAGTACAGAGGAGTATAGTAGGTAGTTATTTATTTGAGTGGCACATACTTACTTGAGAGTGCTGGACACTCTTCAATAATGCATACCACCTCAAGCTAGGAAAGTGTGACTAACTAAAGGCAGGGATGCAAATGTTGCTGTGTAAGCCTTTTCTTTCTTTCCTCAGTCCTTTATTTGCAGTGGAGAGGGGAGCAGAAGGGGAAGGAGGGAAAGAAACTATAAGAAAAGATGTGGTGTGCTACATTTGCTGCCTGGGCTTGCTCCTGCTGTTTACCTCTAAAGAGGTCTTACATGGCTGTTGCTCTAAGAATAAATAATAAAAATAAGTTAAAAAGCCACATTTTCAAAGCATTTGCTTTGTGAAAAACCTTGACAGATTTTTATAACTATGGAAAAGCAGCTGGAGAAAAAGTCACACCTGCACCCCAGATTCAAAGAGAATCCAAACCAAGGCATACTTAATAGTTGAAAAGGTTAGCTTTGCTTTTTTGGGGAATCCATTTTTCTGTTCATTATGATTCCAAAGCGTGGAAAAGAAAAAGCCCTGATAAAAATATTTTCAAAATCCTGCCGGTAATTGCCTATCTCTGTGCATTTTTAATACTAAGACTCTACAAGATACAAACTGGAGCAACTCACTGAAGTTAACAGGGCTGAGGATTTGACTTACAGTCTTTTCACATTGTTCCTCTGATATATGGCACTTCCAGGAAGGGCAACATCATGCCAGGAAAGCTCAGTCAGGCCCTGGCATTACAACATCACCCTCAGAGGAACTGAGCACACGAAGTAATGACACCATGCTACAGCAAGTGGGCAGTTTTAGCAAGTGGCCACCGACAAGTTTAACTTAGGACCAATACATCAGCTTTCATCTGTGAATTCCAGAGCTCTTTAGAAAGAGTTATCATCCTTAACTTAAACTTGGATAAAGGACTTTTAATTATATGCAGCACTCCCAATGAAGCAGAGAAAGTCAATGCCAGAACAAGGATCAGAGCTGAGCTCCTCCAAATGCATGCCTGATGGCACTGAACCAGCAGGCTGAACTGTAGCGTTTAATCAAAAGTTTATAAAACTGCATTTTGACACCTAGATAGCTCACTGAGTGGAAGAATTTCACCAACTGTGGGTTGGTGTTTCCCAATACTTCATGGACATTTCAGATCAATGTATGAAAGTATCACGGGGCGGGGAGACTGGCCCTTTATTTTATTTGTTGGCAGTTCTCTTTAATTAATTGATCTAGCTCTACTCTTTTTGGAATAGAGAAAGGCATACAACTAATGGGTGGATCCAGAGCATGCTTTGGGACAGTGACAGACAGAGAAATCTGTACGATTTCAGAAAAGCGCCCGGTAGGCATGACGTGAAAGTCAACCTGCTCTCTGCCCCACACCGCTCCTGTGGGCTACTGGGGGAAGGCATCGCCCTGCAAGAATCACTTTGCACTTTTCAAGGCCAAGGATGGAGCCATCTTCCTGCACTAAGTGCAAGAACTGTTGCTGCTGTTTGGCAACTTTTAACTTCCTTATCGCTCTTTGAGGTACCTGCAGGAATCAGACTAGCGTGTTCAGAAGGAAAGTCCATCTTTCTTTACTTTGTGCTTTCACAGACTGTTACGATTTACTAAATGCTCCCCGGGGGTCAACTTGTGTAGCAGTGCTGAGCATTATGCAGTAACTACTATCGCAGTACTTACAACAGCACTGAAGAGAATTACACCTGAAACGCTCCCTTTGGTTTTATAGTACAGAGCAGTGTCCTCCTCAATGCTTCCAACTTCACAGTATAAAGAATGACTCACTGTCCTACTTCAGATTCAAGAGAAGGCAGACTTTTCCCTTACTATTAAGGAAAAAAAAAAGAAAAAAAAAAAAGCTTTCAGGCATTTTCTCTTCCAGCTGTAAAGATGTGGCAGGCAATATAAATTGAGCATTCTTGTCAGGTAGCTTCTTCCCAGTGTTTATGGGTCAGATTGTCAGACATGAACAGCAGGGTCAGCCGACTTCTTTTCTACAATAAGTGACATACATTTTTACTTGTAGAGATCTAAATGATTTTGTGCTCTGGTCACCTTATTCCTGTGTTTGTATTCCAAACAAAATCTTAAACTAATTTTTAAATGATATTTTAAATTATCTTCAATCAAATGCGTGTGTCCTATATTTAGATGCAAAAGACATTTTGTTTTATTTCTTTCTCTTTTAGGTACTGTGCTGATAATTCAGGTTTTCTTAGCATTATTTTGTAATAATACAAACCAGCCACCACTGACAGTATTTACCTCTAGTGTATATCAGCAAAAACAATTAAATACAAAAGCCTTTCTAGATGGGATTTTCCAAATGCTGAAGGATCCTGTACAGAGATTTGAACTCAAAGCCCTAGTTTTTATTCAGATTCAAAATTGTTTCTCTAACTATTTAGAGAATACTGATCTGAAATTATAGAATGAGACTATTAGGAGTGCAAGACACCACTTGAATTCAGGCTGAAACACCAATGAATTGACATCTCTCCTGGCACCAAAAGGTGAAGCTTTTACAGTTTGAAGAGATAAATATTTCTACCAAAACCTTACCAAAATCTTCCTGAAGAATTTATTTTTTTTTTTTTAAATCTAAGAGAGACAGAAGACAGAATCCCTTGATCTCAGTATCAGAAGAGTTATTTCCCCAAAACTTTCCTCTGCTACTAAAGCTTAATATCATGGATTTAAGGAAAGAATCAACAGCGTTCTCAGAAAGCATTATTTTCCATCAGGATTTCTTTTGATTTTTCATAGATTTCTATATCCATATTCCATCTTATGATTTTTCATCCCATTAAGTGATTATATGAGTATAGATGAATGTTAAAGTCTTTCTCTTGGATTCTTATTTTGTGGAAGAATGGAGGAAACTATGGAAACCTTATGAGGGCATTGGTTGCCTAAGCACAGGCACCTAGTGCCTAAATGGCACCTTAGGATACCCTGACTCGTCTCTAGCTGCGCTCTCAAACAGGTGTAGGATCACTCTAAGTTCTGTTGTGCATCTGCCAACCCCATGCCAACACCTGGGATAGTCCAGGGAACCTAATAATAATAGCAGTAGATACCTTTAGCATAAGCACCTGGATTGCTCCCCTATTTTGGAGCAGTGTTAAAGATCCAACTAGCACCAACAAAGCATGGCTTAGAGATGTTACTTTCATAACCCCTGTACCTAGAGTGCAATGGCAGCAACAAGGATGAAGTTCAAATACCTTCTGGTTCTCCTTTTAAAATACACTTCACGTAGTGAGAGAAAAACCCACTGCCACTTAAGCTAGGTCCCAGAATTAGAGAATTATCTTGGACAGACATCTTTTCACTCTTCCAAATGCTGTATTAATTAAACTCCCTTGTAATCTTCTGCAGTGGCAGCAAAAAGCTACTGTTGTGGCAACCCTAGAGCTGTCCCTCATGAACAGGCTCATGCTGAAATCCTCAGTTTACAATATCTTCTTCCGAACAGTCCAGAAACTTGCCTTTAACTGGTATGCATTACAGTTTTCAGAGTAATTGTGACATTTTTTTGTATGGCTATAGAGAAAAATACAAATATTTCAACAGAGGAATGGAGCCAGTTTCCATTCAGATCAATGGAAATTCTCACATTCTTCTTCTGAAACTATATCAAGCCCTTAATAAATAAAACTTTATTTTACTTAAGTAAAATATGGAATGGTACTATTCCACAGAAGGTAAAACCAGTCTTTTTCTTTGAAAAGCCTGTATCTGCAGGTTCCTTCCATTTCCAACGGATGCATTAGCGTCACATTTCAATTTTGTACTTAATGACAAAATATGGATTAAAAAAACCCAACCCTGGTTCCTCATTATGCTGAGCTGTACTTGTATAATTATTCTTCAGGCTTCACTTAATTATATGCCCCACCATGTGTTACTTTTCAACATCCTAAGTGGTACCACCTTACTGCTAGGAATATTAAACAATGAAAGGCAATACTCTTTTGTTTGGTTACACAGCATGCTGTGTCTGAATTCAGTCTCCTCTCACAGGTCCCCTCTCCCTGCTTCTGAATTATATCCTTTACAAGTGTTTCAAAGAAGGGCACTTACAGTCATGCTTGCTCTACAATGTTAGGATTGTTGTATGGCTTTTTGTATTTCCTGTATCTCAGATTTTCCACTGTTATTCAGAATGAAATTTAAAAAAAAAAAAAAAAAAACACAAATAAGAAAAGAAAGAGATGAATGAAAAGAACAGAAAAAGCAAAAGAAACCAGAGATTCAGAAGTTTTATTTGAGGTCATTTTTTTCTTACCCTGTCAAGATCACAAGCTGGTAATCGAGGTGAGGAAAGAAGCATTGGAAAAACTACTCATCTACAAATGTATCTCTTAGATACCTAACACTGTGTTACCCTAAAAGAACAGGAATTCTTAAGAATAAGTGAAGAAAAACAAGCAGTGACTAAAAAGATACTGAAGATTTTGCTCCAGTTCAACTGGATGGGAGTTCTGATCAAGCCTTGTACACCCTGAAAGTTTTTTCATCATAGTCCAAAAACATGGGACCTCCTGACCTCACAAGTGTAAAACGTTGGCAGATTGACTAACCAACCCAGAAATGCTATTTTTATATAAGAATGCTTTTTCTGAAAATAATTTAAAAGAGGTTGATTCTGAGAAGCACACTGGCAATGTCCAAGTGAGTGAGACAGATGGGATTTTTATATGGTCAACACTATTCTTTATCAGCCAGAGAAACTATGAATCCTAGGCCACTGAAGTTAAAGAACAGACTTTCATTGATTTAAATCAGCTTTGTGTCAAACCGAAAATGAGGATATACTAGGAGTGTCCCTGAGACAGGAAGCTAGTTTAGCCCAATAAAGGTTCACTTTGTTTTATTTTATGGCTTATTTTGTATGACAATATTCCAAATTATAGTCCTAAAACAAAATCCCTCAAAAAAACAAACAAACAAACAAAAAAAACCCCATGCACAAATTAAATCTTACTGATAAATCATTCTGAAAAACAAAGAAACCTATCAGTCATTTCCAATCAACAAATTCTAACATTTAATCACAGGCATATTCACACTTCAACATGGATCCACTTCTGTCTTTAAGCTTCTAATTAATAATTGTGTTGTCAAAATGCAGAATCATGAATAGTGCTTAAGGCTTTTCCTGTACAGAAGATGATGAATACTTGTACTTAGCCCATCAAAAGTTTATTTACTTGTTAAAGAATATGTGTCTTTAAAGTAGGTTCAAACAATCAAAATTACAGTTTTTTTGCCATTTTAAATCCCATTTTGAATGTTGTAGAAAGTGAATATCTGATAAATAATTACTGAAAAAGGCACTTCCCTCTGGGTTGTGGACTGCTGTTCCATGGATGTTACCTAGTGTAATGGATTTATTGTACCATGGTGGGTTCTATGGGGCGAATTTTGTCATCCTTACTCACACTTCATTCCAAGGATGTAATTTTCCTTACAGAGTGTGGATGCATGCAAAAACAGTGGAACCTATCCTTACTGATTCACTGGATAAGGAAGACTTAATAAAATGTAAAAAAATGCTGAGAAAAATAAATCAGATTGTTTCTAAGGTGAGTATGTCAAAGATTGGATAGTTTCTTTTTAACAAAGCTCAGATAAAAACTAGGCTCTGATGGGTTTCTGCTTACCAGCTACCTTTGTAACCAAAACTTTCCCAGTTTGCAATCTTCTCTGAAGCTTCCAGTCCCCCTTGGCTTCCTGGTTGTGCATAGTGAAGATAGCCTCACAGTTATCGAGTCCACTTGAAAGCTGATGTCTCATAGGAGGGCAAATGCAGTAAAATAATGCCCAAAGACATATGCTGACAGTCTTGCTTTTTCTCTTCCAAGAAAATACTTCCTTTCAGAGGCTGAAACTCCTATGGTAGCTGTTTCACTGAACTACATAAAAATTAGAACAAAAGAAATACCTCTAGTTAAAATGATGAAAGTGGATTTATTTACTGAAAAAAAAACAAATAATTTTGTATGCAAGTAGCTGAAGCTATCCCAGTGTTTTTCAACATCTCCTCTATGAAGCTTTCCAAGGTGTTGAAAGGGCATTATAGTAGGCATTTTGCGTTGTCACTGACTGACCTCAAAGGGATATGCAATATCCATTGTTGACACAAACAGCATGCTCTATTTTGAAATTCTTGTATTTGCTCTCATCAGCAGCATAATGAAAGATTACAGTTTTATGAAATCAGATAGCTCTCACTTTTCAAGCTAGGTGTACTTCACTGCATGGTTTTGTGAAAGATGCTTTTCTTTGGTTTTTTTGTTGTTTTTAAAATAAATAAAAAAGCATAAAGGCATTCGGGGAACAGCTGAAAGGAATTGAATTCTGCAGATGAGAAGTTTTGTAAGTGCCTCATGTTTTTCTGGATGAATAAACACAAATAGTGTCCAGTGATCTTGTCCTAGCTTGTCCACAGACAAACAATGATCAAATGGTACTTTCCAGTCTGGCTTGTCTGTGAGTTGCACTGACTCTCCCAGTTTCCAGTTTCCCAGCTTGCTGGGAAAAGTTGCAAACAACTGTCCCTATCCTCAGCTGTTCCTCACTGTCTCCTTCCCTAAAGACCTGTCCACAAGAGGGCTAGGCATAGCATGGATTAAAAACACACACCAAAAATCCATAAAAAGCTTAATATAGACATCAGTGTCATAACTGGATTTTGATATGGACTGGGATTTTTCTGAAATGCAACTAGTAGAAATTCATAAGCCGGTAAGACAGTTAAATTTGTGCAACTTGTGCACATCCATAAGGCTTAACTGGCAATTAGAAATTACAAGTTAACAAAAATGACTGCAGAGCAGTGTTGTTCATAAAGACTTATTTGAATAAGTAGATTTTGTTTCAAAAACAAACGAACAGATAACACCTACCATACAACAACAGAAAAAGTATTTTCAAGTGCTAAATAAGGAACTTGTCTTGCAAGAAAACAGTTTTTCCCTAAGGCTACTCTGTATCTTCATGATTCATTGTAAAATTTGAAACTAAAAAAAAAAACCCAACACATAACACCTATTCTGCTTTCTTTGCTGCTATTTCAGTGTGCAGTTAGAATCATAGAATCATAGAATCATTAAGATTGGAAAAGACTTCTAAGATCGAGTCCAACCGTATGCACCCAATATGCCTGTGCCAGTGAAGGCAGGGAAAAAAAAAGAAAATAAAGAAGTGAAAAAGATAAATTCTCCAGGAAGTATTCTTTTGTTACTCCATTAAGAATATTAAGTATACTCTTTGGGCGCTTTGAGAATACTTTTTTCCTTCATCAAACTGACAGATCTTAAGGAATCAAGTAAATTTTAGGGCTACATCCACAAAAAAAAAATTACTTTTTTCATGGACAGAGTGTGATTGGCCTTAGCATGGTTCAAAGAAAGGAATGCAGTTTTTTATCTGACCAGCCTGATAGCTGTCTCCAGCCCTCCCCATTTTTTTGAACCTGGTGCGTACACCCCTCACTAACTGTACACTGAATAGTGTGGACAAAACAGCTCAGCCACTATCTTGCTCTCCAGTGTGCCTTTGTTCCAAGAAACCCCCTCAATTATTACTGTATTTGGGACTAACACCCTCAGAGATGCAAAGATGCAGAAAAAGGGGAAATAAAACTGAAATTTCAATGAAGCTTGAATTTAGAAAAGCTGTAATCAATATCCATAGTTCAGACAGTATAAAATCCTACAATAGAATTTCTGCATCTTATTTTTTTGTTTTGCTAAAAAGCTCTGACTGTAACATCCTAAGCAATTTAGGAACTCAAGTTTTTCAAAACTCACTTAAGCCAGAAATATGAATTTATCATACTGTAAATATACTTCTACACTATTCTGGGTATGAACCAAATGGGGAAAAAAAAAAAAGAACAAAAAAAAGGAGGATGTTCATAAGAAGAGTAATACAGCATCAAGGCTTTCTGCATAGAATGTTGAGCTTCGTGTGTTTTCCATAAACCCAGGGTACAGACTGTGCTTAAAACAGCTTTTTTTGCTGTTTTTTTTTTGTTTTGTTGGTGGTTTTTTTTTTTTTTGCTTTTTCTCTAATAAGAACAAAGAGAAAACCAGGGAAAAAAGCATTTGGATTGATGCCCAAAGTTGCATTTTAAGGTTGTGTGAGTTTTTCTGCCAGCTACCTAGTGATAGAGAGAGACAATGGTAGAGAGAGAGGTATAACATGTTCACTATACATAAAAAGCTGTACTGAAAAAGAATTGGTTAAGTTGCAAAATCAAGTACTCAAGAGACAGCAAGGCAAGAATTAACCTTTCCTCCCTCCATATACAACATCATGTAGTCTTTAAATACACCATGTTGCGGGTTTTTTTCCTAGAGCCTCTCCCCACCTCATTCAGGGTACATGAAGAATGCAGTTCAAGTAATGAGCAGGTCTTTGATATTTTGGTTATTTTTATTGTTCAGTGTGTGTCCCTAGGCCTCACCTATGCACACCACACAAACCCTAAGCTGAAGACATTCCTTTCCTTATGAGCTTCCCTATGGTGCTCATCATGCACAGCTCTGTGAGCTTCATGAAGGTTAATTTATCTTAACCAAACCTCTCCGAAGTGACAAAATAATATATCCCACATTACAGACAGGCAGCAGAGGCACACAGGCAACAGTCAAAGCTGAACTACCCAGGACTGTGGGGTTTTGTCACTTTTTGTAATAATTTGCACCTTCAAGCACGGCACCTATTCACTTTAATTGCAGCTGTGACTGCTCAGTGCTTCTTCATCCCAGCCCTCAGGATCTTGAGGTGGGCATTCAGAAATGAGAAGCACACCATTACTGACCATCTGTGAAACATCTGATTTAAAGGACAGCACAGCATCGCTCAGGAACTCTGGTAGTCAGAGAGGACTCTGCTTCTCCAAGCCAGAACTTAGCTGCCCTGCGGGGAAGGCATCCTTTCTCTTCCAATACTTGTAAGAAATAAGGCAGAAGTACCACATACAATGGCACCCTCCACTTCCCAGGCCTGAGCAGGAAGCCATTCTTAGAATAGGATAATTTTGTCTACTGTGTGAAGTACGAGCCCAGGTTAAAAATAGGAGAGGTTCACCTGAAGTAGAGCTTGCTTATAATTGAATGCAAATGAAAGAAATGAATTAAGATAATGGACAAACTTCATTATGACATTTTCTAACTTTCAACCCCTTCATTGGTGCTTCAGCTCCTTGTCACACCTTTCTTTTCTCTTGCCTTTCTCCTGTTTCTCCAGATTCAAATTACAGGGGGTTTTTGTGCAGCTAGTCCCTTCGCATGTCTGTTCACTCTGTGAAGATGCCGTATATGCACTTAGTCAGCATTCAAGGCTGTGAGGAGTTTAGGCGTGATGAACAAACACAGGCTTCTAAGGGATATGAGCGGTTATTGAGTATATGCAACCCACATTTCTTCAGACCTCTGAATATGATTAAATGTGCAGGAATTTTCACAAGAGTGGCAAAGGTACAATGTCCAAACACAAATGATAATTATAAAATATCATGTCCCTGATCTGAAGAATAAGAGTGTGAGGATATTTCAAATAAAAGACCTTAAAGGTAAAACAGTACTTATTTCTAACCTTTATTATAAACCCCTCCTCTTCCACTGTTGGTTTCATAGATAGTTCATACACATTTGAATAAAAGTGGGGAAAAAAACCCAAACCTAACCACCACCAACATCTCAAACCCTGAAAGACATAGCTAACATAGACACATCACAGCCCAAATGCTTAGTTTCACAAAATTACGCATTTACAAACTACGAGCATGGAGTGTATGGCTTGTGTTTATGCAGAACAGTAATCAGAACAAGCAATCCCACTGAAATAACAAAAAGCATCATTTGGCTGCTTTCAGAGTGGTAAAATTTTTCAGAGTGGTAAAATGCTACTAGTTTTGAAAAGTCATACCTTTATTCTCTGTCATGATTAAGGTTATGGTGTTACTTTCCTTGTGAAATAGCTATCAGTTGCATTACCATTTCTGGGAGCCCATGGTGACATGATACACAGATATGAGAAATTCTTGTTCCAGAAGTACTTAAATCATACAAATTTGTTTAACTTTTCTCTGTTCTTCAAGATTACAAATTCTCTGAGCATAGCCAAGGCTCTCACTGGTCTGGGTATTGGTGATTCTGTGCATGTGTTACCTCCTTAAACTGAATAAATATATAATTGTGTAAGAAGTCCCACTGATACTCTCAGGTTTGAAACTTAACCCTCTACAATTTTTTTCAGATTTATTACCAAAATAATTACTGTTGAGTTATGTTGCTACTAGCTCTGCTAAACTTGCAAGTATAGGAACACTGAAAAGTGATTCGTTGGTTTGTTTTCCCCACTACAAATCAAGCTTTTTTGTAGGCTTCATATATATTTTAATTACTTAAAGCAAAGATGCAGTGATGCTGTTGCAAAGAGGCAACAGTGATATGCTGGAAGAGGCTCATATGAGCACTTGAGTTAACAAAGCCAAACAGCAGTCCTCAGTGAAGAAAACCGACCTCCTTTTTAACATTTATAAATCAGAAATTTCATCAGAAAATGCAAAATTTCCCTTGAAATAGTAAACAAATTCTTTGAAATAACAGCAATGATGAAAAAATGCTGAAAATATCAAACAATCAAACAAAATAACATCAAACAAAATATCAAAAAGCAACTTTTTTTGTTTTCATTTTTAGCTGTGCTTGTTGGATAGCAACACTCAGTCATGGTCTCATGCAGAGAGATAAGTCATCAGCTGACCAGTTTCCTGCAGGGCAAGGCAGCCCATACCAGTACATGTCTTTGTGGGACCAAAGTACTCCAAATTTATTGCTGACTGGCAGAAAAATAGCTTTCATTTCTAACCTTTATTGAGCTACCGAACTTCCATAGCCACTTTTTTCCTTAATAGTTAAAACAGGTGCATAGACCTGTGGTCTATAAGTTGGGCAGACTGGTGAACATGCGTGGCCATTTATGGTTTTGAAGGAGCACTTGATCTGGAACATGTACTGAACTAATAATAAGACACAGGATGAACTACACAATTCAGCTCCAAGGAAGCATAAATGGGTCTTCCATATTACATTTCTTTGGCATGTTTGAAGTCATTCCCCTGTGCATGGATGTTCTGGCTATGACCTGGGAGAGTGTCCAGTGATGACTCATCTGTTAGAATCATTGAAAGGGGGAAAAAGAAGCAGTAAAAATCTTACATAAACCATATCATTCATGCCATAAAGCACAACTGATGCTTCTCACGCAAGTTAGGCTACATGAAAATTCTTTCTTCAGCAAGAAAGGCAGAGATTTCACACAAGGTAACATTCACATTCACTGCCCAGATTCATACAGCATGGTTGATTGTGGACAAGCCACATTCATCAGGGTGAAATTTAACATTGATAGCATGAGGTGAATTATTTCTTTTTTCTGCTTGCAATATTTGACAGAATCAATGGCTTGTTGCAGCACATGAATAAAGTAAAAATAATAAGCATGTAACCAAGTTTTAGGATTCTTTCAATTAAATCCATTTCCTAATAAATACATCCTCTGTTTTGATATTTTAATAACCATATATATTATTTTGTACCTCCCTGTGACAGTAATTTAAGATTTCATTAGTTCCATTGACTACAGGGTATTTGGAAAAATTATTCTTGTTGATAAAATTAAATTTACCTATCAAGAGTCTTGAATTGCAATAGTCAAAAAAGAGGGAAAAAAGTGATCTATTTCTGTTTTCTGCTTTCCTTCTAAACCAGGTGATGCTGCTTAGATTTTTTTTCCTCCTGTCTAATTTACATTTAACTTGGCTGCTGATAATATGTCTCTAATTTGTAATTTCAACTGATTACTGATGACGTACATGGGTTTGAAGTGAATCCTATAATCAGCCTTCATTTGCAGGAGTGACTTAGGATTTTGGCTGCCCATCTGAAAAGGATCTGATTTCTTTTACAGAAATTATTGAAACATTCATCATCTGAACCTGTAAAGACCCCTATAGTGTGTGTCTAATCACTGACTCACTCACAGTCCTTGGCTACTTCAGATAATTTGGGTCCACCACGTTTTAAGACTTGTGCTTTTCTTTTGTTTTGCAGGGGTTTTTTTTTGTTTTCAGTATATCCATCATGACCTAATTTAAAGTAATTAAAACTCTGTGGTAATAGAAAATCTTTCAGGCAACATAATTGTTTTCCTATTTGGGGGATCATTTTAATCATTTAAATTATATTTGATTTATTATACTCATTTTTTACTCAGAATTATTGCTATGCTTAAGATATGACATCAATGGAATAGACCATTACCATAGGGAAATGTCTCCCTTATTTTCATAAATAATGGTGGGAACTCATGCAATTATAAAACAAATAAATGCTAAAATGTAGACAAAAGGATTGTTCTCTAGTCAGATAGCATTAGTTCTGTGAAAGAGATCTCTGCAGCTATGTCATGATTTGGATGGTGCAGTAAGTAGGGTGAAAGTTGCATCTTGTACCATTATGGAACTGCTGCACTCCCATTGCCAGGAATGACAGAACCTATCCAGTTCTTCATTCAACAGAAAAACATATTGCCCATGCGGATAAAATTCTCTTTAATTTGGTACAGCTTATATCTTTCTTTAGTCTGTGATTAGCAGTTAAGTTCGGCTATTTGGCAGTCTGAGTGATTATCAGGTGCTCTTTTCAAATTCTGTCTAGTCTTTGTCTTAGCCTTGTGAAGGTATTTGGTGTTTGCTTAGTGCAACAAGCATCTTCTAGATGGCTTCTTACTACAAGAAGCACGATGATTTTAGTTGGAGAACTTCCCTCAGTGCAGATGCTTTTCAGGGTGTTTTGAACACCTAATACAGTCAAGGTTAGTCTCTTGTCTAAACGTTATTAATATACATAGGCAAAAAACAGGGAAGAGAGAAGGAAACATTCACTGCAGGAGGAAGCATTCTTTAATACTCTGTAAACACCTTCTCTGGTGTACATAAATATATATATTACTGTGAATAATCTGTAGGATATCAAAATCAATTTTTATCTAGCTAAATATTTTTCCATAGAAATCTATATAAATACATGTATCCTAAGCACACTCTAAGTATCATCTTCTTTACCTGTCTTTGAAGACAAAATGAACAACATTTTAATGTAAGATGCTAGCAGCATAGTTATTTGGAGCAGGCAATAGCGAGTGCAATAGGATTACTGAGTATTTTCCCCTCAGTAAGAGGGAGAGAAAAAGGAGAAAACAGAAACAGCTTAACTCACCAAAAATCAAACCACTGCATTGCCCTCTTAGCCACTGAGTGTTTTGGGATGTAAGACCGAAGATTACATCAGTACAATAAAGGCTCCCTGCTCTCTCTACAATCACAAGCCGTACACTATGCAAAAAAAAAAAAAAAAAAAAAAAAAAAAAGTGCAGCTTTACCCCAGCATTACAACCAGTAGAAGTCAGAACAGGTAGAGAGGTGTAAAGAACAGGGAGAGAGAGGGAAGGGTTAAAGGCATTATCGCAGCCATTAGAGGGAAAAGTTGAAGCAATACAAGCACAGTAGACTTCTCTCTCTCTCTCTCCCCCCCCCCCTCTTTCTTTCCCCCACTCCCCTCTTCCCAAGCTGGATCAGTTGTGTAGGGAGGGCAGTCATCACGCCATCCTGAGCAGCAAGAGCTGACGTTGGACGAAGCTGCCAGGTAGCTGAAAAAAGGCACAGAAGGCAGCTGATACCCACTTTTCAACGGGTTGTTTTTTTTTTTTTTTTTGTCTGAATCTGGACTTCAAGCAACACAGCGCCTGAGACAGTTCATCTGAACTACACTGTATTGCAATACTCGCTCTTCCTAAAGAAAAAGACTCCACTGAGTAGCAGAATGCTGCCAGTGTCGCAGCTAGGGCTACAATACAGAGCCTTTTTGTAACATTTTAAAATCTCTTTCTGTTGATATATTTAGAGATACATACGTACACTCATATATCAATTCTTCCTTTTTTGAGGGCACCTTTGGCTTTTGTTACCCTGATGTGACTTCTTTTTCATCTTGGAATGATGGGGATCTTTCTAGCTTATGTTGGATTCATTTTCTTTTCAGTTATGTATATTCAACAAGGACTTTCTACCCAAGGTAAGATCACTTATTATCAATTACGTGTGTGTGTTTTTCTATGCTAAAACAGACTGAGAACAGGATTGGGGGGGAGGGGGGAGCACGAGGAAGAAGGGAATAAAAAGAAGGAAAACAACTACAAGGGATAGTAGATGAGGACACCAAGCATCAGGTTTACATTTAGCTTAAAAATTGTCTGTAAATAGGAACAGAATTGAGAAGTTTCCCCAAAGTGGGAATAAAACAGGTTTTCTTTACTTGACTGCAAAGAGGGAAATAACAGGCACCTTGAGGAAGAGTAAAGGGGTATTGGTGAATGGACATACATGTGTTTGGGTTGTGCATGTTTGTATATATGCATGTATGCATACAATAAACACTTACCCGTGCATGCATAATTATTGCATTCAGACCAAGTACCGGATGGCTAAATCTACTGCCTCCCTTAAAATATTGCAGTCTCCTTTTGTGCTGCGTCCCCTTTCCTCTCCTGTTATCCTGCAATCCCCAGAGTCAGACCTTCATTTCGATTCTGTGACTATGTGTATTTCTGCTCCCACCCGCCCAAAAAAAAAAAAAAAAAAAAAAAAAAAAAGAAAAAAGAGAGAAAAAGGTAAAATCGACTTCTTTGAAGACATCTCCCCCCCCACCCCCGTCGCCTTCCTCTCTCCTCGCCGAAAGGCGCGCCTTGCATTTCAAGCAGCCCCGGCGCTGCAGGAACCAGTTGTTTGGGACCTCGAGGCTGCGGCGACGCTGTCAGCACCATGGACAGATCGCGCGGGGCCGCCCCCTGCGCCCGCTGCCTCCGCCCGCTGCCCGCTGCCCCCTGCCCCCGCCCGCTGCCTGCTGCCCGCTGCCCCCGCCCGCTGCCCCCGCCCGCTGCCCACTGCCCCCGCCCGCTGCCCCTGCCCGCTGCCCCCCGCCCGCTGCCCGCTGCCCGCTGCCCCCGCCCGCTACCCCCGCTCCCCGCCCGCCGTCCCCTGCCGCCTGCCCGCTGCCCGCTGTTCCCTGCCGGCAGCTCCCCGCCGGCTTTGCCAGTCTGTGCCGGGATACGCTTGCCGGTGCCGTGGGGGAGTATGCTGGCAGGATTCCCCTCCGCGTCCCCACACCACTGACACGCAGTGACCAGGAGGGGAGGGAACGAACAAACAACAAAACAACAACAAAAAAAAACAACACCAAACTTGCAAGCCCTGAATACACAAAATGCACAGTCCTTTTGTCAGTTTAACTCGGTGACTAGCAATCGCTGAGTGGTGGGGGCGGGCAGAAAAAGGGACACCGTGAAATATAAAGCTAGTAGCTTGTATAAGTATCTGTTGCCAAGCACAAATGTAAGGGGAAAAAGAAGTAACACTGGTTGAGTGTATTGCTAAATTATCCCACCAATTCCAGGTTAGCTAGGAAGACTGGATAAAGAGAGAGAAAGAGGGGAGGAGACAGCAAGCAATATTTCCTTCGCGTCGTAATATGCTCTAGAAAATCTGTTACAATGCATAACAGAAAGCAACGTTGCAGGGCCTCTTCAAATTTTCCTCTTCTTGAAACACAGGTTTTATTTATTACATAGTTTGTCTGTAGTCCCCCTCACTTGACTCTCATGTTTCATTATGTTGCACAATTTTAAAGTGAGTTATAGGAAATGATAAGAAGGAAGTAAAGACTGAGACCTAAAGAAATGCTGGTGCCCTGGACCAAGTCCATCAGGATTAGTTTTTAAACCTAGCAGTGGTACACTGAAATGGGCAGATTCTGTTTGTTAAAGGACTGGGATACAAAGGTGAAGGTTAGTTCTATAAAGTGTCTGCCAGGACTGAAAAACAGAAGATATATTGCTTCTTGGTCTGATTATGTAAGCAGAGGTTCTGAGAAAGAGTAACTAACTCAGGTAAAGCCTTTGAAATGGGCATTTCGATGAGTGGTTGTAACCCGCACCTCAGAAGAGTGCCCGTTCCAACAGCTGCTCCAGCCAGTTGTGGAAGGTTTAACAATTCTCATGTCTCCAGCTCAGCCCTACAAAATACAATAAATCAGTTTGGGTTTTTTTTCCTCTTCCAAATTAGTCTTGCACAAAATCCCTCAGTGAGTCTGGTGAAATACTGCATCCTGCCCAAGGGTATTTGGACCTAATTACATAAAACTTTACTAGCCCATGGGAGCAAGCAGGGGGGTCTATAGCATTTCCCATGAGCAGAGCTTAGAGTGTAAAGAAGGTGGATTTGTGCATAAGGGAGGAAAGGCATACTTGGGTGTGAGAGAGACCGGGGGAGATAATGTGTGGGAAAACTGGAAAACCAGAAAAGAGGGGGGATGAGGAAAAGAAAACAGAGAAATTAACTGAAAAGGAAAAAAAGAGAGAGACAGAAGGAAAAAAGCACAAAAAAAACACAAAAAGCAGAGAATAAACAATGAGTAGGTCACAGGAGATCCCAACACATTATGCATTTGTTTTGCAGCAAAATTCACTGAGTTTCCCCGAAATGTCACGGCCACTGAAGGGCAGAATGTGGAGATGTCTTGTGCTTTCCAAAGTGGCTCCGCTTCGGTGTACCTCGAAATCCAGTGGTGGTTTCTGCGGGCGGCTGAGGACCAAGAGGCTGGAGCTGAGGTGACAGGCACTCAGGTATTGATCCTCTGCCATGGGGTCCCCAAACCACCCAGGAATATCACAGAAGGGGGTGTGGGTGGAGAGGAAGGGAGGGAAGGAGAGAGAAAAGGCGGGGGGAAAGGAGGGAGCAGAGGGAGGTTCTGGATCTCCCCAGGGACTTAATTTTGATCATGAAATAACAGTGCAGGAACCTGCAGAGAAAAATGCCCACCTCAAGGGATGGTGCTTTTTGGTGCCTGTCACTCTCAGGATGCAGCTAGGGACATTCACAAAATCCCAGAGATTTCCAAAGTCTAAGGTTTTTTTTGGGGGTTGTTTTTTTTTTTTTCTGTCTCTCATTTTCCCTTTGGAAAGCAGCTATTCAGAGTCTGGTCCTTGTGGGGATTTTTTATTTCCCAAATGGCAAGATCCTACACGTGCCCTCCAATTTACAGCTGGTGCAGTCGAGTTGGCAGCCCTAACTCTGCATGCAGCTGCCACAGGAGGGCACACACTTGCGGGGGGAGCAGGGGGGAGTCAATGCCCCAAAGAAGCAAAAGAAAAATCAGACAACCGCGCAATTTCAGCCTTCTGAGCGGGACAGAGGGGGCCACGTCCACTCACACTGCCACTCAGGGACGCTCCCCCCCTCCTCCGCTGCCACCTCCGCACCGGTCTCGGCGTTCAGCCGCCCCGACAAGACGCCCACGCGAGTCGGGCGGGTGGCGGGCGGGGGGTCCGTAGGGCAATGCCCCTTTGCCACGCTCGGGGGGTGCTTCGCGGCCCGTGCCGGCTCTCCCCGGCGCGGCCCGCAGGTGGCACACGCGGCGCGCAGCTCCACGGGCTCCGCGGCGGGGAGCGGGGCGGGGAGCGGGGCGCCCGCGGCGGCGGGGAGGGGGCCGGCGACCCACGGCGGCGCTGCTTTCCCTGCAGGTGGAGCTCTTGCCCGAGCGGGACCTGGAGAGCGACGGCACGAAGATCAGCGTAAGTGGCGCCGCAGGGCGCGGGCAGCCCCCGCCGGCCGGGCGGGTCCTTCCTGAGGCGGAGCCCACCCCGGGCGCTGCCGGCCGCCGCCTCGGAGCAGGCACGGCGAGGTGCGGCGAGGCTGTTCCCCCCTGCCCCCGCATCCCCTCCCCATCCGCACCGCAAGCTGAAGCGGGCAGGCGGCCGGCAGCCCGCAGCTCCTTCCTTGCCGGCCCTGGGAGAGGGTGCCAGGACAGCCCTGCCCCACGCAGCCTACACCCTTGGGGACCCCTGGGCATGAAGGCATCGGCAAGCGAGGCCCAGGCAGTAGACCTTCGGCAGGCTCGGTTTCCGCCCCGTGGAGCGACAGCCTGCACCCATCCTTTTACCTCTTGTTTTCATTTACCCTGGGCAACTGCTGAATCTGCCTTAGTGCTCCAAAGCTGATTTTGAGGCTGAAATTTGGCCATGAAGCTGCACTTTCCTTCAGTGGGGTGTGCAACTATTTAAATGGGTGCTTTCCCAGGTTCATACCCACTGGCAGAGAAAAACTCAGAAAGTCTTTAGACAAGGCCTCCCTGTTGGGAGTACTTTCCACTCTTGGCCACTGAAACTCTTTCTTAGGAAAGGGGTTCTGACACCAGGGTTACTGATCTGCCATTTGGAGATTAAACCAGAACGTTGTCTCAACAAAATTATGAGCAACGTTGCTCCAGACCTTGTCCAGGGAAAGGATGCCTTCCTCCGCAGACCCATATCCTGAGTCAGGCCCAGCCGCAGCCCTTGACCTCAGAAGAGTTCAGACCCTCCTCTCTCAGTCTCCCAAGAAATGTATGGTGGTGGGGTCATGGCGTGGCGCTCACTGCAGTGGAAAGACACAGATACTTAGCAGATACTGCAGCAGGAGTATTCCTTATGAGTCCAAAGGGGTTTTCCCTTTTTCAGACACAATCGCTTCAGAAGTACCTTTTAGCTGCAGCCAAGGTTGTAAGTGCAGCAAAGCTTAAACCAGCAACAGATAGAGGTGAATCACTTCTGTTAAATCCCTTATTCTACTGCTCTTTGATGCCTACAGATAACTAACCAAGTAATTGCATCAGGTCAAAGTGCAGCTAGGTATAGCTGAAGGGCATTTATAAATGAGAATTCAGGTATGTTATATTCAAAACGATACATATTCTAATCATACTTACATTTCCGACGATACTTCTCACCATATACTATAAACAATTTGTGTCATGGACCATATCTTCAGTTACATTTGTAGACTATCTTACAAAAGAGGCCCACATAAGCATAAGTGGCGCCGCAGGACGCGGGTCCTTCCTGAGGCGGAACCCACCCCGGGCGCTTTGGAAACTATTCCACTAGACATAGTGCTAGCAACCAATTTGTTCCTTACCAATACTGGCTCATTCAAAATTACTGTAGTAATCCATAAGATCTGTGACACAGTATAGGCTTTGGTGGTCTTTGGAAACTATTCCACTAGACATAGTGCTAGCAACCAATTTGTTCCTTATCAATACTGGCTCATTCAAAATTACTGTAGTAATCCATAAGATCTGTGACACAGTATAGGCTGTAAAGCTTGTCCCATCTTCCAAGTTAAAAATCTCTTTCTCTCATTATGTATGATAATAATTCACAATGGCGTATTCATACAGTGTTTTCATAAGTTTGCATAAAACATTTTATATTTGCAATAAAAAAAAGTCAGCGTTAGATTGACAGTCTAAATACACTTTGACAGTCTAAATACACTTGTTACAAATGTAGCCTTCTTTTTTTTCTTTCTTGAAGGCACACACACAGTCTCCATTAGTACTACTGGAAAGTATCTTCATGAAGAAGAGAGCAAACTTTTAAGTGCATTTAGGAAATTCTTTAAAGAAATGGTAAAATATACTAAGTGTGTTTTTAAACTGTGCTGAAATACACGACTTCTATTGGTTTCAAATGATAATCAGGCATACACTGAAAACATGCATACATGATGACTGCAACAATTTCTGAATTTCAAATGCAAAACCCAAAACACATTCTGTTTTTCATTAGTGCTATGCAACACTGTTAACTTTGCAGATATTGCATGGGAGCAAATGAAGGCAGAATATGATCTACAGTTCTTCTTTCCATTCATATGAAACTTCTTTAATCCTTTTGCAGAACACAAGCTGTTCAGTAGGGATATATTATTATTGAATATGGTTTAAATAACTATCCAACACTTTCTGTGTAATTAATATTGCATATGTTATGCCTGAAAGTATGCAATCCATACGTTCAACTCAGTTTGCCAAGTATAAATTCAGAGCTGGATACAACACAACAGGCTGTAAAGTCCATCCAGTACCTTAAAGCAATAATGTATTCACAAGTATTGCTCTTCAATTTATCAAGCAGGCAGAATAGGTGCTTTGCCAACACTGGTGACTAAAGCATGCCAAGCTATCAGAAGCAATGCATTGTATAATCACCAATAACACATGCCTACTTTCAATCTAACAATTCTCCATTTTTGTGATCTACCATATATTCATCACCCTGATGTTTCCTTGTTGCCTGTCATTGATATGACACAAAGCAACATTTGCATCAATGTTTATGTAACGGTGGAAATAAACCAGGTTCAGGAATTCTTCATAGTTTTCTGTCCCACTGAATCCCTTTTAACTGGCTTCCTGCGGGGCAACAAGTATTAATCCAGATAGAAAGTAATAGTCAATGAATTAAATATAAATTCTCTAAAGTGATAGAACACACAGAGAGGAATCTGTGTTACCTTACCTAATGCATCTTAATACCTATCACACATTTCTGGATGCATAATTTACTCATGTGTGTTTTAATTATGTGAGACAGAAATATGTTATGTTACCCTCAGATATTAAAAGCAATTAAAAATAAATCAGGAGTCTTATTTTATCTGGCAACTTTTAAAATGATCTTGAATATGTGCTACATGAATACATGCTGCAGAAATGACTTCTAATAAGTACACATTTATATAAATGAGACAAAAGAAACTACCTGACACAAGATGTCTTGTTATGGTTAATAAACAAAGGTTTGGACGCAGTCATTTATAGTGAAGACTACAAGATAATCTAATAAATCATTATTAAAGAAGTTTAAATATTGGCAAACATCTCCAACAAAATTGTTAATGCACTAGTTCAAAAACTGAATTATTCAATAAAGCCAACTAACTGGAAAGGTTTAACCAACGAAGTGCAAAGATATTAGGTTTATGTAAGAAAGCTCATTAAGAATGTTCATGATTTTAAGCAATTAATAGGAATGAGGACAGTAGTTTGGGTTGTTTGTCTGAGGCCAATTAGCTTTTCAGAGCAAACCATCTAAACAGTTTTGGAAAGAAGATGTCAGACATCCTCATAGATACAAATAATCATATTCATCCTTGACGCAACTTCCCTGCAGTAAGCACAATCACACCAATGATTAATTTGGCACTTGACTTCTGTGGACAGGCTCTACATCAGTAGAGTTTTCCCAGAGAAAGAATAATACCTGACAATATGTTTGTTTGCTTTTTTTTTCCCCTGGCAAATTTGCAGACAGTGAAAGTACAAGGGAATGACATCTCCCACAAGCTGCAGATTTCAAAAGTGAGGAAAAAGGATGAAGGCTTGTATGAGTGCAGGGTGACCGATGCCAACTATGGAGACCTTCAGGAATACAAGGCCCAGGCATTTCTCAAAGTCAACGTTAACAGCCACTCTCGGCGAATGCAAGCCTTTGAGGCATCTCCAATGTGGTTGCAAGACATGAAACCTCGCAAAAACATCTCAGCAGCTGTTCCAAGTAGCATCCATAACTCTGCCAATCAGCGTGTGCGTGCCACCTCCAGCCCTGAAGCAGCAGCCAAAATCCCCAAACAAAGTCCACAATCAGGTATGGTAAAGCATTTTGAGCTTTGATTTGATTGCTTACCAGCATGTAAAAGGAGGCTAACTCAACAAGGTAACCAGGAGTTGTGACTAGGAAGAGTGTGGTGCTCATTTATTCCTCCTTCTTTCTGACTCTATTCCTCCTGCTATCTCCTTACTTCCTAAAAGCTGAATAATAAGTTTCTGGGCAGAAGCAGCAAAAAGCCTTAAATTCCTATACGTGGATTTTACATCTGCTGGTTTTATCCACCCAAGGTTAGCTCTCTAATCGAAGCTTAGTTTTCCCTGTAGTGTTTGTGGAGAGAAAGGGGCATGTCAGTGAATGACTCATCTCATTTTAAGATGGCTGTGCATGATAAATTAAATAAAACACCCATCCAGAAGTGTTTCTTTCTAAGTTAATTTGCACCAGTCACCTAACTTTTCTCTCTCTAACATTTGGTGATATTAATCTAGTTTTAGTATCAATCTTATTTTCATAAGGAACTTGACTTCTAAATCTAAGCAGACCTTAAATACACCAGATTGATGTAGACTTTAGAAAGACCATGGGTTTGTCAGAGAATGTGGTTTGTCATCTTCAGCTGCTTGACCATTGGCTTTTAATCAAGCATTAAAATGGCAATGCCTCAATTGTCTGTCACGTAGAAATGAACATACTACACATTTTGTTTGGGAGATTTTGTACAGCACTGTATAAATAACCTATAAGGAATATAAGTCTGCATTTTCTACATTGATACAGTAAAATTCACGGTTATGTAAAGGTATATGAATATACAGGAGGTGCAGCTGTTGACTGCTGTATGATGGCAATAGAGAGATGGACAGGATAAAAAGATGAGACATGTAAATGATCAAAAATTCTCTGGAAAACAAACTCTGCAAGTTCAAGGGTTTCTGGATTACTTGTGTTTACACTGAGGGCCCAGTGTAAGGCAGGAGATCACAACCTAGCTTAAAATATGTAATGGAAGCTAACCTAGTTTGTTCTGATGCATCATTTTTCTGCTAGCAAATGCCACATCATCAAAACCAAAACTGGGAATACAACAAATTTCATAGCACACCTATTGTGAAATCACTTTCATCTTATCAGCACACTATTAGAAAAACATTTTGATAAAGAAAATACATTTCATTAAAGATTGGAACAATATGATTATTCATATGAAAATTCTTATTGTTATTAGAAAAGATTATGTACATACTACCACTATTTTACCTCTGTATACATTTTTCTTAATTTATTTAAAAATTACATTCAGTTCTCTTTCCCTGAAATGGAGCCACTTTCATTTTTTAGCTCTTCCAAAAGATGTTTAAGCTGTTAGAAGAAAAGAAATATTTCAGCTGATTTAAAGTCATCATTCTACCATGGCTTTCCTTTCAGAGAAATGTATATACCACTTATTTTCCACTTGACTCATACATTTCAAAACAGCAGACTTGTCCATAAAGTGAAAACTCGGGTTTCTGTTCAACTTCTATGTAAAGTTAAAATAGTCACAAATTTATGAAATATGTAGCTACAGACTACACGACACTGCATTGTGGCCAAAGTGTGCGCACAACAGCTAATCCACTAAATCACTTTGGATATGTAATTGAATCTATAATATTGTTTATGTCTTTAGTCCAAGCAATGTCTTGCCTGATTACTGAACATTTGTTACTTGAGAGCTAGTAGGTTATTACATGGAAAGGTCTCTGTAAAAAAAAAAAAAAAAGGTAGAAAAACTTAATCTCTAATTCTTTTCTTGAGCAAAGATTACTGCAGATCAAGTAGACAATCCCAATCATAAATAATTTAAAAATTAAACAGATTAAAATATAATTTATTTTATTAATTCATTTGTTTTATGATGACGCACAGATTAATGCTGTATTCATCAGAGGTGAAACTCATCTACTGAAGAAACAAAGAGTCTACCAAGAATCCATATTAGGCTTAATTTCAATTTAATGGTCAATTGCTACACAGTAATTACTGGTGATATTTTTGAGGAACATCAGTTTAACTCTTGAGAACCAAGAACTTTCCTTTACTTGAGAAAATCTCAAGTTTTTCCAGCTGATTTTCCATCTATGGTGTGATTTGGATTTTCACTCCATTTTACACTCACTCTACACCAATAGAAATACCCACGGGAGCACAAGGTAGTGGAGCTTTTTAGCTCTATGTAACTTTGAGGAGCAACTTCAGCTGAGGAAGGGGAGACATCAGTTGTGAGGCCTCAGAAAAGCAGAAAGGAGGTATCATAGACAGTAATAGTCTTTCTTTTTATGATATCGAATCAACACAATCTCCTTATACTGTCAAAGGAGAAACTCTTCCTTTCTTCAACATCATGCTAACTATATATGCATGCACAAGACTGCTGTGTGATTCCATTACATGTAAGCAATGTATCCATCCAGGCTAAAACACAGAAACATGGTTGAATACAAATTTATCATTATTAACCACATGTTTGTATTTGAAAGACATAGAGATGATTGTGATGTGTTTGTTCATGTTGAGTAATACATTGGCTTCAGCAACACTGTTTGAAGAGAGAAGTATTATTAACCATAGGTAATTGTATCAAATATTCTCCAATATTAGAGAGCTGGTGCATAGTTATTGGCAAGCAATATATTTTACTGCCATGCTCACAGACTATTGCAAAATACGTTTACAGGAGAGGGAAACATGACACTGCGAAATTATTGGGAAATCTGTATTAGCTATTTCTGAAGAACTCAGCTACTAATATAAGAAAGCTTGACTCTGATCCTATGAATACCTTGTCCCCAAAATTTAGTTTTGAAAGGTAGATAGCACTTTACTTAACTCCTTCTATCCTGAAGCACACTGCAGAATTTAATTTATTTCTTAAAAATAGATAGGTAGCTCTAGAAAAGCAGTTTACAGTCACTGCTATTTTAAAATATCAGCATTTCCCAACTGAACAGATATTTCTGCCATTCTCCTCTTTTACTCAAAAGAATATCTGTGATAACTATGAAGGAGCTATATAGCCAGGGCTGACAAATTAAAGTGATATGAGGTCCATTCAGCATTTTGCGCTGCTCTGAAAAATGCTATGTGAGTGTAAAAAAGATAATTGTTATTGTTAGCATAATGGAGATTCGATATAGGAAGAAACAGCTAAAGAGAATATCTCCCACAGACAGTCTTCAGATAATATACTGAGAAGCACTAAATGTCTACCTCAAAGTCAAAAAAGTCAGGAAAGCAAAAGTCAAAGTTAACACAGCTTGACCCTGTCATTTCGTATTCATGGGCTGCAGCAAATGAAGTAAGCTGTCACAGCTTAACAGGAATCTGAGTAATTTGACAGGCAAATCTGCATATATCCAGAAAATGTCCTATGTAGGTGGAGTGACAGACATTTTTTTTTTCTGTATAATTCATAACAACATATCTTAGTCCAAAGATAAAAGTACAGAGTTATCAGAGCGCCTTGTAACTCTAAACAATGGTGCAATTAACTGAGATCCAAGAGCTGCAATGAATTCAGGTAAAAGGAAGCTAAATAATCTACAGGCTGCACCAAATCTTACTGTTTCATGGATATAAATCTAGACAAAAACTCTGCTACCAGCATTCAAGTCACTCAACATTTATAGCAACACAAAGGGCTGCAGAATATGATGTGCTGAGAACGTGTATATCTCCCAAACTCTTCCTGTTCTGCCAATGCCCTGTTAAAGCACTCAAAGCCATTAGTTGCTTTTCAGACTCAAGAAGATCAGGCTCAAAAAACTCAAGAGGGAATAGCTACAAATGAAGAAGTGATCTTATGTCCATTTTCTGACTGCTTACATACACACTCTGCATATTTTTAGCAACTTTTTGTTCTTTCCTGAAGTAACAAATTCAACTATTGACCTAACTACATGCCAAAACTGTTCCTGTGATGATGGCAGAGTTGCAGTGAGTGACTTAAAAAGGAGCACAAAGGAGAAGGTGGTTCTTACCTAAGACTGAATGGCCTGGATTCTTGGCATCATAAACCACACTGAGAAGCTGATCGTCAGGTGTGAATGCAAAAGAAGAGAACAAAAACATATTTCTTCAGTCTGTTGATACTGATGAACCAATGACATTCCTTTCAGCCTCCATTTTTACCTAGAGAATCCAGGAATCTTTTATTATCAATCTATTGTAAGCACAAATTTTATGTCCAATTTGAAATCTTCTGGGATATAAACCAACTTCTGTGGGTTTTTTTTTTTTTTTTTTTCTTTTATATTACATCTTGTCTTAAAATGAAGGGACAAAAAGTCTGCTCTAGCCTCCACCAAGGTGACAGCCAACGCTACTGCTTTCTTCACTAAGAGAAAGACTTCGGCTTTTGCAACTGCTGTTTTAGAAATTGTGAGTACCCATAAGGCTGGGAGGCTCCAACCATTACTGTGATTTTGCACAGCAAAAAGTCAAGTCTTTGTTTCCTTAGGACTACATTAAAACAAAAGCCAAATGAGAGTTTTGTTCTTCTTGTTCTGAACCTTATTCAGCTGTTCTCAGAAATTATTGCAAAAAGGTGATGCAAGGACTATCCCATTTTACACCTGTATACACTACAATCTCTGTTTTTACTTGAAACTTACACTTTGGTTCTCTCTTCCTGAAATGAAGCCACTCCAATTTTTTAGCTTCTCTGAAATAATGGAACAAATTCTAATCATGTTAATTGATGTAGTCCTATTAGCCAGTTAGTTGTTGACCTTGAAACTGTAAGCATCTTCTGAGAAGTGCTAATCTGCTCCAAATAACTTCATTGACAAAGCAAGGTCTTAACAGCAGCTAACCCCCTTTTTTTTTTAGGCCAGGATTTCCAATGCAGAATGAACTCACTACTGCTTTATGTTTCTTTCAAAAAAACCACATCCTAATTTCTTATATGTGCATACTTACTGATAGAACCAAATGCATACAAGTATTTAAACTCCTGTTCCTAGTGCTTAGTGCAACTGAACCCAGTAATAAACAAACCGTTTTCAGTGGATCTGCAGTTCTAACTCCTGTCACAGGCAAAATGGTGTCTACTTTTTGTAACATCCCTCACTGCCATTGCCAATTGCTGATACTACACCACTGTCACCTTTCTATTAATTTCGATTCCTGTTACAAAAACACAGGTTCAGAAACTACGAAAAGAAAGCACTCACCAACCAATATGTGTTCATTTTTGTTGTTCTACAAGTTTTAGCAGTTGTTCAATCCCACATGCCCATGCCAGACTGAATACTGGGTATGCTTAGTTTTAAACATATCCTCTCTGAAAACAGAGATATTCTTTTCACCTTTAGTTATGTCCATGGTTAAGCACTAATACTGAATAATAGAAGAAAATCATGGTCTTCCAGATTTGTTGAGATAATCATGGATTCTGTCCTTATACATATGTTATCTCACTGTAAACATATTCCTGTAAAAGTGATGGTGTTTGGAAAGAAATGTTAAATAACCTTGGCTAATCACAAGCAGGGGTAAGAAGGAATTTGAGAGAGCAGGTAATGGCAGATTAGAAATAGCCTACTACAGGAAAGGGGACTCCATGGCAGATTTCCATTTTTATTGTTCAAACATAGCCTGGGCTACTCTTGAGCAGTTCTTTTTCAGATACTGTACAGGTTATATGCATGAAAAAATGGAAAACTGTCTTTGGATGCTGCACTACATATTTGCCTCCTATGAAGCCTCCAGAAACAATGAAGACAGACACAGCAGGAACTAAATGCACAAAGTTTAAGAAACTCATTTTGCCCTTTCTCCGTCTACATTGTTGTTTATCTACACACATGTATACTGAGATCTTTCCTATTCTTTTAGTAACCTTACCAGTATATTTTGCTGTCCATCTGCCATTGCTATGTATGCACTTAATCACGTCTTTTCCTTTCTTTTGGCTATTTCAAAACTCATCTCACCTTTAGAACAAAACTGATATATAAAGACCTGGTAGGGGACCCTACAGGAGTCCTCTGAGTAGCAGAATCACAGTCATTCTGTTCTACATGCCTGACATAACTTTGGTAATTAACCAGTGGAAAGATTGCAGATGGGCCACACAGTTAGTAAAGAAAGAGAAGAAAAGAAAGGAAGGAAAGAAAATGGGGGGAGGGGGGAGGGCGGGGAAAGCTGTTTATGAGTTGTTTGTCAGCTCACTCAAATTGTTTTTCATTGCTACACAATCAGGCAGTTGCACTGGGTCATCAGAGATTGCAGCATATGTGACAGGGCCTGCTCTTGAAATAACTGATGGGATTTCTTTGCTTCAGAACAGAACCCATTTGTTACTTGACACTTATAGAGCACAGCAGAGGACATTTTCGCCTGTTTCAGATGAGAAGCAGGAAGTTTCCTGTCTATGGTGCCCTACTTCATTATGAAAATCCTTTGCATCACTTAAAAAGAATGGGTAGAATTATCTGCTGGTTGGAATGGATACAACTCTGCTGAAGCCAAAAGAATGGCATTCATTTACAATAGCAAAAAAATTGGCTCAAGCATGAGGATGAAGATGAACTCTCTTCTACTCATAAAGTGAGAGTGAATTATAAGAAGAATCTAAGCTTTACCCAGCTTGTACCACCTAAGCAAGTTTAGGACAGTGAAGCTGTCTGGGAGCAGAATGAAGGGAAGGAAAATACTTGAAAACTGCTATTTTCAGCTCATTCAGATTCAGGGGCATTTTTGGTGGTGGATTTTGCTGCTTCAGGTTTTTTGTGTTTTTTTCTTTAAATTTGATCAACTTTTTTCTAGTGTTTATCTTTGAAACCTTAGGGCAGACTAGTTAGAAAGCTCAACGTTCTTTGTATTTTCTTATTCTCTGGACAGGGATTTTCTGTTTGATTAAATAATTCATGAGCTTCAAAGATATTCCAGACACATAACCTTCTTTACAGCTACACCAATAATCAATTAATCCTGCTTTGCTGGTGATAAAGATGGATGTCATTTGAAGAGTAGCTGATAATCTTTCTGCTGGCCTTGTGAAGAGAAGACTCTGTCCCAAACCCTTCATTTTACCTTATCATAAGGAAGTTGCCGTCATACCTTTTGGCAGTGCAACTTGCTATCCTGTGTGTGTGTGGGTGTTCCAGTCTGATCCACCTCACTGAAGTTTGTTCCCCCATCTACTGACAAATGCTACTGTCTTGGAACAAAGCTGCCTAATGTTCTGAGGAGAATAAAAATGTGAAAGTTAACTGCCACAGCCAGCATTCCCAGCACTTCATACATACGATCTGTGTGTTCATCAACGGCAACAAAAATACAGATAGCAAATCTGGATGCTACATCTGCTGCCTGTTTCTACTGCTGTTATTCTCTCAGCTGCTGCTGTTGCCTGTGACACTGACTGAGGCTTTTGGCCACGAGATCACAGCCATAGAGCTATAGAAGTGACTAGAGAAGTGACTTCTACATGACTACAGAAGATAGTATCCATCTCCAGTTCATTCTGTGCAACTGAAAAAAGAGTTAAAAGGGCAAGACGTTTTGTCAAGGAGCAATAATAAATCAATTATGAAGCCAAGAACTAGCAGTAGGTCTCACAAAGAGCTAGACATTTAGATACTGTAAAGCCCTTTAGTAGAATAATACTGTTTGAGAATATGGCTAATAACATTGTGCCTGTCTGAAACTCTGCCAAAATAACAGGTCGATTACCTATTTTGTACTCTGTTGAATTATTCACACGCATACAATATGTACTGATCAGTGACCATCTCATACCTGAAGAGTCTTTGAATAACGATGAATGACATTTCATGGTTATGATCGATCCCACATCTCAGAACTGTAATGAGAAAGATAAAAAAATACGAAATAAAAGTAGAAAAATTCATCAATATGGAATGTGAAGGAGATGATAGAATTAATACAGGATTTGGCACAAATACTTCAAGTTTCATTCTCACAATCCACAATTTTCGAAGTACTGCACTGTGGTTGTAGGGGTGATAATGTTGTATTTTTTTATTTGTATCACAGTAACAGGAAGGATGAAGGCTTTGACTTGTGAACTCTGGTTTAGCTCTTACATTTTAAAATGTTGCCACCCAAAGTCTCTGCCTTGCCCCAATCAGAAGTTATTGCCCCAAACCTGGATGGCAGAAGGAAATAGGTGCCTGCTCCTCAGCTCTCCCAGTTCATAGTGTTGAACATTAAATTAAGCCTTTATGACAGCTGATAAGCTAAAACATCAGGTTGTTAAATTGAGATAGATGAAGAGCTGGCATGGGGTTTGCTTGTATCACTCCTACTTTTGGGGGTTTAATTTCCATAAGAGGGGGAAGTAGAGAGCTGGAGGCACTATCATCTTAAACTGTTCCAGCTAAAACCATTAAGAGCTCGTGAGTCATAGCCCTTAGACAGAGGTATGTTCTGTTAGTCAGAGGCATTGTTCTAATCTCTATAACAACTGCATTATCCACCAGGCAAACAAAGGATCAGAAGAATGGTCCCTGCCTCAAAACACTTACCATGTAGGAATCAGACAGAAGAAAACAGACTCATCCAGTCGGATGGGTACAGATAAATGGAGCTTAGCTAAGTTCCATGAAAATAGCTCTTATATAAATGATATAAATAGAAGGAGATCAGGTTGACTGTATGTCAAACATAAGCCTAAGCAGTGTCAGGTGTGAAAAGCGAGAAAAGGGATTGAATATCTTATGCTGAAATATTTACAAAGAATGATAATTTTCCTTCTGTCTATGTTATAATAACCCTCTTTGTATATGTTTTTCTTGGTATGACAGTGCTGTTGAAGATGATAGCGTAATATTAAGTATCATCCCACTTAAGATTTTTTTCTGATAGATGAAAGGATGAACAGGATGCAAAAAGCACAGGAGGAAAAAGACGAGTTTAATTATATTTTTCTTCAAATAAAACTCTTGTTGCAACTTTATGGTATCTTTCAGAAATGGCTCTGTTAACAGTTTAATTATAATGTGGCATATATCAAATATACACACATTTATTTATATATATTACAAAAATGCTGAGCAATTTGTGCTGAAGCCGTGTTTAGTTACAACAGCCGGTTACTAACAAAAGAGTCAATTCAAGAAGAATTTTTGTTAACAGCCTAAGTTCCCACCTTCATTCTGGATGGGGCATAACTATATGCAAGTAAATGGATGAGAATCGTTACCGCAGGACAGACAAAAAAACTGCATTTGCTTTGGAATCAGCCATTTCATACAGATAAATAGAAATGCACTGGTTTATATATTTTTCTGTCACACATTAAAAAAAGTTCTAAGACATTTTATATCCGTGGTTTTCAGGGATAGGATGAGAAAAAAAGGTGCCCAGTGCTGATAAGAGCAGTCATAAAGCATGGTGCCAGTGGTTCTCAAACAATATCAATTAACCAATTTAGGGCTGCATTTGCTTGAGCTTGCCCCCTTCCCTCTCAGCTTTTAACTGTTTCAGTGGGCACTGGATATTGGACTGCTTCTCACACTAGTTTTATTTGAATAGCTAACATTGGTGTTTCATAGACTATTTGCAAACACCTCTCTTAGCAACCGTTTTCCCAAAAAATACTCTCTCTCTGAAATAGAAACAGCTGAATTCAATGCATTACTTATACATGTGAAGACATATTCAATGCAACAAAAAAAAAACCAAACCCACAGACAAAAAAACTTTAAAACTTTGCAGGCTCAAACACCAACTAAAAGGAGGAAGAGAATTAGGATATCTGCTACAAATGGCTGATGCCTGAACATTTGTGACTCAGAGCCCCAGATAGGCAGAATGTCATTCTCCTAAGAAAAGAAAGTCAGTCAGGGAAGTTTGAGTATCAAGACAAAAAAGTTTCCACAATATACTAAATATATAATGATGGAAGTAGTCATAGTTGTACAGCCACTAAACAATTTAGAGACATCAAAAACTCACTATATCCTTGGCTGAACACATGAAATTTGAAGTAGCTGAGCACTAAAAATTTTTAAGCTGCTAGAAGGAGGAATATGCTTCTGGGTATATCTAAAGCTGAAAGCTGTATGCCTTAGGTTCAAAAATCATTTTGACTCTGACACGCTTTACCCCACATATCACCTGCAGAGACAATTCATCTACACTTCATTTCACCGAATGGGTTTCTAACTTACCCCTCCTTTACTACTCTAAAATTGTTTATGACAGTATCACATGAAAATGCTAGGGAAATTAAAATTTCAGAATCTGAATTTTTGGTGGGATAGTCTGTCCAGATAGCTGGACTTACTTTCAGACCAAAGCAGCCTAAATAATTTTCCAAGAAGCATAAGCATTTGAACAAAACTTAAGATCACTGCTACAGAAATTAATGACACTTATGAAGCCAATGAAAAACTGTATCAAGATTTCCTAATCATGCTAGTATGTAAAATATTATTTAGTCCTGAACTACTTATTAACACAATTTAAACAAATCTACATATTAAACCAGAAGGAAACCCACTGATGAGAATGGAATTTGTGAATTACAGGATAAAGGACATAGGAGAGAGCAAAAATTACACTAAACGTAGACTGAGCCAACTACACTATCCAGTTCATCTTCCTGAAAAACTGTGTTCAAACTCAACCATGATTTTTGGATCTTTTCATCAGAACAGTATGAAAATCTATATATGTTGTTGCATTTCCCATTTCAGTTACATGTTTAGGGCTCTCACCCCTCCCTCCTGCCTGTTCAAGGTAAAAGGATGAAAGGATCAGATCATTTTGATGATCTCATTTTCATCTTAGAGAATGACATTAGAGATCATTTTAGCTTCTTCATAGTGCATGATGGTCCAATTAGGAAGCCTGGTTCTAATCAAGGGGTTAAAAGATCAGAGATGAACAAGAGCACTGTTTGAAGAATTAAAAAGAAAACCATATTGCAGAGAAAGAACAAGGTTTAAATGTTTCCCTAGGTATGGATTGATGTAAGGGATGATGTAGAAAGTGGCCTGAATGTAAAATCCCATGTTTGTTCACACCAGCGTACCCATAATTCTGTCTGTCCATCTTGGCATTGTAAAATTGCAGAAGTCATTCAAAGTCCCACTCTTCTTTCTTTCTCCCTTCATATTGCTATCTATTGCCCTTTTATAGATTTACTATGGCTTGTTCTGGACCACTGCCTGAAGCCAAGTATCATTTTACTACATGCTACCTCATGGTAGCATGGAAGTCTCCTCAGGTTTTTCGTCTCCCAAGTATTTCCATCTCAAATTTGCGTTAGAACATGGCTTTAAGTATAGCTGGCAGCAAGTTAAAGGCTGTGACCTTAGCCCAGAAAGAACTCCAGGAGTTATTGTGGCTCAAACCTCTGGCAGAATTCTCTCCTCTACTCAGGGTTGGAAAGTTATCACTTTCTTTTGCCCTATGACAGGACTGAACACCTCTGTTCCCCTGTGCACCTTACCTAGTGAAAGCTAGGGAATAACCATCCATCTAGGATCCCATCTCTCTTCCTCAGCTGCTCTTCTGGGCATCATTGGCAGAAAGGGAACACACAGCAGATGAACAGAGCTACACGCTGGACACAAAGTCTAAGTAGACTTCATGGAAGTTCAATACATAGCCTATTCTAAATTTCCATCAATTTGGAAGCAGTAGTTTTCTTCCAAAATGCAAAAAGTCAGAAATTCAGAACTTTTTTTCTGGCGTGTAAGATGAATTCATTTGCCCTGTGTGGTATGTTTGCCCAAGACAGTGATAAGCAAGTCACATTATTTTAGGCTGACTACTCTACAGCCAATGGAGAAAGATGGACTGGAAGCCTAAGCAAAAGTATCTACATTGAGGCTTCCATATGATACTCACTGCTCATCTTTTGTCATTCAGTTCCCCAAAATCAAATGCAGGTGATTGAAGCTTAAAATACACATCAGAAGTAATTTTCTTGAGGAGGAAAAGAAGGACCTCACATTTGTGGAAGGGAAATTTTCTTCCTGAGTGTGGGTATATATTCCAGCGGTATAGGAGAGCTATAGGTAACTGTGATTTCTGTAATTCAGAGGAATAAAAATGATAGCAATTGGTAGGCCAGAGAGGAAGTATGTATATAAAACCCATGTGAGACATATTCAAATAAAACTAAATAAAATCAACCATACTTGGTTTCACCTATCTTTATGGATGTAAAACTGCAAACCTCTTCCAAGAAATCTTATGGTTCATTAATATCCCCACTAAAATGAAGGCAGGTATTTCATGAACTTTTACTTACTTTACATGGGAATAATGCAAAATTATGATTTCATGTGGTTTCAACTGGGGCTGACAAGAAAGCTATTTCAAATCTAACACTATAAAGCAAAGCTGAGCATTGCAAAACAGCAAACCAGGCACTTATAGATGGAAAATATCAGCACAAATTCCTGGGAAATGAAACTTTCAAGGTTTCAACACCTCTGTGATTTCAGAAACCTGTAGTACAACAAAATTAACTCATATTCAGCACAAGCTGAATATATACCTCCCATATATATGCAGCGATAGTTTGGCATCATGTAATACATAGAATCTAGGATGGACTTCTGTGTGACTGACTGTATTTCTCCTGTACTGGTCAGCACAAAACCAGGACTCTACTCGGACATTAGTCTTCTCTTGTGATCAGTGGCTTACTAATTAAAGGAAATTCAAGGATACCCTCGCTAAACTTATATGTTCAGTAAAATATTAAAGCAGTGCTCTTGAGTTCACAGATATGTTCCGTCATTTATATGATGTTACACTACTCATTGTAAGCATAACTGTAAGAATCCAGTTTTCAGAGGCTTTGACAGGTATTGAGGCTCAGAGTGCAGGAGGTATTACATCCCAGAGACCTCCCAAACCTTAGCAAGCACAACGAATTCCAAACTTGTTAAACTTCAACTCTTGCAGATGTAAACTTCTTGAGACTCAAGGTGGTTAACCATGTAAGGTACTCTTACAAATAGGGGGTGCTAGCACCGTAGGGCCTGAGGCAGCTGCTTAATTTACAAATCAGTGTTTTGTCCAGTTGTGAAAAAATAAATGGGCAAAATTATGAAACCAGCATTTGCTTTTCTCTGCTGGTGTCCCAAAATCCCATGTATTTTTACACAATTTTTTTCTGATCAATATCTTAGTGAAAGCAAGGAATTATAGTCATTCAGGCATGCAGTGAGTAACTACTTTTTTGGTCAGTTAGGGTTTACTAACAATTTATAACTTCTGCTGGCTTTATTTTATAATTAGATGTTCTAAAATTAATCTCATTAACAGAAAAATATTGGTGTTTAGCTATTTGGTCCATATACTATGAGCCATGAAATATGGTTCAGCATTTGTTACAGAGTTTATTTTATTATTTTAAACACCGAGATCACAATTGTTAATCACTATTGTTTTTTCTCTGTTTTCCTAGCATTTAAGTAAGCCACATATTTGAATAAATCACAGTTTCAAAGAGTTTAATGGCATGAACTACTCTTTCATGCTGTTGCACAGAAACTTATCTCATGATCACATGCGTTAGGCAATACACCATTTGTTTCCAGGAGAAGGCTAAGTATTTAATGGACATTTGCTCTTTTGGATGTATGTCAGTGGCAGGAAACAAAAGACAACACATGGGCATTTACATTTCACAGGAACAATTTAACTGAATCCCAGTGGCTGATAGGTCAAAACGTGAGAATCCCTGACCCACACATCAACTAGAGTTTAACTAATGAAGTAGAAATAATATATGCATGCATACTACCGTTCTTCCATGTTACTGTCTTTGAGGGTAACATAATTGTAGTCCAGCTTTGCCCAGTGTTCTTGATCTGCAATAAAATTTCTTTTAGCTCTCATTATGTTAATTAGAAAATAATGTTAGAAATGGCAGGGAAATGAGTAATCGATTTAGCCAATCCACAGCTAGATCGACAGGTTTTTATTTATATTACCATGCTCACAGTTCCAGCGATACTATTTCAGCCCTGGTCAGAACTGTACACCAAAAACACATCTGCATGAAAACTCTGAATTTGGATACTCTGTACTTTCAAGACATTTGGATTTGGATTCTGATCTGTACTTCACCTCTGACTTAAGTCTAAAAATAGTGAAACTACATCTCTGATTTAAACACCCTATGATTTTTAGATTCACAGTCAAAATGGAATTTTTTTACTATTTCTGGTGGCTTATCCTTTATCAAGATGGAAACCAAATTAATAGAATATGAGCAAATATGACAGAATAGAAAAAGGAACAAATCTAAGGAGGCTGCTTTCGGTTTTGCTATGTTGTTATTCTACATTTGCGGCTTTCACTCTTCCAAAATTTAAAGAAGTATTTGGGTTCATGAGAGAACAAATACAGTTCTTTTACACATCTCCAGAAAAAAAAAAAAAAAAAGAAACCTGGGTATATTTAAACTACAATTGTATTTCATAAAGAATCACTGAAAAGATGAGAGTGTACCTAATAGTCATATATGTCACTGTATATTGCAAGTCAATTTTATTAGGGGTGATATATTACTGAAAATGTATCAGTTTGGGTTATACAGCATTTTGGAAACTATTAAGCCAGTAAATACAGACCTGATATGACATTAGGATATACTATTCTGTTACCGAAACCATGCAGAGGACACTGTTTATGACAGTGATTTCCAACAATCCTAACAGCCTCTTTCTTCACCTAGAAGCTGAAATTTTAGTTGTATTGCCCCTAAATTTTTCTCATGTGTTGAGGATTGCTTTAGCTTGTACTTACTGCATGTACTCTAACCTAAATCCCTTGCAAGATAAAGAAAAACAAACTTGCTGTTTACAGAAGAACATGCATGTAGAACATGTGATATGAATTGGAGGGAGATTATGATTTATACAGAGACTGAACATTACAAATAAAAAGGTTACCATGTGTATGTCATATATGACCCCTAACTTGGGGATCTACAGACTATCATATTGAAAAAAAAAGCAAAACAAAACAAAAATCAAAGAATGTTTTGCCGGCAAATATTATAGTGCTGCTTTTCCCACTGTGAAAGAGTTTAAGTCAAACCTATTTTGTATCATACTGTTTCTCTTCCACACATTACAGCTTTCAAATTCTCAAATTATAATACCATTAATTGTTAAAAAAACTTTTTTAACAGACATCCATGAGACTCTTCTGAGTGTTTATCCTTATTTGCATTGTACATATTTTGTGCAGAGGAAATGTATATCCAAAGACCTCTTTAAAATTGTCTTGAGCCGTGTATTTCTCTAGTTCAATCAAAAAAATATTTAAATGGAATAAAATAAGTGAAAATAATTCAATATATCATGAAAAGATCTAACATTAACAAAGGTTTCAACTAAGTTCTGCTAACCTAGTCAGGGAAAGAAAAGCCTGTATAAAAATCTGTCAAATAACAAATTTTACACCTTATATAAAAGAGAGAAGAAAGCTATGCTGCATTAAAACCAAAACCAGAAATTGAACTCGACCCTTGGGCACAAGCTTGTAAATAGTACCTGTATGAGAACAACCCACAAGAAGAAGTTACAGCAAATTTGCTTGTGTGTTTGCTTGTTCCTAATACAGAACAAGTGTTTTGAGGAACCCAGCAAACTACTGCAGCGTAGTACAGGTAGGCTAGCATTATCAGATAGGCAAGAGAAAAGTAGGCTTCTCACTCCTGTCTACGTTCAGTAGGAACTAAGCTCGGAGTTCCCTTGGACTTCTTTGAAAATCTTAGTAATGTCTTTGAGACATGTTTCATTTAAAAGTTAATATTCAGTTAGGAATTCAGTTCACACATGTATAATTGAAATATCACTGTTACTTAGAAGCTCTGTGTATGTGACAGAGGACTGAGTCTTTTATGGCAACTACTATGTATGCAACACCTCACACTGTATTTACAAAAGGAAGTAGTGTTCAGAGATCTGGGATTTAGTTTAATCCCTGTTTTTGAAGGGAAAATTTTACTAAAGACAGGAATAAACATAGTTAGCAGATACAGAGAAATGTTTTACTGATAAACATCTGAAAACTTTAAAAAATTAGCATGTGGTTGCCTTGAGTTCTTTTTGCTTTCATTGTGTATATCCTTTATGAGAAGATAAATGTGCTTTTTGGGGCTGCAATGGAATAATATTAATATTAAATTCTCTGCAAAAATAGCTTATATGTTATTAATATATTTTTAAAAAATAACCAGCATTTTTATGGGCTGCTTGTAACATCATTATTACTTTGTTATAGAATTGATGCCTGTAACCATCAATAACATTCATCCTTTTAAAGTATACAACACAGCTATAAAAGCTATTAATCATGCATTAACCTGTTATAATTGGAACTTTTATTTATAGTGTAGCAAAATTAAATTTATGGTTTTCACCTCAAGTAATATGTTTCAAATTCTGAATGTAATTCTTTACGATAGTTATCAAGGACTGAGACTTGGTACGTAAGACATCTAAATGCTCATGTTCTTGGTGTGCGGACATAGTTTAATTAGTCTAGTTCTGAATGTTTTTATTCTGATAACATACTTAAAATATAAAGTCATGTTTTTAGAAATTATGACATGTACCATTGTTTTCATAGCTTTTTAAAAAGAAAAAATAATCTGGGAAAATACTTCTCAAAAATGAATACTCCAAACCTTTCAGCATTCTGTTTCCCCCTTGTAAATAGCACAGCCATCTGCCAGTATCTCCTCTATTTTACAAGAAAACACTCTTTAGCCACTAGATGACTTTTTTGTTAGCAGTCAATGATGTGATGCTGGAAATGATTTTGTAAAGACCACTCTGAGGTGGGCGTTTGGGTTTGTTCCTCTTGGTATATATAGTTTCACTGGATAACGTTGTTTAAAAAGACAGACGAGAAACAAAAGCAAAGCAAAGCAAAACAACCTCCCTGGGACTGAAATACTTTGTATGTGTTGTTATTTGCAGTGCATGCCAAGACATTCATGGGCACCAGAGCCAACCTGGCGAGCTAATTAAATATATAAATGTATGTGTTTAAAACAGCCTTATAAGGAGCATTGGAAATCTGCAAGATGAGCGAATATCTTATAACTTCTTCCGCAGGTGCGAGGATAGCTACAAGCCATGGACTTTCTGTCCTGCTTCTTGTTTGTGGCTTTGTGAAGGGTGCTTTGCTTTAATCTAAAAGTGCTGACTTTTTCCAATATCACTTTCTCTTCTTAAAGCAAAGAGCAAATCGCCTGTAAAATCCACGGAGCGGACAGCAAAGTTGACCCTAACCTCCAACCACCACTCTGCACCCAATGTACTCTAAATCTCTACACAAGGAGCACCTTCTTCAGGAAGTACAAACAAAAATACTAAATAAATAAAATAAATAAATAAATATTCTAAAAAGAAGAGGATACCACATGTTTTCTTGATATATCTTATTTTCTTTGGCGTATCACTGATCTTTTGTTTGAAGAGAACTGGTGTGATGTAATCAAACGTTTTGTAACAGCAACACCTAGTTTCCTTTTCTTTCGGCAAGGAGAAGCCTCATCCTTGACTTCTCAGGGGTTGGCCTGCGAGTTATCAATATTACAGAATTAACCATGGATGACATTTGGTTCCTACGCTGAAAGAACCGTTCCAGCCTGGAAGCAAACAGAGGCCAAATAATGAAACAAAACACAGTGATTTAACATCAACCCCAATAAAACACCCCACAAACTTTATCAAAAAGCTTTTTCTGTTTTGTTTTTTTTTTTTTTTTTCATGAGGAATAGGGAGGAGAAAAGAAATTCTACAAAGCAGCTAAGCAGACTAGAGGATGTTGTTTCTGGAAAACAAATGAGGGTAATTTTCTTTTGAGTTGTTTGTTTTTTTTTTTATTATTCTTTTTCCCCTGTGGGTTTTTTCCCTGTCTTTTTTTGTTTATTTCTTGTTCAATGGTGGCAATTACTGACTTAGGCCAACCCCTGATGACTGCTTGGAGGTTTATATATATACATCTTTTTTTTTATGTGTGCGTTCTATATTTCAGTGTGTTTTCTCTAATTTTGCAACTCCTGTATATGCAAAACTAACTTAAATTCTGTAAATTGCTTACAGTCTGTGTGAAATAACTTCAGAGTAGACATACTTTGGTCTTCATGCAAGCCAGTTTTTGATATTATCTATATGTCGTGCCACCAATAGACATCTTTATTTCCTTTTTTGACAAAACATCACTTTTTAGTTCATAAGTCAGTACTGTGTGGCTTTTGTAATACATACCTTCACTTCCACTGGTTTGACCCCTTTCAGCCCTCTGTTTACTCTGTAAATGCACATTAAAATTTGTTCTGGTCTCCAGACAATGAATTATTTTAGTTTTGTGTATGTTGTGTTGGAGTTCATTTGCCGAAAGCTGTTTTAATTTTTGATGTTTATAGAGGATGAAGTGATTTGATCACTAGAGACTGTAAAATGCAGATTTGCAGTCAAATACTGCATGTAAAGGAAGGTTAGAAAGGGAAAACAGACAAATAAAACAGAATATGGCTTAAAGGGTATTCTTTTGGTAAAAAATTTTAGGAAAGTGAATTTATTACATTGGTAAACTATATTAGCGTCACAGCTCCTTCTATATGTCCAAAGAAGCATCTTTCTTTGCTTTTTTCTGCAAGTGGATTGTCATTACTCATTGATATTCTTAATTAAAATACTTTATGTCTGCGAACTGAATGTGAGAATTGTGCTGTTGAATGAAGTTACATGAATTACATTCATTAATGCAGGAAGGAAAAATTGCTACCATTTGCAGCTGCAATCAGGAAGGTTTTTTTCTTGTTCCCCTGCTTCCACTGATGCTGAACAATACACACCCTTTCATTTATCAGCACAGACAATCATGTATACCACATGCTTATTATGATCTATTTACAGCAGCATTAAGTAGCTGCGGTGTGGTCAGCTGTGTGATTTCTCCTCATTTTGGAAGTAATGTAGAAGGAAGTAAAAAAGTAGGTTTAATATCTCACCAATCCATGGCCTACAGGCCTAACATTTTGTTTCAAAATGCCTATAAGTCTGAAGTCTTCCCCCATTAATTTCAAAGGAGAAAGAACACATAGTAGCATAGAATCAGAGAGTAACATGCTAATGTTTTGGAAGATTATAACATATTTGTGCAAATCTTTGTTCTTTTAATGATACATTCTGTACTGTAAGCTTGACTGGGAATAATCAGTCTTTCTTTGGTTTTAGAAGTAATAAAAAGAGTAAAAGTTTGGTCTAATACAGACAAATCAGGAATAACTGTCAGGAGAAAAAGGCAAAAAGTTCTTTTATTTCAACATAAAATTAATGACCCACTAGGAATATTGTGTATTGAAAAGGTTCTGCTCCATAGTAATAACAGTTTATCAGCCTACTGACAAAGAAAATAGAAACAGTCCCTGTTAAAGTGTTCTGAATCAAAACCAATATGTGGATCAAAGAGGAAGTAAATGAAAAAAGAGCCAGAGCTTTTTGAAGACTCATTTTCTGAACACACCTATGGAACCAAACTTTCAGAGCTCTGGAGGGAAGACTACGTTTTCCCTGTGAAATAGATATCAATGGATGCTGTGAGAGTTTCCCGTGTGGAGTTCGGAAGCCTCAGTTTCCATTGGTCTTAACCGGAACCAAATGCTTAACATCACACGTGTTTCATATGTTTACTGTATACATCCATCTTGCATGACTATTCCGTGTATGCACATAGTCACATAGACAACCTGCAGTGACATTTTTCAGAGGCAGTTTAGCCTCACATGTTAAAGTTAGCCTCTGATTACTATGTTAAACTCACACTGTGTTTTGCTTTATGCTGTTAATTGCTTAGATATAAATCACCATGTACTAGGAAGTAAGATTAAAGAACCAGCTGAAATTAAAAGCAGAATTCTAGACCACTCGGACTAGTGTGGTACAACAACTCAGAAGACATTACCAAGGGAAGTGCTGTATTGTGATCTGCTGTTGTTCTTAAACAGTGTCAGCAGGTATTTTTGCTTAGTTCAAATAAAATGACGAAACAGTGGCCACTGCAAAAATCTGAATGCTTGCCTAATATTATTCAGTGTTAAACATTTAACTTCTAATGGTTTCTACAGTGATATCATTTAATTCACCATTAAAAAAAAAAAAGACTGCTCTGCTGCCAATCTTCAACTCCTTCCTCAAAAAAAGGAAGAGAAAACAATTTAAACCTTTGTTATTTGCAGGATGGGGGAACATTCGTCCATGACATTACTATTGGTAAATGTCAAATGTTGTTTACAGAGCTAAAAGCATTAAGAACCAAGAATGGGATCCACATACTTTGCAATATAAATTTTTAAAGGTTAAGCTTCCATGATTATCTTAGCTAAACAATGCTAAGCACAAAGTAAATTGCTTAATGCAAGTAACCATAAATGGCTTCAGTCTTTTGTTCTGAGCTTCCTAAATATTGATTTATTTGATTTCACAGTCATGAAGTTTGCACATACATTCATATAGTTGAAAGATTATACATAGTTTTCCTAGTGCTCTTCATCTAAACAATACAGGAAGACAATAGCGAAGAAGAAAGTTAAATTTGTATGTAATAATGAATCGCAATCAATTGGTAGAATTACTTGCAAAGAAAGAGAAGTGTGCTTTCTTGAGAATCAAGTGTAATTGCAATCATTTCATTTTCTCCTTTTCGTGCTATTCCTTTTTGCCAATGCTTCAATCTAAAAAACAAGACAATAATGTATTTCTTACTACTCACTTCTTACAAGATGACAGAGGACAAAATAATGTCGTCTTTGTTGTGAAAGAAGCTAGGGGGAAAAAAGAATCTTTTCATTTAACAACAATCTAAATGTTTACAGTGTCCTATCACCTCAAAATATCTCTGCTCGTAGGTTTACAGGGAAGGAGCAACAGAGAAAGTGTTTTGTGTTTCAGCTTGACTTCCCAGCCCTAAGAGTGTTCTCAGTTAATTTTTATCCTAGAGCTAAGGACAGGACTCTTCTGAAAGTTTCACAAATACAGTAATTTTCCCTGTAACTACCAGTGACAGATTGGTTTGGGTTTTGAAATGATAAATACTTGCAACTCAGAATATTTTTCCATACAGTTATAAATGTTATGAGGAATGGCAGCTATTAAAGCCATAAACAAGTCTGGAAGAATATCACAAACTAGTAATCTCTCAAAAGTTTCAAAATATGACAAACACTTTAATAAAAAAAAGGCTTTTGGTCAGATTTTGTTTTAAAGTTTTATTGTAACCCACTCTTATCCATACGGCTATAAATACTCTGGATTGAATTCCAGCTATATGCTGACAGTACAGAGGGCCTTCAGACGGGAGCAAATGAAATTTTCACTTATTGAAATGCTCCTTTACATTGGCACTACAGCACAGAAAGAGATCTTATGTTTATATGAGACTATTTACAGTGACAGCTTATAAGAAAGCCAAAATGTACATAATAGATTATTAATTCCTTTCCTCTTTTTATATACCATGAAGTTGAAAAACAAGAGAGAAGATTGGATTTGACAACTAGCTGCTTAAAATAAACTATTTAATTTAAATCTTTGAAGAAGCAAAGTCTCAAACATTCCTTATTAAAAAGACTTGTATAACTATGACCTTTTAAATCAAATGGGGTTTAGATTTTTAAGCAAAGTTATACATATTATATATGAAATTATTGTATATAAAATTGAGAAGGAAGGAGATGATGACTTTTTTTTTTATTTCTAATAGAAGATTATATTAATTTCTGCTGATTGTTTTTAATATCAAATGATTTAACAGACCCTTCAAATCATTGGCAACTATAATTCTTAAAAAAATAGGTGCCAAATTTTCTTATCACCTGCACTATACTTTAGTTATTGGATTAACCAACACTGGTTCACGTTTCAAAAATGTTGCTTATTCATCATAACAGAAAAGGAGGAATTCACACTTTATTAAAAATAAATGTGAACATGTTTACTAAACCACCTCAATGTCTTTTTCTTTGGTGAATCAGGCATGAGATATATTACTTTTGTTCATATGTGGCATTGCCTCAATGGGGCTAAACACTGACAAAAAAGACGTGGAAATGTGGATTTTAGTTGTTTCACCTACTAATTGGATTCCCCTGTAAGAGACAGAAAACAGAAGGCGTAATTCTTTCTGTTTCCCTACAATAGCCAATAATGAAGGCAACTCAAGAAGAGTACAGGGATCTCGTTAGATTGTGCAGAGAGGAAATTAGAAAGGCAAAAGCCCAGCTAGAACTCAACCTGGCCACTGTCGTGAGAGACAACATAAAATGTTTTTACAAGTATATTAATGACAAAAAGAGAGCCAAGGAGAATCTCCATCCTTTATTAGATGTGGGGGGGGGAACATTACCAGCGAGGACGAGGATAAGGCTGAGGTACTTAACGCTTTCTTTGCCTTAGTCTTTAATAGTCAGAGCAGTTATCCTCAGGGTATTCAGCCCCCTGAGCTGGAAGACAGGGACGGCGAGCAGGATAAACCCCCCATAATCCAAGAGGAAGCAGTTAACGACCTGCTACTCCACCTGGACCCTCATAAGTCTATGGGGCCAGATGGGATCCACCTGAGGATACTGAGGGAGCTGGTGGAAAAGCCTGCCAAGCCACTTTCCATCATTTACCAGCAGTCCTGGTTAACAGGGGAGGTCCCAGACAACTGGAGCCTAGCCAATGTGATGCCCATCTACAAGAAGGGCTGGAAGGAGGATCCAGGGAACTACAGGCCGGTCAGCCTGACCTCGGTGCCGGGGAAGATTATGGAGCAGTTCGTCTTGAGGGCACTCACAAGCCGTGTCCGGGACAACCAGGGGATCAGGCCCAGCCAGCACGGGTTCATGGAAGGCAGGTCCTGCTTGACCAACCTGATCTCCTTCTATGACCAGGTGACCCGCCTAGTGGATGAGGGACAGGTTGTGGATGTGGTCTGCCTGGACTTCAGTAAAGCCTTTGACACTGTCTCCCACAGCATTCTCCTAGAGAAGCTGGTGGCTCACAGCTTAGACAGGTACGCTCTTCGCTGGGTAAAAAACTGGTTGGACCTCAGTAAGTTTGCAGACAACACCAAGCTGGGCAGGAGTGTTGATCTGCTTGAAGGCAGGAAGGCTCTGCAGAGGGACCTGGACAGGCTGGATTGAGGGGCTGAGGCCAATTATATGAGGTTTAACAAGGCCAAGTGCCGGGTCCTGCACTTTGGCCACAACAACCCCATGCAATGCTACAGGCTTGGGCAAGAGTGGCTGGAAAGCTGCCCAGAGGAAAAGGACCTGGAGGTGCTGATTGACAGCCGGCTGAACATGAGCCGGCAGTGTGCCCAGGTGGCCAAGAACGCCAACGGCATCCTGGCCTGTATCAGAAATAGTGTGGCCAGCAGAACTACAGAAGTGATCGTGCCCCTGTACTCGACACTGGTGAGGACACACCTTGAATACTGTATTCAGTTTTGGGCCCCTCACTACAAGAAGGACACACTGGAGTGTATCCAAAGAAGGGCAACGAAGCTGGTGAGGAGTCTGGAGAACAAGTCTTATGAGGAGCGGCTGAGGGAACTGGGACTGTTTAGTCTGGAGAAGAGGAGGCTGAGGGGAGATCTTATGGTGCTCTACAATTACCTGAAAGGAGGTTGTAGTGAGGTGGGTGTTGGTCTCTTCTCCCAAGTAGCTAGCGATAGGATGAGAAGAAATGGTCTCAAGTTGCACCAAGGGAGGTTTAGATTGGACATTAGGAAAAATTTCTTTTCTGAAAGAGTGGTCAGGCCTTGGAACAGGCTGCCCAGGGAAGTGGTTGAGTCACCATCCCTGGAAGTATTTCAAAGACGTGTAGATGAGGTGCTTAGGGACATGGTTTAGTGGGCATGGTGGTGTTGAGTTGATGGTTGGACTCGATGATCTTAGAGTTCTTTTCCAAGCTTAATGATTCTATGATCTTTACAGGGACTACCAAACCAAATCACTGCTGTAAAAAATGACATTGATAGTTCAACTCTGCAATAAGGTGAAACTCTCAATGAAATTAAATGCCATTTCTCTAGCAAAATGTAAAGGTTTTTCTTCCAAAACTATGACTCTTTCAACTGATCTGAAAGGTCTTGTAATTAGGGCTTTGAACAGGGAAGGGTTTTGTCTACCTTTTGCAGCTGCACAATGGCAACCTCCGAAGAGACTGTCAGCTGCCTCCCCTCCACCATCACTGCCCTACACTTGATTATCAGTGATGAGGACACTCAGGAGATGGATATATATTACAAAACAATAATTTTCTATACTTAAAAAAAGATTTTTTTTTTGCTATTTTTAGTTTTATAGCAGAAAAATCTTATTAACTTGCTTAGCTAATTTTCTTTTAATAAGTAAGGCAGTGTTTACATACTTTCATAAGTATTGTAGATTGTTGTTCTTAAAAAACATTGTTCTTAGCACTCAAGATAACAGAAAAGGCTTAAAAAGTGACCCAATAGCACTCTAAAGCTGTGTATGTGTCAAGAGCTACTTACATTAATGGAGAAAAACAAACAAAAGCCTCCAGGCCTGGAGTTCATTCTAATCAGGTGTATGAAATCCTGGGGAAAGGAGGCGGCCAGGAGAAAGCTGTTGGAGTGATCTGGTGATGGTGATCCGATCTTTGTCTTTAACTTTTCCACCATACTTCTTGGACTCAGCAAGGGAATAAATTCTTAAAGGACTTATTATGCACATGCAGCAGCAGAAATAACATATACAATAATGCTGACAATCCTGTGCAAAGCACAGGACCTACTGTGTTTACACAGCAGCACTGTGCACACTGGTGGGGTATCTGGCATTGTCTGGAGTCTAGAAATGCTGAATGCCTGGTATGTACTGGAGATCTCATCACACATCACAGAAGGAGCTGCTAGATATAGGCTGCTCCCGCCTCTGGATGGGATTTGTCTAACTAGAAAAGTTGTTCCCTTTCTAAGGCTCCTAACCCACAGGACAAATAAAATATAGAATACTGAAGAATAAAGAATATTGAACAAAATTCCTCCTCATTTTCTGTGTTTGTGATTGACACTTCTAATATGGAAATTCAAGAAAACTGCTCCTCTCAGCAATAACCTCCACAGGTGGACTTGGAGAATACTGTTTCACCTGAAGTTTACAGCCCAACTTTATTGTTTTCACTTTTGAAAGGTATGTCAACATTTAAATAGAATATAATAAAATAAAGAGCAGCAAAAGCGGCACAATGCCAAAATCCTCACTCAAAACCATATGAAATGTAAATTATAAAGTATATCTAATACTAAAACAAACCCTTTTATTGGACACATGAAAGAGTCACTGAACTTTAAAAGAGTCTTTTAAAGTCATCATGAACTTTAGAGAGACATCTGGGAATTTATGCACTATTATTCATTTGTTTCAAAAAATAAGAACCTTAGAGCTGCTTGTAATTTGGTAAATTAAATGTTATTTAGTATAAAGTTAAATAATATAGGTATCTAAGACATTTGTCATGAAGATGTACACAGAACACACAGAATTATAGACAGACCTGCTAATGGTAACACAGTTCTTTTTCTCAGCAGATGGATGAAGCAGATGGATGACTTGTGTTTTCTTCACACTTTTTCTACTGATCAGCAGTTGCCAGCAGTAATATCAATGTCTACCTAGGAAATATATAAATACGGTTATTTTTTTTTTTATTAGCCACTTTTCCTTCTTCATCAGACTAGGCTTTTGGTAGTCCTCAGAAATATGTAACACATAAAAGAACACAGGCAGTTGTACAGAAGTATGTGGGCCTTCAAGTATTTTCACTGGACAAATAAAATTAGGCTAAACATTTCCTTAGGAAATCATGTTATTCTGTAAGATCAATTTGTCATATACAAGTCATATTTGAGACAGTGTTTAGAAAGATTTGCCATCACATGTGCCACAAAGGAGGCTCTACTTGAAACATTTCCATTGCAAAATTCTAAAATATCCTATTTGTCCTAATTTTAGAATGGATTTCTGTATTGTATTCTGTATTCCGTTTCAACCGTTTAAGCTACTAAGCCATACAACATTGCTGAAGTGGATGAGAAGCACTTGCACAATCTGTTTCACCAGGTCAGCTTTGAGGGCTCTGACTTCCTAGCTGTAGGGTGGTAACAAACAGGTGGAGTGGCAGAAATGTTTTAAAACAGTCACAGCTATCTCTGGTCATCCCCCCCCAAAAAAAAACTCCAACCATCTGAGGGGATTTCAAAGGAATGTCATTCAATAAGCTGGCACAAGATCTGCTGATGAACCAGCATAAAAAGCACCTAGTGTGGGTGAAGCTATGCTGATGGAAGAACACAACACTGGAGAGGCAGAATGAATATGTCAGCAACTCTTTTGCTCTGTCCAGGTTCCATCTACTGCAGAGGGCCCTTCCAGTGACACTTACATTAGCATGGGTATAGATGATTAGCATGGACTCGATGATCTTAGAGGTCTTTTCCAACCTTAATGATTCTATGATTTTGAAGATTCATTACATAGGCAAGGTCTTAACAAATCTGAACCTAACATTGGAATCATTTGTTTCTATAATAACTGTAGTCGTTCCAGAGAGAGACCGGTGCTCAATGTGACAGATCAGTGAAAACACCATTGTAGTGGTTAATGGGCAAATAAGCAGAAAATGTATTATGACATATATGAAACAAAATACATAATAAATTCTGAAAATAATAAAATTACATGACACATATTTCTGCTGTGTGCTGCTGAGGAATACTACATGCAGGTTTGGACTCATTATCACTGACAGCACCGATACCAGAATATGGCAGTGAGATAGAGCCCTACTCAAAATGGAGCTGTGATGGCTGAAGCCACTGTACCCTAAGAAGCAACTATATGAGTACTTAAGATAACTAGAAAAATTCAAAGTTAAATTGGACAATTGTAAAGATAAGAATAAAATCTACAGCTCCAGTAGAAGAGTTTTTTTAAAAGGCTTGTGTGGGTGTGTGGCCAGAAGGACTAGGGAAGCGATTGTCCCCCTGTACTCGGCACTGGTGAGGCCGCACCTTGAACACTGTGTTCAGTTTTGGGCCCCTCACTACAGGAAAGACATTGAGGTGCTGGAGCATGTCCAGAAAAGGGCAATGAAGCTGGTGAAGGGTCTAGAGAATAAATCTTATGAGGAGTGGCTGAGGGAACTGGGGTTGTTTAGCCTGCAGAAGAGGAGGCTTAGGGGAGACTCTCTACAACTACCTGAAAGGAGGTTGTACAGAGGTAAGGATCAGTCTCTTCTCCCAAGTAACAAGTGATAGGGCAAGAGGAAACAGCCTCAAGTTGCACCAGGAGAGGTTGAGATTGGATATTAGGAAAAATTTCTTTACCAAAAGGATTGTCAAGCCTTGGAGCCGGCTGCCCAGGAAAGTGGTTGAGTCATCATCCCTGGAGGTATTTAAAAGACGTGTAGATGTAGTGCTTAGAGACATGGTTTAGTGGTGGACTTGGCAGTGCTAGGTTAACGGTTGGACTTGATGATCCTAAAGGTCTTTTCCAACCTAGACCATTCTATGATTCTATGATTCTACAAATATAAATCTTCATGTTTCAGGACTGAAGGTAACAAACATCTACTGGTGGTGAGGAATAAAATAATCTTTAGGCATATTATTCCATGAACACCTTATTTCATGAGATTTCTTTTGCCTATCTATGAGAAGCATATAGATATAGGTACTACTGAACATTAAATACTGAATTGAATGGGATGGACCCCATTACGTGCTGCAGAAATGAACAGTGCAGAGATTTCAGAGATTTTTCTGACCGGAAGCATGGATAGGACCATGATCATGGCTAAGACCGTAAAGCTGTAGTAAGCCCTTTTAAACTTCCCCAACAACAAAGTTTTGTTTCAAGATTTTCAAGTTTTTTACACTATAACTCCTACACTCCAAGAAGTATCTTTTGAAGACAACTTTGAAAACCAAGAATTTTTTCATAGCCGCTCTGCAGTACTTTTCAAGCTCCAAAAGGAAGACTTTGGTGTTTGTGAACTTAAAATAATTAAGAACTATCTACTGCCAGCAATTCTTAGTAGGAAGAAAAATAGTTGTGGTGGTTACTTTAATATATCGCAAGTAAAGCATTAACACTAGCACTTTAAGGCAGTGTAATTGAGACTTTTGATTTTTAAATTCGTAAGATGTTGTAATGAAGTTGATTGTTAGTATTATTTTGCTCTGGTTGGAAATACAAGCAAATAATTGTCATATGCCAAGAAAACATACAATTGTCAACTCAGCCAAAGACATTGGGCCATACTGCTAACTACACAGTATCCTATCTAGGACAAACATACCTTGTATTGACTTTTAAACTGATTTCTATCCTCACTACACAAGCACGTATTTTAGCAGAAATAAGCAGTGTAGCCTTAATCCTAATGCAGTTACAACGATCTTGCTATTGATTCACTTGAGCAAGAGTCAAGGGGCCATGTACAAAAATGGAGGAATGTAGAAATTAAGACATAAATATTAAACACAGGTAGATTGGCAGATAAGTCATCATCGCTACAAGCTCATGTCTTTCTTGTAGGAACTATCTTGGAAGCACATTTTTGCCTTTTTATATCCCAGGCTGCTAATCCATTTCATCCCCCACCCTCTTCATTTTCTGTTTTCTTCTCATGCATCTATTGTAAAGGAATGTATAAATATGATGGGCTCAATTATTAATCATGTATCATTCAAGCCTGGCAAGCAGTTTCAGAAATAAAAATGCAGAGAAGACTTAGAATTAAATCCCACTTCAGGAGTAGGATTTAAAAATAGCTGGTTCCTGTATCAGCCACATCCTGTTGACTTTTATCACTGAAGTACCAGGGTGGAATTCTAAGTATTCACAAACTGTAAGACATACTCACTGTTTGAAAAAAATAATTGAATGAGTGAAGCTACTGCAACCCAAACTCAGGTGCTTTCCTCTGCTGCACTGGTACAAAGAACTTACTGTCTGTTGAAACATGCATGTAAAGTCATGCAGTAGTAGGATTTGTTTGCCTCGATTACAGAGGACTGACATTAAGAAGAAAACAAAGCAAAGCTTTAAATCATAGTCTACTTTTGGGTGGCCAGCTTGAAGAGACCTAATTAGAATTTACTAAAACACTCTTTCTGTATTGTAAAAGACCAGATTATTTAAAACGTCACCAACATAGCACCCACTAAAACTAAGAACAAACCAGCTCCATTTACTTTTAAAAATACAGGTCAATTCTGAGAGAGGGAGGAAAGGAGAAGTGGGAGAATTGGAATTGCTGCTAATAGAAAGGGCAAAATAGGACAGTACACTCCTAGGTTATATTTTTTTCCTAATCTCTCTTCCATAAAGAGCATCTTCTTATTACATAAGGAGATATAGCTTCCCTTGCTCTCAGACTGGGTGTAAATGACAAGGTTTTTGTAGTTTTGGGGCTGCAGCGGTGGCTTCTGTGGAAAGAGTTTGGGGACTGCCATGTGCTGGACACAGCCCGTTCCAGCCAGATCTGCAACAGATCCACCGCTGGCCAAAGCTGAACTCATCAGCCCATGTATGGTGCCTCTGGGAAAACATTTAAGAAAGGTCAGAGAACGCTGGGGAGAAAAAGGTGGGAACAAAAGAGTAAGAAACAACAAAGGGAACACCAAGGTCAGAGGAGGAGGAGGTGCTCCATGGAAGAACAGGCACATCCCTGAAGGGACTGCAGCCCATGGGGAGCCCACACCAGAGGAAAAAAAGAGTGGCAGAGGGAAACCGCTATGTACTGACCATAATTTCCCCCCAACAACAACCTTACATGGTGCGTTGCCTTGCTGAAGGGACTGAGTGTTACCTACGGCAATAACACGGACGAAGGAGAGGAATTTGGAGTGAAGTTGAGGACGGAAAAAAGGGAAGGAAAGGTATTTTCCCTAAGTGTGTAAATGTTTGGTTTATTGTTCTTTTCTTTCCAACATCCAGATCAGTAATTACATATTTATTTTGATTGTCAATAAATTAATTTACCCCAAATCAAGTCTGTTTTGCCCACAATGGTAATTGGTAAGTGATCTTTCTGTCTCCATCTTGATCCAAAATGTTTCTCATTCCTGTTCTTCCTCTTCTTAACCTGTCCCACTGTGGAGGGGGACTCAGAGAGTGGCTGAGTGGGAGTTTGATTGCCAGCTGGGACCAACGCATCACAGCTCTCCTTGTTGTTCTGGAAAAGAGGAGTGAAAAAAGAAAAAAAAATTGACAGTCTTCTCACATATTCTCAGTTGCAGAATGTATGGGATAACATGTGACTGACTTTTCTTTAATTTCAACAAAACCTTTCTGGTTGTGTCTAAGGTTTTTGGTAAATGTTCCTGAGTGCAGGGTTGGATCCCAAAGGCAAGTGACTCGAAGTCATATATGAGACACTTCCTAAACTATGTCTTCCTGCCTGGTTCATTCCAGGTTAGAGAGGAAATCCAAAATGTAGGCATTGTTTAAGCAGTCCAGGAATTTGCATTCAAGTGTAATCTCAGACTGATCTAATCCCCATCCTGTCAGCAACAAAACAGGCAACCTCCTCCTTTGCCAATGTAAGAGTTTTGGACTACTCAGCTCTAAGCCATACAAATAGAAGTTCTTTCAGGTTCTGACTTCTTGTTTCCTTACATTCAGTTACAAAAACTTTGGAAAAAAAAGCAGTCCTCTTCATCCTGCTATAATGTCTCTTTAAAACTTCTCAAGACAGTTGCTGATGTTAAAATGTAGATGGTTAAATGGCAGAATGTATATAGTAGAGGTTGGTCAACAAACTGGTCATCTATGAAACACAGCCTTCATAAGGAACAATCACAGAAGCAAACTAACAACATTTACCCAGGAATCCTTGCCGTATACTGGACTGACTACCACAAAGGAGCTAGTGTTTCCCTGATCACTGCCTGTCACTGACTGCTGATAAGGGTGATGGTTCTTTTCAATTTCCTTCTCTGCATTGTTTTCCTTCAGGATGATTTGTTGTTGGGTCCTCTGAATGTTTATTTATTCACGCATTTATTTTTCATTGCAGTTCTTTATGTCTCTTGTGGGAAGGAAGAAAAGGAAAAGGGAAGAAGAAGCTTTGACGTGTCTCTTGACTAGAAACATTTCTCCAGACGGAAATGAGTGAGGCTGTTTAGCACGGGGAGCTGGGGTGAGAAGACAGACAGACAGTGTCAGGTCAGAGAGAGAAATTAAGATTATTTTTCCTTAGAATGCTGCCTTTTAAAAATGAGAGAGTAGCAATACTAAAGCTGCCTAGAAGCCTCTCAAGGACTAAGATTTGGAGAGCAGGGAGCTCCAAAGCCAGGCAGAGGCTGGAGTTTTTTATCAATGAGGGAATCTTGTCAATATAAAACAATCCCTTCATTAGTCATTATGAGAAAGGGAAAGATATGAGAAAGAAGAATGATATTTCAAGTCTTTCAAATAGTATAGTGACCAAATTAAACAGTTACTAAATCCCAAAAATATCACCAGCCAAGAAAGGGCATTTAGAAGAAATAGGGAACTGGTCACATTTAGAATTTAGTCTTGAAAACACAAATTCTCAGGTCTTTGAATGACTATATACTTGGGCCACAGTTTTCCTCAGTTAGGCAAGGGACTTCAACAATGATAAGAGAATTTTTTAGCTGGTAGGGGGGGTTTCAGTTTCAAATATCTTCTTAGAATCTGTTCTGAAGCTGATTTTGTAGTGACAAATGGCAGGCATCATGAATTGCCTCCCATACTGCTATAACACGAGGTTCAACTTTTCTTCAGAGTCATTCTGAGCACTGATAAAGACGGTGTTAAATAGCATGGGGGAAATCACTAAAATGGCCTCATACAGACAAGGGTGAAAATGTGTAAAAGGAAGGAGTTCAGACTGTAAAACAGGGAAAAAAAGATTGGTAGTTCTGCAGTGAAGGGAAAAAAAGCACAAGATAAGGAAAATTCTGATAACAATAAACCTATTACCAATGGTTTGGAACAGAAGAAAAATGAAGCCCAAAATATTCCAGTTTATAGGATGAGAAAGTTGATTAGCTCAACAATCAACTGCCTTGGTACTTAACCCAGTTCTGTGGCACTAGTTAAATGATATAACACACAAAGGAAGACAGAGATAAAAAGAAAGCACTCTTCATCACTTGCTCAATTCTGTGTAGTAAAAGGAACAGAAATTATCACGTAAAACTCTACATGCTAGCAATAAAATCAATGTAAGTATATTGATCTGGCTAAATCTCTATGAACATGTCACATCTCTCTCCAGGTATTTTGGTGCTTTCCACCCCTGTTATTCCTACCACTCTCAGCTTCTCACATTCTGTCCTATATGCATTGGGTTTTACAGTTGTGCTGAAATCACGTTCTCTTCTGCTTTTTTAATTCTACCTGTAACTGAAAAATTTGCAATATTTTTCCAGTCAGGTATCAGCTTTCATTTGTGAACAGTTTTTCTTGGATTCAAATTATCTTTTTAATCCTGTCTCCTGTATTATTTAGAATCAGTTTTAGATAGGTAACTGAAAGGAGAAACTTGCCAGTCTCTACAAAGATAACAAGAAGTAGAGAAATATTTTAAAGATTTGCTGACCTCTGGAAAATTCTACAGGTAAAGTTTTAAAAATAAAATAAAAAAAAAAGTTTTATCTCTATTTTAAGATAAAAGTTTTATCTCCATAGTTTTGTCTCCCAACAGAGACCATTCTGCTGCACATGACTTGTTTAGAGGATGTATCCGTGGCCAACACTTAATCTCTTGCTAGTCATATACATCAAGCTGACTGTTCTGACAAGATTTTGGTCTGGAATGGATTCTAGAAATTTTTTCATGTGCACACAAGATGAACTGAGACTTTGCTGAGCAATAGAAATCCAGTTAAGCCATTCATGTAGACACAGTCACAATCTTCAATTTTTATGTACAGAGAAACAATACTAATTCCTTCATTTTAAAATTTGCTTTGTGTAACTGTGCAAATCTACCAATCTCTCAACTTAATTTCTCACATGAAAAGTTTTCCTATATATAATATTTTTCCTATACTTTGATGAGATGAAGTAACACAAAGCTTTCCATTGAATAAGATCATGAACTGCCTTTGGTTGTTTTCCAGGGTGGTAAATTTGACTTTAGTATCCAATTTGGCTATCTTGCAGTTTATCATTGGCCATATATCAGTTCTTTATTTTTCTTTCTTTATTAATACTGATTCCTATTAATAATAATGATGATTTACATTCATCTAGTCCTTTCTCTTATGCAGTCCTAATGTACTTTACAAACTATACATTAGAATCACTTTATCGTGCACTGAATTTTATCCATATCTCAACTGAAACATAACTATCTAGTAAGATTCTGCAACACCTTCACAGCAGTTTAAAACAGAAGAGATCAACACATTAAGGTGAAAATGCAAGAATAAGTTTCCAAATATATACAATCAAAGTAACTAAATTAGAATCATGGCCAGTACACTACCTTTACTCTCACAGAGAGCACCAAGGAAAATTTATTAATCAATAACAGGCAGAAGCTTTCAATTTATTTGACATTTTACTTTTATGGCTTACCATTTATTAAACAAATCATTGTTTAAGAGCAAACATTTACTACTCATTCATAACATATCATACTTATTTCCTGCTTTAAGGTTAGAAAATTATTATGGCATTAAGATACTGCTTTGTGATAACTTTGAAAAGACTGACTCATTCTGGCAACAACGGTACAGCACTGGTTCCGGAACAAACCCAGCTTTCAACATTCAGTGTTGGAGTGGCAGGCGCAGCTTGTTTCCATGAGCACCTCCGTAACTCTAAGATCAGAATGAGTGGATTTTTTTTTAATACTAAATGAATACCTATACCCCTGGGTCATACAGTGCCTACCTGTGTACCTGTATAAAGCTACATCATCTTCACTGACAGCACCCAACTGTATATATTATGGAAATTCAGAGTTGCTTACTAGCTTGCTTACTTCTAACTGGTGAAGAATCCAAATCGGTTGTAATACCAACATACTACTAATAAAAATCAATGAAGTTCATCACCCGAAAAAGGAGCTATAACAATTTGCTCTTCTATCTTAAAAAACACACAAGTTTTTACATAAAATAATCCTAAAATATTGGAGTATTTCTTAAAATTACTCAGTATGTCAAATTCAAAAGAAGAGAAAAAATCTTACTTCAAAAACCATCATCCGGAAAATTACAGTCAACACAATTTTTTTCTACTTTCTACTTTGTGCAATACTATGGCTTAATAGCACCTATCCATTGACTGCTCTAAATTTATCTTTTATTTCTGTACTATCTACATGTACAGCTAGACTAGAAATGGTTCAATGAACAGAGTGTGCACTATATGGCAAAGGCTCTTCTAAGTCATTATTTACCTGCACAACTTTGATAGCTCAAAGCCCTTTTTCTACAGAGTGTTCTTTTTCTTTTAGCACTGATTTACCGAATGTGACTAGAGAGTTTCTTCCATTAGAGGCTTTTAGAAGCAGATTAGACAAACAGTTATCAGAAAGTTTGTTGTACAATTCATCCTGTATTGGAGCAGAGAAATGAACTCGGTGACTCTCAAGGTCCCTTCATCCTACATGCTAGGCTTTTACAAAAGTTAACAACAAAGTCAAACGTTAGAGACTACTTTGACAACTTTGGACATGAACCAATGCCACGTCATATCAATGATAGCTTTTTCAATCAATTGCAAACTATATAGGATTAAGCGACACAACAGTGATTATTCTAATCCATATTTTTACAGTCTTTTATATCTTTTATCATTATAGCAAAAGTTGTCAAAGAGATGATGATAATAGTTATTGCAAATACATTTTAAAATATATTTGGATACGTACATACATTACAGAGTGTCAGACAGCAATGTGTAATCTAAATTGTCAAATGTGTTTTGAAAGCTATGTTTAAAGCCCAGAGAGCTGCTCAGTGATTTGTTGAAGGGCAGACATCTGGATCATTATAGTATCTGTATGTACAAAAAATAGACAGTTGATTTCACAGCCATTTTTGACCTCTCTGAATAATTTCAATCTGACTATGCAAAAACTCTTCCCCAAGCAGACAACAGCATTGTACCCATGTCAATTATTGCAGGCAGTCAATGTATGGCTGCTGAGTAAGTGATTCAGTCCTTACAGAATTGGTATTTAGATCTGGCATCTGTTTTTCTTGGCTTCTTTCTCTGCTGACTCTGCCAGCTTCTTAATCTACCTCCCTTTCTTTCTCTTACATGCATAGACATTTATCCTTTGCCTCTCAATTTTCTGCAGCAAGCAACACGTTGACCTGTCTGCTTTTCTGTGATCACATTTTTTCAGATGCAGTGTGCAACTCATTCTATAATTCCAACAAGGATGTTTCAAGTTTCAGCATATTGTTTGATTTTGGTTCCCCCCGCCATTGCTGCATATACAAAGGACTGTAAGACAAGATACAGAAAGATCTGAATTCACTGTAAAAGGTAGAATACTTGGTGTAACAATAGGAATTTTTCCTCCCAAGTACATATTCCTTAAACATATGGTTTAAAAAGTGTTAGGACACCATAAAAGGCATTCAGAATCTACAGCTTCAAAACTAAAAAGGGTGCAGAGGCATCAAAAGACTTGTTGATGGTAAGTTTCTAACAGGGTTTTCACAGGCATTTCATCACTTCCTTCTCTTTAATTTAAAGAAAGTAAGGGCCATTTCATCTATATGTATCCTGAGAGCCTAAACAGCTATCAAACTTAGACCCACCAGCTGCCTATACATCTACAGACAATGCCAAATCTATCCACGGTACAAAACAATATGAGGTAACACAACTCAATACACTGTAATACTGCTTAAAACTGCCCAGAATCTGGCAATCTCCTTTGTAACTTACCCAGCTTCAGACATAGTAGTTCAAAATGTAAGCACATTGATAGTGGCCAAGGTCAGAGACAAAATACAGGACTAAAAGGCCCTCAGCTCTCACCCTGAAGGGCATTTCTAATGTTAATCCAGAACTCTAATTAGGTAGCTTGACAAAAAAACCTCACTCAACCAGTTAAGGTCACTGAATTGAATAGTTTCCAGCTACCCTGTGGAACAACTCTGATCATATGGCAGCTGTATTCACTGTTCACTTTAGTATTACCAAGCAAAATATTTGTATGCAATGTAAACAGAAAGAGAAGACAGTTCAAAATTAAGTCCTTGGAAATGGAAAACAGAAGAACAATTGGTAATGATGACCATTATGACCAACATTTTCTACACAGATGTACATGCAGGTGGCTCACAGACATGAATAGATGAGCTGAAGCCATGTTTTCGGGAGGGATTTTGGAGAGGGTTGAGGGATTGCTTCCCATAATAATGAGAGGATGGAACAGAATTTCTAGAAGTATCTGTTTTGCAAGGATCTTGTGTAATTATTATTCCAATGCTATTAAGCTCTTGTTGTCACCACCAGTGGCAATAAAAAGGCGCTCTGAGAAAAATAAAATCTTAAGAGACTAAGGGAGGTGACTCTAATGAACTATTTTATTGATAATTACCTGGCATTGATTCAAGAAAGGTCACAAAACTCTTGAAAACATGCGTAAGTTTCTGTGGAACTTTTCAATAATGTCAGGGCAAAAATTAAAGGAAGTCTTGACCTTTCTGACTCTTTTAGAGACTCAGAAAACTATTATCTCTTCATTTTAGTGTATGTCTGCCTCTTGGACTCTTATCCACAGAAAAAAAGCCAACTAATTCGTAATCACCAACGGTATAAAGAGTATATTTTCCTATTTTTACCTGTAGTATTGATACAATTTCACCTAGTCAGTCACTTACTTACTCTATGACTTTCACAAGTCCCTTCCAATTTGTAGCATATAACTGAATCCTGAAGTACAAGGCCTGTTGAACCAACCACATCATCTTCTATTGGGCTGCTCAATTAAACACCACTACTTTTCCATGTGCAAATAAAGGAGGTTTTTTTCATTGTTTCAACACTTTCTAACCCTGGGCTTCTTTCTCTTATTTAAAGAAGTTGATCTTCATTAGCTTACAAACTTAATGACATTTGAAATGCCACGCCATTCACTTTCAGCTCTGAAAGTAAAATAGCAGGGTTGACTTTGGGAATTCCATCAAAATCCAATAATCCAACTCTTACATTCCTTGTTTGCTCTGCTACTCAGCACATGAATGAAGAGAGCCTCTGCAGATGTCTACTTTACATAACCACATGTAGTAAAGGTATGCTTTCCCCTCTTGTCCTTCCCCAGGTAAAATGAACTTGTACACTTAACCCAGCAACATTTCTCTGTGTGTGACCGGTACCCCCTGCTCGTGACCCCTGGTAAAATTCTGCCAAGGATGCCCAAAAGAACCTGTCTGTCCCTGTAGTATCGGGTGACACTGTGTATCTGTCTGTTGCACCTCACCTTTGAACACTGTGGACCATAGATGCCAACATTTCTTAGAACATTTTGTAATCGTTAGGACATGCTTTTAGAGAAAAGTGGAACAACAGAAGGGGTTGGTAAGAGAGGAGAATTAAGCAGGCACATAGGTCATTTGGCTCGACAGACTTAAGAGTTTTCTTCCATCTGCCAAGATGGCAGTTAAATACAATAAAGTTAATCCCTGACAGCGTATCTCAGCAAAATTTTCTAGAGCTTTTACGTTCTCTTTAATAAAAACATTTTTAAGAAACATGTCATTATTTCTTACTCTCCAAATGAGTTCTTCACTAACCTTTACTGACTATGAGCAATCCTAGTAACACTTCAAATGCTATCAGAATATTTATTTTATTTTCCAGCACTACCTTTTCCTATTTTTGCTCCTGGATATCACATTACAGGAAATGAAACAGGCAAAAATAATATGCAGAGAATTCTCTTTGAGAGGCTAAATCATATTCAGAAGACTGTTCTCAAGAGAAATAGCTTTGAATTCAGGGGTTATTCTCTTCAAATCCTTCTTTTTTGTCTTAGGTATATTGCCACCACTCTTGCAATTCCATAAACTATGGACTGAAATTACATTAACCTTTCATAGACAGTATACTGATGAGAAAGAGAGAAGGATCAACATTCTCTTGCTGTTTCCATGTTGTGATTTCTTTGTTATGATCTCTGTAACTCCATCACCAGTGTTATTTATTAAATAATAAGATTAATTAATGATAAAACCAGGCTGTTTCACCTTGGCTAACATTCATAGACCAATACGGTTCTTCTGATGTTTATGGAAGTTACATACTAAATATATAATTGTATTTAAAGAACTCAAGTTTACACAAACAGACAAAATTTGTTCTGCCAATTCTCCATTTTTAATTTAAATGAGTTAAACAGTGCTCATTTAAAGCAAAGTCAATTTCTTATAACTTGTCAGCAACTTAGGGACATGGTATAGTGGGTATGGTGGTGTTGGGTTGATGGTTGGACTCGATGATCTTAGAGGTCTTTTCCAACCTTAATGATTCTATGATTCTACATGTGACAGCAATGGGTGGAATTATTTTTACCTGTAAAAATATATTACTTCTTACTCTATAATATGTCTGTATTTTACTTTTTTTTTTCTTCTGTGGTTTGCCAAACTGATGATATAGTCTGTGAGTCCCTAGTCCTCAGCTATAAGCAGGAATAACTCTGAATCCAGTTGAAAAATAGGAAATTACAACCTCAGGATCTTATTCTCTCTTAATGATTTAGAGTTTAGAGTGAAACTGTCACCTTCAAGACCTGAAACTATCACCTTCAAGATTCAAGCTCTGATTTGCTTCTATTATCTGTGTCTTTTTATGCAGTTGCAAAATTGCAACACCTAGGTGCACAGTTGACAACATCACTGTAAGCAAAGTCTTTCCTAATTTGATTTTATAATATGGATTTTGCAGACACTCCAGATTTTTATAATATTGACTGCATATGTTGGCATTAACTCAGCCAGTTTATGAGCCTACCTGTGACTGTGCATTATGAAGCAGTGACCATGGCGAAGTTCTGCTGAATTGCAGGCATTTAAAATCTTCCACATTTTCTACCAGATTCTTCTTTTTAACAATGAAATATGCATCTTCCCTGTCACGGTACAAAAACAGCTATTTGATTTTTTATGTTACTGAAGTTATATTATTCATCTTACGCTACACATCCTAACTCTTAAGTGTACTTTATATCTTGCGTGTGCTGCCACCAGATCTATAACATATTCTCTAATCATCCCTTCCTTCATCTGATTTTTTTCTCTCATTTGCATAATGCTCAAAGATAAAACTCTTTTGCTCCCTTGGATTTGCATATTTTAAGTTTAACTTGATTAGTTAAATTGGTATTTTTCTACTAAATTTGAACGATTACAATCAAGCACAGCAAGAATGATATTCATTTTTTCCCTGGTGTTCCTGAAGTTCAACAAGTCCTACTGCAGCAATTAGCTGGTATGCTCCTCTTTCTGTCTTTCGATAATTAGCTAACATTTCAGGATTTTTACCCAACAAACAGGCTCTTAAAACAAAAGGTCCACTGTGTATTCACAAAAGCTTCCTGCCTCTCTCCTTCTGAAACTGTGAAGATGTCTTCTATGCTGTTTTATGAAAAAGGAAGTACCATGAACCATAGGTAAAATACAATATTTTTTTATTTGAAGCAACAACCTACAGATATTATAGTAGTAGGATGCCACCAGTTCTTTTACTGCCTTCTTCTTTCTGTGGAAAGGGAGTCCAACTGGGCTATAAAAATCAGTGTGGTATTTCCTGAACAGAAGCATAAAGAGAAAAGCAGATTTGCTTAGCTGTTAGTTGAACTCTAGAATTTATGATTTTAACTAGTAATAGTTAGTTCAGGATCTATAGATACATTTAATTTAAAAGAGTATGCATTCTGTTACAATAGAAGAAGCAAAATACTCAACTGATGATTGCTATACTTTGCTATGGTGAGCATCTTCTACAGAAGTGCTTAACCAGATCATACTTCCATAAGAATGGTACCTTCCATAAGCTATGGCACCTGTCTGTGTTATTTTGGAGGAGGGCTTGGAAGAGGCAAATGGGCTACCATCTGAGGACCTACAATTACAGAGAACCTGGGAGTAAGACATAGCTAAAGAAATTCAACCTAGTTTCATGTATTGACTCTCTCACATGAGTCTCTGGGGAAGATTTTCATTTCTTATGAGTAACAGATGGTGGGAAAAAAAAACCAAAACAAACTCTTGAAGGAGATAATTTGGTTATTTGATATTAGCATGGATTTTACATACGGAAATCAAGTTCTAGAAAATATTCAAACTTTGCAAGTGGAAAAAGACATCAAATTGCATTCAATCAGTTAAAATTCTGAACTATTTTATAATTTTCACGCACCTATTCTACCCATTCTAGCAGAACAGTGAAAACTGAAGGGCTGAAAATCGAAGTTTTGTTGGACAACCAAGGTATGGTGAATTTCAGCATTAAAAGCCAACTAAAGATAGCAAAAGAGCTACTTATTAATGAAGACTGAACGACATTTCTGTGATAATTTAGTCTAATTTTAATTTAGAAAAATTCCTTAAGTCAATTCTTGTTTAAACTATGGCATATCTTTTTAACAAAAAAAAGGAAGATATGATCTTGATAACAAAATAGTTAGTGACCATAGCTTCTGTTAAATTGCCCTAGTGTTTAAGGAAGCCATGATCCACAGTTTAAAATGTCATGCATCTTATTTCCAGGATACCTATGTCAAATTTTATTTTTCTAGGCATTGTGTCTCCTTGCACATCATCTCAGATTTGAGGATCTGACTGGGAAGAAGAAATTGAGGAAGCCTCTAAGATCCAAGACACTAAGAATTAATAAATACATAAAATAAAACATCTCCCAATTATATTAGCAAAATTATCTATTCAAAGCAGAAAACAGATACCATCTCATCACTTTGATAGAACTGCTAAGTGATAGCTTCATTCTGTATCAGTTAAAATGTGAACAGCTTTATATGAAGCTTCACTTAAAAGCATACTTCACAGTTCGATTTAAAAGTGTGAAAGACATAAATTACTGGCACAATCCATATGAAAAAAAATTCACAAAGTTCAGGTCACACACTGTCCAATATATGCTCCAGCTGTGCAAACATTTACAAGAAGATAGCTGGTCTTTTTAGTACAGTTTCAACTCATAGAATCATAGAATCATAGAATCATACAGGTTGGAAAAGACCTCTAAGATCATCGTGTCCAACCGTCAACCCAACACACCATGCCCACTAAACCATGTCCCTAAGGGCCTCATCTACACGTCTTTTAAATACCTCCAGGGATGGTGACTCAACCACTTCCCTGGGCAGCCTGTTCCAAGGCCTGACCACTCTTTCAGTAAAGAAATTTCTCCTAATGTCCAGCCTAAACCTCCCTTGGTGCAACTTGAGGCCATTTCCTCTTGTCCTATCGCTAGTTACTTGGCAGAAGAGACCAACACCCACCTCCCTACAACCTCCTTTCAGGTAGTGGTAGAGCGCGATGAGGTCTCCCCTCAGCCTCCTCTTCTCCAGGCTAAACAACCCCAGTTCCCTCAGCCGCTCCTCATAAGGCTTGTGCTCCAGGCCCTTCACCAGCTTCGTTGCCCTCCTCTGGACACGCTCCAGCACCTCCATGTCCTTCTTGTAGTGAGGGGCCCAAAAGTGAACACAGTATTCGAGGTGCGGCCTCACCAGTGCCGAGTACAGGGACACGATCACCTCCCTACTCCTGCTGGCCACACTATTCCTAATACAGGCCAGGATGCCGTTGGCCTTCTTGGCCACCTGGACACACTGCCGGCTCATGTTCAGCCGGCTGTCGATCAGCACCCCCAGGTCCTTTTTCTCTGGGCAGCTTTCCAGCCACTCTTGCCCAAGCCTGTAGCATTGCATGGGGTTGTTGTGGCCAAAGTGCAGGACCCGGCACTTGGCCTTGTTGAACCTCATACAGTTGGCCTCGGCCCATCGATCCAGCCTGTCCAGGTCCCTCTGCAGAGCCTTCCTACCCTCGAGCAGATCAACACTCCCGCCCAACTTGGTGTCATCTGCAAACTTACTGAGGGAGCGCTCGATCCCCTCATCCAGATCGTTGATAAAGATATTGAACAAGACCGGCCCCAGTACTGAGCCCTGGGGAACACCGCTCGTGACCGGCCGCCAACTGGATTTAACTCCGTTCACCACAACTCTCTGGGCTCGGCCGTCCAGCCAGTTTTTTACCCAGCGAAGAGTGTACCTGTCTAGGCCGTGAGCCGCCAGCTTCTCTAGGAGAATGCTGTGGGAGACAGTGTCAAAGGCTTTACTGAAGTCCAGGCAGACCACATCCACTGCCTTTCCCTCATCCACTAGGCGGGTCACCTGGTCATAGAAGGAGATCAGGTTGGTCAAGCAGGACCTGCCTTCCATGAACCCGTGCTGGCTGGGCCTGATCCCCTGGTTGTCCCGGACATGGCTCGTGAGCACCCTCAAAACCAACCGCTCCATGATCTTCCCCGGCACCGAAGTCAGGCTGACCGGCCTGTAGTTCCCCGGATCCTCCTTCCGGCCCTTCTTATAGATCGGTGTCACATTGGCGAGCTTCCAGTCGTCCGGGACCTCCCCAGTTAACCAGGACTGCTGGTAAATGATGGAGAGCGGCTCGGCAAGCTCCTCCGCCAGCTCCCTCAGTACCCTCGGGTGGATCCCATCCATATCATAAATCCATTCTTTTACTGTTGACATCACGTGCAAAATCAAGGGCAGTCACTCTTGAGGAGTGATTATATGAACCCAAGGCTGAGCAGATATATCTTAAAAAAACAATATACTTGAGTGGATATCAAAGAATTTATTCCAGTATTTGAGCAGTGAAATTTAGTCCTGTAACCAGTATGTCATACTGCTATCGCTCAAGAGTCATATCTGACTATAATATGTCCAGTACAGTCACAGTGAATATCCAAGGTGTATCCAGCTTTATGCAAAACAGAGGATATAGAACAATCCCATAGATCACTTTTCCTCCTCACCAAGTTCTTCCTGATCTCAACCATTTAAAGGCATATAAATAACTACAGCCAAAGAAAAAGTTTAGACACAGAAGAACAAAGTATTTTCATAACTTTTTTTTTTATATGCTTTGCATGTAATTTATATATTTGCTTAAAACTGCTCTTCTGCTAATCAGTTGCACCCATATTCAGCATTTCCTCTTTCTTTGCTGCAGAAGATTTCACTATGAATAACAGCTCTGCCACATTCTATTCAATGTGGCAACACCCTTAATTCTAGAGACAAGAAGTTCTGGCGCTCTCTTGATGATCTATTCATAGAAGATTCCCTGTACTTTTACATTTTTATTTTGAAGTAGAATTAACCCTTTGCATTGGAGTACGAATTCTCAAGAACAGGATCTCCCCCTCAATAGTTAGGTTCCCCAAACTCTGATTCTTGTTCTGGTAATTCTTTTCTTTTGGAAGAATTTGTAATATTTTATAGAAGACATCCCTAATCTGAATGGAACTACTGGTATCTCACAGGTTTTGCAGACGCCACCATCTTACCCACAGTCCACTAAATGCATTCTTGGTCATTGCCAGCTGTTACTGGTAAGTAGCTAAGTGAGTATCTACTTCTTAGGTCCCGTACTTCCCTTGTGTTCATCAACATATCTAACTGGTCCACTTAATTCTGTAGAACAGAAGGACTAATTTCTTTTGTGGTTGACAATTTTGCCTGGTTTTTGCCATTACCTGCAATGGGGTAAGTTGCAATACAACTGCAATGACTCAGGACCTTTCATGATGTTTTGCTTTCCCATTTAGAAGTTCCATAAAAACCAATAGTCATTACATATGTGCAAGGCAGACACATGCCACAAGTTTATGCTAGTTCTGTAATTCCAGAAGCCGGTGTTCAAATGGGTATAAGTAGTAACTGCTTCACTTATTACATCAACCCAAATTTTAATTAATATACTGCATTTGTCTTGAGAGTTCAACATACTTTCACAAGGTAGAAAGAGCTAAAATATTCCCTAAAGCTTCTCTGACTGTCTAATGATCATCCCACAACTAGTCTGGTAGAAAGATCTAAAATGTTCTATAAAGCTTCTCTGACTGCCTAATGGTTGTCCCACAACTAGTCTATCTAATGGTTCCATGGTTTGACTAACATATATGATCTGGCAGTAAAAACAAGTTTGCAGGTTTTCAAGGTCATTGTGTGATTATGGTAAAATCACTTCAGCTTTTAGGGCTGTGAGGGGAAGATATGATGTCTTGCATTTCACCCACAAAAAAAAGCTTCATACTGCAGAGCACAGAAAACCTATGTTATCCCTCTGTAGATGGCAGATCCTCATATGTCAATTACCACAGTCTGTGTACAGATTATAATATGTATCAATGTATGTATAGGAAGGAAACAACACAGATGAGACCATATGTAAATTATGAGAGTGAACTCACAGACATCAGTCAACAAGCAATTATTGCCTGTCAATATACTCTTACCGATATTGAGACGGAGCATAATTCTCACAACAGTTTCTCCAAAGAAACCAGAACCAGTTGTGGAGCAAAACAGCATAAAACACAAACATGGGGATCTAATAAGTTACAGAAAAAATTTAAGGGTTTTGGCTCAGAAATGAAGGTTTTACAGTATTATGCAATTCTTATTAAAATATGTTACCTCATCCCAAGTACCCTGAATCAAAAAAAAAAAAAAACTTCCATGTGTGGTTTCAGTGGCATTGTTCAAACCTTCACTTAGAATAAGTCAGAAGATAAGTATCATACTATCTAGGTCAGCAAACACAACTGCTTATTGTCAACATACCTTTTCCCTTTTAAGTAGTTTTTGTTATCTGAACGTGTGTTATATTGCTCCCACTAAGCAGATTATATATACTGCCACAGAATGCCAAGGAATGGAAGGTCATTGGGCAAGTTCCCCAATGTGCAACATATGCTGCGGTCATGAAAGCTTGAGCCTCGGTCACCTACTATGAATGCAAGCTGTTCCCACCTAATGTGAAATAATTTGCTGTTGCATATACAATAAATATTAAAACCATCACCACAGTGTGAAATTAAGTGTCCGCCTGTTTTCTGAGAGATATTTGTATATTTGCTAACAGAACAGCCATTAGCAAAGAATCCATCTGTAGTCAGATTTTACTGAGAAATGCTAGGAACATTTAAGCTTAAAAAATAAATTAAATTAAAGTTTAAGAAATATGTTTTGTTGAAGGTGCTACTCAGCCATTTCTACAAAAATTTGACTTCACTTATATAAATCAAGTTTTGTCATTTTCTCTAAAAGAAGTAAAATCACACCCTACTTTAACCACCTCTTAGTTATTAGGGAATTCAAAACTGCTTTTTCCCTCATACATAAAGTCTTCAGTAATCTATAAAATACTCTTTTCCTGTATACTGTAGCCTTTTGACATGAATATTTGTGTTTCAGAAACAGTAATTTCACCAGCTTGGATTGAATTACACACTTCTTTCTAGTGCTTCTAGTTTGCTCTTGACAGTACTAGCTCTTATCAAAGTATCTCTGCAGTGATCCTGACTGGGAAACCATTGTACATCAATGAGTTAAGTGATCTATATAATTGTTCAAATGAACAAAAAGGAGGATGTTCAACCATGGACAAGACCTGCACAACGTGCCATGCGAAAATCCATCTGGGGTCCATCCAATGCTGCACGAAAGAGGGGTTCCCAGCATCTGGAGGGATATAAGATTTACCCGCTATCTATATTCCTCTTTATACTCTGTCTTATTAAAACAGCTATTTTATTAAACCATTTGTTGTCAGGCCTTTCTTATTGAGATCCAGAAAGAACGCTGTGCCATCTCCCTCTCTCTCTCACACACCCCTCTCCTCGTCCCAGTGCAGAACAATTTCTCAAGGCTAGTCTTGACTCATCTATCTTTTACATTTTGTTCTTCTTCAAACAGAAATGGATTTGTGGAACATTATGAGGCTGATTAGCCCTTTTTCCCAAGAAAACAGTCAAAAATCCTATAGTTGTAGAGCTTGAGTTCTGAGGTCATTTAATCTCAAGTATTGGCTCAAATATTGAGCCAATATTTTGAACTTGGGGGTCTCTCCCCGCTTTGGGAAAAATAAAGTATATTACTTGTCATGGTTTAACCTGGCAGGCAGCCAAATACCACGCAGCCGCTCACTCACTCCCCCCACCCCCAGCGGGACGGGGAAAGAATCGGAAGGGTAAGAGTGAGAAAAACTCGTGGGTTGAGATAAAGACACTTTAATAGAACAGGGAAAAAAAGGGAAAATAATAATGATAATGATAAAATATACAAAATGAGTGATGCACAATGGAATTGCTCACCACCCGCGCTGACCGATAACCAAGTAGCGATCGGCACTTCCTGGATCACGCCTACCCTTCATATACTGAGCATGACGTCACATGGTATGGAATACCCCATTAGCCAGCTGGGCTGGCTGTCCTGATTATGTTCCCTCCCACCTTGTGTACCTAGCTCAGTCAGTAGGCACGGGAGCTGTCCTTGGACTAGGAGGGCACTTAGCAACAACTGAAAACATCTCTGTGTTATCAACATTCTTCTCATACTAAATCCAAAACACAGCACTAGGAAGAAATTTAACCCTATCCCAGCCGAAACCAGGACAGTATCCACCCCTTATTCCATACCATTTACGTCGTGTTTAGGTCTCACATCTTTTTTTAATACATTTCAATTAACCACCACTATCTTTCTTTATATATACACACATATATATATATGCACGCACAGATATCATTCCCTCGGTCTATGGACTATCCCTCTAAAATGTCCATTGAGTTCATTTAGTCCATGACTTTGGGCTCCATCTGTTATAACAGTCTTTCAGGGCCGAAGAAATGGTGTGCGTTGCATCCTGAAGCCAGTTCTCATTTCGGTACTGCTGCGCTCGTCCAGTTCTATCATCGTTGCACTTTGCTCTGTTTCATCGGAGTTAGTTCATTCTTCGCTAATGTGGGTGATTTTCACTACTATACCACTGCTATATCATAGAAATAATGATATACAATATCATGTAACAGTTGACATCAAAATTCAGTTCATTGGCTATTTTCACCCAAAATCAAATCCCCTTGAGGTACACACTGGACTTCCCCATCCTTTCGCATCACCCACCAAGTGTACCCAGGTCCTTGAGCAAAAGCAATCCCACGAATGGGTTTTCCCTTGCCAGAGGCAGGAGTAACCCAGACTGTCTTCCCCAGCATATTTCTCATATGCAGGACAGGGACTTTATCTCCATCTACAGTACGTAAGAGTCTTGATTGGGCAGGGCCAGCTCGATTGGCAGATCCCCTGGTATTGACTAACCAGGTGGCCTTTGCTAAATGTGTGTCCCAATGTTTGAATGTCCCACCACCCATTGCTCTCAGTGTAGTCTTTAACAGTCCATTGTATCGTTCGATTTTCCCAGAGGCTGGTGCATGGTAGGGGATGTGATAGACCCACTCAATGCCATGCTCTTTGGCCCAGGTGTCTATGAGAGTGTTTCGGAAGTGAGTCCCGTTGTCTGACTCAATTCTTTCTGGGGTGCCATGTCGCCACAGGACTTGCTTTTCAAGGCCCAGGATGGTGTTCCGGGCAGTGGCATGGGGCATAGGGTATGTTTCCAGCCATCCTGTGGTTGCTTCCACCATGGTGAGCACATAGCGCTTACCATGTCGGGTTTGTGGGAGTGTGATATAATCAATCTGCCAGGCCTCCCCATATTTATATTTCAACCATCGTCCTCCATACCAAAGAGGCTTTACTCGCTTGGCTTGTTTGATTGCAGCGCACGTTTCACATTCGTGGATAACCTGTGCAATAGCGTCCATGGTTAAGTCCACCCCTTGATCACGAGCCCATCTATATGTTGCATCTCTTCCTTGATGGCCTGACGCGTCATGGACCCACCGAGCTATAAATAATTCACCCTTATGTTGCCAGTCCAAATCCACCTGGGCCACTTCAATCTTAGCAGCCTGGTCCACCTACTGGTTATTTTGATGTTCCTCAGTGGCTCGACTCTTGGGCACGTGAGCATCTACGTGACGTACTTTTACGGTCAGGTTCTCTACCCGGGCAGCAATATCTTGCCACAATGCGGCAGCCCAGATGGGTTTACCTCTGTGCTGCCAGTTGTTCTGCTTCCACTGCTGCAGCCACCCCCACAGGGCATTTGCCACCATCCATGAGTCAGTATAGAGATAAAGTACTGGCCATTTTTCTCGTTCAGCAATGTCCAAGGCCAGCTGGATGGCTTTCACCTCTGCAAACTGGCTCGATTCACCTTCTCCTTCAGCAGTTTCTGCAACTTGGCGTATAGGACTCCATACAGCAGCTTTCCATCTCCGATGTTTTCCCACAAGGCGACAGGACCCATCAGTGAACAGGGCATATTGCTTCTCGTTTTCTGGTAGTTTATTATACAGTGAGGCTTCTTCAGCACGTGTCACCTCCTCCTCTGGGGATATTCCAAAATCTTTGCCTTCTGGCCAGTTCGTGATCACCTCCAAGATTCCTGGGCGACTGGGGTTTCCTATTCGGGCCCGTTGTGTGATCAGTGCGACCCACTTACTCCACGTAGCATCGGTTGCATGATGTGTAGAGGGGACGCTCCCTTTGAACATCCAGCCCAGCACCGGCAGTCGGGGTGCCAGGAGGAGCTGTGCGTCAGTGCCAACCACTTCCGAAGCAGCTTGAACCCCTTCATATGCTGCCAATATCTCCTTCTCAGCTGGAGTGTAGCGGGCCTCGGATCCTCTGTATCCCTGACTCCAGAACCCTAAGGGTCGACCTTGAGTCTCCCCTGGTGCTTTCTGCCAGAGGCTCCAGGTAGGGCCGTTCTCCCCAGCTGCGGTGTAGAGCACATTTTTTACATCTTGTCCTGCCCGGACTGGCCCACGGGCTACTGCCTGAACTATCTCCTGTTTAATTTGTTCAAAGGCTTGTCGTTGCTCAGGGCCCCATTTGAAGTCGTTCTTCTTCCTGGTCACTTGATAGAGAGGGCTTACGATCTGACTGTAATTTGGAATATGCATTCTCCAAAAACCCACCACGCCTAAGAAAGCTTGTGTTTCCTTTTTGCTAGTTGGTGGGGACATGGCTGTTATTTTGTTGATCACATCTGTTGGGATCTGACGACGTCCATCTTGCCATTTTATTCCTAAAAACTGGATCTCCTGTGCAGGTCCCTTGACCTTACTTTGTTTTATGGCAAAACCAGATTTCAGAAGGATTTGAATTATTTTTTTCCCTTTCTCAAAAACTTCTTCTGCTGTGTTGCCCCATACGATGATGTCATCAATGTACTGCAGGTGTTCTGGAGCCTCACCCTGTTCCAGAGCGGTGTGGATCAGTCCATGGCAAATGGTAGGGCTGTGTTTCCACCCCTGGGGCAGTCGGTTCCAGGTGTACTGGACGCCCCTCCAAGTGAAAGCAAACTGTGGCCTGCACTCTGCCACCAAAGGGATGGAGAAGAACACATTAGCAATGTCAATTGTGGCGTACCACTTGGCTGCCTTCGACTCCAGTTCGTATTGAAGTTCTAGCATGTCCGGCACGGCAGCACTCAGTGGCAGCGTGACTTCGTTCAGGCCACGGTAGTCTACTGTTAGTCTCCACTCTCCAGTAGACTTTCGCACTGGCCATATGGGACTGTTAAAGGGTGAGCGAGTCTTGCTGATCACTCCTTGGCTCTCCAGTCGATGAATCAGCTCATGGATGGGGATCAGAGAGTCTCGGTTGGTGCGGTATTGCCACCGGTGCACTGTTGTGGTAGCGATTGGTACCTGTTGTTCTTCAACCCTCAGCAACCCCACAACAGAAGGATCTTGTGAGAGACCGGGCAAGGTGGACAGCTGTTTAATTTCCTCCGTCTCCAGGACAGCTATACCAAAAGCCCACCGGTACCCTTTTGGGTCCTTGAAATACCCTCTCCTGAGATAGTCTATGCCAAGGATGCACGGAGCCTCTGGGCCAGTCACAATGGGGTGCTTTTGCCACTCATTCCCGGTCAGGCTCACTTCGGCCTCCAATACAGTTAACTCTTGGGATCCCCCTGTCACTCCAGAAATACAAATGGGTTCTGCCCCTTTATAGTTTGATGGCATCAGGATACACTGTGCACCGGTGTCTACTAGAGCCTTATACTCCTGTGGGTTTGATGTGCCAGGCCATTGAATCCACACAGTCCAGTAAACCCGGTTGTCCCTTTCCTCCACCTGGCCGGAGTCAGGGCCCCTCTAGTTCTGGTCATAGTATCCATCTCTCACTTCTTGCAAACGTGAGTCAAGAATTTCTTCATTGCAATTACAATCCAAAGTAAGATCAGCCCTTCTACTCTGTCTGGGGAACTGTTCACTGGAAACTGGACTGTCATGAGACAGGTTTTTCCTGACAACTGGAGCAGCATTTTTCCTGGGAGAACCCCCTTGTGTGATTGTTTTTCCTTGCAACTCACGTACACGTGCCTCTAGGATGAAGGTAGGTTTTCCATCCCACTGCCTCGTGTCCTCTCCGTGGTCACGCAGGTAAAACCACAGGGTGCCCCGTGGTGTGTACTTTCTATATCCTCTCTCTTGAGGAGAAAAACATTGACTCCTAATGGCTGAGATACTGGTCCGTACAGGTGGGGAATAGGACATATCCTCTTTGAGTTGCTGGACCTCCCGGGACAGTTTCTCCACAGCCGAGACAAGGGAGGAGGAGATAGTTTCTTCAAAATCCAGAAGTCTGTTAACCACCTCATCCACCGTTGGTGCTTCTTCCTCTTTCCAGCACAGTACTGCCAACGAACTGGCATACGATGCTGGTGCGCTCCGTACCAACTTCCACCACATGGGTCGCATGCACTGGACGTCATCTGGATCTTTGGGTGTTCGGGGGTCATCCAGGTCACTATAAACCACTTCCAGCACGCCTAGTTCTCTCAGGTACTGGATACCTCTCTCCATAGTGGTCCATTTGCCTAGGCGATATATAACATCTTCCTTGAAGGGATACCTTTCCTTTACGCCTGACAGCAGTCGCCTCCAGAGGCTGAGGACCTGTGTCCCTTTTCCGATTGCTTTGTCAATACCCGCTTCCCTAGCAAGGGATCCCAGCTGTTTGGCCTCCTTCCCCTCTAATTCCAGGCTACTGGCCCCATTATCCCAGCATCGGAGCAGCCAGGTAACAATATGCTCGCCTGGACGATGGCCGAAATCTTTCCGCATATCTCGCAACTCATTCAGGGATAAAGATCGGGTGGTTTCCGTCTCATTTATGAGTTCTTCCTCTTCCTCCTCCCCTCCTCGTGATGTCCCTGCTTTTCCATCATCCTTTTCTACACGACCTGACGTCCGCTTCAAAGATTTCTTCTTCTGTACAGGGGCGACGGATACCAGCAAGGGTTGGTCCTCTGGTTCAGCTGTAGTACCCGTCGTGAGGGTTTGGGTAGCTGCAGTGCCTGTCGTGGGGGTTGGAGTATTTGTAGTGACTGTTGCCGGGGTTTGAGTGGCTGCAGTGCTTGTCGCACTGGTTGGAGTAACTGCAGTGACTGTGGGCGGAGTTTGAGTAGCTGCAGTGCCTGTTGCGGGGGTTGGAGTAACTGTAGTGACTGTTGCTGGGGTCTGAGTAGCCATAGTGGTTGTTGTGGGGGTTGAAGTAGCCACGGTGGTTGTCGTGTGGGTTGAAGTAGCTACAGTGACTGTCGTGGGGGTTTGAGTAGTCACTGTATCTGTTGCTGGGGTTGATCTCTGGACAGTATTCCTGAATAGTTGTTTAACTATTGCGGGGCGGAACACCGAAAGGAACAGGAAAACTCATCGGATCAACACGTGGCTCAGGGGCTGGTGCCATCAACAGAATTTTGGCTTCTTTGACCACGGGGAGGTTTACATGGCACCGGGCCTGCTGGCGACGGACGGAGTTCAGCTGTCTCGCAGGGGGAAAAGGATTCTCGCGTGTGAGTTGGCCGGGCTCATCGAGAGGGCTTTAAACTAGATTTGAAGGGGGACGGGGATAAAACCAGGCTCTCTAGAGAAGAGCCTAGGGTCCGCACGCCATTGTCGGGGGAGAAATCGGCAGCCCAGCTCAAGTGCATCTATACCAATGCACGCAGCATGGGCGGCAAACAGGAGGAGCTGGAAGCCATTGTGCAGCGGGGTAGCTATGACTTAGTCGCCATCACGGAAACGTGGTGGGATGAGTCGCACGATTGGAGTGCTGCAATGGACGGCTATAAGCTTTTCAGAAGGAACAGGCGAGGAAGGAGAGGCGGTGGAGTAGCCCTGTATGTTAGGGAATGCTTCGACTGTCTAGAGCTCGATGATAGTGATGACGAGGTCGAGTGCTTGTGGGTAAGGATGAGGGGGAAGGCCAACAAGGCAGATATCCTGCTGGGGGTCTGTTATAGACCACCTGGCCAGGAAGAGGAGGCAGACGAAATATTCTACCAGAGGCTGGCAGAAGTCTCCCAGTCGCTAGCCCTTGTTCTTGTGGGGGACTTCAACTTTCCGGATGTCTGCTGGAAATACCACACGGCAGAGAGGAAACAGTCGAGGAGGTTCCTGGAGTGTGTGGAGGATAACTTCCTGACGCAGCTGGTAAGCGAGCCCACCAGGGGAGATGCCTCGCTTGACCTGCTGTTCACGAACAGAGAAGGGCTGGTGGGAGATGTGGTGGTCGGAGGTCGGCTTGGGCTTAGCGACCATGAAATGGTAGAATTCTCGATACTTGGTGAAGTAAAGAGGGGGGCCAGCAAAACCGCTACCATGGACTTCCGGCGGGCGGACTTTGGCCTGCTCAGGACACTGGTCGAGAGGGTCCCTTGGGAGACGGTCCTGAAGGGCAAAGGGGTCCAGGAAGGCTGGACGTTCTTCAAGAAGGAAGTCTTAAAGGCGCAGGAGCGGGCTGTCCCCATGTGCCGCAAGAAGTGCGGGCGGGGAAGGCGACCGGCCTGGCTGAACGGGGAGCTCTGGCTGGGACTCAGGGAAAAAAGGAGAGTTTATCACTTGTGGAGGAAGGGTCAGGCAACGCAGGAAGAGTACAGGGATCGCGTTAGGTCGTGCAGAGAGGAAATTAGAAAGGCAAAAGCCCAGCTAGAACTCCACCTGGCCACTGTCGTGAGAGACAACAAAAAATGCTTTTATAAGTATGTTAATGACAAAAGGAGAGCCAAGGAGAATCTCCATCCTCTATTGGATGCGGAGGGGAACGTTGCCACCAAGGATGAGGAAAAGGCTGAGGTACTCAACGCCTTCTTTGCCTCAGTCTTTAGTAGTCAGAATGGTTATCCTCAGGGTACTCAGCCCCCTGAGCTGGAAGACAGGGACGACGAGCAGGATAAACCCCCCATAATTCAAGAGGATGAAGTTCATGACCTGCTATGCCACCTGGATGTTCACAAGTCTATGGGGCCGGATGGGATCCACCCGAGGGTTCTGAGGGAGCTGGCGGAGGAGCTTGCCGAGCCGCTCTCCATCATTTACCAGCAGTCCTGGTTAACTGGGGAAGTCCCGGACGACTGGAGGCTCGCCAATGTGACTCCCATCTACAAGAAGGGCCGGAAGGAGGATCCGGGGAACTACAGGCCGGTCAGCCTGACCTCGGTGCCGGGGAAGATCATGGAGCGGTTGGTTTTGAGGGTGCTCACGAGCCATGTCCGGGACAACCAGGGGATCAGGCCCAGCCAGCACGGGTTCATGGAAGGCAGGTCCTGCTTGACCAACCTGATCTCCTTCTATGACCAGGTGACCCGCCTAGTGGATGAGGGAAAGGCAGTGGATGTGGTCTACTTGGACTTCAGTAAGGCCTTTGACACTGTCTCCCACAGCATTCTCCTAGAGAAGCTGGCGGCTCACGGCCTAGACAGGTACACTCTTCGCTGGGTAAAAAACTGGCTGGACGGCCGAGCCCAGAGAGTTGTGGTGAACGGAGTTAAATCCAGTTGGCGGCCAGTCACGAGCGGTGTTCCCCAGGGCTCAGTTTTGGGGCCGGTCCTGTTCAATATCTTCATCAATGATCTGGACGAGGGGATCGAGTGCTCCCTCAGTAAGTTTGCAGACGACACCAAGTTGGGCGGGAGTGTTGATCTGCTGGAGGGTAGGAAGGCTCTGCAGAGGGACCTGGACAGGCTGGATCGATGGGCCGAGGCCAACTGTATGAGATTCAACAAAGCCAAGTGCCGGGTCCTGCACTTCGGCCACAACAACCCCAGGCAACGCTACAGGCTTGGGGAAGAGTGGCTGGAAAGCTGCCCAGAGGAAAAGGACCTGGGGGTACTGGTTGACAGCCGGCTGAACATGAGCCGGCAGTGTGCTCAGGTGGCCAAGAAGGCCAACGGCATCCTGGCCTGTATCAGAAATAGTGTGGCCAGCAGGAATAGGGAGGTGATCGTGCCCCTGTACTCGGCACTGGTGAGGCCGCACCTCGAATACTGTGTTCAGTTTTGGGCCCCTCACTACAAGAAGGACATGGAGGTGCTGGAGCGCGTCCAGAGGAGGGCAACGAAGCTGGTGAAGGGCCTGGAGCACAAATCTTATGAGGAGCGGCTGAGGGAACTGGGGTTGTTTAGTCTGGAGAAGAGGAGGCTGAGGGGAGACCTCATCGCGCTCTACAACTACCTGAAAGGAGGTTGTAGCGAGGTGGGTGTTGGTCTCTTCTGCCAAGTAACTAGCGATAGGACAAGAGGAAATGGCCTCAAGTTGTGCCAAGGGAGGTTTAGATTGAACATTAGGAAAAATTTCTTTACTGAAAGAGTGGTCAGGCCTTGGAACAGGCTGCCCAGGGAAGTGGTGGAGTCACCATCCCTGGAGGTATTTAAAAGACGTGTAGATGAGGCCCTTAGGGACATGGTGTAGTGGGCATGGTGGTGTTGGGTTGACGGTTGGACACGATGATCTTAGAGGTCTTTTCCAACCTGTATGATTCTATGATTCTATGATTCTATGAACTCTAAACAAGGCCTGAACCACATTCAGAAGACATAGCAATATGATCATGCTTGTTTGAACATCCCAAGGATATTCAAAATTCTCAGGGAATATTGTGGACATCTTCATGAAGAGGATAGAAGAAAAAGGAGTTTCTGAAGATATGGAGGGGAAGGTGAACAAGTGGGAGAAAGTGTCCCATCCTGTCTCCCCACTAAATTCATTCTCTGAGGTGAAGACGTAAGAAGTGTAATTATTAATAGTTTCCAAAAGATAGCTCCCAAAGAACAGGAATGATGGCAGTGCTGAGTACAGGCTCATGACCAATAATTTTATCATAACATAAAGCCGGGTCACACAGTATAGCAAAGCAATGACCTTAATCCATTTCCCAGAGATGACCAACCCCACATACAAACTGATAATCAGCAGTATAGACAGCCAGTAAGGTGCTACATACCAAAACTGCAAGAACAGATCCAAAAACTCTGAGAGCAAATAAATCAACATTGTGAACATCGAGTACTAAACTGATATAATGAATGCTTATAACAAATTTGTTTTAACCTATTCGGGTCAGATGGGTCGTTATCTCAACCCTTCGAGCTCCACGTTGGGCGCCAAAAAGGACTGTCGTGGTTTAACCTGGCAGGCAGCCAAATACCACGCAGCCGCTCACTCACTCCCCCCACCCCCAGCGGGACGGGGAGAGAATCGGAAGGGTAAGAGTGAGAAAAACTCGTGGGTTGAGATAAAGACAGTTTAATAGAACAGGGAAAAAAAGGGAAAATAATAATGATAATGATAAAATATACAAAATGAGTGATGCACAATGCAATTGCTCACCATCCGCGCTGACCGATAACCAAGTAGCGATCGGCACTTCCTGGATCACGCCTACCATTCATATACTGAGCATGACATCACATGGTATGGAATACCCCATTAGGTAGCTGGGCTGGCTGTCCTGATTGTGTTCCCTCCCATCTTGTGTACCTAGCTCAGTCAGTAGGCATGGGAGCTGTCCTTGGACTAGGAGGGCACTTAACAACAACTGAAAACATCAGTGTGTTATCAACATTCTCCTCATACTAAATCCAAAACACAGCACTAGGAAGAAATTTAACCCTATCCCAGCCAGAACCAGGACATTACTACACTATCGCTGAGTGGGTGGTACAGATTATAACCTAATCTGGTTCACTGAGAGTCTACAAAGACAACCTGAATGAAAAAAAATCAGTTCAGCCAGAAGAAGTCTTGGCCACCTAGAAGGTAACATTCTTCCAATAGTCAATGGGCAGCTGAGTAATAGACAAGGTGATATTATGGAATCCAGCTTTCAGAAACAAACTATTCACTGGGTGTTTTGTTCCTGAAAGGCTTACTTTGAGCAGAGGAAAGATGGCTTAAGTGTCCAGCTTCTGATCTCACCTGAATTTACCCAGTGTAAACTCCAGAAATGACTATGTTTTAGCAATGGGAATACCATTGTAAAATGTACACCTGACGAAGTTCAGGAAGATTGGAGAATTAAGATTGCTGTATAAAATCTAACAGCAGAATCCGTTAGGTTAACATAGAACTCCATTAAGAGGATTTCTTCGTTAACAAAAAAACATTTCAAAAGAATTATTATTTGGGGAGCTTCAAAATCAATCATGCTGATATATGGTTTCATTTGTCTGAGAAAGGGCTGTTTCAGTACTGTGAGAGGAAATAAGGAACAACAGCGAAGTCAACTGTGAGTCACTTGGCACAGTGGTTCAGCGTACACTGCTCTGCATCACAGTGATGGAAGGACGGAAAGCTCTTAGAAAAGTGGGCAGAATCAATCTCTTATGAGACAGCCAAAGACGTACCTGCCATTTTCATCTGAAGTCTTCTTCATTAAAAGAGCTGATTCTCCCCATTAAGCAGCAGTCTTTGTTAATAAATGTGACTGGTTATGTTCAAGTATTCATGGAGTGATACTGAAGCGGCAGATTTCCTTACTGAGAGTGTCCTGAACAAGTAAGTATTAAATTAACTACAGTTTACAGACTGGGCCAGAAACACTTGCATATAAGGATTCAGAATTAAGCTGCAATCAAACTACACAGTTTCCACTCAGTGCAAATGATGATGGGCTTTAGAGAGCAGATATTCCTCATGTGACAATCTGCTCCATGGCCACTCTAATGGCAGTGGGTCCTTAACAAGGCCAATGCCTGTACAGGATTCATCTGGAGTGATGAAGGTCAGCTGCATCACTCTCAACTTGCCTCCTGCCCGCACAGAAGCCTGAGGGGAAAAACTAACAGCTCATCAGTGGCACAGATGTGCCTGCAGGAAAATGTTCCTCTGATTATTTATGGTTGGATAAAGTCATTTACAGAATCTCAGTGGAGCCAAGGGGCCATAACCAGACTTGAGAATCTATTTTCTTTTTTAATCCTCACAGGAATTTCTGAATACTGTAACTACACTGCATTCATGAAATGTCCCCCTCAAAGAAAAAGTGGTTTCATCCAGACCCATTATTTGAAAGAGGTTTCTGGAGGAAGATTTTTGCAGAATATTTCCTGCTAGAAAATCAGGGTGAAATGCAAGTGGCGTGTTCAGTATAATCTATCCATTTTGCTAGGGCAAAAGAAAGCAGGAACTATAAAGGAGAATGGGATAAAAGAGACAATGACCCAGTGCTTTCAACAGTCACCGGAAGTATCTCTGGCAAACATACAATTTAATGTTAATGCCACTCAGACAAAATATTCTGATGTATACTAAGGTATTTTTTGAACAATTTCCCCCCCACCAAAAAGGGGTTCTGTATTTTCACTTTTGTGCAGATAGAGGCCAAAAGAGTACATCAAAATCTTGACACTTCCTGTGTGACAGAAATTCTCTTTACTGATCATTTCTACCACTGACTGGCAAGGATTTATCTTTGATCAGTGAGAACAGAAGTTAATCAGAAAAAAAGGACTATGTGAACCTTGAGATGGACAAACCTGAGTTATTTCAGAGGATGCACCACAGAGAGACAAATAAAACATAGAAAGAGAAGAAGTCAGCATATCAATGAAGTGCAGGTTTGGGAAGCAACTGAAAAAAGATGGTTAAAGCTTAAATACAGTCTTCCTGGTAATGGTGCAATTACTTTATCTATCTTACCCCTCTAAACCATCATTTATCAAGTATTCTTGTAACAGCTGAACGATAGTCCTAGTATGTGATTTAACAATATTCTTTAAAAAATACATTGCTTAATTTTCATCAGGCTTTCTCTTTTCCACTACTTAAACAGTGCAAAGTGATCTTCCTTTAGATCACTTCATAGATTTAGGATACTTCTACACACAGGTGCATCAATATCGAATTATTCCAATTATCTTTATATTATTTGTCATACACAAAACAGAAGCTCAGTTTTAAATTACTGCAACTGTAAAACATCTGTCAGTGAAGCATTATACACAAATTCAATCATCCCTGTGATGACATGAATCACCATTTCCTCCAGCCAACACATCATAAGACCTATCCTAATAAATAAAAAGTTTTCTTGATTTCTGTGTCAATTCCGCATTAGCCTTTTCTGAAAAGTCAAAATAGGTCCTGACACCTCTGTCATTTTGTATAAACAAGGGTTTTTTATCTTATTTCTCAAATTCTATAATGTAAAACACTGTCAAAATCCTCTATTAGATTATTTTACTTGTAAATCCTTTGTGTCTAATAGAATAATGTAAACTCATAAATAAGGCCATTTTGGTTTTCCACTATATAGTCAATCTACTTAGTCAGAAAGTACTAAACAGATCTATGAATCTGAATAAAGCAAAAAAAGAAACAAAAATTTTCACAAATCGGATAGATGTTACATGTGTGTGCATAAAACACAGAACTAAGTACCAATATTTAGTATTTTACATGTAGCATAGATGTGCATGACAAACACTTTCATTCTCTGCATAATCTCAATACAATCCTGCAGGTTATTCAATTATTCTAAACAGTGTTTAGATCATCCCGTTGCTAAAATCGTCAGTAACATTAAAAAGAAAAAATGTTTTTTACATTTTTGAACCTTTGTTCCATTCTGAAACTTACAATTGTGTTTAAATTTATTAATTATTTACTTATGCATTAAAAATTAAAATATGAAAGTTTTTTAATTGTTAATGATGACAAAGAAAAATTTTTTAAAATATCAAAACTAGATATGGTCCATCAATGTAAATAGTAAGAAACTTCCATACGATTAAAATACTACCCTTAAATGACAATACTTTTCGGTAGAATGCATATTCATGTTAGAAAATAAACTGTTCATTTCATAGCAGAAGAGAAATTTGCTTTGTTTTACTTCATTTCCTGTGGAAACCACTGTGGTGAATGACAGAATTTACAGAGCCGTGAAAAGGGCAGAAGAAGAAAGTTGTGCATGTTAAAGAATAAGAGAGGTTTTTGTAAACATTCTTTCTGCAGTTTATATTATATCATATGCTCTACTACTTCAGTGTGCCAATGTGGCGCCCATATGCAAGAGGAGACGGAAGGAGGATCCGGGGAACTACAGGCCGGTCAGCCTGACCTCGGTGCCGGGGAAGATTATGGAGCAGTTCGTCTTGAGGGTGCTCACAAGCCATGTCCAGGACAACCAGGGGATCAGGCCCAGCCAGCACGGGTTCATGGAAAGCAGGTCCTGCTTGATCAACCTGATGTACTTTTATGACCAGGTGACCCACCTAGTGGATGAGGGAAAGGCTGTGGATGTGGTCTACCTGGACTTCAGTAAAGCCTTTGACACTGTCTCCCACAGCATTCTCCTAGAGAAGCTGGCAGCTCACGGCTTAGACAGGTACACTCTTCGCTGGGTAAAAAATTGGCTGGACAGCTGAGCCCAGAGAGTTGTGGTCAACAGAGATTAATCCAGTTGGTAGCTGGTCACGAGTGGTGTTCCCCAGGGCTCAGTACTGGGGTCGGTCTTGTTCAATATCTTTATCAACGATTTGGATGAGGGGATCGAGTGCTCCCTCAGTAAGTTTACGGACGACACCAAGTTGGGCGGGAGTGTTGATCTGCTCGAGGGTAGGAAGGCTCTGCAGAGGGACCTGGACAGGCTGGATCGATGGGCTGAGGCCAGTTGTATGAGGTTCAACAAGGCCAAGTGCCGGGTCCTGCACTTCGGCCACAACAACCCCATGCAACGCTACAGGCTTGGGGAAGAGTGGCTGGAAAGCTGCCCAGAGGAAAAGGACCTGGGGGTGCTGGTTGACAGCCGGCTGAACATGAGCCGGCAGTGTGCCCAGGTGGCCAAGAAGGCCAATGGCATCCTGGCCTGTATCAGAAATAGTGTGGCCAGCAGGACTAGGGAGGTGATCGTGCCCCTGTACTCGGCACTGGTGAGGCCGCACCTTGAATACTGTGTTCACTTTTGGGTCCCTCACTACAAGAAAGACATTGAGGTGCTGGAGCATGTCCAGAGGAGGGCAACGAAGCTGGTGAAGGGCCTGGAGCACAAGCCTTATGAGGAGCAGCTGAGGGAACTGGGGTTGTTTACCCTGGAGAAGGCTGGGGGGAGACCTTATTGCACTCTAGAACTACCTGAAAGGAGGTTGTAGCGAGGTGGGTGTTGGTCTCTTCTCGCCAGAGACTAGCAATAGGATGAGAGGAAATAGCCTCAAGTTGCACCAAGGGAGGTTTAGATTGGACATGAGGAAAAATTTCTTTACTGAAGGAGTGGTCAGGCCTTGGAACAGGCTGCCCAGGGAAGGGATTGAGTCACCATCCCTGGAAGTATTTAAAAGACGTGTAGATCAGGTGCTTAGGGACATGGTTTAGTGGGCATGGTGGTGTTGGGTTGATGGTTAGACTTGATGATCTTAGAGTTCTTTTCCAACCTTAATGGTTTTATGATTCTATCATTCTATGATTCTATGATTGAATAAAATGAAGGTTCTGATGTCTATTTTTCAATAAAGATTTGAAAATCATAATGCAAAGCGTAAAATATTCAATAATATATTAATTTATTTTTTTCAAGCAGCTTGCACAATATTAAAATTGTGCAGCACATGACATTTTGACATACGGGCAGGATAGACTCCTCAAATTCATAAAATGCAAATGCACTTGCTTAGAGTAGAATACATGTTTATACAGAATGATAAAGAGGCAAAATACAAAATGTGTCTGTTCACCTATACTTATTTTAGCTCTACCCCAAAATGCATTAACAGATGAAGCAATCCGACTGATAATGAGCAGCTGTGAGTTGCACAATCCATCTCCGGACTTGCTAAACTGGACATAAAGTTTTGCATACACTGCTTGTAAAAAAAGATGTAGGGAAGTGCAGTTTTAATTTAACAACGTGGCTTTCTGTGAGCACACTGAAAGCACACTGTAGTAACAAAATAACCTTCAGTGAAATCAATAAGTGTTAAGAATTTAAATAGCTTCCAGGATTGGGGACACAGAATTTACTACAGGGTACCAACAGCCTCAATTTGACAAGGCCTGAGTGCTTTGCTGAATAAGGACTTCAACATATGCATAAAGTTTAGCTGTAAAATATTTTACCAAGTATAGCCCATAATGAAGAATTAAGTGAAAATCAAAAATGTTTGTGATCTTTCAAATGGTTTTTTTGCATAAAGTTAATAAAACTTATTTCACACATGTTTTTCATGGCACAGACTTCTTGAATTTTATTTCTTTGCTTGCAATCTTTTCAGCCACTAAATAGGCGACAACACAGTTTTAACATTTCTCTCTATGCTTTGGTTCATGTCTTGTAAAGTCATCTATGAAAGACTGCAAGTGTTCAAAAGATCTGTTATAACCAAAATAGAATTCAAATATTAGTTCCTGAAGAGCATTACTTGGGTTTTCTACAATATACATTGCAAGCTAGGGTACCGATTTCCCTGTAAGATATATATTTATAGAATACTTGCACTTTTCAAGTTTCCCTGGAGAGTTTTGGTGAAATCTAGTGCCTAGTCCACAATGCCCTTCATCCTTATTTAAAATTAATATGGATTTTGACTCATGTTCACAGATGCTTACCTGGGAAATCTTAGTATGCTTTGGACATAACTCAAAAACAAGTTATGCTCAGAAGCATTTGCAGCTTTAACTGGATACTGACTGAGAAGTACATATGTAGAAAGGTGAAAAGACTAGCATCTGTTACCATGGATGTGCTGGAGCCTCCATTACCCCAGATCAAATTTAGCCTTGTGTCAATAGTTTACATAGGGAGGGAGGATGATTAGTTACCTTGAGTCAAAGATACAATGCTAAATTCCATACTTACTTACGGCTTCTGCACATCACCTCTAAATAAGGCAAAATTTTCAGTGACCTTATCTATTGCTGTCACTTATCACTGTGAACATCAATTTAACTTTATGGCATCCAAAGCATGTTTTATTCCTTTTTGCTGCCACAGCACATCTCAACATGATCCTTTCATTGAGTTCTCTTAGATCCCCAGTGGGCACTTAAGACTCTCAGGGTAACTGTGCAATAAAATGCAGTCTGACTGGCTGCAACCTATTAGCTTTCCTGAACTCCAGAGAAAAAAAATAAAAAAAGAAAGAAAGAAAAAAAAAAAAAACCCTCACTCTTCTACCCTCCAAAGCGAGGTTGTAGGGGGCTTAATGTTCAGATTAAGAGAGAAAAAGAAAAGGGGATGGGGGGAAGAATAAATGTGAATAATGTGAATATCTAAGGAGTGGTAATAAAATTGAGAAAAAAACTAATAAGCTGGCCCCAAACCTTCAGTGCAAAACTGAATTCATTGCATGCAGAGTAAAGACTGTGATTTGAACTCAGTCATAAAAGCAGAATTAAGGAGAAATCTAGGCCTTCAGACAAGAATTTCTGATTTAAATGCTAGGTAAGGTTATACCATCCAAAGTCTCAGTTTTTAATATATGTTTGCCTTCAGCTCACTCAGCAGATCTGGCAAACAGAATTAGTTATGTAAGCCATCTACCCAACGTCTTCTCAAAGTCAAATAGAATAAGTAGTTACAGCACTTTTTCAGCATATGGGGTTTTTTGAATTTATTTATTATTTATTATTTTTATTGCCTGTAGGTGGTTGCTGGTATACAACAGCAAACTGAATGTGTTTTCTAAAACGGTTTTAAAATTCAAATATTGTTCAGTACTTAATAGTATTATCAGCCACCTTGTTTTCAGCTTAAAAAGTCAGACTTCAAGGGGAAGCTGGAGGAGAGATGATGGACCCTTTAGCTCTTTAAAGAAAACCACTTGAGAGTCCTTACTGTTTCTGCTTTGAAATTAGTTAGAGAGGGGCATAACAGTAATAAATTATTCAGTATAATGTGCAAAATTAAATGCCATTTACAGATATTTTAAACATTAACTTTCAAACTTCACTTTAAAACGATATAGTCACAGAAAAACAAGGGTAGCAAGGTTTTTCATTATATGAACATTTAGTGTTTTAAAATTATTAGCTTCAAAGGAAAGCAGTAGCTCTAAATAAAACAATATGCTGTTTTGTCTGATTTGATTTTAAATCTGAAGACCTATATGTTCCTTTGCTGCACTCATGGAAATTTTGCAAAACCAAATTTATTTCCCTCAACCAGTAAGGCTGCTCAAGCATGTAACTATATATTTGTATGTTTTTTGAGGAAAATATGAAAATCATCTGTTTACTGCAAGGTGACAGGAAGATTAAAGGAAATATTTGCTATTTAAGTATATATATAAAAATATATATATATTTTTAAGTTTTATTTTTTCACCTCAAACCCCAGTTCAGAGACTTAAACCAATTCAGGGACCTATGTGGAACATCTGTTACGGAGATAACTGCTCTCTGCATCAACAGGTAACACACCACCCTACTACAATCTAGATGAGCTTGCAAGATTGAGGCATTTTTCTCTTCCTCCCACTAAGACAGCTCATGTCCTGCTTGCAGTGCTTTAAAGTACATAGTATAGTCTTTATATACCTAATTACAGCATATGTTTTGAGATAAATCTGAAAGTATAAATCGTGGGCTATTTCTATCTTGAAAACTAAAAGTCCAGCTCTTCTGTTCAGGGCTGAGAGCAGTCTCACCTTACAGCAATTATTCTGGTTAAACCCTGTTTTTACAGAGATAGATGACCAAGAACGCTAAAACCAATTTGCAACTGTTCTGCATCTTATGGGTGGAAATGTTATGCTTCTAACTTGGCCGTTGTTTACACCTAGAGTGGAGGATTTTGATTTCTTGTGGTAAGAAGAATCAGAAAGAATCATCCTTAAAGCTGAATTACACCCAAAATAGTGAATTTTCAATACTGATTATTGAGTGTGTATTTCAATATTGATTATTGAGTGAATCAGAAGATTATAATGGATCCTTTCAGCTTCAAATCATTACAGTTTTGCATGAATCATTACCAAATATAAGAAATATGGATATATTTTTCTTATATGTATGGTGCTTAGAGAATACTATGATTTACATGTTCGGTGCATACACCGCAAAAAAATTTCATGTTAATGAAAGGAGTTCCAAACAGTGTCTGCTTTTTCATCATTCAAAGACTGGCTAAAACTTCTCTAAAAGTAATTACACATGCTTGTAAATACAGATAGGCCAATCACATGCTTTAAAAGAAAAACTTTATAGCTTTTGCCTCACTTATTTTTCTAAGATGTTTTAGATAAGGAACATTTTATATAAGCATTCATTACTGTGGCTTGTGTGATGTATAAAATATTTCACAGAAGACTGTTTAACATGCAAAATATGTCAACAAATGACAGTTTTATAAAATCAAGAGCCATTCGGATCAGAAGGCAAGTAAGGCATATAAATGCCACTGCTAAGGAAACAAATCCTGCATGGTACAGAGTTTATTTCATCCCAGCAAAACAAGTTCAGGAAATGTCTATACTTCAGGAAAAAAAAAAAAAAATCCAGACTTTAAAAATGTGTAAAAGATGTCTGTATCTTCAGGATATAAAAAGAGCATCCTGAGAATCCTTTGTTGGAATTCAGAAACTACATTCTCCCCCTCCAGCCCCGCTATAGAGAAGGCAATAGAACCCCAGAGCCCACTAAGTACAGTATTGCTTAGAATAGGCCATGGGCTTTGTACTGATGTTGCAAGGCCGCAGAATTGAGTTTTGTCAGGATTACTTTGATTTTTTCTTGACCTACCTGGAGCTTTGTTTTAGCTTGTTTAGCTATAACAGCATTTTTTTTCCAGTGACTAGGTGGCTATGCCTAGTTTGTTTTATTTTTGCATATCTTTGTATTGTATAACCGTAATCCTATACATACAGTTGTAACAAGTAGTTATTCTGTGTAGAATGAAATATTCACGGCTCTAACATAATGGTGTAATGTAGAGAAATACAGGGCTGGTATGACTGTGGAGGCTTTAAAAGCAGAACTCGGGATGCAATGTAGAGGAGTGCAGGCATGGGATGATAAGAAAAGCGACACAGGGTGGCATTAGAGAGCCCAGAGACATAAACAACTCGACTATGGTCAATTAAAGGAATGCAGACATGGTGCTGGGCAAAACCAGCCAAGGGTAACAAGGAGAAACAAGAAGCAAGAGAACAAAGTATCCAGTATATGAAAAACACTTCCTATATAGTAAATTCAGCTTTAACATGGACTTACAGACCCACAAAGAGCGAGCAAAGTTTGCAACGTGTGTTAGCAAACACATAAAAATGATCCTAAGAAGATCCTACAGTGAGGAGGAGGCAATTACCATCAACATCATATTGCTCCGAGCAATGGACTCAGGATCCCGACAACTTGCATGCCCAGTCAACTGTAAGAACCCAAGGGGCAGTGGAAGGGTGAACATAACAGCAAAGAAAGGGGTAGATACTAAGAGGTCCACATTTAATAATTTTACTGTATTACTATCATTGATTTTTTCTACAAGACAGGTTTTTTCTTTGTTTGCTTTTTCTTTATTTTTCTGTAACAAATTTGAAGCAACGAATATTCTTTGATTAGTCAGTTAAGATTTCAATTACAGAAAGAAGAAATTATTGGCTTTGCGTATACAAGATTTGTTTACTTTTTGCCCTTAAGAAGACATTGAATGTAACAGAAGCTTCAGTTCAGACCCCTGCAAAATTCTATTAAAAGATTTCTTAGTGTCTCAACAGTAGGAAGTAACTTTCCAGTTCAGCCAAACCCATGCAACCTGAAGTTCATTTCAAACAGTTTTCTCCAGAATCTTTCACAGACTCTTTTTCCTTCTACATACCCTTCCTCTCTATTTGTCTGTACCAACCCTTACATTTAAAAAGAATTCACAGCGGTCTATAGATTTGTGCAGCTATCTGAAGAAAAAAGATTTTTATGCTCTGCTGTCTATTTTTTAAGATAATTAATCCTAACAGAATATTATTTGGATAATGCTTTTCATTTCAGTTTCCTTTAAATAATATAGAATGGAAGAACAGTTTGATATAATTCAGTTGCTTCTAGAAGAACCTGCTGTGATAAGGCTTCCTTTCACTTCACAGTATCTGGAGCATCTGTTCACATTGAGAACATATCCCTTAAACTGTAAAGTGGGCAATGTATCAGCACAAACTGCACACTAAAACATCAGTGTGCTTCTATGATCATCCCTCCTCAAGTGAAAACAAACACCCTTAGTCAACCTTTTGCAGATGCCCTTTCCAAGAAATGTAAAATAATGGGAGTACATACCCCAGGCATCGCCAAAGCATATAGGCTGCTAACTGAGAAGCCACGTATAACTAAAAACATTAGAAGAGACTACATAGAATATGGTCTCCCCCATGGAAATATTTCTGTAAAACAAGCAGACTATAAGTAGAGTAGATTGCAACTATTCTAACACCAGGTAACAAATTTCAAAGCTGAAGGCATTCATCAAGCTACTCATTTTCACTTTTTTTTGCGCACATTTTACAGTTACTTCAAGCAGATCTGGAAATCTGAAAGACTATAGGTTTTGATTGAAACAAGTGTTATTTCCTTACTGACTGTGCTAATTCAGCAAAATGCTAAAACTGAGCTGAATCATCATGCAAATCTGTAAGCAGCTTTAAAATACTAGCTGTAAAATTAATACCTATTTTATATCTATTCATAAAGCCAAGAGACTAAAAATCGGAATCTTCCTGAAATCTGCTGAACTTTACAATGCACTACAGAGTAAAATTTTTAATATTAAGAATTTAAAAAAATATATAATTTGCTGTATGATACAGTCACAAATACTTGGAATAGAATTGCCTTTTAATTTTATCTCATTATTATAATGTACCGAGATAACATAAATTTCCTGATAAGTATGTTCACATTCCAGGAGAAGACACATGTAGAGGATGCTACACTCATAAGCAGCAAGTAAGAGAAATATGCACATTGTCTGTACCAGAATTCCAGCTCCAGAGGACCTAAAAAAATCTCTACATTTCCAGCTTCACATTCAGTTTTGAGTCCTCTAATATCCAAAATGCCTAAGTGTTAATATGCAGCTGGCCACCATTCTGACACACATCAACCAGCTCCTTTGCCAAGAGAATAAATGTGGCAGAAGCTACATAGACACATTCAAGTGTTGTCCCAAAACAGATTACTGCATGCAACCAGCAAGCTCCAAAGAAGTTCTGCAGCTTCCGAAACATGGGAACAACTGATAAACACCCTCTGCCTTTTAAATCTCAGAGAGCATCCAGGCAGCACTCCAAAGACAAGATATCCCTGTTGAAGATACTGCTCCAGAAAGCAATTCAGTGCAGGAGCTTAACCTGTCTTCTTCCTGAAGCTGATCCACAGAATTCCCTTCTTCACTAACTGTACAGAGAAATCAACCACCCTTGCCTTTCCTTCTTGGGCAAAGGAAACTATATTTTGCCTGAAAAGTCTCTGCTTCAGTGGTGAAACATGCCTAGGAGATTCAAGATAAGCATCTTCCATTGCTGCAGACGTTTGGTCCCAGTGTGATGACTCTGACCAGAAGGCAGGTGGTTGCATTCTTCAACATTTCAAAGGTTGCTCTTGCAAATTCAAGTGGTGAGCAGCCTGGAAGCAATGAGGCCAGATACATCTGGTCTCAATTCATCCCAAATCCCTTAGTCTACTATTTCCTGTCTGTTATGTTTTTCTCTGAATACTCACAATCAGCCATTAGGAAACATCAATGCAGATAAAATGGCATAAAGAGTAGCTTGAGATAACAGTAAGATTTCTACAAATGCAAACAAAAGCTGAGCACACCTGTCCCTGAATATCTCTCATTTGAAGTTTCAAAATGTATTATGCCTTCAACAAGTGGATCATCATTATATGGAAGCAACACCACACCATACTTTCAATATTAATATTTTAATGGTTTATGTGTTTGTATATCTGTACATTACAAGAAAAAACATTTTTGGCCAAGATTTAAGCTGCCTGAAATCAGACTTCCAGTCTTGCAAGGAATTAATCAAAAGAGTTCAGCAGAGGAGTAAGTAAGGAAGAGTGACAAAAAAAGTTTTAAGGTAAAAAAAAAATTAAAGTAAGAATAGTTAGGAGGCTGATTAAGAATTTTTGTAATCAAAATTATAGCAAAGATTTTGTTTTGGTTCTGAGAAATTTAATTAAAATCTGTAGATGAGTTGTCAACTACAGTGTGACTTAATACTTCAGCAAGCCTAAGGAAAAGAGGGAAAAGATGTTTTAAACAAACTGGGTATCTGTGGACTATATTTCCCACTAAGTGTGTTATATGCATCGGGGGGGGGGGGGGGGGCGAAAGGAAAAACAAAAAGGCTCAGAAAAGTGTAATTCTCCAAAATGTACAGAGAACCTTATCCTTTCTAACAAGTGACTTATTTTCTATGTCTGAAAAGTCTTTAGTTCCTAATTTATGTTAGGGATCAGAAGTTTTTAAAAGTTCAGATGAGTCCCAGTTGTCATGTTATGCCAATGTAATGACATTGTTATGTGTAATATATCATCAAACTGACACCTTTGTGGTACCAAAGGGGAATGAAAGATAATGGATTACAATGAAGGACCTTGAAAAGGTAGGTTTCAGAGTTTAACGATTTCAGCTTAGGCAGAAATCGTTTCTCAGTGTAGCATCCTGCTTCCTCTTGTTCATCCTGTTATTTTATTTTCTCCTTCATTTAGGCTTAAAATGTTGGTAACAATCTATTCATTAACAACTGCTTCCAACAACTGTATTTTTAATAGTGGACTTGCTTCAAAGTGTCCTATATTGCTGTCAATAGCCTTACAAAGTCTCTGACAATTACAAACATTGAAATAAAGAGTCATTCCCTATATATAATGTTCTGGCTGTTGTCCATTTTTTTCATAATAAATCAACAAAATTCAATAGAATGATTTGTCCTCAGGCTCAGGACATTCTTTCTCCTTAGAATTTATGTAAAATCAGGACACATGATAAAGAAGAACATAAAATACATTTTACTGATTGTGGCATTTACCCAAAATCATAGCAGAGCATTGGCAACATGTAAGTTCTCTAAACATCTTGTCAAATAATGTCTCTCCTTTTATTTGATTCTATACATACATAAGTATATATCTTTAATAAAAAGTAGAATAGCTACAAAAGGGAAGGAAAAACATCCACTGCAAAATAGTCCACAGTATTGTAGCAGTTTCCTGCTGCAATTAGAGCTGGAGCTTGTACCAGAGTTTCCCACCTATGAAGCACATAGTCTAGTAATTCTGAGTTAGTTGCTCAACTTTTTCAATCATCAGAAATGGGCATAAAGGAGAAGTTGATTCTTATTTTCAAACAGATCTTTGTAATTGTAGATGTTGGCAAGATGCCATTTCTGTAAGCATTGAAAACACCCTTAGGCTGACATAAGCTAGTAGAGGTTCACTCAATTTAAGAAAACTGTGCTCGTTCAATGCAGTTAAGAACATGAGACTGAGAGTGCATCCAAACTTCTTTTACTTCCTGTAATTCCATGCAGTTTGAAGTCATTAAAGACTTTGCATGTCCAATTTCTAATGGCTGCAAAAAGCCTGAAAAACTAAATACATTTCTAAAACATGACCTCTACTGAGTGTAGGTAGCAAGATTTTGGGCAATGCGGGGGCTTCAGGGGTGGCTTCTGTGGGAGGAGATCAGAGGTTGTCCTGTCCTGGACACAGCTAGTTCCAGCCTCCTCTGCAACAGACCCACCACAGAACAAAGCTGAGGATGTCAGCCATGTGTGTGGTTCCTCTGTGATAACATATTTAAGAAAGGGCAAAAATGACAGGCAGGGAGAGGAGGAGGAAGAAAAGTGTGAAAAACAATCCTGAGAGCAACAAGGTCAGAGAAGAAGGAGGGAGAGGAGGTGCTCCAAGTGACCCTGCAGCCCGTGGTAGAGTAGATTATTTCCCTGCAGTCCATGGAGTTGACCACGCTGGAGTAGGTATCCATCCTGCAGCCCATGAAGGACCCCACACCGGAGCAGTTAGATATATGAAGAATGCACTGCAGCCCATAGAGAGCTAATGCTGGAGCACAGCAAAAATGTGAGGAGGAAGAAGTGGCAGTGCAGTTGTGGACTCACTGTAAGCCCCCATTCCCCATCCTCCACCTTAACCTGCACTGCTGGGTGGGCATCAGGCTACTGACCAAGCTTAACTCACAACGTCACCAAATTCAGATTTGCTTTGAGCAATGAGTGAAGGTTTGTTCTTACCAATTCTTATGGAAAATTGGCTCACTTCTCTTGAGTTCAAATCCCAAACTCAAATAATGGTTGTTCAGTGCACTAAAGGGCCAAAGAGTCCAAACAAATATTCCTGTAAATATCAAAACAGGAAGCTATTAAATTAGATCTTTACTGGTTAAGTAAATTAAAAGATTTATTAGGAAGTGGCCAATTAGACCAAAGCCTAAGCTTTGGTAACCTCCCTGCCTCCTTTGGGGTGTCTCTCAGAATACAATGTTTCATTTATTTTTCTTTTTTCCTACCAGTTCTCAAAACGTTGCTAATGAATGCAAACTGCATACTAAAATATGGTTCCTCTTATTTTTAACCAATTTAATCTAAAACATAAATACAACACTGAAAGTCAAGTAAGTCTTCTACTCTCTTTTCTGCTTATTTCCATCAAAACTTGACTTTCTTCTACTCCTGAGGCAGATTCCTATTTAACTACTTTAAAATATTTTGGGAAGCAGAAAGTAAAATTCATCCCTCTCATAACATCTTCAGTTCCCTCATGCATACAAGAATCTCACTTGCAGCTTCATTTACAGATATACAAGGGGGCAAATATCCGTTATGCCATAATTCATGGTCAAAAAAAAAAACCAACTCATCAGAAAGGGAAATTCCTGATGTCTACCACACCTCAGGAAATGCTTCCTGCCGTTTGCATATGTTAACAAGGAACAGAATTATATTTATTCCCCAGAAGTATAGTTTACAGAACTCATTAAATAACTATGTGATCTGGATAAAGCATTTGCTGTAGCCCTCGGACTCAGTCCTCAGACCTGCTGAGCACCAGCAGTTACTGTTAACTCAGCACTGGAAAGGGTTAGGCCTTCTAGAAATTATGACAGTCGGGGAGAGTCTGTTGAGTGACTTCCCAATGAAACCAGTAAACAAAACAGTGCGTAAATGGAAACAAAAGCAAAAATGGTGCTTTCAGCACATGAACTGTAAAAATGGGTTAATATCAATCATATTTAGGCACATAAATAGTGGCAGTGTGAACTTCCAAACTGCTGAACACCATGTGATACAGCATTAACTGCTCAACTTGGTGGAGAGAGCAGAAGTCAAGCCATTCTTCAAATACGTAATTAAAGGTTAGAAGCCCTAAACTGAGAATCTGAAAGCTATTGAAAACTTGAATGCCTTGTAAAAAGAACATTTCTAGAAGTTGAAAGAATGTTGTGGTTTATTTGCCTTTAAGATTAAAATATAAAAGAATCTATATTTTGTGTGTTTATTTTCATTTTTCTAGGTCATTTGTCATAACATGTCACCACGGTCAAGGTTACTTTCTATTACAAACTTTATGATGTTTTTGAGTTAAATTATTGTACGTCCTGGAGTTCTGAATGCCACAGATATACAGCACAAGTTTAAGAAAAGTTGATATACTTGCTATCAAATATCATAACCTTATCTTAAAGGCTTATAAATGAGGAGATTAAAGGATTGGACTCAAATAAAAAGGAAGGGATATCACTATTATGCTATCTGTTGTATGAAGAATTGCCTTTAGACTTTTTCACACTTTTTTGTTTTGTTAAATAAGAAATCATTTCTGTACATGGATGCACAAATGGGAATATTTTATAGATACATAAAATAAGTGCTTAAGTGTTTATATATTTAAAAAACATGCACACATGCCTAGCCCTTGAGAGAGCATGCTGTGCAGCTGGCTCTCAGATTACAGCAATCATTTTTAATTATTTGCATGTACAAACCTATATTTGGTAGAGCATATTAACTTACAGTGAAGTGAGGCTCAGCTGAGGGATTATTCAAAACACTAAGATGCCATTGGAAAACATTAGTTCTCTGACAATAAAGATCCTACCAAAAAGAGCCACAAGAATCAAGACCCTAACATCTATTTTAACTAAGCATATATATTTTCTTACCAAAATTTTTTCACTTGTTTGTTTCTAAATAAAATTTGTCAGTTTTCTAGAGATATTAATTATTACAGTGAAGTAATAATCTAGTTAGGCAAAAATATATCTCATAGTTCACCTCAACAAGGAAAAATGGACCCAGACTCATAAACCCAACAAAACCTTGTTGACTTAAATCAACTGAAGATCCATTTCAGAATACTTTCTCTGTTATACCATGAAGACAGCTTTTCTCCTTTTTCTCTCCCTCCCTGTAAGAGCATTTACTTCTTATGTCTACCTCCTTTGTTATTTCTTTACTTCAGTGTTGTGGTTTAACCTGGCAGGCAGCCAAATACCACACAGCCGTTCACTCACTCCCCCCACCCCCAGCGGGACGGGGAGAGAATCGGAAGGGTAAGAGTGAGAAAAACTCGTGGGTTGAGATAAAGACACTTTAATAGAACAGAAAAGGGAAAATAATAATGATAATGATAGAATATACAAAATGAGTGATGCACAATGCAATTGCTCACCACCCGCGCTGACCGATAACCAAGTAGCGATCGCTACTTCCTGGATCACGCCTACCATTCATGTACTGAGCATGACGTCACATGGTATGGAATACCCCATCAGCCCGCTGGGCTGGCTGTCCTGATTATGTTCCCTCCCATCTTGTGTACCTAGCTCAGTCAGCAGGCACGGGAGCTGTCCTTGGACTAGGAGGGCACTTAGCAACAACTGAAAACATCAGTGTGTTATCAACATTCTCCTCATACTAAATCCAAAACACAGCCCTAGGAAGAAATTTAACCCTATCTCAGCTGAAACCAGGACATTCAGCAATCCTTACCTCTTTTTTAATACATACCTGAAAGCACTAAATTCTTTTTGGGACAAGAAACTAAGGAACAGAAGTGTTACTTTCCTGATCTCACAGTAAGTCTTAGGTAAAACTTGTAATAGAACAGCAAATAAACTATCACCTGTCACTAAGAGGTGTTTTGTATGTTACTTTTCAAGGTTAATTTTGCATTAGTCTTCACAATTAACATTTTTTGTAAGTTTTGTCTCAGATTGCATCTAATATTTATTAAGAAGTAATAATAAGACTAAAAAAAGTGCAGGAGTATTGTCTCCAAAACAAACTGCTATTTCATACAAGTGAAATATAACGGCTCTAAATCCTTCATCATTATGTACAGGTAAACAGGAGGAGGACAATAGCAATACAGCATATCTCCTACCAAAATGAAGAATCACTGAAAATCACTTAAGTAACAGAATCTCTCAGGACAGAGAACTTTGATCAATATGAAATATCTACAGAAACAACATACTTCCTTTTACACTACAATACGCTCAGACTATAAGCACTATAAAGCTCTAATGGCCACAGAAGGTCAACCTCGTGTGATAATACTTTTGTTAGAGTTCGACTTATTAGTTATTGTTCTCCAGTGTTTCACTTAGGGAGACTGAAAATAGGGATCCATTCAACACGAAGACCATGCCAGTTAGAGAACTTGCCCTTCAACCCTCTTTCATCCTAGAGTTGGTTTAAGATGGTAGCATCGAAAGTGTTGAGAAATGCTATTGTTGATGGACAGCATACACTCCCTCCGGCAAAGTAAAGATCCTATAAATACCATGATCCCATAAATAGCTGAAACAGACATTCCATCAGCCTGCACTATGTAGGGAATGCCGCAAACATGCTCACTAAAAGATGTTATTATAATAACTTAAAGCCGAAATACAAGGTTTAATATTGCCTAGTCCAATTAACAGTTTGAATAGCCACTGTCTAACCTGTGTAGGTTGTTAGATGATTGACTTCTAATTCACTATGCCTGCATCATTCACTTTTGTCACTGCTTAGCTAATGGGACTTATCTGGGAGCCTAACCCAGTCCATCTCTGCTAGCTCTTGTCACTGAACCGCACTCTAGTCCAGCCTGATTCCAGCAGAACCCATTCAAAGCCAGAAGGCTGCCTTACTGGCATCCAAATATCTTTCTCCCTTTTAGACTGCTGAATACCTCCACCAGTGAAACTCAAATAACCAGTAGCTACCCGCTTGATTTTATCAATGACTGATACACTTCCTGAAGAAAAAGTATGCCTACATTCCATATCTGTTCCACCACTGCAGTGGAGATAACGGAGGCCACAAAACTGTGTAGAAATGGTTAACTCCTGTAGTTAACTACTGCTTTTCAACTTAAGTCTATGCCACCACATAAAAAACAGACCTGCTTGCCAAGAAGAATTCAATTTATCTTAGCAAGAATGTGCTTTAAGAGAATAATTACAGACCACTTGCTTTTAACTGGGAAAAAAATGGAACTGAGGTTCTGTGAAGATTTGTACAAGGAATGCTTGCTTTCCTCAAAGTTTTGGTTGCCTACAGCAAAACAGCATTTCCACAGGAGGAATAAATATGACCGCCTGGTTTTTACTTTCACATGAATAAGTAATGTCAAAGACTGACAGACTCACAGGAGTGTGTGGTTTCTTTTTTATTTTGTTTTGGCAGCTGTGCACACTTGTTTATTTCCTGAGGTGAGGTTTTGGTAGGATAGAAGGAATTAGATGAAGGTAAAACAGAAAGGGGGGAAATAACTGAAAAGAAAGAAATGAAAAGCCTATGAAAACACAGAAAGGAAGCAAATAGGGAAAATGGAAGGATGCTGATGTAAAGGGCCTGAAGAGTACAGAGTTGAATCAAGCAGCAATTCAACACATGGCAAAAAAACATCCAGGCTAAAAACCTTGAAAGTCATCTGACACTGATGGCACGATCAGGCCCTAAATACCTCTTTTATAGCCACCATACTCCACTCATATCAGATTAATTTCTAGGTATTCTAGCAATTTTTTTTTTCTTCTCAAATTTAATGACTGGGGGCTTCCTGTTCTTTTCCCTCTTCTTTCCACCATGACCTTAAGGACAAGGTCACCGCTGCAGTGTTCTAGGTATTTGCTACAGAGGAAGCAAAATAAACTCTAAAGCTATGCAGAGGTATTGGTTCAGTCCCATGTTCAGTAACAGTTCAGTCACAATCACAACCATATTTTTCTCAAAACATCCTAGGGATTTCCCAATCCAACATTTGCATGGCCAGATGTTGCTTGTCTGATGACACTGCTTGTGACAAACATTTTTTTGGCAACAAATTTTCTTTCTCTTGTTAGTGATTTGGAGAAATGTTTTTTTCTCAGCACAGACAGATGGTCATGCAAGTGTGTGTGTTTCATTCAACTTGTTCTGTATGTGGAAGTCATAGATACTGTACTTAGAGAAGCAGAGCTCTGAAGGTACCTGTAACATTTCTGCTATTACATATCTCATTATATCTGGTCCTGTTTAGGAATAGCCTATCCTGGAGTAAAACTAAATGGTTCTATTCCAAATAAAATTTGCATTAATGAAAGGATATCCCTGAAGCCTCATTGAAAATATGATAAGTGAGTAATACACTAACAAAATAAAACAAGTAAACTACTTACATGTTTAATGAATAAAATAAAATTTATTTTGTAAAACTTGAAAATATTTTCCTGCTGTGGTATAATGTGAAGTACCCAGCAGACTTTCATTTAATATACTATGCTACAATAACTATACAGTTCTGATTAAAACCAAACAGGGACCAAATTAGGAATGTGTGAATGATAATATTCTCTTCATGAAATCCTATGACATGTTTTAGTTCCCGAAGGATGTCCCAAAATACATCAGAACTCCTAGTAACCCAATGATATGTATAGAGGATACATTCTGTGTTATTTTTTTAGCAAATTAGTACTTACTAAAAATGATGTGAATGAAACAAAGAATTAGAATTTAGGAAAATAGTACTCACTAAATTGGATGCAAAAGGGGAGGGAGTCAAGGAGGAAACTACCCTGGGATATGTTTTCTGTCACTTCTTCACCCATTCAACACATACTTTCTGGATCAGTGAAAATGGATAATAGCTGTTCACAGGTGCATGTTAATTAACTGTTCTCTCTCAAGCTTGAGGTACAGTTTGGCAGGAGACAACATGACTGTTCAACTGTTGTCCAGGCTCTGCATTCGGCTACTGATATTTTCTCAGCTGAGAAGGAAAATGAAGTAAGATTGGGTTGGTACAACAACTTTGCACTAACTATTCAGTACTGACTAACATCATCACCAGGGAATAAAAGGTAAATTCAAAGAATGAAAAGTATTACTTCAAGCCCAAACATTTGAGTTGCTGGCAACTCCAACTCCCTCCCAAGACTCCTAAGATATGAAGAGCTTCAAATAGAGCACAAAGCAAGGTCAGCAATTAAATGAAGCATTTGTGCAAGTTCTTGAGAGATAGGATAGTATAAGGCACAGTTGCAGTCTCACCAGTTAAAGATAACTTGAGGTCATGCTTACTGAACACTACAAAACGGGCTGAAAGACTAATGACTTACATCAGCATACACAAACTCAGATTTTAAAATGGTTATCTTTATTGCTGTGACAGCTGCTTTATAGACTATTGCATCGTTAAATGGATCAGTATTCCTTTGATGCTGTGGAAAACCTGACATACACTCATAATGGGAGACTGACCAAGAAGAAATTAAATACAGAACTCATTTAGGTAACTGCTCTCTTTCTTTAAGGACTTCACTGTGAGCCAGTTAACTTGCAGTCAGATAATGGAATATAATGACCTGTTACTCTTCTGTGTGAGTTATTAAAGACAACGGAGAATGTAAATGCAATGAATCCATTGCTTTCTCCACTACCTAGGTAATCAGAAAATGGACAAACAAAGACATAGAGAAAAGAGAGCAGGGAGAGAAGACCTTTTAATCAAAGGAAAGACCCTTTTAAGACCAAACAGTCTTAAAAAAAGCCTCAAAGTGGTGATGCAAGTGGAAAAAAAAAAAAACCAACTGTTCTCAGTGTTCACTGGCAACATGCAGAAGAAGCAGGCTTAAACTGCTGTCCAGCATTTTTAAGACAGATACAAGGAATACTGCTTTTGCAAAGGACATTCCTGCCTTACAGATCTATTGGAGTTCTTTAAAGGAGTAAACAAGCATAGAACAAAAGCAAATTTAGTGAGTTTGGTCAACTTCAATTTCCACAGGGCACTTATCCAAATCTTTAAAAAATACTAAGCTGTTGCAAGATAAGGAAAAGCATGCTCCCTCTCCTAGCTGAAGATGGGATAACCACAGATAGGAATTAAAAGCCAATTTTCACAAAGCGAGGAGTGCATGCCCATTGAGTTCTGCAGTCAAGAGTATTCATAAAATGATGAGGAAAATGAAGTGAGTAGTGAGGGGATAAACCTGATATTACATCATTCATGATCATAAAAATGAAGGCTGACTGTGAAGAGCTCTAGGAGGACGCTTAAAGATTGGACAATACGATGGCAGATTAAATTCAACAATCACTTTCTATTTAAAAATCATTAATATGTACAAACTTTTCAGATGCTTCCCCCAAACTTTTTTTTTCTCTCTAGCCTTTGTTGCATCACAGTAAAACTAAGGTTCTCTGCCACTATATACAGAATGTAAGTACTTCTGCCAAACAAGAATAAACACATGACCCTTTGAAAATAAGGCTTTTCTTTGCTGCCACCCTCAGTCTGACAGGCTAAACCCTCTCCTGCTAAGAATGCAGCCCAAAGCCTTATACAGACCACTGCCTCTGGGAACAGAGGGTTTACATTTGTATATAACTCTGTCATTCAGTTATTAGGGCTGAAGGCAGCTAAATATTTCTCTTTTGCACATGTGTCTTAAGGTATTATAGTGGATGCTCAAAAAGGAAAAAAAAAAATGCAAGAACTGAAAGGTGTACAAACATAAAAAACCAGGTTTTTCAAAACCTGTCCTGGTTTCAGCTGGAATAGAGTTAATTTTCTTCCTAGTAGCTGGTATAGTGCTGTGTTTGGGATTTAGGATGAGAATAATGTTGATAACACACTGATGTTGTTGCTAAGTAGTGCTTAATAGTCAAGGACTTTTCAGCTTCCCATGCTCTGCCAGGTGGACAAGAAGCTGGGAGGGAGCATAGCCAAGACAGTTAACCCAACTGGCCAACGGGGTATTCCATGCCATATGACATCATACTCAGTATATAAGCTGGGGGAGTTGGCTGGGAGGCAGCGATCGCTACTCGGGGACTGGCTAGGCATTGGTCTGCAGGTGGTGAGCAATTGCATTGTGCATCACTTCCTTTCTATATTCTATTATTATTATTATTATTATCATCATCATCATCATCATCATTATTATTATTATTACTACTACTACTAGTAGTTGTTTACTTTATTTCAATTATGAAAGTGTTCTTATCTCAATCCATAAGTTTTCTTACTTTTATTCTCCCGATTATTTCCTCCATCCCACCAGAGGTGGGGGAAGTGAGTGAGCGACTGTGTGGTGTTTAGTTGCTGGCTAGGGTTAAACAACAACAAAACCTCATAGTGGTTCAGTTTGGAATATACAACCCAATTGCATACTAACAATATTCATTAAATATAGAAATATTTTGATCATTTCATTATTGAGTACTCTTAACAAAAAAAGAAACTTCAGTGTTTAAGTGTAAAAATGCAAGTGTTTAGAAGAATAGTTATACAAATTGTTGCAAGAAAGGAAACTTCACAGTTAAGCTCTTCTTCCTAGTTGAACAAGATAATCTCAACAATGTTGACAGGAAAGAAATGCAGATAGATAGAAAGAACTAAAGCATTTATCTTTAGTGGAAACATTTTTGCTGATGAAAATGCTAATTAACAGAAAGATTTAAGATTGAAAATATTAAGTATCTTTTTCAACTATGCCTTGATTTAAGTTTGTGTAAAGCAGCAAGAATTTGAAGCATTCCAATTTCAGTGGTTTGATTTAGAAGGACAGTTGCAGTGAATTGTTAAAATTTACTGTAAACACTTGAATAAATTAATATAGATTTGTTTTGATAGCAGTAGTTGAATCTTTGGCAGTGACTACAAATCAGCAGGATATGCTGATTTGCTTCCATGAGAGCTAACACTGATTCATTTGAGATCTTCACAAGACCTTTTATGTAATCTTTGTTGAAGTATTATACTTTTTTCCTCCAATGAGGTATAGTTTATTTTAACTACGAATGGATGATGCAATCTGATAAGAACATATTCCATATGAAATTGAACCTTGGGGTTTTTTTTGTCTTTTGACATTACTGACATTATTTTCACATTATGCTAGGTTTCCCAACTGTCAAAGTTGAGCAGAGAAATTATTCTTTCCACCTCTGCATAAATGAGTAAATATTCGAACTATTGCAAGAAACGCTGAACCTCAAAATCATGATGATTTCTCCAACCCAAGTAATTTAGATAAGTCAATACTACCTAAAAATGGAATTTCCTCTACAAGAAACCCATGACTATTGTCTTTGGAAATGCCAGTTGCTTTCCAAAAAACAAGTTATAATTGCATGGTACATGTTATAGCAGGCATGAAAACCTAAGCAAACTAATTTCCTCTCACAAGATGGTTTCAACTTGAGGTGGTAAAGCTGAAAGGTATTCTTTTCCTCTAGTGAATTATCAAAGAAAGATATGGAAGATCTAGCAATGATAGTCTAACAGAAATGTTATCTGCCAAGTAACAGTAACTTTCACATGGTTCATAAGCCTTGATCATAGAATCATAGAATCATACAGGTTGGAAAAGACCTCTAAGATCATCGTGTCCAACCGTCAACCCAACACACCATGCCCACTACACCATGTCCCTAAGGGCCTCATCTACACGTCTTTTAAATACCTCCAGGGATGGTGACTCAACCACTTCCCTGGGCAGCCTGTTCCAAGGCCTGACCACTCTTTCAGTAAAGAAGTTTCTCCTAATGTTCAATCTAAACGTCCCTTGGTGCAACTTGAGGCCATTTCCTCTTGTCCTATCGCCACTTACTTGGCAGAAGAGACCAACATCCACCTCGCTACAACCTCCTTTCAGGTAGTTGTAGAGCGCGATGAGGTCTCCCCTCAGCCTCCTCTTCTCCAGGCTAAACAACCCCAGTTCCCTCAGCCGCTCCTCATAAGGCTTGTGCTCCAGGCCCTTCACCAGCTTCGTTGCCCTCCTCTAGACATGCTCCAGCACCTCCATGTCCTTCTTGTAGTGAGGGGCCCAAAACTGAACACAGTATTCGAGGTGCGGCCTCGAATGTGAGTTTATCCAACCTGTGTTGGACACCTTCATCAAAGATGACCTGAGTTATATGTCTGGACATTGGCAGGTAATGGCATGTGCCAGAGACCAGAGAGGGTGTTACAGAACAGAGCTAATCAGGACTTTCTTGGGTATCAACCAATTCATCCATGCAAACAAACCAAGCACTAATCTTAACTTATGTCACAGGAACTGAGATTGATGTGAAGAAACTCAGGATGAAGAGAAGCAATGTAGGTACATTTTATCCAAAAGAGAATGATGTCATTGGAAAACCACAGCTAGAGTAACACCCACGGTGTGCAGATTTCATGGAAAAGAAGTGGCTTTTCCCTGGAAACTTATATTTGAAGCATACTATCAATACTTACCAATATACAGAGTTTTATGAAAAGGCTGGAACACTGTGATATTTTTCAGAGCTAGGTTTCATCCTTAGGTTTTTGTTCCATATTACTGAAAGCAGTAATTTAACTACTGGGTAGAAGATATTTCATTGTCAAATTGTCGTTGTCATTTCAAGTGTTATTTTGACACTTACAGCAGATAAACATTTTTTTCTGGGAACAGTCAAAATTAGGGAAAAAGGGATCTGGAATGTTATCAGTTTTTTCCTTATTTCAGGTCTCTACCAAACCTGTGTTTATTTTCTTCCTGAATGAAAAAAAAACCACCACCACCACACAAAATAGATGATTTGCATTGGATTTCCTGTCCAGACTTTACTATCTCCAATTAAAGTTTACTATGAAGTGTAGAATGGTGAATTTAAAAGCATTACTGAATTTTTTTCAGGTTAATAATTTAGTATAGCATCCTCACCCTATGTTTTATTTAGACTTCAGCAGGGCATTGTAACTAAACCAGGAAAACCTGTTCTACCTGTGGTTTTACTGAGCAGTTTAGCAGAATTTTGTTTAAAGTCTTTCTGGTCATGCTAAATATACTTCTCTTGTGCTTAGCTGAACTTTCGCAATGTCTTGGAGAAATATCCAATTTTTAGCATAGCTTCAACATATGCATGTGTGTACGCATATTTATATATATGCGTATATATACACTTACATGTGTGTGTGTGTATATATATAATTTGTTATGATGAAGACTTCGAGGTCTTTATCTTTTGAAAAATTAGATGGCCCAACCTTACTTTGTGGTGTATCCTGAATTTTTCTTCCGCAATCATCTTTACCTTTACTAAAAAGAAATAATAAATAAAACCCCTGCACAGGAAATCCAGATAATGCCAATTCTGGACAGCAACATATAACTTTTAAAAATGTCCCCACATCAGCAGCAAAATGCTGCAATCGATTATGCCTTCAAATAATTATGGCATTTTTATAACACTATAAATGAGATTAGTTCATGCCATTTTGCCATTTTTGGCTTTATCAAGTAGATGTATACATGAATGTGTAAGATGAGCTTTAATATTTCTTTCTTTTTCCTGCTTTTCCCAAATTCCAGTAGTTTACACTTTTGAGATGGAGTTTTCCTTTTGTTTTGTTCTTAAATACTTGATTTCTATTGGGACAAAAGGGTTTTGTCTTTAGCTTCTTGTGTGACCTTGGTCAAATCACTTCAGAGTAGTGTCTCTACTTTCTTTCTAGCCTCTTGTTGGTCTATTTAAATAGCCAGCAGATTTTTGGGACAATGATTAGCTATGCATTTCTAGGGTGCAAAAAAGCAAAATAAGGTCCTACTCTCAGTTGGAGTCTAAATACAACAGTAACACAAATAATGAAAAAAAAATAAACCCCAACCAATTATATAGATCATACTAAAGGTTATAAAACTGGGCAGACTTTGGCTTACTCTAATCTTCAGTGGCAGATCATTCCATGTAAAAATCTCCATGACTTATGCTTTATCAGTAGCTTTCATGTGCTTTCCCCTGGACTTATACCTCCTAGCTTTCCAAAGAGAAGCTATTAAAGTAACCAATATGGAACAAGCAGCATCAATCTTTACCACAATTCTTACTTGTCATCCCCTACTGCAAAAGAAAACATTATGTCACTGCAAAAGAAAACATTATGTCACTTTACAATAGTAACTTTTCCTTGAAAATCCTTCTTTACAAATAAATGACATGCTAAGCATCCCCCAAGCTGATTGAATCTTAGAGCATGAGCTGCAGGAATAAAAATACCATGATAATGTGGACTCAAGTAACATAAGATTTTTTTCATTATTTTTATTTTTTTAAAACAAACAAGAGAGAAGCAGGTATTTAAACATTTTTTGATTACATTTAATCACAATTGCAATTTCTTAGGATGGATGAGGTATGCATAACAAAAGTAGAGACAACTTGAAAATGTGCCAGAAACAAAGATTTGAATTCTCTGACTATTCTAATGTGGCTTTAAAATGCCATATAGTAAAATCAAATTATGCTTCATTGTAGAGCTGGTCAAATGAGGATTTGGAAAAAAGACTTCTAAATTTTTTTACTTACACTATTAATTTCAGCTTTCCCCAACAAGAAAGTTTCCTACATCATCTTAACCACTTATTATTTCATGGATCAAGCAGGATAGCAATAGTAAAATTTATTCTTTTCAAGCATAATTATGCTACGGTTTTCAAACCCTCTTAACAGTTCTTGTTTACTAATTCATATAAGCGTGACTGACTTTAAAATAGATCTGTCCTCCAAACTATGTTAGAAGTCTGTGAGTTCTATTTATATGGTTATATTGATATATATCCAAATCAAGTGCCATTGACAATTTCTCCTCTGCCATCTTAGAGAATGGATCCTTCTCAAAATTAGGATCATCTGTTTCAACTGCCTTAATGGTAAGGTACAATGATCGCTCAAAAATTGACAGTTGTCTCCCAACGATCCTCGCCCTCCCCCCAACTAAACCCCAAAATGCCCAATACATATATCTAGTTGGAATGGGCTGGGTTGTTTTCTCCTGCCATAAGAATCACACTCTGATTACTGAGTATAGAGCAAAGAGAATACATCTCTACCGGTGATAAAGACTACTTGAGCATTTCATTCTTGCCTTTACTCAGATTATAAAGCCTAAATAAATAACAAGAATTTATGACCTCATTTGTGACTTGGCCTATTTCCCTGTATGAGTAAAAACCTCCTTCTGCTCTAATTTGTATCAATCCCAACCTGTAGAAAGAGTGGAAGCTGTTAGGGCTGTGTGTTTCCATGAAGCCCCTCTTTAGTGGAGCACCAAGCTCAGACTGCAGCAGAGCCAGACCAAATTTAGAAATCAACAGCTACCCAGGAACCAGAGTCAAACAAGGGACAAATCCAAGCAACACCAGTGCTGTTTTAAACAAACCCAGTGGCAAACCCTGCCTATAGGTGTCCCACTAGGACTGACACTTATGCACAGTTTATCCTCCTTAGATAACTGTGGCAGGTTACAGAGTTTGAAGGCCTAAAACACCAGGCATTATCACTTTGCTTATAAAATGACAAAAACATGGAAGAATATTGAAAGTAAAAACAAAGCTCTCAATTAATAAAGAATATGTTGTCTTATGTCTCCTTTTTTTTTCCTTCTCTTGTTCCCTTACTATAAATCATTGCTTCCCCCATTTACTTCAATTTTCTTCTTATTCTATGCCTACAATGAAATTTGTCACCTAATTTTTGCTAATTACATGTCCAGTCTTATTATTCATTTATTATCCCAGTATAATTAGCCAGGAAAAGTCACTTCAAAGAAGTAATTCACCCCTGCTAAGATGGGAATCTTCCTCAAGTCTTAATTTTCTCCAATACTTACAGTACTAAGGCTGTGGCTCCATGATTAATAAGCTAATTTACACTAGCACTGATGCAGTCTTGCCATCAACAATCAGGAAGTGCCAGATTAAACATGTGTCCTTTCTTTCTACAGTAGTCTGGTTAACATCACTGAATTTAATATTCTTTATTTGCAACCATGGAAGAAAAAGTACAGTTTGTGACCAGTAGGGTACTCAAGAGCTCTCACTGTGCCTCATCACCCTGCAGAAAATCTCCTCTTAAAATTTTGTTGCTGACACATGAAGCATATGTAATTAAGCAGATAACATTTTTACAGCTCATCTGTTTGCAAGATTATTGATCGGTTATGGGGCCTTCATTTAAGTATAAACATGTCCGTACTGTATATTCTAATGGCTCAATAAAAGATTTAAAAAAGGAAATACAGAAACAACAGGTAATTCTTCATGTCTCAGAAGAAAGAGAGAGAGCACGTGCATTATTGTAGATGCATCCCAAAATACTAAAGGTGCCCCCCAGCCTCCCCCTGGAGCTGAAATCCAGCTTTCCAAAAGCACAGCAGCATTACAACCCCCCTCATCTAAAGACTACTGATTTCCTGTCTAAGTGCCTGCCAAAGCTTCATACTGAATGGCTGCACCATTGCTCCCCCACATCCAGGGACACTAGTTTCTAACATGTTTCTGACGTCTATTGCCAACTGAAGTTATCTGCCTCCCCTAATGGTCCTCTAATCTACCTTTCTCTCCAAGACTTACCTAGGCTATCATAATTTGTTTGTAAATCAAAACAATAAGCCTTCGTCTTGTCCAGCTAACAGTTTTTGCAGTCTTACTAACTTAAGGAAAAAAGCTGGAATGAAAAACACTGAAAATTGAAAGGGAGAAAGGACAATGAAATCTTCGTTGTTATATTCTTACTCCAAGTTCTTTTCTGTTACCCATGGAAGACTCTGTCATAGATGACTCAGAGTCTCATCACAGAAACAAATTTTGTAAAGTAATAACCTGAAGTCCCTGCTTCAGCGCTATACTGTGAAAATAGTAAATAAACCATTTGGACTGAATCTGTGAATACGCAGGTGTTGGTTAATATGTAAAAATAAGATGCTGAGGTTTTAATTAATGATCTTACACCAGTTTTTACCACCTTAAAGTAATATTCATAGAATATTATTTTTCACCTGTGGTACAGTTAGATCAGCAATTTAACTTCCCATTATTGAAAAAAAAAAACCATTTGGGTAATGCCCTTTTCCTTCTTTCCTGAGAAGGAGAAAAGTATATAGAAACAGAAATGATTTGAAAGACCCCTAGAAAAAAACTACATGGGGTAGTTTTGTTCTATTGCTCCTCCACATTACCCATTACTTTGTCTACACCATTCATAATTTTTTAAATGGTAAGTGGGTTAAGAGTGAATTCAGATAAATGTTAAATAGTCTACTGATTTTTTCTTCCTCTGGTCTATTTTGATTAGCTTGTCTCATATCTAAACTCTATAAAGATGAGCAGACGTTAGCATCTTGCTTTCCTAATGGGTAACAGAGCTAAATGAAACTCAGAAATGTTGGAATTTAATGTTATATTCTATACACATACCCTTCATAAAGAAACTGCAGACGAAATCTTCATAGGACACTAAACATACCAAAGAGCAGGTGGAGTACTATTGAAGCATATCTCTTACATAGGATGTGGAAGATTTGCAATTATGCTACAATCTCTCCTCACTTTTGGATTTTTTGTCAATAAACCTATACATCTTGGTATCTATATATCCGGAAAGAACCCCAAACAACCCTTCTATAAGAAGACGCTTTTTTATACTGCCACAGATGGGAGAGCATTGTCTCCACAGTCAAAATACCTCCTACAATCATTTTTTAGCTTGTGAATATAAAAATGGTGGAAGATGAATGTAGCCTCCAAGGAAGCTATCAGAATGAAGACACCCTCTGGCAATTACCGAATCATATATTTATTTTTTCATCATATGTTTATGCATAGGAGAAGCGTGAAAAAAGCAGCTGTAAGAAAAAGTAAAAAGATGGGAAGATATTTAAAATATTTTAGTTCACATTTATTAACGAAAAATCTAGTAAAACCTACTGAAAGCTGAAGGTCTATTTTGAACCTGTTCTATATAAGCATTCTGATAGCAAGGTCGTCTTTTTTTTAATCCATCCTGTAAACGCTGTTATGCTTGCTACTTGTGGCTTGGCTTTCCAGGTTGGACATGCACCTTTACAAATTTCTGGCTTATGCATATGCATCCCACTAAAGATTAAGCTGAATTCAGTAGGAACCTTTCAGTAAGTGGTATTTCAAGGACTAGGGGTGCTGTCAACTTTTTGTGCCCAGATCAGGGTGCCTGGCCTGAAGACAGGCAGTTGCATATTAACTGAAAAATGACTCCTTGATTACTGAAACACAGAAGTACACATTTAAAGGAAAACAAAACAAAAAACTCTCCTTTCTAGAAAGGGGTGAGAATATAGTGTAGGGGGGCTATACTGCACCATCACAGTAGACATGGAGGTAACTGTATTGCTTCAGGAAACCAACTGTGTTTTTGAAAGACACTTTCTTTTCTTCACTTACCACTTTCATATTTCTTGCAGAGGATGAGGTGGGATGAAAGAGATACTACCACTGGCCTAATATTCCCACAGGACAAGTCAGGTGACATTCCAAGCGCCTTCTTCCTGAATGCTCAAATAACTTGCTCCTTTTGTCCCTTTGACTGACTAGGGAGCTGTTCCTTATGTCTCCCATCCACTGCAGAGAATCTCTTAATTCCTCCCAAAACTTCCCCTCCCTCCCATTCTGTTTACCACAAATCTCCAAATTTCAGTTTTCCTTCCACTCTGGCTCTCCTAACTATTCCAAAGCTACCATTTCCTTTCCCTCCAAATCTTCTCCCACCTATTCCTTTTTCGCCATCCCCATGTCCCCTAACACAGACCCTCCTTAACAGCCAAAGCTGCTGAGCTCTCCCTGTTCTGTCTCGGCCAGCTCCGCTACTGGCAGAGGCCACGATCCTACACTTCCACCAGCAGGCACCTACTTTTCCCTGGGCACCACAGCTGGTGCACCCCCCTCTTGTCCCAAACTTGAACTCTGGACTCTTGCTCTGAAAAGTTTTGCAGAAACTTCAGGCACAGCCAGGACAACATTCTCAGGTGACATCCTGAGGGCAGAAAGAATGACACACAGAGGAAAAAAGGAGGATGTTTTCTGACCTGCCCACCTTCCTTTCTTATCAGTTAATTGAAGTGCTATAGATCCCACTTCGCAGCAGTTTCGTGTCCCTCTTTACTCAATCCAGACATACTGGTTAGCAGTCTTTTCTCCTTCCTCTTTCCTGCTACTGTTTGGTCACTGCTAAGAAAAGCAAAAATAACAGATAGACATTTACTGCTTCTATCCCATTTTCTCCTCCTTGTAGGAGGCCATGTAAGGAGACCACTGATAATTTACTCTCTTCCAGAATACATATGCTAAACCACAGTCTGGCCTGGCACACTTAGAATTGGAGCATATCACAATGGATTTACAACAATACATTTTAATTAATCACCCTCCAGAGTTTCAGTTAGAATTAATACCACACACGGCCTCATTTGGAATTGTTTTTAAATCAAGTGTGTTAATACACCATCTTTTTCCCCACTCAGTCAGTTTTTGAATTTGGCAAAAAAGCTGGCTGAATTTTTGCCAAGGTGATTCATTTCATCCAGACCTCTAATTGTATTTGGACAATTAGGGAGAGAGGTGGGAGCAGTTCAACAAGTCAAGAGGATTTTATAAATAAAAATTTGTCTCGTATAATGGAAAGCATTAGCTACCAAGTAAAATGATACAAATAGAAAGATAATGTTTGCTGAAGAAAAATAAAATCAAAACTGACCTTTCTGCAATTATGCAGGTTGATTTGCTGGATGAGAAAACTACAGAGGTTGGAATGAAACAGGAAAATGAATGCAGAGTCATAAAAATCCAGGCCTACATAACTAGTAAGTCAAGTCTGCTATCCCAAGACAATAGAGACCATACCTTGAGCCCCATAGATACTGAGAGACCACACTGGTCCTTAATTTCAGATATTTCCCATTACGTTATTTTCCCCAGGTTCCAGTTACATACTGCACTAGGCTACATTTGGTAAGTGTGGTCAAGGACCATTGATAACAATCATTTGATTAGTTTAAGTCAACATAGCGGTAAACTCTGATTTAAACTATATTTATATTTATGTTTGATCTGCTATTTATTCTACTAACAAAATATTTATGTTGTGAAAATACCGTGAGTTTTTACTACATCAAATTTTATCCCTGTTAAGAGTTAATGTACAGTCCTCATTGCAAGAAATCAGAGCAGAGTTCTGTACAGACCGAGCCATACATTCTTTGGGAAAGCAAAGTAGTACTGAAAATCAGCAGATGTTTGGATTTACAGAGGGTGGACAATTTTCTCCTCTGTTGTATTTGACTTTTTAAAGAATGAAACATGAATAATCACCACTTACTTTTCTTTCAAGCACTTCATAAATAGAAAATCAGTCTTTTTATTGTACTTCAAACAAGCAATGCTAGAATAACAATTCACTTCCTTAACTTTATTGGTACGGCATCACAAATCAAGTGTAACATCATCAAAATGACACAAGAAAACTTTTTAATATTTGTTTTTCCAATGCTGTGAGTAGTGATTCTCCGTATTTTGCTCGAACCGTTCATTTTCACCAGAAGACAGTTGAAGGCAAATATAATCATTTTCTGAGTCGTTTTAAAAATAACTGAGAGACTGATTTTCCATTGTCCTGAAGAATGTATAGTCATTTAGATGATGCAGAATGGTCCCAGTTCAGCAATCTGCTTAAAGTACATGCCTGACTAAGTGCGTGAATAGTCCCATTGATTTCAAAAGCAATACTTACATCCTTAACAAGAGGCACACTCGGGAAAGATGGACTGAATCAGAGCTGAAGTAGGAGTCAGCCTCTCTCCAGCCCGGACACTGGCACTTCACACCACGCACCCACCTAAATGTCTTTGCAGAGTGCAGGACGGTGTCCGACTCTGTCCGACACCTGTCTAGATTGAGATAAAGGGTGACCAGGCTGCTAGTTACAGGTCCTCAAAACAATAACTAGGCCTACGATGGGCTACCAGATAACTGCAAGGCTGTTTTAAGCAAATAAACTCCATTATTTTAACTGGTGTGGTACATGCATGCGAGCTCATCTCTTTAGGAAATAATTGTGTGAAACCTCTAAATGCACAAAATTGCACAAAACCAGTAAGTCAGCTAAATAAATAACAGAACATAAGAAAAATGTAATTCATAATGTAATCAGAGAATTATTAGTAAGGTGTAGAAACTGATTAAAGATGACAAATCATAGATTATATTTTTGGAACACTGTTTCCATGTTCAGAGCAGGATTACTCTGTTTCTACCACTAAGGTCCCTGGGGATTCTAAAGCTAAACACCATTACCTACCTTAAACAGACTGAATTATATATCAGATTGGTTTGCATTATAAATTTATATGTAATCAGTTGTGTTCACTAAATTTAGGTGCTAACAATTTTTAAGATATCCACAAAAAGCAAAGATAAATAATGGGTTGATAGATAAAGTACGTTTAAAGATATTCTAATGAAAGGAATTTCTAACAAGCAATATTAATGATGTTTTACAGTTTGATTTGCTTCATAGGTTGGTTACATTTATTTTAGTTTCTTTTTATAGGTGTTTAATTTCATTTCATATAAAGCAGGACATAGATGGAAACAGTTGTTAAAACAAAACTGCATTAAAGTTGAGAGTTGAGAAATGATCATTTATCTTTTTTTTCTTTAACTTTTAACCATTATTCTTCTAAACAGGGCAAGTTTTAGGATTCTAGGTACACAGCTGATGTCTCAAATAGAAACTCTGTTAGGTTTACCTCTCCAAATCATGAAGTTACTCTAGTGTACACAGGTCTAACAAATAGCTTTGACATTCTCAGGTCTTGTAATGTTGCTCTCCAGGATCCCATCTCCCTCTCTTTCATCACTTGTTCCACCATGCCATAATGCAAAGATACTTTTTACTCCTTTTATGTCATGACCTCAGCCCCACAGGACTGGGAAGTAAGCCACAGGTTGGCTGTGGATGGTCTAGGGAAGGATCTCTGCCACCATCTATTGGTGAACTGCTGGAAGAGAGCAAGAAGGCCTTACTCATTTCCCTCTCTACTTCCCCCTCTCAGGAAGAGCTTTCTGTGCAGAAGTCCTCTGGACCCGTACCTACCCTTCTGCCTACACTTGTGCCATAGAAAAATGCAGTGAGACCTGCTGAGCGAACTGGTAGTGGTCTCCATCTGCCACGTACTAGACCTATTGACCTTAACGCCAGGCAGGCAGTATCAGTCCGAGAACGCATCTCATGGCACAGTCCAGTCACCAGAGTGTTTCTGTTCGACACCAGGCGGTGTCGCTGGACCCGACATCACAGCCAAAGGCAACAGCGTAGCAAATTACCACACAGAGACAACAGCACTGCTTACAATACGTCTCTAAATATAATGGCCTGCCAGGACACAAGGACAAGGCAATGCTCTAGATAGACCTACCCCAAGATATTCCAATTAGAATAACCAAAGAAATTTAATACAGTCAAAATTTCAAGTGGGAACACAAGTCAGTGTGTTGAATTCAAGAACTGCTAGGCATTTAAGCCTCACTCTTCTTGCTCAAACCTTACACCAATGTGGTATTGGCACATGTGAGATCAAAAGATGAATAGTATTTATTTCCTAGTAATACACATAGTCATTTCATTGCATGTTGCCTTTTCCCATACTGACTGTTTTCCCTGTACTTATCGCTCTCTTAGCACTGCCTATCTACTTCATATTTCTCTATTAATTTTCTTAAATATCTTCTGTTCTCCCTGTCTCTTCTCCATATTCAGCTTTATTTAATCTATTCAGATTGTTATTTTCCCATCTCCAACAGTATTTCTTTCAATCTTGTAACCCCTTGCTTGTCACTTTCTTTTCTCCCCTCAACCCACTGTAGGTATCTTTTATTTTCTTCTTCTTGGCCTTAGTTATCTTCTATTTCAAGAGTGTCCCTTCATATATTTTCTTCTTTGAATCCCTCCCAATATACCTTCACTTGTTGTGCCACCATGTTTATTTCAAGCTGTCACCCACGAGAGCGGTAGCAATTTCCTTCTCTTGCCAGCAAAAGTACTCCATCAAAAATCTTCATGTGGTATATGAGTCTGTATTCAAGGTAGTACTACACAATAAATTAGACAGAACATTTGTACCATCTGTTCAGCGTAGCTGTAAAGAGTTGCACAGACGTCAGTTTCATTGCACGACAACAAATTTTATTGGTCTTAGTAACCCCAGGGACTATACTACACAGTGAGCACCATCTACTGGCAACAAATTATTTATATGTGTATGTAGATATAAAGCATTTATCTATTCCTGAACCTAACAAAATTAATCTTTAAGGATTTTTTTTTTTTTTAGAATACCTGCAATTAGGTGTCTATTCAGATGATTGCATGGTAATAGCTACATTTCTGGCCTGGAAGGGAAAAAATAACTAGATGTTTAAAATATATTCTTTTAAATTAATATAAACACACACACATAATTTAACACACATGATTTGTATATAAATACACATACGAACACACACATATATTAATGGTAATCTTGGTTTTAAATCATCTGCTCTTTACTTTTATCCTAGGAAAGCCTATCAAAAAAAAAAAAAAACCACCAAACTTAATCCGACAGTAATAACGTCAGATAATGCAGCACGAATATGTTTTATTGATATTCTGAAAATCTCTTATCTACAGAAAGACTCTGAAGAGGGAGATATTTTGAACTATGAATTTTATTTGGACAAATAGTTGGTACATATACATCTCAGGAAGAGCTGGAGAGGAGTTTTCCAATCAGAATGATTTTGTAAGAAATGCACTTTCCACAAGCTCAGAATGTTCTGAAGGAAGCTTTGATTTTCTTCTAAGCTTTATACCTTCTGTGAATAAAAAGCACAAGGAATCTATTGTCTTTCATTTTCTTCTGATCCAAATCATATTATTTCATGCCATTCAATTAGCGTGGTTTAACATCAAACTAATTTCATCAGTTATACTTCATTATATCATAGGAGTGGTTAAGATTGGATTTGATGATGTTTGGGGTCTATTTATTCTCTGTTGCTATTGTTGCACTCTGCGGGCAGTTTGTTTAAAAAGAACCATTTTTGTTTTAACGGTAGTTATATACAAGAGGTTTAGTCCAATTTAACTAACGGTAAAGGTAGAAAAGGCTCTCATTTAGATCCTATGCTTTCTAAAAAAGATAAAGTTTGCACAGAATGAGGACTTCCTTCACTTTCAATTTCTTGCATAAGAAAGACTGTCAGCGCTATGTCCATACTACACTAGTTAATTAAGTGTGCCCAGGAACTTCCCCTAAGTACAAGTAGCATGGGATAGCTTGGATCTATGATAATAAATTCCCTCCACCACAGGGATTGCTGCAGGCAAGCTGGGCATTAGGAATGGCCCTTGGAGTGATGTAAACCCTGAGCTGTGTCATGAAACTTTTTGATATTACCTAATTTACACTTAGGGAACATGGGAATAGTTTAATGGAATAGGCAATCACATTCCAGTGCCTAGAAATGCTCGTTGACTCTGATTAATCTACTAGTATAGACACAGCCTTAGAGGATTAAAAAGTGAACCTAATCCTAGAGACAGGTTAATCAAGATGTATTTCCCAAACCTGCATATTATGTTGTGGGAAACCTGGAACCTCACATAAGGTGCACTGATTGTCTCATTTGAGGCACATAGTGGGAGATCTACAGGGATGTTATTCAGTGATAAGGAAAAATTGCATCATTGTGCTTGACATAATTGACATGTATATGCCAATCATCAAACTAATTCAGAGCAGTAACCCTGGACTGTATAAATATGTATCACAGAAGAGATACGTTCATGGATATTCTCCTGATATTCACCACCAACTAAACTGTGAGCTTCAAGCTATTTCAGAATATCATCTATCACCAAGAAGTAATAAAGCATATAAAAAAAAATCGTGTTAAAATTCTGGTAATAAAACACTGGTTTAATTAAATATGTTTACACATTTTTTAATGGGTAATAGCACTAAAATATCCATAACCTTAACTTTAACAAAATAATCCTATGCATTTTAACAGAATATCCAATCCAGAACAATAAAGGCCACAGTTTGGAAGTAAAATCCATGCAGCACAGTGGCACCATAACCATTGCCTAGCTTTCTCAACATTTGCTTCTGGATTAACTCAGTGTTTCCAAAGCAAAGATTAAGTTTCCATCCTAAATGCAAGTTATCTTCTGAACCCTAAAAGGCTTCCGTGTACAAGGACATTTGGACTATCCCCACGTTACCCTAACAGCTGCAGTCTTACAGCTATTCTTCCACTCTGAATTGAGATAATGTGTTAAGCTTACATCCTCTCCTGGCATACTGTCCTCACTCAGTATATTCCTCATAATATGTCCTCCTCACAATTCTCCTCAACATAAAATATTCCTTTAAGCAAAATATTTTGTTGGTCTAAAAAGCCATTTAGTTATACTGCATTATATGGGATGAATGAAAATGCATTATTAAAAAAGCTACCAAGCTTTAGCAGTGGATTTCTATACAGTTCTACTACTTGTGCCAAATGTAATTAAGACCCTCCATTTTCAATTTTAAGTGTACGAAAGGAAAACACAAATGGAGGTACTTATTTTATATCGTACCATACCTTTCTCAATTAGCTAGTGAGAATAAATCTTCGTCAGACTGATGGTTCTTCTGAAGATTCCCTTTCCATGCTTTCACAGAAGATTCTGTGTGTGCTTTTAAATTCATTTGTGCATGCACCGCAAAGCTCTGGAAAGGCATATCTTAAAAATTGCAATAGAAAATAGAAAACACATTAGATACTCTTGAACTTTTACCTTGAGCAGTTTTCTTCAATTTGCATAAAAATGTATTTCTTTAAAGGCCAAGAAGAAACTGGAACATGAAGATACACACTCTAAAAACAGGCATGCTTAATGCTGACTTTAAGGAGTATTTTAGCTAGGTAAAAGGTTTCAAGCTCACGAAGAACTAAATGGAATATTAAGGGCAAGTGCCACAGTAAGTGTAATACATACAAGAAGCAGAAAGCAAGGAGAATTATTTTTATGAAAGTTTAATCTTCTAAATTCCCCAAAATGTTAGTGTAGCATTGCAAACCTTTTAATTTTAAAACTTATTTTCCCACTTTTCTTTCAAAATTTCTGAGTGAAGAAGCAGAGTTTCTGTGTACATGAAAAATTAAAAACAAATGAGAAGCCCCCCACCTGCACCCCAGGGGTAGCATTGCCTTAGCTAATAAAGTCTTTTGATGCTCAGGCATCTTGACGAGGATCGAGATGCTCGAGCATCAAGAGGCTAAATTCTACTTGGAATCCTACTGCTTGTCAAAATGATGCAGGCTACTCCCAGCACTTCCTTGCTCTTTCTTAATCTACGTATTCTACCTCCACTTGGACTGAAGAGTTTCTGGAGATACTAGATTTCTGTGGATTGCCACTGTATAAATAATTTCTGGGGAGTTTCAGACATGAACATAAAAAAAAAAAAAAGTGTTACCTGTAAGAAATTACTGTAAAATTCAATATTACTTGAAAAAACAGTATCTTAGATACAAAATCCTCAGGTAGCTGCATAAAACAAAGGTACAGGCATATATTGTTAAAAGGGAGCATCTAACGACTTTTTGTAAGACTGCCTGGAGAAGAGTCAATACAGGAATCACAATAAACAACTGTTTCGTTACACCAACTTGTGCTCACAACATTGTTAAGCTATGCTTAAATCAAAATCACAGTATTGGGGGTTTCAATAAGGTGACGAAAGCTAGTAGCTGTTTAGAATAAGAAAATTAAACAATACAATGCCAGATGCATGGAAACTGCAGGTCAAGATGTAGTAACAAGATGTACAATGCATGAGTGCCCCTTAGCCTCCCAGGGTAGTGACATTAGAAATTAACCTATCACCAGCAATTGTCTTGCTGCTGTAAGCTGGCAATAGCTTTGTGTAAGTTTATCTTGGTACTGTGCTGTTGGGTGCAGAATGTGCTTAGGTAAAGGATAAAAACTATCTTCTAAATTGCAAAAATGTAAACCTGCCAGAGAAGAGAGATCTTTCTTTCCATTCTAATGTATTACTTAAAATACAATTACTCTCAGGCTTGCAAATCAGCTAGAGGGCATCTCAGATTATTACATGGGAAATCAAGGTTTGTGCTCCACAACAAACATAAGTATATTAGACTAATGATCACCCTAAAACCAGATTTTTTTTATTATTTGGTTTAGTGACTAGTCTAATTTTGCATAACATGAAGTTCAAATTTATTTCTTTGATCTACAGGACTGTTATCTAATCACAGAAGCTGGGTATGGAACAAGCTTATTAGCCAGTCTGGTCAATTTGTTTGTAGACACAGGACAGTTCCCCATAGCTTTTCTCACTATTATGCAGCACTTAGATCCAAATCAAAGGGCTTTCATTATATTCACGACATAGATTATCTCTTAACATTACAAATTTTCCCTGATACTCATCCTCTCCTTATTTTCATCTCTCTCCATCCTGTAACAAACTCTGTACCTAACTTAATTTTCTTTGCTTCAGGGTTTGAAAGCTACTTAGCAAAACATAGCTGTTCTCAGCCAAATGTTGCTGATACTATCTGTAACCAAATTTCTCTGCTATAGAGAGCCTTATACATTATGGACTGAAATTTGTCATAGTTAGGAGTGGATTTGAAAGTAATTTAAGCCCTTAACTCCATTAGAAAACCAGGGCAGTTAGAGGCCTAATTAACTTTGATGATTTGTACCTTAGATCTTAGGAATGCAACTCTTTCTAAAGGGCAAACATAGAATTTGAAAGTTTTTTACTGAAGCCTGTCACATTCCAGATGTACAGAATGAACTTTTTTGAGCAACCACAAATATCCAATATTTGGTAATATCCAATATCCAAATATCAGGTAACATTTTTTTAATGAAACCTTACATGTAAAGGTAAGGAAGAAGAAAACCACTGCTATATGTCAATTTAAGGAGGCGAAAAACACAGTGTACATTTATAATACGTGGATTTACATGAGTTAGGAAGGAAAAGAACTGAATTCACATTCTGGGTGTGTTTGTTGAACAGCTCCCCACCACAAGTACAGCTACTGTTTAAACACCCTAAGTTTTATAATAACCATCAAGTTGAACTGTCTTTATTAGCACATTAATGTATAAGGCTTAACAGAATACAGGATTTTTGGCAACACTTAGAAAAGAATTAGAAAATAAGGCTCACTTAAGAGACGTGGAGGTGCAGGACTTTACCGTTGGTGAGGTACCCAGAATCTAAAATGCCTGACAAATATGCGGGAAGGTCACAAGTAAGTGAGTCAATCCTGAATAAATGAAAGCACATGCAATCCCCCCATGTACTAAGCAAGACAGAGGAGATGGAACAAATATTTATACAACTTATCTATCCTTTTGATGGAAACTAATTTGCTTACTGTAAACCAGATGATTGAATAGAACAACCTAGGGAAATTTCTTTGAGAAACCTCATATGTAAAGTACATAGCACTAACCAACAATTAATTAATCCTGCAATATGAACCACAAGACATCAAATCTGCATTTGATGCATTTGAAAATGATAACAAATCTTTCAAACAAAGCAAATGCAATGGCAGTATGAGGAAAAAAATCAGAGCTCAAAATGCAACAATTTAATACAGATTCAGTACAAGTAAATCTGGCAAAATAGTTAATATGCGGGTTTATCATTGCATTACATACTAGACCTCAGAAGTTAAATTTAAGCTAGACATAAACAATACCTAGTATATCATATAAATTTTAAGGGAAAAATATGGGGGGTTGGTACTCAGGAGGGAGGAAAGAGGGAAGGGAGGATAGAAGAAAGGGTGGAGGAGTGGATGAGAAGGAGGAGGGAAGGGCAGCGAGAGAAGGAGGGAGGGACTAAGACAAAAGAAGGAAGACACCAACACTAAAGAAATAATCCTCTCTTTTTCTAATGGGGATAAAAGAAAATACTGTCAAGATATCTGTGAAATAGATTTCCCATTTTTCATTATATACTGCCATAATCCATAATCCAGCTTTCTGGGCATGAATCAACACTTCTACAGTACATGCACTGGTCTATGACTGAGGCAACGAGCCTGTGTCCAGCTTCATGGCCTCTAACAGGTTTGTGCTTCATGACAAAGCTTTAGAAACTATGAAGTTTGCCCACACATGTGCACAGTGAGCACGAGCAATCTTACTGTTGACTTGGCTCCTAGGCTGTGGCATGTTTACCAATGACTGTGACTGGACCTCCCCCAAAAGACTGAAAGGTTCCTAAAACACAAAAGCCCAAAAGCTTATTTGAATAAAAAATTGTAAACTTTTAAATAGAGGAAAGTCTAAGCAGTGTGGGAAAACAGAGGAGGGTTGACAAGCACTCCACACTGCAGCCTTGGATGGGAGGCCGTTTTTCCAGCTAACTCAGATCTTTTTTTCTGAGCTGCAGCCACTTGGGATCATTCCTACCATCTCCAATGTTGCCGGCTCTTGGTTCCCAGCCTGCAGCAGTTTCTCAATACGCATGAGGTGTGGGCTTCCCACTGGAGGCTGAAATTCTCCTCTAGCCTTAACCTCTAATCTCTTAAGCCTTTTCCACTCTGAGCAAGTTCAGTAGCTTCCAAAAAGAAAAAGCAACTTCCCACCTCCTTCCAGAAGGTTTTACCACACTCTCTCAAATGAACAGAGGCAAACAAAATCAAAGGGGTAATGGGACAGTAACCCATCTTAGCATGACTCCATGCACTATATACCCTTGCATAGCATCTATTTGCAATTAAACTGCTCAGTTGGAGCAATATCTATTCTTGGTAGATGCACATAATTCTTTAGTACTGCATTCCCTTGTTACTGTGTGCCAAAATGCAATGGACTATGTCATGTAAATTCAAATTCTTTTCCCATTACACTTTCTGCTTCCCCTATTGAGTACATCACACTAAGTGGCATTCTTTTCCTGCACTACAGCATTGCTAAACATCCACAATTATAGCATCCACAATTGCTGTGATTCCATTTCACACATGTGCTGGTTTTGGCTGGCATAGAGTTAATTTTCTTCATAGTAGCTAGTATGGGGCTGTGTTTTGGATTTGTGCTGAAAACAGTGTTGATAACACAGAGGTGTTTTACACAGAGTCAAGACCTTTTCTGCTTCTCACACCACCCCACCAGCGAGTAGGCTGGGGGTGCACAAGAAGTTGGGAGGGGACACAGCTAGGACACAGCTTGGAAAAAGATATCTTGTCCAGACAACAAACTGAGCCTGCATATCAGAGCCTGTGTAAATGGCCCTGTCCTGGTCAGACTACATGCAGCAGTACCAAGTAGCAAACACTGCCTTGCAGGCAGCTTAGCTTTACCTTGGTGAAGGAGCGCTTGGTCAATTATGCACAAGTCTCAGCTGTAAGGCAAAGGTGGTGAGTACTGGTATGTGCTAGGTGAGAGAGATGGAGCACACTACTGTGCTCACAGCTCCAACAAGCAGCTGATCTGCTCAGCACTGCTGGAATAGACCAGCATGACACCACTGACACTGGTCTCAGACGGCAGGACTATCTCACAGCACAAGGTTCCTCCTTTTCCTGGCTCTCATGGGGAAACAGTATCAGTGGTGGAGAAGAGTGCAGAGAGGCTGGTGTCTGCTAGCAGTGGAATGGAAGAGGGGCATTTCCAGTCAGGCCCTGGCCTCAGCTAGCAGTGCTGCTAGTGTTCATGGGTTGAAACCCAGCTGCTCCAGCGCTACTCTTCTCCTTTGTTCCTGTGAAAGTCACACAGCGAGCTGCAGTCTCAGCTAGAGCCATGCCACTAGCAATCTCCTCTCAGGGCCAGAGCAGCAGTGTAGCACCAGTACACGTGAACTGGAGCTTGCTTGCCAGCTGAGAAGATGCCGGCAATACCTTCCACTCTGCCTTCAGCACCATTTTGTCCGCGCTGCAAATAACTTCTGACCCTATCCTTCCTGGTGTAAGCAAGCTCAAACGGAGGCAAGTGGCTGCACAAAACCTGAATGCCCCCTGACTCCAGAGAGATTTACCACTGTATTTCTCGGTAACGAAATATACCAGTCACCAGGCATCATAACAGATTTAATCAGGTTATACCCCGTTCCTGCTCCTCACCCTGAAACTGTGGTTTCTATGTCATCGTATCCTCAAGGCTTAGTCGGATAACACAAGTATTTCTAGTGGTGATTAAAGCTTTTTATAAGGCATCAGCATGACTCACAGTTATAAATCCTATTACCCTTCAGTGAGAGAGAAGCATCTGTGCACCCACAGCCCCTTTTGAAAACATGCAGTTTACACTTTTCAAAATGTAACGCACAATACAAGCTTAAAACACAGCAATTCATTTCAAAGCACTGGTTTTGAGTTTGATGGAGGGAACTTGCTTTTCAAACCACATGACTATTTTTATTCACTAGAAGAACTGGCCAAAAAAATTTAAACTTATTTATTGCTACAAATGCCATTGTGACAAAAAACTTACACACTGCAGAAACATGAAATTCGATAACCAAATTAGTAGAAAAGTTTCTTGATTTCTCCATGACATTCTGCTCCAGAAGCAAGAGAGAACTGCGTACCATACCACTGCCTACTAGCATTGAAACATGAATAATGTTTAAGTTTACATCATTGTCCTGAATCAATAGAATACCTCATTTTTCTTTCACAGAAATTTGAGAATACCTTACTCCTCATTTCCCTCCAGCATTTATTTTTCATTTTAACCAAAAAATCTTTTGCAAAACCACTGGTTCCAGCAAGTCCTACTAAGAAATGAAAATCAGAATTATAAATCTCATAGACTGTATGAAAATTTATTAGAATTTTCTATTTTTCCAGGAGAAGAATAAAGTGAAATACATGTCATATATGTGGTATGCTGCATCAGGAAAGAGTGATCTTACAGACATTTAAGACATTTCTAATTGAAGAATAACGCACAAAACTAACAATATAATGAAACACTTAGAGCAAATTCCAAATCTGTAGCAGATGACTTCATATATTTTCCTTTGTTTTTTCCTTATAATTCTTGAGATCCTCTCATTCTCTCAGACTGTCTTATGAGCTCTAATTGATTGTGTAGGCACTCAAATGTTAGAGAGATGCAGGGCAATTCCTTCTAGAAGAGGTGTACATAACAGCAAAAGTGAGTTTGCTGCTTTGATTGAAATAATGTTGTAGATGCACAGCTATTGCCTTTGGCAAACAAACAGCACAAGCAGATAAAAAGCATTACATGGTGCCAAAACATGAATCAGGATTTTTCTAAGAAGTATAACAACATTTTAGGTCTGCTTATGATCCAAGGAAATTCAATATAAACCTCCTATTAACTTCAACAGGATAAGAAACAATTCCTTAATTAGCAAAATCATATTCATGTCTAATATTTGAGCTAAACACTTCCACCGTTGCCTCCAGCTAAATTAGCTACCAGTACAATACTGTTAATATTCCTCATGAATTGCATAATTGGAGAATCCAAGTGCATTTGTGTATTAAAATTGAAACTTAGATAATATTAAAAAAAAAAAACTTTCAATAAATAATATCAATTTTAAAGTCACCTATGCAAAATATTCAGTTTTCAAACACTTGCTGTTTTTATTATAACACTAGTTGACAGAACAATAGCAAACATTGTAAAAGTAATGTAACTGGAAGTATTATGTTGGAGTTTTGTGAGTCAAGTGTACATGGCAAAATTTTCAGTATGAATTTCATTATAACTTTTCATGACAAATCATGCTGAGAAATAACTGTGACAGAATGAAGGTGTTGAAAGATACTGTTCTACCTGGGAAGGCAGTAAAAAGGTAGAGGCAGTGAGTCAACATTATGTGTTAATGATGTGTAAGACTACAAAAAAACTAGGCATAATAGATATAACAGAATCCAGATATGACAATATCATTTTGGAGAAGGATAATCAGGAATAACGTGCTAACGCAACGGTGGAAATCTCTACAGAATCTTAGAATCAGACTGGAATATGATCTGAGAGTGCTTATGTTATCAGAGAGGCTAATATTGGAATTGCCTCATTATGAGAGATTAAATTCCCAAGTTACTAGTGGAATTTGCTCATCAGTTTATCACAGGACCAAATTCCTTGAAGGATGCAATAACTAATAGTTCTGAAATTGTCCTTGTCTATATTTTTAGCATGACTTTGACAAAAAATTAATACATTCTGGAAGGACAGGTCATGGAGTTGAACCTGTAGTTGTGACTTGAGTCCATGAAAAAAAAACCCAACAAGTGGAATTAGCCCTGTAGCCAAGGCTCTCCATTTCACACTACAAGGTGAAAAACTAGGGAACCAAGTCAGTGAAGTGAGCTGAACAGAGAAAGAAAGGGACTTCAGGAGTTAAGGAAGTCAAAGCCAAGAAATGTTTGCCCTTTTTCTTAGTTTTTTATTAACAGATAGGAACAAAACTGCTTGGTTAGCATGGCTGCTGGTGGAGGAGGTGCAAACAATCTATAAACTTCTGACAGCAAACACTCGAAGTAAACTACTCCCAAGCAAAAGTGTTAATCTGAAATTGATTCACACAGAAAAGATGAATTTGCTAGTCTGCACCAGCAAATAGAATCTCTTCCCAGTATCACTGTCAGATAATAAAAACCATGTCATGAAACCTGAACTGGGAGAAGTATAGGAAGAACTGTAATGTGAGCTTTTGGAGTCTTTTATGTAAATAAAAACATTTCCATTAGGCACACATTTGGGGAAGTCTAATATATTTTGAACTGTTCTCCATCTGCAGTCCTCACAGCCCAGTGGTGTCTGACAGGTAATTTCACTGACTCCTCACTGGCTCTTTACAGATCTGGCCAGCTGGCTGAAACTACATGTTATACTTTCCATGAGGTATCAAGTACTACCCATGTTTTTTGAGCACATAAGCTATACTCTCTGCTCCTGTCTCTGACAGTGAACTTTCATCTGTCCAGGGACTCTGAAAGACATAATTTGGTCCTCTGTTTATTCCTAGTACATCTGGTTAATACGTCAAAATAATTCTACAACAATATTTTTGAATGTCTAACATTTCCCTTTGCTGTAGTATGCCAAAATATTTAAGTTCCTCCCCCTTCCTTCTTCCAATGTTTTTAAATAGTCTGTATATCTGGGGGAAATAGATTAATATCTGATTTTGACTGCTCTTTTTTGTCTTGTTCTGCTGACATTATTTTTTTTCCTCTTAAAACTTCCAGTAATCTCAAACTCTGCCAGTTGTCTCTGGCTAGTATTTAATTTTTGAACATTCACAAGGTAATATTGTTTTTTTTGTTTTCACTTTAACTTATTTCAAACTTGAGAAAGTATGGCTTTATTATTTTTACTTTGCCATCCTGTATCTTATCAAAAACATACAGTAGACTGATAGATGCAATGATGTTGCAGTTACATGTCCCCAGGTTCAGCCAGTAGTGAGGTTGAGAGCAAATATATGCAAGCATGCACATGACATACTTTACATATGTGGATACACGTACATACACGGATGGGCACACAGATAACACAGGCAGAGAGTATTACCTTACTAGAACCCACTGAAAAAAACCTAGCACTCCCACAAACGTTAACAGCACAGACGGGCCAGTCCTGTTCCTCCTCTCGTCTGTTCAGTACTGAAGTCAGCTAATGAAATATACACACAAAAATAAACAGATATTATGCCTCATTCCAGTAGCTGGCCTTAGACACTCAAGTCTCTCCAGTAGCTTGCCCCAGATACCTCTAGTCTTCCTAGCTGCTGGAACCTGGATGTATAAGCACCTGAGGTCTGCAGCCCCACTGCAGTTGGTGGTATTCAGATCACTTCTCATTACACACACTTATACATACACACACACACCCCTCCACCAACAATTATCTCCAGTAGGTTGTCCAAACCTATGGTCTTCCCCACAGATGACCTTCAGATCCCCTGGTGTCTCTGGAAGCTGGCTTGGATTTACAGTCCCTGCAGCAGTTGTCACTCACATCTATGGTCTCTTCATTATCTCACCAGTGTCGCACACACCCAGAATACACCACCCAGGAAAACAATTAAGAATAGAGTTTAATAAGAAGACAGGACACACTACAGACATCAATCACAGGGCATAGTTGGACAAATCTGCTGACCAGCCATCTGCTCACAGTCAACTGGCTCCTATATCTTCTCTTCCTTCTATTTTCCCCTGCTTGTTCCCCCTCAATCCACCTTGAACTGTTCCTTTCCCTGCCTTTGTTCCTCCCTCTAAGAATCCAATACTCAGTTTCACACATTCCCATCATCCCCTTAAAATATCCCATAGTAAGTTTCACACAATCCCCAAATCCCTTTATATCCCATACTGACTCGTATACCCCTGTAGGCAGTAATTCCCTGCAGTCTGCAAGGTGTTCTGGGAAAGGAGTTTCTCTGACAGAGCCCTCTTGGTGGGTCACGCTGGGGATTGGGGTTAACTGTTCTCCTTTTATAGCCTTAGAATTAGGCTACAAGCGTTCCTCCAAATGTCATTGGTCGTCTGATCCTCGCTTTATGGTGACCAGACACTAAACACATAACCTAATAAAAGCTACAAGCATTTTAAACTAATTGTGCAATTAGAAATATCAGTTGCAGAATTGCTGAGAGAGAGCCTTTGATCACACGTTTAGCTTCAGAGAACAGTTGGACTGTAAACATCAGGAAAACTCATATTTTCTTTTTGTTGCAAATGACTGTGTATAAGTAGTAAACATTTTCTGTGTTTCCCTTAACTGTAAAAACAAGGTAATGCCTACCCTAGATTAATGAGACATACATAGCAAACAAGCCTACTAGATTTTGATTTTTTTTTTCCTCAACAAAAATGTAATAGAGTTTCATTAAGAGGGAAGTGGAAATTTGCACTCATCCTTTTCTCTCTCTGAACAGGAAGTCCAACATTCAAAAGCAAAATTACTGTAAAATGAAGCCACCTATTCCACAGCAAGAAAATTGCTGGAATAAGCAATAACCAAGCATGCACTCCCTGTCTTTCACATATATTTTAAAGCCATTGGCCAGTTTAAAAAAAAAAAAAAGTTGAAGGAGGGTAAAATTCTCCATGATATAAGTTCTCCTAATTCATGTGGCACCTGTACATGAACTGAGTGCTATCTCAGAGGGAACAGCAGGCAGAACTCAGTCAACAGGTGTTTTGCCTCGGCAGCCTGCAAACCACTTGACAGCCAATCAGCAATCAGTTCAAAATACATACAGTAAAGCCAGTTGGTTATATACACATTGCTTCTCATCTGGTTAAAAGAACCACCCCGCTGGGTAGTACTACTTAAGTGGGGGAAGAACATAGGGAGGGACTACTCTTTCCTCACCTGTTTTTACCTTCCTGACAACTTCCCCGGTGTGGTATTTTTGCCCTTTCAGATGTAGTTCAGCAGCTGGGGAAAGAACTTTAAGCAACTCACAGAGTCATAAAAGGCTTGTCTGAAAAGGATCTCTGGAGGTCACCTAGTTTGATTTCTACTTGAAGAGAAACTATCCACAGCACTAGGTTAGATCAACCATGGCTTTGCCTATTGAGGTCTTGAAAATCTTCAAGAAGGAGATGCCATGACATCTCTAGGTTAACTGACCCAATGCTATACATACACATCTACACCCCCACCCCCTCACACTGACTAGTAAAAAAGATTTTCTAATATCTAATTCCAAGCTGCAAGTCATAGCCATCATCCCATCACATCTCCTACCACTACTGAGACAGGTTTGTCTCTGTGATCTTTGTAACTCCCCTTCAAGTAGCTGTCAATTACCCTTAAATAAACCTTCATCAGCTTAAATAAGCCTACCCTTCTCAGCCTCTTATTGTAGTTCATGTTTTTTGGTTCTGATTATCTTGATATCCCTCAACTGCATCATCTCCAGTTTCTCACCAGCTTTTTGAACTGGGAGATTAAAAGGCATAGGGAGTATTGCACATGCAGCCTCAGTAACACTGAACAAAAAGAGATAATAACTTCTTTTGATCTGTTAGCCACAGTAATGTAGCTCAATATGCAGTCTGCCTTCTTCATGATGTAGGTACACTGTTCACTCATATTCAATTTGACCTCAAGGACTTTTCAGCAGGGCCAGCTGCAGTATAGTCTCAGCCTGTACAGCTGCATGGGGTTATTCTGCCCAAGGTGTAGAACTTTGCATTTCTCCTTCTTGAGCTACCTGAGGTTTCCAGTGCCCTAATCAACCTGCTCTTGTGCATATGTTATGACAAAGGTACATTAAAAAAGGCAAAAAACCAAATCACACACACACACAAAATACCTCATTTTTTCCTCCTCATGTACATTTCAAAACATCTGGCTAAATTTCTCTTGGTGTCTGTACAGAAGACCTGTGGTATAGTCAGAGCAGCCAGCCAGGAAGTGTTGCTGTGTAATCAGCTTGCAGTCCCGTATTTGGGTCTTCAACATAATGAGCATCCTTCATTGATCTATCATCACATTTCAATTACTATATATCTCACTGACTTCACTGACACAGCCCCGATGCCTGTAGCGTCTTGTTAATGCCAAAGTACTCTGCTATGCACTGTACCAGATCCTTGGGAGGAATTAACTCCAATTTTGATGCCTAGATCTCATTGAAAATCAATGCTAACAAAACCCTAAATAGAAAACAGGCACCTAAATACCTCTGGCAACTTATTTCTTATTAAGCAGCTTTGATTGGTAAATTTTCTGACTTGACAGAAGCCAAACTGATCAGAAATGGACAACAGAAATAAAAAATATTGAACTACACTGAAACTTAATATGCCCCTTGTTTCAAAATTAAAGCATATTGATAGACACCTTCAGATTAAAGAATATGCCAGAAGTACCAGTTTTGGGGTGTTTGCCAGGGGTCCAAGTTACAATGTCAGCTAGACTATTAAAAGCCTTGCTAAAAAGTGGGAGCCATTACGCATGCTAGGGAAAAAAATTATTACTCCCTTGCACCCAGGGTACCACATATTCCCTATTAGAAACAGGGTTCCACTACCACAGATGAAGTTAGTGCTGGTTTTATGCTTCTCTTTCTGTCCATGCAAAGGATCACCGTTATGGTCTGGGTTTTGTTTCAGCCGAAGAACATGCCTGTATCCCTGGTTATGGACCCTGATAGATCTGGCATCTTACTTGCCCTAATATTCTGATACTCGTTAAAAGACCCTGAACGACACAAACTAACTCAGATTTTGGAGGATTAAGAATGAACAAACCCAAGTAATTTCCACTGACCACTGAACAGAATCAGTGGTAGATTTAAATGCTAAAGGCACATTCCTTTTTCTTTACTGTATATCACTATACCTTCTTGCAATGATAAACATTTCTAAAGCTGATCTTTTGGACAGAAAACTGCAAGAACCTAAATTCTATAAAATCAGACAATTCTGCATAAGCCATAAATTGAATTGGCCAAATTTTAAATGCCAGACCCTTGCACTAAGCTCCTTCTGTTCAATTAGATTTGTTTTCAAATTGCAAGAAAAGAATATAACTCAGAAAAATCAGAAAATTATTTGCAGACTTCTCCTGAAGAGTAAAATATTCTCTGTATTCTGGCAGCATCCATAAAAGCCAATTCCAAAGCAAAATACATTACCATCTTTTTGTCATGCGGTACAAAACCAGGATTTTGCCACATTATTAAGGATGAGTTTTAAGAGTCTTCAGTGAAGATGAAAACCAGCGTGCATCATTTTACCTTAGCATCAGCCTTGTTAAAAGTTTCATATCTTCCTGTATTCATTTAAAAATCCATTCAAGTATAGGACTCAGAGTATAAAATAACTTTACAGAAGGATAAAGAATATTATTTTTCCATTATTTTCTGTCAGCAGATGTACTTTTTATTCCTTCCACTTCTTGTACCTTCTTCACAGAATCCATACATACCCTTAATCTATAAAATACAAAGTAAAACACTTACTTTGTGATTTTCCTAGAAGATCTGTATACTTCCCATTTTTACAAGTTGTTTTGAACGTGGGTGACTGAATTTTGAATGCAGAAAGAGGTTCAGAATGACATAAATTGATGCCTCATACATCATGTTTCTCACAATTTTAACAGCATCTAATGTATCTCAGCTCTGCCCTTCCTTCCAGCTGTGACCTGGTATACCTCCAAATTTATGTCTGTAGTTACATAGCTTTCAGGGATAGAAAAGCTCACTGCTCTGACTGTGCTCCTAAATGATGTGTACTATACAGTCATGTCCTTTAGCACACCATCAGATCCCTAACGTCACTTACGAACTACAGCTAAATGAAACCAAACTTGCAATTTCTGTCTTAGCAATGGCTCAAGCACGTGCAGTATCAGTAAACAAACTCTAGTTAACTTTCTGTTTATTATATCCCCAAGCCCTGGATTATACACTGAAATACTTACAATCCTAACCTTTTATTCTGGGGAACATTTTTCTGCCAAAATTCCAGTGGTGTATATTGTCTACAAAGTCAGACGACTTTGCATTATAAGATTTTTTTTCTTCTTTTGTCATTTCTGTTAAGTTTGCAGGAATGTTTTTAATCAGAACCTCAACTAAAGCCAGATAGATTACATGAACTGATTTGTGGATACAGCTAATTCAATTCACCATACAAATCTGAAGACATCACATGCAAAACTGAACATGCAACACAAAGAATTAAGAGTATCACAGTGTCACTGTCACCCATAAGTGTTAAGACTACTGCTACAGGGACATTGCTACACAGGCTTTCCCCCCTTGCTATAGAGCTCAGGGGAAGGACAGCCAAGGTTGGAGTTAGGGCAACATTCAGATGAAAGATTAATTCTTCATTAAGCCTTGTGATTGAAGACCTCTTTGAATTTAACCTATTCTGCAAGGTAAAATGACCACATTGCCAACCATGGAAAACGGACACAGTTTCACTGAATTCAATGGAGCAAAACCAATACTGTAGACATAGTGCAGCATAGGAAGAGCCAAGTCCCTGGCAAAGAATATAAAGAACAAAGGTTCCTTAAATATGATTTATTATTGTTGGGTACCACTAAATATACTGGAGAATATGGAAATAGATCAGTTACTGGTTTGCACAGGAATTTCTTAGTATGAAAGAAATTTGCCTAGATGTGTAGTTGACAACAATTCAGATGGGAAAAAATAACTGACAGTGCAATTTGTCATTATCCCGTTACCTGGTTTTGATATTGATGATAATATACAGTGCAACCCTTAGAAGTCAAACCTGGAAAATATATACTTTTCCAGTTCATCTCTATCCTAGCTGAGATACAACTGGTGCTCAAGCCTTGTCACTGATACCAGCTATGCTAAAGTCAAACTATTTCTGAACATCACTGTGTGCAACAAAGCTGTGTCTTTCATGATCTTGTGTCCAAGTGAATGACTACAAATTTCTGCATGGAAGTGCAGCCCTTTGGAGTGGCAGCACTTCCAGAGAAAGCAGATTTCACTCTTGGGGGCGTCCAATTTGGATTGCATTCACAGCTTAAATATAAATTTAAAATTCTGTATTAGAGTTGAGGAATATATTTTTGTTCTTTTTTACTTGAACAGCTGAGAGAAAAAAGATTGAACAGGCCTTTATCTTGCATGTTTTGCTTAAATAGAACTTGAAAAAAAAACCAAAACCAGGAATTTTGTCACTTTTAATGCCCCTTCTTAAACATACCTTAAATGATTTAGTAAAAGGACTTCTCTACTCTCTCCCTTTGCATGCATTGTCTTTCAACATAAATGAGACATCACCTTTAGGGTTCAATTATTGCGCTGTGTTACTACAGCAATTCCCAGGGAAAGTCTATTAAGCAACCTTCAATAAAAAACGACTCTACTTAATATAATCAGTCTAAAAATGAAGAAAAAATAATCTCTCTTTAGTTGTTAACTGTCTGATTTTAACAGCTATATAAAGCAACAAAAGATGGCTGCTTGTATCACGAGACTGATGCCGCCTATAGAGCTCAGGGGAAGGACAGCCAAGGTTGGAGTTAGGGCAACATTCAGATGAAAGATTAATTTTTCGTTAAACCTTGTGATTGAAGATCTCTTTGAACTTAACCTATTCTGTAAGTTAAAATGGCCACGTTGCCAACCATGGAATACTGACACAGTTTCACTGAATTCAAAGGAGCAAAGCCAATTTACACCTGCCGAGGCCCTTAGTATTGTATGAGATGAATAGTACTTTCGTTCAGGATGAGAGGACTTTTTGATCATACTCTCTGAAGTGAATGGGCAACTCTGAAGATGGCAAATGTTTAAATCAATATTAACCCAACTAAAATTGAATTTGATTCATACCATTTTTCCATTGAATGTTCAAGGCGAAGTCCCTGTCCTGACATTGATAAGTGCATGTCTACACACTCAGTTTTCAGAGCATGGTCTAAAATATTTGATGCAAAGGCCTATTGTTGAATATAAATTAAAAAAAAAAAAGAAAAAAAGGAATAAACCTACATATTTGACATTTTATTTTGACTTGACTATATTTGGGCTGGAACCAACATTCTTTCTAACTGGTACTAGGACATATTTTTATGTCTTGCTGATAAAACATCTTTCTTCTGAACCAAAACCTATATAGGAAGTGGGCTTCAGTATCAGGTATGGATTTTAATTCCAAATACACAGTACTTCAATTACAGATTTGGGATATGTTTCCAAACTGCTTGTGCAGCCCAACTCCAATACAGAGCTTTCCAAGACCACCTTCACTGGCCTAGGAAAACAGGAGAATATATACATCTACAGAGGTCAAAAGCAGTTAGGCCAGATTCTGTGTGTGCTCTGTTCTTTCAATTTTCAGCTTTTTTCCCCTCTTTGAACTAGTGGAGAGCTGGGAGGGTACTCAGGAGTTCATTCAAGTTAATGCTTCTGCCTGAAATCGTTTGCAATATTTATCTCAATTTTTATCATGTTCCTTCTGCATGTATTGGCTTGACCTAAACATAGCTGAGAGGTGATAACTTCTTTTCTTTTTCTTTTAAATACAGTTTTGAAGATAAACAGAGCTGAAATCAGAATTAGTATCACGGTTTTAAAACTTCATTAGCAATATATTTTCTCCTTTAGTGAGAAATTGGTGCCAAATTCTTGGTCACCAAAATAGAGAACTGAAAGTTACCAGAGCAGCCAGTTGGAAAGAAGAATGTTTTACATTCACAAATCTATATATACAAAGAAAGATGAAGGGTGTGACATGAGATGCTAATAAACCAAAAAGCGCAATACAATGGGGTCAGGAACAACAGAAGGAGAGAATGCTTTCTGAAATCTAGACACGTATGGTGCTTTTCCCAGTTGTGCTAGTTTTGGCTGGCATAGGGTTAATTTTCTTCACAGTAGCTAGTATGGGGATATGTTTTGCATTTGAGCTGAAAACAGTGTTGATAATACAGAGATGTTTTAGTCACTGCTGAGCAGTGCTTACACAGAGTCAAGGCCTTTTCTGCTTCTCACGCCACCAGTGAGTAGGCTGGAGATGCACAAGAAGTTGGGAGGGAACACAGCTGGGACAGCTGAACCCAACTAACCAAAGGGATATTCCATATGACACCACGCTCAGCAAATAAAATCTGGGGGAAGAAGGAGGAAGGGGACGATGTTCAGAGTGATGGCGTTTGTCTTTCCAAGTAACCGTTACGTGTGATGGAGCCCTGCTTTCCTGGAGATGGCTGAACACCTGCCTGCTGATGGGAAGTGGTGAATGAATTCCTTGTTTTGCTTTGCTTGCGTGCACAGCTTTTGCTTTCCCTATTAAACTGTCTTTATCTCAACCCATGAGTTTTCTCACTTTTACCCTCCCGATTCCCTCCCCCATCCCACCTGGGGGGAGTGAGCGAGCGGTTCTGTGGGGCTTAGTTGCCGGATGGGGTTAAACCACGACACCAGTGTATTATTTGTTTCTTCTAGTATTGTTATAAACTCAGAATTTTCTGGCTGCCATTAAACCTTTAAATCAGACTACACCAATGTCTCACTGCTGGAATCCTATAGGAGCTTAAAAAAACAAAATTCAGCATTAAACTACTGGGATTTTTTTCTGAAAGTTCAGTTATACACAAGATGAAATTTAACAAGCTAAAGGCTCTAAACCATTAAACGGTCTCACAGCTGAGAGCATAGCTCCTTCAAATTGCATCTGGTTTCTCTGCTATAACTTTCTGAAGGCACTGCAACTGCCAACAATAAAAATTAAGCTGAATCAATCTAATAATACCATGAGCCACAAACAAATGAAGATTGGTTTCCTCTGTGGCATAAAGCTTCCATATCATTTAATTTTTAATAAGCACTAAGCTCGTTTGGCAACATCTTTGTGGAAGCTTCTCTTCTCTGCCAGCCCTTTATTTTAATAAAATGTGGTGGAACTTAGTTTTTGAGATCTTTATCTCTTCTTCAATTTCAGCCAGACTAGATAGATACACGAATTCAGAAGTTACAGAAGGATAAGGTCCATGTGTGGTGGTGCATTCCTGCCCTCCCTCCAGGGCCGCTCCATGATCTCAGAAACTTCCGTTAAACCTTGGCCTTGGTGTAATGATTCAGGCGGTGAAGTGTCCCTTTACTGTATCACGAACTCTTCCGTAGCTGAGGTTGGGAAATGTACTGATCGTACCAGAAACTTCCGCTGCCTGGCCCAAGCGGAGGACGAGAGCAGGGATAATTGTCTTCCCCTAATACCCTTATCTGAGTTGTAGCTCAAGTGGAGCAATACCGTTGTTACTGAAACCTTGAGAGTTTTGATGGATGACTAAAGTCAATCATCTTGCAACCCTATAAATAGCGGTCCCAAGTGAGGCCCTTTGAACTCTCCTGGACTGCAGTGGGCTGCGCCAAGAATCTCCCTCTGAGTGGCACGCTTCTCAGAGTTCACGAACTCTCAAGTTTGCAATATTCAGAGGACCATCGCCAACTGTCACGGGACCTGGGTTGCAACACTCCTCAGCCGAAACCGTCCTCAAAGATCAACCCTTCACCCATTGAGAAATGCCAAGACATTTGGCGTATTTCACTGAACTCAAGAGGAATTTTTAACAGTTATACTTTTGTATATTTATCTATTTTTTGTGTCTGTGTGTGTGTGAATTGATGGAGGTACCCACTAACAAATATAGTCTGCTAAAATCTTATAACCTATTTTAAGATTGGGAATGTACATTAGACTGCTGCTGAACACATACAATCCTTTTGACAAACTGTTGACCAAGCCTGGGACTATGGGTGGACCCAGCAGGATCTATTCTGAACCTCGTGACTTAATGGGAGGGTCTCCTTACCCTTTTGTATTAGACATAAACCATTGTCCAAGTCTGGGACTAAGATTGGATCCAGCCGGGTCTTCTCTGAACCTTGTCACTCAAGGGGAGGGTCTCCCTTAATCTTTCCGTCCCCGGCTTCTGTATAAATCATTCCAACTCAATTCTAACACGATATCCTGGTTTCAGCTGGAATAGAGTTAATTTTCTTCCAAGTAGCTAATATAGTGCTGTGTTTTGGATTTAGAATGAGAATAATGTTGATAACAGACTGCTGTTTTAATTTTGCTAAGTAGTGTTTACGCTAATCAAAGTTTTTCAGCTTCCCATGCTCTTTTTCTTTGTATGCTTCATCCGTGTAGTAAGTAATAGAGTGAACCTTGTCATCAAACTGTTGTCATGCTTTTATAAATTCCTATTAAAATCACTTTCTGCTAATACCTTCAACAGTAATTCTTTAAGTGGCCTCTAAACCACTCATTTGCAACACCATGCCACAAAGGGAGTGGAACAAGATTCATTCATTCAGAAAACTTTGGTATAGGAACTTCTTTTTCTAAATGTGTCCAAATACTTAAAACCACAAGGTCACTATGTTTTCACTTTTAAACATGGAAGCTTCTGAAATTTCATCCCATGGAAAGTTTTTCTTCTGTTTCAAGAGAAAATTTTAAGAATATATGTATGTTCAGAACTTCCTAGGGAATATGAATGCCATAGTTTCCACAGTCCTTTCTACAAGACTCGATTCTTCTATGTGGCTACAGCAATCCTTTTAGACATTGTTTTGCTTAAACCAAATTGTTCATCTTTAAAGTAGATCTCATTAGTCTAAATTTTATTATTTTATACACAACACAATAACAAGATATTTATCTCTATAGCCTTACTATTTCCTGTAGAATTCAAAATAAGAAGTCGAACATTTTCCTGCAGTGAAGACAATATTCAGATTTATGCTAATCACACCAACTGCAGTGGAAGCTGCAGGACAACATCTTTAAACCAGAAACTCAGCAAAAGAAATGAAGAGTCAAGAAACAAAGTAAGAGGGAAGAAAAAAAGGAAATCAAAACACAAAAAAATAAAAGAATAAGATAAGCACTGTTTTTTCCAAGGTGACTGGTAAATAGATTAAGACTTCAGGATTGAGAAAAACAAAAAAGAGGCTGGGTTTAGGTGACAGGAGAATAAGACAGAGCTTTCCACAAACTGACCAGAGCTGGTGAGCTTCTGTTAACTGAAATTCCAAATTAAATATAGGATCTTCAGTCTTCATAACCCAAGTGAGTTCTATTATTATTCTATATAACTAAATTTAAAAAAACCATAGTGTGCCACAAAAGAAAACTAGTAATTTTGTTGCTACTGGAAAATTCAAATATTACAAGCCCAAGTGTTCCTCCATAATCTTACAGGTTGGCACATATGTGAATTTCTGTGGGAATTCTGTCTCATTCAGAAATTTGTCATAATTAAAGATTATCATATTGCCCATGTGTACATTTTGAAACTAAAGGTCACTCCGGCAATCTTAATTCTGTTATTTTCTTCATCTTGTATGCTATGCTTTTTAAACTTCATAAATATAATTTCATGGTTGTTGGTTGATATTTTTCATTATGTTTGCCAAATCATCTTAAACAAAAAAGATAGGTAAATGGATTTGTAAAAACACACTAGACATCTATACCTCTTGTTTGAAGTGTTTTATAAATATTGGTGTTAACAGACCTTCCCTTTGCTGTACAGTGTAATCTAAAAAAACAAAGTTACACTCCAGAGCTCACTTTCTATTAATGTGTTGCTAAATTAGGCAAATATTTCAGCATGTAAAACTTTTTGTTCATGTAACACTTTAAAGAAATAGTACTTATTTACAATAATCTGTATTTTAAATACTTTCAGATTTTCAAACTATTCTAATAGTGTCTTTCCATTTTATGTCCAAGGAAGTCCATCAAAAATATTATTACTTTTATATGGCCCAGTGACCATGTTTGAAACAGTTCCTTATTATGTGTAAGATAAATGCTTAGCAGACGAAGTTTATTAAAATTAAATACTTACGTTATAGAAAGAAAGTTGCTTAATAGAGGAACAGATGGTTAATGGGCTGTGACTAGCCACAAATGGATTGTGAATATTACAGCAAGAATCTATCAACAGATAGGAAAATTACTCTGGACAAGGACCAATTTCCTAGAGTCAGTACACAATCTAATTTTAAACCCTTTCATTTTGATTTTTTTTTCTTCTCTCCCTTCAAATAACATGAACAATATGATGGAGTCACTTTGCTGGAAACAATTGAACAGAACTGACAAATTCATAATGCTTCAGACCATGAAATCCCAATTGGTCCAATCACAGATATATTTATCATGCCTGTAGATATATTATTATAATTACAACTTATAGCCTTTCCCACTGTGACAATTCCTCCTTTGAAATTGGCCAGTTTTGCAAAATAAACCACTCAAATTTCTTCAGAAGACCAGCACAGTAATTTTTTTTAATCAGAAGGCTCTTTTGTAATTTATTTTTTCTTCTTAAGAATGCACTTGAGAAGCACTCTAACAGTGCTTTTAACACAGAAAAGTCCACCTAAAAGTTTTGTTCTGTGTATCTGTCTGTGTTTACACAGGTTTTTTTACACCCAAGTATCAAAGCAAATGTAATGACTAAATCAACACATGACCTCTATATGAAGAGCTTCCTTCTAGGTATCAAACACCAGTCTGCTGTGTTCCTATAAATTTTTGTAAAGATTTAAAATGTTGGCACAAGAAACCCTGACAACTTTCTTTTTTCTATCTTTTTCTCCATTCTTAGCATCAACATAACATACGAAAGCTGTCCAAGACAATACAGTATGAGAAACTCACACAAAGTTAATCAGCAAGATTAATTATAAATATTGATATGGATTTATTTAAGCTTAATTGGACTCAATAATCCTTGGTCCTGTTTCAGTAGCTACCTTTCACTTTAGACAGTTGTAAGAAACTATTAATATTGTTTTAGTACATAGATAAACAGTAGAGTTTCTGTAATAAAATAGAGTTTCTGAAATAAAACAGAAGTAAATCCTCCTTGGACTAAATACTATATAGCAGAGGAACATTCCATATTCAATTCAAGAATTCCAGTGATGGAGAATCCACCAAAATGATACTTAATTGATGATTCATAGTTAAAATGTATTTAATCATATTTCTATTTTAATTCTACTCTGTATTAGTCTAACTTTAACTTCCAAACATGGGATCTTACTATATTTTTTTGGCTACTTAAAGAATAGTTTAATCTGTTCGCACTGAGCTACCTGTAGATTGATCACCCTGCAGAGCGCTCTCAAAAATACATGCAGTTTGAGCTCCCTGAGTCTTTAATTTTTTTTTTCTTTTTAACTCATGCCTCTTCTCTGTACCTTCTAAATGTTCAGCACCTTTACTTGAGTACAGACACAAAAATTCAGAGTATTTCCATAACAACCACAAGCAAGATACACAGAGAACTTAATTTTCTTACTCAACATTCCCTAGTATTGATTCTAGGGACTGCATTAGATTTTTTAAGGAACTGTGTCATAGTACAAACTAATGTTCTACTAAACATCTGATTATCTTCAAACCACTCAGAGTTGGTGGTTTTTAAGTATTCACACCTATATTTTGTAAATATGGCCTGTAAAGCTTTTTCTTAATCATATAACTATACTAGGGAGTAGTTTCCAATGCACCTCATTCTGCACATTACATAGTCCAGAGAAAATATATTAAAAACAATCTTTTTGTTATTTTATTAAAGTCTATTCACACCCATTTCCCCATACCCAAAATTGGGTAACATGCAACTACAGATATCTAATGCCACAAAAAATATACTGAAAATTTTGCTTAATTAAAATAACATGCTTGTGCATTTGAAATTAGAAGCCAGAAATTTTTTTTTTAATTAAGAATTTTTTCTTTGAATTCCTTGCCCTCAAAATTCAAATTTATTTTGTGTGGTTACAGTACTATAACCTGAACCATCAAGATGCTTGCTTTTTTTCTTTCTTTAGATCGATACAAGATCACTATTTGCATTAAATAATGCTAATCTGCAAAATAAGCAAATGGTTGTTAAAATAAAGATGTAATAATGAGACTTGAGCACTTGTACCTACAACATCAGCTGAAGCTGGCTTCTTCTAGAGTCTTGGAAGTCCAGCCTGGTAATCAGTGTTGAAGTTTTAAACACTTTCTATTGATCACAGCACCAAATTTTGGTTTTTTGTTTTCTGTTGTCTTGTTTAAAAAAAAAAAAAAGCACCACTTTTGTGAATAACACAGATACCAGTAGATTGGCTTTTCATTCCCAAGAGAAAGGGCAAAACACTTTGCTATTTTAATCATCTAATTAAGTAACTGATGAACCAGAGATGTTATGGCTTCATTTTAATTTGTGTCCATTAGCTGGGATTTTTTTTTTTTTTTTTTTTTTTTAATTTTAACTCATTCTAATGATTCATTATACTCATGGGAAAACATTAGATCATCTGCCTTTCTTTCAGGTCTGTCAGCAACCAAACAAAATCTCATGAACACAGTAAATATGTAAATCAGCTCTGAATAAATAATAAATCACACAGTTCTGCTCAGTTAAATAGTGAATGAAAGTCTGTAAGAAGAGGGAACTTGCGCTGTTTTGAAAACCTAGATAATTCAAGCCTTCTCATATATATTGGGTACCTGCTCAGGTATCCACAGACAAGATAGTATTTCCTACCTACCAAGCAACATAATCTTGTTTGTATCATTATATTTGTTCCTTCCTTGTGCTACTCCAGGGATACTGCTACTCTGTGTCCTCCATCCTAGAACATTTCTCATTTCAATGAGATTATCAAGAACACATTTTTCAAATACTTGTTAAATGTAGCTGTTAGGTAGCGTTGCCCTGTACTTATAAACATCCAACAAGTTCTGTTATATTTGGTTTGCCCATTGTCAGCAAAGCTGCAAAAAAAGGTTTCTGCGAAGGCCAGCTGACAAACAAGAAGATGTTAAACTTTACTTCCCAGAATGCAACACCATCTATGAAAAAGGAAGATTAGACTAATTGAAGGTAGCACTTAACAGTCAAGCTACTTCTAATCTTCAAAAGCCACCTCTGCTCCTTCATGCTTATCCATGGGTTTAAGCTAAAAATCATTACACCCATTGTGCCAATGATCTCTTTCTTATAAAGAGCAAAAGCATGTTCTCGTGAGTATTGCAGAACTGCCCTCAAAGAGGGAGTCTCGAGTGAACTGTGGGATGGAGGAAAGGGCACTTGCTTTTGAAGAGTTAAGGGTGAATCATGAGTCCTTTTCTCAATTCATTTGTCTGAAGTAGCACAGTGGGAGAGGATTAACAAAACCTAGCTCCTCCAAACCTTCTCTTTGAAATTCTAAGCTGCTTACTGTAAGAACCTTAGGAGTAGTCTTGCTCTCCTTGAGCTTCTGTACTTTGACCCCAGATGCACATGCTCAAATAAGAGTTAAGCAAAACTTTGGCTATAAAAATACCTCAAACTTGCAACTAGCTTGCATCTTGCTCACTTAGAACTCTCTCAATCAGGATACAGAACTCAGATTTTTAGTTGCTTCTAGTTTGCTTTCTTCTATACCTGAAGATGATTGCTATACTACACAGAAGTCGGAGAGGATGTCTCCAAGTTATAGAGTAGGATAACTCTGACCAAAATAGAAAAAGCAGACCAAGGGTTATAACTAGAACAGTTAGCTTCCCTTTATACACCTGACACTGACCAGAAATCACAAGAGAGACATTTCTTCAGTTGATGATAGATGCCATTCCCTGTTCAGAATAACTGTAATGAAGCAATACTTCAGACACACAGGGTAGCATAAAGGGCAATTGTGGTAATACTATGAGTTTGTTTGGGGTTTTTTTTGTTTGTTTGTTTGGGTTTTTTGTTTGTTTGTTTGTTTTAGAAAAGGTCTTAAACCATGTGGTAATTCCTGCTTTCAGTATGCCAGAGTAAACCTGGCTAGTTTTTCTGGGTTTATTCGTTCCAGACTCCTATCCATGTTTTTCACAGAACAAGTCTGCATAAATTTGTAGAAGGACTTTAACTCAAATTCTCTGATCCACATAGGTTGAATTCTGTCCCTGTTTAATAACAAGAAGTAGCATATGCCCCAAAAGTTGCTCCAGCATTTGACTTCACAAAAAAGGCAAAATGTCCTCCTTTGCTTCATGTCTAAAAACTTTCAACACACAACACTGACTCCTCTCCACCATGGGCAGAGTCCCAAAGTAATGGTTTTAAATTAAGTTCTCATAATCTGGTGCTCCATCTCCCTTCATTATCCTTTTGTGACCTGAATTAATCTGTTAACTGAATGCTGAAGCTGATGTTAGAGGTCCCAATCTCCTAGAGACGAAAAGAGGACTTCAGCATTCTCAGCATTTTGCACCTCAGGGCTCTATGTGATTTTAACTCTGTACATCATTTCAGTTTTATAGTACACTGTGTGATTCCATTCCAAGGAGCTTCATGTATTAATCACTGTCATCTTCTCTGTCTAGATAGATTGGATGCACCATAGATTTCTTTTTATTGTAGCTCCACAAGCTGCTTTTGTTGTGAAGTCCCACAGAGCCTCTGTAATTTTTACTAAAGAATAATCAAGGGAAGTTAGTTTGATAACTTTTTTCTCCCCATAGTTCTTTGAAAACTAGGCAAAGTTTTAATTCATTAAAAATTTAATGAAATGTTTCATTTTAATCATATCACAATAGGTTACTCTGTGTGTGTGTCTCCACCCATATGAATTTGTTGTGCAGAACTGTTGCTCATCTCTTATATAAATCTTAGTAAGCACATTCGTTTCAGTAACTTGATAAATATTTCAACAGATGCATGTCAACACTTTAACATAAAGGTAGAAAAATTAATTGAAACCTTCCAGGTGGTACAACACAGGTGACAGATGCATAACTGACATTGGGAAGGAAGGGAATGAAGATGACAAATACGGCGTTTTACACTGCATGATTTTGTTTTTACAGTTTTGATTGCATGTTTCCTAAAAATCCAATAAGCTAATTATATATTCTTGTAATTCAATACAGTTACTTTAATTAAGTCAACAAAAAATAAATCAATAACTGTAGTCAAAATATCTATTATTTAAAAAGCTATATCCAGCTTATTTTATTTTTCAGGTTCAGAATTGATCTCAAATCCATTTTCAGCCAATAACACTTACAAAATTTTGATTTCTGTAGTACAAAGTTCTCCAGGTGCAGTAACCACTGTTCTTAACATTTGAACATAGCCCTGGCTGCGCTTACTAGTGAGCATACCACACATATCATATGAATATCAGTTACCTCTTTCTTATTATAGAAAACTATTTGATATATGTACTTCATTCTGAAAAGTCTGTTTAACTTGGGAATGCTCAATAACTCTTATGCTTTATGGCATCTCTTAAACAAATAGATTTCTTCCGTGTATATTACCTTCACTTTTTGCCTTTTCAGAAAGGCTCCCTGAGTCACTGGTTCATGCACAGTTTCAACACAGGTTTCAAGGAACATGCCTTTTCCAGTTCAACCTCTAGTTTATCTTTCCTATGCTCATGAGCCATAGCAACTCATCCAACAGCAATTAACCCAATCTCCAGGCTAAGTTCTTTGTTTCCTTACACTCAGCTCCATATTCCTTCAAACACACCTCACACATTGGAAGGAAAAAAAAAAACCAACACACAACAAAGAAGCTGGAAAAAAAACCCACCTCTGAATTTCACCACAGGTTTTTTTCTGACCTATTTTTGCAGAAAGACCTGACTTGAGAAGTAAACACGAGCTGTAACACTGTAACATTGCCATTATATATTGCATTTCCTGTGCAAACTTTGCCATGTCTGGTTTCCCTAGAGGCAACAGTCCTTGCCTTTTCTTTTTGGTCTTCCAAGGCTTGCATACTATTTTCTTGTGCTTTTCTTCATAGTAGTCAAATTACTGGAAAATGGACAGACCTGATTTATAAGAATGAGATGTAATGATTAACATTACAGAACCCACACCCAGCATTTCAACGGTGTTGACAAACCATAGTTTCAGTTCCATTTTTAGTGAGAATCTCAAGAATTTTCACTCTGAGAAGAGACAAAGCCATGCTCCCAGGTGCCACCTAGAGAAGCTGGATTTAAATAGTGCAGAACTCCTCTAGGACCCAGGAGAAAAATTCTTCTCCTGCTCTCTTCAACCAGGATAGCAGCTTAACCATTTTTCAGCTTCTACTGAAGTCTCCAATTAATTTCCATTTCTATCTCACAGAGTTACACAATAACAGCAGGCTCTGAAGTAATTTCTGTTTATACTACTGTGGAAAAAATGTGGTCTGGTTTGGGGGGGGTTGGGGGAGTTGTTTGGTTTTTTAGTACAAATACTTCAAATAAAGAAGAAAATATTTGCAACTGCTTTACATATGATATATCATTTCAGAAGCTGAGGAGAAGCACCCTCACATCCCCTCTAGAGCTGCTTTCGAGGTTACTGCCTAGGTTTCTCTGACATTTTTCAGCTAGTTTGTCCTGTCATGTGCATGTTTTCTCAGAATGTCTTCTCAGATTTTTTCCTTTAAATTTGACAGATACCCACTGCAGCTTTTCTAGAATGGTTGTTCTGCCAACAGCTATTACTGCTGTACATGCTGTTTTCCTAACTCAGCTAAGTATTAACTTTTATTAAACCTTTTCCTATTACACTTAGGAAACAGTAGTCCATTGCCCTATAAAAAACTTGAGGTGTAGATATTGGAATCCTTTACTGGCACCCAGTTCCATTTTGATTTAGTATATGCATTCATTGCATTACCAATGGCATTGCAGCTCAGAGGACCTTATAATAAGCTACTTTACTTTAGGATGGCATGATTTTATGATTATCATTATTGTAGCATAATAATTCTGAGACATATTTAACAGTGACAAAATAAAGTATAAAAAAACCACCTTAGTATTTTGAAGACTATAGCATGTGCTGTGCAAAATCAAGAATGCTGCGGTTCATGAAAAACAAGGGAGCTTTTAAGTTAAGAGAACGTACGAAAAATAGTATGGCCATGACCACTTTTCCCATTGACACATAGAACTAAAAGAGCAGCAGGGCCACTGAGTTTCAGCTTTAACCTCCAGCTATAACCTACAGCTGCTTAACTCCCGTCCCTCTTTCTCTACAGATCTTGCGCTGTGCAAGTCATTTATCTATTTGCAGTATGGAAGGCAGGTAAGAGGCTAATTTCTTTTCACTACTTAGAACTTGGTAAAACAAATTAGGCAAGAGAAAGAAACAAACATATAAGCAAAATGTTTACATTCTTGGTTCAATTATGTGTTTTTCCTCCCACTGCCTTTGCTAAAGGCTGCATATGTGAAAAATATCAGCCTGTTGCTTTAAAGCTACAGGGTATCGGTGCATAGTCCTCTCCCTGTGCAGAGGCCTTCAGGTTCTGTAGTCACTCCTATAATAAAGATATTTCATGTGTCTGTCAACTTGATACTTTTCCACATACCTCTAAAATTTCCAATATCACTGAAGATGAAAAAGAATAACCCTACGAGTACAGTCTCTAATCTCTACCTCTGATGAATGTTTGACTACCGTCTCTGCCAAAATTCAGCTCTAGGTATAAGGTGCTGCAGTATCACTGTTACTCCTAAGAAGTTTATTTAGTGGGAGATAACATTTCAAGCTATACTCCTGTCAAAGGGTTATCTATGAATAGTGTTCATATAGCCTGTTACAGGCCTCACCTATGGTAGTTCGACTTCAATCTCCATTTGTTCACGGGGCTTTTTATTTATTTTTTTCCCTTCACAAGGTCTTTGTCCTGTCTCCTTTGTGTCAATCAAAACAATTGTCCTCCCACTAATGTTAATATTAGATAGCTTTTAAAACCTTCATTATCCTTTTTTTTTTCCAAAAATTGCTTTTATTCTCATTACTTACTTACTAATAACTGTATTTAACGTAAGAAAACTGGGTGGGGTCAGGAGTTTTGTTGAGTTGCAGCTTTAAAGTCCATCCACATTGGAGATAAACATTAGAACAAGGGCTTACATTTCAACTCCATGACCTTTTTCCTTTCTATAGGAGTAAAAGAAATCTGAGTAACTTTGCTTTCTATAACAAATATATTTTGAAAGGCTAAGACAGTCTCAGTCAGGATAGTACAACCTAATGCTTGTAACAAAAGGAACTAAAATAGGCCTCTACTACCTCACCCAAAATATTATGTTCCAGAAACATTTTTTTCAGCTTTACCCACTGAACAGAAGATGTTCTGTTAACATCATGAAGGCATTCATACTTCCAGCACGAGGTGCAAGCACTTCATTTTCACAGTTTAGATCAGAATGCAAACCTGTTAATATAGGTGTATTGAAAACACCAGAGGGGTAATCATTATCAATTTTTTTTCTGACGCTGACAGGAAATGAAAAGGTATAGGACACTTCTTCTCCTAACAAGATTGTCAGAAACAAACACTGACTGACCTACCATTTCTGCATCAGAACTATATTAGAATGTTTCCAAAATAAATCATGACAATGCTTCAGGCAAGTATTATAGTATTATATCAAACAGATGTTAGAGTTTTTAAATACTCATTTACTAAGGATAGGGAAGCTCTGAGAAGATTTATTCGGGCAGGTATCTGAAAGGCCAAATCCAACTCCTGTTAAAAGTCAGTTGCAAAGCTTTTGTCAAGTGTAAGCAAAAGCAGAATGAAATCCAGGCTGATGATTTGTTTTTCGGTATAATATTTTGAAAACATCTTTGCAGCATGAAAAACATTTTTACTAAACTTAGGACTTCTAAATCTGGAGGCAAAAAAACAATGCCAGTTTGATTGTGCTAAATTATGCAATCCAGATTTATAGCAACCTCTATGTTCAGAAGTGCATGTCAGAGCCTAGTAAAAGCGTCCCCTAGTAAAAGTGTCCCCCAGTAAAGGGCAACTGCAGGCATTTTTATACTCTAACCTGCCTCATATTTTCTACCTAACCTGCCTCATATTCTGCTGTACATTCCCACCTTCCATTGAAAGGATGTATAAGATTTTGTTAACGCTTTCCTAAAGTACAAGTCAGATTTTTTTTTTTTTTTTTTTTTTTTTTTTTTTTTTACTATTTATCCTGCTAAAATGGCAATAGCTTAGATTTGGGGCATGCCTAACCTAACTATGGCAGGAGCTACCTGTTTTGGCCAGATGTTCTGATGTATCTAAGCTGCTGCCCAGACAGTTTGGCTTACCTGGAATTACTGATGATTTTTTTTTTTTTTCTTAACTAGGCTATTTACATTACCGACACTGTTCTCAAATTGTGTCAGGCACTATAAACAAATGTCTGTAGCTTAGGGCAGATCATCTGGCAACCTAGACCTTAGCAGTCTTACTGCTGCATGAAGTTCGACTAAAGACCATAGGCAAAGCTATTTCTTGGGGCCAAAATTGTAAGCTTTAAATTTTACATTTTCTGCTTACAAAGTCCTGATTTTTCCATTCTCTGTCAATCTTGTTGGGCACAGAGTCCTGCCTACTGTCTGTACTTTGTGCTTGGTTCCCATCCTAAATGCAGTGTTTTCACATTTCTGTACACAAATTACTAAACTGAAATTGCAGTCAGAGTGACTTTCTACTTCCTTCCATGAGTCGGTGCCATTCTCACTATTTGGAGGTATAATCCAAGCTTCTGTTTGATTCATGAATCTTCACATGGATTGCTGTTTTGCTAGCCTACTTCTGAACATACACACAGTCTATTCCTGAATCTTTGTTTTGTCTGCGTAAATCACTGACCCCTGTTAAAAAGCAATATTTCTCTACCCCTAATTGAATACGAAGACATCCTTTGATAATCCTTGGAACTGGCAGGTGCTACCTTTTACTGCCAAACACCAGAGTGGAGGTAAACTACTTCAGGAGGAGGCAAGGACTCCCTGGGTTGTATTAATTGTTTTCTGGGTAGAATTTAGCCTTTTCTCAAGGCAACAGACATATCCTATTTCCTGCTGAGTTTGTAACCTAGAAAGAGCCACCGCACCTAATGCTTGCCTTTCAAGTTACTGCAGATCCTAGTGTTCCCTGCCTGCTCAGCCTTTCCATTTCCTGCCTTTGGCAGTTGCACCATAGGATCCTTTTAAAATAGATGCAACACAAACAATTATGGCACTTGAAAGTGCACTATACAGAACAGTTTTAGCAAAGAAGTCTTCATAATACTGAAATCAAGTGCATCTTAAGCACAAGTGGCTTTCCAATCCTGATCTGCAGGGATGTACTGTAATTGCATCCTCTTAATACCATCTCAGAACCTGGGCTGAGGCAGTTTCTAAAATGGGCAAAATAAACAAATAGCTGGGAACAATGAACAGCAATGGAATAAAAATTTATTCTGTACTACTTTTTAAAACAGAGCTGCAAGAAATTTGTCTAAATGGTGATTAATTAGTTTATGAACAAAGCCCTTAGTTAAATCATAGTTGAGCATGAAGCTACCTCCCACACCAGTCATCCTTAATCTAACTAATATTGCTGTTCCTAGAGGTTAATTTAGTAGTGTTGAATAAATAGCTGGAAGCATTGAACACTACCACAGAAGAAAGTAACTCAGCAGGAGACAACCCAGATTCATACTTGTTCCTATCTTAACATATAGATCATAGAATAGAACTTGCTAACATTGAAAACCCAAATTCTTCTATATTTTATGAAAACTTAAATCCTACTTTAAATCGCTGGAAATAGCTCACAGCTTGCTTTCTCTTCCAAAGCAGTTTGGCTTTAGAAGCTATTAAGTGCCATTTTTCCTTTACCAGACATCTCTGGAAATTTTTCCTATTTCTCCTCTTTTAATTATGGGATATCCATTAAAACAAAACCCAAGACATCAGATACCCCATTCCCATTAATTATTATCCAAGGCTTTCATCAAGTTTCTCTAATATTTTAAATTAAAACATTCATAACATCTCTGGGAGGTAAATGTAGTAATACATTCCATGATACAGATGACGAAACAGAATCCAAATGAACTGAGATCAAGTCAAAAATAATCTTTTTTTTAAATGATGAAATACTACACCACATTTCTTTATAGATCAAAACGTTTACTCTTTGAACACTGAAGAACTACACAAAATCATTCTTCTTAGAGGTGGATACTGCTGAAACCTACTGTTAATTTTAATCCAACATATTGAATCACAGACTAATTTGGTCACTCTTAGCATATACAGTCTTGGTTTATATTCAGATCTGCTTCAAAACCCAAGTGAATAAACACCCATTATCCCAAGATGAAGCTAAATAAAAGAAGAAACAAGATTCTGAGGGTTGAACATAGGCAAGTTTCAGTCACTTACCTTTATGTTGGAAATAGGCAAGGACTAGCCTGATTTCTGCTGCAAGCAGAATGTGAATGAACCAGAAAATCCCCTCCAGATTTTAGAAGTCATCTTTGCAAGACTTTCATCAGAATTAATACATCTGTGAGAAAAAAGGCGTTTCATTTAGGACATTGACCAGTTCATATTTTTAACGCATTCATGACTAAGATACTAGACTTTGTTTTAACTGAAGTCTAGTAACTTTCAGAGCCAGGCTAAGAAATTAATGCATTACTAGTATCAGCACAAGTCATATATATACAAGCATTTAACAAGCTGATAATGTGTACTGAGATATTGTCATACCTAACCATTAACTTTCTAATATCTATGATCAAAGGCCTTATGGGTATTTTATCTGATTTTAGCTTGCACATTGTTACAGACTTACAAATCCCATTCTGTTCTGCTCTTAAACCCAAATCTGTTTCCACACATTCCCATCTTATCATTCACATCAAATGTGTTTTCTCTAATTAAAATAGTAGATTTTGATTTAGATAATAGAGTAAACGATTCCATTACTGAGTCATGTGCTATATTTTTAAAGGCCTTCTTCAGAGGTTTTCTAGAAATTGCAATTCCAGTGCACATGTAAGGATTTCAGTGATTCAAAACAAATATGATTACTACTGTTTTCTTACAGAATGTGGGAAAGATCAATTTTCCAATGAAAGTTTTGGGTTTTTTTTTCCTCTTTTTTAACACCCATAATTCACATATGTTCCAAAAAACCACATCTCCATACCCAGAAGGCTTCCCTGGTATTTCATTCATTTGTTTTGCAAAACGACCTTAAGCGAGCATTACAACAAGACACCCAAACACCAGGTCAGACAACTTTTTAGCTCATATTTTACAGATTTCATTACTTTAAATAGTCAGGTCACAAAGAAGAAAAGCTTTACAACCTGTACTTTGGTCACACTATTCAGGTCACTTCTATCTGTAAAGTCCTGAGACCTTCCTGAGAATGTGCCAGGTATCCTTCTACATGACAGTTTCTGGAAGACATTTGTAGATCTGCTAGTACCATAAGATAATATAGAAAAAGGTATGAGATGTGTTTAAAAATGAGAGCAAGATGATAAGAGGAGTAGCAACTTAACAGATGAGTAAAGACTCCAGACTGTTGTTTGCACATCCAGCTTAGCTGGTAGAGATCATCACATAGAATTAGCCAGCTCTTTCCAAGTGGAAAAGTATGAAAAACAGTTTAAGTGCAAATTAGCCCACATATACTTTATTTAACGTATCCTCATAGGATAATATTGTCAGACTATTTTTAACAGTTTAAGGTATTTAAGATTACTAATAACAAAAGACGTATTTTGTACCAAGACAGTGTTACTCCGATATGGAACCTGAGTTTTTGTGGATGGCATTCCTACTTATTTACTCACAGTACTGTGTGCTTAACATTGTAATTTTTTTAAATCTCTGCCTGTGATATCCTAGTCTCTTTGGAATGAATTCCCTGGGCTCCCTTTCTCCATAGTTCTCCTAGCTCTTACTTGGGAATGAATTTATTAACAAGTAACATTATAAGAATTTGGATACTTAGCTGGAGTAACGATCAATCCTTCCTGTTTAAACTTAGGCCTTGAAGCTTAGAGAGAATTCTTTGATGATATTTGGGGAACAGAAAGTGTAACAGAACATCACCTCTTCTAGCTCTAATATCTTTGATTTAATTGTTATAATGTACTACAAATAGAAGAATTATTTCAGGTGAATAACACCTAAACCATAATTAATGCGTCAATGAAGTTTCAGGGTTCTAACTTAGACAAAAGGAGAGCAAAAGCACAGATACATAAATTCTATCTACAAAATGTAGTGTCTACTTCAGTCATGAATAATTCCACTGAAGTCATTGGAGAGTTTCTCCTGGAAAAACTATCATTATCTGCCACATACTTCAAAAATTAATTTCGGAAAAGACTATTACATTAACAATCTGATTTGCTGTCCAGCAGGTTGTGATATTTCCACAGCTTTATCATCTCTGAGTATCCAATCTTGACTTAATTCTGTGGGTTTAGTTCACATAGATAGTCCAACTTCATTCAAAATACAAAATTATTCTGTATAGGTATGAGTTACTAACTATCAAAGAGTTGTACAATTTAACTGCTTGAAAGCTTTTTGCAAGCTTCTAGCATTTACCTGGTTCAACCTCTCAGCACTCCCACTCAACAGCAAAAGGCATAGAAAAACCACATAGCCTAATCATACCTTCACCCTAGTAGCTCTAGCTTCCACCCCCACAGTTGGGTTTAGACTAGAAATTGTGGTCAAGGTTCAGCTGGGGCTAATTACCTGTAAGAATTTTGTTCTTTCCACAGCTGGTTCCTTAATCAACATCAGGTACAATTAACCTTTAGCTGCGTAATTTTGATTCAACATTTTACCAGGTTGTATCTTTTCATTCCACCCATAGCAGTAGTCTCTGGAAGACACAATGTAGAGGAGTATTGGAAACATCAGGAATGCAACACAGCACCTGGCACCATAAGGTGAGCAAAAGCAAGGTCAAGAAAATAAAAAGGAGCTTATCACTCCAGCACGTAGAGCAAGTCATTTACCAGCAGTCAGGGCAACATCAGGAAACTGAAAAAATACAAACCATAGGATGGGAATTCAGGACCACAATTAAACAAGACAGTTACAAAGTCAAAGTCAAGGCTTTGGTAACGCAGCCTAGAGACATAATAAAAAGCAAGAGATAATAAAATCCCCTTATATGAGGTCTTAGTAAGGCAACCTACCAACCAAAGTACTGACCTAGCCCCTAGCTGACTGGCTTGTGGAAACCACTCGGAGGTAACTGCAGGCTCGCCAAAGCCTCAATTCTGCAACCAGTTCAGATTAATATGAATACCTTAATACTGTCCTGGTTCCCTAGTTTGACTGACTCTTCTTCCTATTAGCCAGCCCTGGCCATTGCATTTATACTGTAATTTCACGTAGCCTCAGGCAGGGTCCCCTCTGGAAGCAAGAGTTGATTCTTTCCTATTTATTCTCCCACTGACACCTACTGTACTGAAAAACAGCTTTAGTGTGAGTGTATATTTTTTTCTGCCAGTGATCTGAACTCCTACAGAAAGTTTGATCCTTTGTGTGTATTTCTTTCCTGCACCTGATGATTTCAGAATATTTTACTTAACAGAGCAAGTAGATGCTTCAGAAAGAATTGTCACATGAAAACAAATGTTCAGACAAAAGAAAGAGAACAGTTCAAACTTCCTAATAATTTTTGATCAATGACTTGAATTTGCCATCTGCATAAACAAATCCTACTTCTAATACTATGAGCTAATACACCCTGCGGTTATGTTTGGCATTACAAATCTTAAAAGAATACATTTATGAGGATTTTTTTTTTTTAGTTGGCTAAATTAGTACATTATTATTTACTAAAATCCCAGTTTTGTACATGGGCTGGGTGCAGGAGCCCAGGTCTTGGCAGAGGGGGGCTGCAGGGGTGGCCTCTGTAAGGAGAGGCTGGGGCTGCCCTGTGCTTGACACAGCCAGTTCCAGCCACCTCTGCAATGGACTCACTGCAGGACATGGCTGAGCCCATCAGCCCCAGGTGGGACACCTGGGGAAAACATATGTAAGTAAGGGCAGAAAATGCCACATGGTGAGAGGAGGAGAGAACAAAAAGAGTGAGAAACAACCATGCAAACCCCAAGGTCAGAGAAGGAGGGGTACAAGGTGCCAGAGCAGAAATTCCCCTCCAGCCTGTGGAGAGGACCCCATGCCAGAGCAGGTGGATATTTCCTGAAGGAACTGTGGCCTCTGGAAAGACACACACTAGAGCAGGGAAAAAGTGTGAAGAGTGACAGGGAGGAGCTGTTACGGGCTGACTACAGTCCCCATTCCCCTGTGCTGTTCCAGGGGTGGGATAAGCAGGGGGGGTGGGAAGAGAGACTGAGAATGGAGACATGAACATAAGCCTGCGAGAGGGGGAGGAAAGATGGTATTTTAATGTTTATCTTTGATTATCACCACCCAAACCTATTTTAATTGGCAAAAAATTAAATTAATTTTCCCCGTCAGGTCTGTTTTGTCTATGACAGTAACTGGTAAGTGATGTCCGTGCCTGTATCTCAACCCACAAGCTTTCTCATCGTATTTTCTCCTCCTGTCCTGTTGAGGAGGGGGAGTGAGCAGCTGGGTGGGAGTTTGGCCTTTAGCCAAGGCCAAACCCACCAGGTACTGAGTTCCCTTTCATGAACCAGAAAAATAAATAACTTATTGTGACTACTAAATTAAGGCTTCACCCACATCCATGTTCTAGACTCATCTTGCTAGAAAACTCTGCCCAAAGTAATATTTTCATGCTTTTTGTCAAGAAATAAATAAAATAAGAAGGTTATCAGTTCTATTCCTTAACTATGAGAAAGCTAATAATATCTTCGTATTTATCTCTTGCTGAGTCTAAGATCAATGGATTATTTCAGTTTCACTCAGTCTAAAATGTATAAGCAAAGTTCCTTTGAACTGTAGGGGGCTGCATTTCTCAATATTGCCTAAAGTTACTTTAGAAAAAAAAGTGTTTGAAGTTGCTTGGGATTGGATCCACAGGGTGTGCTGTCTGTTAATGAAAGCATATTCTTCAGCAGCATACATTACCTTACTGAATGCTTATTTCTAACATTTTGCATGAGTTATGATAATATTTTCCAGCAATAAAAAAAAAAAAAAGAATTGTCTTGTTCCCTAGATTTATTTAGTTTAAGACACTTACCATTAAAGAAAGCATAGCTGCAAGTATACGATACTGATTTCTGTTATGAATCTTCCGTCACGTATTTGGAAGATTTCTGTTATCAAGACAAGAAAGAGACCTGCTACCTGTATTGCTGAAGTATGCTAATTTGACAGAAGTAGTATGTCCCTGATTAGCAGCTAAATCAGTTTTTCCTTTAAGGCTCTCAAGTTTCCTTCATAAATTTATACAATTTATAAAATCTCAAAATAAAAATATCTATGTTAGATAATGTTTAAGTTCACTGAACAATTCTACCATGAGTTGCATTATGATATTTTTTCAACATAATTCAGCAGTGAAAACTGTAAATAAAGAACTGAATTATTATAGATGTAACTCCCCCTGTTTTATTCTTTTTTTTTTTTTTCCATCTTAAGAAATGGTTTCTTTTGTCAGATACTCTTATTTTCTTGATTCTAGTAAAGAGCTAATATCCTGAAGGAACATGAATATTTTCTGAAAATTGAGATATCTAGCCATTAGGATAATATAAACACATATTTAAGGAAACAAAAAAAATACTATAGCAAAAGTTGCCATTTTAACAGTGGCAGATTTAGATTTTAGCAAAGCATTCCCAATCCTCAGTAATAACTATGTGCCTTCCCATTTTGGAAAATAATGATGTTCTTAAATTTAGAAGTCATATACAAATTTTTATCAAGTATAATTCATTTCCATTTGAGGACCACCTAGAGCACTAATACAGACAAGAACAGTTCCAGTTTTTAGACTGTGCTGGCCATTACAGTAGCAGAACACAGGCAAATGAAGTACATACTTGTTAACATCTGAAATGCAAACATGCATGCCTATTCTGGAAATGTAACACAATTCAGGAGGAAAAAACAAGTTTGGTATTATAGATCTTAATTCCAACTTCATTTTTATGAAATGGGATTCAAATTCTACATTACTTACACTTTTCCGTTCCCTAAATCTTCCTTTATGCAGCTGTTTTGTCATATTTTTATTTAGTTGTCTTTCGATAACTATGAAGCAAAAAGGATATCAGTATATACAGTACTGATATTTTTTATCTATTGGTAAAAAAACCCTATTATTTACCTAATGGACAAAGCTTTAAAAAGATCAGTTAGAGTGAAAAATTCAGTCTTGTGAAGTTACTTATGATAGGTCTCATTTTAACTCCATAAGCTTCAATAAAGCTCATTGAAGACCTCTAGAAATGATTAATGATGAAAAAAATTATGATGTTGGAAAGTCGTACCTGAGACAATAATCTTTAAGGCATACTTACAGGCACATAAGTAGCAGGGGATCTAAACATATGGTGAGGCTAACGAAATAATGAAAGGATATCTAGAGCTATCTATGGCAATGACAGCAAGGGCTGCATCCACATGGCTCATAATCACACTTTAATATTGAGGACATCAGTATGCAAATTTTAAGTGTCCTACCATCTTGTGGGACCCTCAAGCCCAGCTAAACAACAAATGCTTACTATTCACAACATGGAAAAAGTTAATAACAGAGGAGAAGACGTAATGGGTCACTGAGTCTAATATTTTAATTATCACTGCATCACTGAATTGTTTTGTAACCTGTATTCAAGTTGAATTTTCTTACACATATTACTCCGCTCCTGTAGAATTCCTGTTTCAAAACCTCATTCTTCCTTATTACATTTCCAGCCTGAATACAGTCATCTGTAGTTTATGCCATTTTGTTCTGACAGGTTTTTTGTTCTAACAACTCTTTCCCATGTTTAGAGTTAGTCTTTCTTTCTATCTACTTCACAGGTTTACAGAAAACACTCAACTTCTCCTTCAGCTAGTGTTTAGCTAGCTCTTCAGCCTTGGTTAAATCCACCATTGCTTAAATCTTCATAAACAGGCTAAGTCCCTCTGCCTTGTAGCAATTACTACCTCCCACTTCAGAAAGGGTAGTCTGACTTGTTCAAGTGAAGTCTAACCACTGCCTTGCACAATGGGATTAATACTTTCCCTTATAAACTAAAAAAAAAATTAGGTGATATCTCCAGATATACTAAGATCGTCTTTCCACTTGTTTGCAGCTGTTTCTTTATAATAGGAAAGCTTATCCATCCCTCAGTATTTCAAAGACTGTTGGGTTTTGTGTCATTCAGTTCTTTCAGTATCATATTCTGAAGGCCTCCATAATGCAGCACTGCCAAGCTATTTTCTATAGACCAGCATCTACCTTTCTTGCTCTGGAACCAGGAGAATCTATTTAAAATAACTGCTTGAGTTACTACTTCATAATACCTTCTAAAAGACTGACACACATCCAAGAATATCCAGCCTCTTGATGATTAAAACACTGCACCACAGTGTGAGTTCTGGGTTCAAGCTCTTGCTTCAAACCTATTGGAGGGAGAATCAAAACAAGTGTTTTGCATCCTAAAAAGGCATACGAATTGATGAGAGAATGGGTAAAAAGTGATCTTACAACCAGGTCCTGAAATACTGACTTCTTTGTTACTTTTATGGCTGTTTTCAGACCTCAGGAATGCCTCCCAAGATAGCTAGAAAAAATCCTAAGTCTAAGTAGTTACCGTATGACTTGAAACTATGCAATTTTAAGACTTAGTGACTGGGTACAGATGCACAAGACAACCTTCAGCTATATTCATACTATAGGACTTACAAGGGTATATCAGTCTAGAATCTGAAATATATCCTATTGGTTTCACATTGCATACATTTTCTTACCTTGCTGGTTTTCACAAAAACAAAACCAAGGTTTTCAGGCAGGAAAAATGGCACCATAAAATGATGTTGCCTCAGTGGATGAGCAGGAGACCAGAGCGGGAGTGATGACACCATGAGGGAGATCTGACCTGCATTATATACATATGTGGTGGGTTAACCCTGGCTGAATGGCAGGTGCCCACCAAAGCTGCTCTATCACTCCTCCTCCTCAGCTGGACAGGGGAGAGAAAATATAACTAAAGGCTCGTGGGTCGAGATAAGGACAGGGAGAGATCACTCACCAATTACCGTCATGAGCAAAATAGACTCAACCTGGGGAAATTAATTTAATTTATTGCCAATCAAATCAGAGTAGGGTAATGAGAAATAAAAAAACAAATCTTAAAACACCTTCCCCTCACCCCTCCCTTCTTCCTAGGCTCAACTTTACTCCTGATTTTCTCTACCTCCTCCCCTGCCAGTGGCACAGGGGGACAGAGAATGGGGGTTGCAGTCAGTTCATCACACGTTGTCTCTGCCGCTCCTTCCTCCTCAGGAGTTCAACTCCTCACACTCTTCTCCTGCTCCAGCCTGGGGTCCCTCCCACAGGAGACAGTCCTCCACAAAATTCTCCAACGGGATCCTTCCCACAGGCTGCAGTTCTTCACACACTGCTCCAATATGGGTCATTTCCACGGGGTGCAGTCCTTCAGGAACAGACTGCTCCAGCATGGGTCCCCCACAGGGTCACAAGTCCTGCCAGCAAACCTGCTCCAGCATGGGCTCCTCTTTCCATGGTGCCACAGGTCCTGCCAGGAGCCTGCTTCAGCGCGGGCTTCCCACAGGGTCACAGCCTCCTTCAGGCGCATCCACCTGCTCTGGCGTGGGGTCCTCCACGGGCTGCAGGTCGATATCTGCTCCACCATGGACCTCCATGGGCTGCAGGGGGACAACCTAACTCACCATGGTCTTCACCACAGGCTGCAGGGGAATCTCTGCTCAGGTGCCTGGAGCACCTCCTCCCCCTCCTTCTCATTCTCCCTTCTGGCTGCTGTTGTTGCACAGCAATTTTTTTCCCCTTCTTAAACATGTCACAAAGGCGCTACCACCATTGCTGATGGGCTCAGCCTTGGCCAGCAGCGGGTCCGTCTTGGAGCCAGCTGGCATTGGCTCTGTCGGACATAGGGGAAGCTTCTAGCAGCTTCTCATAGAAGCCACCCCTGTAGCACTCCCCGCTACCAAAACCTTGCTACGCAAACCCAATACAACATAATCTTAAATTCTGAGGAGGTTTGGGCATCTACAAGACTATACAACAACTCTGTGTATTTTGAGAGTATCACTGTTAGCTATGTGAGGAGGACATACTGAGCTAAAGAAAACACCACAGAAATGTTCAACATAACAGCGACAGTGCTAGCTCCAGACCTAAAAGCAGTGTAAGCATTCAGTATTACATCTGATTTGGCAATGCTAAAGTGGAAGACCTCACTAGGATTATTGAAACTTGTCCACAAACTCAGGCACCGTAGCAATAAGCATCTTCATTGTTTTTTCATTGCTGTATTTCCAAACTGTGCACCACAAATCATAAAATGATGACCTGAACCTATTACCTAGAATGTATCAGATGCCTGAGAGATTCAAATATCAGTCTGAACATACACGAATACTTCCATGTCAGATCTTGTTTTTACTATAGGCAGTCTTGAGTATTGCAGAATACATACTTTTAAATTAAATTGTACATGAAGGGAGAAAAATATCTTTCCTAGCTTCAGCTGGTGACTAGTAAAAGCCCTGAAGCATAGGGTTAATATAAAACCAGTGAAAAAAAAATATATCCTCATCTTTCTGTTTTTGATCCCCCATGGAGATACAACATGTGAAATACCCAAGCACTCACGACAGAGGCATAATTTTCCATTTCTGCAGTCCTGCCCATAAAAACACAAAGCCTTTCCCTAAAACAATTAAGGTTGCTTGCCCTACTATTTTAATTGACAGACTATTCCAGATCTTCATTATTTGGGTGATTATTTTTCTAATTTTCAGTTCAGGTTGACTTGATTTTTAACAATGTGATCCTGTACTAACATATCCTTTTAGTTCCTCTGATATTTAGGTACTTATAACATGATATCAAACCTTTGTCTGATATCTTAGGAAAGCAAGACTTTTTGATCTCTTTTCCTAAATTAGCCAGAATGATAATACCACTTTCTTCTCTGTACTAAAAATACTTTGTCCATGGTACTCCAGAATCTTCTTAGTCTTTTGGTAGCAAGAGCAAATATTATATAAGATGTGTCTCTGTGAAAATGCTTAATCTGGTTTAACTGGTTTAATGGTTTAATTTCCAGATTAAACCAGTATCTTTGTGTAGTGCTCACTGAATTATGTACATATACCAGCTTGGACCTGCAATAGCTTAGGTATCTTTACAGTGTGTTCCGTTATGAAGTACAGACACATCCTAAACTTTTCTAGATTTAAACTGATATTCCCCTCACATCAAGTCTAAATTAGAGCATCTACACCTTTAATACAACTGACAAATTTTGAAGTTTTTACAAAAATATCAGATTCTTTCACTTTTCCATGACTCTTCTATTTTGAAATCAGTGGACTTCTAATTTCAATGTGGTTTTAAACACTGGTTACTGCTCTGATGAAATGTTGTGTCTGTCCTTGGTTCTTAATTCCTCATCTTTCTTCAGCTGTGTTTTCTCATGTCTTTTCTTTTCCTATCTCCTCTCATAATTCTTGTTCTAGTATTTTTGGTGTTCCTAGTAGTTTTTTTAAAAACAATATTAAGTAAACGCAACAATCAACATGCGACAACTATTTAGTATTTTTTAACACCTTGATAAAAGTAAGGATTGAATAGCCATCTATGGGGCTGCTCATCTATTTGCCCTTCCACCTATCTATCTTAATTTGTAAAGAAAAAAGACAGCAGGAAAAAAAATGTTATATTAGAGGTGAGATTGCTTTTGTTTCTAGAGCTCAGTCATGTGGGATGAATTAAAAAAAAATAAAGTGACCCTATCCAGTATGAAGAAAAAAAACAAAACCACAGAATCCAGTTCTGCTCAGCTGACTCTCATAATAGTGTGTCAGCAAAATAAAACTTAATTAAGATAAAAAATGTATTCAGTCGGTACTACCATTACTAAATAAACTAAACAAACTGCAATTCTTCTTATGGTCTCAGAGAAAAAAACAGTAGAATTTAGTGGCACCTTTGTCACTTTTTTATAATCAGTTTTCAAAATATAAAATTCAATGTTTGAATTCCTTATAGTGATTAACATACTCATACTGATTTTCTGCTTCTTCCCTGCAGATACACTACAGCAATGAGTCTATTATTGTTCATTTGACTAACTGCACATCCAGCTATTACAGATCACTTTGAAGCTTTTTAAAGTATGAGAGAGAACATTCTTTTAAAGTACTTTCAGTGCCTGCCAATTTGATAAATACACGCTTTTACTATCATAAATACAGGCAAGGTTTAGAAAGAAACCTTTAGAAAGAAAACCTGTTGCTACTTTTTTGCAATTTTTTGACAGTTTTACTCAAGATATATTTGACAGAGTGTGACTGAGGGATGTTATACAGCTAATGGTTCCTAGAGAAATAATATTTACTAACCTTAAATACTCTCTAGAAAATACAAGTTCATGATTTTTAAGAATGAGATAGAATATCTCTTTACTTTCTGTAGAATAAAAATTGATTATACAGCTTAGGTATTCTCTAGCATAAATCAGATTATACCCTCATTTACACTTACTTAAACTCAACTTTGATTAAAGTTATATGTGTGCTTCCTTTTTCCCAAATTATCTTTAGTTCTTTTTCATTCCTCAGTCATACCTTCATCTTGATATCAAATATGCTCCTCATACAAGGCCAATCTCAATTCCCTAGGTCTCAAGGGAGAAAATTAATTCAACGTTACATGTGTGTTTTCTCACTAAGGTTATTTGACTTTACCCTTTCACTACTTGCAATGTGTTTTGTTTTGGTTTGTTTTTTTTGTTAATGTGTTTTTGCTTCTGCACTTTTCTGGCTTTGCATTTGGTAGAAAGCTTTTGCAAAGCTTCTGTTTTGCATCTAGGTAGAGAGAAAGTAAAATCAAGAAATAAAATTACCTAGTTTCTACCAATGAAATTTGGGAATTTTTTTTTCCTGATATGAGAGGCAGACGAAGTATAAAGCAAAAGGTTTAGAAATACTTTATATTATATTGTTATACCAATTAGAACATAATCAAACTTTAAAAAAAATCATTATTTTTACCACTGAGGAACAGACCTCATTTGCCAAAAGTCAATTTGACAAATTTCCATTACCCTTTGCTGGAAAGATCTTTTATTCTCTCTTGCGGGTAAGATTGGTGTGAGGACAGTGATTTTGGAAAGTTCTAGCATCCCATTTGAAAGACCTGAGACTTTTTGTTGCATTTCTTAGCTGAAGATTCTGGCTGTTCTGAGTGAAAACAGGTAAATTCCTTATGGGTGGTACAAGTCACTGAAGGTCCAAGCTCTCTGTTACTGGCAAGTATTTGACATCCTCTCAGCCATGTGGTAACTGACCAAGAAAGTAGTTTTTAACATTTTTTTTTATTTATTTTCAGATTTCCATAAAAATGATAAAGACAAATTTTCTTCTTTTGCTTCCCTCACAGTATTTACATGACAAAAGGCTCTTTCCAAGTCCTTCATGTTCTACTGGGTAAATTGTGAAATTTCATGACTGTTCAAATGTGTAGTTAATTATAGATAAAAATGGCTTAAAAGGAGTTTTCCTGATTTACAGTCAAACAATTCCTTGACAGATATTTTGTTTACTTATACTACCTCCAAATGGGAAATAAACACCTTTTAAAAATAAATAAATAAAATCACATCTAACCTAAAATTTACAAAAGCCTAGTAATTGTAGTGTCATGACATAAGTTTGGTCCATAGCCCGCATGTGGTCTTTTGATATTGAAGTGCATAAAGTTAACAGATTAGAAGAAAGACTGCCTACTGTTTGGAGAGTCTTGAAAATATCTGTGCCTGGTAGGAAATGTGAGGGGCAAAGTGTTCCTCTTCAGAATGACTTCTCTTGATTTAGTGTTTTAAAGTGTGAGCTTTAATTAAAAGAAAAAAAACCTTCAATGATTAATTGCCGTTGATACCTAAATATATTCTTACTTAGCAAATAACTGACTAAAAACAACTTTTAAAAACCACCTATTTCTTACATCATTCCAAGACATTGAATGCATGTCCCAGCAGGAACTGATGTTTTAATGATATAACATTGTACCTCCTATAAAGAAGACTAATGTCAGGAAGCATTGTAGGAAAAATAATTTATTAGGACTTGAAAAGCACAGTACCAATAGATTCAGATAAATCTGACTTCCACTTGGGTTTTTAAGGCAAGATTTATTTTCTACCAGATCAATTGAGCCTCTTTTAATCACTATTTTTGGCAAGACAAAATTAGAACCAAGCTTTTAAGGATACTGTGGTGCTATTTCCATTACCGTGTTCAGGTAATAGAGAATACACCTCCAATCCAGATTTGCAAATAAAGTGAAAATTCATTTAAAGTTATGTATTTGACATTTATATATAATATTAATAACTGTCCAGTTGCAATGGAATCTTCTTTGATTATTATTTCAATTTCACTTCAGCTTACAGCTGTCAACAGACACATATTATCTTTGTTTATCAAGCAGTTTAAACACTGAAAAACTTGATATGTCCATACTTACAATGAACAGACACCGAGTCAAAAATAATACGGAGGCTGCAAACTCTTCCTCTGATGTGCTCTGTGTGTTTGTTATCCAAATCTGCCTATTACTAGCACAACTGTAATCAATAAACCCCACAATTACAGGCTATCCCGCTTTTTGAACATAGCAGTATTTGAGCGACCATTGCCTTTCTGTAACAATATTTCTTGAGTTGTCTTTACAAGTCTTTTCCTTTCAGGTGCAATATTAAAATCCCACACAGTCCATGAATGAAAACAAATAAGTAGCTTTCTCTAAGGAAGACACTATTTAGGTAGACTAAAAGCAGCAGGTATACCTGTGTGTAAGTGAATTAGTAAAACTACACATTCAAGCCCTTTTTAATGGGTATCATTACAGAGACAGTGTGAAGGAGGGGAGAAGGGGGAGAGTCAGCATTGTTTTAAAAATTGCAGTCCACATGCAGTGTGTTCCATATGCAGCCTCACCAACAGAAAACAAAGGAATATAATAAGCGTCCTTGATCAGCAGGCAATGCTCCTTCTAATCTAGGGCAATGTTCAGCTTGCCTTATCCCCAAGTTATTAAACTGGCTTGGGTATCTGTGAGCTAGCTACCCTGCTATCAGTTCCGTCAGCCCATGACAGTCTATGAAGGCTCAATGAGTTAAGACTAGTATGTGCTCGTGCAGCTATCTTGAAGGCTTCCCACTGGCAATGCAGCAGAGGTTGGGGAGACAGGTTGATGCAGCAGAGCTCTACAGACTGAGACTGAGTTCAGGGTGTTGGAAGGCAGCATAGGAGGTTGGGGAGACAGGTTGATGCAGCAGAGCTCTACAGACTGAGACTGAGACTGAGTTCAGGGTGTTGGAAGGCAGCATAGGAAGTCTTAGAACACACCGTCTATTTTTATCATCCCTTCTAAGCATGTAATTCAAAGTTACAAACCTGAAGCAAAATTTGTGTAAGTGATACAGGAATGGGAACCTTCATTATGAATTATTAATTAATTACTAATTAATTATTAAGTAATGAATTACTAATTCATTTTCTTCTAAGCTGCAGATGCAATAAACTCAATCCAGTCTCAGAGTGATCTGCAGTATACAGTGGGGTCCAAACTTTTCTGAGCATCTCCTGTACCAGCTCCTACAGAAGCTCCTGTCATACCACATTATTCCCAAGATTTGTTTTGCTTGGATAGTTTCAAAGACCTGAATGTTGATATAGTTTCCATTCAGATTCTGATGGGGATGGAAGGAAAACTGTTGCCGAAAGTCTCACTGTGCTCCTTTTTTTCTCTTGTACTTTGTAGTGTATTACTGCACTTTGCTTTCCACGATAAAAAAGTTACGACCTAGTCAGCATATGGGCCAAAACAACAGTGCAGCCATTCTGTCATAGGACAGTGTTTTGGAGTTTTATTTGTGTTGATTTTGTTTGTTTGCTTGTTTGTTTCTTTGCTTAGTGATCTCTGTAAATAGAAAAAAAAACCTGACCTGAGAAAAAGGAGGAGGGAAAAAACTCACAGTGTCTTTTCGAATATTTTTTCCTAATGCTTTTTGTTGAACACAAACTAACCAGGAGGGGAAGGAAGAAACCACTGACCAACTGGGATGAATAACAGCTGGGGAAAGGAAAAAATCAAGATTTCAGTTACTAGTGTTCCAAAAACTCTACAGCACAGTTACAGAGGAGCCAATTGATTACAAGACCCTTCTTCAATCCATAGCGTTGGCATACGCTGCTAACATAAGGTCTTTAAGCCTAGGATCCAAATTCCCATGGAGATCATGCAGGATGCTGGTATATCTCAGCAAAACTGGTCCAATTTTACATGTCTGCTTATGTTGCCCTTACTCAGCAAATGTTAGCATTTTTGTTGTTAATCAAAATTCAGGATTTCATTCAAACACAGAGGACTGATGGGTGACAGAATGGAACACTCATAGCAAATAACCTAGGAAGAAAATGTGTGCAAAAGTTTTTTTGCCTAACATCTGCCTTCTTAAACATTTTTGACTTTCAAATTGTCTACTTTGTGACTGGGAGCATAATTTCTGCATGTAGACATACTCAACCTATCTTCAGTCATTCCTCCTCAGGTACTGATAGCTCTGAAGACACGGCAGTGTTCAATTCAGCCAGAGCACATAGGGTGTACTTCCACCTCTTCTGATGAAGCTCTGGAGCTGCAGCTGAAACTAACTGATGAAAGATGGCTTGTGTATATTTAGCCACATTGCATTGCACCTTTGGATTACAAGGCAGGCAGAGCTTTAACACCTCTTAGATCATCAGGCACTGCTTAGTATGCAGTCATAAGAGCTACCTCCAGATTGTACTTGATAGGACAGCCCTAAGAATGATTTGTAAATCTTTCTAGAGGTTTCACTGGGTCCAACACTTAGGGTCCATACTGCCACTTATAGGCCATTTGAAATCAGGTTCATGTCAGGCTGTCCACAAAACATATCTGCCTTCATGGCACCCTTGTTACCAGGGGTCCTTGCTGGAGGTGCAATAGGATAGCTGACAGGTGAGCCTCTCCTCAAGGCAGACAATCATGCCCTTACAACACACACTAATCTTGAGGCTCAGACAAGTTTATCTCTAGGAAGCACTGATGGTGATACCTCGGTGGGAGCTCTGAAGAGCGTCTCCATAAGACGTGACAGAACAGGCAGTTTTTCTGGTCTGGAGGCTTTTCTATTGCCACCATGTGTCTCCTGAACCTCAAGAACACATTGTATTGTGGGGAAACGGAGGATTATTTATGAAGGTACTTGAAAGAGAGATGTAAGTAGTAGTAGCACCTGTGACCACCAGGTCTCTGGTTCTGTATGGGCTTCTACAGAAACAAAGAAATAAGCAGAAAAGCTAGATAACAAATATATTATTAAGAGAAATATTTATTTGACCAAGCAGCTCCCAGAAAAGTGCAAAGTGTTTGGTTTTTTTTTTTTTTTAATGAGGTAATGCAAACTGATAGCTAGAGACACTTACTCTATGACAGCTTTAGTCTTTTTAAATACAGATCTAGTTCTACTTCAAGACTGCTTTTCTACTTCAATGCTGAATAAAGTATGAGCACAGGATACACAGTATTCAGTTCATTTTATCTTTGGAACTAAACATATGGGTTTTTTTCTACTGATCTTTATCACCCAGATTTGGGAGAAGAGCAACATGTAGTTCAATGTGTAGAATGATGATCCACAGAAAACATGGACTGATACTGTATGATGAATAGTTGTTACATAAGTTACAGGTCAACCTTTGACAGCCACTTGTTAATGCCAGGTTATTTCAGGTCAGTTACAGAAAAGCAGACTTCATTTTAAAGAAAGAATAGCCTAGTTAACCAAGCTGAAAGTAGAAAATGAAGCACTGTTTGTTATGACCTTTCTAAACAGCCCTTCCAACGTACTCCAGTGGACACTGTGTGCATTGTATTAACTAGCGCAAAATAACAGGTATCAAAATGCTCCAAAACATGGATTGTTTTCAGAAGTTAAGCTAAACATTACAAAGTACATGCAAAATCAGAGCAGGAGCTGACATGTAAGTGAGATGTTGGACCAGCCATATGAAAGTCCTATGACTACAGTGTTATTATCTTTTTCATCAGCCATAGAGATGTGTTAGACTAATGGAAATGGAAGCCTTTATTCAAGATCAAATGACTTTTAGTCTCAACTGTATTGAAAAAAAAGGTAAAAGAATGACTTCAAACAGTCAATAGGTAACTACTTCTTGCTTATCATGCATAAAAATCTGTTCAACAAATGTTGTAATTATGTGCAGCACAAAAGACAGTGAAAGACCCACATGCTTAAGACAAAAGTATGTTTCCTTTTAAAGAAAAATTCAAGGCTGAGACACCCATTTCAGCTAGAGATTCCTGAAGAGTGCATATGCCCCTGGCCCAATGGTTGCTGTTAGAGGTGAATGCTGTTCTTCAAATATTTAACTGCATTCTCCAACTTTTTAAGTAGCATAAGACAGTCTTACACTGGTACTTAACATACTTAAAAAGAAAAGGAACTACAAACCATTCATGCCCAGAGATTATCTTGTCATGAGTTCCGAAAGCAGACACAAAATTATTCATATAACTAATATATTCATATAAGTAGCACATAAGATGAGACATGGTATGCTGAAAAAATAAATCCTTCTTCTTCACTTACCAACACAGAATTAAGATTTGTTTTCCATTGTTCATAGCATTTAGCTGAGATTTATTATGTAGAATTAACATAGCCAGCAATCAAATATTCTTGCTTCTTAAAAGGTGTTTGAAACAAACATATACACAGCCTAGTTTTAGTAACAGAAGTGTTTTGTAAAGCACAGACTCCAGTCTGTAAAGTGTGACATTCTAGAGGAATGGGTTAAAACCGATTAATTTATACACAGACACTGATGTATCTTGTTTCTGAAATAAATATAGTGGAACCTAAATAACAAATACATTACCTGGCGAATTCCACTGTACCAGCTGCCTGCTCCCCACATTGTGTCTCCAACCTCCTCCAGTGTTTGCTTGACCATGGCACTGTTGACAGCCTGACAGCAAACAAGACTGGCCTCTTTTCAGAAGGCAAATTGGCTGCGTTCCCACAGCAAACAATGGTGGCCATTTTCATAAGTGGTTCATAAGGGTTGGGTTTTTTTCCGGTAGCAAGTCTTTCTTTGCTGGCACAAAAAACTTGAGTTATGATAAGCAACAGCTCCCTAGTTAGCTATGTTTTGATTTAAGAAATAATGCTATGAGCCTTCTCTCTCACAAGTTTTGTACAGACATGTATTTTAAAAAATACATACAAAAATGTAAGGAAAATGCTAAGTACATAAAAAACATGTAAAATTTGACAGTGAAAGGCTCCTACTTTTAAGGAAAATCAGTAATTTGTGCTTAATTTTAAAGGATGATGATTCAAGAATCAGACTTATCCATGCAGTTATAACAAGAGCTTACTTAATATAAACAATTGGGGGGGGGGGGGGGCTGTATCATATCAGACAGTACAAACAGATGAGCACCTGTGTAACTTGACTATTTGAGATGGAAGTATCTGAGAGCTAAGTGTTAATACAATGGACTGTTAACATAGTAAAGAATGTAAAGTGCTATTTAGAATCCCTATTTCTTTTAAAAGCACAGAGAAAAGTGGGACATCTTTCAACAATTGAATGTATTCAAAAAGGTTAACTTCAAATATTTGGTGGCAAAAACTTTGTTACAATGAATTTGCACTCTGAACACATACATTAACTACTGAGCTTTCTGCCAGTCAAAGAAAACATTCCTCATATTTATGCTTCTGAAGCTGTCACAGCTTATCAGAAGGCAAATTTACAGTAAAATAACCTAAAGCAATAAATTCCTCCCAAGCTTTAGACATCTTGGCAGTTTATAGAGTCAGCACAGATGACAGAGTAATGAGCTTTTAAGAACTTAATCTGAGAGGGGGGGAGATTCATCATTTATCAGAGTTTTGAGTGTGATTCTTCACTGATATCTCTTTTCTGATTAATAAATTTGCACTGTTATATTAAAGAGTAAGAAAAAGGTTTGTGTCTTCTTTGCTTTTCCTTGTATTGCAGTAAGACATTGATTCATTGATTACACTGGAACAAAACCTGCTCATGAATTATCTAGTAAAAATTACAGAGTAAGGAGGGTAAGGTACCCACCAGCTCATACATTTCCCCACTCTGACAGGTAAACTGTCCTCACAGTTATTTAACTGTGTTATTATGGCCCCCTTTTCTATATAATATCTCAGAATTTCTTTATTGAGAAGAAATAGGAGATGAAGCTAAAGAGATTTTGTTTACAAAGAAAGTTAATGAGTTTATCTCCAGAAGCAAAGGAGCTCTTGGGATCACTAAGAAGTCAAGGCAAGCAGCAGCAGTGGTCCTTTACTCCAGGAAGCCCTGTGAAACTCTTGTACTGCAGCAGTTCTCCAAGTCTCCCATTCCGTTTGATGTCAAATGAACACTGCAAAAGTCGTTACCCAGCTCTACAATCCTGTGTCATTTAACGACAGGATAGCAATGTCTGTTCTGATGATTCAGATGCTGTTGACCAAAAAGCAACAGGCTGAGGAGGAACAACAGAGCAGAAAGGGTTTTCTCAGAAAGTGAAAGAACCATGGAAATTATCTGCATCTTATTAAAAATAGGGGGTAGATTCAGTATGCCGTATATAATGTTTTCCAACATCTACTTGCTACATCCATATGGTGAGGTGGGACAGTACTAATGAGAAAGACAAACCCTCATCCTGCTTTGAACAGTGAAGGTATGCAGTGTATTCCACCATTATTTTTTTTCTTTCTTTTCCATAATCTTACAGATATTATTTTAATTTAAATATTGGTTAACAAGTTGTCCTCTGAAACATAAAAATAAAAAGGAAAAAGAAGAGCAACATTTGTGTTTTTAATATGCATGATATAAAATATTAATTAGTTTGAAAGTTAAAGCTACTTCACAGACTAAGATGTTTAATCTAAAATATTCATATTTTTATTTTGAATAAACAGTCATCTCTGTTCACCATTGGGAACCTTGTTATTCTGAGAAAAAGTGGACAAGAATACTGGAAGTTAAAGACTTGGTGTACAGGAGAGCAGGTCAAAATCCAGCATGTTTGGAACAGGGCTTTGTGCCATGTAGCTCTTGCAATACGCTGGCTGGATTACAAGGAGCAAGGGGAATCTAGTTTTTTGCCTTCTTGTCTTCTACTTACAATTTTCAGTATTTGGAAAAAGAAGCATGCCTCCAGTCTGCTTCTAGAATAAAGCTCACAATATAACAATTTCATAACTTTATTTTGTGTTCATCAGCTCTTTTTCATTACGTGTTCATAGATTGTGCAATGTCTTTTTGGGCAGTACTGATCTTGAATGTACAAATGTTATTTGCTGCATTCAGGAACTGCCTGAGCATGTGCGTGGTTGGTTGGATTCCTGTGTGATCACAGCAGATAGGAACTGTAAATACCAGCTGCCTGAAGTACTCTACCTGAAGTCTTCTTAGAGAGCCAATACAGAAGATACTGTAGAGAAGAAAAGAAAAGCCACAGTAATGATAACATGTGAGGCATCTCTGTTTCTCAAAGACCAATGAGCAACACAAAGAACAGCACGGAAAAGTAGCGTTAGCACCCTTCATTTGGAGGCTAAAATAGTGCAATAATCCTACCCACAGCCTGGGATCCCAAGTTCAGACTCCATACCACAGTCTGATAAACATCTACAGGGAGACCTTATAGTTCTTTATCTGTCATGGAAATCCAATTTTTTGTTAAATAAACAGAAGATTTTTAATGTTCTTTAAATGCAAGTGAGTGTCAAATACTTTATATTAGGAAGTTGTCACGTGGTTGAAGTCTTAAAGCTATTTCTTGCTCTAGTAATTATAAGAAGCTTATGTAAATTTTTATTATATTTAACATTTTTATGTCATTCAACTCCATCTGTTCCCATAAGTTACCAGGTAACTCTGTTTCAGAAGAAAGGGTATATATTCAGTGACTACCAACTAACATCATCTCCAGCCTAGGATAAAATTTTCTTTCTCAATGGTTTAAATTGCCAACAGAACTCTTATTTAAACAAATATACAATGGTAATATAGAATAATCAAATACTTCATAGTTCATCAGAATTATAAATTGCTTTACCAAGCCATAAAATAAACTTCAGTAAACTGTCCATAAAATTAAGTTCTGACACACTAAAAAATAATCTGTAACATGACAGGAACAAAATTCATATTATCTAGCTGTTCCTGCCTGTCAGCCTAGGGTGTAGAGCATAAATCCAAGTAACACAAGGTAATCAACACCAGGACGATGTGTCTGGCAGCAGTGAATACCTGGTGTGTTAAATCAGTTTTCGGATTAAAAGACAGGTGTTTTGTGGAAGACTTAGTTAAGGCTAGAAATGTTTCTCATTGATTACATATACTGCTTGCCTTTGGATTTCTCCCTTTTCAAATATATGAAAATGTAGTTTTTCCCTTGATGATCCATTTCCAGGCTTGTCCTCTTTCCTCTCTGATGTACATCAAGAAGACAGCAGTAACTTGCACTTTCAGGGCACCTTAACTCTGAATGGGATCAATTGATCTTTGCAACTATCTTATTTAATATAATAAACATTTAGAGTGCAGTTTTCCCAGTTCTCTTTCCATGTATACTATTTTGGGTACACAGGACCTTGCAGAAATACACACTGATAACAATAATTATGTGCTTCAGTATTAATTAGGTTGGATAGAATAGGCACCACCACTGACAGATAAATAAGGTCAAGTTAATTTTAAGTTAGCTATTTAACTCTACTCAATCTAATATCAATGCCCTCTACTTTCTACACATCTCCTGGGGAAATAGTTGTGATGGTTTACTTTATTTTAGCACTCAAACCCATTTTGCTATTAATTTCATCAGTTGATAAACTTAATTTTCCACAGAAATTTAAGATTTTTGTTTCCCCATTTCACTGGATGAAACTATCTATTCTGTAAATCAGATGAATGTTCAGCCTGAATGCTCTTCAGCCTTGAATCACTTCAAGATTTTGTGACACAAAAAAAGCACTATATTTAAATAAAGCTTGAAAAAATGTCCAGGACCTTTATTTTAGTTTTATGAAACTGGCCATCCTTTAAACCTACACGCACCTGAAAGATACTGTCATGAGGCAGTATGGTCTATATTTTGACATTGTTCCTTAGTAAACGAATGAATAATAAAGCAAGGGATAACAGACAAAGTACTGATTTAAATGTTAGTTATTACAAAGACTAATAAAAAGTTAAACGTCATGCAATTAACCCACATTATTAACAGTCACATTTTTTGTATTATATGATAAAATAAATGTCAATAGAAGGCTCAGGCACATTAATTAAGACTTGTTAATACCCTATGGCCAAGTATGAAATCGCCTGTATAATCTGCACATCCCAAACATGTCCTTCATACTATGAGATGTCTGCATAAAATAGAGGTGAAAAGGTCAGGGTGATAGTCCAATTTAGGAGGAAGAAATTCACATACAAAAGACAAAGACAAAACCCTTTTGTTGCAAACTAATTTTCTTTTTAAAGAAGGTGCATATCTGTGTCTGAAGTTACTAATGAGAGTTTTGGTCATTAGATGCAACTCTGAGGAAGGTACATGACTGCACAGTAAACACACTGAAATAGTTCAAGAGATGTGATAAATGCAATTTTATTATGACTCTGATTTATCGTAAAGATAGCATCACAACATACATGACAGTATTGATGTCCTCTCAATAGATGTGTTCAGCTGCAAAATCACAGCATGAGTTGTATTTACATTAATAGAAATTGACATTATAGTAATTGGCAGTATAAACCTCTGTATCTACACATATCACACTCTTGCCCTCCATTCCAATCTGATGCTGGCTTAGTCCAGTAAGACATCCTGTTTTCTTCTCCTGCATATATATTATCCTGCACTTTTGCTGCCACATCAGACGTGCTCTTCTCCAGCTCCAGGAATCAGCTTTTGCACACAAACACCACTGCATATCCCTTCAGATTCCCAGCATCATCCATCCACCATTGGGTAACGAAACAGTCAAATTTCTACTGTTAATTTTGTAGTTGTCCGGTCTCACAGGAACCCTCAGCATCTTACTGGACCAAAGAGAATCTCTCTCCAGTTAAGACAATTCAAACATAATCATCTCATGAAGCTTATTTTCAAAGTACACTCTTGGATGCTTCTAGCTCTGCTTGAAACAATGCTACTATCTCCCTAGAAACCGATGAAGAGCACTCCACCTCTGGCACTACAACAAACACACATATGTTGGCTACACCACGGTCTGCACAAGGAAGGCTGCTGCTTTTATTCTTTCAGGAACCTCACATCTTCAGCATTTGCTTTCCACAGATCCCAAGCACTGAAACAACATGTACACCATTAAGTAATATTCTTGACTTGTCTCTCCAGTCCATTTGGGGGGGTGGGGGGGGAAGAAAAGAAAGAAAGAGCAGCAATAGCTGTTTCCACTGCAAGTGCAGAAGGAATAGATCACATATCCTAGACACTAAAATAACCGCTTGTCCAGGGCTGAGTTTTGTTTGGTTTCTGTCTTATAAGGGGAAAATGTGGGGGAAAACTTCCAATTGTTTAATGGAAAGACAGAAGATTTAACATGTAACTGTGTAGGAGTTTCAGCACTGAGACATTTGGTAATGATCATGGCAGTGATGAATCAGTGGGAGGAAATGTGAGTGAGAAACAAAAATTCATGATAAATTCTGCTGTCAAGGCAGTTATTACAATTAATAATCATATACAATTCTTGTTAAGCATTCATGTTTTAGGTAGCTTTAAAACAAAAAAAAACCACACCAACAACAAAATCACCAAAAAACCCACATTCCCTTATTTTTTTAAAAAATATTTCAGTAGCCATTTTAGATTTGTATATCTCCAGAAGAAAACTAGTAAGGGAGAGTATTTCCCAGCCCTGGTATGTTTACTATGTAGAATATCTGACAGAGCTTCAATGACAGAATAGGGGTTTTATTAAATTGACTTCCTAGCTGTCCCTTGATCCCTTTCTTTCTTCCAGGATATAAGATTTTGTAAATGGCAGGTTTTAATCCAATATGGTCCAGGTTTTCAATTGAAATTGCTACATATTACATACACCTTAATATCACAGTTTCTTTGTGCCATTAATATAAGATTTGTGATCCCATGGCCCAGCTGTATAATGAATGAACATTTGTGTATTTTAAATGTATTTTAACAGATTTTTGCAGCATCAGCTGCCCTTTTCTCCCCTCTGCTTCTCAGTGTTCTTCCTTTACTGCTGTCCAGCGCAGAATCCAAATGAAACAACAGCCTCTGCTCATTCTGAATCTCACCCTATAACATACACACTGCCTCTGATATTCAGCAGACCACCTAGTTTTGCTTAGAAAACTACACACAAATTTAATCTAGTTTCGTTAGTGTTTTTATTGCTTAAAAGCAACTGTTTAATGCATTCAAGATAAAAAGCACCATCTTTATGAAACCAATTCAGCCTTCTCATAATGTAACAGCACACTACTACAGATATTCTTATGAGTAAGGTTGCGAAGTATTAGTTAAATAACTAATTTCCAGAAGGCTGTACCAAAAACTTATTACTGTGGGGACATTTGTTTGTTCTGACTGAGCATGAATTAACCTTTGAGTTGTGATGGCACGTAAGGAGAAAAAAAAAAATTAATCCTATAGCCCAAACATTTAATATGCAGTCTGGGAAGCATCCTGTCTCTAATTAATATGAAAATAAATATTTTAGCTGATTTTTGATCCTGTAGGTACATTTCAATTTTAATATATTTCAGTCGAACTCTTTTCCTTTACCCTTCAGACCCATATTGTGAGTTAATTTCTTTTGTATATTCAATACTAGACAAGAAATCACTGCAGCTAGTTTTAAATAAGGCTGCATAAAAGAAAAGATAAATGGTTTTAGACAGCCATACTGCTTTGTGAAGTACTGAACCGTGCTATGGGTTGACATATCTTTAAAACTGCTGCTAAATCACGAAGGCTCAAAAGTCAGAACAGATTACTGAAATATTCTTCAATGGTTCTTTGACACCATTTTTACTTGAGCCATTAGGATATACTGCAACATAAGGAGACATTCAGAAGTGGGTTTTGACATGAAATACATTACTGCTTGTCACAGTATGCAATGGAGATCATAGTATATATAGACTTTTTGTATATTGCATGATAGATAATGGCTTCTTTGAAAACCTTTTATGATGTACTACATTAACCTATAAAGTAAAATACAGCTATGTGCATTTTGAAAGTTATTACATACTTCATTAATAAATTATTAAATACTTTGAACTATTGAGATGATGACATGTGTAGCTTTCTATCTAATTTTATAATAATAGGGTATATAATTTCTTTGTTTTCTGATTAAGTAACTTCAAAGTGTCTGCAAAATATTATTGTTTATTCATTACAATCCTCTGCTATTAGCTATTTCTGAATTTTCAGTAACCACTCTATATTCTACTTTGTGACCTGTGCACATCTGCTTGCTGTTTTACAGTTTACTAAACTAATTACTATTTAAGTCAGCCCTGGTCCATATCCTCACATTCAATGCCTTGAGCCACTGCAACACTTCAGAAGAATCACGTTTTCCTTCCTGGTTACCAGTTGCTGCCTAAACAAGCACTCCGTTCTCATTTCTTGGGAGTGGGGTGTAGATAATTTCCTAACCTGACAAGATGCGACAGGCCAGTATACATACCTGCTCCTTTCTTCCTTTGATTCCATGTATCATCAAACACAGCAGCCTACAGAGGTTAAAATCTAAACTACGCTTCTGCTTAGTCATTTAAGCTAGATTTGACAGAATTGAGTCACATATGTACAATCATACAATCTACAACCATAAAATCTACAAGTAGGAGAAAACTTTCTCCAGCAGCCATACTCAATCCTTAGATATCCCTACATTAGGTGTAATGTACATTCTGCTGTTCGGCTGCAAGAACACATGCCTTGCAACACAGACCAGTCACAGATATCCCTGGTTATATCCGAATTATCTAGAGCTGATTGGCCTTCCAATGCAAAGGCTCATTAGTCAAGTGTTTTCTCTTAAACAGAAAGGGTAACAGCTGACATTTGTCTACTTTTTCCTTCTTGAAACCATTAGATCTTCTTCCTCTATCTGCAGAATAACTTTCATAAAGTTTGTGGGAACGTAGTATTTCAGGCTTCTCTTTCTATAGCTGAAATCGGCAACTGAATACCAACAAACATGAACATAGACCAAATGGAGGGCTGATGATGCAATTATAACACATCATTGCTTTAGAAAACAAGCTAAATCTCCTTCACCTTAGTCCTTTTTCCCTTGGAAAGCCACCGGGAAAAAAAAACAACTATTGCCGGCTATGACTAAATATTTTTTTATTATTATTATTGTTAAAATGCATTTCACATAGCTTAAGGAAAAAAACAAAATAAAACAAAAAACCCCATAAATTTCCCTTTCCCAAATGTGTAGTATCATAACCACAGACATTATCTCTAATCATCCACTTTTATAACCTTATGTATATGGAAAAAATACGCTTCCACTTAGTATATAAGTTCCTGGGTTTAGAAACACACTATAATTAGTTAGAGAAGGACAGAGCTGTAACTGACAAAGTACGCTTTTTAAGTGATCATAAATATAGGTAAAAATCTTATTTTGGTTTCACCCCCATAGTGCAGTTGAGGATATTTACTTAACAGCAAAAGATAATGGAAGCCATCACTTTTAATCTTAGCAGAAATTTAATTTATGATGATGAAATGCTAATAACAACTCATTGACTTCAAACACGTGATAGACCCAAGCAAGTCTATTTAAATCCTATTTTGGCAGAGATTTTTTTGATGCTAAACACCAATTAAACACCAATAGGATTGGAGCATTTTACAGTTTGCAACTCCTTTGAAAATCCCAACTGCTCTCACAGTACATAACGTATGATGTACTACAGGAAGTGTAAATTTAAGATTTAATTCTTTCAGATGGTGATTTAATGGGAATTGAATGGGCAAATATACTTCAAAGGAAAATTTTAGTTTACTTCACTCCTCAGAAGAAAGGAGAGGTATCTTATACAGAGGATGAATTAATACCAAGTGCAATGTGTGAGGGAACTTCACTGAAGAAAGTGATGTTGAAAAGGAATTTCCAGGGGAGAACAAGGATTGATTGAGTCACTCGCCAAAGCACTTGCTGTACCTTCAAGTATTCCAGATACCCTCCAGGCAAATAGCACAACCCTCAGCTGTTATTCCAGAAGGGCACACATCTTCTGCCAGCCCTGCGGGAACGTTTCAAATCATCTGCTGTGATAGTACATAGGGGAAGGAGCTGCTGCCATTGACTGGCATCTTTGACAAAAGTCAGCTGGGACAAGAACCTCAGCCAAGAGAAGTGAGCAAAGAGGGACAGGTGGAGCTGCAGCCACACTGAGGGTGGAGGACTGGAATAATGCTCTTGCTCCACATCCAGATCTGCAAATTTAGAATAGGTTCAGTGCTCTGGGTGCTGGTGAGGACAACCAAGACCTGTCAGGGGATTTATCAGAGCTGACTGAGCCCAAATCTTTTGTCTAACCAAAAGGGAAGAAGCAAGTAATAGTTACTGGAGACTCTCTCCTGTGGGGACTAAGGCACCAGTCTGGTGGCTTGACCCAAACTGGTATCGCAGGTTCGTTGTTTGGCCCGGGCTAAGATCCAGGATGCTGCAGAGGGAGTGCCAAGGCTTGTCTGGCTCCTTGATGTATTGCTTTTCCATGTAAGCACCACTGATACTGCTGGGGGTAATGCAAAACGTATTGAGAACACGGCGAAACTCTGAGGGCAAGGGTAAAAGGCATGATGGGGCCCACATTGTGTCTCCTTGAGCCTTCACTGAGGGGGAAAGACTATAGTAGAAGTGGTCTCATCTAGCAGGTCAACAACTGTCTGTGCATGCCTGGTATCGCAGTCAGGGCTTTGACTGTGGGATCCTCTCTGTACCCTTGCAGCAAACAAGACCAACAGCATCTTAGGCTGTATTAGTAAGGGCATACCCAGCAGGTGTAGGGCTGGACCGTCCCCTCTATTCAGTAGCTTTGAGATTGCATCTAGAATACTATATCCAGTTTTGGGTATCCCAGAACAAGAAGGATGTCAACATCTTGGCATGAGTTTAACAGCAGGCCACCAAGATAGCTGGAGGCTGGAGAATATGACATGTGGAGAGAGGCTGAGAGAAATGAGCCTGTTCAGTTTCTAGAAGAGAAGCAGTGGGAAAGATCTATTGCTGTCTACAACTACCTGATCAGAGGACACAGAGATGATGGAGCTACACTCTCCTCAAAGGTGCACAGTAGTAGGATGAGAGGCAATGTGCACAAGTTGGAACATGAGAAATTCTGATTAGATATTAGGAAAACATTTTTTTATGGTGGTGAATTACTGGAACACATTGCCCAGAGTGTTTGTGGAATCTCTGTCCCTGGAGACTGGGTTATGCACAGCCTTGAGCAACCTCATCTAATTAGACCTACTCTGAGCAGAGGGTTGGACTTCTGGAGGGTCTTTCCAACCTCCATGATTCTAAATGAATAATGATGGGCACCAGTCCTGCACCCCAAAAATGGCCACTTTCCCTATTGGTTATTAAAGGAATCTCAGAAGACTTGCTCGGATGCTTTTATTATCGATACCTCCTATAAAGTTAGATGAATCCCAACCCCAATTTCTATTTTGCTGCTGTTTGAACTGCATAGGAATTAAGGCACTTGAAAGCCTTAGCAGCTTTGATATCTTATAAGCTCAAATCTTATTGAAAATAATTTCTGAGACATAAAGCTCCTTTTTACAGTCCTCCCAATATTTCTAATGTACAATCATTTTTTACCAAATCACTGTACAAATTATTATTAACCATTTCAGTAATGAAAGAGAAAGACAGCTTTCTTTCACCCTAGCCTTAAGAATAGTTACACCCCAATACCTATAAGGTTGTGTCACTTCCTCACTAGAAACGGTTACATAACTAATTCCTCTTAAAGAAAAACACCTTTGTGTTAAAGCCCTCGCTGGAATGCTTAAATTCTCATTCTATGCACTTGTCTTTTAATACCTATTCACATGAATAAAATCACTGATTCAGTTAACTTTTTTGAGGTAGCGACTTATTACTGTGTTGAAATTCTTTACTAGCAGTATGGTTACTTTATGTAATACCCCTCACAATACCCTTTTGAGATTTTTGACATTGGTACTATTCCTCGAAGGTGCTTTAAGTACAGAATAACACAAAGAAAAATGTGAGAACAACATAAGACAAACAGAGGCAGAGGCTTTTTCCTAAAAGCAAAATAAAAATCTCTTGAGAATTGAACTGACATTTACAGGAACATAAATTTTGGCAGTATTACCTCTGAGTAAAACTGTCCAACCTCCTATTATAAAAATCAGTTTTCACTTACATATTGCAGCCGTCTTTTAACTATATAGTATTATAATATTTCATGCTGTGTATCTGCCTCAGACTAAATTTCATTGGATTTTTCTAAATTTCTATCAAAAAAATTTAAGACCCTAAAATGACTGGTTTAGAGGATGACACTGTTGATGACTAAATAAACCAGAAGAATCCCATCTCTAATTGCTGTTTTGTCACTGAAACCAGTAAGAATGTAGGTGTCTATTCCTCACAGGAATTTAAGATCTGGTTCTATGTGATGTAAAATCTCAAGGACTAATGAAAGTCCCTACTGTAACCACTTCCAGAAATGAAGCTAATAAAAAAACCAACTGTTCCACTATAGTAAAAAATTTGGTAGAGGAGAAGAGACTGCATTTGAGATGTGTTTTTCCAACTTGTAAGCATAAGCCTAAATCTGGCCTCATTAAAAGCTTTTTTGTACAAGATATGAAGAGCACTCTTTATTTGGCAAAAAAATTAATGCTAATATTTTCTTCTCAGCATTTCTTATCACCCAGCTAGCCAGACTGCACATGCTTTATCATCCCAGAGCCCACAAGCGTGCTCCAAACCAGGATCACAAGATGAAGTCAAGAGTTTCCTTACAAAATCCATTCACAGGTGGGGCCTGATTGCACGTGGTCACTGCAGGAAAGTGACCCTGTCACCATACTTTCTCTAGAAGCCAGTAGCAGGAACAAGGGAAGAGAGCTGAAAAGAGACACTGATAGGAAATTGTGACAAAGAGAGTAAGACAACTGGAAAGTAGGAGTGAATTAAAGACTGAGTCAGAAGACTTGATCTAAAAATCAAGAGGTTGAACTAAGATAGATGAAAGAGACAAAGGTGAGCATGAAGAACTGGAGAAGAAGGCTCACCAGTGATGCTGAAACACAAAGCCAGGAAAGACATGAGCTGCCTCCATGGAAACTGCAGGCAACAGCCTCTAAACATTAGCGACAGAGCAAGGCCAGACCAACTGGACAAGGAGCCCAGAGTTAAGTGGAACAGGCTGTTTACAGAGAGTATGAAGTACTACAGATTCTGAGAGTGAGCCCATCAGTAGGTAAGAACAAAAGAATCCAGACTAGGAAAAGGCCGGGGAAAAGGAACCTGAGCAGGTAGAAAGAATTAGGCTATCCGGAAAAAAGATGGTGGAGTCTTTTGCCAAGAAATCCCATTTTAAAGATGTCTACTAGTGATGCATTCTTCTTTTACTGGGTGCCTATCTTTTATATATAGAGGACTACCTACTATTAAGTGTTCTGAAGAACAATATGCTTATCACCTCAGATTGGTCACTCATAATTACTGCATACATTAATCCTGAAATATCTCACAAATTGGTTACACAAAATATTTGTATATTTTTATCTTTAGTATCTCTGAGTTTCAATTCACACTCTCTAAGAACTGGTTTAAAACACAACACACCTCAGTCTAATAGAAGTATTAATTCACTAAGACTGGTGAAAATGTTATTGTGAGGCATAACACCCCCACCCCCAATTACTAATTCTTTATTCAAAGTGGTGTTTGAATATCAGGAAAACTGAAGAAAAAACAGTGTTGAACAGCTGCTCAAGTGAAATCCTTATATCATATGTATGGTATCAGACAGGCAGCCTGAGGAAAAATATAGTCCATAGCCATATAATCAAAATCTGTTTGATATTGTACAATGGATTTAAAAGAACACATTAAGGTTGTACAAGCAAACTTAATCCTGGCATGTTCTAAAGCTTTGAGTGCAGCTTTATCAATATTCTTTATATATTATATATGTGCGGAAGACATAAAAAAGACATCCATTTTATTTCATTTAGACTTGAGTCACTCCAGCTTTGGGCAAGGGTTCTATGCGTGATGCTTCCCATTATTCTACTTAAGCTAGAAGGTTTTCATGAAATATTTGCTTTGGATCTCAGTGAAATACATTTTCAAATTCTCTAACATTCTCCAGTCAAATAATTTGCTTTTATAGGCAAACAAAAGAAGCTAAGCTCCTTCTTGAAACTGTTCAGCATCTGTTATTTTCCTATTAGGAAACAGCCCCAAACCTTCACTATTTAGATTACCAGAAACTGTCTCTTGTTTTTCAGAATTAGTTTATTCTCAGTTATTTGTTGTGATGCTGACATTGTCTTTTTCTTCAACTAGCTTTCTCTCTTTCTCATGCTGAATTCCACTCTCTCTGTGTATTTATGGATAGCAACGTTATTCTTCTGAACCTTCATTTGGATAGATTCAATAAGTCAGGTTCCTTTAGACCCATCATAAAAGAGCCTCTCCATTCTGTAATCCTTATCCCTCATACCCATTGTTTGACAATTCTGTCTGAATAAATGTCTTTCAAACCTGGGTCTTGAGAATTGTAATAGTAAATATAAATATTATATTCTTGCTTTACAGTGGCACAGCTTCAATGAGAAGGAGAGACAATGTCCTCCCACAGGACAGCAGATTTTAACTTACTGTGGAAGACAATGTCTTGGGTCTGCAGGTTTCTCACAGTACAAGTGCTTTGCCCTTGCCACAAATCCCCTTCCCCTCACTCTGTACCCTGCCAGCTTTTCCATAAAGACCTGGGCAAAGAATAAACAGTTTTGAAAGAAGGTGGCTGCTACTATGCTTCATTTAGCACTCTGTGTCACAGGCCCAATACTATTTGTATGAGACAGATTTTTTCTGAGATCGTGGGCCAGATCAGGCCCATCAAAGGTCTGAGATAAAAAAAAAAAAAAGAAGAAAGAAAGAAAAAAGACAAACAAAAAAACCCTGAGTCCTAAATAGCAATCAGACCTCAGGAGAAAAAAGAACTTCCAAGAACTCCTCCTCCTTCTGCATGTGCTTAGAAGCAGCACTCTGAACATCCAGAGAGCATTACCATCAAATAGAGAGGTGCTCAACGAGCAGAGGTTGAGTGAGCATTTCTGAAGTGCAATTTTGGCACTTCAATTTTGCCTACTGTGAGTGATTGAGTTCCTTGTTAGTTGGAGCTGAATTCTGTATTTTTTCATGTTGCATCTCAAAAGCGTGGATATAGAATTTCGGCCCTGCAAGCAGAGCACATATGTGCTTTTCAACTTTGGGTAATTACTTAAGCTGTGGGATAGCTATGCTTGTTTTCAGAATGTTGTAAACTAGGCTTTGTACTATTGTCAAGGGAATTCAGTACGTGCCAACCTACAATCTTTTCTAAGTATCTGAAGTGGATTTGGGCCTTTTGTTTTGTTTTGTTTCTTTTTGGATTGGACAAATAATACAGATATTAATCTATTGGCAAGCTAGTCTGTTATGAGAAAAAGTCTAAAACTTGATTTGGTTTTTACAAACCTAAGTGCTTGACAAACCAAATGACAGTTCTGGAACCAGGAGCCAAAATACTGTTATCAGCCAGGTGGAAAAAAAACCTTTCAGAGACTATCTTCCACAGCTTATTGACTAGAAACTATCCGGTCTGACCTCACTGCTAAGGAGAAAAACACATACCAGCAGCAAAAGCATTAGATATAACCATCAAGACCACTATAAACATACACCTATATACAGACAGAGACACACATGGTTTTGTAACATCCTGCCAAAACATTCAAAGACGAGCTTGAATCACCATATTCACCAGCTCACAAGAGAGGGCAACAGATGATTTTTAAGACCTCTACTCAAACACCGTGCATAAAGGAATGTGAGCCAGATTACCTTTTATGCACCAACTGCTTTCATTCTCTTCAGTGATGCAAAAGCAGCTGCAAATTCAGTCTGATTAGCTGGTTAGCCGTCTTTACAGCTGCTCTGTGACACTAAGGTGCTGTAAAGCAGCTGGAACTTACTGAAAGTGAACGGGGCTTTGTACTTCCAGGAGTCACAACCAAGTTAATCAGTGACAGGTGATGTGTTTCCTTAAAAACAAAGAAAGAAAGAAAAAAGCAAATGCAAAATATAAATTGACACCAACATTCTAAGTAATTGTAACAAGATCCCCCTTTTCAAAAGGTATGTTTTAAATAAAAAAAGGGAAAAAAATGAGGGTTAACAAACAAGTTTTGTGTAATTCTGATGCTTGTAGTCCTCCAAACTAATGAAAAACATTTTCATCCACAACTATGGTCAGGGCTAACAAATAGATAACAATAAGTAAACCTGTAAGATTCTATGCTAATTTCAAAAAGAATGATGTGCAGAAATGTGTGGACTTAGGAAAATGTAATTACACCAATCCTTCATTAGGATGATGAATTCTCTGGTATAAAGGACTTGACTATCAAGCAATATTTATTCTCTTTTTGACTTTTTCAACAATTTACAGACAGTGCTTATAGAAACTGAGGGTTAAAAACCTTGCAATATTCCACCCATAGACAAATGTTACATGCTTTTTCTGATGCTAGGAAATCATTTGGTTACTCATTCCCTTTGCATGTGTATGCACATCTTCTGGTGCACATATAAGAAAATCAAATACATAATGGATTCATTAGCAGGATTTTGACCCAGATCTAACAACCACAATTTAATGCATTTTTTTTTACTCTAACAACTTAGGACCGTGCTATCGGATATGTATTCCTGTGTATTAGACACTACAAAAGTAGGCAACAAAGGGAAAAAGTAGCTGTGTATCAGTGTGATAAAATTTGACATCAGCAAGACAGAGAAGAAGCCACTAAATGTTGAAGCACTTGGGAACGTTTCACTAAAGCAGGAAAACGCACAATACAATGCACAGGATAAATAGCCTAGGTATTTGGTGTCAATTATTGCCATAAATTTGTGTATTCTTTATCCAGTCACATGTCTGGCATTGTTGCCTGATAGTCAGAAAAAAGGTTGATTCATCTGGAGCTCCCCAAACCTGTTCACATCATCAAGATGCTAGAAAAAACTTTGACTGATGAAGGACCTCATTGAATAAACATGCTGAAAAATCATGCAAAGTAGATTCCTTAAGTACCCTCAAGATGTGTGGAAACACAAGAAAGATAGAATTATACAGTTTCTTGGTGTCATACCTATCAGAGTAGATAATTTTAACTAGCCTAATAAGGTATACTTCCATTAGTCCCTTAGCAAATTACTTTGTACTACATTGCCGACAGAGATGTCAATTGGTAAGAGCATCCATGTAGTACAACATCACAGATGATGATATATCAGCTGTCTGCAGCAAGAAGCAATCATTGCGCAGTGATTAGAAAACAGAATAATGTCCCTGTTCATGATGGTGCCTCAGTCAGAAGGGATGACAACCATTAGTTGCTGTGCTGCTACAGGACATTTGGCAGTAATGACTGCAGAGAGCATCAGTAAGAAACCAGCTGCATGAATGAGTGGTTGTGTCAGCGCTTGATTTATTTTTTTTAAACACTCTTGCACGGCAGCACAGGAATGCCTAAAGAAACAAGTGTCAGGAGGAAGGGATGGTAGATAAGAAACCCAGAAACAAAATGAAGCACAGTCTTGAAGATATAAAGATCAAGACAAGCCAGATAGATAGGCAAAGGTCTCAAAGATGGAAAGGTCACTGAAGTGCAGAAGCCTAAAACTGGCAAGGAAGAAGTGCACTAACAGCTTATGGGAGAGTCACTGCCTTTTTTGAAGCCAATCAAAATCATTGCCAAACATCTGGCACCTGATGTTAAACTTTACCCAGTGACTGACTAATAACACATGGGTTTCTCCATCAGGGAATTGGTCATAAAAGACATAGTTGTCTTGGCAATATTCAAGTTTAAAGTAGACATGTCCATGAAATAAGCTCAAAAAAGAATAACCTGGGAAAAGGGACAATAGAAAAAAATAAACAGATAAACAAAGTCTGCAAGGCTGAGGACTCAGAAGCATACTGGTTGCTCCTGGTGGACATATTTTCCTACAGAATTATATACTGGGGATTCAAACTGTTTCTAAGTGACCCTGGCCTGGAGATGCTGTTTGTTTCCCAAACACAGCTGGACTGAATAGACACGACCTTTTCACCCTTGAGGCAAATAAAGCAGCTGATATTGGTTTTTTGTTTGTTTTGTTTTGTTTTCCTTTTACATTCTACATAATAAAAAACTACAGACTGCTCCCTTTCCAGAAATACTTTGCATTTTATTACACTCAGCCTATATGGTTCTTTTGAGACTGATACTGACTGTTTTTAAACTTCCTGTATGTGTGGTATTTTTCGACTTTTTTTTTTCTTGTTCTTTTTTTTTGCATTTTCATTTCCAAGGCACTCCCTTATTATTATCCAGCAAAGTCTAGTATTTCTGGTTAAAAGCAGTTTCTGACAAGATCCATTGCTGCCTTGGAGTCACTTCATGTGACTCTTCTGTAAATAAGTGGGCCAGCTGAAAAGATTAACAAAGTAATTTGGCAGACATTTGTTATGATCTGACAGGTATTGTGAGGAGTGCAAACAGTCTACTGGCTTAAAAGTACATAATGCCAATATATCACACTGAAAACCAAACAAAAACCCTCAACCTATTAAATACAATTATTGGTTGTTCTAAGAAGTCTAAATGGACAGGTCAGGCTTTCACTAATTTTGTGACTGACAATTATTCATTTTCTTATAATTACCTGAAGGCTGTATCTAAAGTGGATTGTTTTTTGAGTAATTGCTCTGGGGGAAAAAAATTCATGGTTAGAATGGGGAGATACTTCTTACATATCTTTTACATTGGTTCTGTCATTTATCTGGAGTACAGTACCTATGGTCACAATTCACAATCTGTACTACCCGAGTTATACATGAGATTGGGGAGACTTACTGATGAGGAAGAGCATCACTAGTATTTACGTAACTGTTCAGAAAGGTTTAAATAACACAAAATGTTCATTTAAACAGAATGTTAAGGCACTGGCAAATCCAAAGCATGCAAATACCACTTAATTTTTAATCACTGGTTGCTAAGTTTCATTTATGCCTGAGTGGCCATTGACTTAATTACAATATTATAAACTCATAAGTAGTCCTTGTTCAGAAAAGGCATTGGGACATGCCCTCAAGAATGTGTTGCTAAACATAAGATTGCTTAGCCTGTGAAGCCTCAGCAGAAAAGCCATTAATTTGTGAAAATGGGGCTCAGTTTGCAATTATTCTGTCTTTCTTGATAAAGGTGACTTCCTTGAGACTCCTCTATCTTCATAATGTGCCTCAATCCAGTCATTATAATAATGCATTTCCAAATTGAAAGGATGTTGAATTCTCAACTAAGCTCCTGGATTTGTAATCAAATACATTCTGATCCACTGGCTTAAGAGCATCTTGGTAGGATGCTGTGTAGATGAACTATGAAAAGGGAAAGTCTACTAATGGATGAAGCATGATTTAGATTTAATCATTTGTGAGCGTGGTATAAGTTTGGGAAAAAATGGCTCATTTGTTTTTTTGTGCTCAGGATATAATGTAATGTGTTAGTGTAGACATTTAAAACTGAAATTCTTCTGCATTACCTTTAAAGGAGAAAAGGACGAGCCCTGTGAAGAATGTCACAATGTAATCTCTAGCTGTTTTCCTACTGAAATATATTAATTTAAAATAGTGTGAATTACATTGCTAAACATACACTGGAACATTGTTTGAAGACACTATTTTGGCTGCAGCAAACTTGCTAATCTAGTTTTAAAGACTAGTAGAAACATATTTCTAGTTTCAGAAGGTAGCTTCACACTGCTCAGGCAAACCAGAGTCATTTACAATCAGATTTTCAACCAACTCTCTTTCTGCTTAGTATAAGACCATTCAAAACCTACTGAGCTCAGTTCACACTGGAACAAAACAAAGAGATGGATTTTCCACCTGTAACATAAAAAGAAAATTTTGTGAAGCATAAGTAATGAGAAATGGCATTATATGATTGCACTTGAGTAAGAAACAGCATGGGTAGCACATGGCTGGCATGTGTAAAACGTGAAAAGGAGTCAGCTGGTCTGTAAGCGTGAGTCAAAAACAAGACTAGGCTTTGTAACCCATTAGCAAACTAATATAATGACAGATAAAAAGTCAGAAAAGCTGAACTTTCATTTCAGTGCCTGAAAAATTTGATTCTGTGACTTTATTGTTTGCTAGCAGTATGCCATTATTGTGTTTTTCTCTTTTCCATTCTGCCCAATGAAACCTGAGTGTTAACTAAGTATTGAGTCAAATTCATGACTGATGAAACTAAGGACCAACATGACAAGGCAGAGCTTGGAAGGAAATCCTACAAAAAACATATTTAAGTTACAAAGTCAAGGCCCTCCAAACTTCATTTAAAAAGTCCATGATAAATCTTAAGTGTTCCTTTTTCTTGTGATATTCATGGTAGATACATAAAAAAAGTGGTAGATAAATTTTCTGTTACTGAATTTTAACATGTCAAACAGAAGATTTAAATTTAACCTCTAAACTAAGCAAACACAAGACTGTGTCTGCTAAGTTATGTGACAAAGCTCCTGGATACCCACAAAGACACCTAGAGAGACAACAGCAGGAGGGGGAGCCCTAATAATCCCCTGCCAGGTGACCCCCTGGCCCACCACAGGGGCCATCAGACCAGCAAAGGCCCAGAGGAGCACAGCAACACACAGTGGCAGGTAGGAACCCAAAGGAAGATCTCCTGAGGAACAACACCTTGTCCAGGCCCTTCCTCAGCCTGTCCCAGTAGAACTATTGGCCCCAGTCCAGGTGCGAAACCCATCCCATGAGCCATGGGGAGCAGCTCTCCAGTCACTTTTTGGACTAAGGGGAGTTGCTGCCTAGGGGTAGGATATATTACGGGGTGCAGGGCAAAAGCAGTTTGAGATCACACAGGACTTATGGGATATTTAGGGGAGGAACCAAAGACAGAACAAGGGAGGGGGTTAGGTGATTAGTGAAGAAACAAGAGTGGGGAAATACAGGAATAAGGGGATGAAAAGGCCTGGTGGCACATGTTAGCTGGTCAGTACACTTGCCTGGCCATGCCCTTCATGTGACCAGCACAGTCTGTCTTGTCTTCTTATCAAATTCCTTTCTAACTTTCCTTGGTGAGAGGTGTCTATGCTGTGAGCACATGTATGCGAGTATGGGGTGTGAGTGCAGCAACTGAGGTCAGACCTCAGTTGGGTGGGAGGGCCCCTGTGGTGCCAGCAACTGGAGCTAGTGTGGGTGTGTGATGGCTAATGAAGGTCAACCTGGATGACCTGGGAGCAAAGGGGGGTTGAGTGGGTCTCTAAGGGCAGCTCTGGGTGTGAAAGCACCTGCATATCTCTAGGGGCGAGAGCACAGTGGGGTCGGCCTTTGGGACCAGGGGAGTCCTGCCAGCTGGGTGTGTGAGGGTCTGTACCAGCAACTGGAGTAGGTCTCTGCCCTCAGGGGCTCATATGTCCAGGTGCCAGCACCTGGGAAGGCTGGGATCCCAGGCCCAGATAGTAGGCAGACTGAGCATCTGAGCCCAGCTCCTGCGGGGATCTACCTTGTACGTATGTATATATATATTCTCACTAGCAGACCTCCATCCTGCCCAGCCAGAGAGGCAAGTAGGATGAGGCCATTAGTGCTGTCTGCGTCCATGTGGGTGCTCTGAGAGTCTGTCTGTGATCTGTGTGGCCGGCCATATGTATCTGTATATATGTACTGTATATGTGTACTTTTGTGGGTGTGCTTGCTGGGAACACATCTTCAGCCTTGTTACTGGTTGGACCTCTCTCAGGTTGTTGGATCTGGCGTGATATGTTTTCCTCTATCAGCACCAACTGGTATGGTGTAGAAAAGGAATGGTTTCTGGAACATAGGCTAGCACAATCATAAGTATATATTGATTCAATATTCAAGACTTGTTGAATGTTATTTTATATTAGACAAAAATCAAAATGTCTGTGGTACATAATGACTATCTCACTATGATATTAATTCCATGAGAGAAACTATGTATGATGGAAACAACATACTTTACTTCTTGAGACAACAACACTGGAATATATACAACAACAAAGAAAACAACTGCTTGTTTATAGATATACTGTAAGGTGTATTTACAAGTTGATGTATACCACACTACTGTTTAGAGGAAGCATCCAAAGCAAATCTCAGCATGAAAATACATAAGTGCACTGGATAAATGTTTGCTTCCAAGTGATAATCACACCAATAAAAGTATCTTTCTATTTCTTTCATAGAATTAGAATAACTGAGATTTGCAGATGATAAAAATATCATTGATAAGAGAAGATATTTCAATTTTACAGACAGACAGCAGAAGAAATCTTTACATTAATTGAACTTGACAAAGTTTCTATCAGCATTCTTACATAAAGGCAGAGAGAGGGGGAAAACAGCTACTGAAAGGCTCCTTAAAAGAGCTTTTTAAAATCTCATTGAAAAAAGAAAAGCTACATAATTTATGTGAAAAATGTGAGGAAAGTTATCACAGATGAGAAAAAAAACCCAAAGACAATAGCAAGGAAACCCAAAGTAGTAGTTCTTTCCTTTTAAGTTATAAGTAATTCACATTCAAACAATAAAACTTGGCAACTGTTACGATCTTCAATATTTCCAAGTCAGTGACTAATAAGAAAAAAATATTTTTTGTTCTATTTTCTTCTATTTTTTGTCTTCTATTATTCTTCTTTTTCAGTCTTCTATAACGTTCTGATTTCTGTGCAGAGTCAAAACTTTTTACTACCTCTTATTAACTAATTTTGCTTCAGAGAACAAACTCTAGGTTAGGCAGGAGATCGTAACAGATAACAGTGAAAATATCCCTGTGAAAAACTGTTAGAGAGGAAGAGAACTAAACCCTTCAGAGCTGCTTCTTGAGTAGAAAGGTCTGAAACTGCCACAGATTGATGAAAGGGAATCCTGATACTGAATTATAATGTTTTTATAACAGCATTTCACTGAGGCACAACCAGTGTCTTGAAATACTGAAATGCAGCATGTGACTGTCCTTCAAGCTGTTTGTCTTTCACTATCTTATCCCCCGCAATGTGTCCCACGCATTTCTTACTCCCGAGGAGAAAGGCGAGCTTCCCTTCACCCACCCCTCTTGCCACCGGAAGCTTTGAGATGAATGAGGGGAGGTGGATGGTAGCAGCGCCGCCCTTTTGGTTCACATTCTCCACTGCATGAGCTTTTGTGTCAGACACTCCACAGTTAACTCCTGCAATAGCACTTTCCTTAGCCTTGTCTACTTTACCATTTTTAGAATGCTCTCCAAGTTTCCTCACCAACATCACAACTGAATACAGAGAAGTGGAATTATAGCTCCAAGGTTTTCTAAGAAATGGTAGGAAACTAGTTAACAGCATGAACAGCCACTGAAACAAAACTTGATCGGTATGCCATAAAGCTATGAATAGTTTTGATGACTGGAAGAGCAAGGGACATATTGGACATTTTTTATGATAACTGAAAATAAAATTGTAGCACCTATGATAAAAAGAGAAAATTCTACAACAAATATTTAAGCTAATCCATAAAATGCACTTGGTGAATCAGTTTGCCGCTGTTAGAAGGTATTGGAACATTAATTCAGGGATTAGGCAAAGAGGAGTTAAACCATGCAGTTTTCAATGAGATATGTACATGGCTGACATGTATTGACTAATCAGATTGCACCATTTCTGTAAGCTGTAAATGGCTTCCAAAATGAACACCAAAGAGGTTGTCAAATACTGATAAGTGGGGTTAGGCATCTTGTATTTCAAAATAACCTGCATATAAATGTTCCATTAAAACAAAGACGCAAGAGGGGGTGGGGGAAAGATGCTTCTCCTGCATAGGGTAATATAGCAGACTTTTAAGCACGAAAATGTTAAGGAAAAAAAGCACAGCAGTGTCTTGGCAACATTCTTAATTATAAGCCTAAACAACCATTCATTCAAACTGTCACCCTTATTAAAACAATAGTAAAATATCTTAACTGATGTGAATAAGCGAGAAACAAGATTGCTTTTATTTGCACCTCTATCTGTCCCATCTTGTCAAAAGGATTATCTACAAAGAAGTTAATGCTCGTCTTTCATTCTAAAACATGCAATCTTATTACAGTTAATACACAGAAACATCCTCGTAATAGCTTCTTAACACTGATGTGTCTGGTGATAACATTGGGCATCAGCTCCCTTGTATCTAAATACAGTGTTAGGTCCTTCAAGGAACTAGCCATCTGCTACTCTTGTTACATTTGAAATAAGACTTCTTGTAATACTGTATCACCAGAACCAAGAAATATGACGTCCAAATGAAACATTCATGGACCCGTCGCACTTTTATTCTGAGAAACCCTATTCCATTGCTGTCTACTGTATAATAATGGGCAAACACTTCAGAAGAAGAATGGCCATTTCAGGCTGGAAGATGATGCTGGCAGAAGAACCAGTGGGATTAATTTGGCCGTACCTTACTTTAGAGTGGAAATCAAAACAGACCTAGCTGCGCTTCCTGACTGGAAGTCCAGTTGTCCAAAGATTTGTCCCTTGACACCACCTGGATCATCAGGACTTGAAGCACAGGCAAAATTAATTGCATCACAATTAATGACACAAGTCCCTGCTCAGGGCACCAGGCGAATCCCCGTCCGGCCTCCCTCACCTCAACCTTCCCAGTTGCCCCTACACAACAGATACGGGGCCCTGGAACTTGAGGGACAGGCAAATGAGGAGGTAGAAGAAGGTCCACCCAGGGGGTTGCCCGAGGTGAGTCAGTCAGCCGCACACATTACAACTGCCTCTGCTAAGAAAAAAAAGAGGGTAATTGTGGTAGGTGATTCCCTTCTGAGAGGGACAGAGGGCCCAATATGCTGGCCAGACCCATCCCACAGGCAAGTCTGCTGCCTCCCTAGGGCCCAGGTTAAGGACATTACTAGGAAGCTCCCTGGTCTGGTACAGCCCTCCAATTACTGCCCGCTACTGGTTATACAGGCTGGCAGTGGGGAGGTTGCAGAGAGAAGTCCCGAAGGGATCAAAAGGGACTTCAGGGCGCTGGGGCGACTGGTGGAAGGATCAGGAGCACAGGTAGTGTTTTCCTCGATCCCTTCAGTGGCAGGGAGGAATACTAAAGGGAACAGGAAAACTCATCGGATCAACACGTGGCTCAGGGGCTGGTGCCATCGGTGGAATTTTGGCGGCTTTGATCACAGGGAGGTTTACACGGCACCAGGCCTGCTGGTGACGGACGGACTTCAGCTGTCTCACAGGGGGAAAAGGATTCTCGCGCATGAGTTGGCGGGGCTCATCGAGAGGGCTTTAAACTAGGTTCAAAGGGGGAAGGGGGTAAAACCAGGCTCAACAGAGAAGAGCCTAGGGGTGGCATGCCAATCTCGGGGGAGAAATCGGTAGCCCAGCTCAAGTGCATCTACACCAATGCAAGCAGCATGGGTGGCAAACAGGAGGAGCTGGAAGCCATTGTGCAGCGAGGTAGCTATGACTTAGTCGCCATCACGGAAACGTGGTGGGATGAGTCTCACGATTGGAGTGCTACAATGGATGGCTCTTCAGAAGGGACAGGCGAGGAAGGAGAGGCGGTGGAGTAACCCTGTATGTTAGGGAGTGCTTCGACTGTCAAGAGCTCAATGACAGTGATGATAAGGTGTTGTGGTTTAACCTGGCAGGCAGCCAAATACCACGCAGCTGCTCACTCACTCCCCCCACCCCCAGCGGGACGGGGAGAGAATCGGAAGGGTAAGAGTGAGAAAAACTCGTGGGTTGAGATAAAGACAGTTTAATAGAACAGGGAAAAAAAGGGAAAATAATAATGATAATGATAAAATATACAAAATGAGTGATGCACAATGGAATTGCTCACCACCCGCGCTGACCGATAACCAAGTAGCGATCGCTACTTCCTGGATCACGCCTACCGTTCATATACTGAGCATGACATCACATGGTATCGAATACCCCATCAGCCAGCTGGGCTGGCTGTCCTGATTATGTTCCCTCCCATCTTGTGTACCTAGCTCAGTCAGTAGGCACGGGAGCTGTCCTTGGACTAGGAGGGCACTTAGCAACAACTGAAAACATCTCTGTGTTATCAACATTCTCCTCATACTAAATCCAAAACACAGCCCTAGGAAGAAATTTAACCCTATCCAGCCGAAACCAGGACATAAGGTCTAGTGCTTGTGGATAAGGATGAGGGGGAAGGCCAACAAGGCAGATATCCTGCTGGGAGTCTCTTATAGACCACCTAACCACAGTGAGAAGGCAGACAAAATATTCTACCAGAGACTTGCAGAAGTCTCACAGTCACTAGCCCTTGTTCTTGTAGGGGACTTCAACTTTCCAGATGTCTGCTGGAAATACCACACGGCAGAGAGGAAACAGTCGAGGAGGTTCCTGGAGTGTGTGAAAGATATCTTCCTGACACAGCTGGTAAGCGAGGTGAGGTGCTTCGCTACAAGGGGAGGTGCCTCGCTTGACCTCCTGTTCACAAACAGAGAAGGACTGGTGGGAGATGTGGTGGTCGGAGGCTAGCTTGGGCTTAGCGATCATGAAATGATAGGATTCTTGATACTTAGTGAAGCAAGGAGGGGGGCCAGCAAAACCGCTACCATGGACTTCCGGAGGGCAGACTTTGGTCTGCTCAGGACACTGGTTGAGAGAGTCCCTTGGGAGACAGTCCTGAAGGGCAAAGGGGTCCAGGAAGGCTGGACATTCTTCAAGAAGGAAGTCTTAAAGGCACAGGAGCAGGCTGTCGCCGTGTACTGTAAGAAGAACGGGCGGGGAAGACGACCGGCCTGGCTGAATGGGGAGCTCTGGCTGGGACTAAAAAAAAAAAGGAGAGATTATCACTTGTGGAAGAAGGGGCAAGCAACTCAAGAAGAGTACAGGGTTCTCAATAGGTCATGCAGAGAGGAAATTAGAAAGGCAAAAGCCCAGCTGGAACTCAATCTGGCCACTGTTGTGTGAGACAACAAAAAATGTTTTTACAAATATATTAATGACAAAAAGAGAGCCAAGGAGAATCTCCATCCTTTATTGGATGCGGGGGGGGAATGTTGCCACCAAGGATGAGGATAAGGCTGAGGTACTTAATGCCTTCTTTGCCTAAGTCTTTAATAGTCAGAGCAGTTATCCTCGGGGTACTCAGCCCCCTGAGGTGGAAGACAGGGAGGGTGAGCAGGATAAAACCCCAATAATCCAATAAGAAGCAGTTAACGACCTGCTACACCACCTGGATGCTCACAAGTCTATGGGGCGGTCTATGGGATCCACCCGAGGGTACTGAGGGAGCTGGCGGAGGAGCTTGCCAAGCCACTCTCCATCATTTACCAGCAGGCCTGGTTAACAGGGGAGGTCCCAGACAACTGGAGGCTTGCCAATGTGATGCCCATCTATAAGAAGGGCCGGAAGGAGGATCCGGGGAACTACAGGCCGGTCAGCCTGACCTTGGTGCCAGGGAAAATTATGGAGCAGTTGGTTTTGAGGGTGCTCACGAGCCATGTCCGGGACAACCAGGGGATCAGGCCCAGCCAGCACGGGTTCATGGAAGGCAGGTCCTGCTTGACCAATCTGATCTCCTTCTATGACCAGGTGGCCCGCCTAATGGATGAGGGACAGGCTGTGGATGTGGTCTACCTGGACTTCAGTAAAGCCTTTGACACTGTCTCCCACAGCATTCTCCTAGAGAAGCTGGTGGCTCACAGCTCAGACAGGTGCACTCTTCGCTGGGTAAAGAACTGGCTGGATGGCCAAGCCTAGAGAGTTGAGATCAATGGAGTTAAATCCAGTTGGCGGCCGGTCACGGGCGGTGTTCCCCAGGGCTCAGTTTTGGGCCCAGTCTTGTTCAATATCTTTATGAACGATCTGGATGAGGGGATTGAGTGCTCCCTCAGTAAGTTTGCAGATGTCACCAAGCTGGGCGAGAGTGTTGATCTGCTCAAGGGTAGGAAGGACCTGGACAAGCTGGATCGATGGGCTGAGGCCAATTGTATGAGGTTCAACAAGGCCAAGTGCCGGGTCCTGCACTTGGGTCACAACAACCCCAGGCAATGCTACAGGCTTGGGGAAGAGTGGCTGGAAAGCTGCCCAGAGGAAAAGGACCCGGGGGTGCTGGTTGACAGCCGGCTGAACATGAGCTAGCAGTGTGCCCAGGTGGCCGAGAAGGCCAACGGCATCCTGGCCTGTATCAGAAATAGTGTGGCCAGCAGGAGCAGGGAGGTGATCGTGCCCCTGTACTCGGCACTGGTGAGGCCGCACCTCGAATCCTGTGTTCAGTTTTGGGCCCCTCACTACGAGAAGGACATGGAGGTGTTGGAGCGTGTCCAGAGAAAGGCAACGAAGCTGGTGAAGGGTCTGGAGCACAAGTCTTATGAGGAGCGGCTGAGGCAATTGGGGTTGTCTAGCCTGGAGAAGAGGAGACTGAGGGGAGACTTTATGGAGCTCTACAACTACCTGAAAGGAGGTTGTAGTGAGGTGGGTATTGGTCTCTTCTGCCAAGTAAGTGGCAATAGGATGAGAGGAAATGGCCTCAAGTTGCGCCAAGGGAGTTTTAGATTGGACATTAGGAAAAATGTCTTTACTGAACGAGTGGTCAGGCCTTGGAACAGGCTGCCCAGGGAAGTGGTTGAGTCATCATCCCTGGAAGTATTTAAAAGACGTGTAGATGAGGTGCTTAGGGACATGGTTTAGTGGGCATGGTGGTGTTGGGTTGATGGTTGGACTCGATGATCTTAGAGGTCTTTTCCAACCTTAATGATTCTATGATTCTATGATTCTAATGTTACACCTTATTAAGGTGAGTCTGGTAAAACTAATGATCCATATATCAGAAGAAATGTATAACAGGGACTCAATTGTACAGACTTAGACACAAGCAAAAATTATATTTAACCTATGGATATTTAACCTAACATTTCTGGCAGTTCTCCATTCTCTTCTTTCCCATCACATCCATAGTCTGATAGAAAATCTGATTAAACAGTACAACAAGGGTTCTTTTACATCACCTGTACCCTAAAGCAAGACTAATCATACCAAGATGATTTCTTACAAATGGTGATGTAGTATGTTCTTTGAAAATTTTGAAAAGGATACTGCAATCTTTAAATAATCTATTTGAACACTTAATAATCTCTGACATTTTGCTGAATGCTTAACTTAAGTCATCTTGCTGCAATTACTTCTGTCTTAAAGATTTGGAGAACTGATTACAGCCTTTGTCTTTAAAAATTCTTTAACTATTGGAAGACTGCCATCATATCTCCTCTGGATTTTTTTCTCCAGTTAGGACATTCCCTGTTCTTTACCATTTTCCCCACCAGCCGCATTTTCTAGACTTCTGACTACAATCAGAATAATTATACTGTCATCCTCTGAGATATATCTATTTGGCTATTTCCCAAAATGTGATGACCAAAATGGGATTGAGTACTTCTTAAGTCTTACAGTGTCAGACAGAAGAGAACTCTTTCTTGCACGTGACAAACAATACTCTTATTCATTCATCCTAGTATAATATCTTTTTTTTTTGATGATAGTATGACAGTGCTGAGAATTATGCAGCTTGTGACTCATGAAAGCACTGGATGCAGCTAATTATTCCTTTTTAAGTTTAGAGTTGCATTTAACACTGAATACATTTTAATCTTTCAGTATGGAAAGCATCAGCTTGCTTCCATAAAAGAAGTGAAGCCTCTAAGATCACGCTCCCTGTAAGTATGAGCTCACAGGTCCCTAGTAGTTATTTAATTTACTGACCATCATGAAGCAAATTTCGGAGAAGAGTAAAAATTTTAAAGATGTTTATGTTCTTACAAGTGTGATGTAAATATGTAGCTAAGTAGAAAAAAAAAAGAAGGTAGAAGTATTATAATTGCTGAAAATATTTTAGCATGATCTCTCATCACATTAGACATCATTGAATCTACCCACACCAGACATCGCCACCCTCCCATCCAAAATGCTCAACTGCAGAACTGCTTCAATGTTTTGAACAGCCAGACAAAATACATGAAAAAACAGATCCAGTTTGTTCTGGTACACGCCGATTTAATATTTACTTACAAAATTATGATTCTAATAATTTCGGTTTTCTTATGTTGAACTTTGTTGACACTGGTATGAATTGTTGTCAGAGATATGATTTCTAAATCTGGCTGGGATGGAGTTAATTCTCTTTACAAGTTTTCTTGCTTTTGCTCTTCCTATTCTCTCCCTCATCCTGCTGAGAGCTTAGCTGCCAATCAGGGTTATCTCACAGCACTACTACATTTATGAATCTTAAGTACTGTCTGGAGAACTTTATTCTTAAGATCTCAGGAACAATGAAATTCATTTTTGGTACCTGTCATAATGCAAATATTTCTGTTGCCAATCACATCTCTCTAACTTAAATGAATTTGCATTTTATTTATGTGTTATCTGCTGGCACTGTGCCGTTACTCCAAGGGCTATTTAATGTCTTCTCGTTAGACTTATTTTACAAAGTTTATTCTATGTTGGAAAGTTCTGTAGGATTCTATGTCATGTATAAGGGACACTATATAAATTTAATCCACAGATAATGGGAAATCAATGTTTGTATCATTAAGCTGAAGTTGTAAACACAGAACTTTAATAAGAATGTGAAATATATTGGGAGTTGAAACCATACAGGTGAATAAGGACATAAATACTTAGAGTTGGCTGCTGTATGTATGCTATTTTGTTAAGAAAGAAGGAATCTAAATGTTAATCTTTGCACCATTATTTTGTCCTCTCCTTTAAATAAACAAAATCCCTGGGAATCTTAAGAACACCATTATGCAGAATGCTGGAAACGAATAAAAAAACCCCAGAATACCTTGCAAATATTGAACTGTTATTAATCAAGCAGTTTCCCCCACCTTATAATGGGATATCGTTATGAGCTTACACTTTAAAATATAGAACTCCATTCCAAAAGAAGCCTAGCTCATTCCTGATACGAGCTAATGCAAAGTAGAGGACTTCTATTAACTATTTCTTGGGATGAATCTTTTCTAAGGCTAAAACTACATTACACAGAAAACCAGTAACAAAATACTGCAAGTATAATGTAGAAATATCAACTACTGGGAAATGAGATCTTTCTGGGTGAAGAATAATGCCCTTGCTAAGACAAAAGAGGGTAAAACATTTGCATTGAAATTATTTGTTGATTGATTTTGCCCTACGTTACTAAAAAAAGACCCTATGCAATGCAATATGTTACTGATACCAAATGGAAATAAAAGTATAAGGCAAAAAAATATTGGGGGCTATTTGATTATTTAACCATTTTATTTTCCTTCCCAGTATTATCAAAATGAACACAGTGATTCTGAGAGAATAGTGAGACGCAATGATTAAGGTCTGACTACATTATAGTACTATTAGTACAAGGCCCAATTCAAAAGAACCTTTTTTAAAAACTGCTCCATTGTACATCAGAATATGAAAATAATTTCTTCCTTCTGTAACTTGTGTTCACTGATACACCTTTAATACCTTTTTTCCCCCTAATTCCTCTATTAAAATACAGCTGTTCAGGTTTTACGACAAAAAAGTCAACATGTCTCTCAACAATGAATTTGAAATATGCCACTAGTAGTTAACTCAGAGTGCTGGTGTGTCAGCTAACATGACATTTAGTGCCATACACAATAAGATTTTTATAGGTCTGTAGCAACACTTTTTTTTTTCCATTTAAGTACATTTTAAATTAAACTCTTATCCATTTTCTTCATGTTTCCACTCACTGAAATAGTTGGCAAATTTGTTTTTAAAACTTCTATCCTTACACTATTGTAAAGCACTACTGTTTCCCTGATTTCCTCTAGCATATAATATAAAGAAATGACTCTGATACATGGCACTCTGTAAAAGCCCATTCAGCTACTCAAAGTCTTTCCCATTTGACAATTAGTCCTTAAAAACTACATCCTAACGAGAACTTAACTATATATTAAGTGATGCAGTGTGTGATTTTTAGGTACCTACATTCTTCATTCATCTAGTCTGCAGCATTAGGTGCACAGAATCCTAGGCAGGGATGCTGCTCACAGAGATACCCAACACCTCCCCCTTTATTCAGGAGTCAGAGCCTTTTCTTTAGCAATCATATTTAAAACCATTCCTTCTCACATGACAGTATCCAAAATGCACATAATCCAGTCCCAGAAAAAAACAATAGGTTTGGTCTAGTCTTCCTTGTTCATGCTGAATGCCTAGTGCTTTCTGCTGATAAGAAGACGTGTGTGTCCAGTAGAAACACTGGTAATATGTATTTAAACAGATTTAGGCCTTCTGAATCTAGTCCTTTTCACACAGTTACACAGCTTCAGAAAGGAAAAGTGCCCTTTGCCAGGCTTAATAACCAGGTTGTTTGGCTCTTTTCTAACAAGTAGGAAACATAAATTTAAAGTCTTGCTGCTGAAGCATAAGAATAAATAAGGATTTCTGTAAATACTTAAACTTAGATGTAAAGGCATGATCTTTTTTGAATAAGTGTGCTTTAACGAGTTTGGGAATCCATGCAAGCATATGTGAAAGCTTCCATACTAGTAAGTAGTATTTTGTACATCAGTACTATCAGCTTATACTAGTGTACAGTGTAGTATAGTATAGTGTAGTACAGTGTAGTGTAGTCTAGTCTAGCCTAGTCTAGCAATAGAATCAAATGTTCATTCTCTAGGAAAATATTAACTTAAAGAGAAAAGGCATCTACTGGCAAATTCTGTATTATTGGTTACGGGCAGCAGATATTTTTTTTTTCTGATACCCAGGGCAAATTAAGCACACAATGATGGTCTCTCACCTGTTTAGTTACAGGGGACTAACAGCTGTACTCACTGATCTAGCTAATGAAGGAAATGAGGAGGAAAAAAATTATGGTCTCAACTTTACCTGGACCGCTCACTGAAATACGCAGACAAATATTGTTGAAATTACTTATGGTCACTGCAGTTACATAATTTTGAAGCATATTTAATTAATTATAAAAGATTTAGTTTGGAGTCCAGAATTTTAGCAGGTGGAGCAAACTCAGCAGAACCACTTACTATAGGACAAGAATAAACTATATTTTCAGGAGAGCTTTGAATGGCACCAAAATTGGGGTGGTACAAATAGATAAGCACACACAGAAAATACATGCAAACAGGCATGTTCCAATCATGTGCAAAAATGGTTTCTCAACAAAAAGAAAGTTAATACCTTCTATTTCTCTGCCAGTTCCCACTTCAAGATTTCAAATTAATATCAAGTACTTCTCTTTACAACACCTGCCAGAGGCCTGGTAAATAAAATATTTTATTCCAATTTTCAGGCTAGGTGAAATGAGGGGCTTATATGGAAGAAGAGTAGAAGGCAAGAAATGCTAAATATTCACATAAGTAAAAACTATCTTGTTGAAAAACCGGAAGCAGAAGGGTTGATGATTCTAAGAATTAGCTCCTCTACTAATTGGTACTTTTTAATTTTTTTTTTTTATTTCAGTTGAAGAATCTAGTATGGCACCCTCAAAACCAAACAAATAGATGAACAAATAGATGTCTAGTGTAAGAAAGCCGTTTAGGATCTGTCTATAGTCAATGGAAAAGAATACTTCCATAGAGTAAATCACCCCATCCTAAGAGTTCGAGAGGTGATACTTCTTCCAAGGCAATTCATCCTACCTGACACTGACCAGTGACTGTCCAGGGCACTTGAACTAAAAGGTTAAACTAAGCATCTAACTTTTAGATATTTGAAGGTGGGTAAAATATATCCCGCTCTGAGGTTCTGTGGAAAAAATTATCTGTAGCAATTAGGAGAGTGACTAGCTGCTGTCAGTAAAGGTTTCTAGCTCAGGCTTTCTAATAAGCATTTCTGATAGGCAATCCATTTTCAGATGCATGAGTGACTGTTTAGAGGTGCTCTTTTCTTCTGTTAACTAATGGGGGTGCCTAGACAATTAGCTAAAAGTAAATGCCACTTTTGGGTGGCTAGATGCAGGCGAAAGGAATTCAATTTTAAGTGATCTTAGGACAATAAACCCTTTAAAACTCATGATTGTGTAATTATTAGAGGAGCTAAATTTCATAATATTCTCATTTCATCATGCTGGTTTTGAGTGTCATCACCATTCTTTGCATTATTTCTCTCTCGTTGAACATAATGGGAGGTAGATACTGGCTGAATCTGTCATTTTGTAGACATTACTATTTTGTTTTTTCTTCCAAACATGAAGTACCTTCTGGTTACTAGTGGGTGTCTGCATGTAGATTCTAGCGATACAAAACGCTCCTTTTTCTAGGACATATAGCAGAAAACTCAATCATTTTGCTCATACAGGCAGTGAAATTTCAAAAGCAGAGGACCTCTGGCCACAGTAAAGACACTCCAAGAGGTGATATCTCCAGTGGAGGTACTCCTACACCTCTCAAGATGTTGCTATTACCGTTGATGACCAGCAAGAGAAGACAGACCTGACAAAGTCCTAAAAAAATCTTATTACCTGGTACTGAAAAATATTTGCTTGTATTTGCCTTATTACAAAAAATATTTTATTATATGCCTATTGGAAATATGTGCTAAAGATAAAAATGTGCTTAAGAACACTTTAGAATAAGAATGCTTTTAAAATGAGGAATGTGACATCTTTTCTACATGTAAATGAATTTTACAAAGTTTGACTGTGAAGTTTAAAGGTGAGGAGTACAGTAAAGATGCTAAGGGGGACTAAGGGTAAGACTTAAAAATCCAATAAAGCAAGAACATGAAATATATGTTCTTATATCACCACTTAAAATGCATGTTTTTCCATTTATATCAATGGGAATTGCACAAGTTTTGTACAGACAGAAAAGTTTAACATAAACAATCCCATGAAAGCAAAGAGAGTAAAAGTTTTACTTGAAATAAAATTCCATCTTTAACACACTCCATTGTGTATAAGTTTAACAGCACAGATGGTATACAACTTTAAATCCTTTTTTTTCTAGTGTCATCTACAATAGTTAATTGAACTAAGGTTTTTTGTTTTTTTTTTTCGTAAACAACAGCATAAATGTCTACCTAGTGTCTCTGAATCAAAGTTTCAGTATAATCATGACAGCTGCCTTTTTCAGGACAAGTTTCATAGGTAATGTTTTTGGTAATTGAAAAAGGCAGCTGTCATGATTATACTGAAACTTTGATTCAGAGGCACAAGGTAGACATTTATGGCAATTACATTGTATGTATATATTTATATATGCACATTATATTTATGCTGTTGTTTAAAGTCTATTATTCCACAGCTCATTGGTTTACCAAAAAGAAAAAACAAAATCTTTTCCAGTTTTGCAAAGAACTTAAACTCTAAAGTATTAGTTGTCTACAGTTACTCCCAGCAGTTGAAGCAAGGCCTGATTTTTATTTTTAAAATATATCTATTGAGGGTTTTTGTGGTGGAATTTGGTATGGGTTACATTATAGTTCCACATCTGTGAAACAATGAGAAACTCTCTTATGTGCAATCAAATCCTGCTAACTCCCTCGCCTTACTCTGATCCTGGGTCAAAGACGTCCTAATCTTTCTATATTTTTAACGTAATAACAGAATGGATGTCTCATAAGTGTAAGAGACATCTTGAAGCATTTGAAGACAGTTTTATCCTCCCACTAAATAATGAAAAATCTTATTGATCATAAATTATTGATAGAGGCAGCTTCCCATACTATTACCTTCCTTTTCAAACTGAATTTTGAAGCTTATTACCAATATTTTGCTTCAGGGATTTTCAGGGAGGTCATTCAAGGAGTTTAATACACATATATGATGTGAGTATACTTAACTACATCCTAAAACAGAAAAAAAACCAAGAAAACATATGGCTTCTCCAGCTGAACTTCTGTTGTTTTATTTCTAGCTTTCTCCAGCAGATTTTTCCAGTGCTTTTAACTTGATCTTAAAAGGTATTGATTATTTCATAGAAAAGTAAGATTTTTTAATATTTTTAGGGGAACTTCTTAATACATGCAAGATTTCTGGATATTTACTATCATCAAAATTGCAAACGTTTGGTGTTTCTTCAACGCTAAGAGAGAAATCCTCATCTTCTTGTGAAGTTCTGAGTTGTATCTCTTGCTAGAAAATGCTTATTGTCAATCTTCTTGAAAAAAACGAAATTAAGCCTACACCTATAGTTGAACTACCACATAAAATTGCAAATAAATGAAACATTTCTGGTTTCATGGACTTCAGGAGCAGTTTTTCTTTTTTCTTTAAGATTTACTTGAAGATTTTCATATATGTGTTTTTATCCAAAGCTATGGCTTTGGAAAAAAATTATAGTATTGATAAAATACCAAAATATTGAAAGTTATTTTCTACTCCTTTTTATTTTTGGAAAGCAGTAGACATAATGAAACTATATCTTCAGGTAATCTTTTAATTTTGTTGATCCAGTTTCCCTTGCCTGTAAAATGGAACAAGCATTATTTTATTATACATTTTTCTTTCTATTCAGATGCCTCTAAGAAGATAAACTTTGGCCCTGAATCATAAAATGCTTCTTCTTATGGGTAACCCCTAAGATTAAGAAAATCACCTTCATAGCATATTCTTAGATAATATTAATATTTCTCAAGTTTTTAGTAAGATTGATCTGTCTCTTCAGATGTTTTAGAGGATTTCTGGGTGTATTATTTATGCAAATAATTATCCTGGCCAATCAGTGGTCCTCTGCCCATAAAGGTCATGCTTCAGGGATTCTGCATAGATAAGGCTGTAATCTTTATCATATAAAAAAATTTAACAGTATACAAAATCCAGCTCAGAGAAATCGAACCTAAATCAAAGGCTCTGTCAGTATTTGCTAATAAGCATGCTCCAAGTATCAGCAGAAACTCAGAGGAATTCCTTGTACATTTCACAGAGGGAATTATGAGTCTAATTCCAATACTATGAAAATATTTTTTCCTACTTAACAGTCCTCCTGCAATACTTGCATGAGTCACTTGTTAAAATCAATGTTTATTTCCATGTGGTGGCCTATTGTATTTTTAATTGAATCCAGATTTAAAAATAAATAACAAACACTATCTCTACTCATGTTCATGCAATAAACAATCCCAACTACAGCATTCTTATCAGAACACTAATATTACATTTGGAATATGAAGCCCTTCATTGTTGGTTCTCTGCCTAAAACATTTGGAAAATAGGCATGGTTCATTTCTGTTTTGTGTAAGATTTATCTCTAATTTAAAACTGCATAACTGTCTGGAGGTTAGCAATGGGTAACTTCAGTATAGTAAATAGAATTTGTGTCCTCCAAATCTTCTTTCTCTTTCTGGAAATCCTTTGCTTCTTACTTCTTGGATGTTCTAAACTGCATGTGTTTATATACTTTCTCATAATGGCTATCCTAATTTTTCTTTTATATTGGAAATGTTTTATTTTCCCTTAGGACTGGTAATGGTAGACACTTCATGAAAAATGAAAATATCATAAAACTTCTAGCCCACTTTCCTACATCTAAGAGTGCCTTGTTTGCTTCCTTATTTTAAAGACAGAAAAATTTTTAGATCAAGACAGAAACTTGTTAGCCAAACTCAGCTGTTGGGCAGTTGCTTATTAGTAGAAATGGGGTAATATTAACAGTAAACATAATCTTTAATCAAGAAAAAAAATATTAAAAATTCCAGCAATGTTATTACTTTGATTTTTCTGAAATCAAACATCTATAGAACTTCAGTTTCTAAGCAGAATTTTAATTTTAAAAAATCTTTAAATACAAAGCGATACTCCAGCTAAAAATTATTTTACAAGCAGTATTAGACCAACACTTAAGTCTTCAAAATATATATATTGTGCTGTGCTGTGCTTATACTGTGCTGCTTTCTTAGGTTTTTTACTGATAAGGCTTTCATCAGGTCAGTTTGTAGACACCAGAATCAAACTAGAATTCTGTGACTAGTTTAAGTCCTTTTTTTTTAAAAAACAAAAGAAAAAGATAAGAAAGTTTTGTGGTGTTCAGAGTTTGCTATATGAGAGCTGAGATTTGAATAGTAAGCCAATTCCACTAGATAGCAAATGTAGTGTGTAGAGAAGCTAGCCGTAGGGATTGTCTTTATTGTGTTATTGGCATTCAAAGTCATGTAAACAATTACTTATTTCAGCTGAATGTCATCTAACATATGGATCTAATAGCTTTATGCCCATTTTAAATCTAATCTGTCTTCAACTTGGCTGTCATTAGGTGTGAAAAAAAGCAGGTTTAAAGCAAAATAAAATAATTCAGGTCTGAAAGGACATTCAAGGGAAAACTTAAGCCCTAACTTGTGGTATTCGCTAAAGACAAGTTTTCTTGGCTCCATTAACAATGCTTCTTAAGGGCCACCACACATTCCTCTGAAGACAGAATTTAATTTCTAAAAACAGCAGGTTTACAAGGGTGCTGTTACAGCTGGAGGATTTCACTTCAATGGAAACATACCCTAGTTTTCCTTCCCCAGCCACGCTCAGTTAATATTCTGGTGCAAAGCTGCCAAGTGGATAGAAACAAAAGGGTCTGAGAAACAGTGGCCAAGATAAAATGTACTGGGTTCACATGCATACTGAAGATTTCCAGATTAATAGAAACATAGCCATTTAATTGATGAAGGCACTGCTGTCTCGGAAAGATAGACAGATGAACTACAAATCTGTGTTGAAACTTTTTTCCATCAGAAACAAATAACTTGCCTTTTATGACCTTTTTTCCTTTTTTAACAGTATGAATTTTAAATTTTATTCACTCCTCTGATCGAGATCAGAGAAGGTTCTGTAACATAGCATAAAGAATTCTAACTAGCAGTTTTTAAACCTGATGAATACTAACAACCAAGTGTTTCACAGAGCATGCTTAATGTCCTGGGAGAAGCACGGAAGATGTATTGCCTTTAGAAAATGAGAGGTTATATTTTTCGAAGTAAGTATTAACTTTCCCAGCTGTAATCAGTGAGTAGTCTCAGTGAAGCTGCTTAATTTTAAAGTTTTATTTGTAAAGCTGAACTGCCAAGCAGAGTTGTGGAGGGACTGAAAAGATCTCAAACTCATGTTACAGAAAATAGGTAAAAGTTCATTCTGGTATGTTTGTGAAATTAAAAATTTGTCTTCATCTTGAGTTTTTCATAATAGCTGTCTGCAGAATTGCTCTTTCACACATAAGTGTTCAGAAAGTCTTATTCTGTTCCATCAGAATTATGGCAGAACCTTGGCTGATTTTAATCCAAGAGGAAGAAGATAATGACCTGCTATGCCACCTGGACACTCACAAGTCTATGGGGCCAGATGGGATCCACCCGAGGGTGCTGAGGGAGCTGGCGGCAGAGCTTGCCAAGCCACTCTCCATCATATACCAGCAGGCCTGGTTAACGGGGGAGGTCCCGGACAACTGGAGGCTCGCCAATGTGACGCCCATCTACAAGAAGGGCCGGAAGGAGGATCTGGGGAACTACAAGCCGGTCAGCCTGACCTCGGTGCCAGGGAAGATTATGGAGCAGTTCGTCCTGAGGGCGCTCACAAGCCATGTCCGGGACAACCAGGGGATCAGGCCCAGCCAGCACGGGTTCCTGGAAGGCAGGTCCTGCTTGACCAACCTGATCTCCTTCTATGACCAGGTGACCCGCCTAGTGGATGAGGGAAAGGTTGTGGATGTGGTCTACCTGGACTTCAGTAAAGCCTTTGACACTGTCTCCCACAGCATTCTCCTAGAGAAGCTGGCGGCTCACAGCTCAGACAGGTGCACTCTTCGCTGGGTAAAAAACTGGCTGGACGGCCGAGCCCAGAGAGTTGTGGTGAACGGAGTTAAATCCAATTGGCGGCCGGTCATGGGCGGTGTTTCCCAGGGCTCAGTACTGGGGCCGGTCTTGTTCAATATCTTTATGAATGATCTGGATGAGGGGATTGAGTGCTCCCTCAGTAAGTTTGCAGATGTCACCAAGCTGGGCGGTAGTGTTGATCTGCTGGAGGGTAGGAAGGCTCTGCAGAGGGACCTGGACAAGCTGGATTGATGGGCTGAGGCCAGCTGTATGAGGTTCAATAAGGCCAAGTGCCGGGTCCTGCACTTTGGCCACAACAACGCCATGCAATGCTACAGGCTTGGGGAAAAGTGGCTGGAAAGCTGCCCAGAGGAAAAGGACCCGGGGGTGCTGGTTGACAACCGGCTGAACATGAGCCGGCAGTGTGTCCAGGTGGCCAAGAAGGCCAACGGCATCCTGGCCCGTATCAGAAATAGTGTGGCCAGCAGGAGTAGGAAGGTGATCATGCCCCTGTACTCGGCACTGGTGAGGCCGCACCTCGAATGCTGTGTTCAGTTTTGGGCCCCTCACTACAAGAAAGACATGGAGGTGTTGGAGCGTGTCCAGAGAAGGGGAACGAAGCTGGTGAAGGATCTGGAGCACAAGTCTTATGAGGAGCGGCTGAGGCAATTGGGGTTGTCTATCCTGGAGAAGAGGAGACTGAAGGGAAACCTTATCACGCTCTACAACTACCTGAAAGGAGATTGTAGTGAGGTGGGTGTTGGTCTCTTCTGACAAGTAAGTGGCAATAGGACGAGAGGAAATGGCCTCAAGTTGCGCCAAGGGAGGTTTAGTTTTGACATTAGGAGAAATTTCTTTACTGAACGAGTGGTCAGGCCTTGGAAGAGGCTGCCCAGGGAAGCGATTGAGTCACCATCCCTGGAAGTATTTAAAAGATGTGTAGATTAGGCATTTAGGGACATGGTGTAGTGGGTATGGTGGTGTTGGGTTGATGGTTGGACTTGATGATCTTAGACGTCTTTTCCAACCTTAATGATTCTATGATTCTATGGACACCAGAATCTGGTCCAGAGCTAAAAACAGTGGTCACAGGAAAAAAGATAGTAATGGCTGCCTTTTGCCCACTCACCTTATGGTTGGAGAATTCTTCCAGGATGAAACTTGATTCAGTTCTCCCCTCTGCCGGAAAATATTTAAGCCAAATTTTCTCACCTTCCAGAAGAATATCCCCACCCTTTCCTTAGTTTCTGAAATAATTCAGTTCAGCAAACACAAGTGTTATATGTGTAGGGGCGGAGTGGATCACTTCTGTGAACTGGTCCCAAATGTATGCAATTTGCCTTCTTGAAGATTTATCTATGCAGTCTATAGTCCTTATGCATGCTATGCCACCAGTAATCACGGACACCCAGACTAACAAGATCCTGGCTGATCCATTTTCCTACATGTAAACTTTTAATGACACCCTCAAAAGTATCTCTAAGTTTTCAGGCAATGATTTCTCCTGGAGCTTCCATAGTCCAAGATATTTCTGCTACCAGAAAAACTCATGTAGCGAATATACGACAGCATGCAATTCCCTTCCTGACGACCTCTTTACACTCACAACTGACTGTGATCAAAGCGTGGTTCCATAGCCCAGTGTCGCAGGATGCAGCAGAACTGTACTCCACGTCTGGTCAAAAATTATTTTATATAAAAAAAATAACACTTTTGTGGACTGCAACACTGGTCTTCCCTCTGCCAGCTGTATGTCCAATGCCTCTAAGGAAGGCACATTTGAATATCTCCAGTTATATATATGGCAAAATCCACATCATTTGTCTGTGGTCTGATCACTGACTTACAGATGGAAATCAATTTTTTTCCATGCATTCGAACAGAGGTAAATCCACCTTCTCTCCCAGATTATGACTATATACTTATTTTTGGGAGACACATATGGAGAAAACTAGCATTTGGAAAGGAATTTTGTCAGGATCAAAACATAGTCTTGCATATGACTGGAAAATAACTTGAATGCATAGAAAGCTTTAAATGCTGGGACACCCACATGCCCGTGCAATATCAGAGCAGCTAAAGGGTTACAGGAATACCAGTGTTGCTTTTGGATGACAAAAACAACAGCTTGATTCCAAAGGTGCTTTGTGACAAGCCTGAAAACACTTGCATTTCTTAAAACTGAAATTATACATACGATTTTGCATCGGCTCAGCCCAGCCTCACTGATGTGTGGTCAGCTGAAAACACAGTGACCAGCATTTGTACCTCTTAAGAACCTATAAAATAAAAATAGTTCTGACATAAGACTGTGAATGTTGTCACATATGGGTTTTAAACACCCTTTTGAGCACCATTTACAATTTAAAAATCCAATTTATTCGCTTAAACCAGAGAAGAAGAAAAAAACAAGTAAGCTGTATTATCATGATTTGTATGGCCTAAACATAGTGTATATGTTTCCATTCAGCATTTTTCTGTCTTGAAACAAAAAGCAGATGTTGTTTTTTTATTAGACATACCAAACTGAATGTCGCCCTGTGCAGAAACAGATGCAAGTTAGATTTATAAGAAATGTCTTTAAAGATATATTTCCAATGGAATGAAGGATTCATCGAATTTTCCAGATATCTTGGATCTTTTCAGTAGTTAGGGCACCTTTCAAGGTTATGCTTTATCCTGTTTTCTGAGGTCATTTACATATTACTTCCACTCTGAAAGCAAATCGATGGTACCTATCAAAATCCATCCTCATATCAACTGAAAAACAGCATAGTGGAAGAAGCCTGCAAAACCAAGTGTTACCAAAAATGCTTATCTTTATAAGAAGAACAGAAGAATTTTTCTGGGGGTAAGGTCTGGCAAAAATAAATGCCCCAGAAATATCTTCACTTTGCAACTAAATCAAATAGAGTAATGATTCTTAGTAAAGATGCAGGAAGGAAAGTCCAGAGAGGTATCTGTCATTTCTAATTTGAGTTTCCTAGTCAAATAAACATGTAGTCAGAGTGCCACAAACAAGGTCCAGCTGCTCCCCGTGGGCTGGGGCCGGGAGCATTGGAGGCTCCGGGGGGTCAGCCAGGGCCTGTCCCACCACCCCAGCCAGAAGCCGGCAGCCGGGGGGCACTGGCACAGCCCCAGCCCCAGGTATCAGGCACCTCCCTGGGGATGGGATGGGGATGCACCCAAGATGGGCCAGGACGTGGGGAACTGGAGATCGGCCCTGCTGTGCCATTGCTGGAGCAGCGGCTGATGGCCCTGGGGGCTGAAATGGGGTCCTGGACCATGGGAAGGGTGAGGGATAGGGGGACAGGGACAGTAGGTACTGCAGTGCCCTCAGGACCCAGACAGAGGGACAGTCCTGGCCACAGCCACAGGGCTTCCTCAGAGCAAAGAGAGCATTTAAGAGAACACAATGCTTATATGAAACTGTGAGCAACTTATTTTTTATTTGCAAAATGTTAGAAAACTTGTTTATTTTTCCTCTAAGGCTGCTTTTACTGTTTCCTTCCTCCCAAAGTGCTTACTCTTCAAGCCATTATTATTTTTTTCCTTAAACAGCTTCATTTTAAATATATATAACACTATCTGTATTACCATGCTGCTTAAATTATTTATTATCAGTGTACTTTATTGAAATGCAAGAGAAAGTTTATTCTCAGAGAAATGAAATGACTATTAACAGTAAATTGGACTTCATTACATTTTCATAAGTCTTGATTTAAGATGATTATAAAATTAAAACTTCATTGCTATAAATGCAAATGTCTCCTTCCTAGCTTATTTTATTATTAGTTTATTTTTACAGCCCCCAGTCTTGTCAGAAAATTGTGTGGTTAGTAAATTATTTTTACAAAACACACTGTATGTTTCTTTTATACACAGTCAGTAAGAATATAGGATACCTGCTGGTTCAATTATTTTATATAATTATGTTTTTAACAAAATTTCTTTTGGATGGATTCAGTTGTTATGCAACTTAATGTCAAAAACCATAATGAATGTACTTCTTGCATATAACAAATGCACTAAAAAGCCAAATGCCTTAGACTTTCAAGAGCTCCATTTGGCAGCTGTAAATCCCTTATTATTTCTTTCTTTTTCACACACCTTCAAGGATCTGACCAATAAGTTCACAACTACCAAAAGAAATAGTGTCTCACTAGTGTCTTTTCCTTATGTCTTACACAGGCCTTAAGTAAAACCAAGTTGTTCCATTCAGTGGATTTATGTTCTATTTTCTGGAATCACTAGTCGTGTCAACACATTAGTCCCGTGTCCTCTTTGCCATGTCCCTTTGTCATCTTTGCTAGGAAATGACAGCAGATGTTGCATCTTTTCTAGAACTGTATACGTACAGGTTGGCCACCCAGCAGCTTCTAAATAAAATATAGTACAAATGCATCCCAGCCATCCCTCAGTAGTCTTATCTTTATCCAACTATCAGTTCTCAGCAAACCTGTATGAACATAGTTTTTCTTGGGATGTCTTTAACTCAGTCAATGTATTCAAACTTTTTTGCACATAGGTAGAGAATGAAGCACAGAGTGAGATGACACAGGCTAAGGTCTGTGTGATTGTAGTGTGATTATATAAACTTTTTTTCTTTGGAAATCTCAGTTAGAAAGCTCTGCATGTTTCTCCAGGTAAGTTTTTCATACAAAATAAAACTGCATTTATAATCATAAAATTAGACAGAAAATATGAAGAGTATGCGTTTTGCAGAAATTTCGTTCCTTCTTTTTTTTGCCTTTCTTTCTTTCCATACTTACACATTTCTTCATCTATGATTAACTACCAAGTAAAGATCACTTTTGTGAAGTCCGAACAAATGGCACTTTGGTTATACATAAACATGTATATATGTATACATACACATACATATGTTATACATTTGTGCTGGTTTGGCTGGGATAGAGTTAATTTTGTTCATAGTAGCTAGTATGGGGCTATGTTTTGGATTTGTGCTGAAAACAGTGTTGATAACACAGGGACGTTTTCGTTTTGGCTGAGAAGTGCCTACACAGTGTCAGGGCCTTTTCAGCTTCTCATGCTCTACCGACTGAGAAGGCTGAGGGTGCACAAGAAGCTGGGAGGGGCCACAGCCAGGACAGCTGACCCCGACTGACCAAAGGGATATTCCATATGATATGACGTCATGTTCAGTATATAAACTAGGGGAAAACTGGCTGGGCATCGGTCGGTTGGTGTGAGCAATTGTTTTTTTTTCATTTGCATCACTTGTCTTTCTTGGGCTTTATTTCTCTCTCTTTTTGTTATCTTCCTTTTCATTACATATTATTATTATTATATTATTTTATTTCAATTATTAAACTGTTCTTATCTCAACCCATAAGTGTTCTCATTTTTATCCTTCCAATTCTCTCCCCCATTCCACCGAGGGGGAGTGAGTGAGCGGCTGTGTGGTGTTTGGCTGCCTGCTGGGTTAAACCACAACAGTCCTTTCTGTGGTTAAACACAACGTGGAGCTCGAAGGGTTGGGATAACAATAGATCTCACCCAAGTGTGTTAAAACAAATTTGTGATAAGAATTCATTATATTATTTTAATAATCGCTGGTCACAATGTTGATTCATTTGCTCTCAGAGTTGTGTTAGGTAACAGCGTACTTGCCGTATCACTCCCTGCGGTGCTGTTTATCACCTCTGGGAGTGGGATTAAAGTTACCGCTTTGCTGTACTGTGTAACACTGGCTTGTGGTACGATAAAATTTTTGGTCATGAGATTGTACTCAGCACTGCCCTCATCCCCATACTTCGGTAGCTATCTCTCGGAAACTATTAATAATTATGCTTTTTCCCTCTTCCCCTCGGAGAGCCAGTCTATGGGGGAGACACGTTCCTTCACCTTCCCCTTCTCCTCCAGGCTGATTGCCATAGCTCTTGAGGATTTTGAATGTCCCTGGGATGTTCAAACTAACATGTTTCTATTGCTATGTCTCTTGAATATATTTCAGGTCTTGTTTAAGGTTAAACTATTTAAGAATACCACCCAGAAAGCTGCCCCAAGACTGGATAGTTATGAGTGGCAGGGTGTGTGGGATAGTATGGGCAAGTACCTAGGACAGTGATCACCTCCAGTGTTTTGGAACTTCACCCCTGAACAAGTACAGAATCCTGAAAAACTAGTAAAATGTTTGGAAAAACTATGCTGTCACCCCAGCAATTCCAGAGAGACACAGATTACTGCAACGTGCTGGGGCCTGGCCCATGCCTACCGAACTCTGTCCAACACTATTTATTACCCTCAAGGGGAAGAGAAGGTCTTTGGATCCGACGACAAAGCAACAGGCACTGCAGCTACTCCAACCCCGGCGACAGGCACTGCAGATAAAGCAGAGAACCAACCTGTGACGGTATCAGTCACCCCCATATACAAGAAGAAACCTTGGAAACAGAAATCAGCTGTGTTTAAAAAGGGATGAAGAAATTTCTCCTAAGAGGGATCGGGAGGAAGAAGAATACTGTCCCACCAGCAAGGAGGCAGACTACTCTAAAGCAGGGCCATCATGAGAACAGTAAGAGAAAGAGGAAGAATTACCCACTCTCCCCCAAGGAAGAACTCGGCAGGCATTCTCTTCCTTCTCTTCCTCAGACAGAGAGGAAGAACTCATAAATGAGATGGTAAACACCTGATCTCTATCCCTGAATGACCTGCAAGATATATGAAAAGATTTCAGCCGTTGTCCAGGTGAGCACATTGTCACCTAACTGCTCTGATGCTGGGGTAATGGGGCCAGTAGCTGAGAATTAGAAGGTAGGGAAGCCAAGCAGCTGGGATCCCTTTCTAGGGAAGGGGACATTGACAAAGCAATTGGAAAAGGGGCAAATGTCCTCAGCCTCTGGAGGCAACTCCTGTAAAGTGTGAAGGAAAGGTATCCCTTCGGGGAAGGTGTTACATGTCAACCACGCAAGTGGAGCACCATGGAGAGAGGTATCCAGTACCTGAGGGATTTAGGCATGCTGGATTTATATGACCTGAACAACAAGCAATTATCCAAAGATCCAGATGACCTCAAGTGCACGTGACCCATGTGATGGAAAGTTTGTACGGAGCACACCAGTGTTGCATACCAACTCATTGCCAGTAATGACCTGGAAAGACGGAAAGGGACGAACAGTGGATGAATTGGCTGGCGAACTCCAGCAATACAAAGAAAGTCTCTCTTCCTCCCTTGTCTTGGCTGTGGAGAAACTGTCCCGGGAGGTCCAGCAAATCAAAGAGGATATATCCTACTCCCCAACCATACGGACCAGTATCTCAGCTATTAGGAGTCAGAGTCTTTCTGCTCAAAAGAGAGCATATAGAGGGTACACACCCTGGGGGCACCCTGTGGTTTTACCTGCGTGACCATGGAAAGGACATGAGGAAGTGGGATGGAAAAACTACCTCAACCCTAGAGGCACGGGTACATGAGTTGCAAGGAAAAACAATCACAAAAGGGGTTTTTTCCAGGAAAAATGCTGCTCCAGTCTCTAGTGTGCCATTCCCCAGACAAAGTAGAAGGGCTGATCTTACTCCTGAACTTAATGAAGGGACTTCTGATTCGTACTTACAGGAAGTGAGTAGCGAATACTATGACCAGAACTAGAGAGGCCCTGCCTCCAGCCAGGTGGAGGAAAGGGACAACCGGGTTTACTGGACTGTGTGGATTTGATCGACAGTCAACTGTGTGAGCCTGGCACATCAGATCCACAGGAGTATAAGGCTCTCGTAGACACCAGTGCACAGTGTACCCTGATGCCATCAAGCTATAAAGGGGCAGAACCCATTTGTGTTTCTGGAGTGACAGGAGGATCCCAAGAGATAACTGTATTGGAGGCCGAAGTGAGTCTGACCAGAAATGAGTGGCAGAAGCACTCCATAGTGACAGGCCCAGAGGCTCTGTGCATCCTTGGCATAGACTACCTCAACAGAGGGTATTTCAAGGACCCAAAAGGGTACCAGTGGGCTTTTGGTATAGCTGCCTTGAAGACGGAGGAAATTAAACAGCTGTCTAGCTTACCGGCTCTCTTGGAAGACCCTTCTGTTGTGGGGTTGCTAAGGGTCAAAGAAAAAGTGGTGCTGATTGCTACCACAACAGTGCACTGGCAGCAATATCGCACCAACGGAGATTCCCTGCTTCCCATCCGTAAGCTGATTCGTTGACTGGAGAGCCAAGGAGTGATCAGCAAGACTCGCTCACCCTTTAACAGTCCCACATGGCCAGTGTGAAAGTCCAATGGAGAGTGGAGACTAACAGTAGACTACCGTGGCCTGAACGAAGTCACGCCGCCACTGAGTGCTGCCGTGCTGGACATGCTAGAACTCCAATACGAACTGGAGTCAAAGGCAGCCAAGTGGTACGCCACAATTGACATTGCTAATGCCTTCTTCTCCATCCCTTTGGCGGCAGAGTGCAGGCCACAGTTTGCTTTCACTTGGAGGGGTGTCCAGTACACCTGGAACCCACTGCCCCAGGGGTGGAAACACAGCCCTACCATTTGCCATGGACCGATCCACACTGCACTGGAACAAGGTGAGGCTCCAGAACACCTGCAATACATTGATGACATCATTGTATGGGGCAACACAGCAGAAGAAGTTTTTAAGAAAGGGAAGAAAATAGTCCAAATCCTTCTGAAGGCTGGTTTTACCATAAAACAAACTAAGGTCAAGGGACCTGCACAGAAGATCCAATTTTTAGGAATAAAATGGCAAGATGGACATTATCAATTTCCAATGGATGTAATCAACAAGATAACAGCTATGTCTCCACCAACTAGCAAAATTCAGAGCCACACATGTTTCATATACTGGATGTAAATATCTCTTCAGTGAAAATTAGTATTGCGGACAGAACAATTGTGACAACTGTTGCAAAGTCCCATTTCATCTCAGCATATGCAGAATTGGGATGAAGGTGTTGCAATGGGCACGAGATGAGGGCAATCTTCTAGAATATAAAAATGTTTCATTTTATTCCTCTTGGCTCTGAGCCATTCAGTCTTCCATACACTCAAATCAATCAAACAATTAACATCATGCTTAATGTTACCTACTGTGTTTGAATACCATATTCTATATTTACCATAGACAGGCCTAGCTCTTAAAACTTTCTTGTCAAAACCTTTGATGTGTTTTGGGTGGGAGGCATTGTTTTATTCTTGCACTTATGGAAAAACTTTTCACAGATTACTTCAGAATCTCTTTAAACTTTTTTTTTTTTAAAGGAAAAGAAAAACCCAAACAAATGGAAAAAAGAAACCAAAAAGAAAAGTGATATTCTCAATTGCTACGTTTAAGATCATATAAGCATGCAAATTTTTGCCTCAGACAGGTATTTACAAAATAAAGACTGCACTGCACACGCATTAGTTATGCAAGTTTTCTAATTATGATAGAGTAAACTTAGTTACATAGTTAAATGTCAGAAAACTCTCAAGGGCAGTTTATCCACACTTTATAGTGGACAGAGAACAATAGCCATTTATATCAAATATTTTCAGTATGAAAACAGTTAAATTGGACTTACAAAATATGATGGGAGTTCACAAATCTGACACTTCTATATTTAATTTGGGCTGAAAATACACTAAAATGTGCAGAGTTCCTGAGGCATATCAATAACAACTTTCAAACAAATAGAAAGATTATCACATTTTACACTGTTGCAGGGGTGGAGGAGGAAAGAAGAATTTGTCTGGTACGAATTATCCTTGGTTTTCCAAATTAGGTTCATCCAGTTCTAGAAACACATCTTAAGAAGTGTTTTTAAGGTTTCTAATAAAGGTCATGTACTCTAACTAGGGTTATGGATTCTGTGAACAGAATATTTACCTACTTAATACCATCTAAATGTTCCTTAATAACGCATTGTGTTTGCTTCAGTAAGCCTGCTTGCTGAACCATTACACAGTCAAAATTATTCTCGGTAGGGAAAATTTATCTTCTAATGCATTATGCTGTTCCCCCCAACTTTGATGCCTATTCTAATATGTCCTCATTGATCAATTTAACCTCTAGAAAACTTCTGTCTGTATATTTCATTTTGGGGTCTTATTTTAGATTTGCCATGCATGATTACTAATGTTATTTATTCTCTCTTTAATGAAGATAGTACTAGGAAATTATCCACACCTTTGCCAATAATTATGTATTAGTTATCTGCCTACAGCATTCATTGGCTATAGGGATGATTTGAGGTGTAGGTATGCAAAAGGTATAATCATACAGGAAAGGTTCATACATTCATAGATATATTCTGTTAATGTAAGCTTGGTCCCTCAGGTTACTGAAAGTTAGAGACACAAAGCTAAGTTTTCAATAGTGATTAGTATTATGATTGTCTTTTTTTTTTTTTTTTAAACTACATAATCAGCCTTCAAATTTTATTTAAACTAATTAAGGATCTGATTCACCAGGTGTGGTAATAGAAAGAGGAATAAATATTGTGTACTCTAATACCTTCATTCTTCATATGAGGGTAAGGAGTAAAACTTGTGAAGTACATGTTGGGACTAGCTGTGCCCAAAGATGGTCATAAAGGAAAAGTGACCTAAACACCTAACTTTCACAGATGCCTCTGAGAAATTATCCAGCTATATAGCAGGAACTTTTAGTTTAGGTCTTTTACCCATTATTCATTGCAGTGGCATCCTAGCTGGACACCTGGCATTAGTAATCAAAGAATCTTATTAGAGAAAGGGATATTGAGCAAGTTTTTTATATAATTTTTAAATTTTGTTTGAGTTTTCTGGGTTTTTTAAGATTAACATTTTCTGTGACAGTTCATAAATCTTGAGAGAAATAGAATAAACCATAAGATAGTTTCCTTATTCTTCTCAAACAACATCTAATTCAGACTTTATATATGTCAAGAACACTGGCAGTGCATGTACTTGAGAGTTTCATTGGAGAAAAAAATGTATTTTATATTATGCCATTATGCATCAGAAGTAACATTATGTATGCAATGATTTTTCTAATTACCCACAGTGATCACATGCTTTGACCACTGCCAATCATGCTAGCATAACTCAGTTTTCCCTAGTACTTATACCATTTTTCTGGGCTTATGTGTTTGGTGCTAAGTTTCATATTTGAACTCCAAATTCTTAGGGGCAGGGATTGTACTACTTTTGCTTTTGCACGACCTCTGGCATGCAGAAGTCTTGCTCTCATACTAGAGCTCCTATTTGCTGTGGCAGCACAAATAATTAAAACTCTTTTCTCTCTGTTATTCCTCCATTAGTCTTCATTTTATTTAAACAAGTTTTGGAAGTTGCAGTTGCACTAAGGTTAGCTTTATGTGACAATCATAATCTAATTATTTGCACAATTCCTTCTCTGACTATATTGACAAGTTATTACTTATTCACATCTAAAATTGACAGAAACCAGCCATAAAAAATTGAAAACCATAGTAGAACATAGGGAAATCATCACTGCTCCAGAAGAAAAAATAAAAACCAACTTGTTTGAAGTTAGATATATATTTATATATTCATTGTGACCTCAAAAATAGAAGTATTTCCCATATCAAATCTAGCAAGTTACATGCCTAGATTTCTCTATATTTATGTAGTTGGTATTTTCTATGAATAATCACTGTATGTTTTACTTAGGTAAATATCATGCTCTTATTACATTAAACATTGGAAGTGAAATAATCACAGCCTTCCAAAGCTGGTAATACATGACTTCTCATTACAACCATTTTTATCCTGTAAGAAAACTTACCCACAGGACTATTTTGTGCTTATAAATGCTTTTAAACTGTCACTGCTTGAAGCACTTTGGAAACAATACAGAATTTTGTCAAAGGTTTACCCTGTTTCAATTTGGCAAATCAACTTTGTATGGATCTACTTAAGAACAACTTGCAAGTGTCCGTGTCACCGTGAGAGAGAGGAGGAGCCCAAAGATCAAGAGTATCAGACTAAAGTTGGAAAGTGAGATAAGAATCTGCAGCCCTGTACTTTGGTAAAGACATACCATTGAACCAATGGGGATGTTAGTCAAATGAGAAATTTCATGATTATTAGACTATGTGATTAAACTATGCTTAGGCACAACAACAACTGACAAGTTCATGCTCTTAGATGTTTTCTTGTTCAGCAAAATAAAAAAGATACACATGTAGTATGCATGGGGTAAGATAAAGTATCTCAAGTCTCAGCAGACCCATAGTCTGTTGGGCTAGTATGAAAAATACTGCCTTGTAAGGTATGTCTCAATACACATCAGCTAACCCTAGTAGCTACCTGCTCATGGGCTCCTATCCCACAACAAAGAGGGAAAAAAACTGTTATCCAAAATCTAGAGGCAATCTAGATTATATGAGCAAAAGCAAGTTGATTAGGATTACATTGACCAGAGGTTGAGAGGGTACACATATAACCAGTTCCTGTGAAACAATTTTTCATGTCAGCACTGAACTCTTTTACTTCTATGTGGTTGCTGTGAAACTTATGCATATTTTATCCCTGTATGTAGCTATTCATATATGTGAATTATTCTAATGGTAAGGTAAAGAGGGTCTACAGTACTTTTTGACCATTTATGACTTTCAGTTACACATATTAATACTTAAATATGTTTTTAGTAGCTACCCTTTTTGTCAAGTTAAAATAGTGCATTTTCTATTTGTTAAAGTAATTAAATATTTCTACAGTTTTATCTATGTGGTGAACTTTATTATGCAAGATATTCAAGCATATTTAGCATACAAACAAGTGTGATCAAGAAATAACAAAATGATAGGATATTAACTTCAAGAGTTCCTGAATCTTCTTATAGCCAGAACTGAAGGATCTCAGCCTTTTCATTATTCCTGAAGAATATGTACACTGCCTATATTTCTTTAAAGATAAGGCAGAAAAAGCATAATAGAAAACTGATTATATCGCCATAAGGGTAGTAGAACTGAAACATAACATCTCACACATTTGCAAAAAAAAAAAAAATGTTTGCCTTTTTCTTAAGGAGAAGTCAGTACAGTCACTGAAAAAGTTGATTTCTAGAAAATTAGTATCTTATGTGAGATTAAATTTTCTATTGTTCCAGCTACTAAGAAAGGTAAAAAATATCAGTTATAAAGGAAACATGACTCAAGCATTACTTTCACCTGGGAGGCAAAAAGAAAATACTGCCTATCTTGAAATTCAAAATGACTTATCCTGCTAAGAAAGCACATAGCATTATATCAATCACTATTTGTCATAATTACAGCTTTTATTTTATGTCAGTTATGACACCTCAGTTTTTGTAATAAAAAATGAGAAAGATGGAAAATGCTCTGGAATAGAAGCAAGCATGTTCTAAATTGTCTGAAAGTAATGTTTAAAGACATTTCATTTTTTTATGATGTGATATTAAAAGCATCACATTTTCCCACAATTAATTTGGCAAGAAAAACTTACCTATTTTTCCTCTGAAAGTAGGAATTTACCTGTTGCTGCATAAAACATTACGGAGAGAAAATTAACTGAACTGTTGCTGCTAATCCTACAATTTCAGAGCTGACCATAGCTCAAACACAGCTCAAGTAACGTATTACAAAGGCTCTAGAAGAAGAGTGTATTTTAACATATTTCTTCCTAAGGGACAAAGAGTGGGAGCAACTTCTCTCCAGAGTCTTTTAAATTGTTTCAGGAAAGGGTGGTCATTTCTCTTATATTAAGGTATTTTCTCCAAAATATGGTCAGAATTATAGTGAGTGTCTGTTAGATAACTGCTCAATAGTCTGCTGAAATGTAAATAAAGAAGGGACAGTGACAATGGGACAAATTGACACTTGTTCCACAAAGAAATAAAGAAATATTGGAACTGGAAGTTAAGTTATTGGAAAGAAATTCAAGTTCGCAATTTATTTGGATTTTTCTTTCTATAACATGCTGGAACAAATGCATATAAGAAGGCTGCAAACACTGAAAGGATGTAGAAGGCAAGATGATATTGAGAAGTATAGTGAATATTTCCTGTTCATGTGCTGGAAGTCATGAGGAGCATGTAAGCCCCAATGAAACTCACAGGTGATTGTTTCTAAATACCACGAAAATTTGTACTGGGATTTGAGCTGTTCAACATATTTAAGTTATGTGAAAAGTGAGACAAAGATGACCACTGAGCAGCTGAAGTTTGCTAAGGTTTTGACTACCTTGAAAAATAAATCTAAAACTATCTGCAAAGGTTTTCAGCAGGTTTCCATAATACTGAATAGCTGGGCATTAAAATGTATCAAAAATTCAATTCTGGTGAATAACATGTAATGCCCATATGGAAAATAATGTTGCCAGCCCTACCCATGAACAGTGATAGTCTCAACCATAGCTTCTATCACTCAGCAAAGACTTCTTGGAATAGTTGTGAAGAGTTGACTCAAATCTCAGCAGCAGTCCAAAAATCAGGTTGAGCATTAGGGAAGAATATTAGGTATTGAATGAACATTGAGGAATGAAATAGAGCAGTAGGAAAGGAACAGAGGCAAGGGAAAAAAACAATTCCATAATGTTTCCTTTGTCCTGAATAATATGAAGGAGGACACCAAAGGGAAAAAAAAAACCCAAACCAAAACAAAACAGACTTTTGCTACTTTGGATAACGGTCATCTATGGAAAGTACCACCAGTGAGCATAAAAAGGCTGAACCTCCCCGTTCAACCTCCTATACATAAACCAAACTGGTATATTTCTGGAACTGCAAAAGCCCAATGCAACTTCAGCCAGCACAGAAACAGTTGCAGCAGAACATCTGAGATTAATCCCATTTTACAAACAGTGAGATTTAGCTCTTGTGTACCAGGAGCATTTAGAAGGCCACCTAGGACTTTGCCTTGACATGCCTACTGGATTGTACTATAATAAAAGAAGGTGCAGCCAGGAGCAGAGAGTCTCTGAACACCTGCAGATATATGAACAAAAATCCAAGAGAGGCTGGAATGGGTCAAATCTTTTAGTATATTCAGTATATTTAGTCTTCAGGAAAAAAAGAAGTAACATTCAGGATTTCAGAATACTACATCAAAGTACAAAGAAACCCAGATAGCATAATCATGAAGGAATGCATTAGGGAGAAAGAAAAACACTCAAAAGTGCTAAGTATTGCCAAAAAGTGACGTGAAGGAAAAAGGGGGAGGGGAAAAGACATATCTTATGAAATTTCATATTGGGTATGTTGAATATATACAGAGGAGATATTTGATGCTAGAAATTCTGCTAATCTCTTGAAAATGAGCTTGACCATCTGCCTAAAAATTGCTTTTAAGTGAGTTAAAAGGTCAGATATGATCTTATTTCATAGAAGCCTGCATTGATAATGAGGAAACAAAGCATGTTATTAGAGAAGAAGAATAAAGACTATCACTACCCTCTGTTCCTGTCTCTGAAGCTTACTTTGTTCAGCATTGTAACACCTACTTTTAACTTTAAACGCCTACATTTATATTTGGTGTCTTTCTCTAATTACATTTTCTGCTTGCAAATAACCAACTCTAAAGCTTCTCCCATACACCTCAACTGCTGTGTCAGGTGTACGCTGCTGGGTGCAGATTCTGATACTCTGCAAAGTATCTGTGCGTCCCTCTGGCAATTCCTGTCCTAGAATCACAGAATCATTTAGGTTAGAAAAGACCTCTAAGATCATCAAGTCCAACCATTAACCTAACACTGCCAAGTCCGCCACTAAACCATGTCCCTAAGTACCACATCTACACGTCTTTTAAATACCTTCAGGGATGGTGACTCAACCACTTCCTCGGGCAGCCTCTTCCAAAGCTTGATAACCCTTTCGGTGAAGAAATTTTTCCTAATATCCAGTCTAAACCTCTCCTGGTGCAACTTGAGGCCATTTCCTCTTGTCCTATCACTTGTTACTTCAGAGAAGAGGCCAACACCCACCTCCCTACAACCTCCTTTCAGGTAGTTGTAGAGAGCAATAAAGTCTCCCCTCAGCCTCCTTTTGTCCAGGCTAAACAACCCCAGTTCCCTCAGCTGCTCCTCATAGGACTGACTTGTTCTCCAAACCCTTCACCAGCTTCGTTGCTCTTCTATGGACGCGCTCCAGCACCTCAATGTCTTTCTTGTAGTGAGGGGCCCAAAACTGAACACAGTATTTGAGGTACGGCCTCACCAGTGTCGAGTACAGGGGCACAATCACTTCCCTACTCCTGCTGGTCATACTACTTCTGATACAAGCCAGGATGCCGTTGGCCTTCTTGGCCACCTGGGCACACTGCCGGCTCATGTTCAGCCGGCTGTCAACCAGCACCCCTGGGTCCTTTTCCTCTGGGCAGCTTTCCAGCCACTCTTCCCCAAGCCTGTAGCATTGCATAGGGTTGTCGTGACCTAAGTGTAGGACCCGGCACTTAGTAAAATAGAGCTGCTGGGCAGCAACAGCAAATAATGAAATATAGAGTAAGAGCCTTCCTTAGAAATAGCAGTCCAGTTGGTTATAGCATGACAGATTTTGTGTTGTCACTATGCTACTACACAACGATCATGCAGTGAGGAGACACAGAGACAAATACCAGAAGCTCCACACAGTTTATTTAAGCAGTTTGCATTTCCAGGTCTGTATAGTTATGAAAGTTTTCAGATCTTAAGACAACAAACAAAAGTGGCTAAAGACCTTCTTGTGTGTAGTACAGAAGCTATTGATACAGTTCTAGCAGAGGAGGAAAAAAAAAAAAACACCATCATTATGCTTTATCTGCTGTATTACGGATAAAACATTCACGGAAATCCCAGGGTTGTTTTAGTTTAGATGATATTATGATATATGACAAACTGAGCACAGCAACAAGAACTGTCATAGAACATAAAAATATGGCTTGATTTTTTAGGTCCACTCTCTACTCAGTTAATAAATGAGCATTGTTTTCAATGTGTTCTTTACTCTTCTGTTTGCTCCTGCATGGAGAAGCAGCTGTTGCTAGCACAATGTATTAGAAAAAAATTAATGAATGCTCCAGACTGCCACCCAGTGTGGTGTTCTGTGGAGTTCTGTGAGAAGTCTCTCTACAGGAAAAGAAGAACAGAGACAACCAAAGGCAACTGAGACTGCCAAAAGAATACCATAAGTTGATCAAGCCTGGGTTACCAGAGCACATTTCTGGGAAATAAGCAGAGATGAAAGATCAGGCCAATGGTAAGAGAAAACTGGACTTAGTTTCCCTGGATGAAGGTAACCCTCAGAAGGCCAAACAGTTATTAACAGGTTCCATCAAACTGAATCTCCCACTTCAGAATCTCACATATTAACTAACTCAGTGTGTTTATAAACTTCAAAAAGCCATGGCTGCAATTCAGCAATGGCAGAGGCAGGTGCGCTTACTTCTGGAGCATCAGGCTGCTCATGAATTGGCCTTGGCCTAGGGCACAGTGAAGAAACCAATGCCATGTTAAAAAAATTCCTAGCACTGATGGAAATCTAAATAAAAACATGAATTAAAAGATAATTCAGAAAACTTAGAAATAAAAGAGAACACGGAGAGAGGAAAACAAGTGGCAATGGACATCTAGAATGGTTTAGATATACTTTGGATGCAAGTATTACAGTGTAAGCATGTGCAAGTGTGATCTGGACACCAGGTTTTAGTATTTACAAATACTAAACTGTAAGTATGTTGTTCCTTGTGACTGAATTCTGAGGTCACTTATGAAAGACCTTTTGCTGAATCAGGTGCAGGTCATGGAACAACACATTTGCTATAAATTGCTTCCTTAAAGGCCCAGTTAACAAGTATTTATCCTAATATAATTATTTTGCATGTAGAACCTGAGAAAAACACAGGACAACTGATATCACTAGAGTACTAATGTGTACAATCTCTTGCTTGCATTCAGCTGCACCAATATAAAAATACTGTATTTTAATATGTCACATTCCCTCTCAAGTATAGAAACAGTTAAAGCAGGGTAAGAGCAACTGTAGGGATTTTCAAAGTTATTCTATATACAGCTAACCCCATTCCTATTGAAAAACTCCTACTGTTTTCAGAGAATGCCAAGTTAGCTCAACTCTCATTACTTTTTAGAAGAAAGAATTTAAAACAGTCTTCTGTGCTGTACTATCTTATTGAATACAGTTTTACTGAGAAGAAACACTTTTACTCTACCACAGCTTAACAAAAGACAGCCGTCTAAGATGTGTATTCATTCTCCAGCACTGAGGAAAATTGAAGCTTATCAGAGTTTCTTGGCTGTTTCTGAACTAGTCATTTATGTTTTCAAACTAAATCACTAAACTCTGAGAATTTGCTATGTCTAATTCCAGTAACAAAATCTCTGTTCAGCAAAAGCTCCCAAACAGTAGCAGGAATGATCTTTCTTCAGTGAATGTAACCTTTCTCCATTACTACCATTGCCACTTTCAAAATCATTTATGCCTTCAACAAGAACAGCAAAAATCAATATAAACCCTTCTATTTTTAAAATACACAGTAAAAGCAGGGACCGGCTGTATAAATTCCAGTATATTAAATATCACTTACAAACTTTTTAATTATTAAAATTTTCCTATCACTCACAACCTTTGCACTACTGAGAAGAGAGAAGGGAAAGAAATCAAATTATGTAACAGCATATTGGCTATTTCTCAGTTTTCTGGAGAATCTGGTGCTGCTTTGTTTTAAATGTTTACTATACCAAAAATCTCATGGCTGTAAACATATTTTGCACAAGAAAATGAATTTTAGAATCAAAACACAACATTTCTCAAAAGCAAATTCAGCAGAACAGTATGAAGCCCAAAGTATCTTAATAGGTTGCCATCATTCAAACAGCAAAAATATTACCGAGTTTCACAAAATTTCCACCTTCTCCCTCCAAAACAGCTATGGAACGTTCTACAGATTTAAAATGGAGATGCAATGCAACTGAGGGAGGGAAAAAATGCAGAAGATATTACTTCTGTGGGAAGAGTTAGACAGTAAAAAAAAATATTAAAGGTACTATAACAAAGTGAAACTAAACGATGACGAGGATAATGGTCCATCTCGAGAGTAGAGAGACCTTACAGAGAGATCTGGATAGACTAGAAAGCTGGGCAATCACTGACCATATGAAATTTAACAAAAGCAAGTGCTGGATTCTTCACTTGGGATGGGGTAAGCCTGGTTATACGTACAATTGGGAGATGAGTCTGGAAAGCAGTCCCGCAGAAAGAGATCTGTGGGATTGGGTTAATGGCAAGTTGAATATGAGTCAACAATGTGCCCTGGCAGCCAAAAGGGCTGTGTCCTGAGGTGCATCAAGCACAGCATAGCTAGCCAGTCAAAGGAGGTGATTGTCCCACTCTACACCGCACTGGTGCAGCCCCACCTCAAGTACTGTATGCAGTTTTTGGGCACCTTAATATATGGACATCAAACTATTAGCGTGTGCTCAGAGGAGGACGACCAAGATGATGAAAGGCCTTGAGGACAAGACTTAGGAGGAGCAGTTGAGGTCACTTGGTTTGTTCAGCTTGGAGAAAAGAAGGCTGAGGGGTGACCTCATCGCAGTCTACACCTTCCTCAAGGAGGGCAATGGAGGGAAAAATGCTGATCTCCTCTCTCTGGTGACCGGCGACAGGACACAAGGAGATGGAATGAAGCTGCACCAGGCGAAGTTCAGACGGGACATTAGGAAAAGGTTCTTCACTGAGAGGGTGGTTGGTCACTGGAACAGGCTCCCCAGGGAAGTGGTCATGGCACCAAACCTCTCAGAGTTCAAGGAGCATCTGGACAACTTTCTTAGTCATATGGTTTAGTTTTAGGCAGTCCTGTGAGGAGCAGGGAGTTGGACTCGATGATCCTTATGGGTCCCTTCCAACTTGAGGTATTCTATGATTCTATGATTCTAAAGGACAGATATTCATATCCTTCTCTCAGTTTTGACTGTGTCATGAAAGAGGTTAGATTGTGTGATTGCAATCATTTTTCATGGCCTACAAACTGTATGGAAACTATACAACTGCATGGAGTCTTATTGAAGTGAATCAAATATCTTGTTCACATAAACATAACTGAGAAAAGAGGATTGTTCTTTACAACTAGTCCTTACTAGAGTTTAAATCAAACTAAGCAGCACTTGTGATGGGGCAATCAAAACCCACCACATTTTTAGTATCTAGCAAGAGAATTTCATTTCGGAAAATATAGTTAAGAAAATGAAATGCAAAGTAGGAAATGAAGTTTGTTAGAAGTAAGCAAGCATGGTTTTAAATTATGGTATAGAAAAAAAAGACATTTTTAGAAGTAATTGGTTTGTTAGGAAATTTACACTGTCTCTATGAGGGTAAGTCAGGCAAAAAATGATTTGGATGCAGCTTCTAGATGGAGACATGCAACAAATCAGGAAGTAGAGTCACTCCCCGACTCTACAGGAGTACAGGAGTAACAGTGTTGGAATGAACTGACAGAACCATTATTGCCATTGCTCTTTTCCAAACATGTACTGTATTTTATCATAAGGTACAGTCACATTTCAGACTGGATCACACTGTGACATATCAAATTCCCCAGCAGAAACCCAGCTACAGGAGAATAATTTTCTTAATCCTTGCTTACCCCATCCATTTCAAGCACTATTTCAATAAAATGGAACCATGTTGTTCCATCTCCTGGAGAATTCAGAATTCATACTAAGGTATTTAACTTGTGTGTTTGTAGACACAGAGCATCATAGTAAACAAGAAGACATATGAACAGAAATACCCTAAAAGCATTAGAGGGTACTTTTTGTTATTATCTCTTTCCCTTTTGGGGGGGATGGAAGTGGCTGGTGAGAGTGCTATCAATGGCACCAAAGACAATAAGAAAAGCCAGGGGTTTTAATTATGACTTCTTTGGCCTGAGAGTTTGGTGAGCTTTATTTTTAAAATCCTCTTATGCCATATGGATTTTACCCAAACTCTACATATCTGCTTAAACCCCTTGTTTTTTATAATAAATGCCAGAAGTTAAAGCATTACCATACTGCTCAATTCGTGTAAATATTTATTTATTTTAGAACAGAGTTAGTTATTATCGACCAGACTGTTATACACAATGTTACCTAGTATAGTGTTCTGTCATTGCTAACCTTCCTCCAACACATGCTATTTATGTTATTTCTGTATCATGCTTATTTTTATGATTCTGAAATATATATATGCATTAGAAAGAGTAAAGTGCATTTAAAACATTATTTCACCTCCCATGATTCCTGTCAAAATACTATGTTTTTAAAATATATATAGAGAGAGGACAGTCAAAACACATTTGCAAAAATGAACATATTTCTAGCTTTGTAACACATTGCAGAATTTGGTCAGCTATTTTCCACTCAGCGTGAGAAACTTTGCACCATATGTCCAGCTGTCATTTAGAATGGATATTTATCTTATTTGGAATATCAACCGTGAGAATTATCTGGTCCCCAGTTATGTGGTAACACAACAGCTATCTTTGGGTGTTTTTTTTTTTCTTTTCCTTCCAAATTAGCACTTTGACTTTGCTTCAATTAGAAAGACCTCCCTGCAGTTTCAGATTTAGGCTTACCCAGTAAAATTATAAAGTGCTAACTTTTCAAATGTCCTACTAAGTTCCAAATATACCTTTGCTTCCCTTATATTAATATGCAACACATTTTAATCAGTGCTTGTGTTGATAATGCTGCCTAAAGAAGCAGTAAATTCTGACACGGCAGAAAATCAAGACCCCCTTTTTTAAAGCTATAAATTAGGTGTTCTACACAGAACCAATACAGATAAACTTACAAAGATCAGATCGAATCCAAATCTTATTACACAATGGCAGTAGCAAGAATACCAATCAGAGCAGCTGCTGAAAAGGAATATTTGTACTGCCCACATTTTTGCAGATTACCTAAAGCAAATTCCCTCATGCTGTTGTCACTGAGCTGTTACAGTGAGAACCAGCAGATGGTTGATCAATCCCAAAATGCCCTTCAGGAGCTACAACAGCTGTGTATGGTCAGCACGAGTAAACTCATCCAGAGTAAATGTGAACTGGGAACTGTGCAGCACGGAAACACAATGGTTTCCTTTCCTTGTTACAATGAAATGTGTCTGCAAACATTTCTTAAGCTTTGAACTTTCCAGAATAAATTCAGTAAGATTTCTATAGCAGTAAACAGTCTACATATAACAAATCCAAAATCAATTTATTAGTGGAGACAGTGTTAATTACATTGAATTATTCCAGGCTGAGAAAAATGTACCATCCGCAAATTACAGATAACAGCCCTGCAGTTGTTAATCTGAGGAAATATTTTAAAGTTTCAAATCATTTATTCACAAGCACTCTCATGTACACTTGTACACATATTTGGGTTCAAAAAGGAAAAAAAAACAACAACATTATTAGACAATCCACATCCCATTGTACAAAAAACTGTTTGGAGCTATTTCTGCATACACTGATGCCTAAAGCACACAGAGTTCACAATCTTTTGTACTCTGACATCACAGACTAGGACAACAGAATGTATCAGAAGAAACCATATATGCTTGGAAAATAAAAAAAAAAAAATTATAGTAAAATATTCAAAAAGTGTCTTAAAGTTCTTGTTTCAGTAAATTTAATCATTTTTATTTTTACTTTTAGCTGTTTTTTTATGAATTGGTGCAAGACCATGTTTTCATATATAAATATTTTAAATGGTTGTTGTATCAGCAAAGTATTCTGAGTTTCCTTCCCCTGAAAATTTTTGTTAAACCTCCCAATTTAAACTTTGACTGAGGTGGGAAAGAAAAAGTTTACAGGAGAATTTCCAATGAATCTTACTGGTCAGTTCCAAAAAAGGGTTACAAAAGCTACAAAAATTAGGTGTTATCAAATTTTTCAAATTTAGGAATCACATCAAGCATAAAAACCTCCCCTGTCCTGAGTAATAGTAAAATAATAAATTAAATACCAGCGACTATGTAGCTTTTTACATGTTTTAGAAAAACTGTACAAACACAAAAATAAATTCATTATGTAAGACAGTGCTCCACTCAGTTCCCCTTCATAATTAGTCTTAATCCAGTCAAGAGTTTTCCCACTGTAAGAGTATCATAGGTAAAATCTGTTCTTTGAAAACAAAGAGCACTTGAACTTCTTTCTTTGCAATCAATTGGCTCAGCGACCGTGAAATGCTAGAATTCTCGATACTTGGTGAAGTAAGGAGGGGGGCAAGCAAAACCGCTACCATGGACTTCCAGAGGGCAGACGTTGGTCTGCTCAAGACACTGGTCGAGAGAGTCCCTTGGGAGACAGTCCTGATGGGCAAAGTGGTCCAGGAAGGCTGGACGTTCTTCAAGAAGGAAGTCTTAAAGGCACAGGAGCAGGCTGTCGCCATGTGCCGTAAGAACGGGCAGGGAAGACAACCGGCCTGGCTGAATGGGGCGCTCTTGCTGGGATTCAGGAAAAAAAAGAGAGTTTATCACTTGTGGAAGAAGGGGCAGGCAACTCAAGAAGAGTACAGGGATCTCGTTAGGTCGTGCAGAGAGGAAATTAGAAAGGCAAAAGCCCAGCTAGAACTCAGTCTGGCCACTGTCGTGAGAGACAACATAAAATGTTTTTACAAATATATTAATGACATAAAGAGAGCCAAGGAGATCTCCATCCTTTATTGGATGCCGGGGGGGACATTGAACATTGCCACCAAGGACGAGCATAAGGCTGAGGTACTTAATGCCTTCTTTGCCTCAGTCTTTAATTAAATAGTCAGAGCAGTTATCCTCAGGGTATTCAGCCCCCTGAACAGGAAGACAGGGACGGTGAGCAGGATAAATCTCCCATAATCCAAGATGAAGCAGTTAATGACCGGCTACACCACCTCACAAGCTCACAAGTCTACAGCTGCTACAGCTCACAAGTCTATGGGGCTGGATGGGATCCACCTGAGGGTACTGAGGGAGCTGGCGGAGGAGCTTGCCAAGCCACTCTCCATCATTTACCAGCAGGCCTGGTTAACAGGGGAGGTCCCGGACGACTGGAGGCTTGCCAATGTGACGCCCATCTATAAGAAGGGCCGGAAGGAGGATCCGGGGAACTACAGGCTGGTGAGCTTGACCTCGGTGCTGGAGAAGATTATGGAGAGGTTCGTCTTGAGGGTGCTTACAAGCCACGAGCGGGACAACCAGGGGATCAGGCCCAGCCAGCACGGGTTCCTGGAAGGCAGGTCCTGCTTGACCAACCTGATCTCCTTCTATGACCAGGTGACCCGCCTAGTGGATGAGGGAAAGGCTGTGGATGTGGTCTACCTGGACTTCAGTAAAGCCTTTGACACTGTCTCCCACAGCATTCTCCTAGCTGGCAGCTCATGGCTTAGACAGGTGCACTCTTCGCTGGGTGAAAAACTGGCTGGATGGCCGAGCCCAGAGAGTTGTGGATCTATCTGGATGAGGGGATCGAGTGCTCCCTCAGTAAGTTTGCAGACGACACTAAGCTGGGCAGGAGTGTTGATCTGCTCGAGGGTAGGAAGGTTCTGCAGAGGGACCTGGACAGGCTGGATCGATGGGCCGAGGCCAACTGTATGAGATTCAACAAGGTCACGTGCTGGGTCCTGCCCTTGGGTCACAACAACCCCATGCAATGCTACAGGCTTGGGGAAGAGGCTGGAATGCTGCCCAGAGGAAAAGGACCTGGGGGTGCTGGTTGACAGCCGGCTGAACATGAGCTAGCAGCGTGCCCAGGTGGCCAAGAAGGCCAACAGCGTCCTGGCCTTTATCAGAAATAGTATGGCCAGCAGGAGTAGGGAGGTGATCGTGCCCCTGTACTCGGCACTGGTGAGGCCGCACCTCGAATGCTGTGTTCAGTTTTTGGTCCCTCACTACAGGAAGGACATGGAGGTGCTGGAGTGTGTCCAGAGAAAGGCAACGAAGCTGGTGAAGGGCCTGGAGCACAAGCCTTATGAGGAGCGGCTGAGGGAACTGGGGTTGTTTAGCCTGGAGAAGAGGAGGCTGAGGGGAGACCTCATCGCGCTCTACCACTACCTGAAAGGAGGTTGTAGTGAGGTGGGTGTTGGTCTCTTCTGACAAGTAACTGGCAACAAAACGAGAGGAAATGGCCTCAAGTTGCTCCAAGGGAGTTTTAGATTGGACATGAGGAAAAATTTCTTTACTGAAAGAGTGGTCAGGCCTTGGAAGAGGCTGCCCAGGGAAGCGGTTGAGTCACCATCCCTGGAAATATTTAAAAGATGTGTAGATGTGGCACTTAGGAACATGGTTTAGTGGGCGTGGTGGTGTTGAGTTGATGGTTGGACTCGATGATCTTAGAGGTCTTTTCCAACCTTAATGATTCTATGATTCTATAATTCTTACATCAGATAGTAAGTTTTCAGAATTACATTTATCAAATGCATATAGAGTGATAACTGAGCAAACGCTAAAAAATCTGTTCCGCTTCTGATCCTCTATTACATTTCCCCACAGCACTACTTTAAGGAAGAATTATTTTATTAATCCACTATTTGTATACAATGAATTTCCCTATTTTTTCTTGAGAGATTATTTTGGAGTCTGGCATAAGTCACTATTGAAGCCTTCTATGATGCTCTCTCAATTTTTATCTCATTGCTCATTGCCTTTGGGGTGAAAAAAAAATTGCACTATATAATTCTCTTCTCCCAAGTAACTAGCGATAGGACAAGAGGAAATGGCCTCAAGTTGCGCCAAGGGAGGTTTAGATTGAACATTAGGAAAAATTTCTTTACTGAAAGAGTGGTCAGGCCTTGGAACAGGCTGCCCAGGGAAGTGGTGGAGTCACCATGCCTGGAGGTATTTAAAAGACGTGTAGATGAGGCCCTTAGGGACATGGTGTAGTGGGCATGGTGGTGTTGGGTTGACGGTTGGACACGATGATCTTAGAGGTCTTTTCCAACCTGTATGATTCTATGATTCTATGATTCTAATTCCTCTCCACACATAGTGTTTATGTTCCTCAGATGTTTCTGGTCCTGATCTTCTCCATTAGTCAACTCCCAGCCAAGCCCTCGATCATATTTAGCTACTTCAGTGTTTCCTCTTAAGTCAATTTTCCCAGCCCCTTGATCATTTTTATGCTATGTGAGAACAGTTATCTTTGGCTTTTCTGGGGCTCCTCTACCTGGAGAGAATGGCACATTCTTTTTATGTCCTTACAAGTGTATGCCAACAGTATAACAATGCATGGATATATTTTTCAAGCAAGAGTACACATGTTATTTTAGTGTTATAAAACTATGTATAAAGTTGCAATATCAAGCTTCATTTTATTCCCGGATAGCTTATTTAAGAAATAATAAAAAATAACTTAGTACCCTATATAAAAGTAACACTATGTCTCAAGGGTTTATCCCTCAGCCTGATTTAATATACATGGAGATCAAAACAATTAACAGTACTCTCTTTATATTTCTGATATCAAATGTAGTAATTTCAATTATTGCCTATTGTAATGTGGCAAGTTTCACAGAGCACTTAATGGATTCTCTTTAAACTAGTTTCTGAAAACAGAAAGTGTGTCTCATTTGGAACTAGTGACACAGATACCAAAACCAAAAAATAATGAAAAAAAAAACCTCTGCAAAGCATGTTATCCTGGTTTCGGCTGGGATGGAGTTGGTTTTCTTCCTAGTAGCTGGTATAGTGCTTTGTGTTTTGGATGTAGTATGAGAATAATGTTGATAACACACCAATGTTTTAGTTGTTACTAAGTAATGTTTACGGTAGTCGAGGACTTTTCATCTTCACGTGCCCTGCCAGGTGCGCAGGGGGCTGGGAGGGACCGTGGCCAGGACGGTTGGCCCAGCTGGCCAATGGGCTATTCCATACCATATGACGTCATGCTCAGCATATAAGGCTGGGCGAAGCAGAAGAAGGGGGGACGTTCGGCGTGATGGCGTTTGTCTTCCCAAGTAACTGTTACGCGTGATGGAGCTCTGCTTTCCTGGGGATGGCTGAACACCTGCTTGCCGATGGGAAGTAGTGAAGGAATTCCTTGTTTCGCTTTGCTTGCTTGTGCAGCTTTTGCTTTCCCTATTAAACTGTCTTTATCTCAACCCACGAGTTTTCTCACTTTTACCCTTCTGATTCTCTCCCCCATTCCATTGTGGGTGGAGTGAGCGAGCAGCTGCGTGGTGCTCAGTGGCTGGCTGGGCCAGCCATACTGGCCACGCTCCCTCCCAGCCCCCCGCACACCTGGCAGGGCACAGGAAGATGAAAAGTCCTTGACTAGCGTAAACCACGACACATGTAAAAACAACAACCACAAAACCGCCACAAAACCCCCACACCCACAAAGGAAAATAGGAAATATCTTGATTCTGAAGTGTTATACTATAAACACCTGTTGTTGATACAATTTGTGAAAATGGTTGTTTTATTTTTGATAGAACAGAAGGCTGGTCTTCATCCTCAGAGTTCCAAAAATGAATGGAACAAAAGGAAGAGAATAGAGAGAGAATAGTATGAGAAAACAAACTGGATGCATATACTAAAGCCATATTGAGAACACTAGATGTATTTATGTTCTTACATGGTTCTCTTTGCAAAAAATGCATGGAGAAAAATTTCAAAGTCCACAAAACACCATTTCTTCCCCTTATAGTAAACGCTATGATTCACTGTTTTATTGTTGAGAGAGCTCTCAGAAGAGACACTACTCAAGAAAAAAAGAATATCCTGCCATCAGTAAAGCTGGTCAGAAGTGGATAATTTTAAAAGGGGATGGTGGGGTGGAAAACACTCACTCAGTTTTTCAGATAACAAAATATTTGCCTTTGGCTTAACAGCACTGAAGTATGCTACCTCATAGAAACTGTAGGCTGTGGTCTGTTCACCCATGTTAGGTAAAAATCCCTGAGCAAAGCATATTTCTTACGATGCAGTGTTTCATCTTACAGAGTTTATAATATGGGGATGTAATCCAAGTCTCGAGCTTTACAAAAAGAAAAGAAGAATCAAATATCCAAGCTCTATCTCCAAAATATATCAAGTGAATAATAATACCATCCTACTGTTCTGTGGTTGGTTCTCAGGCAGCAAAACATGGTCTGGGGTTTTTGGTGAGGGAAGGGAAAAAACCCCTACCACAGAATTCTTGCATTTCAGCCTTATGTTTGTTCAAGGAAAAGCCTGTTCTAGGGGAAGTAAAGTCTTTTGTTACAAAAACAAACAAACACACACCACACAAAACCCAAAACTATTCTCAATATGAGCTCAAATATATATAGACATGCAATCAAGATGGGCTGCAAATGCTTAATTAAGACAAGCTTAGTAAGTGTCCTGGTTTTGGCTGGGATAGGGTTATTTTCTTCCTAGTAGCTGGTATAGTGCTGTGTTTTGGATTTAGGATGAGAATAATATTGATAACCCACTGATGTTTTAGTTGTTGCTAAGTAGTGCTTACATAGTCAAGGACTTTTCAGCTTCCCATGCTCTGCCAGGTGCACAAGAAGCTGGAAGGGAGCATAGCCAGGACAGCTGACCCAAACTGACCAAAGGACTTTTCCATACCCTATGACATCATGCTTAGTGTATAAGCTGGGGAGAGTTGGCCGGGGGGGCAATGATCGCTGCTCGGGGATGGGCTGGGTGTCAGTCAGCAAGTGGTGAGTGGTTGTATCACTTGTTTTTCCCAGGTTTTGTTCCTTTCTCTCTCTCTCTCTCTCTTTCTCTCATATTTTCCAACAATTTATTATTATGGTTGTTGTTATAGTTGTTGTTGTTGTTGTTGTTGTTGTTATTATCATTATTATTATTATTATTATTATTATTATTTTATTTCAATTATTAAACTGTTCTTATCTCAACTCACAAGTTTTCTTACTTCTGTCCTTCCAATTCTCTCTCCCATCTCACCAGGAGGGGAAGGGGGAGCGAGCGGCTGTGTGGTGCTTGGTTGCTGTCTGGGGTTAAACCACAGTAAGTAAACAAGAACCCATAGATGATGCATGAAGTGCTAAAGTCTGAGATCTGCTAGCAAAAAAAAAGAATCAAATCCAAGCCCCTTCCATTTTTCTTCTAGATTTCTCATTTTCTCTTTTGCCAAGTCTTCAGAAAGCCAGTTAGAGCTGACAAACCATAAACCAGAATTTTCTAGCTGGAAAGCACTGCTTTACATAAAACCAAAGATCTTTTCTTGAAGGAAGCCATCCCAAACTGTTGATTTAACCACAAATGTATGATACTAGACAGAAGAAACAATGCTAAAACCTCATTCTTCAGTGTGTTAGATTGTTTCTGTTGTTTGGATTCACGCTTTCACTTAGGAGTATAGAACATATGGAAATGCAACTGTACCAAAACATTGGAAAAGCAATTGGATCAAAACATTGGAAAACCAATACCTCCAAGTTTTGAGACAGGACAGAGCTGGAAACCGATTTTGCAACCTAGTTCAGTCTTGAAAAACAAACAGTCATGTTTTTCTTCATCTATGCTGGAAAGACAAAGACAGACAACCTTTTAGTCTAGAGTCCTGAATACCCAAAACCCCACATCTTTCAGCAGAATGACTAAGGTTTTGGAGGAGCAGGGGAAAACACTGCTCAATGCTGGACAAAGGAGACTGACAGCTGCTGCAGCAGATGAATCTCCACAAGGTTCATCAACATCATTGCCTCTTTCGCCCTTAGTTCTCATTGCACAATACTGTTTCAGCCATAGTTTTGCTAACATCTACTCTTTTCCTTTTACTCTAGAACAAAACAAGAAGTCCAGGCATAAACTCTTGGCAACTTTTAGTTATGTCATCTTCCCTAACAAAATGTTATAATCAAACTCCATCCTCCATTTTGAATTTTCAACACGTCTCAGAGTTATCATTACAAAGATAATTCAGTGATTCCTTCCAGTTTTACCACTAAAACTCACCTTTGTATTAAGTCTACAGGAAAATGGAACTTCAATGCCTACTCCCACAGACAACCAAGACAAGCAGCCCATTCATCTGACTATTGCTTATCACCTAATTTTCCACTTTATCATTCTTTCAGGACTCATCTGTTTCTTTTGCTTTATAGCTATATTGTAATCTATTAGATTTTCGTAATATTTTCTTTCTTGTTTTCTTGAACTGAATTAACAAAAAAAGGTCCTGATTGGCAAACAATGTTTGTGATAAAAGCAGCATCCACTGACACTTACAGGGTAAATCAAAGGCCTCTGTTTTCCTTTCTCTTTAACAGCAGAACAAACACACATCCAAGAAAAGTAAAAGGTTGGTAATTCAAATACTAAATGAATAAAAGGGGTTTTTTGTTGTTTGTTTTAAAAAACACAACATAGGGAAGAAATAGATATTTGAATACTTCCTGCACTATCAAGTTAGTCTCAGCATGTATTCAGGGCAGAACTGTAGGATTATTTGGGGATCTTTACTAAGCAAAAATCTGAGGAGAGAATATTTTATTCACTTTATTTTTATGGTTACTTCATTAAGTTGTTGTAAAGCTTGTCTCAGATAATTGATTTTAGTTGAAAATATGAAGTATTTTATTTCAAGAGCTGAAATGTATCATCTTGGTAAAATATTTTTCCTCGATTCATTTGACTAAACCTCTTTGCTGGAGAACAATTATTTTATCAAGTTCCCATTGTTGATCCCAAAAACATTTTTCAGCAAAATTTGTTTAGCTCTATTTGAATGTAAGTAATAGCCAGATTTGGGGTAATTGGGGCCGGAAGCATTTACCAAAGAATCACAGAATCATAGAATCGTAGAATCAAAGAATACAAGGTTGGAAGGGACCTCAAGGATCATCTGGTCCAACCTTTCTTGGCAAAAGCACGGTCTAGACAAGATGGCCCAGCACCCCACCCAGACGAATCTTAAAAGTATCCAATGTTGGGGAATCCACCACTTCCCTGGGGAGATTATTCCAATGGCTGATTGTTCTCATTGCGAAAAATTTTCCTCTTATGTCCAATTGGAATCTCCCCAGGAGTAACTTGTACCCATTACCCCTCGTCTTTTCCATGTGACTCCTTGTAAAAAGGGAGTCTCCATCTTCTTTATAGCCACCCTTTAAATACTGGAACATGGTGATAAGGTCTCCCCTAAGCCTTCTTTTCTCAAGGCTGAACAAACGCAGTTCTCTCAGTCTTTCCTCATATGGCAGGCTTCCCAGTCCTTTGATCACCTTTGTGGCCTTTCTCTGGACCCTCTCCAGCCTGTCCACATCTTTTTTGTAGAGCGGGGACCAAAACTGAACACAGTATATTCCAGGTATGGCCCAACAAGCGCTGTGTAGAGTGGGCTAATGACTTCTTTATCTCTGCTGGTGATGCCCTTGTTGATGCAACCCAGCATCCTGTTGGCTTTCTTTGCTGCAGCAGCACACTGTTCACTCATATTGAGCTTCTTGTCCACCAGGACCCTCAGGTCCCTTTTGACAGAGCTGCTCTCCAGCCAGGTAGATCCCAGCCTGTGCTGCACTCCTAAATTGTTTTCTAGGTGCAGGACCTTACACTTGTCCTTGTTGAACTTCATAAGTTTCTTGTTAGCCCACCCTTCCAGCCTATCCAGGTCTTCCTGCAGGGTGGCTCTCCCTTCTGAAGTGTCCACTTCCCCACTCAGTTTGGTATCATTGGCAAACTTCATCAGGGCACACTTGATCCCATCATCCAGATCACTTTTGAAGATATTAAACAGCATTGGACCCAATATCGATCCCTGGGGGACCCCACTTGTGACAGGTTGCAAGTTTGAAAAGGAGCTATTTACCACCACCCTCTGGGTGCGGCCTGTCAGCCGGTTCCCCACCCACCACACAGACCACTTGTCTAGACCATAACGCATCAGTTTCTCTAGGAGAAGGGTGTGGGAAACTGTATTGAAAGCCTTTGAGCAATCTAGGTAGACAATGTCCACCACTCTCCCCACATCAACCGAGCAGGTTACTTTGCCGTAGAAGGCGATCAGGTTTGTCAAACACGATTTGTCCTTAGTGAATCTGTGCTGGCTTTTCCCAGTCACGTGCTTCATTTGACTTGTGATAGCCTCCAGGAAGATTCGTTCCATAACTTTCCCAGGGATTGAAGTAAGACTGATGGGCCTATAATTTCCTGGATTCTCCTTTAAGCCCTTCTTGTAGATGGGGGTGACATTAGCCTTCTTCCAGTCTTCTGGGACGTCCCCTGATCTCCACGACTTCTCAAAGATTATGGAGAGCGGCCTCTCAAAGTCAGCCAGCTCTCTTAACACCCTCGGGTGGATATTGTCAGGGCCCATCAACTTGTAGGGGTCAAGCTCCTGTAACAGTTCACATACCAACTCTTCCTTCACTGACAGTGGGTCTGTGTTTGCATCAATCTGGATTTTCGTTCCCAAGGCCTAGAGCCCAACAGTGCTGGTAAAGACAGAGGTGAAGAAAGTGTTGAGAACCTCTGCCTTTTCAGCATTGTTGGTGACTAATTTACGTCTCCTGTTTTACAATGGGCCAATATTTACCATCCTTACAAAAAGGATAATAAATATTTTTTAAGTGTTAGGCCCTTCTCTATCAGGTAATTAGAATATGACCAAATGCGTATTTTATGTCCCAATATACCCTTAATGCCTTCAAATCTCAAGGTTTGAGACAGGATATTGGACTATATGGACCTTAAATCTGAGCCAGCATTTCTATGCATATTGTGATGAATGAGCCCTGTAATTACTCATGATATTAGGAGATTGATATGAAGTTGATATATACCATAAAGAAATACTGAACATGAATTATCATGCAAATTTAAAAAAAAAATCTTTGTTCCAGATGATATAGCGGTCGACTGGTGCAGTAAAGTTATATTAGTTACTGCTTGGTACCTTGAGGCAGACACCAGCAACATATAAATGCTTACCAATATAGTGTGCAAGTATTTTCCTGTATTTTTTTCTAAGTCCAGGAAATTCTGTACTATGGCTAATACCATGTCTTTGTACTTGCTAGTTGACAGCAGGTGTAGTTGCTTCTTGTTTTGAAGTCAAAAGATGAATAGCAGTCAGATCCTTAGCTGTGAAGAACATCAGAAGAGCTTATTTTAGGGTCACTCCAGCACTTTTCCCCACAGAGAACATGGCCTTGAAGATGGAAGCATGAACAAGGAAAGGAGCAAAAAGAAAATCTCCTGGTTCATTAAGAACCTTTCTCAGATCTTTCACACATCTAAGGACAGCTTTCTAGCTTCTGCTAGAAAAAAATGTTGGTTCTTCTCTCAACAACAAATGTACAAATGTTATTAAAATTGTTCATGTCTATTGTTTCTCCAGTTCAGATTTTTTCCACTTTGCAGTAAACAGGATGCATCTTCAAATATCACTTACAATTTTGTCCATTGAACTTAAAAGCCCATGTCTTTTTTTCCTGGTACCATACGTTATTATCACTAACCTTTAGCCTTCTTTTATTGTATTATACATGGAATTGAAGGGTAATTGAAAATTTGAATTAAATTTCTCTATTAATGTAATCACTATCATAGTCTAACTTAGTTTACATGACATAAACAACACACATTAGTTACCTACCCTTCTGGAGTATGTCTACCATCTTTCTACAGATTTCTAAGAAAATTAAGCTGATACAAAGCTCATGTAGTCTCAGAGGATGGGAGCCCATTCCTTGTAATGTCCACTTATTTTAAACCTGGGTAACAAGCATCTGGATAATACAGGGGTAAAGGTTTGCAGTAAAGCCACAATACATTAAAAAATACCCATTGTACGAGGCTATTAATCAGTAAGTGGTAGCAGCCCAGAAAAGTAAGAGATAAAATAAAACTGTTATAAATGAAAGATAATAAATGTCTGACAAAGTCATATTCCATTAAGTGATTTACCCAGCACACTCTCACTAGCCTCGCAACCTCTGGCATCAATTTCCATAGCAACAAATGGCAATGTTACCAGCCAGAGGACATCCAGTGACAGAGAGAACGAGCTCTAACAGTGGAGTTCAAGAAAAAAAAGAAAATCCATTATAGCAACATAAGTGTATACTGTACAAGAAAGAATCACATGCTGGACATGCTTGCTTTGTGAAAAAGTTATTTTCTTCATGCCTAATGGATCATGTTTTGTCCAGTTCCTATTCATGGCTTGGAAGAAGTAGACACTGAGAAAAGATCACATGATCTATTAGCCCGGCATGTAGGCAAGCAGCACCTTTCTTCCTTTTGGAGAAAGTTTATCATGGAGGAAGATGTATTATGTCACATCGTTATTTCTGAACCTGGTACCAATAAGCCATTCCTGTTTTGCACCAGGGAGCCCCCATGATGAAATTTCTGGATCACCCACAGCATCTCCTGGAAACTCCACCTGTGACACTGTCATTTCCTACCCTCTGCTGACTTGCATAATCATATTGTAGGCAGTCTAGCACTAACTCCACTCAAGGTGAGGAACACCATATCTTTTAGTCCTGAGTCACACAAGATATTTTTCTACAGCTCTGAGGTATAGGAATTTGTCTTTGCCTTATACCATGAAGACTCCTACTATTATTTGTCCTGATGGTCCCCAGCTCAGTCCCAATTACAATAAATTAGTGGGTTTCTGTGGATAGCAAGTATGTGTGCAATTACATTGGATGCTTTCATCATTTATTGAAGTAGATTGTGAAGGCATAAAGACTCCCATTGTCTAGGAGATCCTACTAAATAAACAAAAGAAAATATTTCCATTCTTTGTGAAGTCTCGGGCTATTTTGAGATTTCTTAAGAATATCTGTTGGTTCTTTACTATTGCATAATATATTTTGTTTGTAACTTAACAGATACTACATGAAAGCACTATTTTGGATCTTCCTGCCTCTCTGCAAAGCCTTCATAATCCACTGGTATTCTGTCAGCTGCTCTCTGATGTGGCAAGAAGTGTCGTAGACTGTAGTACCTAAATAGATCACATATTTTTCAAACACACACAAAGAAGTCTTTTCAACAATAACAACAAACTCCCTTGCAAGACGCTATACAGCATAAAGCCTCTGACATTTGCTTCCTGACCTTACTTCAGTGATCATGACTGTGGCATCCAGAGATTAACAAGTTTCAAGAAAAACTCTTTGCAGATGGGCAGAGCTTCTGTGGCCAATGCACACCAAACAGCCGCAGCAGGCTAACAACAGATTCCCCAAGCTAACACTGAGTTCACTTCAGAAACAGGAAAGAATTGTAAATGTTGCAAGAGAAATGTTTTAGCAGATATTTACCCTGTTGATTTAACTTGGCCTGTTGGGGGTTTAAAACTGGAGAGGAGAACAAAGCTGCAAGTTGGAGAAAATTCAGTTATTGAGGTGCAATGCAGAGGGTGTATGTAATCCCACACTGCTTTCCCCAAACAGAGCAAGGGACGGTTTGAGCATTAGGGTTTACTGAGGTCACTGAGGAAGATCAAGTCTTCAAAAACCACATGAGATAAAGATAGGTATTTCTGGAGAGTGAGATACTTCTTGCTGTCTTTTTGTTTCACAGGAGTGGAACAGTTGCTTCCTCTACCGAGTTACACTCAGGTGATATAATTTATATGCATGGCAGGGGAAGTGTATAGGGATATGCGTATCTCTTACTGGATGGCCCACAATCTCCCAGTGACTTCCATTAACATACTTAATTTAGAAGCTAAGCTAAATTTGCTTTCAGGGAGAGTGATTCACAAGCATACAAGTTACTTATGGAAAAAGTTCCTAAAAGTCAAGGTTCTTAAGTTACTTTAACAGTTTTGCTCCCAACATTTTTAAACACACACTTGATAATTCTGAATCTCATTTCCAGAGGACATACTAACTGTCTCAAGTGTGGGACCAAAATGAGGTTTTGAATATTAGCAAGTGTCTTGGAATGGATCAGCTTAAACCAAGTTATGCTTGAGTTTCTCCGAGCAATATCTAATATGCCTGGGTGTTGTAATGATTATTTCATTACTACTGGTATGACACCTGGAAATATTTCAATTAAAAAGTATTATCTAATCACATGTCTTTTATGGAATATTTAATTCAAATAAGATTGTCAGGGTATACATGTTTGTTAGCTTTGTTTTCTTTTTGAAATTTATTAGGCATATTACTCTCCTTTATTTTGCTAATGACTTAGAAACATTTTGGTAGAACCATGTTGTCTTTCATTCCTAAAATATTTCATCGGGCTTTTCCGTTACGGTCTGTATACAGTTATTTTCTTTTTTTAAAAAAATATATGAGTTTTAGGTGTTTATTGATAGACAAACTTACCTTGCTACCTTGAACATTCCCTGTATGTTATATAAAATGCTATCACTTCAAACAAAAATATCCTTTAATTCTGAAGCTTTCAGTGTAACTGTTAATTTCCTCACTGTGTGATTCCTACTGCTGCACAGAAATGCACACTCCAGTTGAGGAATTGCAGCGCACAGTAGTAAGAATATACTCCTGGTATTACTGATTGACAGTCTTGTGTTCGAACAGCAAAATGAGTTATCTGAAAAGTTCTTTCATCTTTCACAGGCATGTATAATAAACAACATCACATGATTTCTTCAATTTATCAGCAATTTGAAATAGTTGCTCCCCTCCTGCCCCTTCTCCCCCCAAAAAACCGCACATCACATATTTTTCTGTCCTTCAATTAATATAATGCACCTTAAAATCTTCTTTAAAAAGAAAGTAAAAGCTGGTATAAAATATTTTTTGCATTTTGTGGTCCAAGATTTTGATATCCACAGAAGTGACTACGGTTAAAACAGTTTCTTCTTCTCAACAGGGCACATAATTTAAATATGTAATTCATGGAAGACTTGAACCTGAAAGTATTTGAATTATTACACAGGTTTTTATCTGCAAGATTTCCCATTAGGTTTGATAGGATGTGTGGTTCTGATTTATAAGTATAGACATTACTGTCCAGTGTATCTCATAATATTTTGTTAATTACAAGGCATATTTAACGACATTAAAGTGCAGAAATGCCAATTTTATTTTGATGACCATGCACTTGTTCCATTTGTGAGTATTAAAATCTTAAGGAAATAATGTTGCTGTTAAACCCAGTTATTTAATTCCAAACATCTAAACCATTAAAAAAGTATGTACTATTTTACAATTACTAACCATTATTATTTTTTAAATTCCAAATTTTCAGTATTCTCTATGAAATATATTCCCTTTATCTATAAGGCTGAGGCTAATGTGTTTATTCTAGAGGCGAAGAGGTATTTTTTAAAAAACTAATGATCGTTCTGAAGGAGAAGCAATAAAAATACTCCTGTCCTGAGCACAGCTGCATGAGGGAATTTCCCAATAGAGTGTTTAGATATTTGTGTTCTGATGCAAGAGATGAAAAATGTTTCATGAACAAAATCTTGGGACGACTCCAAGACAGGAGCTGAATAAACTAATGAAAGAGAGGAAGAAAAGAAAAAGCTCTGTAGCTTAAACAGAAGAAAAGAAGGAGAAAAGTAGTGTAAGCATCATATAGATATGATCCTGCAGATAAATTGGAAGCAGATTTTGATTACGCTTTCACTTGGACAACACACACTGGCTGTGGGACAGTAGGTTTTTGACATTATCATATGACAGAAATCACAAGAAGGTGACTGAGAAGCTGCAAAAAAATACTGTAACCTGCAATTCCTGTACTTTTGTATTGGGAAGTACATTTTGAATTTCCTTGCCTTCCTTCGAGGAGCTTCAAGCCCTGCTCTTCTGTACAGACACTTGTGTACATAAAGGTTACCTGTTTTCAGAATTACTGCCTCAAGTTCACACACTGACTGAGGGAACTATCCTTCAGTAAAACAAGGGAAATTTTCCTACTGATAGGAAACAGCTTAAGAAATCTGAATTAGGTTTTAATTGTTTAGATAACCCAGGTTCTCTGTTTTATCCTAAAAGTGGAAGAGTTTCTTTCGGGAACTGTTGTTTTCTCCTCCCCTTCTCATGGTTTAACCTGGCAGGCAGCCCGGTTAAACTCTATCCCAGCCGAAACCAGGACATCCCCCCTGAAAAAAAGCCTGTTTTCAAATTTTTCCATAGCCTATGGAAAAACATCACTATGCAAGCTGTAAAGCAGGTACCATATGAAGTATACAGAATATCTTTGTGCTGCAAATGGCGCTGTGAGGGGATGACTGCTCTATCGTGTCTAGCCAAGGTCCAGCAGTCTTTCACAGATATCAGTGTAGGGGGATTTTCCTTCGCTGCTTAGAATTTCTTACATTTTATCATTCTTATTAATGTTTTCCTCACTCCTAGTTGATGGTGAACATGAGGAAACTGATTTTAGGCTCACAAAACATTTACCCAAACCCCTTCACAAGTGAAATCTTGTTATATCACAGCAAGAGCCTTCAAAACAAATATACATTGTCCTCTTATAAATGACAGTACTTTGTGCTTTTCCTGGACAAATGTCATGCTCTAGTTTCAGATAATCCACCATTAGGAAGGAGTCGGGACTAGCTGAAGAAAGTAATGCTTTGAGTTGTCACAGGTGGAAGAATTATCTACAGTTTCAGATATTGCTAATATTGATATAACATTTATCCATTTATATTCCTATTTTTTCCTTGGTTTTCCACTTTGAGAGCTTAATCTGATCTGTAGTATTGTTATATTTGGACATAAATAACAGCGTGAGAATTATTAATGAATCGGGCATGTGGTTTGGCACATTAGCTATATTGCCATATTTCACATTCTGTTATTTTTGGCCTTCTATGCGCTATGATGTGCAAACCACATCCACTCAAGCCTGCAGCAAAAGTTGCATAAAAATCGCTAGTATTTGCAGTGGAAGTAGAAGCTAGTGGTCCTCTTTTCTCATATCTAGGACAGAAAGGTATTTTTCCAGACAGATCTGAAAAGCAGATCAGACTTTACTTCTGAAGTAGGATTACCACAGTCTACCATGGTGGGAGGGTGGGGGGAAGGGAAATTAAAAGAACAATGGAAAATACAGCATCTTAAATACATTGCAACAAATAAACATACTCCCAAGCACGTATCTTTTGTGTCACAGCATTTGTAAACCTTGCAGCTATGAAACTATTGTAACAGCTAAAGATTAAACACTCTTTTACATGTTTTTTTCACCCAAGAGCATTCATTGATACAATCTAAGCTGCAAAATGGTCAGCTTTTAAATGGCTCTTGAAGAACGGTTACAAATCCAGAGACTCACCAGGAGAAAGGACACTTAAATCCATAAAGAATTCTCACCTGCTGATGAGACCAGTTGCAAGCAGAATGCCACTCCACAGAAGCAAAATTGTCACTTTTTTCCCTTTAGCAAATAGAAGACACTGAAAAAACATAGCTGCATCAAGGGGATTTGTGTAGAGATGTGAATTGACTGTTCAAAAGAAACCAAAAAAAGCTTGTTACATGTTTTAGTATTTAGGGAATCAGTGACTTTTTAAACTTCCCACTGTGATGCTATAAACATGCTGTCTCTAATGCTGCCAAAGCTTATTGAAATCCCTGGTAGGTAACCTCACAATACTCCACGCACCATGAAATTCAATTACATTTAAGAAAATTAGGGTTGAGTTTAATTACTTGTGTGCACTTTGGATGAGCACATATTCTGTTTAAGGATGTGGCTTGCAGAGGTTCTGACTTTCAGATCGAATGAATTCATGTTGTGCATGTCCTTTTGAAATTAATTTAACTGCTGAAGATTCCTTGCATTTCTGGCAAAAAAAAAAGAAAAAAAAAAAAATCACGACGTTCCTGTGAAGCTATGGAAAAAGACATAATTACTCTTCTGTACAGAACATGCAAGAAAGAATTCCACAAGACTGATATGTTTCTGTTTTGTTTATGCAAAATCCTGGAGAAGAAAAAAAACAAACCCCACACATCCAACAGGTATACAGTTTTCTTCCCTTTTCCTATTTCGTATAAGATAACCAAATCAGTTTTACAAAATAACGTGGAAAAACATGATAACAATTGCTACATGGTTTATATATAGGCATATTTTTTTCCTTAAATAAATCTATTCTACTTTCTTCTCCCTGTGGAAGGAGCACAACAACACTAAACAGGTAAGTTCTCCTGCCCAATCGTAGTTCAGACCACAAGGCCACAGCTAAATGTCTTGTTATGCTTGTTGCTAGCTGACGAAATCCAGAGTCTTCATGTTGAATGCATGCTATAAAATTCTGATATCCCTTCAAATGCAACATTATGATGACTATTCGTTATCTATTAGTACTGAAAGAGAATAATGAGGAGCTACACCTTTTTTAGTAACACTCATGCCCTAGCTTCCTCAGGATATTTTCCCTAGGACACACTGTTTATTAATATTTGTATTTTCCTAACATTACATTATTTCCTCTGAAATATTAACGTAGGTTAAGGATCAATGCTCTATTCAGAGGCTTCCTAAGAGCAAGGGTATTAGACTGACCACTGATATGCTGCAGTGGCTTGCAAAACCTGTCATATGTAGAGTTTTGTTGGACCTGTCAGTTATTCCTTAAAGGCCCACAAAAGTGAAAAGACGAGTTGCACCAACAGCTCTGAATCATGCGCCCTCTTCCCTTTAAAGGAAGCTGCAAATATGAAAACCTGGTATCTCAGTATATAGTTATTGCAGGATCAGCTTTAAAAGTGACTGCCTATTTTAATTCAAAGTTAGGCTGAAAAAAATACATAAGCATGAAGAACTGATGGTGACAAATGGTTTTCTGGCTAAATTAACAAGAACAAATAATTTAACTGAATGCTGCAGAAGTAAAATGATTAAAGTTAGAGGAAAAATATTCTTCTTTCTGCATTAGGCCAAAGCAGACTCTAACTACTATTGTAGTAAGACATGATGAAAAAGAAGAGGGGGGACAGGGAGGAAGGAGAGAGGAGGTAGGAGGCAACAACAAAGTAATAGCACATCTTAATTGTATGGTGTTGATCCTTTCTGCCTCTTGGGAAGTGAGGCATTACATATTGTGTTTTTAAATCAAGTTTACCAAGTGTGAGACAATCTCTGTACGGCTCTCATTGCTTTCATTTAAGAAGCAAACAGTAGAAAAACAAAGAAATGAAAAAAAAAAGTCAACTCTGCTAGTGATTTTTCATCTAGCACCTGGTATTGTCATGGCTTAAACTGATCACAGTAATGAAAATTCACAGAGGATGCTGTGTTTATTTTAAACACACATATCTCAACAACCCAGTTTAGGGGGGCAGAGGAGGGGAGGAGGAGGAATGGGGAAAAAAACTTACAGGAAAAAAAAGGCAGGAAAAGAAAGACTAAATAGGACATTTTAACACTTCCTTTGTCATCAAAGGAATAACGCTTCTGTTGTCTACCTATACACTGGTGATAAGTGATACCATTCCAAGTCTTCGAAATACTACATTAGAGATGAGTTTCACCATCTTAATAAACCATCTTTTAGACATTCTTTTCCCAGCTTAGTGACCCCAAAGGTGATGTAACTCTAATTTAATACCATTTGGGAAGATAAGTAGCACCACTGAAATGGAAGGGAGAAAGCTCATTTTGACTCTGACCTCCCACACTTCTCACTAATGGGGAAGGTGGCCATGTAGGAAACACTATCCCCATGAAGAACAGGTATAGGCATGACCATAGGAACAGAGTACATGAGGTTAAATCTTATGGGGAGAGCTGTTATTGTTGATATTGCAGTAAGAGTACATAATAAAAAAAGATGATTGTCTTCCAAATAAGGGGGTCAGCTTTCAAACACCTTTATTTCCAAAGTCATTTGGCTTCATTCAATCTTCTTTGATATTTGCAGTGGCAAGGAAAAGAACTTATCAACAGGCCTAACAGTGCACTTATTTGCTTGCATAAACTTGTAGACTTTTTGTAATGAGAACACTGTTTCCAAGCAAACTTGACAAGACACAGCCTACTTCACTTCAGTTCTTGATAATAGCCCAACTAGGGCATTAATTCTGTAGCATAGCATTTTCTACATCACTTCATCAGGAACCTAATAAAACAACATGAGATATCAGACTGGCTGTAGAAGTACTACAGGTTATCTGAGGAAAGATATTCCACCTGCAACCACAACCCAGCAGCTGCCTGCTCTCTCTCACCTGCCCGTCCACCTCCCCTTCTGTGAGTGTGACAACCAGGGAAAGAAGAACAATTTACCTTGTTTCTTTCCACAGGAGCATCTCATGCAGTCTTAACTCTTTCAAAAAGTCATATTCCCCAGTCCTCGCTCTCCCAAATCAGCAGCATCTATTTGTTTTAAAACCACTGCTCCTTCTCACCAGATGAGTCCAAATAAGTCCTCCACCCACTCACCCCTTTCCCTGCTCATCCGAGCTCTCTTCTCACTCTTTCTGTAGATTGAACTATGCAGTCATTCAAGGCCTTTAACATTTTCCTAATCAGAGTTTTGGAGAAGTTTACCCCACCTGAAAAGGCAATGGATCAGTTTGTTGGTCTATCTGATTTTCTTACATTTCATTGTTTTAAAGAGCAATATCAGGACTGGAGTTACAAAAGATACTTAAACATGTGCTAATCTAAAAAGGACTAGTCATTTGCCTTCACATCAAAGTAAATTTGGGCGTTTTTTTCTTCTTTCTTTCTAATCTCTTGTATTTCACAGAAAGCTGTGTTTTAACTCCTAACTTTTCAGTGCAACAACTTGATTGCAGAACATGAAGTTATTTTCTCAGCAGGAATGTACATATTTTTCATTTAATTGCTTAGTGAAATCATGAGGAAGGAAAACATGGAGGTTTAAAAATAAACACATTAGTACATCAAAGCACTCTGAATTACCACCAATCATTTTACAAATTTTTTTTTTTGCGCACAATATTTGAAAAGTTTGAAACTGTCAATTTGTGAATTCTCTATTACACTACCTATAATTTAAAGCACAGAAAGTGAAATGTATGTCCCCTCATATGTGGCTTAGTTGCATAACACACCTAATTGGATGAATCAACAACTGCAGGGAAGCATGCTGAATCTCTTCTGTGTACTTACTCTGGGCTAAACCAGCACATTACTTATAACCACAAAATATGTCTCAGAACTGACTCTCCTTGGACAATCTGTGGCCCAAACTGACTAGACTGTGCTTTTCCAAGCCCTTCCCAGCCCTCATTTCCATACAGCGTCTCTATACTTATAGTAAGTATGATGTGCATCAGTAAGCTGAAGGGGACTTACCAGTTGTGGTCCTTTTGTGGTCAGCCTATTTAATGATCCCACCTTATCTGTTCTATCTCTTATTACCTCTTTCTTTTTGTAAAGGAGATGTTAGTAGTTTGTTGCGCTTCATCTTACTGAATGTGAATTATTACAGATTTTTGGAGAACTGCAAAACTATCTAGCAAATTCCTGTAATGACGACACACAACTAGCTCTTCCTGGGCCCTGTAAAATCCTCTCAACTGGACTTTACATCTTAGAATATGCTACTGTGACTCAATTGAAAAGTACATTGAAGTAATATATTCAGCACAAAGATAGTGTTTCATTATACTGAGCAATACTAAAAAGTTTTAAAAGCTATTTCATAGCAGTGAAAGAGTCTTAATAGGAGCCAATGAAAAGCTTATTTCAGAAGATAGATTTTGAAAAATCTTCGTGCCAAATGCTCTATGCTGTTTGGGGCATATAATTCTAGCACTTTCTAAATAAAATATTTATAACATAGAAATCTAATTTACAGTTTATTAATTCAATTCTTCCATAAACATATTTTATATTTCATATCCTTGCAGAAATTTTACCTTTAGAAAAGGTTAGATATATTTAAGACACATTTATTGATACCAAAATTACAGAGTAAAATTTTTATTTGTCACTGGAGATAAGCTATGTGCATGCCCCTGAAGTCAAATTAAAATGTATTTAATGCCTTGAATGCACAGAAAAAAATTTAAAAATAGATTCAGTTGAAAAGAGGTTTTTGAATTCATTGAATCAGTGACAGTCAAAATGGCAATGACAGACTATATTGGGAATTATTTGGAATGGAACAAAACAGAAACAGAATATAATTCTCAGGGTAAATACATGGTAAGCCTACGTCACTTACTCACTATGTAGTTCTCATCCCTCCTGCTAATTAGAAAATGACTAATTAACCAAGTCAAGAAAGAGAAAGAGAGGATATTTAGCTATATGAAACAACATCCATTAATATGCATTAGACTGAGATTTTTAGCTTGGAAAAGAAAAAAGAAGACAAATATGACAGAGGTCTAGAAAATCATGAACTGTATGCAGGAGGTAAAGAGGGAACAACTATCATACAGAGATATAATATTTGTCCTTCCTTCCAGCACAAGTACCCATGAGAAGCCTGTAAAATTATCAGGCAAAAGATTTAAATTGAAACAAAAGAGAAGTACTTTTAATAACACACTAATGATAGAACTCACTGCATGAGCAGACTTTGGAAACCAAAAGTGTAAATGGGATTAAAAGGGATTAGACAAATGGATGGAAAATAGGTCCATTCATAGCTATTATACTTTCTGGTCTGCATGTAATCTCTGGCTCAGGAAGTCTCTAAATCGCTGACTGCCAAAAGCTGGGAATATATAACCAGAGAAAGGATTACTCTACACATGCCTGGTGTCTTCTACTCTTTCCCTAAGCAGCTGCTACTGGCTTCTACCAGAGATGGATTGCTGAGCTAGCTGAACTTTTGGTCTCATCCAGTATGGCAGGTCTTGTATATCTCAGTCTCATAGCCCTAAATGGTGACATATGAATTAATTCTACTCATTTAACCCACTCTTGAACTTAAATGAGAGCATTAAAATAGCTTGTGTTCCCACATAATAAAAATTCTAGTTCTCACAGAACTTAAGCCTAGTGTTCAAGCTTTGACTTTCCAGGAATACCAGGCCAATACTTAAAGTCAGTGTCCATATGGATGTACAAGTTACCAAAATTTAAATCCTGAATTCTGAAAATCAACTGGAAAAAAACAAGAAAACAAACAAAAAGCTGGTGTCACTTGATTCTTCACAAGCAAGTTCTTAGTGTAAATGGCTTTTCAGCACCCAATCTGAAGTCTGGGCCCAGCTGTGAAAGATGCTGCTTGCAGATATCACAAAATTGCCTCAGTTGAACCCAAGTTCTGCAACCTTTGTTGCTTTTTTTTTCTTCCTATGAGGACATACTATTTTAAAATATCTGTTACATACACTTCATAGCACCTACTTTTATGAGATCATTCTGTGATGTGCTGTTAAAACAAAAGAATGAAAGGGAAACAGAATGTCCCTATTAAAATACTGCCATCCCATCGGTCAAACCTAGTGTGTACTCAGCCATAAGGTGAGCTACAGATTTGAGGTGTTTTATGTCTAACTTGAAGGCTCTGTAGTCTTGGCTATAGTCATTTACTTCTTGCTATATTGGTTTAAATTGAGCTATAATCTTCTGAGGCAAGTCTAACCTGTATAAACCAACTTTAAAGTCTTATAAATTTCCACTTCTGATTTAATACTGGTTTATTTAAACCTTAGAGTTGGTCAGTAACATTCAGACAAAATATTTCCCCATCAGAATATCTATATATATTCATCAAGATTAAAATTACGTTCTAATTTATGATCATAGAATCATAGAATCATTAAAGTTGGAAAAGACTTCTAAGATTATCAAGTCCAACCATCAACTCAACACCACCATGCCCACTAAACCATGTCCCTAAGCACCTGATCTACACGTCTTTTAAATACTTCCAGGCATGGTGACTCAACCACTTCCCTGGGCAGCCTGTTCCAAGGCTTGACCACTCTTTCAGTAAAGAAATTTTTCCTAATGTCCACTCTAAACCTCCTTTGGCGCAACTTGAGGTCATTTCCTCTCGTCCTACTACTAGTTACTTGGCAGAAGAGACCAACACCCAGCTCACCCACCTCACTACAACCTCCTTTCAGGTAGCCGTAGAGCGTGATAAGGTTTCCCTTCAGACTCCTCTTCTCCAGACTAAACAGTCCCTGTTCCCTCAGCCACTCCTCATAAGACTTGTGCTCCAGACTCTTCCCCAGCTTCGTTGCCTTTCTCTGGACGCGCTCCAGCACCTCCATGTCCTTCTTGTAGTGAGGGGCCAAAAACTGAACACAGGATTCGAGGTGCAGTCTCACCAGTGCCAAGTACAGAGGCACGATCACCTCCCTACTCCCGCTGGCCACATTATTCCTAATACAGGCCAGGATGCCGTTGGCTTTCTTGGCCACCTGGGCACACTGCCGGCTCATGTTCAGCCGGCTGTCGATCAGCACCCCCAGGTCCTTTTCCTCTGGGCAGCTTTCCAGCCACTCTTGCCCAAGCCTGTAGCGTTGCCTGGGGTTGTTGTGGCCGAAGTGCAGGACCCGGCACTTGGCCTTGTTGAACCTCATACAGTTGGCCTCAGCCCATCGATCCAGCCTGTCCAGGTCCCTCTGCAGAGCCTTCCTACCCTCGAACAGATCAACACTCCCGCCCAACTTGGTGTCGTCTGCAAACTTACTGAGGGAGCACTCGATCCCCTCATCCAGATTGTTGATAAAGATATTGACAAGGACCGGCCCTAAAACTGAGCCCTGGGGAACACCGCTCATGACCAGCCGCCAACTGGATTTAACTCTGTTCACCACAACTCTCTGGGCTCGGCCGTCCAGCCAGTTTTTTACCCAGCAAAGAGTGCACCTGTCTAAGCCGTGAGCTGCCAGCTTCTCTAGGAGAATGCTGTGGGAGACAGTGTAAAGGCTTTACTGAACTAAAGGTAGACCACAGCCTTTCCCTCATCCACTAGGCGGGTCACCTGGTCATAGAAGGAGTTGGGTATTATAAATTTCTGATAGACTGTGTTTCAACATTATCAATGCTCTCTCAGCATTAATTGCCAACTGGCAGGTGGGCTGAGAGGCATTCAGCACACCTACAGTTGGCAGTCTTCAAGGCTGAAGCTTTGCAGCTTGCAAGAGGACTCCTTAACACTTGACCGGCAGGGCTAGGGTGGATGAAATTTCCATGAGTGTTAAGGCTCCCTTTACAGGCCAAGTCATAAGCTGCAGCAAAGCCAGGGACCTTTTCTGCATCACTGTTTTCCAGTTTTCCCTCTATATTTGAAAATTTTTTCCCAGAGGTATCTGTGACTCTTCAGTTTTACCTTCAGGTATCTTTGCTGCACTTATCTCAACCATTGACAAACTGAATTATCTTGACAGAATGAACTTCACTGATTTGTCATGAGTGATTGTCTTACACTTTCTGCCTAATGTTTAACTTTCTGCAAGGGTTTTCCCCCAAAGCACTGCTGAAGCTTGCTGACTCTATCCAAAGCACTGTGCAGCTGCACTCTAGCAGGGAAGAGCTGTTGTTACGTGTTGGGGGTTGAGATGATGGAACTCATGCAGGTAGTTGGCAAAGACCAGCATGACTGAAGGATACTGTTTAATGAGGCTAATGATGTGTTCCTTACACTGGACTTCAAAGACTTTTCCTATACATTTGTGAATGATGAGCTCTCAAAACAAAAGACACACATTCAGCATCAACTTAAAGCTCCTGCAGTTAAGTATCCAAGTGATTAAAAATGAATTAAAAATAAGCAAAATACACATATGGAGGCTGACAAGTGCTAAGATGTATCAAAATAACAGCCTCTCATGAATATACTACTAAAGTAATTACATTTTGTTTTCAAGAACATTTGTGCTGATGAACATCCTTCTAAACATTGGATAACTAAGTTTGTTGGTTTGTTTAAATATGCATTTATGGCACCTGTTTTCAATGTTCTTTGGCCATTACTTTTTTTCTTACACGAAATACAAGGGGCTGACAATGTTCAAATGCACTGAAATTTAGAATTAAGTTGCTAAAAATGAATATATGACATGGTTGCATAAAAAATACCAGGACAAGCTGTTGGTCTTTGTCACACAGCAGAGGCAATCAGTTCCCAAGCTGCTGAAATAAATGAAAATTCTAACCAACTGTCAGGCTATTAAACTGATTCTGACAGAATCAGGGATCAGGATAGCCACACAAACAAGAGAAGGCCAAGTGTTTGCCTACTTCCAAATGTCTGTAAACTTTATCTGCATTTTGAGTCAGGCTAAGAGTCAGAAAGCATTTGCCTGGCCTCTGTAGACTGGCAGCAGGAAGAGACAAAGACTGCTTGGTATGGTGTAAATGCTAAGTGTTGCTAAACATAACATAAAAAATAGATATTTCTGCACTTCTTAATGTGGGAGACTGAAGATGATACTTCAGGAGATCACGATCTAAGGGTGTGATGGGAAATAAGGAAGAGGGCTTTGTAAAATCCTAAGGAATTGTCATTCTTTTATTCAGCCCCATTGCTAAATATCATTCTTTGTCAAGTTTAAAAGCATCATCTGTCATACTCTGTGTTCGTATTAAAGTGACCTTTGAGCTGGAAGTGTTCCGGTCATCAGCACATATGTTTGGGCCATACAGAATTAGCTCTTTAGTGGATGGAGTTCTTTAATATTTAGATATGTCTTAAGAAAGAGGATCAGGGAAAGACCATAGCAAGAAAGTTACTGAATCCATTATGTTTAATTTGCCTCAGAAAGATTAGCAACCAGAAGTCTTGGTGTCCTGATACCTGCAAAATAGTATCTTTTTTTTCAGGAACTTGAGACTTGAAAAGACACACAATCCCCTTTGTTAGTATTTGTCCAATCTCAAGCAAAATACATTCAGCGTTCAAATTCCCATTTGATTATCACAGCTTTAAAAATACTCCTTTTCCCGATGTTTCCTATTTTGTCCATAGCCCCCATTCTGGAGGCATTGCATTACACAGTATATCATGACTGTATTATCCAACAGTTCAAACCTGAGCATTTTTCTTCTTACCTCTTTTGTGTCAAAGAACTTTTAAAAAACATTGTAAATTAATGGTGCCATAATAGTAAGAGGGAGAACATGGCAGCTATCAGCAGCTTAGGGAGCCAACCTCTGCCTTTTTTTAAAGCATGTTTCTACCTTGTACAGTTATGAACATGTATATTAGGATGGAAGTACCACACAACAAAATAGTTTTCTGAATCTGTAGAAAAGACCTATTATGACTAAGGAAGGGATGTGCAGTTCATTGTAATTTCAATGCTTGCTGCGTCTGGAAGTTAATGTCGAAATTGAAATGTTAGTGTAGTTTTCTAAGCAGAAAGAAGAGGCACAATAATCAGTTAATATCACAAGATCAGGACATACTGGCTTTGGTTGTATGATGATTCCCTAGATTTTACAGATCTTTAAACTCTGAAATTTTTGAATCTGTGATAAGCAGAACTTGGCTGGTAAAGCTTGTTTCAATAAAACTTTTGCTTTAAAATATTTGGAGCTGTTTAGATGTAAGGCATTAATCCAACATAGGATAGAAATAAATAGGACGCCCACTAAATAACGTAACATTTCAGAAATTTACTTGTTCGTAGGTTTTACAATAGGATCTGTTGATTTTGGGGTCATTAGATTAATGGTGCTCTGGAAAAAGGAGGGAAAACAACAACTTTTGTGAGAAGTAATGTGAAAATCTCTTTGCATTTGAGTGTCCAAGCCACCAGTGCCATGGCACTGAGAGCACCAGTGGCAGTGATCCTATAAACAGCTGTAGTTGCAGCAAGAGTCTGAGCAATCTCCCCTTAGCTCCAGAATCTCTAGCTGAACTCCCTGACATTAAATAGTTCTTCAGTGACATGAATGAAGTGAAATGGAAAGTGCTTGAGTGGAAGATGAAATGCCTCCAGGAACACAGAGAGTAAGCACACTCCTTATTAACTCAGCTCTCACTGAGGTTGAGAATCTTCATCTTTACCTCCGAGAAAAAACGACAAAGTATTTTGTTTGTCCAAACAAGTTTAATTACATCCTAGTTTTGCAACACTGTGCACAAAAACAGCTCAGCAAAGGCAAACAATGCTTCCGAGTGAGTTTTTGCTTCTTCAACCCGATCTCACCCTGCTCTTGGATATCCCAAACCTACCACAATGGCTTATAAGTCTAGCAGGGAATGAAGTTAATATGTGACTGGGCCCAATTTCAAGGTTGCTTCTCCAGGGTATCAACATACCTAAATGTGAAAAAAAAATGGATAACACGTTTATTTACTTTGTCAAAGAAATAATTTTGAATCACTGAGCATCCAATGTCACCCCTATACCAGATGTTTGGACTTCAGCTATAAAAAACCCACCTCATCTACTAATTCTTGACACTGCCTCACAGAGGAATTGAAAGGGTCAATTGCTTCATTGACTAGGAGTCTCTCAAACACTATGATCATAGTTAGCCAGGTAGGACGTAATTACGAAAGCCTTCCTCAGGAAAAAGTCTCGCTAACAAAATATGTGACTATTCACCAAGCAAGCATTACAAAATTTAGTTTTGAGACTATATTTACCACAGCATAATTTTAAGTACTATGTGCTGTGCAGCATGGTATAAGTACTATGTACTAGGCAGCACTTATGTACTGTGTTCTGACAAGCCACTTTCTGATTTGTGGAAACTGGAGGGAGTATTGATAGTGACAATGGGTATTTGTATCAGTCAACCTGAAGAAGCAAGCAGCAAATGTCTAGCTCTTCTTTTCCTTGCTCTTAAAGATCTTCATGGTATTGTTGGATTACTTCCATGGTCTCTTTGGATTTTACAGGAAGAGTTAATGTGGTCATTTGCAGTGACAATTATTCATGTTCAACTAATGTTCTTATATCTCTTAGATAAGAGACTTACAGGTCTCTTATCTACTCTCCAGACAAGAATTTAAGAGACGTTCATGTGACTGAATTATGTCAGAACATACAGAACACTGACAAGGGTAGGCAGAAGTCAAGCTAACACACAGATCCATCATATGCATAGAGTATGCAAGCGGCATGTGTACTCTGGTCACCAGCAGGGAACTCCACACAACAGAGTCCAACTGCCCCAAAGGGACTTCTGCATGCCTGGGAACTCCAGGTGGATGAATGACAGTGGGTCTTATATACGGTAGTTTATTGCTTCTTTAATGCTGTGCATCACTTTGGTAGGTCTGGACCTTCCAGTGAGCAGGAATCTCAATGAAAGACAAGCTTTTTGTTAAATTCTTCTGTTCTTTATTCTCTTACCTTCTTGAACTCTCTTTGACCAGGGTGTTTGGAAGCCTGGCTTCTTCTGCCAGTAAAAGTTATGGGATTAAAGTAATTTGAGGGATTATTTTTCTGTCTCCCTTTATTCCCTCCCTGAAAACATTGTGTTGGGAACATAGTGTCCCAGAACAAGTAGAGGAATATCTCCATAACCAAAGATAGACTCTAAATTGGGAAGCGTTTCTGACCATTGTACATCCTTCTAGCATAAAGGGGGAACATTTGATGACACATTCTGCCCTCTGTGCAATATGCATGTTTCCTATGAACTCAGAGAAAAACAGCATGGGATCGGTACTTGGAAATCAGATCATGCTGGCTTGAACAAGGTTTTAAGTAAATGCCTCGCTTAGGGCATGCAGTTAAAATCTCTCTGGACCCAACTATGTGCTCAAATGTTTTGCTGAATCCGGTTCACAATGAAATGAAGAGAGCTTATTTCCCTTTTTCTTGTTCTGTCAGAGAAGTCTGGAAGAAGGTATTCTAGGAGAAAAGCAGTTTAATGGAAAACTAATTAATGTTTATACTTGTTAATATTTCTTTCAGGTTTCTGGACAACAAAATCCTGTGATTTGTGAACACTTGTAAGCAAATCAATGTATTTCCTCTCTGGAACACAGAGTATAGAATAACTTTTGATTTTTTAATATTTTTGAAAATGTTTTAAAAGTTATTTAAACTTTGAATTCTTTCATTTCTATCATAGTACATACAGAATGATGTTCAATCGCCAGTCAGACTGACCATTAAACTGCTTGTTGAACAGGAAATAGGTTTGCCATGTTACTTTGTCTTCTTTTTAGGAGAAAAATACTCAGTTATGTATGTGGGAAGGAATATGTTTTGTCTGTGTAGTTTTACTTTACCTAAAGAGTTTCAAAGAATGAGTCAATTTGGTGCAGTTCCAACCCATATGTTCAAACTCCAAGGGGTTTTATTGGCAGTTTCCCTTTTTTTCTGCTCTAACATGGGGAACAAAATACTGAAGTAGTCTGCAGATCTTAAGAGCCAACACTGAAACTCAGTTTTTTGAGATTAAAAAATGAGGTTTGAGGTTTTTAATAAGAGCTCTTTAAGAGTGTACTGCTAGACTATACTGCAGGACTTATTCAGGGAGAGATTGCAATAGCTGAAGGGACAACACCTAATCCTGACCCATGTTCCTGGCCTGACCTTGGACGTGCCTCATCATCCCACACCTGCCTGGTGGTCCGGGCTCTGGGCTGACCCTGCTGCCCTCCCTCCATGTCCATCGTTGGTGCTTGAAAGAAGCCATCCATCTGGGTTACATCAGGCCATCGCTCTCTGACAGACCTTGCTGCAAAGAAGGTCATAGTCATTTCGGTGTCTGTAAAGCACAGTGCAAAATGTGCCATTAAGACAGAGGAAACACTTTTCATTTCTCTGTCCACATCCTCTTTTTTATTTCTCTGCATTCGCATTACTGAGGCATTTGCCTATTTCTAACCTCTTTCCTCCCCATGCCGCTGGTTTTCGATACACATCAAAGAAATGGTATCAGTAGTACCACGCCGCTGGTTTTGATGAGGACAGACCCTGTGCTCTTACCTTTCTGTCTCCCTCATCTGATTTTTATGCCTGTTCTGCCTATGCTCCTCAGCCCCACAGGTAATCTGACAGCAGCAAGTGGAAGTAATATGCCTATTTAAGCTCCTTTTGAAAACTTGAGAAAGCAAAGTGTTTATAACTTTCTTTGCTCTGCTGAGTCCAGACACTTGCTGTAAAATGAATAGCTAGTGTCAGAGCTAAAAATAACTGCACTTTTTTAAATGGGCATGTCCCATCTTGACATTATTCATTTCTATGGTGTATTACATTTTGTCTGAGAGATAACCACCTTTATTAAGATACTATGGCACTAAGGTGCTGTCATTTTTTACTCTTTCTTTTTTTTTTTTTTTCTCTTGGATCTTTCTGCCACCATACAGAGGTTTCATTACTCTTTAACCCAACAAGTGTATATATATACAGACACACGTGTGTGTACATATATATATATAAAGTTTCAATAAGAAACACAGTTTTCATATTGTCTAACAATGTCCCTAGTAAAAAAAAAAAAAGGAAAGCTTCACAAAATTCTCTAGCTTCACCCTGTTGTGGTTTAATCTGGCAGGCAACCAAATACCACGCAGCCGCTCACTCACTCCCCCCACCCCCAGCGGGACGGGGAGAGAATCGGAAGGGTAAGAGTGAGAAAAACTCGTGGGTTGAGATAAAGACAGTTTAATAGAACAGAAAAGAGAAAATAATAATAATAATGATAGAATATACAAAATGAGTGATGCACAATGCAATTGCTCACCACCTGCGCTGACTGATAACCAAGTAGCGATCGGTACTTCCTGGATCACACCTACCATTCATATACTGAACATGATGTCACATGGTATGGAATACCCCATTAGCCAGCTGGGCTGGCTGCCCTGATTATGTTCCCTCCCATCTTGTGTACCTAGCTCAGTTAGTAGGGATGGGAGCTGTCCTTGGACTAGGAGGGCACTTAGCAACAACTGAAAACATCAGTGTGTTATCAACATTCTCCTCGTACTAAATCCAAAACACAGCACTAGGAAGAAATTTAACCCTATCCCAGCCGAAACCAGGACAGCATCCACCCCTTATTCTATACCGTGTACGTTGTGGTTAGGTCTCACATTTTTCGATACATTTCAGTTAATCACCACTATCTTTCTTTATATATATATATATATGCACACACAGATATCATTCCCTTAGTCTATGGACTATCCCTTTAAAATGTCCATTGAGTTCATTTAGTCCACGACTTTAGGCTCCATCTGTCATAACAGTCTTTCAGGGCCGGAGAGATGGTGTGTGGTGTTGGGCCATTGCATCCTGAAGCCAGTTCTCATTTCGGTACTGCTGCACTCGTCCAGTTCTATCATTGTTGCACTTTGCTCGGTTTCATCGGAGTTAGTTCATTCTTCGTTAATCTGGGTGATTTTCACTGCTATACCATTGATAGCAACCATAGAAATAATGATATACAATATCATATAACAATTGACATCATAAAATTCAGTTCATTGGCTATTTTCACCCGAAATCAAATCCCCTTGAGGTACACACCGGACTTGCCCATCCTTTCGCATCACCCACCAAGTGTACCCAGGTCCTTGAGCAAAAGCAATCCCACGGATGGGTTTTCCCTTGCCAGAGGCAGGAGTAACCCAGACTGTCTTCCCCAGCATATTCCTTATGTGCACAACAGGGACTTTATCTCCATCTACAGTACGTAAGAGTCTTGATTGGGCAGGGCCAGCTCGATTAACAGATCCCCTAGTGTTGACTAACCAGGTGGCTTTTGCTAAATGTGTATCCCAATGCTTGAATGTCCCACCACCCATTGCCCTCAGTGTTGTCTTTAACAGTCCATTGTATCGTTCGATTTTCCCAGAGGCTGGTGCATGATAGGGGATGTGATATACCCACTCAGTGCCATGCTCTTTGGCCCAGGTGTCTATGAGGGTGTTTCGGAAATGAGTCCCGTTGTCTGATTCAATTCTTTCTGGGGTGCCGTGTCGCCATAGGACTTGCTTTTCAAGGCCCAGGATGGTGTTCCGGGCAGTGGCATGGGGCACAGGGTATGTTTCCAGCCATCCGGTGGTTGCTTCCACCATGGTGAGCACATAGCGCTTGCCGTGGCGGGTTTGTGGGAGTGTGATATAATCACTCTGCCAGGCCTCCCCATATTTATATTTCAACCATCGTCCCCCATACCAAAGAGTCTTTACTCGCTTGGCTTGCTTGATTGCAGCGCATGTTTCACATTCATGGATAACTTGTGCAATAGCGTCCATGGTTAAGTCCACCCCTCGATCACGAGCCCATCTATATGTTGCATCTCTTCCTTGATGGCCTGAGGCATCATGGGCCCACCGAGCTATAAATAATTCACCCTTACGTTGCCAGTCCAGATCCACCTGAGCCACTTCAATCTTAGCAGCCTGGTCCACCTGCTGGTTGTTTTGATGTTCTTCAGTGGCCCGACTCTTGGGTACGTGAGCATCTACGTGACGTACTTTTACAACCAGGTTCTCTACTCGGGCAGCAATATCTTGCCACAGTGCGGCAGCCCAGATAGGTTTACCTCTGTGCTGCCAGTTGTTCTGCTTCCACTGCTGTAACCACCCCCACAGGGCATTTGCCACCATCCATGAGTCAGTATAGAGATAAACTACTGGCCATTTTTCTCATTCAGCAATGTCCAAGGCCAGCTGGATGGCTTTCACCTCTGCAAACTGGCTCGATTCACCTTCTCCTTTAGCAGTTTCTGCAACTTGGCGTATAGGACTCCATATAGCAGCTTTCCACCTCCGATGTTTTCCCACAAGGCGACAGGACCCATCAGTGAACAGGGCATATTGCTTCTCGTTTTCTGGTAGTTTGTTATACAGTGGGGCCTCTTCAGCACGCGTCACCTCCTCCTCTGGGGATATTCCAAAATCTTCGCCTTCTGGTCTGTTCGTGATCACCTCCAAGATTCCTGGGCGACTGGGGTTTCCTATTCGGGCCCGTTGTGTGATCAGTGCGACCCACTTACTCCACGTAGCATCGGTTGCATGATGTGTAGAGGGGACCCTCTCTTTGAACATCCAGCCCAGCACCGGCAGTCGGGGTGCCAGGAGGAGCTGTGCTTCAGTACCAACCACTTCCGAAGCAGCTGGAATCCCTTCATATGCTGCCAATATCTCCTTCTCAGTTGGAGTGTAGCGGGCCTCGGATCCTCTGTATCCCCAACTCAAAAACCCTAAGGGTCGACCTTGAGTCTCCCCTCGTGCTTTCTGCCAGAGGCTCCAGGTACGGCCATTCTCCCCGGCTGCGGTGTAGAGCACATTCTTTACATCTTGTCCTGCCCGGACTGGCCCAAGGGCTACTGCCTGAACTATCTCCTGTTTAATTTGCTCAAAGGCTTGTCGTTGCTCAGGGCCCCATTTGAAATCGTTCTTCTTCCGAGTCACTTGATAGAGGGGGCTTACAATCAGGCTGTAATCTGGAATATGCCTTCTCCAAAAACCTGCAACGCCTAAGAAAGCTTGTATTTCCCTTTTGCTAGTTGGTGAGGACATGGCTGTTATTTTGTTGATCACATCCATTGGGATCTAACGACGTCCATCTTGCCATTTTATTCCTAAAAACTGGATCTTCTGTGCAGGTCCCTTGACCTTAGTTTGTTTTATGGCAAAACCGGCTCTCAGAAGGATTTGAGTTATTCTCTCCCCTTTCTCAAAAACTTCTTCTGCTGTGTTGCCCCATACGATGATGTCATCAATGTACTGCAGGTGTTCTGGAGCCTCACCCTGTTCCAGAGCGGTGTGGATCAGTCCATGGCAAATGGTAGGCCTGTGTTTCCACCACCGGGGCAGTCGGTTCCAGGTGTACTGGACGCCCCTCCAAGTGAAAGCAAACTGTGGCCTGCACTCTGCCGCCAAAGGGATGGAGAAGAACGCATTAGCGATGTCAATGGTGGCGTACCACTTGGCTGCCTTTGACTCCAGTTCGTATTGAAGTTCTAGCATGTCCGGCACGGCAGCACTCAGTGGCAGCGTGACTTCGTTCAGGCCACGATAGTCTACTGTTAGTCTCCACTCTCCAGTAGACTTTCACACTGACCATGTGGGACTGTTAAAGGGTGAGCGAGTCTTGCTGATCACTCCTTGGCTCTCCAGTCAACGAATCAGCTTACGGATGGGAAGCAGGGAATCTCCGTTGGTGCGATATTGCTGCCAGTGCACTGTTGTGGTAGCAATCAGCACCACTTTTTCTTTGACCCTCAGCAGCCCCACAACAGAAGGGTCTTCCAAGAGAGCCGGTAAGCTAGACAGCTTAATTTCCTCCGTCTCCAGGGCAGCTATACCAAAAGCCCACCGGTACCCTTTTGGGTCCTTGAAATACACTCTGTTGAGGTAGTCTATGCCAAGGATGCACAGAGCCTCTGGGCCAGTCACTATGGGGTGCTTCTGCCACTCATTCCCGGTCAGGCTCACTTCGGCCTCCAATACAGTTAACTCTTGGGATCCCCCTGTCACTCCAGAAATACAGATGGGTTCTGCCCCTTTATAGCCTGATGGCATCAGGGTACACTGTCTGTGAGAGCCTTATACTCCTGTGGGTCTGATGTGCCAGGCCATCGAATCCACACAGTCCAGTAAACCCGGTTGTCCCTTTCCTCCACCTGGCCGGAGTCAGGGCCCCTCTAGTTCTGGTCATAGTATCCACTTCTCACTTCCTGTAAATGCGAGTTAAGAATTCCTTTGTTACAATCCAAAGTAAGATCAGCCCTTCTACTCTGTCTGGGGAACTGTTCACTGGAAACTGGACCGTCGTGAGACAGGTTTTTCCTGAAAACTGAAGCAGCAATTTTCCTGGAAGAACCCCCTTGTGTGATTGTTTTTCCTTGCAACTCACGTACCCGTGCCTATAAGGTCAGGGTAGGTTTTCCATCTCACTGCCTCATGTCCTCTCCGTGGTCATGCAGGTAAAACCACAGGGTGCCCCGTGGTGTGTACTTTCTATATCCTCTCTCTTGAGCAGAAGAACACTGACTCTTAATGGCTGAGATACTGGTCCATACAGGTGGAGAATAGGACCTATCGTCTTTGAGTTGCTGAACCTCCCGGGACAGTTTCTCCACAGCTGAGACAAGGGAGGAGGAGACAGTTTCTTCATACTCCCAGAGATTGCTAACCATGTCATCTACCATTGGTGCTTCTTCCTCTTTCCAGCACACTACTGCCAATGAACTGGCATATGACGCTGGTGCGCTCTGCCGACTGAGCTAGCCGGGCTAGGTCATTTTGGGCTTTTGGTGATCATCCAGGTCACTATAAACTATCTCCAGCACGCCTAGTTCTCTCAGGTACTGGATACCTCTCTCCATAGTGGTCCATTTGCCTAGGCAATATATAACATCTTCCGTGAAGGGATACCTTTCCTTCACGCCTGACAGCAGTCGCCTCCAGAGGCTAAGGGCCTGTGTCCCTTTTCCAATCGCTTTGTCAATGCGTCCTTCCCTAGCAAGGGATCCCAGCTGTTTGGCCTCCTTCCCCTCTAATTCCAGGCTACTGGCCCCATTATCCCAGCATCGGAGCAGCCAGGTAACAATATGCTTGCCTGGACGACGGCTGAAATCTTTCCGCATATCTCGCAGCTCACTGAGGGATAGGGATCGGGTGGTTTCCGTCTCGTTTATGAGTTCTTCCTCTTCTTCCCCCTCTCCTCATGATGGCCCTGCTCTTCCATCATCCCTTTCTAAATGATCCGACCTCCTCTTCCAAGATTTCCTCTTCTGTACAGGGGCAACGGATACCAGCAAGGATTGGTCCTCTGGTTCAGTTGTAGTGCCTGTTGCTGGGGTTTGGGTAGCTGCAGTGCTTGTCATGGGGGTTGGAGTAACTGTAGTGACTGTTGCCAGAGTTTGAGTGGCTGCAGTGCCTGTCGCAGGGGTTGGAGAAGCTACGGTCACTGTTGCCGGGGTTTGAGCAGCCACAGGGGTTGTCATGGGGGTTGAAGTAGCCGCAGTGCCTGTCGTGGGGTTTTGAGTAGCCACTGTGTCTGTTGCCGGGGTTGATCTCCTGCTGCCAGCTGCTCCCGGGACCCGCCACTCCGCCCGCCCCGACGAGGCACCGCCGTTTGCCCTCCCTCTTTTCTTGTTCCTGAGGGTTGATCTCTGGACAGTATTCCTGAATAGTTGGTTAACCCTAAACAAGGCCTGAACCACATTCAGGAGACACAGCAATATGAACATGCTTGTTTGAACATCCCAAGGATATTCAAAATTCTCAGGGAATATTGTGGACATCTTCGTGAAGAGGATAGAAGAAAAAGGAATTTCTGACGATATGGAAGGGAAGATGAACAAGTGGAAGAAAGTGTCCCATCCCGTCTCCCCCTTAAATTCATTCTCCGAGGAGAAAAAGGTGCAATTACCAATAATTTCTAAGAGGTGGTTCCCGAGGTACAGAAATGACGGCAGTGCCGAGTACAGATACCAGATTAGACTTATGACCAATGATTTTATCACCTCATAAAACAGCAGCAAAACGATAATCTTGGCCTAGTTCCGAATAATGATAAACAGCACAAAAGGGAACACATACTGCAAGCAAGGTATTACATGACCCAACATTGAGAGCCAGCCCCACAACTTTGACAGCCAATACATCAACATTGTGACCAATCAATATATTGAACGCTTATAACAATTTTGCCTTAACACACTTTGGTCAGATCTATCGTTATCTCAACCCTTCGAGCCCCACGTTGGGCGCCAAAAAGGACTGTCGTGGTTTAATCTGGCAGGCAGCCAAACACCACACAGCTGCTCACTCACTCCCCCCAGCCCCCCAGTGGGATGGGGAGAGAATCGGAAGGGTAAGAGTGAGAAAAACTCGTGGGTTGAGATAAAGACAGTTTAATAGAACAGGAAAGAGAAAATAATAATAATAATGATAGAATATACAAAATGAGTGATGCACAATGCAATTGCTCACCACCCGCGCTGACCGATAACCAAGTAGCGATCGGTACTTCCTGGATCACGCCTACCGTTCATATACTGAGCATGACGTCACATGGTATGGAATACCCCATTAGCCAGCTGGGCTGGCTGTCCTGATTATGTTCCCTCCCATCTTGTGTTCCTAGCTCAGTTAGTAGGCACGGGAGCTGTCCTTGGACTAGGAGGGCACTTAGCAACAACTGAAAACATCAGTGTGTTATCAACATTCTCCTCATACTAAATCCAAAACACAGCACTAGGAAGAAATTTAACCCTATCCCAGCCGAAACCAGGACAACCCTCAGTAATAAATTAAAAATAATGTGGTTTCATAGCCTTCACGGAGACATGTGAGAGGTGAGGCACTTGCTCCTCTGCTTGCATGAGCTCAGGCATGGGGACAGGTGGGAGTATTAAACTGAACAAACAGTGCTCTCAGCTGAGAGAAAATGTGAGGGGAGGGAGGATGGGACAATACAAAAAGGAAGGTGTTCTGGCTCTCTTTCTCTACTGCCACTTGTACTAAGGAAGATAAGGAAAGCATGGAGAAGATCAAAACAAATAGAGCCACTCCTGAAAGGTACTCAGCATCTTAACTTTCACTGAAATCAATATGAACTGCGTATCACCTTATTTTAACAGAACTACGATTTATTTCCTCCCATGTCAGAGCAGAGGGAAGCTTCTCTCATCACAGTTCATTTCTGGGTCTGTTCCTAGGGTGGTGGGAGTCCAGTCTGGCCACCATGACCTAGTCCAGCGTAAGCCGTGTGAGGCAGGAGGCAGGGGTATCACTAGTGGCAGGATCGATCCCAGAAGTTACAAATGAGTCACACTCTTTCTTTACTGGTATTTTGTTTTCACAAACGTTGCAGCATATCAGTGTCCTCTAATTCACACATACTTCTTTTTCTTTCTAGACTGATAATTAGATTTTGTCATGACCGTCTTTGTATTGGTTTTCTCTCACCAATACACTGTAAAACTATAAAGGAAACGTGCCTTAGATCACAAATACGCATAGAAATAATAGAACTACAAAAGAGTCTAAGATGTTTTGGTTTATTTGTATTTCTCCACATAAGCTTAGAAAATACAAAAAGTTAATAGAAACTTTCTCATCTTCAGGACAGCAATAACATCCATTCTGGAGAACCTTCCTTTTTATTTTCAGATTCAATTAACTGGTTCACTGACTTGTGAAGTACGCATGTTTAAACGTTGCATTTTGATTTTGACCTATCTTCATTTGTATGAAATGATAAATACAAAACAATCAGAATGTAATAAAAAGTTTCAAAATAGAAAAAAAAATACAAAATATTCAGATAATGATGGATCTGTATAAAGAAATGAAACATGGAACTAGTGAAGTTTTTTTCCTGTTATCTTTGGTGAATAAATATTTTATTTGCCTGAATTGCTATAAATGCTCTTAACCATAGAATTATCCAGTCTTTTAAAAAAAGATGATCTGTCAACATATTTCTGCTCTATTTTGGTACTTCTATTGACTTTTCCTACAGTATATTAGCACTATAAAGTTATTCATTAAGTGATCTAACTAAGATTTGTCATAAGTGATTATGTCTCATTCTCTGTATTTCTTTGCTCAAGATTTTTTTTTTATAAATAGATGCATACAGGTGTAACCTCCAAAACACAAAGAAATAGATGCTAAAGGTTTAGAGAAAAATAAACAACAGTGTGCTTTGGATAGCATCTCAAAATTTTTTATTGTTGTCTATTCTTTTATTTGCTCAGGCCACCATCATTCAAAGTAAACCCTAAAGGACTTACCTCTTTGAAGAAGCTCCTCTTCATGCTCATGAACTGTATCCTTCTTGACTCAGTATTGACCTAATATTCAGCTTGATGCTTTTCATCCAGGAACCAATCTTGCCTGAGCAATCAATCATTTTGGCAGTAATACACAGAAGAGGTCATCCCTACGCTGTTCACACCAGAATCCGTGCAATATCACCAGTTTCTTCAATCAACAAACAAAGATGTTGGCAGGGCTAGTGTGAGAACAGATGCTTTTGAAAGTTCTTAAGCAAAGGTCCTAGTGACAGAGATATAACTTCCCGTCATTATTTGTGAATGTATTTCTGTGTGGATAGCTTAAACCGTCTAGTGTCCATGTCTGGAAATTCAACACCTCTCCCAAATGGGACCACACTATCATTGAGATTATAATGTTGAACACTGTAAAAAAAGATCAGGGTTAAGCAAAAGGCAGCTAACCTTCCATCCACTGGCAGTAGGTGGCCATCCTTCAGTGCCTGTAAGCCTGTTATCACTGTGGCCAGCTTGTGACAAGGGTTGGGTACTATCCTAAGTATTGTTACCAAAGCCCTTTTTTTTGTTCCAAATAATATGTAAGCTTTTGCTTCTTGCTCATTTTACAGTGGATTTGCACAACTGGAAAAAAGGCACATTATGTCATTAAATCTGCTGTTCTGCCCTACTCTTCGCCCTTCTCTTCACTGTAGCCATTAGGCTGAAACTCACTGTTCACACTTGTCTGCTGTGTAACTAAGTATCCCAATTTTGCCCAAATCCAAAATCATTCCAGTAGCCAAAAACTGAATAGCATATGGCTTGGAGCTGTTCCAGGAGTCGTCTTTATGATTTATTATACCACAGTGTCTTCTTACTGCTGCAGCTCAGGAATGAAATGAGTGAAGCAGCTGGACCAGTGACAAGTATAAAAAACCTTATCCCATCATCCCTGCCTCTTTTAGAGCAAGGGGTAGGTAAGTAAAGGGTATGTAAGTAAGCATACCTGCACTGCTATGGGAGCATGAGTAAGTGCAGAATGCCGGGAGCTGACCATTGGCAGGATAACCTCATTTCTTTTTCTCCTAGGAGATTTTTACATTCACTCTCATTCTTTTCTAAAATTTCTTTATCCTTAATTGCTAAAACCAAATTTGGCTGTAAAATCAATTTAGCTGAAACTGTGTACTGAATGTCTACAACATTCTGTTGAGTAATGCAGTAATCGTGGTAGAACTTAAGGAAATTTGGAGATGAGTTTCCTGTCATATAAAGCCAGATAATTTTGTGAAAGTGCTGCTACTGGAAGGACTCGTCATAACTGCCCCCTTTTTCTTATATTTCTCTGTAAAACACACTGAAAGAAAAGAAGAGGAAGAAGGAAAGAGGAAAGGCGAAGGGAGGAAAGGGGAAGGGAGAAGGAAAAAAAGAAGAAGGGAGAAGGAAAAAAGAAAAAGGGAAAAGGAAAAAGAAAAGGGGTCGAGAAAAGATATTACATGATTCAGCTCTAAAAGCTTTAAGGAGATCTTTGGTTGTATTTAGGAAAATCCAAAGATACTACTTCTGACTGTAAAAGTCTACAAACTACAGATCAGGAACTGGAAGGACAGAATGGAGGAAGCTCATATGCAAGATACAAGGTGAACTAGTAGTATCCGCCAGTATTGTAGAGCCATTCTTATATTTAAGCACATATGTGTAAGTTGAGATTTTCCCTTTAATATATATTTATTTAGATTTAATGCATAGATATAATTGCAGTCTCCCAGTTTTCTAACAGTGATATCCTTTGTCTGTTAGATCTCTTTTCCATCAATGAATAAATGTGTTAGAACTTGCAGCATTTAACATGAAGAAAAAATTCACAATTTGGCTTTAACGAGGCACTAGATCTTAAAGTCTGATTCCAAGATGTCTAAACCTACATAAACTTAATTCACAAAGTAATAAATTATACAGAAGTTTAAGTGTAGGCTTAAGTCTTTTTCTAAGTTCACAGGAATAAGATTCCGTTCTGTAAAATATTTAACTGGAATTTCTGGATAATAGCACTGGTAGTGACATGGAAAACAATAGGTAGCCACTTGATGCAAGAAGGATATAAAAACCTGGCCCATTCAATTTTGCATCAACTCAACTGCTAGAAAATGTTGGGGTTTTTGTTCCTTAAACCCTAAAGAGGGCAGCTTTCCTGACTGTGATGGTCCTGCTTACCATCACATTCTGTTTATATAAATTAATCTCAGACTTAAAGCTATGCTGAAAATTTCTTGTCAGTTTTGGTATTCACTATTTCATTCTGACTTGCAAGATATCTTCTCAGATTGTCCATACCTGCTGAAGACTGTTTCAACCCAAAATAGAGAATATTGCCTCATTCATCTGGTCAGTGAAGATCTGTAGCAGATGATGTCTAAGGTTGTCACCTAACTCTAAAACAGTACTTAGTCTTTTTTATTTAAAATATGCATTATAATTAACCTCATTCTGCCTTGTTTTTCTGCTGGAGATAGAATGTCAAAGCTAAATATAAGCCAGAAATACTGCCTTGTGGATGTAGACACATATTGGAAATGAGCTGGGAAACTGCAGGAAATAAATGAAAGGGAAATAAATGACAGCAGCTTCTTAACCATCCAGTGTAACATCCTTCTTGTTGTTACAAGGCAGAAGAGCATGCTTGGTTTAACTTATGTAAAGAACAGTCTGCATAGGGTGTAGAAGTAGGGCTGGTCTGACAGCAAAAGACACCTTGATTTTATAAAGGAATACAAACATTGTTTGGTGAATTGAACACACTGACCAGGTATAATATATTCTTATAAAAATGTCTTTCATTTTTTTGTACACTGCAACCTTCTTGGTCAGGAACTTTTGATAGAAATGCAATACACTGTTGATTTTGCCTTCTGTTTTATTAATCCCAAATGCCTTTAGTATGTAAAATCTATTCTATTTTCAGCTGTTGGACAAAATACATCATATTCAGTAAAATAAACTTGAAACTCATTAGATTTTTCAACCGCTGTATTGGCTGATATCTTCTCCCCCTTTGTTTCTCCAGGGAAACTGTTCTGATTTTTCACTGCTCAGCTTACACGCTAGTTCATTCACAACAGAGCTTTTTATTTTCAAACAGAACATAATGTGGAAACCCACAAGCTGGCTGCTAAGGTCCCAGAGCTGTGCTATGATGAAACTGCACCTCAGCAAATTAAGACCTTGTTAGGCCAACTGTATACAGGCTTATTTCTAATGTACTGCTTCTAATTTTGGAGCCTGGAAGTTAAGCATTGCTGTGACCAGTCTGGTAAGTTAATGGCCTTCTTTGGATCAAGTCTGTATCTGCCTAGTAAATATTCTGAAGATTAGACACTCATATAATGGAGCTGAGATGTTTGACACCACATCACATCATGCTTTTTATGGAAAGTCTGGAAACTAAAAGCAGGAGACCTCAAGAGAGCTTTACAAAGTAAGATGGCCAATTCAATGACCTATGATTTGCAGTTGAGTCTGAGCTGTTCTTTTATTGGAATAAGATGTGGGTCACAAAGATTTTGCAAAGTATGTTTAATTCTCGCTAGAGGCATTGCTAAACCTATCAATAAATAAAGGATATGACAACTTTACTACCTGGGTGTCCTTAGGAAGTCTCATGGAGAAATTAACTCTACTTTGTTGCAAGTAATTTGACACAGTTCTAGTTTGCACACATCATAAAGAAAAAGCAAAGATACTTACTAACTATGACATCTGATATGCTATATCATATAAAACTTGCCTTAGCAAATTATTCAAGGGATATTAACTTTAAACACCTTTTCTACTGAATGTCCAAATAAATTTAATGTTATCAAGGTGATTAATTCACTCTCAACAATAGCCATAAATGAATTCAAAGGCACTTCTATCAATTCAGGTAAAACGAGTAGAAGGCCAGAAGAAATGTTGTTAGCAATACTGCATTACCGTCTTGGAATCAGCAACAAAATGTAAGATAGAATATACATGTACTGTTTTTCACATTGTCATTACATAGCTTATAAGTGACTTGAATTTAGAAAACTTTTCAAGTCTGTAATTCTGGAATCCATCTTTTAAAAATAAACATTATCAGCTGCTATCAGTTCAGTTTCTAAACCATTTCAATAAGTTTTAAGAGGACCCATGGCTGTATCTCAGTACAGAGCACTGGAAAACATGATTAATTGCAAAGTGTTCTGCATTGCTACTGACTACAGTTTTCACTTTTTTTGATACTTTAGATTTTCAAAAGGTCATTTTTGTTCATAACGTATGAGATAATTTTTAGTTACTGTGCTGACACCGTTTGATGTCGGTTTCAGGATTTTCTGACCCTGTGGATTCCTTTCAATGTCTCAGATCTTAGAATCATAGAATCATAGAATCATACAGGTTGGAAAAGCCCTCTAAGATCATCGTGTCCAACCGTCAACCCAACACACCATGCCCACTACACCATGTCCCTAAGGGCCTCATCTACACGTCTTTTAAATACCTCCAGGGATGGTGACTCCACCACTTCCCTGGGAAGCCTGTTCCAAGGCCTGACCACTCTTTCAGTAAAGAAAACTTCTGTCACTGAAGTCACTGAGCACTGCTCTATCCCTAGGATAGAAGATAATTCTAGGGGCTAGACACATTAAGAAGCTCTACAAGCAACTTTTACTCACAAACTGTCAGGGATAGGTTCAAACAGCAAAACACCCAACAGAGGTAATGCAAAAGGCCGAGAATGTCGAGCAAAGGCTTCTGAATGAAAAGCCATAGCAGTGACAGTCCATGCTCCTTACCCAGCACGTGAGCCTAGAACATGTGCCAGTGCTGTCCCCCATACTGAAAAGATAAGGCTTTGTCAACAAGGCTCCTCTGCTTCACTCACACAAGCATAGGATGCCTTTGGTCAGAAATACTACATTTTGCACCCAGCTTCCTGATGGTAGAGTCTGGACATTTATGTGTTCTGGCTGTGATTCCTGAGGTACTTTTGAAGGGAAAACAAATTGCACCTTTAAGATTTAGAATATTTGGTTATTACAAGAGTCAAATGGATGAAAATAAAAGTTCAAAAACTATTATTTTTCTGACATTGTATGGCAAAATTTTAAACACGGTAATATTTAAGCATGCACCAACAATCAATCAGCAATGTTGCAGGGGGGAGTGGGCTGCATTAGAAACAGTTCCTTTGTTTCTATTTACATTCAAGTTGTGTAGAGAGAGCTTACCACAACAGGACTGTAGTCCATAACTGTGGACAGTAAACAAAGGTTTCCTCTTAACTAACCTTACTTATTTTAATGTCAGACATTCAGGCTAAGCAAGTCATACAGGTTCCAACGCACAGGATGAGTTGTTCCATCATAAAATAAGCTTTCTCTGACTGCCATAACTATCAGAGTAATGTGATAATAAGGTAATCAGTATTGCAATAATTGTTCCTGTTGCTACTAATAGCAATACAAGCACAATATCAAGGATCAAGTTATCTACCAATTTGGTGGAATATTTGCAATGCTTTTACATTGCTAAGAACAAAAGAGAGAGAAAGAATCTAAATGTCTTTCTAAGTCAGCCATTGTTTTTTCCCAATTGTAGTTTGTATTTAGCTTTATCCATTCACTCTGCTTTTCTAGGTACCTTCATGTGTAGAGCTGCTATAGCTTCTCAACACCTCTGTCAGGAAGAGAACATGGGATTCCAACTTCCAACATCTTTCCTACTCTCTACCAGATATCATTCAAGAATTCCACAGATATCATTCAAGAATTCTAATATTACTGGGAAAGCAGAATCTTTCCGAGAAGCTGCTGCCCATAATAAGTGCTTTATTCCCTTTAGTAAGTGCAGTGAGTTTTTACAGCTACATTAAGTCCTGCTTAAGGTCATATTATCAGTCTTTCACACAAGAGGATAAGCTAGTGAGCTCTTTTTGTCTACAAGAGCAGTTGTTTATCTAATTCTTGATATGTGGTATAGGACACTCCCCAGAATCTACTTTTAACATAGAACAAAACCAAAATATGAGTCAAGACAAAAAAAAACCTTTTCTTGGCTTACCAACGAGTGTTGAGTTATTTCCTGTTCTGAAAAATGCACATATAGCAGAATGAGTTATAAACAGCGTTACTTCAAATTTTGTACACTCCTGTCCAGCCAAGCCAGATAACTACAGCTCACTTTTTTTTTCTGTGTAGATAAGTTGTTGACACAAAAATATACTTTGCATAAAGACAGGGAAACAAACATGAACATATACTCTTCCATTGTTTAAACTTCAATTATTTGATTTGGTTGGCATTGTTTTATGTAGATTGTTCAAACAGGTTTTAGAAAAGGGTTTGTTTGCCCCAGGCATTTAAAGGCAAATGAAGAAACACAACAGGAAGAAGCCTACTTTTTGGTAGGCGAGATTTAGTTCAGCATACCGTGGATCTTTTTCAAATATATTCAATATGTTAGTTACATGCTTGTCATTTTCCCTGCAAATATTATTGCTATACCTTACATTACCTACCATTTTCAGCATGTTCAACATTCCTCTATTGCACCCTCAGAGTGCTCCCTAGCCAGCTCATCACTGACAGTCCAAAGTGCTGATGAGTATATTCACCAAGCCTTGGCTCATGCTCCATGAAGAGGGAGCTAGGTTTTTTGCTTTAAGAAGCCTGAAAATGAAGTTCTTTCTATCACTCTTTGATCATGGAGTATGAAGGCCCAGCAAGATGTTATTTACCCTTTCTCTTAAAAGTAGCCTTAACAGTTTGTTTGTGGATTGCATAGAGAAGCTGTTCTGCTCTTATGCTTGATTGGACTGAGATCAATTTTCTAAGATGTAAAAAGCATACTAGTCATTAAACAAAAAGGAAAAGAGAACTGAAACAGAGCTACAACCTGTCTGCTATACAAAAAGCATAGGAATTGGCAATTCAGTAGGAGAATCTGGTTTTCTTTAAGGCTATTAAAAAAAACAGCACTGACTTCAGTGATAGCAGTTTCAAGATATGTCTCAGGTAAGACTCCAAGATAAAATGTGATGCCAAAAGAAGCTGGTCATCTCACATGGGAAGCTGAGCTCTTTCCACTTCTGCAGGAGCTGGGAGAGTTTTGCTTCTCACAAGAGACACTTTGCACTCCCGCAGGAGGGGGAGCTAATTTAGAATCACTAGAAACTAGAAATGCCAAATCCTTACATATTTGGTGTTATGTCACTAGGTTATACCCTTTGATCAATGCACAAAATGAGAACTGTTTGGTTAAATAAGTATTTTCTCAAATACATGTTTTTACAGCGGAAAGCACACTATTCACTGACACAGTAAGTCTGACAGCTGGGCAGTTAGGTTGTGAACTTTGCTTTTATTAGCTATGGCCCAAATTGACAGTTTTACCCAAGTATAAGTAAGAAGAATTCAATTTAATGTTTTGAGTCTTTGTAGTTGGTCATGTACTGAACATGTTGCTATAATAGAAAGAAGTTTCTCAATTTAGCTTTGAAGTGCTAGAAGCTGCTAACAGCCTTTACCTTTCTGTTGTATTATAATTCACATGCATGCAGAAGGTTTTATCTGTATCTGTTTCATAAATCTTATAGCAAAGTAATCTTACCTAAACAAAGATGAGAATGAAAACACATATAGACAATAAAACAGAAGTCTCTTCTTTGGTTTGATTGACTTTCTTCCTGTAACTCACTATACCTGTCTACCCGAATGAATGAATTCTCCGGGACAGGCAGCTTTCCCCCCACCGCCCCCAAGGTTGTTCTGGGCCTGCTGTAGAAATACAGCACCTTTTTTCCTAGTGCAGCCATCACAGCTTAGAGTATGTTTCCTGTAAGTGTCCTGCTTTTTGCTTAACATGGAACTGAGACAACGAACTGTTTTTATTCCCAGAAAACAGTGAATGATCAAGTGTCCTCTTTGTTTTCTAGGATTAGTTGAAGTTTTTCACGAGTTTGGCTTGGTGTTTTGTTCCTCCACACAAAAGCTGGCTTTCTAACAATTTCTTTTGCTGGTGTGTATCACTGTCTTCTTTCCATGGAAAATGTTGACATTATCCTGAAATCTTAAACCTGCAGATCTTGTCTAGTGCTCATTTACTTACTTTATGGGAACCACACAGACCATATTGCCATCTTTTCTCCGCACTGAATCATTATTTTTCATGACACGCTGCGGCTTTTGAAATTATTGCCTCCTTTCATGGAGGGAGGTGCCATGGTACAGCACAGAAAATATACTTATGGAAAACCAGGCCTATAGGAGGGAATTGAGCAAGAAGATACACAAGCTATAGCTCCCAGTAGAATACTGTAATGACACATAAAAATTCAAGTACTTGCAGAGCTGTTTGAAATCTTTGCACCAAAAAAACTATTCCTTTTTGTTTGATTCTACCATGCAAGAAAAATATTTTCCAACCTACTCTGTTATTTATATGATTTAATGAGTATCAGAACTCCTTGACGCATTGTCGGCAAGAGACTACATTCTGACTGGTGTTAGTTACCAAGAGATATGCAAATATTCTCTTTATTTTTTGCATGGTGCTTATGTTATTAACACTTCCACAGTATATGGTCAGACAACTTATCTTTCAGTAAAGGGTTACTAGGAAAAAAATGGAGTCTTACGTAATTTTTTATACTTATCTGTGTTTTTGTGTATACCCGAGGCTCAAAGTGCTCGGGCAGTTCTTTAAATCCATATTAAAAAAAATAATTAAATCACAGAGAATACAGATATAGTCAGCCTTGCAAAATTTTTTCTTACACGGTAATACAAAAAAAGCTAAGAAAATGAAACTTTTTGTCTCCAAAGCCAAAAATACTGTGTTAAAACCACATTAATCCAAATCCTTCACATTTGTACCATTTTTTAGATTAATTAAATTTGTATTATTCCAATATGATGATTACTAGTGGTTTCCTTGGTATAGTACTGAAAAGTTTTTTTACTGAAAAATAACTATTTTAGAATAAGACAAAAGAAAAAGTTAAATACAGCTTGAAATACACTTTCAAGTTTACCTGTTAAATAGTCTTGCAATAGCAAAGGAGCCAATGGCAATTTAATATTCAGCTGAGTCACCTGAATTGAAGAATACTGAAATAGTAAGGTTCTATCATACACTTCTTATTGCTCTTAACCATTTTATTGAACACCCATTGGAAGCACTGAGACCCTGTAGAGACTGAAATTTTTTTAAAGGATACAAATATATAACAGGGACCATAAAGTGACAGTTCTCTGGGACAGTGTCATTTGTGGCTAGATATTTTGTGCAGCATTTTGTTTAGTGATACCCTAGTTTAAATTAAGGCCTTGAGGATTACCTCCCCTTCTAACAGGAATTTGAAAGGATCACTTTCAACATAAGTACTTCCCTATTGACATGTTAGAAGAGAAATGCTACTTCCAAACTATGAATATTCCTCTATAATCAAAGCAGATTAAGGACTTAAAAATGTTTTCATCTGAATTTCATATTTGAAAGCAGATTGGGATGGTTAAGCTGAGCTATCCTACTCCACAGATAATAAACAAATCAAATTCTGTGGAAGAACACAGGTGTTGTCCTACTTCTAGCAAGTATTAGATATTTCTCATCCGGTGTGCATCTTTAAAAATAGAGTCAGTAACAGCTAATACATTTGCAGAACTAAAAATAAAAATGCTTTCAAATATTAGGAATAAGAGTCATTTTGAGTGTACTGTTGTATTGCTTCCATCTTTTCTGAGACAGTTAAAATTAATCATATTATTGTGGTGATTTCACAGGCAATCTAGATTAATGTTTGCAATTATTAGACACTAGCATCTGGGAATTGCTGCTTTGGGAGTGCAAACACTTATTTAGATAACCTATACATTTATATTTCATATTAAGTACCTTTCAAGAAAATCAATATGGCAATTAAGGCAGATGATAGTGTAATCTTTAGTAATTAGCAATAGATCTTCAGTTGCAAGAAAAATACTAATAGGCTTTCCTTTTTATTACACCTCTAGCTGGACAAGCCCTGTGCCAGGAATATGAAAGCCCCAGGCAAAATTCAAGGATAATTTTTATTACATCCATTTGAAAAGGAAAGAAACAAAAAATTTGTAAGTCATAATATATTCAAATACTAGCAAAAGACCTTCTTCACTAGCTTGGTAACTCATGCACAACAAATTGTTTTCCCTTGCTCCAATAGAAATCAACCATGTACATTTGTTGAATTTCAATCTTTTTAAAAGGTTTGTTTTGTATATTTGCCTTATAATGTTGCCTGAATTCCAGGAGCAAAGGCATATTGAACCCTCCAAAAAAAAGAACATACTTAAAAAAAAAAAATTAAAATTAACTCATTACAATTTGCAAACCTAAATAGAGCTCAAGCATCTCTACTTATTATTTCTATAGGACCTATAAACTTATTTGTACTATTCATTGATTCTTGCAGGAAGAGACCAGAAGGGTTTCTCTTTCTCCCTCAAGCAAGGGAAAGGAAAAGCACGACCTTCAGAAATCGTCTAATTGAAAATGTATTGAAATCACTATGAGGCCAGAAAATATTCTGGCTTCAACAATCATATAAATCATCATAAAGCTTTTGTTGGCCTAGCACTAAGAGGCTATATTGCTTACATAAACTGTGACAAATCCAATAATTCAGTGCAGATTATTTTCCCCACACACAGTAACCTCAGGCTTTTAACAAAAGTGATATTAGCTATTCTTCCAATGTATAATGCCTGTCCTTCCTGTAACTGATTTTAATCAAACATTAATTTAATTATTCTATTGTATGGTTTTCATCGAAGCAATGGCAATAACTGTATATTTGACTAATCTTTTTAAAAGTTTAATATCTAAATGAAATTTTACTTAAAATCAATAATTTCACACTTTCTGTATGTTCTCCACAGCTAGTACTTTGATTGTTACATTAGCAGTCTTCATCAATACAGGATTAATAACAAAAAGTAATTAAAACAATAATTCCTCCCAATTCTGCTTTCTGGTAGTGCAATGGCTGGAGTTTCTGTATCTTATGGATGATTATAATTATTTCTGTTATACTCTTCCATGACTTTCTATTTTTCACAGTACTGACATGAGGTATTATAATAACGAACACCTACTGCTGTTGCCTCTTCACTCTTGTCTGCTACTGCATACAAGTCCTTACCCTTGCTGTGAAATGGTCTTTTTCCTGACTTTCTTCTGCAAGTACCTTTCTTTATTCCATCAATTATCTTGTCACTGGTTCAGAATAGGTTGAAGTGTTTTAGCTAAAAGTAATAGCTGATCTAATAGATTGCCATACTGTATACGTAAAACTGGGGAAACGCAAGTGGATCTTTTCTGTAAATATGAGAACATTGTTATCACTGCTGAAACACCACATTAGCAATCATGAGACTTCCAGGGCTCTCCCATAAATATATTTGGAAACTAAAAAAAGCAATGTGTTGTTGCTGTATCAGCAGCAGTGGCAGAGCACTTCAAGTGCTGATGCTGTGCCTGACAACATACAGAATAGCTCTGAAACTTCTATGACTTTCACAGACTGCAGTTGCTCTGCTCAGATCTAACTTATTAGTCTTTGCTGTTAACTATAATGGTCCTCCTCTTGGGGAATACAGATCTGTGACTTGTATATTGATGCACTCTTATGTACTGATCTCTCTTTCTTTATCTCTCCTAGTAAAGTAGATATAATTTCCATTTGGATTTAAGGTCACTTCTTCAAACATTGAATAAACAAGAATCTGTACACGCTGTAAAGATGCCTATTTTAAAACCATCATCCAGGGTGCTGACCATTAGTATAGATGTGCAGCAACAGAAATCAGAAAATATTTGCATGTTCTGTAGTTTCCAGAGCTCTATTCAACGAGAGAGTAATGTTGACTATATGATACCTGAGTACTCAAGAATTGATGCTTTCTATTAAGTAAATAATTCAGTTCCCTCTTCTTCCATTTAAACAACCCCAAAAAGTGCATAATTCACCCCAAAATTAAAAACAACAAAAAAAGAAAAAGCCAAGATTACTGTTAAAAATGGTGGTTTTGGCAACTCCAAATATATGCAGCTCTGCTGGGATCTATCACTGTTTTGTCAGTCTGTAAAAATGAAACACATACTTTTTATTCTCATCCTGATTAGGCCAAAATGAGGAAATGACTACAACAAAAGAATCCAATAGTAGTACATTTTTCGAAAACTTTATTTTTTTTAAAGTTCAAAAAAAGATTTCTGAGAGAATAAGTCCAGAAGATCAGCCGATGCAAATATATTCACTCATGTGGACAAGTACCTTATACTGTTTTTAATTTCCCTGAAACCATTACACCTCTAGTTCAGAATATCTCCCTTAATTTTGACTCCCACCTCCTTGGGCTCCGTTCATGGGTAGAAGGTGAGGACCAGCTACTTCTATTGGTATGGTGCATGATGAGAGGGAAGAGACGCCACGCCATCTGCAGAAAATTAGATTAATTGCTTAGGATTAACACACTTATATAGTAAATCCTGTGACATGTCTCTATCTCAGCTGAATTTAGAGATGTTTGTCAAAAACTAGAAGCATGTTTAAGTTGGGTCTTGCAGAAAATAAGGACTAAGGTTATCTCATGGATCCTGTTTGATCAGAGATCTTTGATTTATTAACTGATATAACATGCACTGATCTTCATGAATAGAAATATTATCTAAGAAGAAACACTTAAAATATTTACACTTTTTTTTTTCGATGGTTTAACACTGGTGTGAGTGAGAGTAGAATTAGGTCAACTGCAGTACATTTGTGGCTAAACTGCACCCTGAAAATTAACTTTTCAAAGAAAATACAAATGGTTTTGCAATTTAAAAAAAAATAGAAGGAACACAATGCAAGTCATATTAATGTCTTTCTGCAGACTATGTTTTAAACATAGGGGAAAACATGTGACCGTAAAACTCATATCTGTCAGCTTAGAGCAAAGGTATCTTACCAACTCTTGTAGAGCTTACCTACTGCTGCATAAATACAAAATGAGTAGCAACTTCCACCTCTGTTTTATCAGAGAAACAGAACACTTTCTAAGCCTATTAGCTGAAACCATGTCCTGAACATTTACTCTTTCCACCACAACAGTGAGTCAGAGAGAGTTTTATTAACAGTGAAAGTAGCTACAGCAGATATGGAAAATCCTCCTTGATCTTACACAGATCAAAAAGAAAATGTTTATGCATTTATATATTTGTTTAGTTATTCACTGTTGATGACTACCTCTCCCAAGTGAACCTTTTTCTGGGTGTGAGGACAGGAAAGACAAGCCTTCATTATTATGATTTATTTGTGGAAAATGTAATGTGACAATGCTTGTTTATTTTACCATATCTGTTCTTTCTAGTTGTACAGTCAAACATATCCTCCAGTTAGACTTGTCTTTGAAGTTGTGTGATAGACCTGAATGTCACTTCAATGGCAATGTATTTTTGCAATGTAATTTTTTAAGTTCACCAAAGAATTTTTTGTTACAGACAATCAGAAAATTGTGTGTTCACTGCATATCTGGTGTTTTGTTGCATAACACACAGTCATATTCAAGCATCATCAGCTGACAGACTTCAAATACTACACCCATTTTTTAAGGTACAAATATATACACAAGGCTCTATTTAAAATAAATTCAGATATGATTTTGATCATCCCTAAATGAGTGCTGAAGTTGTATGTTGAGAATCAAGCAGTTAGTTCATCAATAGTTTAAACTGCTGTCTCATGTTTGAGAGTCACAATCTCACCTCTCTGGGTAAAGTAATGAACCCCAACAGAAATTCAGATTCAGATCAGTGCAATACGAATGGGGTTCAAATAAAAAAAAAAAAAAAAAATTGTCAACTGGCTAGATAAGAGATTGCCTTCTTTCTGCAAATCATCCTTTTAAAGGCAAGAGACAGATCTCTATCTATATAGATACAGATCTATAAATCCTTACATTGGTCATTATTTAATAATTGCAAGATATATTTGGCAGAACTAGGCAAAATAGTGGATGACTAACTGAATAGATGGAACGACAGAAGAGTGTAAAATGATGTGTCACAGAAATTTTAGCAAAAGGCTAAACTATGCAGCCCTTTGCATAGCAACATAACTCATTTATGCCTAACACATTCACTGGTTATTAAATAGGAAAACATCATCATCTTGTTTTTCCTCTCATTTTCAAGCTGTTAATGAATCCAATCTACACAACTTTCTAAAGATGGTGACAGGAGACTCTGAAAGTGCCCTTTATTCCGTAGACTTTACTTGTCTCTGAAAGTTCTCAGTTTTCTGATTTTCCATCCCCCCCTTGTACACTGACAGATACTAATATTCTATCATCACCTATTTGTTTTGACTTGGCCTCTCAAGCTTCTCATTGTTTGATTTCAAGGACTAAACAATAAGATCAGAGAGCTGAAATGTATGAAAATAAAGCACTTGTAAGGAGTGCTGTTCCAAACATTATTCTTTCCACTAAATATAATTACCTCTGGCTGAGTGGGTAAAATCACTAGGTACAGACTGTGCTTGCAGATATGCCATCTCTGACAAATCTAAAACACAGACTTAGTTCAATAGGAGCTGGAGAGAGTTTTGGCACTTTGACATTTTGGTAGTTAAAAGCAGCTTTCTTTGCAGAAAATAATGTACATTGGCTCTTTGAGGTTCTAATGAGATACATGTGATGCATTGGTCATAATCTCAGTCTCCTGGCTTGGTGAGACTAGAAAAATAACATGACCACCAAGAGTCAGCTGTCCTAAATGAGAGTGTAGAAAGCCTGTGGCAACATGGCTGAGCCTAGAGGCGGGTCTGTAATGCACTGAGTAAGATCTTGTAATAACCAGATTTACAGCCAAATTGATTAGATTGGAGAGAATAAAGGAACTTCCACTGACTGCATGATTTCCTGGCTTTAAAAGTTAGGAGTCGTTGCTGAACATGCAATAGAGGATGGAGGGATGTGGCTGGAGGGGTAAACTCATACCATTCAACTCCAGAAAATTTCATATTTTAAACTCATTAGTGAGGAGGAAAATTATGTAACAGTTCAGTGTTAAGACAATACAATTTAGTAAAATTCAACCAGTTTGGCTCAGCTAAGGAAACCTAAAGGAAATAAAAAGGAACCAAAATCTACCCAATGCCTTAAGTCTAACTGCTTGCTTTTGTCTTTTTTTTTTTTAAAGACAAAAAAAACAACCACACTTTGGTTAGGAACAAAACCTAAGAGAACTCTCTATTTTTGTCTTGATAGATCTTATACTTACCTTTTTGGTAGGACTACAAGTTAGTTGTGTCTTCTTTTGTTCCATTTGTGGAAGAAGTGGAGGTTAGACTCTTGGACTCTCAGGAAAAAAAATAATCGTCAGCTGTGTCTTATATTTCCTGGTAAATGTAACTTTCCATTAATTACCAAGAGACCCCATGCCAGTTGGAGAAAACGCTCTCAATGTCTAAGGAGACTATAGAATCTAGTTAATTATTTGACTTCATCAGTTCACTATGTATATATTCAATGAACAGATCTAGAGTTCAGAGACATACATCTTCCACAAACTATCTAAGAACCTATATAACTTTACATAGTATCGGTCAGTTTCATCTCCCTGATTTACTTGCCTAGGCAGGTTTAAGAGCTAGGTCCTCTTTCTTTATTCATCTCATAAGAACCTTAAGATATTTCTTCCACAGATGCATAGGTCTTTACCCTCTGAAACTTTACCCAAACCTTGTTCCAATGCTACATCAGAATTATGTCACAAACTAATTCCTTGCCCAAATAAATCAGGCAGGCCAACCTATGCCTACTCAGTAGAAGCCAACCTGAGGCTCCCAGACAGAGTAGCGCTCATTTGTCTATATAAAAGCTTTCAGTCCCTTGTTGCTTGTCCTTGTCCTTGAGAGAGCTATTGAGTCTCCGGTTTGATCTCCAATAGTTATTAAGATTACAGCAGGTGTTAAGATGAGGCTAGATAATCAGGATGGGGGACAGGGACATTAGAATAGAGAGCCAGCAACTATGGAGATGCAGGAGAAATCTGGATCATAGACTAGAGATCATGGAGGAGCTATGAACATATGGGAAGGAGGGGAGACTCAAGACTGGTGTCTTGAGTGCCTGCCTTAGTCACTTGGGGCATGTGGCCAGTCAAGCATATGGCTTTTCATAGGTAAATACTCAGGGGCATGGTTAGGCAGAAGCTACCTTGTCCTAGAAACCACATTCCTCATGTGGTTCAATGCTTCAGCTTCCTGGATGTTATGGATGAAGTCAACAGCAAGAAACGTTGGCCAAAATCCAAAACTTTGCAGTATCATTACTTTTCTATGTCTTTGTTCGTGTAGAAACCATGCAAAACATGTAAGCATATCTCTTGAAGACCCACCAACTGCTCTCCATGCATGGGCAGTCAGTCCACACTGACCCTGTGGCAGTCAGGCCACAAACCAGACCCTGTGCAAATTCATGAAGGTAGTCTGCAACTGAACAGAGATGGTCATCATTTTCCCCACAGAACAGTAAGCCAAGAGCTGGACCAGACATGAATTCGTCTGAAAAGACAGAATTTCTAGAAGGCTGTAGATAGCTAATGGGACACTGTGCATAAGTGTCAGCTGGCAGAAGGTCTATCCCATGAATTTGATGGCCATCTGTAACACTAATGCAGGATTCATCAATACCCTTGACGAGTTTTCAAGGACTTTTCCCAGCACCAAAGTCATGTACCAGCTCAGCTTCAGCTCATGCCTCAACCAAAACAAATCATCCAACAGCTAACTTCTCTGCTTTTGCAACCACTGTTCAAAATTGCCTGGATTCAGCAGATAAGAGTGTGTACCATCTGTCCTCCTGCACATACACACTCCCCTATGTGCCTCCTCTGCATTCCTGAATGCTAATTTAAAAGCGTTTCCTCTCTTCTCTTCACAAGAGACTGCAATCATCTCCCTTCACACTCACGCCTCATTTCTGACAAGTGCCTCCAGACACCTGAAAACGAGTCCTTCAATCAGACTTACTGCAAGTACCTCTAAGACATCAGGCCTCTGGAGATCTCAAACTCCAATGGCAGAACCTTTCAGTCTAGGAACCCTCTAGGATATCTTCTGGAAGGTGTGTTATCCTTCTTCATTCTCCAAAATATATACCTCTCTTAAAATCTGCCACTCTCAAAGATCCAGACAAACAAAAGATTCAAACACCCAGCCAGGAGGAAGAAGCAAACATTAGTGAAAGTGAGGTGTCCCACTGGGACCTTCACCATTGTGATAGGGATGGTCAATAGGGATAACTAATTTCAAAGAGTCCTAAGATCTAGTTTTCCCAAGAGTATAAGATGCAGGTATATAAGAAGAAATAGCCCACTCAATGGCCCACTAGGTTCACCAGAGACAGAAGATGCTAACTGAGTAGCTATTCATGTATGTAAGAAGGAGGTGACCTATGAATAGACTTCTGAAGCACGAGACTGGTGGGCAATATTAGGAGAAGACATGGGAAATATTACAAAAATGGAAAAGGCAGGAAAAAGAAATGGTGCAAAATGGGATTTTTTTGTAAAGGTTCTTTGTGCTCTGGAAATTTCTCTGGGAAGGATGTGTCAAGAGGTGTGTAGCACCTATCCTTTGGTTCTGATCCAGTGGCAAAAGCGGTCCCCATCTGTGCCACTACCATTCCAAAGAAAAGGGCAAAAAGCAGCCAGATTCATTCCCAGTAGTCTTGCACTGGGGTCACAGCTCCTTTTCTGCCTTGGTAACTTTGACAGGATCTTCAGTCAGTCAAAGCTTTGAGGTAGATATCCCTAGGACTTTTCATACAAAAAAAAAAAAAAAAAAAAAAAAATCCAAAAGAGCAAGAAGCCTTTAAACTTAAAAAAAGACTGGACTGCTTGAAATATAAATAGAACATTTCACTTTTTAAACAGATAAATCCCAAAATGACTATGTCACATGAAATAGAAATAAGAATATTTTATAACCAATTCACTGTGTCAATGAAGGCATGTCTTTGCTTCCAGGAGGAATTTCAGTCTACTTAATAGCTTTCTGTGTGGCACCAAACCCCACAAAATCCCTCTGGTCCCTTGGTAAAAGGAGTGCATCTCCTCTAGACCACCCCTGGAATGTCCTTTTCCCTTTCCACGCTTGGTTGCTCCCACAGGAGAAGCAATCCCTGCCTCTGTCTACAGCAGTCCACCTGACCTGTTTGTCTTTAAGAAACATAGCACACAAGGGAGGAACCAGCAAATAAAATAGATACTGTTCACTGCTGTGACCATGACCCGCTTGCAGTCAGGGGAAAGAGATGTTGACTGTTGGACAGGATTTGCCATTAGCACCGTAGAGGAGGCTGTCTTCTCCGAGGGGCCAGTGCTTCCCTGTGAGTCTGAGTTTCCTGTCTTTCCTGTGTCAGCTTAGAGCTCTCTATCTCTTTTGTCTCTGCTCTTGCAAGACAAATCAGAGCTTTTGAAGTCGTATTGTTTGCACCTCTGAACTGAACAGAGTCAAAACATCAATGGCTAAAGGATTGCTGAGGAACAGCACGATCTCCTACGGTGTGAGTAACCACATATGAGCTCATTAGATATTTGTAGACACTACTCTGTTCTCCCAATGTGAACATCCTTTTTCCGTGGCTCTCTACAGCACCACTGAAGTTGTTAAGTGCATCTGCAAAGCACTTATTGCAATGATGGAGTTGGTCAATCTGCCCATCGAGCCTCCTACTTCCACTTTCCACTTCTCTCCAATGCCAACAGCCACTGCTGAGAGATGTGGAGTCCTTAGAAGAAGCAAATTAAATTATAGCAGCCAGGTTGGCTGAAAAATGTTCATCACAGGTTCCCTTTGATCTCTGCCTGAGGGGTGGCCGATGCCGTAGGACACAAGAGGTGGCAGGGAGATTAACAGTCCAAGTCTGCACGGACAAATGTGTCTCACCTTAATCAGATGTTCGCCTTTTGTTAGTTTGTTCTGAACATCACAGTGTTTGATCTGCAAGAGTGAAATGCCATTTGGGGACCTATGGCCGTAAGTGTAAATGTATTTAAGGGGAGAGGAGCACAGGACTACAATCAAAGACCTCTAAAAAGTCAGGTGTGTCTCTGTATTGCTTTTGATGGGCTCTAAGAATACTTTGTCTATTTCCTATGGATTAAAAGACAGCTTTAAGTACTCAAGAACTACTTTTCTCATTCTAAGAAAAAATAATAAAAACAGAAAGCTAAGAGTGAGAACAAAATATACATTTCTTTGTAAAGATTAATCTTAACAATGTTTGGACTGATCTAGAACATACATAATTAAAAACTGGAAACAGAAATACAGTAGACTGAATCATTGGGTTAGGATAAAATGTGGTGTGAAATTCAAACTGAATACTAAAAATCAAGTTGAAGCCTTGAACATCAAAACCAGGAAATGCCAAATCTGTTATGGTACTGTGCTGTGTTCTACTTAGACGATTTGAATTTTATTTCAAGATAATAATGAAGGCATGAAGATATTACCATGTCACCAAATGAAAAAAAGAAATACTCTGGGACCATCCTAAGTTTCATTAAGACAAACATCAATACAATCAGTCCAAGCTTTACAGATGATGCTCAAGTAACTGAGGAAAAAGCACAAATGAACTGGAAAAAACACTGTAAAGAAGAGATAATTCGAAAGCAGTCTCTGGAGACAGTATATAGTAGATCAGTGAAGTGTCGTGTTAACATGTCTAAAATATTCCTGAGTTAAATCCACCTGCTCTACGACAGAACAGCTCGTTTCCTTCCAAAAGATCTCTGCAGAACTCCCTCCGTGCTGTGCAGTGTCCTCTCCCTGCAGAAACCTCAGGTTTTAATATTGGATTTTCCAAGATGTTTTTGTAGGTCTGGCAACAATGGAAAAATTAGAAAAGTTGTCTTCTCTCCCCTTGGACATGTTACCTCTGCTTTTCCGTACTTCTCTCATAACCTTTTCAGCTGTGGATCTAAAAATTTGACTGGCTGACTGACAAATTTTATAGCCAATGAAAATAGAGTGCCACAAGGACCGGGTCCCACCCCACCACCCTAGACAGGAGCAGGGCAGCCAGGGGGCACCAGGGCAACCTCAGCCCTGGGCATTGGGCACCTCCCTGGGGATGGGGACGGGCCAAGGCCGGGCTGGGACATGGGCCCACTGGTGGGCCTGGTTCAGTGGGGCCCACGGACAGGCAGGGCAGGGCTGTGGGGAGCTGGAGACTGGCCCTGCTGTGGCATCACTGGGGCAGGGTCTGAGGTCTCCAGAGGGCTGAAATGGGATCCTCAGTCGTGGGCAGGATTTGGGGAGCCCTGGGGGACAGGGAACAAGGACAGTAGGTCCTCAGGGCCTAGAAGTATACATTCATAATAGAAACATTGTAATGTTAGAAATAACCCTTTTCGTACCATTTCTAAGAGCAACTGAATGTAAGCACTAGTTTCCCAGACAAGTAGGTCTTCTCTGGGAACTTTATTCTTAATAAGAAGCTTTACAGTGGTTTTCAGAAAGCTTCAGCTTCCTGTGGAGTATTGTGTTATCCTTCCTAATACCTGTACTAAAATCTCAGAACTATCAAAGGTGATTTGCAATTCATTAGTTTTATCACCTCTTCAAACAAAGTTGTTTTAGAGATCAAAGAGAGATCTGAAATCCCAAACATCTGATAAAATTAAACCTAATGCTATGTTAGAAGATAAGGACTGGCTCCAGCTTAGGACAACCTATGCACATCACAAGTAGCTGACAGACAGGGTCTAAAAGGGGTTGTGATGATAATGAGGTAGCAGGGGAAAACTCACTTAATCCACTCACTTTAAGGCATCAAGAACTAAAAGCTTTTCTGTAGTACTTCCTATTCCAGCTCCTTTGGCAAGGTGTTTTGATGTTGATGAGGAGGATGTAAAGAAAGGGACATAAGGACATCATCCTTTTTTCTTTCATGTCATGATGCAAATCAGAAAAAAGTTAATAATTATATGTCAGTGTTTCTTATCGATAGACCAATATGAAATATAATTTTATATCATATTATAAGCCCAAGTAAGGAATCTATAATGATGATACAGGATACAGATCCCCAAAAAAGGGTGCAGAGGGGTACATTCTTACCCAGAAAGCTGAATAAATATTGGATGCTAGTAACAGCATACGGATGGAGGGCTTGACGAACAGATTTTCTGTAAATCAGTGAAATGGTAAGATGTCATAAGAAACCTGAAGAGCATGAGCAGCAGTCTTTGGTGCATGAAAGGCTTATAAGACTTCATTGATTAAACATCAGCATGAGGATCAAGGCATCAGCAAACTCTATCATCAGCAATACTGCAGTCCTCTAGAATTCTTTGCTGTTTAACAAGTGAAAATGGTCTCCAATGAGTGAATAAATAATAATTATGAATATGTAACATGAAGTATATCATCAAAATCAAGGGCTGCCTCTTACTGACTTTGTTGACCCTTGATGCAAACCCTCCCAGTACTTATTTTCTAAATAGATAATGCCTGCAGAAGAACAAAGAGAGGTACATGCTCTGAGGTACATGGGCAAGTAGATGAGATACATGTGAATCTCATACTGAGATACTGACACATGCACTGAGATACATGCAGATAGATTTTCCATAACAACATAAGCTCCCTTCCAGTAGGCAGAGTTTACTCGTGAGGTTCTGATAAGAAACTGAATGAATGCCAGAGAAGTCACTAGAAGATGTCTTCAAATCATATCATTAAAGCTGTCTGGCATATAGGGACAGCCTTATGGGCATGATTATTGGTGATCTTCTGAAATCTGAAATGGTCAGAAAATACACATGCACACACACTCTTATTGACAAGAAAATCTATGGAAAAGGGAATGTATTCCTTTGGGGTTTTTAGTTGATTGGCACTATCACACATTTAGACAACACATTCAGGAGGGTTCAGAAACTTTACATTTTGTGGGGGGGAAGAAGAAGTTGTTTTTACTGGAAGAAGTAAGTCCCATAACTATATGACTGACATAGTTGAAGTACTGAGGTTTTCTTACAGCTATTGCAAGCTGTTCCAGCATTTACTGTTTCCCTAAACTTATGTATAAGGATACATTGTGCCTACTCGCAACATGTTCTGCTATTTTCTCTATATCTTGGGCATCGACCAACTTAGAAGGTTTTTCCTTTGTGATAATACAAACACACTTTCCAAGGTTTATACTACATCTGTGTTCCAGTAAAAAAAAGTCTATGTGTGTATGTATGGGCATACGTATCTATATCCATACATATATACGTATATGAAAATATATGTGTATATGCGTAGCTCCAGAGTGAAGAGAAGAAAACAGAACTGTTCAGAAGTACTTTGGACAGATCAAACAGGTCTTACTACTACTACTACTACATTAAAAAAAAAAAAAAAAAAAGTTCTGTGGCCAGAAAACCATTATACAATTAAAATCAAGGCAAAAAATACCAACAGCCAAAATTCTTCTACATCGAAATGAAAAAATGTCAAAATCCTTGGGTTATAACTGTCTCTCTTTAGCATTGGTAATTAAGTACATTTCCTGCAAGTTATTTGAGGTGTTCATGCAGCTGTGCCACATTATTTCCTTACTCGCTTAGCTTTTTAGGCTTCATAAACTCTTATCTTGAACATCCAAATTGGGATCTCTCATGCTTGTAAAGTTGAAGATATTTTCTTCTCTGTTTCTATTCTTTCATACATTTACATCATTATATCCAATGAGGATGCATTTACTTCACACAATAGGCACAGTAACTCAGGGTACATGGTCTAGTGCTCTCCTTTTAGACAAGTGAAATGGTTATCAAAAACACAAATTTTCATGACAACAGCACCTTATTTCCTTGAGTAAAATAATTTCCCTTTCCTATAAAGGAGTGATCAACTATTGATAAGTGCATGCTTCATTTCCTACTGAAAGAATTCATTTCCCTGTTCCTTCAACACCAGTTCAAAGTCAAAGAAAACTTTATACCAATCAGACTGGTTTTTTGGTCTTTAGTGACATATTTCTGAACTAGAATGATTATTGGTGTTGTGGAGACATCTTCAGGGCCGCAAACTCTCCCCAAATCTGTCCAAGTTATGTTCACCAGTTCTGCCTGGACTGAAACACAAACAGCATTCATCCTGCCCTACAATGGATGAACGGCTGATGAGGAAAGTCTGTCTCCTGAGAAATGAGTAGGTCCCTGCAGTACAGCATATGTGCCTCCTCACTGGATTGGGATGGAATTGACCAGCAAACTGGCCTGGTGGTCCAAGCCTGTTAGTAGATCTGAACATCCTGCTTGCATGTAAGCCATCCTGCAGCTGCTGGCTCTCACCTGCATTTCATTGCTCTGAGTTACTCTCTAGCTTGGACGCTTGACAATACTTTCAAACTGTTCGAGTCAAATTTGAATATTTGACAAATCTAATTAGAGTGGCATACGTTTCACAGCCTCCACAGCATGGTTCTTTGATAACTTTCTAGATAGGTTTATATTAAATTGCATTAATGTTGTACTTTCTAGTCAGATACCTTTTATTTGTAGCACTGTGCTCGCCCTTCAGAGCCAAGAATGCAGGAACACGCAGAAGTTCTGAATAATCTTTAACTTTTAAATGTTACTGTCAGATCAAAGAATTTTCTGTCGCTGATACATGGAAGTGCATTATTTAGACTGGGCTTTGTCTTCAAACAGTGGAGCCTTTTATTAGCTGCCCAGCATTTATCTTATTTAGCCATGAAAGGAGGTTGGACTGTCATGAGTTTGGAACAAATCTGAGGGAAACAAGAAAGATTTTTTTTCAAAGTGGGCATACCTTGATAAGTTCTTTATTTTTCTGGTCTAACCAGTGGTATCTCTCTTTTTCTTTCAACTTAAAGAAAAAATGTCTGATATATATCACATCCCTCATTGCATTCTCAGAATTATTCTGGTCTTGGCCAATTTGTTGTCCCTTAACGTTCACTGTAGAGAATTCTTCACAGCAGAAATAAAGGTTCATGAAACTGAGGTGATAAGAACGGAATTCTTTGTACAAAATTAACGATTCTCAGTGGTTTATGTTTCTTCTGCTTGTAATTGTTTTATATCTCTTATTTTCATTTTTTATTACACATTCTGCTCCACATTTGGGCCTTGGCAAGTTGAGAGAATTGAGGAAATATGTCTCAAAACAGTAAAATCTTTCAATTCCAGAGTAACATTTTAAGTGCAGCCACTGTATTATGCAGTTCCCAGCAGATGATTTTACATAATGAGTCTCTTTTTTGTAGAAACAACTCAAAGTATCAATTGATAGTTTACTCCTATTCTTATCCAGTACAAGGTGACTTTCATTAAGAAAATTGAAAAGTACATTTTTATGACTGTGGCATTATAATTCTGGTACTGTTTTTCACTTAACTTTAAGAAAATATAATTATATTTGCTGATATAATAATCAGCACCAGATGTGTCAAATGTCTTTGATTAGAAAAGGAAAGCTATAATCCCTGTTGTTTTCTGTGAGTTTATATTAGACTGCAATCACAACAATTTAAGATGTAACATCACCCATTTCAGTGGCTTTTCTGAAGGTAAATTATGCTTTGACTTTAATGAGATCATGAACACAAATAAAAGTATATAGGTACCTACAGCTGCAAAGCAGACCTTGAGGGCCTTAAGATTGTTTAGCTAATAAAAAAGAAGAACATTCAGTATAGGTCAAATACACGTTATTTTCTACAGCTTTTTTACCACAGCAGAATTTATTAGGCAAAATCCAGCCAAGAGATCCATCTACCTCTAGAGCTGCACTGTTAATGACAAAGTCATTGAGTGCAGATATTAATTTTCTACACAGTCCACACAGTGTATGATTTTTTTCTTTGTCCCAACAGTTTACTTTTTTCTCTCAAAGTTCAAACGTTTTACCACATTATAATTTTCCCTAAAAGAAAAAATTGTTCTTTCAGATGACCTTTCTTTCTTCCTTCCTTTCATAAGAGGCTAGCAAAGAATATAATTTAAGCTATTTTAAATATTTCCCTTATTAATCAGAAACAAAATTTACACTTAAATTATTTGGGTACTAAGTATAAGAAGAAAAACAATAATCTAATGAAGTTGAAATAATCACACTGATTGTTGCAGCTGAGCATTTTCATCAGACATTTATTATCCTCCCTTCCTTTCGTCAGCTTTTTGTAAACATGTAAAATGTATTAATCAGTCTGTGCATGGATTTCATAAACATTGCTGCATTACCTGTTCTATTAATAGATGCAATATTTCCCAGGCAAAATATTGATTATGAAAAAAACCTTAAGTTGAAAAGCTTATTTCATTCAAGGTTAAATAATTGATAAACGCATTTAACAGAAAAACCTACAATGAGGTGGGATTCAATTGCTTAACATCTGGTATCATCTGAGATGCCCTAAAGTATCTGAGGTATTTGTATGGGGCTGACAGATAAGACACAGGACTCGCAGAAGAATTGTGCACTTTGGAGCAGCAGCTAGGTCAAATACCCCACATCCCTTAAAATAGGACCAGTCACTTATGTTTAGGCAACTGAATGTACTTTGACCAGCAACTTTCTACTGTGCAGAAACTCACTTTTCTTTTTATAAGTCATATGATATTTTATAACTATACACCATACTCACTAAACTCAATAGTTTCTTTTGCTGACAGTGAAACATCTGATCAGGGCTGAGATACATCAGCCACACATACACAGAGGTGAAGGACACAGAGAGACATCTTTATAACTGGTGCTGTCAGAAGATGCTCTCCCCAACATTCTTTCACTGCGTAACAAGAGGCAGTTACCACAGGGGATGCTGTGCATCTTCCATAATCTATTTCAGCAGGGCTGATTTACAACAGCTTTCATTGCCTTTTAAATTAATCCAGCAGAGATTTCTAGAAAGGGCTGAAGAGCATCCACTTTGGATCTGCTATTCCAGCAAAAAGGACGCAACAAAGAGCTGATGAGAAGTAACTTCTCAATCAACAGAACTGTTTGGAAAATGAATGTTTGTTGTCAACCTCACTTCACCGGTAGCTCTTCTTCTTATCCACATGTTAACATCACCAAAATGTAAGGTATTAAATCAATTAATATGAAGGATGGTATATATTCAGAAATAGATTCTGTTATTTTAACTCATGTCTCAAAACATAACTGTGTCTGTAGAAAAGGGGTAGTGGAGTCTTTCTACATGGAGACCTGGAAGGCAGGTAAAGGCTGAATGTCTCCTTCGATACTTCAGTGCACATCTTTGTACGAGTACCAGTTAACTGCCATTTTGCATGGTCACTCACACAGATTTTATTGGTAGAATCATATTCTTGATTCTTACCTACTCTTTCTGAACTAGAGGAACACTGGATGCCCCATGGGCCATTTTCACTGCAAGGGCCAGTGGCACCAAATGGGGCATGTTTGCTTTGGTGAAGTCTTCAGGTGAAATCAGAGTCTGTCCTTTCTGTACGTCTGTATAAAACTAACAAAGAAACTGGACTCCTGTCCTCTCCCAGAAGGGTGAAGAAATCCTTAGGATCAATAAAATTCAATCAGATTATTTTCTGGAGCAGGAGACTGTTAAAATGTGCAAAGAAAACTTGACAGTGTTTACCTTGTCTAACACAAGAACCAGTCTGGTATTTAAAATACCAGTTATGCTATGCATGAAAAGAAGTTGTCTTTCATTGACTCTACGCCTTTTTCCTACACACATCAGCATTTGGCCATTAATCCATATGTGCCTGAACCTGACAACATGGCTGACTTCATATGCTACACTGAAAAAGATTAAACAACAGTATCCTATTAATGTCAACTTCGCAAATAAGTGGATTCTATTTATATTCTTCTTCAAAAGTTTACATTATGTTATGCATATTAGTTAATTTGCATGCTTTCCACAGACAAAGCAAAGCTGGAAACACAAAGTAAAAAATAGACCTACAAGCATTCAAAGTCTTTTAACTCAGAACTGCACTGAAACAGTCAGTCTTCTCACTACCTCCTCTAGAAACAATTCCAGTATTTTCTAGATACCTGACTGCAAGTTCCCCGGTTTTAGATCTATTGTATTTTCAAAGTCAAGTAAGAGCTTGTTCCCATGGGTTTCTGTGCTATGGCTCTGCTTAGTATGAACATCCACTTGTACCATAAACTGCTTTTTTTTTTTTTTTAACTTCTGGGAACTCTATTACTGTCCTTCAAAAGAAAATCTCATCTGGACAGAAGTTTTGAACTCTCCCTTGCATAGAATATTCTTCTTCTCCCCTTTTAGGTTTGAATGATTCTTCAGTAATATCTTAGGACGGGCAACACATCCTCTCAATATTTTCCAGTAAATGTGCGCTAACGAGGCAAACCTCTGTGACAAACTCCAGGAATTACTTAAAATTTACAATGAAGCACCAAAAAGCTTGAGGCAAACCAGTAGATCTTTAGTTAACTATCAACATCATCAAGGTGATTGCTGAATGTTTAAAAAGAGAGAAACTAATGAGCTTCAACAGGTGAACTTTCATTCCTCATAAACTTTCTATATTGAAAAAACAGCTTATAAGCCTTTCTAGTTTGAATACTGGTGCTCTGTTGAATATCATCATTGAATATACGCAACAAATTTAGTCCCTGTCACTGAAGTCTGGCAGTGACTTAAAGCAATGTTCCTTGTGCCTTCCAGGCTATGTTTAAGTTCTCTAATATATATAGCTGACTGAAATCTAACATGAATATATAATTTAAGTGGCATCTACTTTCTTATCCCACAGCATGATGCAATAGAAGCTGTAAACCAGGAAATATCTACAAAAGAAAAAATTTGAAGCAAAATTCCCACACACATTTATGGATGAATCTGATAATCTGTTGCTGGAAGACTGTATCAGTAGAATTAGCATTATGTTTTTGTCTACAGTTTGCTATTTTTGAGGTACACAAATAAGGTTCATAATGTTGCCTTTTCACTAAAAACCTTTTTCATCTGATTTGACTTAGATTACTCCTAAGCTTGGAAATGCAATGTCTAAATTACAGCCACTGTCCAAAGACCTTTCTGTGTTTCTTTCTAGCCTGATCCTAACCATGGACACCATGTACCCGGAAGCACAAACAAAACACAAGAGATGTGTTTATTTACTGTAGTAAAATAGCTGTAATGTTTCTAATGTTTTATTCAGATTAGCACTGCGATTATGGTTGACTAAAGGCAAATGTCTTCGTATGCTTTCTTTATAAGTTTTCATTCATTTGAAAGATTATATCACTGTCACTGGCAGGGGAAAAAAAAAGTAGTCTTGACTCAAGTATTTTATTCTCTACTGAAAGATGAAACATGCAATATCTCCCTAAACTCAGACATTCCTAGAAGCCTAGCATACCACTGTAATTAAACTACTGTCAATGGATAATTCTGAAGGTAGCCACAGGAAAGTGGCTGAGATCAATTGCCTTTAGCTTTAGTGAGTTAATCACAAGTGATGATGCATGTCTTAGGTATCTCCCAGACATTAGTGATGCGGTCAAGCCACTCTTGTAAAAGAACATGCCTAGTCCACACTTTTCCGACTTACACATTTTGGTATAATAGAGTTCCCATTGTTCTTCACTACTGTTTTTACTGCTTTGCTGAGACAGAAAACATTCATTTTAGCAGGCTGCAGCACCTGCAAATCAGGCCCTATGATGTATTGAAACACATGAAGATAATCTGAAAATACAGCTGGTGAACGGATTTAAAATGGTAAAAAGTATTTTTTATTTTTGTCAGAAAAAGAATGATTTGATAAAAAACATATTTTGGTAAACTGAAGTTTTCACTAATGCTTTCAAAGAGAATTATTTTTTAAATATTTGTTTCAATAAAGTCAAACATTTCCTTTATATTTTATGCAACATAACTTATAACTGTGTCAAAAATTGCAGATTTTTCTAGTAATTAATACAGCATGTTGATATTACTGTAACAAAATTCTGATCTCATTGTTTCAACTACATATTTTAAATACAACTGTAAATGCCCATGTTCCTAAAGGACCCTTATTGTGGTTTAAGCCGGCAGGCAGCTAAACACCACAAAGCCGTTCGCTCACTCGCCGGCCCCAGTGGGATGGGGGAGACAATTGGAAAAAAAAAGTAAAATTCGTGGGTTGGGATAAAGACAGTTTAATAGAACAGAAAAAGAAGGGGAAATAATGATAATAATGATAATGATAATGATAATAATAATAATAATAAAATAATATACAAAATAAGTGATGTACAATGCAATTGCTCACCACCCACCGACCAATGCCCAGCCAGTCCCCGAGCACTGGTCACTGCCCCCTGGCCAACTCCCCTCAGTTTATATACTGAGCATGATATCATATGGTATGGAATATCCTTCTGGCCAGTTTAAGTCAGCTGTCCTGGCTGTGTCCCCTCCTAGCTTCTCGCTGGCAGGTCATGAGAAGCTGAAAAGTCCTTGACTAGTGTAAACACTACTTAGCAACAACTAAAACATCAGTGTGTTATCAACATTATTCTCATCCTAAATCCAAAACACAGCACTATACCAGCTAGGAAGAAAATTAACTCTGTCCCAGCCAAAACCAGGACACCTGTGTATAGTGACTATGTGGTCTAAAAGAGGCCCAATGAAAGTGATATTTGGGTCAATAGAGCAGAACAGTGAACAAACCCATCTGGAGAAAAAGCTCTCTGAGGTAACTTTGCAGGGGAATCAAATTATAGCATGCCATAAAAATCTCAGATTTCTGGAGAATTTTTTTCTCTCCTTTCTGACATTTTGGGCAAGCCAACATTCAGAAATTTCACTTTCAGTTTCATGTCTAATGTCGTTTTGCTTTTCTTCTATTACATGGCTAATGGCTCAGTTATTTTTCTCAGTTCTCTTCAAGCAGGCCTGGCTCATTGTGATACTAGATACGTAGACAATTACCAGCAGTGCTCCCCAGTGTGTTTCATGCTATTCTCATTGTCTGTGTCCTGAATTGATTCAGGAGTTCACTTATTGCTTTGAATAAACACTTTCAGAGTTCTTATTCTCCCAATCTTTTTTTTTTTTTTTTTTTTTTAAAGTCTAAAAGGTTCTTTGAAGAGGTATCCAAGCAATATCTAAGGAAGCAGCTTAAAAAGAAAAGATTCCAAGGTCTTTTTTCTAATTAGGAAATCTTTCAGTAATCCAACCAATTGATTTAAGTGCAAACATGTAAATCTCAAAATGAAGTTAAGTAAGACTCAAGGGCTGATGGTTCCTTGGTAATGCAAATAAGGGTCAGCACACTTTCATGGCAACTACCTAATTATGTGATTGGGAGCAAGCTTTGAGTGATGTTCACACAGAAAGTGTGGAGTCCTTATTGCTCTCTGCTGCAAAATTGCAATTGTCTTTTTCAAAAGTATTTTTTCAGAAAATATTCTGATATTCTGAAAAACATAAAATTTGAGGGACTATTTTTAAATCGTCCTTCCTCTGTTTCTTCTTTTTTCCTCCTCTTATTTCTCTCCGCACTGCTATTTTTCATATCAAAAACAGGCCTCTTCTATCAAATCCAGTTGTAATTATTGACATTTCTTGTCTTAGTCCTTCCAAATGAAGACATTTTCAAGCCATTTCAAGAAATAGAACAATTAAGGATCTAATTAGAATCTAATCTAATTAGGGTGTGTCTCTGTTTCAACATACATTAAGGAAACCTTGACCGTTTCCAGTCAGCTCTAGTTTATATTAGTTATAGTCCGGTCTATAGTAGTTATACTACTCCTTATTATGTGTGTAAATACAACAGAAGACAAAATCTACATTGTCAAAACATTGTAAATATTTAAGAACTTTGAAAGCATCATTTCCAGCGAATCATGCATGGAAAAAGGCATTCACAAAAATATCTATGTCAGGTGTCTCCATGGTCCCATAGTGCTAGTACATAGGACACAGATTTAAGAATCAGTCACTATTAGGACTTAACTACTTACATTTTATTTCAACTTGCTTAAGGTAGCTCTTGAAAGAATTAACATGCATCTGGAAAACAAACAGTCCAATAGTGGCTTCCCTGGATTTTATTGCTCTGTCTCCATTCCCAGTTTCATCATCTACCTCCACATTTTGCCATAACAGGATGGCAAAAGGGAGAAGTTACAGGATCAAAAAATTAAGACTTTATTTTGTCTTACCTATTGATATAACTCAGGATAAATCATCTCTCTGATCCTCATTGAACTTAGCTTTAAATCTAATCTATATATTAAATATTAAATAAGTTATTTAAATATTTAATATTTAAATGTAGTATTAATGCTTACCAGGGTTGTGTACATGTTTGTTTCATACAGAGACGCACAGAAACTATCAAGCAAAAGTAACAATAGTATTTCGTGTTATCACTAAACAGTATTTTTCTGTGTTCCTAGTAACAGTTAAAAATTAAACAAATAAAGATCCTGTCATCTTGAGACAAAATATTTCTATTTTACAAAGATTCAGGAAACTATTTAGTGTAACCATTAAACGTGTTCTTTCATTAAAAAAAAAACAAAATGAAACAAAACAAAACCCAGAAGAAACATTGTGACTAGGCAATTGCTCAAAATAATTTAATAAGATCAGTATGCAGTGTAGGCTTTTTTCCTCTCTTTCTCCCTCTTCTTTATTTTTCCAGTGAAATTATTTCCTCTTCTTTTTAAGGGAAAAGATTTCACTAGGAAACAATCAAACTGAGGTCTTATGACTATTTTCTTTTGTAAAATGTTCTAAGATCTATACCCACTAATTGCTGCAGGACAGCTCAGGAAAATGCTTATCTTTTTCAATTCTTCTCCTTTGTACTACCAGTTTATAGCCAAAGGACAGACCCGTTCAGTTCTTCTCAAACTCTGAGCCATTGACAAATCATCCAAATACCACCAATATTCCGAATCATCAACCAAATCACAAAACAAATATAATGGTTGCATGGTGATTAGTTTCACCATTAAAAGCTGATGCAGGTACCCTGTCAGCTGTTGGCTTATCTGACTTTGATAATTTAATTAGGTTGCTTGGTCACATTGGGGCGATACATAATAGGACAGGCAATCACGATAGACATTTTTTCCTCACTGGATCACATTCACTTCTTCCCTGTATTAAAAGACAAGAAGTTAATCTTCTGTTGGTGTACACTTAGACTCCTTTAGTGCCACCAGAAGTATGATAGTCCATCAAGACTAGGTAGACCGCAAGCAGGACATTCGGTAAGCAGCACTTTCAGAGACTAGTTCCTTCAGACACGAACTGCTGTCCAACATTGGGTGCTCAGACCCCATTTCCACTGCTTTTAAAAGTCTTCCTTATCTTTTTGCTAGAGGAAAAGCAGCAGGAATTCTGATTTTGAGATTTGTTTGACAGACTATTAACCACTGCAAAGAGCAAATAACTACATCTGTGAGAGGTGGAAAGACTGTCTGTCAGTGAGTAAAGAAAGAGAATCACTGTATTCACCTTCATTTCAACATGTACCTTATTTACAAGTTCTATACAAATTTAATTCAGCAGCTATTTTCAGTCAGACTTGGATCAGGTCCAAAGCATGTTATTTTAGCTCTGGGAAAGTACTTGGCTCCCAAGAGTCAGGTCCTGGCAAATGTTCAAAGTCTTTACAGATAAAGGTAAATAAGGATTTCTCCTTATTCAGTGTTTCTGCACTGATCACTATATTCCTCCAAAACATGACATTTAATTTCCCTTATCAAAGCTTCCTTTGAAAGGTGTCGAGCTGTTCTTTAGAATCAGTTGTGTTCCTACCTTATATGAGCTTTCTGCTATAGTACCTATAAGCAAAACAATAGATACAAAGACATTTGATTTCATTTTGGCTGTGAATATTGTACCAATATAATTTTCACCAAATATACAAAACTGAGTGCATTGATTAATCACAGAGCCAAAATGGTATGCTTTATTCAAGTTTACTCAGAATTTTACTACATGATTAAAAATGAATGGAGTATATGTTATATTACTTACTAAATCCATTACATTTTAATGATACCACATGTATATTCACACTCTGTTTAGGTTCATATTTTGTATTTATCATCATACTGTCTTGGCACTTATCAACTGCAGTAAGCAAGAGAAGTTCTCCATCTCCTATGAGATTTGGTATCACTGTATTTTACTTTCCATATTGCTTAGTTATTTCCAGGACTAACCTCCATGGTTCTTCTGCATTCTGGGAAGTTTTATTTACTCAAGACAAAAAAAGTGCCTTTGCCCCTTTATGCCTCTGGTGATGGCTGGAAGGCAGGCTGGGACTTGATCTCTAATGATTACATAAACATGAATTTACTGTAACAAAGTATTCTATGTAGCTCTGTGTTAGCTGAAAAATCTGCTCAGGTGTTTTAGCATAAATACTAGGAGAAGTCTGGATAATGACTTTGTTGCAAGTCTGAACAGAGTTTACCCCATTCACATATGCCTATGAGTTTCTTATGTTTGGGTTCAAGTATCTGATTCGCCTTGAGAAGCTGCTGGCCTGTGAGTGCTTCTACAACAAATAGGACATTCTTTGATGGAAGTAGCTATTTAAGTGCATTTAATTTCTCCTTTTTCTCTGTTGCCTTTCATTGCCACTTCTGCTACATAATATAATGAGCAATTTTTTCTAATTTTGTTAGAAACCCTAGAAACTGGGGGCTTATATAAAAATAAAAACCTTGACAAGATTAATTCAGTAGAAAGTGATGTGTTTTTTTCTAAACTTCAATTAGATGACAAGAATCATTTCTTATTTATAAACACTGAATTTAACAGAAAAAAAATGTACCATGTTTATCAGATCAAGGCTTATTTAGATGAATTCCAAACACACTGTGCTCTGCCTTAGTAGTTGTTAAAATGACTCTTTTAATCAATTTAATTGAAACAGACTCTTGAAATTATCCAAGTTATCTTATATTTCCTATTTTTCTCTAATTTCCAATGGAAGACAGTGTCTTCAATCTAAACAAAATTAAAGCTAATTCCATAATTCTTGTTTCCTTTCCACTGTTCAGTAACCTGAATCAGAGCTTTAGTGAAGGATGAAGGAATAATACTAATAAATCAACAATTAGCTGAAAAACCGTTCATTCTTCACATTAAAACAAACTTGCTTTGAGCTTTGGGAAAGTTACAGCAGTAAGGGTACCATCAGCATTTCTGTAAAGATATCCAAATCCAAAGAACACAGAGCACAGAATAGAATTTTACTGAACAAAATAGAAGTTGCATGTTACTACATCTTATTTTCCACAAACTGTGCTTCATCGTTGAACATTTCTGTGGAATTATGCACCGCATCCTGGCTTGCTTCTTGTTCTTATTGAACTCTGAGTGTGGTTTTGGCAGTGTTTCCAGTGCGCATGCATGTATGTTAAGGAGTGTTTCCAACAGAAGCAGAGTGAAGCTCGGTACAAATAGTTAAAGAATGACCCAAGAAGTGGGAGACATCATAAGGAAAGCAATACTGGAGCTTCTTGGCTGTAGGAAAACACAGCTGTGCACACGCACACACACACATTGTTTAACAAGTTGAATAAAGAAAAGGTTTTGGCACTAGAATACAGGAAAGACTAAATAATTTCAGCTAAAATAGAAAGAAACCTGAAGCTTTGTCAAATTTTGGAAATGACTAGGCCAACTGAATACATATATTTTAGTTTCTGAACCAGCCAATTAAGATCTTGCCCCTTGAATTTCTAATTTTAAGGTTGAACTGGAGCTCAAAGTCCTGAATTAGATCATAAAAAAAAATTAGTTGATGTACTTCTGTACATCATGCACCACATGCACTGGCTAACAGTCCATCAAGGAACTATCCAAAATGGAATAAACCCCCCTAAAATAAGACATAGATTGAGCTGTTCTCTAACATCTTGAAGATAGGGGCAGACACTACCTGGTACAGTGGAAGGGACTGGTAGCAGAAGTAGATTACAAATCTTTCCCTCAAGGAAATGCAAGTATTGGAAGAAGAATGTTAGAACTGCAGAGCTTAAGAAACACAAAATGGGGAAAGATTGCCATGTGAAGGTCTTCATCAAAAGGCATGTGTAACACAGTTTTAATCAGTACTAAATCGTACCATGAAAGTGGATGTCTCCACCATTTCAAATTTCATTACCTGATACTGTTTCCAGGGCAAAAATAGATTCTCGTTGTGAAATCTGAGGGGACATCTAGTTTTGCTGTATATAAAGGTATGGGAAGTCTACCCTGTCCCTATTTTAAAAAGATGTCTGAAGAGGATGTGGAAATCAGTTATACACTGAGCATTGAAGACATATGCAAATTTTTGGTGCATTCAAGTTTAAGTTGCTCTCATCTAACTGTAGGCATTTAATTGAGATGCTTGGCTTCCACAGAGTCTCTCTAGAGTCAGTGGAGAGAAGAAAGCACTTCCTCCAGGTCATTCAGGCCACCACACTCATCATGTGAAAGTGCACTGATTAGAGGGATAGCCTAGGGTGATGAGGGTCCTTTGTGAAGTACTTCACTTAATACATAAAGTTATATTGACTGCATCTGAGGCTTAAGTTTTAAACAGAATTTATATTAAAGCCTGAAGCAGCTTGGTCTGTTTTTAATTCACTGAGCAACTCATATAATATACACGATATATTTAAGAAACGTGCAAAATTCATGCAGTCCTTTAGACTAGCATTAGAATATTCTGATGATTCATAGATAAAAAATTAACTTATTTTCACAGCTCTACTCTCCCTGCACTACCAATGCATAATGCTCAAGGGGTTTGTGGTAATATGCCATGAATTCTTACCTTTCTGGAGTAAAGTCTCCCTGATTTGCATAATGGATTCTGCCCATTGTAATGCCTGTGTCTAGTCATCCATCCTTTCAGTCCTAGGCATCCCATTTACAGCACCAGAAGGCAGAAATAGTTCAACTTTTCTTTCAAGAAAACCTCTGGCTTTGGCACTGTTATTCAACCTCTTTATTGACTTGACTTGCAGTCTCTCAGAGATAAATATTCTAACTACTCTGTAAAACCACAAAAATTCAGGCAGAGGTAATGATGAAAACCTTTCAGAAGAATTATTCTTATATGTTTTTGCTCTATTGATAGCTGCTCCAGCTGCTGTTGATCAAATACTGAGAGACATACTAGCCTGCTTTTTACATGAAAATAAGGACTAACAGTCGGAAATAGTATCCAGATTCTGCTAAGAGGAAAGATTCTTGTGCAAAAAGATTTTTTTTTCCCTTTAACAAAGGCACAAATTTTAGAGTCAGAAAAATGGTGTAAAGTAAGGAGTTTGAGAGGGTAGCATGCACTTCCACCTGACTGTGTACCCATCCTAGGCAAAAGGGTGCTGCAGCTGGGCCAGTTCTACCAGACAGTAAGTACAGGTGATTGGAAGCCAGAAATCTTCATTTCAGTACATGACTGCTTTGTCCTACAGCCACTGAAAAATCCCTTTTTCACCTTCATCATCATCCATTTCTGTAGGACAGCATCATAATTATGTACTGAATCATAAGGCAGTATTTCCTAATGATCGTATTCTCTTTTAAGTCTTTTTGTATAAACACGTTTGTTACTTTTGTATGTTTCTCTCTTCAGAAAAATGGTAAAAATGAATGGCAAAAAAATAGGTATTTGGATTTCAGAGAGGAAGAAAGTGTCAAAGCTGGATCTTGATTTCAGCCCATAAGAGAATGTCGGGCCATGGATCTCTGGAAAGGTATAATATAAACAGAAACAAGATGGTTTCTCCTATCAAAATAATTAACATTTCCTCCATATTTAGAGTTTGCAAGACATCAGATGTCATAATAAGAGCTAAAGAAAATCATAAGTGTCCATCAATCCATGTGTTTCTATTTGTATCTCAGTGCATTTCTTGTTGAAACGGCAATAATATTTATTCTCACTTAGCTTCAGACTTGATTAAAATACTCCTGAAAACAAAAGAAGAATATCTTTTTAATATTACGATAGGGATCACAAAGAGAAAAATTTACATGTAGAAGGAAAGCCAACAAAAGGATCCAAGAAGTAACTTATGCACCGTGGTGTTGCTTTTTGACTTAGTGCCAGTATATTTAGCACTTGTTCACTGGGGTATCTTTATAACATTGCCCATGGTGATGTCTAAATATAAAAGGGAGGGGGGTGAATTGTACTAATAAACCACAACACTTTGTTGTAGTCTTGCGGCAGTTCACTGTAGCCAGGTGGGAGTTTCAGAAGGGCGCAGCTTCTGGGACTTCCCAGAGCAGGAGGTCTAAGAGCTGGAGCACAGTCCCCAAAGGTCCCTCTTCTCTGCCGTCCAAGGAATGACTGCTCCCAATGTAGATACACATGCAGTAGTTTTTGTCAAAGCCTCACATTTCCAGCTATGTACACACCATAGGACAGATCTCAGCACCATCTATAAATCTGCTCAGCATCTGCATAGCCAGCCATGCTGAGTTCCTTGTTGCCATGGCTATACTGCCGTTCAGTGTCCCAGCCAGGTAATTCAAATTTACATCTGTAAATGCAAACTTCAGTCATTCCACTACCTGTGGTGTAAACATGCCCTGAATTCATGGATGCCAGGCTGCAGTCTACCAACCACCTGTGGTTTACAGATACCCATTAAAGACTATAGACAAAAAAGCACACTGTCTGTCAATCCTGTACTCATCTGACACATAAATTGCTACCTTCACACACACAGAGGAAGTATATCTAGCTGTGCTCCTCCTACTCGTATAAAAGTAGCTTTGCAACTCATTGTTTAATCTTGGGCAAGTTGCTTAATCCTACTGTACATCTATTTTCCAGTCTGCTAAATGCTTTGAAATGGCAAGGATTATCTATACCAGAAAAATGCTGTGAAGTAGCATTCATTAATACTTACAAAACAGTTTAAGATTATTAGATAAAAGGTGTTAACATTTTGATATTTTTCTGTCTTAAATTGTATTAAAATGGTAATCATTTATAATTGAAACAGAAAAACAAAATATGGACAAAATTTAAATGCATGAAAATATAAATATGGAATCCAAATAAACAGTTATTAAAATGTCATTTAGAAGAATTGATCATGTCATGAAAAGGCACAATATGCCTGTAAAACTGTCTTTAAAACAGCAGGAAACTCATTTGACTGCATTTCCACAGTAGCACCTGTTGGTGGCTTGGTAGGAAAAAGACATTTTTCCTTAAAAAAAAAACAACTAAAAAATAAAGAGCCCTCAAATGTGCATTTCAGAGGAAGACAAAAGTGCAGCATCTGTATAATGTGGAGCTGCATCTAAAATTAGATAAGAAAAACAATCTCTTGCGAAAGTATTAACAAAGCAATATGCTGTTAAAGCAGGTTTATGATACAACCTGAACGATTTTTAAAATATATTTCAAGGTTTTCAGGCAGTGGATGATTCTATAAAGCTCTTAGCCACTTGGCCTGAGCACAAAGGTGGTGATTCTAATTTTAGTTCAGGGATGCAAAAAAAAGCCAAGCCATGATATTTGAGTATAAAGGCTAGAGATGAAAAATTTGTTAGAAATGAAAGGAAAATACTTTTTTTGAAAAAGAAATTTTGAACAATAAATGAGTTGAAGTTACTGATTATAGTTGTGATTCACAGGATTAAAAAATATTTACAATATTGTTTTTCTCCATTGCTTCTAAATTTAGTCATTAAAATCTTGTAGGCTTTTTTAAGATTGCTACCTATACAGACATAGAAATATACCTACGCACAAATCTTTTGGACAGGTCAGCAGTTGCTAATAGGCAATAAACTCTCTCCAGAGTTACTTTGTTAAGATTAACGACATAAGCGTATTTGTATCCTGAAATAAGCTATCAATCTGTGTATGTAGTCCAGATTAGAGGAAATGTTTGTAATTTTGTAATTTTCATAAATCCTACTTAAAATTTTTAGACATTATAAAGAGCAAAACAATACTACAGCTGAGTTCCAGTTTGTGACTATTTGTGGATATGAGACTGCATGAGCTGGATGAATCAAAGTGAATATTTTAAGTGGCATCATATGCATAGAGTTCATCTAGCAATTACTACAAATCTCTGGTCATCCAGCAAAGGAACAGATCCTCTTCCCTCCTCCCCGTGCTGTGAAACTGCTTTATAAGTTCTGAATGCTAATTATCAACACCTATATATTAATACAGGAATAACACAGAGTTGTCAATCATTTCCCTGGAATATTCACTGAAACATTTAAAATACTGAATATTTTGAGAAATAAAGAAAGGCTAGTTTTTCTTAGTATCTCAGAAAGAAAAATAACAGTGGCTGTTTGCCCACGTTAGTACTGTGAATAATTACCTTTTACTTGAGTAACTCTAGATTTACAGATTTAAATTTGAAGCTGTAGGCAGTTTCAGCCAATGCAAAATTTGAAGATAGGAGAACATCACAGGTAGGCATGTCACCTTTAAGGCGTCTGGTACAAATAACCCACTGCAGGGGCACTGTGTTTGCTCAACTAAAATCTATACTAAATCTATTGTAAACAAAATCAATAGTCAGGTAATTAATAAAAATGACCAGCTTTCCGAAGGGGTGAACATTAACAAATGTTTCAGTGAATATTAAGCTTAAGATAACCAAGCATGGATGTCTTAACTTCTGTATTATGTGTGGCCTCTACTTCAGGCTTCCACAGTGAGAACTGTGTGTAAGATTTATATATATCCATGAAGAAATGATGATTCCTGTGATTGAAACTGACTATTCAGAGGTGCGTAATTTGCTAAGAGGAGATCTGTATTTACTAAATCACAGAGGCTGAGAAAGACATAGCAAAGATATGAAAAAGCTCTCACATTTAATGAAACATAGTTTGGATCAGATCACTGATTGCTCTTCAAAATAAGGGAAGATTTACTGCAGTGATGAGAACAAAAATAAAATTCATTAGAAGGAAAACACTTTTGGGAAATAACTTAGCAGTCGTACTAGTAGATACTATACAAACTAGCAAAGTAAATAACAAGCAAATAATTTGAATTTATATCCAATCTCCACCTTGAACATTTCTGAGCTAAATGATAAGAAGTGAATGTAAATAATTATTTCTATAAAGCATTAATAGATTTTCTGGTCCTTAATACACCTTATAGCAACATAGCTATAGTAATATACTATAGTAATATAAGCTATGATATTCCTCAGATACCCATATCCGCTATTATTTTGTGTGCTAGCATTGAACACAAGTTCCCTCATCCCTTAAAATTACAGCCTGATTGATAGATTCTTGAAACTAGGTAAGTTTAAACATTCAGATCTCATTTTGTTGATCCTGAGATTGTGGCAATCATATATATTCCCTGGAACACAGTACTTGTATTTTCAAAATAGAACACAGACTATCGTTAGGCTGTCAGACACACATAAAAACTGTACACAAAAGCATGGCTGTACAAAAAGCACAGAGTAATCTGAGAAGATGTTTTGGCGTGTTTTCTCTTCAATGGTAAAAACCTGAAGTCATTAGGAAGAAAAAAGGTCCAAGTCAAATGCCCTCATGTCTTCAATCTGAGTTGTTATTTTTGGATGATTAAGAGGAAAACATTTTTTTTCTTCAGAAACCAGTATATTTATTGCCTTTCTTTAAAAGTTAGAATGCTAGTAGTTGATACAGCATGTTTTTCTGGACTGTACCAAACACATACAAAAAGATGCACTGAATCTAAAACTATATAAGGAAAGGCAACGGCCTGCCACCTTTTCCTTGATGTGGAAATAGTACCCACACGTTCAACACATAATGCAAACCATTATTAAAAAACTGGTTTTTGAGAAAAATAATTTGGTCTGATGTTTCTGATATTTCTTAGGTATGCTCACTCCTCCCTTAATCCTTCCAAAACAGAGGGAAAACTGAATTCTCAGTAATCACAGGGACCAAGATGTTTTGTCGTTGTTCTTGCACTTTCATACCAAAATGTTTTTTGTTAACTTGCAATAGCAGGGGAATGGGGGCAGGTGATTCAGAAAGTCACCTCCAGGATGATGTTCTTGTGGCATATGGCTTTTCATTTTAAAGGTCAACCTTGAGCAGAGATGGTTTAGAAGTATCCAGAAAGTGATTACCATCAGAATGAAGGAAAAAAAAAAAAAACCATGAACTTTTTCTCCAGTTTTATGACAAACTTGGAAAAATAGTATTTGATTAATCCTACAAACTGGCATATCACTGCTTGATAATTTTGACACTAATATAGGGAAGACACTTGAAATTTTTGATGTATATCATAACTGGTGTTCTTTTGATGCCCTCACCTTTTGCTTCTTATAGTTATGGAATTCTAAGATCATTTGTGAGAAAAGCAAAGGATATTTCTTATATGAAAACTTAAATTGTTTTCAAGATTTTCTTGAAATCCTGGTTCAGTCTTCAAATCTTGGAAGGATTAACACATTATAAAGCTGTCTAAAGTCAGCAGATCAGTTTTTCAGAGATGTATTTTGTATTACATGACTGTAGAAGTTAAATTCAGAGGGAGAAGTGTGGAGGGTGAAGACAGCAGATTACAATCGCACTCAGTTTGAGATGAAAGTGAAGAACCTGAGGATTGTACTACCTGCAAAATCAAAGCAAAAATGAAGCTGGAGTTGGGCTGATGGTCAAGAATCCTGTGCCATGCAAAAGGATCTAAGATCAGGAGGAGGTAAAGTTAATTAATTGAGGGGGGAGGGAGGCAGAAGTCAGGATTGGGACACAGAACCAGGGTCAGGCACATTGATTCAAGGAACTGATGTACAAACTAGAATCTTGCTGAGAAGCAAGAATAATCAGTAAAATAATCTCATGTAATAAAAAACCAGGCTCACTAGGGTCAACTATCCATACTCACCCAGTATCATGTTACCAAGCTTCTCAAAGAGACTATTGGCAATGTTACTGGGCTGGCAGCTCAAGTGAACTGCCGCTTCCAAGGAAAGAAGCATCAGACTGTCAAGCTGCAAACCTGGATACGATCCCTCTCAGAAAACAGCATGCTGGTAAGCATGCCACCAGGCCAAACACGTGACAAAATGTTCAGATCTGCATCTTGTTTAAAATACCAAATCCGTCTTCATTTGCAATACACAGCCTATATTGCTTTTCTATTGCTTTCCTTTCCCTCCAGCTCTGCTCATCACAGACTCTTCCTCTCTTTTGCTGAGATTTCTGTAGCTTCATCCTTCATGTAAGCCTAGTCATTTTGGAGACACCAAATGGTCCACATAGTAAAAGTAGGGCGTTATTTCGGACTGGTTTATCATTTTATCAGGAAAATATGAAGACCCTTAAAGGGGTAGAATAAAATTGCTCAGTGTGACATTTGTACACATCTTTGGATGGCTTCTCTTTCCTGTCTAAGGTAGTATTTTGGATGCACCTGTAATACATTACAGAATGAATAAGAGTTACAGGAGAGTATTTTACACATTCAGACAATCTGTATGAAATATTTTGGAATCCCTTGTTATATTTTACTTTGCAATTATCTAGTATCTTGTAGCTTGCCTCTTTATTGTCGGCTGGCTGCATTGGGTTTGTGTGTGCGAACTGTAAAAAAGAACCCTCCAGGCACCTGCACATATTTAAAAATAAACAAACAAAACGTGCATTAAGCAAAGCATGAAAAGCACTGTGGCAATCCAGTAGTGTCTAGGAATTGGGAGAATCTAGGCAGCCAGTCCTGAATATGAGAATTCAAGCTGCTAATATGTATTTTTCAGAAATAGCTGAACATGCAGAAGTACAGCGCTCAGCTGGAGCTTAATAACAAGACATAGTGTAACCTAGGTGGTAGGGAATATGTGATATGTTCTTAGGTCAACATGCAAGTGATGGAAATCTTCCAGCCAGGAAATTTTCTGACATGAAATGGTTGAATATAGGGTTGCCATCTGAGCCCTACAAAAGGGAGGAGACAATCCAAAGAATATTGAAAGAAAAGTCAAGAGCATCTCCATGAAGAATGCATGAAGATATTTTGTATACGAAAACGAGGGACACCTTATTTTGGAGACTTAAGCTGGAAGAGCACAGTTTATAAGCAAAGCCTGCAACATGATCCTTTCCTCTTTTCCCACTTAGCATAAATTCTGCAATTAAGCAGCACATTAAAGTATACTTCCCCTAGCCTGCTGCACAGAAACCAGTTAATGAGAAAATCAGAAAACCACTTGGGATTAATGGGAGATTTTAGCTGATGTCATTCTTGCTTCTACTTTCATTAGATGCACAGAATAAGGTGAAAAGGTTAAGCTGTTGTCTGCATTCTGTTTTCCTCAATATGGACTTAATCAATGTTTTATGTATCAAGCTTGGATTTCAATTTTTTTGATTTCAAAGACATTAGAATACATAAAAATATTTTTCATTGAAACTTTTCACCTCATAACAATGACAAGCTGTTCATATATTTAACTAGCTTTTATATATATGTGATTTCTTTGGGGAGCTTTTTGTCTCTTGCAGATTGAGGCAAGGAAACATTTGGAAAATCAGTGCCTGAGAGAAAGAGCTTGTCAAAAAGCTCCAAAAAGATCAAATGTTCTCTAATAATAAAAAAATCACAACACATTCAGTGAAGTTAAGAGGTTCTCTACATTTCCTATGAAATATTTACCCTTGCAAGTGGAAAAAACTTCACCCTCAAAATAAACTTTATTATCAGAGATACCAGAATGTGCTGTCAGACAGTTCCAGTGTGCCAAATGTGATCATGTGAGTTTAGGCACCATGTATCTGAGTGTGGAATATAGCTCTGGTAGTCTGAGTGGAAGATGGATACTCAGACTGCCTTTGTTTTGAAATTATACCACCTTCCTCTTTCCCATCCTCCTACCCTAAATCTTAATGTTCTTTCTAGAAAATATTGACAAGTCAGTGTTTCCCCATTGCTTATACGATAAATGATATAATCTATAAACTAAGATACAATTAGAACATCACAATAAAAAAACAGTCTTTTAAAAATGAAACTGCAAGTATTTTAATTCTTAGAGTAGCATTCTTTTTGTACTGCAGAGATCTTAACTTAGAACATGTGCAGTTGCATTAAATCATGTTTTTATGGAGGCACATGAATTTGAAAGTGCATTTCTCCTTTGGTGTTCCTGATACTAAGAGCTTGATTGTTTGAAAGGGTTCTTTGGCACATATTTCTTAGTTTAAATGAAACATAGTGTATCTACTGTAGATCCATTAAAATATTGAGCAGAAATATCAGTAGAACTTGTTTGTTTGGGCTTTTTTCTACTAATTTTTAATTAGACAGCTGAGGTATCTCCCCCCAGGTTTAATCTGATTAACTGGCTACTGATGGACATTATGAAAGGATAGGAAAAGACAGATGCACTGGTTAGGAAGTTAGACATTGCACGGTGACATTGCCACAAACCTTATGTCTCGCCTTACTGAACTCACAGCATTCATCAGGACTATCTCATTGATATGTCAGTTGGATGTTTTCATGTTCAAATACACCATGCTAGAGGCAATCCATGATATTTTGAGCACTTAGCTATAGCTAAAAGAAAACTCTCACATCCTGTACAAAATGACACCAAAGCTGTCACTCTCTAGGTTAACAATGACAGTGGGTATTTAGCTACAAGAATTTTTCTGGCTTACCATCTGTCATCATGTTCTGTGCTTTCACTGGCACATAAAAGCTGATTAGTCCACATCAGCAAGTGCTGCTTTGAAGAACAAATTAAAATACACCAAAAGTTATGCAGTTCTTTAATTGCCTTCCTGGAATGTATCCAAATTAAAATATGTTTGCATGGAAAAAAAATGATATAAGAATCCTCCAAGGGACAACCAGCACGGCCCCTGTGTTATTTGGATAAGGTCCCATTGGGACAAGACAATGTTGCTTAGCACTAAACTGTATCTCAACATACCGCACCTCGAACACTGTGCTCAGTTTTGAGCCCCTCACTACAGACATTGAGAAAGACATTGAGGTGCTGGAGCATGTCCAGAGAAGGGCAACGAAGCTGGTGAAGGGTCTGGAGCACAAGTCTTATGAGGAGCGGCTGAGTGAACTAGGGTTGTTTAGTCTGGACAAAAGGAGGCTGAGGGGAGACCTTATTGCTCTCTACAACTACCTGAAAGGAGGTTGTAGCGAGGTGGGGGTTGGTCTCCCAAGTAACAAGCGATGGGACAAGAGGAAATGGCCTCAAGTTGCGCCAGGAGAGGTTTAGATTGGACATTAGGAAAAATTTCTTCACCAAAAGAGTTGTCAAGCATTGGAACAGGCTGCCCAGGGAAGTGGCTGAGTCACCATCCATGGAGGTATTTAAAAGTTTTGTAGATGTGGTGCTTAGGGACACGGTTTAGCAGTGGACTTGGCAGTGTTAGGTTAGTGGTTGGACTTGATGATCTTAAAGGTGTTTTCCAACCTTAATGATTCTATGATTCTATATTGTTAACACTGAAAGAATCCATATAGTGTTTACAAATTTGTACATACATGCAACCCATTTTCCTTCCGTGCACTTATGTAGGAATCAATGTGTGTAACAGCTTCGCAACTCTTACATGTGGTTATCTGTAAATATCTTTTAATGCAGAAATAAACTTACAAAAATAAGAGATGAGCATAGATTGGAGGGCCGAAACAGTGTGGTAAGAAAATACTTTTTTCTAGGTCTCCTAGGCTCATGGATTTCTTATTGAATGGATTTCACCATATTTAAGCACTATAGGTCCAGTTTCAGCTACTTATATGAGCAAGAATATTCATATGCTTTGAACAATATTATACTTAACTTTTTCAAGTGTAATATTTTCTGTTGACGAAGTAGACCCAAAGATCCTAAGCCAGATAGTAAGAGATACCAGGCAAATAAGGAATTTGGGCTATCTAAAAACTACACTTTTTAAGTAGCTAGCTAAGCAATGTCTTACATAAATTATGTGTGTATATATTTTAAATAGAAAGCACATAAGACTTCCATAGAGAAAGGGATAATATGGTAGTAATATACACTTAGTTAATCCCTTTTTTTTGTCATCCCTTTGGTTTTGATCTAACATCTAGCACCAGTACTAATCTTTTCTTATTTTCTATTTTATCCCAGCAGCATGAAATCATAATAATTGCACAATTGGGCTTGCATTTTAGAAAGTAAGCTGTTGAGAAATATTTTTCCTTTGTTTTATCAAGCAAGTACAGAAAATGCAAAATTAACATGTCTTGATCTCCTTTTTGTTAAAGTCTGTTAAAGATGTAAAAAATAAATACTTGAAATAAGTTTGATCATGCCCAGAAGTTCATCTAGAACTGATTTAATTTTAAGTAGGAAGACAGAAATTCTACAAAGAGTGGAACCTATCTGGACCAAAAAGATGATATACATCTAAAATATATGTGTGTGTATGTATATAAAGGCCTAGTTATGCCTTTATTGGTTCTATGATGTTCTTGCAATCAAGTCATAGCAGAAATATTTCTATTCCTCATAACCACCAAGATAAAATATTTAAGAGCAGGACTCTCAGCACTTAGGTGCTGTTTGCAGTCAGTGCAGAAAGCAATACCACACCTGGTCTGGAATCGTAACACAATGATCAGGAATATGTTCCATGCAAATATTTAGAATTTTACACTGGCTGTCTACAAATACTTGATTTTATGTCAAGATGGCTTTACTTAATTTTCCAGTCCTTTAGAGTATAAATTTTGACTATATTCCAGGTCTTCTCTTTGAAAAATGTTTTGACAAGTATCTGTGCTTACAAACAACAGTTGGGTAAAATACGGTAGCCATGCAATTTAGGTGTCAGACACTCCTACTTTTTTGAAGCAGCTTCAAGGGTATGGAATTTGCTCGGCTTTAGTATGTATACCTATTAATTCTTCCTTTCCTCCCTCCTTCCTTTCCTCCTTTCCTTCATCATTCCTTTCTTTCTATATGTGCAGGGTTTTAAATATTCATCTAAGAACTGTGATATTAGCTGATATCATTCCATTCAGCCTTTGCATTTGAGTCTCAATGGGAGGCTATATGCAAGATGCAAATGTTGTAATGGCTTCCAGAATGTATTAGAAACAGATTTTTGATTATGCTTCAGTGGTCATGATATGGATGAGCACATGTGAAGCGTTATATAAACAAAAGTATTATGGTAATATTTATTATACCAAAACCTTCTACTGGTTGAACCCTCCCAGCTCTTTCTTGTTTTTATGACACAGTGTAGACTTGACATTCCATTGGTTCATAGCCACCTCTTGAAATTAATTTCTATGTCAATAAAATAATGACTTTAAATTTTAAAAAATGCAATTAACTCTTCACTGAAAATAAGAAATATGATTCTATTATTTGGTCTGCTGCAGATTACTGCTAGTCTGATTCAGATTAGTTCTCATTAGTTCTCATTTCACTAGTTGGGCTGTGAAAGATGTTCGTTTAGCACCATATGTTCAAGAGGACATAAGTTTTAAGATTAAATTCTGCTGCCTCCTCTTGGCCAGCAGCTCATTAAAACAGACCTCGTTTGCATGCATCATCAAGTGGTCTTGCAGAAATGGTGCTGTAGCATCCTGTGGTTTGTCTGCCAGAAACCCAAAATAAACAATCTCATTTCTCTTGGTAAAGACAAGGCATCCGTCTGCACAGCAGCCACAGCAGTTCTACCTGCACTTCGTTCTAGGAGCTCCTTACAAACTGCCAGTGTACAGTCTTATGCAGGGAGGCAGCTCAAGGGCTCAGGCATCTATTATCAAGCTGACTTTATAAGACTCCTTTCAGCTCAGCATTTTGGTGTTCTGTGAGCTTAAAGATTTACTTTAATTAATGAAACAAGTGATTATTAGCCTGGAAACCACCTCTGATATTTGCAGGGATGAGGTGACTATAAGTTTTATGTTCCATCTTCCACACTCTGTGCATCCTTTTCTTAAATTATGAGAGGTCAACTGAATTATCCAAATGATAACAGAGATAGGAAGAGAATCACGATATCTGTCCATTTCTCAATAGTTCACAGGTATGCCAGTTTTTCATTCAATTCTAAAAGCTACAATAAATTTGAAGGAGATGCACCCTGTGATATCTCCTCTTTTTAGAAACAGTATGCAGTAATAAAAAGTGGATTTACATAAATGCAAGGAGAAGTTGTGAGAGTTTTCAGTCAGTTAGTAATGCTGGGTATCAAAGTTCAGCATATCTTTTTAAAAACTCATTGGGCCCTCTGATTTTATTGCAATACTGCATCAAGACTGGTCACTTGGAAGCTATGCTGATTACACAGTACATTATGTTGACCAATTCTTGAACAATATATTTTAGGACCCCAGTTTGCTTCAAGAACCTACAAAATGATGCTGGAAAAAAACCCTAAAAACATAATACAATAATCTTATAGTGCCATTGTCAGGAGGTAATCTGCACTGAACAGCGATCTTGGACTAATTTAGTTTTGTGATATGATATCCTACCCCATGTATGATGATGCAAATTACAGTATGGCTGGGCACAAGCTGGTGTTAGTTAGCCTGTAAACTGTCTGAAGCAATAAGAAAAAAGGTCATCCCTCCTTCTCCAACTGTCTGTCTACTTTTTCTCTGTGAAGTCCTATCAAGTTTTCCATGTGCAGTTACGTTCCTGCATGACAGATCTTTCTGTCAGAGAGAAACTGCAGAACTTTCTTGCAGAGTTCTGCACAATTCCCTTCTCACACCTTGCTTGTTTAGGGCATTTGTAGGGTCCAGGTAAGATGGTCTGTAGGGCAAGAAAGACTACAGCATACCTTCAATGTGTATGGAGTTCCCTGATCTGCGCTGCCACCCCATCTGACCCCTTTAGAATTCCCTAACCATTTAGTTGTATGTGAATATATTGAAGAGCAGTCCACGTCTGACTCATGTCATTCAGCTAGGTTAAGGGATGTCTTGAAAATAAATGGCAGCTAATAACTTCATGGCAAAGTAAGGAGACATGCTTGTCAGTATCCAGAGGACAGTCAGGAGGGGTATCTATCTCACTGAGGGCAAGGCAGTGGGTCTACATTCTGGGCAATGTTTTTCCTTCACCTAAAACCAAATCAGAGTGCTCTGCTAATGAGAGGAAAATATGGCATCACCTCAGGTTATCCATAGCATTGTCATGCTGTGATAAAACAATGCATTTTGCTTGTAAATCACTATTTGTGCAGTTGTAATACCTTTGCTTCAAAGCCTTAATCCCTTCTGGTACACAGAGACCAAAGGTTTGCTAACCTCACAGAATCTAACTGAAGAAAAAATGAGGAGTTGTGACTACCAGAGTCAACTGAGTTTGATGGGACTTATTTGACTGAAAACCCGTGTTCCACTTGGAAATTCTGTGGCAAGAATCTTTTCTTTTCTTATTTGCCCTTTTCTAAAGGCAAATTTACTTAATAAAACTTGCAAATAAATTCAGTTTTACACAGCATGACTCCCACTATTCTACATAAAAAGCAGAGCTATTCATCTATTTGTCTATTTTAGCTTTCCTTTTCTTTGCTTTTCTTCTTGACACAATGTACCATTCCATATGCCATTATTATTTCTGATTTGGTTGACTAGATTTATGATCACCCAAAATGAAACTTTATTATTAGCCTAATAATACCTTTTAATTGTTTCATTTGGGGTTTTGGTTTGTTTTTTTTTTAAGAAACCATCGAAAAAGTATTAACATGCATTAGTCAACTAGATGACTTTTTAACATTGTGTCAGTGTGACTCAAAGCTGTAAGTAATAATATGGCCATATATTCACATATTCTTATTGATAAATTAACTTGCAAAAACTGTTTCTTTCCTTGCACATTAGTGCTTGGCTGAAAACCTCAGACAGAATCTTTTCCCCAAAAAATGTATTTTCATTGAAATTGAAACAATTGAATATTTTGGTTTAAGTTACATTTTTGTATCTGAAAAAACTTAAAACATTAGATTTTTTCCTTTTAATACAATGTTATTTATTCCCCCACTGCACCAAAATTTCCTCTGGAGCAAAACTTGAAATTATTGGCAGGTCCTACTTAAAGTTAAGAAATTAGGTTCTATAAAAGGGACATCAAGAACATATTCAAATATTCCAGTAGATTAGTCAGCCCCAAGGGAAGTCAGGTAGTACTTTTACCTCAGTATAACCCAGGATTACACCAGGACAAATCAGCTTAAGAACCCTTAACAGTGTAACTGATAGAAGATATTCAGAGAATATGAAAAAAAAAAATAGAGAGTATATAAATAATTATAAATAATTATATATGAGTAATTAAATATAAATGCATCTGTTGGACATGCAAATCATTATGAGAAGAGAACCTGTAAACCTAGGATGCTATTAAAAACTCCCTCCTCATTATCTTTCTAATATTAGTCATCTGAAATTATTAGACTGAATCAAATTTCATGTCTACAAACAGAGTTGTTATTTGTTTGTCACTTGTTTAGACAGAGCTGTGCACATCATTGTGGACTATTAGGTAGCTCGTCTATTGTGGACTGTTAGGTAGTTCATGTGAAATTCTTGTGATGTTGAACTGTAGGACTGAGCTTGTGCTAACCACTTATCCTGGGAAGCTAGAGAAGATATTGGTGGATGGGAGAAATAATCTGCACATGCTAATAGTCTGTTGGGTTCTCAACGTGCTTCCAGATTAGTCACAGGTAATGTCTACTGAAATGCAATACTTCCCAGTGACATTCATTAAACATTTCTTCTCATCCTTATGACAGATACCTAACGGCCCTAGACAGCTGAGCCCAAGGTCTGAGGCACTCAATTCAGATATGACAGCCCTTGCTTCCAAGACTTCCACTCCTTTTTTGCTTCGCTGATATGGAAAAGCCCAAAATCCCTGGAGCAATGATCAACACTGGAAAGCTTGGAGCTTAGCTCCAGGTTCCTAGCACCGATGCAGTGATAATAAAGATAAAACTCTCTGAAAACTTTGCAGGGATCAATGGCAATAGGGCTTTCAAAGCTGTGTAGAAGTAGGAAGCAAGCTCCCAGAATAACTGAGAAAAAACCTGAAGTCATATATTTTCCACTCCTTTACCCCTAACCAGATCAATTTGATAAATCAATATTTTTGAAATGAAACCCCACATTATCTTCAACCAGCTGTGGTTCATATGCACATATTTTGGGGTATTTTTCAACAATAAATTACACACTAAGTACATTTAAAATTCTCTCTCAAGGATGTGGCCAGTTTTCTTATAGAGTTGAATGGTTGGATGTTTATTTGGCACATTTCAGATGAAGCTGAAGGAGATAAATGAGGTCTTGGAAGCAGTGATCATGGTCTCTCCAGGCTAATAAACCCTGTTTCTCAGCAGGACTAAACAGCCCAGGGAGAGTTATTCTAACATGGCTATACTGTTTCAAGGACCTGAACTAGCTTATCAAAGTCTAGTAAGGGTATAGCTGCATGGCACTGCAGCATCACTGTTAGACACAGTCTTCATTTGCAGATCACTCAGTCCAAGGAAGCATAGAACTGATTTTCACTGAGAATTACTGACACAAACATTATTATTGTGCTATGTTTTTAAGCTTAGCCATCAAAATAATCATGCCCTTCAGCAGAAAGAACCTTGTTAGACCTGTCATACTTTAAATCATACTTCCACCCCTGCGCTACTACAACTTCTTATCAGAAGCTTCTCAAAACAGCTTTGCAGTGGGTGTACGTGCTTCATAAAGAAAGGACCTATTTCTAAATGCCTTCAGTGTGTTTTGACAACTTACTATTATATTAATTTAAATTCAGACAAATAATACCTACTTGTTCCTTACACCAAAAATGAACAAGAAAGAGCAGAAAAATGCCGAAGATGAACTCCCGTTTGAAACAAAATTTTAACCAGGAAAATATTTAATCTCCCCAGAGGAACATAGCAAGAGACGATCATCCTTGTTTTACAAAGGAAGAACTTGCAGTTCACACCAAGCCAGGCAGAACTGCCCAGCCTCACACCATGAGCATCAGGCACACGGAGCTGGACTCCAATTTTGCAGTCCTCTGAGGTGAGGAACATCCCTTGCACACCCAGGCAGCCAGTGCCACAGCTTCTCTGCTGCCTGCTTGGTGCACACATGCCTGCTCTGCCCACAGGCCACAAAGCCATGGGAGAAGCCACAGCACTCCACCTTAGCCACAGTGTGTCTTGTCTCTGCATCATGTATTGGGCCCGATGAAGAAAAGACCTCTTTTATTAGTGGGCAGGTGCCTGAGCTGCAGTAAAGCCTGCCTCCTCCCCTTGCACGACCAGGTGGACACCACTGTGTGACACAGAGCACACCACCATCTGACAATTTGGCAAGAAACATAATCTGTCTGACTTCAAGATGTGCCAAAGCAATACCAGTGAAGAAGGTAGGAGCTAGGTCCGGGGATCCTGAAACAGTTCCCTAAGAAAGCAATCTATTACTGTAAATGTAGGGGTTTTTTTCTTTTTTTTTTTTACAATTTCCTTACCATAAATACAGATAGGGCCCAAAATTTTGAGGACATAGACAGAGTGTTACAGAGCAACACATTTTTAATGCAGTAAATTATTATGGAAAAGTATTTACATGATTCCTCTTACTATAGTCTAATGCAATTATGAATAGGATTTTACTAACATAAGAATCGTAAAGACATGGCAGTAAAATAGGACCGGCATTTGGAGGATAATCTAACAGCAAGCTTGTCCCATGTTTGCAAATACACAGAGCAGTATTTTGAAGATATACAGAAAACCTACAAAGTAAAATTACTTCTACATTTGTAAAAAAAAGTCAAAACCCACCAGCCTTAACATTCGACATTTTTAAGAATAAACCCCCTTACTTATGTGATTAAAAATCTAAAATTTAACATTTTCCATTTGAAAATATAATCACATGACTCAAAATACAGTCTAAAGATGTGTGTTTCTAGTAACATAGCTATACCATGTAATCCTGACTACAGCATGTTAATAATTAAGGTTTTGGGTCAATCCCCAACGATTTTTGTTTTTCTTTGAGCGTAGAAAAAGAAGGAAAAAATAAAAGTTCAACTGAGCTATTCCATTTTACAAGAAACATTAACAATTTTCTAAACCAATGTGTCATTTGAAACTAAAAATCAATGTTTCATTTAAAAATTCTCCCAGCTTCAAGCTTTTTTAAAATGTATACACATCCTCTCTTTTTAAGCTGAACCTGCTATTTAACATAGTTCAAAATCCATTATGGTCACTCCAAAACAGCACACATTAGCTTATAAAATATTTTCTGTGAAAAAAAATCAAACCAAACCAAACCAAAAAAAAGCCCAACCAAAACTGAGCACCCCTATAATTGCATTTGATTTCTGGTAAAACGTTTTTCTTTGAATTTGTCAGCTCTTACCAAGACTCATAATTTTATGGCTTAATCTGATCACTGCCTTTTAAAAGAAGTGACAATTATTTGAGGCCAGTTTCCCAGAGTGAATGTGGTTTAAGCTACCACAGTGTCTTCCTCTCCTATTCCCTCCTCCCCCAGTAACTCTGAGCCCACTGACTACTCCAGAGTGTTCAGCACAACTCCTTTTTGTATAAAAGGGACAAAATCACTATTAGAGTTTTGTAAAAACTGATAGGCACTTTGAAGGCATAGCTACCTAGTGCCCCCAATAAAGGAAAGGCTAAACTGCTTGTTCTTTATTAGAAATCAGAGAGCGTGCAAAAGAGAAAAACAGTGCAAACCAGGCTTCATTGTCTGCTCACAAAACAAGCTATTAGCCCTTGCTTACCAAGTTACAAACAATTTAGGTTAGCCAGAACTGAGGAAGGTTTATCCCTACAATCTTTGTTCTGTCAATTTCTTTCAACTTTCAGTATGACTGTTGTATGAACTGCTCACCAGTTAACTGAGCACAGATGAATAAAAGAAAAAAAAAGAAAAAGGAAAAAAGAAAAAAGGGAAGGATATATCTGTGTTTATTTGCAAAGATGGCACGGACCTTCATTTCATTCCACTATACTCTGGGGTGCCTCAGACAAACTTTTATATTTCATGGGTGTGCTTTGCTTCAAAGTCATTACCTCTAACAGTTTGATTAAACAGTATTCCAGTTGGTGGAAATAAATAAATAAACATGTTTGCAGAAATGTTATTTACAAATATTTCTGTGAAGTGAGCCAAGTAAAAAATGGAAGTCAGATTTTTCAGTGTAAAGGGACAGGGACAGAAAAACACCTCAGACACAACACAGGTGGTAAGCTAAGTAAAAAATAAAAAAAGCTAAGGTTTAAAATGTTGCACAACACAAAAGAGAGAATTTAAGAAAAGAGATTGTATTGTACAGGAAAAGTTACATGATGACTCATAATGACATGAAGGATGTCAACATAATTAATGTAAAGACAGTTAGTCTGCAAACCCACTTAATCTTCCAGCATGCATTAAACCTGAAGAAAAGGAAACACTGCTACAGAAAGCAGGATAAGATTTAATCTATATCTATACTGTCCTTGATATCTGTTCTGAGATTCTTGATTATTACCAGTTCAAATGATATTGCTGGGGATGTGCAGAAGCTTTATGATATGGGATAGTAAGCATTTTAATCAATTTAATTTAATCTCATTTCATTTGTGCAAATTATCCTACAATAAATATTGACTTCTTAGCAATTATTGAGTATAATTTTTTAAACATGCTAAGCAAATAAGATTTCAATCTAGCAAACTTTACAAACCACTCATTTCAACAGTGCCTGTAATAATATGGCCAGGATGAATAAATGTAGGTCTATACAGATATCCATTTATTATAATTAGGCAGCCATCAGAGGGTAGTGTACACCTTACCTTGACCTCAAGCTGGTGTCACTGGTAAAAGTGAACACATCCTTCCCCTTACTGTAAAGGAAACTGAAGAGAAACAGCTGCCATGGAGATATTACATGGTAGATGGCTAAACTAACTGGAGATTATCCAAACCTAGGTAACCACCTACTAAATCAGAGCATTATTTCTGCTACTTGAACAAATGACTGAAATCTCAGGTAAACTGAAGAGAAACTACTTGGATCACAGAGTAAAAATGCCTGTTCTCATCTGGAGTTAAACTTCATGTGCAAAAATATGTTCCGAATAACAACTGATCTTCCTCAATTCAAGTCAGCAAAACCTGGCAGAAATGTTCTAGAAAAACAAACAATATAAAAGTGATTAAAAGTAAGAAAAACATTCTAAATTATTTTCACCAGCTTTAAATGAGGTAAAACTTCATTTATAGAGGACATTCAAATCTCAGCACAAACTTACTTTTAATCAATAAGATTATGAATTGGGTTGAAAGTGGTAACAGAAAGATGAAAAGAAAAACTTATTTCATTACTAGTTTCCCAGTATGAGGAATTATGTTTCTAATTTAAACACAAAGTCTTGATAATGCAGGGACAGAAGTCAGTATTACGTCAACATTTGCCAATAGTTATCTTTAAACAGGGACATAACCTTTTCATCCATCCTCAGCCTAGGAAATAACTATGGCAACACCACTGGTTATAATGTAGGTCATTATTTTATAATGATAGTAGTGATCACTTATTTTATAATGATAGTAGTGATCACTGAACATTTTGGTGTGGGAGATTTTTGTTTGTTTGAATGAAAGCATTAATGCTGCTTTTTTCATATTTTACATATAAATAAATATTTTATGTACCTCATAGTTTACATATAAGAACTGTTGGCCACTAAACATCTTCTATCGCTGAGAATTGCGGTGACAAAGAGCAATGGACACGACCCTTTCCGGTATGGTCTCATCTCACAGATTCAGCACAAGCACCTGTGCTTCTGTCCACAGTCTCAAAAAAAGCAGTGGACTCATTTGGCAAGTGATGTTAATTGCATTCTCTTTGAGTTCAGGAACTTGGAGAGTATTTCTATGTTTTAAATTAAGCCTCCTCACCAGGGACCAACTTCAGAAATGGATTGAAGACGTTGGAATGATATAAATGGATACCTTATTCTGACTCATTAATATGCATTTTGCACTAATCTAAACTCCCTTTATACTCTCTTTAGATTTCCCCAGGCAATCTTACACTTTTTTCCTCTCATTTTCATAAATTTATCAATTTGTTACATCCCACTCTTTAATTTGGTCCAGTGTATTAGTATGAAAAATGTGAGTGAAAATGTGTTTAACTTCTAAGCTGAAAAGTAGAAGAGTAGGTAAAGGGACACAAATGAACAAAAAAGCAATAGGTAAATTATTTAATTACATTATGCCTCATGTAGTTGAATTTGCACTAGTTTCTTAGTGTATTGGCAACTTCCACATGTATTCTTTTAAAGTTTAATAAGTGGAATGGATGAAATTATGCTTAAGGCCTCTAAATGAACAAAAAGCTAGTAACTGAATTTGTAAGTTATATTAATGCATTAATACAATTATAAAATTCCAAATCCATTATATTTCAGCAAAACACCCTGTTATTGATTACCTCAGAATACCTTAATATAATCTCTGACTTTAACTCTGTGTGTTTTCTGAAAGACACGTTGATTATCTACATAATATTAGATTTTCCAAAATGTGGAAAATCTATCCGGTTACCCTTGAGAAAGAAATTACAGATTGTCTACAGGGAAGGGCTGAACACACCTGCAAAATGTTTATAACTTAATGTGAAATGAATTTGGTACTCTTTTGCCACTGATATAGTAGTTGTTAAAATTGTGCATGGGTAGGTAGGTAGATTCAGAGAAATGAAAGCTATTGGGAATTATTAAAGACATGGCAATCTTGAGATACGTAGGTGGAGGTAGCGAAAGCATTTAGAAATTTTTTACTTTATTCTTGTTCTCTTCTCATTACTTTTTCTTCGGCATCCATTTATGGTCACTGTCAGAGGTGAGATACCAAACAAAATGAATGAGTTGTTGGTCTGACTCACCAGAGCTGCTCTTACAGGTTTTGCAACTTCACATCGTTCAAGTTGCATACATCATTATATCCCTGTACTCTTCAAAGGAATAGAAAAGAGGGGGGAAAGGGTTAGAGAAGGAAATCCTTAAAATTCAAACAGGCCTTATTAAAAGGAATGCTAAATTCCATGGATGCTGGCTAGTATTATGATAATTTGAGTAAGCGTGAGCTGATTTATGGAATGAAAATGAAAACCAAGTACCATATTACATTTTTTAACTCATTCAAACACAGAGCGTTAAAGTATAACCCTGACTTTAAACCCTGGAGAGTGATCTACATGTGGTACATATAACATATTTGGACAACATATATATCATATACGTGTGTGTTAGCATATATGGAGGACATAAAAGCATGTATGTGTGTGTAATGTGTTAAGGTCAATCACTTGAATATAGACAGAAAAGAATTTTGAGATCTGGCTTTGAAATGTCATGCTCATGAAAAAATAACAAATATTTGCCCATTCCCCTGCAAATTCTCTTCTCATTCAGAGGAAAATGCTTTCACAAAGTTTTTAGCCAATCCCTTTTGGTCAGAAAAGTGGACTCATAGTTGACTGAAAATGAACTATTAGAAAGAGAGTAATTGTCCTGACAAAATGGAAAGCACGTCCTTCTAAGGATTTTTTTTTTCTTTTTTTAAAGATGCTTTTGAAACAATACCCCCAAATGTCTCATTGCCAAGACAAGAGACACACGGTCAATTTGGCTAAGAATTACTTCTTTGAAACATCTTAGTTATTGTATGGGTCTCTAATGAAACTCAACATTCTGTTCCTGCCTGAAAACATCTGTTCTCTGAATGGGAAAAAAAATGAAAATCTTTCATATATCTCTTAAAGAAAGGATTCTGCCCTGCAAAATTACCATTCAATGCCTTGTAGCTAAAAGAGGCTGTTGAACTTGTGCATTAATGGATTTATAGACCTTGCCAGGATCATAAAGATGAAGAGAAATCCCTCAATTGTTTTATGTATGTTTCTTGTTACCCTTCATCAACAAAGTTATTATGAGATAGTTCAAATACTCTTGACCATACTTGTGCTTGTGATCTTTTTATAAGGTATTGATACCTTCCAAAAGTTTCATAAGCATTTAGAAATCACACTGAACTTCCTGAATAAGTTAACTTCAATCTTAAAAGTTATCAATAATGAAGAATTAATTTTTTAAAAAAAGTTATTGCAAGGAAAGAGAATTTGCAATAATTTGCACCTAACTGTCTTCAAAATCATTAATGCAATGAGTTAAAAATCATAGAATCATAGAATCATAGAATCATACAGGTTGGAAAAGACCTCTAAGATCATCGTGTCCAACCGTCAACCCAACACCACCATGCCCACTACACCATGTCCCTAAGGGCCTCATCTAAACGTCTTTTAAATACCTCCAGGGATGGTGACTCCACCACTTCCCTGGGCAGCCTGTTCCAAGGCCTGACCACTCTTTCAGTAAAAAAATTTTTCCTAATGTTCAATCTAAACCTCCCTTGGCACAACTTGAGGCCATTTCCTCTTGTCCTATCGCTAGTTACTTGGGAGAAGAGACCAACACCCACCTCGCTACACCCTCCTTTCAGGTAGTTGTAGAGTGCGATGAGGTCTCCCCTCAGCCTCCTCTTCTCCAGGCTAAACAACCCCAGTTCCCTCAGCCGCTCCTCATAAGACTTGTGCTCCAGGCCCTTCACCAGCTTCGTTGCCCTCCTCTGGACGCGCTCCAGCACCTCCATGTCCTTCTTGTAGTGAGGGGCCCAAAACTGAACACAGTATTCGAGGTGCGGCCTCACCAGTGCCGAGTACAGGGGCACGATCACCTCCCTATTCCTGCTGGCCACACTATTTCTGATACAGGCCAGGATGCCGTTGGCCTTCTTGGCCACCTGAGCACACTGCCGGCTCATGTTCAGCCGGCTGTCAACCAGTACCCCCAGGTCCTTTTCCTCTGGGCAGCTTTCCAGCCACTCTTCCCCAAGCCTGTAGCGTTGCCTGGGGTTGTTGTGGCCGAAGTGCAGGACCCGGCACTTGGCCTTGTTGAATCTCATACAGTTGGCCTCGGCCCATCGATCCAGCCTGTCCAGGTCCCTCTGCAGAGCCTTCCTACCCTCCAGCAGATCAACACTCCCGCCCAACTTGGTGTCGTCTGCAAACTTACTGAGGGAGCACTCGATCCCCTCGTCCAGATCATTGATGAAGATATTGAACAGGACCGGCCCCAAAACTGAGCCCTGGGGAACACCGCTCGTGACCGGCCGCCAACTGGATTTAACTCCGTTCACCACAACTCTCTGGGCTCGGCCGTCCAGCCAGTTTTTTACCCAGCGAAGAGTGTACCTGTCTAGGCCGTGAGCCGCCAGCTTCTCTAGGAGAATGCTGTGGGAGACAGTGTCAAAGGCCTTACTGAAGTCCAAGTAGACCACATCCACTGCCTTTCCCTCATCCACTAGGCGGGTCACCTGGTCATAGAAGGAGATCAGGTTGTTCAAGCAGGACCTGCCTTCCATGAACCCGTGCTGGCTGGGCCTGATCCCCTGGTTGTCCCGCACATGGCTCGTGAGCACCCTCAAAACCAACCGCTCCATGATCTTCCCCGGCACCGAGGTCAGGCTGACCGGCCTGTAGTTCCCCGGATCCTCCTTCCGGCCCTTCTTGTAGATGGGAGTCACATTGGCGAGCCTCCAGTCGTCCGGGACTTCCCCAGTTAACCAGGACTGCTGGTAAATGATGGAGAGCGGCTCGGCAAGCTCCTCCGCCAGCTCCCTCAGAACCCTCGGGTGGGTTTAGTGGGCATGGTAGTGTTGAGTTGATGGTTGGACTTGGTGATCTTAGAGGTCTTTTCCAACCTTAATGATTCTATGATTCTACAAAGTGCCTAAAGAGAAGTGGGAGGAATACAGGGTGAGGAGAACAGTGCCTCATGAAAGGAAAGGCTGCCTGTAGTCCCCAAAAAAACAGGTGGTTAGCTCTCCCCTCAAAGGTACCAGCTTTTGTTTTGCACAAAGACCAGACCAAAAAGCTAAAACTGCTGGGAAAGGCAGTAGCAATTAGCCATGCCACCTACCCTCTCAGGACACAAATGGAGCAATCTTAAATTGCTCTGTTGACAACTGATGGTGCATTTTATAGAAGCAGAAAATTATTCATCTAAGTCAAAATTTGCCTATGAAGATTCTAGGATAGTTTTTCTTTCTCCCAAATGCCCTTATCTCCGCACTTAACTTTATGACATAACCTGTGTGCACTCTCATTATTTAGCAAAAGGAGAGTTTTTTAAAGATCCAAAAAGGACTCCTGTTGACTTTCAATGCAAATCGGGCACTTTTTATTATCATCTCCCACCAGATCTATAAATGTTCTTACTTGTTCTGTACTTTAAAGAAAATAGGGTTCCCCAGGCATTGGGTCATTAATGAAAGTGTTCTCTTTTCTTGCCCTAGATAAGGGGTCATGGTTAGTTAATGTAGACATTTTTAAGAAACAACATTAAATATTCAACATGACTTATTAAAAAGAGCCAGAAGCAAAATAATCTTTCAGATGCAGAAAAGCCCAACTTTCAACATGTGTAAGAATGGCTAAATTAAACCCGATTACTTTTTAAAAATCTATGATTCTGTTTTTCATTATTATTATTCTACATTTCAAGACTTCTTCCTCCACAGCCTGGTAAGCACAAATTATCTGCAGCCTCAGGCCCTCCCCTCCCAAGCAGGCAGAGGACCACAGATTTCTGCAGTGATTTGGTCTTTTCCAAAACAAACATTGCATTTTGAATTGATTTCAGGGCAAATGCAATTCACAGCTGCAAAAGCTCAGTTAGAATACTGTAGAGCTGATACTGCACAAGCATTATCATTTCTACTTCCAGTAAATTAAAGGCTGCAGCTGATTTGCACATGCTTTTTCTGTGTAGTCTTTTTTTTTCCCCCTGTTTTTTTTCCTTTTTTTTTCCTTCCTGTGGATCAGTAGTCAAATGCTCAGTCAATTAGCAAGTACTGAAAATTGGATGATTTTCCAGTCTTACAATTCAGCTGTTCCCCACAGCAAGGAAGAGGACAGGTGCCTTTATGCCACTAGATTACTGCATATGGTGCTGTGTCCTTTTGCACATTTCAATCCATGCTGCAGCCCTAAAAAAGAAATTATTAAAAGTGAACAATTTAATGGGATTCAAGAGTTAGCAAGTGCTTCCTTCTAGCTAAAATTTATTATTGTAATTGCTCAATTAATAGCAGCTCTACATTTTGCAAAGCTCAAGGTTCTGCATGCAAAACTAAGACTCAAGAGAATCTACACTCTGAAATATTGCTGAATCTTGTTTTAAAGATACGGCTCAGGTGTAAGTCTGGGTCTTATCTCTTCTAATAAAAACACCGTTCACATTTGCTTAAGTAGAAGAATAGTAATCATGAATCAGACCAAATAGCCATTTTCCATACCATGCACAAGTATATCAGAATAAGGATCTCAAACTTGGAATCCACTGCTATGAGTAACACGGTTCAATGTCATCTCACATGTCATATAAGATTGCAAACCTGGTTACAGTCAAGTTTGTTCTGGAATGAAGAAGTACCCTAGGAGGTGGTATAACTTGCCAGCAATTGTGTTGCATTATTCCCAAATGATATATAAGCTGCTAAGTGGAGTAGTTTATTAAATATTTAAAAAAGCTGCTGCCAATGTGAAGTTATAAACTGCAGATTGATTTGTAAATATTTGGTATGCATGAGACTAGTGCAAAAGAGACATGGTATAAATAAATAGTGTTTCATTACTATAATTATGGCATTGGGGCCAGACTGGGCATTAGTACAATATTTAACCTGAAATTCTACTCTTCTTTTGCCTACAAGAAATTCCATCATTCTAAGAGATTTTTCTTCCTTGTTTTTCATAATAAATCTCTTCCAAAACCTCTTAGAAATCACTGTTTATTTTAGAGTTAGTCAAACTATACTATACAGTGTAAATGTAGCTCTTATCTTCTGTTGGCATATGATTAATAAATAAGTTCTGACTTCTGTGGATATATATAATGAGTAAATATCTTCCAAGTAGTTTATTAATATAAATACCATCTTATGACTGTCCATGAAATGTCAACTTTGACAGTTCACTATTGACTGCTTTTGGTCATATGACATTGTTTTTCTCCTTTCTTGAAATTTTGAAATATTTGAAAGTAGGATGACATGGACTGACAAATTAAACCATGAACATGCAAGCACATCTCAAAATGAGTTTCTTACTAGGTTACTGTTTGTTCCAGACTTCTTTTCACTTTGAAATCCTCAAAATTTTAATAATTCCAAAGCAACTTATAAAAAAATACCCAAAATATTTGCATTTTTCTTTGAGAAAATGTTTCTGAAGTACTTATCTTAATTTGATTAGCTCTTTCCTAAACAAAAAGTCCTCTTTTGATGTCTGAACATTTCTCCCAGCATCCCTCTGCCTCATGTAGGCAGAGACTCTTCAGGTTTCCCTGCCACAAACTGGTAGGTTGCAAGGGAGGGAAGATAGCGTTAGTGTCATTTGCTCCAGGATGGGATATGACCTTAAGTTAAATAAGGTGTTGGTTCAGCTCACATAATTTCAGCCACTTTGATGAGGTATTTTGATTCAGAGACTGCCAGCCCATACTCCATGCTCTACTGGCATAGGCAAAACCAAATTTTGCTGGCTCAAGGAGATGGAAAATTTTCTTTTGCCTTTTCCACCCGTTGTCAACAAGAGTCATTATTTCTCCCTCCTGCCCATCCCTGTCCCATCCCAAACATGTTAACTATTCCCTTAGCAGTAGGAGCCATTCTGTGCTGGTCTTATTAACTGAGCTGTATATCCATTTATCTGAGCCACCCTGTGCAGATGTCTCATCTCTCTCTCTATGTACATTACATCTACCGTTAGAAAGAGTTGATGCTGTGGAGGCAATTATGCTCTGCAGCACACCTCAGCATCCTGTTTCTTCGTTATCTACATGTCAATATTCATTGAAGAGCACCTTGACTTCTTCTAGCTTCAAGTTCAGGTTTCTTCCCTACAGAAATCAAAGCATAGGCAAAAGAGAAGGTACATGACTGTGTTTTACCCCAGCAAGAATTTGGAAGGAGGTCAGCAGAACATACTGTTGCACAGGCAATTGCAGACAGATTGGTTTTTTTTTTAAAAAAAAAAAAAAAAAAAAAAGAAAAACCCCAACCAACCAAAACCCCAAACTCACTACTTTGTTGGGATATTTTGTGTAGGATGATACTCAGGTGGGGAATCAAATTTCCAACAAGTTGGTCAGTGACTGTCGAGGCAGTGATGGGAGTCCATTTTAAGGGTCCTTAGCCAGATGGGGAGAGACTTCCCAAACTGTTAGTTCTAGTAAATTTTTAGAAACCAGCTGAGCTGTGTTCCTACATGACCACTCCAGTGCATGCATGATCTATTTCTATTAATTACCTTAAACTGCAAACAAAATACTCTACTTTTCTGTGTGCAAAAGACCATTCCATGTGAGCATTTCTGCATCTGCAGAAACAGTTTCTGCAGAGTATTAACAAGCAACTTTCCTGTGTACTATTTGGTCAATTCCACAGCAGAAACTGCCTGGGGAAGTTTCTGCAACAGCCAGATCCTCTACCCAGGATATTAATCAGCACATTTGAGCATATAAATAATGTCTGTCAATTGGCCTGTGGACAGCAGGAGATGCCTGGGGGAATCTAGAGGACTGTCTGAAATTCCCACCTGAAGTGCTCCTGTAACAATTAGTCACAGTTCTGCACAAAGCCAGCCAGGAGTTTAATCAATCACCTTGTCTCAAGTCAGTCAATTGCATCATCTGTGCAGAGAATAGCTGGCGAGCACCTGGACCACCCAGGGAGGTGAGGACAATACATGCTGCATATGCACATAAGCACAGTCCTGATAGCCAGCTGCACTGCAGTTGTAGCTTGAACTTCCACTATGTTACCATAATAACAAACTCCATAGACTTTTCCACAATATACATATTTGGGGCACAGATTCACTTCCAGTCCCTAAATGACCATTGTTCTTTATTTAGAAATTTCAGTCCATTGAGCATAAATGCTCAATGAAATTCAGCATTGAGCATACACTTAGATGGGATGAACCAGTATCTATTTGACCTTTGATTCAGCATCTTTGACCTACGAATATAAGATCTAAGGTTTAGAAGTTAAAGAAGCAAAATGACGTCTGTTCCTTGGAAGTAGACTGATTTGGTGAATTATTTGAGGAATACTAGAAATGAAGCAAAATGACGTCTGTTCCTTGGAAATAGACTGATGGTGAATTATTTGGGGAATACTAGAAATGAAGCAAAATTTGTTTGCTTTGAAAGTTTTCAGAAATTGTTCTGCCCTTTTCCTCCACTTCTCAACATTTCCCCATTTTCTCTTTTTGAGAGTATGAGGATAGAGGAATTCTGTATAAACCTCAAGTGTGAAGGCAGCTGAGGGCTACAATTTACAGAAGGGTGAAGGAAGAATATTTCAAGATGTGTCTTGACTTCGAACAGCACTACACACTCAGTAGCTCCTGTGAAACCATCAGGCTCTTTGGAAATTCAAGTTACTTATATAGGTGCCAGTGCAGAAAATGAAGAAAAAAAAGTCATTATGTACTTCTTTGAAGTTATAACACACTAACTTTTTAGTTGCCAGCCCTATTTCAGTTTACCCTCTTTTAGTTGATTTCTCTTTCTCTTAATCTCTGTAAAACTTTTCTGACATAAGAAGGCATTTCTCAGCTTATTTCTACATCAAGTGATTTTTTTTGCTGTTTTGTGTTTTGGAACATAATTCCACATAAGTACTCATGATCAAAGTCAAATCGTCTTGTGTACCAACTCCTGGTAGTTGGTACAGAGCCGACTTCAATTAATAATAAATAAATGGAAGATAGAATTCTGAAGGTTTCCAAGATAAATCTTCCCATTTCATACGAAAATCTGTTTTAACATTTGGGACTCTTCTACTAGGTAATTTAGCTCATCCAAATACAATGAGTCAAATAACTACTTTTTTCTTTCCAAGATAAAGTTTCATTTCTTACAATAAGATGTGTTTATTGCACACTTGGATGACAATATAATGGATCAACCTGTAGACCTGCAAAAAAATGTTCAAATAATACTGCAAACATATGGTTTAAATTGATAATTGAAATTCTTTGCAGTTATACTGTGAACTTAAAGTAGTCATGTGTTGTGCAACAGAGTAAATAATGAGTCACAAAATGCTATATCCTCACAAGCAAGTGTTAGGAAAAAAAGTAGGGGATACAACATGAGCTGGAGTCTAGTGCTCTTAAAAAGCCTCCAGCTTTTTTAAAGGGACACATCACTGATTGATTGAATATTTGTGAGGCAGGGGATGGGAAATGACACATTCAATCATTTACTCACTGGTAACAGGTAACTTTGAATAGTGCAGTAACTTTGAAGTGGCTGTACCACCTTCCCCCTCTGAAGTTAATATTTGCAGTTTAGACATGAAACATTTCAATGTTTATTGGGCCTGGGAATGTCTTCAAGCTGAGAAGCTTATGAGACATCTAGCAAGCTCTATTCTGGAATACCTCATAAATCAGGACCAGAGACCTAAGAGATGGGAGTCATATGTTTGAAAGCCTGGTGCAGTGTTCGGTAGAAGAAAAATGGGCATGCCACATCGCTTGTACATGAGAAAGGAAATATTGCAACCCTCATGAACTTTCAAATATAAAAGTGAGCTGGCTTAGACATCCACTGGTGAATAAAAAAAGATTGTCTGTGTCTGGGCTCTTCGGTACCTGTGCCCAACAGCACAATCTTGCATTAGGTACCCAGAGCCCCTGCAATGCCTACAGGAGAAGGGCTAAACACATCTGAATGTGATCCGGGATGGCTAGAAAGCCAAATGGGAGCCTGCTAGAGCCAAGCAACTGAGGCATACTGAGAAGCAAGACATGCCTTACAAATCCAGCTGCTCTACAGGGTTTAGGTACTTTATGCAGGCTACCGAAAGGTGCATCCCTTCCTGTGGGCTTCAATGTCCAGATCCTTTCCTTGGCAAATGTGTCAGCCCACACCTTTCTGCTGTTAAAGGGCACAGGTATAAATGTGTAGGGGAGGAGAAGTAGTAAAGAAAGGGGTATTATCAAATACTTTGTGTTGCAGCTGTTCAGTCAAGATCCCACTGTCTGAGTGGGATGGATAGAAGGAAGGGACAAAATTCTCCTATCTACTATTTAAAGAAATTATCTAGGAGCGATAGGAATTGAAGATGTAAATTACAAGCCCTATTCAAATAATTGCTTCTGTGTTTTCCAAGAAGTAGTTAATGGATAAAAAAAAAAAACAGTTCTTGAGGAAGGAAAAAATATTGTCCACTGGACTGCTTTGGGCAGACATATGTACCTATGTCTCAGTCTACAAATTACAAATTTACCTCTGTCTTCATCAAACACTGTAATCCTTAAAATGGAAAAAACTGCATTGTTGTTAATTTACCTAATTTACACATTTAAGGATTATTAAACAAGTTATTCCTGAAAATGTTGGGAGTAATAGTTACAAGCTTTTTAGGTATGTTTATATAGAATTATCTAGGCCTTGGATGTTTTCAAGCTAGTATTAATGCAATTCCCCTTTTCAGTTCTGTCCTTCAAACAGTACCCCAAAGTGGAGACCCCATGTCTTTGTATAACCACACAAAACATGGCATTTATTACAATAAACAGCCTCAGGAAAATCACTGTTTTGCCCCAATTTGAGCCTGGAACAATCATCAAATGTAACAGCTGCATGGTGTGCAGAATAAAGAACATACAGTATACATGGATACAAATCACTTCCAGCTAACTTTTTATGATGTGCCTCTAAACAGTGTTTGTGGCTGAATTTTTAATTAGTGTACTGAACAGATGGAGTTAGCTGAAATACTGAAGTGCCCATAAAATGACTCGTGCCACCTAGTGCTTGCACTCTGGAATATAATTTGCTCACCAGAGCTTTGCCTCCATGGAGAATGCCCCCCATGAGCAGAGGAGAGAGGTAAAGACAGGAATGTTTTATAGCCCTGGTCTCTATTAAGAGCCATGCTCAAGGAAGCAACTGCTTCATCGATCAACTTTAAATGACAAAGTATTTGATAATCACAATGGCAAGCACTCAGAAGCAAACCAAATTTAAATGTTTCCCAGGAAGGCTCAAAAACATTTGACAGCTGTGAATGTTCTCACAACATGAATTAAAATATCGGTGCCTTTTGTTCAGTTTCTCAGCAACAACTATGAACACCTTCGATGCCTCTGGATAATATTTCAAAGAAGCAGCTAAGTAGTGAGTACAGAGAGGCTCAGCTCCACTGTGCCAGATATTCACAGCTGTATTGTTGCTTAAATCAGTGACAGGAACATGACATACCCACCACTGTGTGTCAAGGTGAAAGCACAGACGTGACTCAGGAGGTCTGGGCTCTCTTCTTGGCTACAGCACTGAGGGACTCATTTGCTGTTGGCACTCCACACTTCAGTCTTCCCATCTAAAATGGGGATAATAAATTATACTTTGCGCAACAGCCATGGGACTTAGCACATTGTTCACTAGCACCTGAGTGCATACCATGCTCTTCTGGAATATGCAGTAAGAACTAGCAAAAATTAGCATTAGTTCTCAGTAGCAGTCAGATTATCAGCAGCAAAAATCACCAATTTCCTCATTTTCTATTACTTAAAACCTTTCGGTAAGCTAAGAATATCTCCAAATCTAACCTGCAAGTTTTTTTTTGTGGTTGTGTCTTGTGTCCAGACACTTGTACAAGTCTGTGGTTACAACTGCTATGTCACTTTTACAAACAGAACTGTCCTGAATGAGGGCTGGGCAATGCAATGCTCTCTCACTCTAGAAACCACTAAGATTCATATTTTCTAAGTTGTTTATCTCCCTAATTTGCAACAGAAGAGAGGCCTCCTCTACAGTAGTATTACAGGCATTGACCAAATTGGCTTTGAGTTAGGCCTCAGTGCGCTTACATATAGAGTTTAGTCCTGTACTCTTTGGTGAAAGAATTTAGCCTAAAAACATACAAAAGCATATATATTTAATATTATTATGAAAAATGGACAAATACGTGTGATATCTGAAGTTTTTCCCCTAAGAGAGAACATGAATCATTTTATGAGAATTATGCTTAAAGGATCATCAGATGCATGATCAATTGTAGAAGCTTGTTCCATGACTTGTAACAAAAGACTCATTTATTACCTTAACAAATTTGAATAACTGATGTTTCTTTTCATTTAAAAAAAATACAGAAAGAAATCTCAGCAGTTTCTCAACTATATCTTTTCCTTACAGGGAGTGAAGACCCTGGGAAAAGGGCTGCAGTAAGTGAAACAGCTATATCTGCCACTCATAGTTAGAAATGTCTTAGAAATGTTTTTTTTTTTAAAAATAAAAATCACTACAGGTTGGCTTCTAATCCAATTCAAGGCATGACAAATACTGGATGGACTATAAGAATTTGAAACTTCTGTCCATTAGCCTTGTTCTGTCTCATATTCCAGGTTGTCAAGAGGGTTAGAAACATGGCAAAGACAGCACAGTTCAGCGGAAGAGCTGAAAAGGAAGGACAATTTCTATGCATTCACACACAAAATTGAGAGAGGGAGGGGAAGAGGAAGGGAGAAAGGAAGGAGGAGAGAGATGGAGGAGGGAGTATCGAACTGAGCCCTTTTTCTCAGGCTTGAAACAGATACATAAAGTAATGAAAGTTTCCTAGCAGAAAGCAAGAGCAATTAGCAAATTGTAAAGAAGAAATGTTTTTCTAAGAAAAATATCATAACAGATGGCAAACTGTGTGTGCTATAGTTTGTTCAAAAGTAATAAAAAAAGTAAGTGTGATGAAATAGACAGCATAAAACAAGAAAAGAAACAACTTCTATTAGCAGAAAAGGATAATTAGGATACTTAAGGTGTAGAAAAATATAAAATGAGTAGAAAGATCAATTTATTGAGAATAAATCCAATAAGAATGGAGTCCTTTGCAGCAATTATAAAGGAGCTAACCTCTCAGCAAGGAAACTACAATATACTATAAGTATTTTATATACATTGGTATTATGCAAAATTAATTGCTGAGCACTTTTTTTTTTTCCCCACATGAAATACAGGATACATAGGAAGAGATACTTAAAATACATTACAGCAATTTAGATTGCAAAGATTTTTTTCCAAGACACATTAAGCAATGCAGATTGAAGGTCTATTTAAAACTGCCAGTCATTATTGCTTCGACAAATAATAAATCAACAGTTTGCCAATGACTTCAGCATGCACAAAGCTAATGCACACTTCATGGACCAGCTGATGCATGACTCTGTATGTTCTTGAATTTTGAGAGATATATTTACATGCCAAAAAGTATACTCTCTGCAACTGAAAAGAAGCAAAGGCAAGTTATGTAAAAGCTTAGAAGGATTCAGAAAAAAGGTTGGACCATAGAGAGATTATTAGAACACTTAGAAAAAAATAAGTTCAAAGGACCATATCTCTCTTTTCAACCTCTTACCAAAAGGGATGAGAAACACTATCTCCCTGTGAGCAGCCTGCTTCACATTTTTGTACTCGGGATTTGTTACAACCTCCCCCTCTGAGGTTCATGACAATGATCACTGATAGCAACAGCACAATGCCTTGGCTGCATTAATCTGGTATGGCAGCAACAGTGACCCTCACATCCCTCCACAGGGACCGAGGCCAGGTGGTTCAGGCAGTCCCAGCCCTGCTCTAATCTCATGCAGATATCTCAGCTGGGTTTTTGAAGAAGAGTGGGCACTGTATAAAGATACAGCGAGGAATCTACATCACCTCTGAACTGACCCAAGAGATTGATTTAAAGAGAGCACAGCTTGCAGAATCTAGGCAGAATATTTCTAGACACCTTTCCCACTGATCCTCTGCTGAAACTGTATTTTAAGGAGTGACTTAATCTTTTACATTTGCTTGAGATACACTATGATCTTCATGAGACAGTGAAAAAAGGAATCTTTAGTTTTGGCCTATCCAGGCACTGCTTAGTATTTTGGGGGGTTCTTTGTTTTTTTCCTATTATTATCACTCAAGATATAATTTTTAAAGAAGTAATATGTAAAAGAGGAAAGGGTCATGCAGAGTAAATTAAGGGTATTTATTGTATTCTCAGATGGTACAATGAAAGTACCTACACTTATAGAGGGCATAAAAAAGAAATATTAAGAGCTCCCTCTTAAGAAATATTTTTATTGCTAGTAATTTTTGGATAGATGGGACTGGAGTGGCACAAGCAGGTTTTAATCTGAATCTCTTTACACATTTTTTAACAGTGTGTCATAATATAAGCGTTAAAAAAGTGAAAAGTTTTTCTTCTTGATTGAAACCTATGGGCCTTCGCATCCCCCAAGCCTATATTTAAAAACCTGGCACATTAGTTATGAATATGTTCAAATTGCTTTCTTTTTGAGGGGAAAAAAAAAAAAAAGAGCCACCTGCTGCCTATGACACAGCAGAATGCAGGAAAAATAAGAGATTTGAAAGAATAAAATGGTAATGTCACTGATGAAATGGTGGATAAATGTACACAGAACAGAGGAAAAAGACAGCAGTCCCTGTGGTATCTGATTTAACCTGATCAGCTCTAACTATTGCTCACTGAAATACAACCTCTATATAGATGTATTTGGCCAAAACCAGGGTTTCTCAACAAAGTTGGTGAAAAAGAAATAGATCAAGCCTACACTAGCAAATGGTTACTTAGGAACTAGTTGGTGTGGGTGCAAGTTACTTCTTCTGTTAGGAAAAAGATGCAGATAGGGTCATTCCTATGAGCTGATTGTCCACTTCAACTTTTCTGTTCCACTCTTTTCTCTATCAAAATGCCACCCTGGGCTTGAGACATTAATAGTATCAAAAACTATTTGTTGGTAGCAAATGGTCTTGATTTTGATGAGCTGCTGTTGTGTATTATTGAGGAAGTCCACTGAGCTCCTCTCCTTCTGAGTATTATTGAGTTTCGTCTGAGAGGAAACAGTCTAGGAGGTCCTTGGATAACTTGCTGACACAGCTGGTGAGTGAGCCAACTAGGGAAGGCGCCCCGCTGGACCTGTTGTTTGTGAACAGAGAAGGACTTGTGAGTGATGTGATGATTGGAGGCCATCTTGGGCATAGCAATCACAAAATGATAGAGTTTTCGATTCTCAGAGAAGTAAGGAGGGGGTTCAGCAGAACTGCTACCTTGGAGTTCCAGAGGGCAGACTATGGCCTGTTTAGGAGACTGGTTGAAGGAGTCCCTGGGAGGCAGTCCTGAAGGGCAAAGGAGTCCAGGAAGGCTGGACTTTCTTCAAGAAGGAAATCTTAAAGGCACAGGAGCAGGCCATCCCCATGTGCTGAAAGATGAGCCTGCGGGGAAGACGACCAGCCTAAACAGAGAACTTTGGCTGGAACTCAGGGAAAAAAAGAGAGTTTATGACCTTTGAAGAAGGGGCAGGCCACTCAGGAGGACTACAGGGTGTCGTGAAGTTATGCAACGACAATAAAAAGTGTTCCTATAAATACATTAGCAACAAAAGCAGGGCTAAGGAGAATCTCCATCCTTTATTGGATGCGGGGGGAAACATAGTGACAAAGGATGAGGAAAAGGCTGAGGTACTTCATGCCGTCTTTGCCTCAGACTTTAATAGTAACACCAGTTGTTCTCGGGGTACCGAGCCCCAGAGCTGGAAGACATGGATGGGGAGCAGAATGAAGCCCACATAATCCAAAGGGAAATGGTTAGCGACCTGCGACACACTTAGACACAAGTCTATAGGGTCAGATGGGATCCACCCAAGGGTATGGAGGGAGCTGGCGGAAGCGCTCACCAAGCCACTTTCAATCATCTATCAGCAGTTCTGGCTAACCAGGGAAGTCCCAGTTGACTGGAGGTTAGCAAATGTGACGCCCATCTACAAGGGCCACAAGGAGGATCCGGGGAACTACAGGCCGGTCAGTCTGACCTCAGTCCAGGGAAGATTATGGAGCAGATCATCTTGAGTGCCACCACGCAGCTTATACAGGACAACCAGGTGATGAGGTCCAGTCAACATGGATTTATGAAAGGCAGGTCCTGCTTGACTAACCTGATCTCCTTCTATGACAAGGTGACCCACTTAGTGGATGAGGGAAAGACTGTGGATGTAATTTACCTGGACTTTAGTAAAGCCTTTGATACCTTTTCCCACAGCATTCTCCTAGAGAAACTAGCTGCTCATAGCTTGGATGGGTGTACTCTTCGTTGGGTAAAAAACTGGCTGGATAGCCAGGCCAAAGAGTGGTGGTGAATAGAGTTAAATCCAGTTGGCGGCCGGTCACAAGCAGTGTTCCCCAGGGCTCAGTACTGGGGCCAGTTCTGTTCAATATCTTTATCGATGTGGACGAGGGGATCGAGTGCACCCTCAGAAAGTTTGCAGACAACACCAAGTTGGGCGGGAGTGTTGATCTGCTGGAGGGTAGGAAGGCTCTGCAGAGGGATCTGGACAGGCTGGATCAATGGGCCGAGGCCAATTGTATGAGGTTCAACAAGGCAAAATGCCAGGTCCTGCACTTCGGCCACAACAACCCCATGCAATGCTACAGGCTTGGGGAAGAGTGGCTGGAAAGCTCCCTGGCAGAAAAGGACCTGGGGGTGTTGGTTGATAGTTGGCTGAATATGAGCTGGCAGTGTGCCCAGGTGGCCAAGAAGGCCAATAGCATCCTGGCTTGTATCAGAAGTAGTGTGGGCAGCAGGAGTAGGGAAGTGATTGTCCCTTTGTATTTGGCACTGGTGAGGCCGCACCTCGAATACTGTGTTCAGTTTTGGGCCCCTCACTACAAGAAGGACATTGAGGTGCTGGAGCGTGTCCAGAGAAGGGCAACAAAGCTGGTGAAGGAGAACAAGCCTTATGAGGAGCGGCTGAGGGAACTGGGGTTGTTTAGCCTGGAGAAGAGGAGGCTGAGAGGAGACCTTATCACTCTCTACAACTACCTGAAAGGAGGTTGCAGTGAGGTGGGGGGCGGTCTCCCAAGTAACAAGTGATGGGATGAGAGGAAATGCGCCGGGGAGGTTTAGATTGGATATTAGGAAAAATTTATTCACCAAAAGGGTTGTCAAGCCTTGGAAGAGGCTGCCCAGGGAAGTGGCTGAGTCACATCCATGGAGGTATTTAAAAGACGTATAGATGTGGTGCTTAGGGACACGGTTTGGTGGTGGACTTGGTAGTGCTAGGTTAATGGTTGGACTTGATGATCTCAAAGGTCTTTTCCAACCTAAACCATTCTATGATTCTATGAAGCCAGCTCTGACGATCGTCAGGATCAAGACAACAGCTAAAGTTTCAAAAGAGTTTTTTCATCAGAGGCTCATAACCTACACAGTCATAGCCCAATTCTTGACAGCTGATGAGAATCAAAGTTCTGATTTTTAGCACAATTACCTGTATCTTAGTTATAGGGTTATTTGGCATTCACAGGGGTAATGAGTTAAACAATTTCTTACAGATATCATTAAAAGTCACATTACTATGCAGAAAGCATAATTTGATTGACACTGCCAAAATTCGTGTTTTACAGCAGTAGTTACACTGTTCTGTGCTGCACTTATATCAAACAACATCTTTAATGGCTCATAAATTACAAATGGTGAAAAAAAACCATGAAGTCAGAGCAGGAAATGCAGTTAAAAAGAGCACTACATTGGCACACAGCAATAGATAACAGCATGTTAACTACATCTCCAGACAGAAGGCTTCAGGGATCAAACAAAGGCATGGCACTGGTATCCATTCATGTATTTTAAAGCTTTGTTTATTCTACATTGAATATTCAATTTTCTTAAGTTCTTGGTGTTTCAAAGCAATATCAAAAATCTTCTAACATTTTTTTAAAATAACAGCAGTAACCATCCACTTGCTTCAAGAGGGCAGGTAGAACAGTTAATGATGTGAAGAATTTTTTAGGGCAAAACCCAGGAATTTACATCCATGAGTCACATCATTGATTATTATAATCTTAATAGGTTAATTAGACTGTAATTTTGGTTGGCTTTTTTATGCTGTTACTAGTGGAAAGTAGTAAGTAAGATGTACTGCTCAGCAAATAAACAAGCAAAGATTTCAGAAGATAATAAGAAAAGCAAGAGCTAGGGTTTTCTTGAGATGATGCACTGTATCTTACTGTCAGGCAACTTTGTTCTTATAACCAGGCTGTAATACTCAGCAGCATATACTTCTTTTTTTTTTTTTTTTTGCCTTTTTTTTTTTTTAAACCACTACGACGTTTCTTGAGAATTCAGTGCCCCAAAGTGTGGCAGGATAAATGTCAGGGTTCTTGGGTGGCTGATCACAGAAAGCAGAACAGTTTATATGATCTGCATTTAAACCCAGGTTCTCTTGCTCTGGAGTTTGATCAGGGTGGGCGGGGGCAGTGTCTCCCATTTATGGCACCCTGATGCCATACCAGAGTTGCTCAGAGTTATGTCATAAGGGAAAGAAATGTTGGAGTTTTTTTACAGCAATGTTCCACATATCCTGTAGGAAGGCAGGGAGATGGTATAGTCTACGCAGTGCATAGAAATAAAACATTTTCTTGCAGCATAATTTGTATTTGGGAGCTGTCCCATTTTAATTATTTGCTCTAAAATGCTATTAGAAACAAAGGAAAGCAACAACCTCTATACCTCCACACAAAGCACTGCAGCTGCAAGAGCACATAAAAACCACTGCACAAGTATCTGGCTTCTTTGGACTCATCTCTGTAACATTCAGAGAGATTTGGAGATATTAATGAGAGACAGGATAAGATACCTATGGATAAAGCAGTATTTTAAGTAGTCTGTTGCACTGGAAATATGACACTTACTAATGACTGTACTAAGATTTAAAAAATACAGTTTCTAAAGAGAGATTTAGTTTGCTTAAATGAGCAAGTCAATAAAAATAAATAATTGTATATCAGGTTTTTCTTGTCAATCCTAACAAGCCACTTCTTAGTTTAAGGAATCGTCTCCAGATAAGTTCAATTTAACAAGGAAATTTTTCAGTGACCAGTTAAGACCCCTCTTCCCCCCTTACTTTCAACAATCATTTCATTGATTATATAAGGCAGTTCTTGCCCTTGAAGTAATAGGTATTGGGATTCTTTTGAAGTAAAGCTAGGCACATATAATACCACGAGAATAAACTTCCTAATGCTATATCTTGTGACTGAAGCTTGCAAGTTTTGCAGAATTATTTAATTTATGCAAACCAGCCAAACTGTCTGCAAAGCCCGTGAAAGAAATAAGTCAAGAGTTAATTTTGTTAATTTTGTTTGGAGATGGCTAAACAAGACTTTTGTAGTTATTCTGAAAAATCTCTAAGTGATAGTAGTCCTTGCAATATGCCTGCAATATCCTTCTGGAAAGCATTTGTTCTAAGCAGGATGCATTCATTATTTCCTCTTAATCCATGGGGTTTAAAGAAGATTTTTTTCATGTGTCCTATGGATATTATGTAGTACTTTCATGTATAACACATGCACTCTTTTGGTATTCTTCGACCTCAAAACCTAAGAAACAACTGATTTGATGGAATAACACTAAAGCAAGCTGTTTTTCTAATAGTGTTTGCTCTGTAATTTTGTAAAATCAGCATAGATGAATAGCAAAATAATCAGCAGAAGAAAAAGTGAGGGTTTTTCTCTTTAAAAAACAAATAGCTAATATGGCTATTCCTTTTTTTTTTTTTTAATCAGAAAATAATTTAATACAGGGCTTTTTTCCTATTATTATTATCCTTTGGTAATTTACAATAGTTTCAGCAAATACAACATGCTCTCTCTCCATTCCTTTTCCAAGGAAGAAACCAAGAAAAAGAAATCCCCAAAACACATTCTTGCCAGTAAGCTGATCTGTTTCATGTGCTCCTGACATTATTTACTATAAATTATTTAATTTGATCAGGGAATTTATCTAGAAATGCATGCAGACTAAGAAATGTAACATAGAGCTAACAGCAGTAATTCTGCAGTTAACTAGCAACAAGATATAAAATGCACTGCAATATTATTACTATTACTAGGGGCATGGCTTTAAAAACCATTAAGGCGTATCTAGATTTAATGAAGTGAGAAGAACTGTTTCTGGTATTGCTCTAGCTCCCATAAAGGGACAAAAGGGAGAGCTTCCTTAGCTGCCAAGGTAATAGCCAACTACATAATAAACATGCACTTACTGAACAACACACTCCCTTTAGAAGAATACTAAGTCCTGGACACAGTCAAAAATAGATCTATAAAAATAAGGTAATGTGGTTTCTCACCTAAACTTTACAAGTAATTTTTAGATTAAAGGGCCTTCAGTTTACAGATTTACCATGGGGAAGAACTAAAAAGACACAGTTATTACCAGTTAATCTTAGCAAACGACAGAATATTACAGTGAAATGACAGACAGATAGATGGTCAGATTCATAGATGAACAAACATATTACAAATACATATATGTATGTTTCTTATGTAAACACCAGGTATGTACAATAAATCTGGAAAATGAAGTTTGATTAATGATACTGTACATGCACGTGTGTGTGTGTGTGTATTTTTACATATACTTACAAAAAAAATGCAGATTCTTTTTTCAAAGTTAGTATGGTTTTACAATATTAGCTAAACTAAATCTTACCCCATAAAATAAGCATATGGCAATTATGAACAAACACATCATCTCCCTCATTGATTCTAGGAATGTCTTAAGCATGTGAGTCCTATGAAACACAGCACAGTTGTCCTACATGATCCCCATGAATATCAAATCCAAATCCGTCTCTGCAAAGATGTAATCACATCACTGACTCTCTCTAAGTCCCAACCATGTATCCACATTGTATTTGTGCTTTGCACTTTCCCTCCCAGCTTAAGAGTTGGTGCATTAGAGATATGAAAGTATGGTTTGAGGAAAATTCTTGATGTACTCTTTGGTTAGAAAGAAAATCATGTTCCTATCTGATCTTTACATTACACTCCAGAAATACCACTGGGGCCAACAGGACACATTGTAAGGAAACCACTGCTAACCAGTCAGCCTTTATTCCTGATTAACTTCTCCAGACCTTACCCTTATTTTTTATGATAAACCACCTATTTTGGATGTTGTAACTTCAGTTTCTGTTCAGCACAACATCCCTCCTGACCTAGGGTAGAGATTCTCAATTGAGAGTCCACAGACCACAGAATATGGAAAATTCATCCACCACAGCGCATGTTCATGACAGCTTTTTTTCCCAGCTCAGTATGCAAGTAGCAATGGCCACAAACAGTAGGTTGGGATGTTAAGACAGGACATAGGTAAAAGCTTCTTTACTAGCAGCATAGTGTAGCACTGAACCAGGTGCAGAGGTGAAGAATGTCCATCTTGGAGATTTTTAAGACTTGGAAGGATGAAGCCACAGCTGAGCTGATCTACTGTTGGAAAGCTGACAAGAAGCTTGGACCAGATGACCTCCAGAGGACTCTTCCACCTTCTGTGGTTCTCTGAAAACTGTGTGATGACAATATTCTTGATCTATTCCGACAGACTAAAAACGCAGGAATAAACTTGGCAGGATATACACTTCTTCCAGTGGACTTTATTCTTCTTCTGATTGAAAGGGATATTATTAATGAATTTACAGCTCCTGCAATGCTGTCATTTGCAATGAATTCACAGTACAGTAAGAACAACGACAAGACTGCTGTTCTGCACTCCTGAGAGAAACTCTAACCTGAGGGGGAAATAAGAGAATAAGTCCCATGTTCATCACAGACTTTCTACCTGATTTATACATACCTTAGGTAATGCCTCCAGACCTTCCATCTGGAGATGGCTTGTGATCGGTTTCTTCCATTGTCAGGTATCCTAAACCTAGTCCCACTCTCTGGTGAATGACAATGCAACTGATTTAATGTAGATAGCACATTTTTAAAATTATGTTTAGTAGAGCCACTTATAGCAACATCCTTATCCTATGTCCTGTGGTCATTTGAACTCAGCCAACCTGTATACCAGTCACAATGGCAACTGTTTGGAGCACTCTCTTGTATCAGCCTTAAATTGGCACAGAAATGTATGTGGAAGGGCTGATCTCATAAAAATCAGTTAATCATACTTCAATATATACAGCAAATGCTTAAACTGGAATCACAAGCTGCAGATGGAAGAGGAGAATCATTATTTGCCCAGCCTAAACGCTGAAATAATTTTTGAAAATCATACTTTATGGAATCTATTGAGCAAGTTGCAGAAGAGAAAACTTTTTTGAGAAAGATTATAACTGTCAGACTGTGAACAGCTGTAACAGCAATAGTCGTTTAGGCCAGCTCTGGTACTAGTGTTTACTCTCCTGAGAGAATAGTTAACTTCACGAGAGGAAGTCTATGAAAATGTTAATGATAAGTAAATTGATTTTGTTTATTCTTGTATGGTAACCTAACGCTAGCCATTACAATAGTGATAAAAGATAAAATCAAAACAAGAGACTGTATAGTGTATCTTTTCAATTACTTCTGGATTTTACAATTCTAGATCATGAAAGAGGTGTGTTTTGACAACTTCAGCCTACATAAACATAGCTTTACATATCTTTTCTGTCATAAGAATATGTAGAAAAACTACTAGATTTCCATTTACATCATTACTTGCTGGCAAGTAATCAAGACTGTTATCCTAAGCTGCAAACAGCCATCTAAGGAATACATTAGACCTCATTAGACATTAGAAAAAGGTGTCTTTTTCCTCCTCAATCTTTTTTTTTTTATTATTTGTGTCTCACAGTATTTTCTGTTTACTATGCAAAAGATTTAACTTTCTTTTCAAAATGCATGCTCTTCCTCATTATTGGCATTGATGTATTTACTTCTGACACTATATTGTCTGTCAAAGGTGTAGCATTAAAAAGTTACATTTTAAAATGACATTACAACTCAGGTAAAGAAGAATAAAGAGCTTGGCTTTTGAAATTTTCAGTTGCTTGTCAATGCCTGTGAATCAGCAATTTGCCCCACCATCATCAGCAATCACACCTATTACTTAACTTCTTTTTTTTACAGCTAACAAATTATCTGAAGTTTGCACATGAAGTAATGCTGCAGAAACGACATTGATTTTCAGTCATAGAATCATTCAGGTTGGAAAAGACCTTTAAGATCAAGTCCAACCATTAACCTAACACTGCCAAGTCCACCACTAAACCGTGTCTCTAAGTACCACATCTACACGTCTTTTAAATACCTCCACGGATGGCGACTCAACCGCTTCCCTGGGCAGCCTGTTCCAATGCTTGACAACCCTTTTGGTGAAGAAATTTTTCCCAATATCCAATCTAAACCTTCCCTGGCACAACTTCACATCATTTATCCAGGCTCCAGGGTAGCAGCAGACTTCCTGAACAAGTGGGTCTGGTCTGCATATTGGGCCTTCTGTTCCCTTCAGAAGGCAGACTTCTATGACAATGACCCATCTTTTTTTCTTTTTGGAAGCAGTTTTGATGCAGGGCATAGGCCTCGTCGACTCCTCCAAGCTAGATGAACCATCGTCCTCATTATTGTTTGGTTCCACTTGCAGAGCCTCACACCTATTATGCAAGGGCACCTGGGGAGGTGGGGTAGTCACAGAGAAGACGCGCCTGCTGTGCCAGGCAGGAACTTGTCACCATTGCCCCGTCCCTTCAGTCACTGTGTTCAGCCACGTGGAGAGAGGATAGGGAATCCTCCGTATCTCAGGGAAGGTAGGGTGCCATTCCAGGAGTCTCTCTCTCTCTCGCACTCCCTGATACTGCTCAACCTACTCCCCTCCTCCCAGACCTCTGTCACCAAGCGGAGGAGTTCCTCTCCCTGGGCGCACTCACACAGGTGAGCTCACTGCTGCCTGCCAGTACTGGCGTAAGAGCAGGGCACAGCTGCGGCCTTGCACCTGGGCGGCAGCGTGTTCCCGACAGAGCTCTGTCTGGGCAGCTGCGTCAGTCATGGTGGATGCAGAGCATAGAGAGGCCATGGCTTTCTACCGGGTGCATATCATTGCTCCCTGGTCGAGCTGGCAAAGCTTCAGTGCCCTTCCCGCTCGCCCTTCCGCGTGAACTGCCACGCCAGGCCCTTGCTGATGTGCCATGCCCTGTTTGCCCACCCTGGTCGTGGCGCTCCCCGTTGCTAGTGCTCCCCAAGGGATTCTTTTATACATGTGGGTTGCTCCTGGTCCTGCCCAGGTCTCGTCAGCCGCTGTCGCGTGAGCTGGGGGCTCCTGGCGGCTCTCTCGTCTCCCCCTGAGGTTCCCCCAGTTTGGGAAACCCTCCTGTGCACCGTGCTAGGGTGCTCCGCTGCGGATTGTGCTGGCACCGGAGCTGCTTGCCTCAGCGACTGAGTCCACAACACTTCAACTAGAAACAAGGTCATATATTGTATTTGCCTTTCTTTGCTGTCCCATCTAACCCCCTTGGGGTTTCTTAGGTAAGGGGACTTTGAAAGAGAATATTTGTCCTAGCCAGCTGGAGCCAAGAAAGTGCCTTAAACCCATTCACATTAAATGACATTATGCTCCATTCTATGTGATCTCTCAGCAGATAATACAGATAACAGTTTTCCACTATCCCACAGCTTGTGCATTTTTCTATGCACATAGGCTTCCTGCTACTTCAAAACAGTATCAGGAGACAGGTAAAACAGATTGCAAGAGACATTTGTTGCAAAACTCAATGTAGGTGAGCAAACCTCCAGTACTTCTCTAAGTTTCCTACAAAAAGTAAGAGGGAGGACTTAAATCTTAAGTAGATAAACCTTGAACAGGTATTTTTTGGTTTCATTCTGTAATAGTTTAACAAATTATTTTTAAAATCTCAAAGTTGAAAAAATAAGGTTTTTCCTTAATGAGATACTTCTCAAGTGTGGCAAGGAAAGATATATTGTACAACATGTACATCAGATCACTCACCACAAGTAAACCAAGATCCAGGGAGCTGAAACAACTGGCACTGGAATACTGTCTTGATAAAGAAGAACATTTAAGAGAAAATAGCTGTAAGTACATATTTCTGTGAACCGAAATCTTAAAAAAAAAAAAACTTATTTGGGTCAAAAAAACATTAAGAACATAGTGTGATTGCACTTTGATACATATTTCTATCTCAATTCTCCTGTATTTTGATATAGGAAACCAAGTATTTCTTCTGGGTTACATCCTCGGCACCATTCTTTAATAATAGAACTAATGACAATAATCGTTCTTTATAATTAATGGGACACCTTACATAGAAAAACACTCATGCAAAGAACAGACACTGCAGAAACTGAACCAAATATAACAGATATCTCCTTTATTGCATTTTCCATATAATGCAAGATACTGTGTCTAAAAGGCACTAATATGCATGTTGTTATAATTGCTGGAAATCTGGGTCCCTGTGTCTGCAGTTGTCAAAAGTGCTATTGCAGGCAGAAAGAAATTAGACTCTGGAGGGCTCCTGAGAGCAACTAATCTAGGCATGGCATTAAAACATGCTGCTTCCCTAGGCATCTCCTCAAATGATCTGATTTCTTACAATTAAAATTTTGACTTGGGATAGCACTTCAGCACCTTACCCAAACCCCATTTTGCTAGGAGTGCCACTAGACCACAGAGGCCTACCCTCTATTTTTTTACAATCTAAATATAAAACAACACAGATACAGATAGTTGAAGGACTGTCATATCACTAAGACAATATTAGCCAGCATAACAGCAAACAGAATAACATTTATAGAATAATTATTATTTAGTGTTAGCTTAGCATCCTGGACTGGTGCTAAGGGCTTCCTGCCATTTCTTTTCCTTCAAATGGAGCTCTGTGCTATTACTGCAATTCAGCAACGTTTATGAAGTTCATTTTGCCCTTAAACCCAAATTAAACATTAGCATTTTGTAACCTTACCCACTTGTATGTTCCAATATGAAATGAAGCCAAAGTAGGTTCAAGGGATGAGGGAATCCAGCTCATAAAATGTTAATTATTGCTCCTATAAAAATGTTAATTAACTCAAGTCTAAAATGCCAACAGAAATATGAGTGTCATCTTTGTTGTGAACTTGGAGGTACTGGTGGTCTGATATGTCCTGCACAAGAAAAGGCATATTTACCAAACAGAAAGCAAAACAGGATTTTACAAGTTATAAAAATTAACAATACATTTTCTGACTTAGGACCACATATGTGAAAAAAGTAAATCTCAGAATACTGAGGAAGAAGGCTTCATCTCTGTTCTCCTGAACAAGCCACTGAACAGTCACTGCAGTAACTGCACACACGACAGAAACATTCCTGAAACCTGAAGCTCATAATTTCAGAGCAGACCTTTCAGCAGCCATTGAACAACCAACCAGGTGTACCGGCTGCCATTTGTTAGTCTAGTATTGCTCAGTTAGCCGCTTTTTCCTTGGGTTTCACTTTTTCTGTTGATATTTGCCATGATGAGAATGGTGGCATGACCCACGGAATACCAAGGCACTCCACCAATTAATCACTCTGACTCTGTTAGCCCATGAATGGCATGAGAGTTGTAAGACACCAACATCATAGACCAAGAACCAACAACAAAATAAGGTGCTTGAGTGTTTAGTTAGACTCAGCCCTGGCAGTAGCAGAGGAGGAGTCAGACAACCTTCAGGACAAGTTCAGCATCAACTTCGCATCCTGTGCACCTGAAATTATAGAATCATAGAATCATTAAGGTTGGAAAAGACCTCTAAGATCATCGAGTCCAACCGTCAACACCACCATGCCCACTAAATCATGGGCCTCATCTACACGTCTTTTAAATACTTCCAGGGATGGTGACTCAACCACTTCCCTGGGCAGCCTGTTCCAAAGCTTGACCACTCTTGCAGTAAAGAAATTTTTCCTAATGTCCACTCTAAACCGCCCTTGATGCAACTTGAGGCCATTTCCTCTTGTCCTATCGCTAGTTACTTGGCAGAAGAGACCAACACCCACCTCACTACAACCTCCTTTCAGGTAGTTGTAGAGCGCGATGAGGTCTCCCCTCAGCCTCTTTTTCTCCAGATTAAACAGTCCCAGTTCCCTCAGCCACTCCTCATAAGACTTGTGCTCCAGGCCTTTCACCAGCTTTGTTGCCCTTCTCTGGACATGCTCCACCTCAATGTCCTTCTTGTAGTGAGGGGCCCAAAAGTGAACACAGTATTTGAGGTGTGGCCTCACCAGTGCCGAGTACGGGGGCACGATCACCTCCCTGCTCCTGCTGGCCACACTATTTCTGATACAGGCCAGGATGCCGTTGGCCTTCTTGGCCACCTGGATACACTGCTGGCTCATGTTCAGCCCATTGCTGCTTTTCCAATGACTTTAATGAGGACAGAAACAGACCACTAGAAAGATAAAAATAACCAAGTGGCTCGACACAGGAGTTTTTCTTTTTTTCAAGAAAATGGTAAAAGGAAAGAAGAAAGGAAGGAATGAAAAAGGAAAGAAATCATGTATAAAAGATATCAAGGAAATCCTCTTAAGTACTAAAAAATGAAGAAGTATTAGCAGCCAAAATAAATCAGATTTACAGCATATTCCAGTGAGACATATACACACACAATTACACTAAGGTGAGAAGAAATAAGCTTCATTCATTATTCCAGGCTGACAACAGGGTAACAATGGGAAAGATCTGACTCATATTACTTAAAGAAAAAAAGCTTATGATAATCAGTTGTACTAATAACATCCCTACGAAATGCTTTAACTTTCAATAAACGCTGTTGTTTCAAGCAGAGCTCCTGAAAGGGAATTCTAAACCAAAAAGTAATTGCAAAAATGCTTCTTTCTTATTCAAAAGAGACAAAAGATTATCTTCATAAAGTGGTGCAAAATGTAATTAATATCTGGCTCTTGCTCTTTACTCAGTCTTTTTTTTTTTCCATTTCATTCTGATTCATTTTTAAGAAGACACTGATTTGAAAAAATGAAAAGCATTCTCTCACAGCATGCAGAAATAACCTTCATCCTCTTTATGACAGCACCAGGCAGAGCTGTTGACACCCTGAATACATCATCGGGTATAAAGACAAATTGCTAGAAGATGTGTTATAGAGAAAACATATATTTATTGCTACTTTGTCATGGCTTGTCTGTTGAGCACGTGGAAGTGGTTCTATATCACACCTTCCTGTTTAAAACCAAAACTGTTTACTGATTTAACTGGTGATGATGTGGTTGCCTCAGATTTCCTACTGAGTGGGCAGACACATCACTGTTAAAATATTAGGCTTCTTAGCACAGGCAACAGAGGTCAAATAGCCATCATAACTACTTCTTGCCAAAGAAGAATTAACCACCTGCTTGTGCCAGACCACAGCCGTAGATAGGAAATCTCACTTTCCATCTGTCAGTGTGATACATTTCACGTGGACTGAATAATGCTTAAAAAACCAGTTATTGATATTTGTCTTTGTTTTCCAGGTCACATACTTCAGCTTGACAAGTTTCCTCGTTTTTGGTTTTGAATGGAAATACAAATGTGTACTCTAATTCATAAGGGTTTATCTGCACATGTTAACAATTACTCAGAACATGTTCTTTCCTTAATGATGAGGCACACTGCAGCTTGAAACATGTATATCTTTCTACTTTACTTCCTGCGTACAACCTTTGACAATACTGATTTAATCCTGGAAAGATAAGCCTCATGTTTATTATATGTACATTCATTTCCAGAGCACTGCAAATGCACACAGTGCTAAGAAAGCAGTCTCAAGAGAAGATGTTCCTTTCCCAAAGGGCTTTAAAGTCTGATGTGATGAAGAAAGAACAAACTAGGGGAAAAAAAGTCAGTACATTGACTGAATAGTGGCTTTTTTGTACAGGAATGTCTCATGGAATAGGGAAGACCAGCACTTTCTTCAAAATCAGGCTGGACTCAAGTACTCCAGCATATATAATACTACCTGCTCAAGAAAAACTAGATCTTATACTCAGTGAGGAAAGAGAAGAACAGGTATAATTAGAGAGCAAGGAGAATATCTATCAAAGTAGAGATAGAGACCGGTGCAGGGTTACATGTAGTCTGATTGATCAAGAAGCAGCAGCTTGGACTAGACAGTGAAGGATGGGGACAGCAGAAAGGGGCAACAGAAGGGAAAGCAGAAGAAAAGAAAGACTAACATCAAGTCTTTAACTGAACGAATGGAGAGGCATAAAACAGAATATAGCAGGGAAGAAAGGGGTTGCCACAAAGGAGAGCCAGCCAGAAAACCAGTTTGAGGCTTTGGCTGAAAGGATGCATTTCAAAGGTCTCTTTGCCTTATGGAAAAATATCCAACTAAATATTGGCAATTTCTTCCCATGTAAATGATCTCTTTTGAGAGAATAATCATTGTTAGTTAGGCATTACAAAATATAGTTGTTGAAACATAAAACTTTCAGCCCATTATAGTTATGTGTGTTTTGCCATGATTTTAAATGGGAAACTGGAACACTAATATGCTGACTGGCTGTGAATTATAATGCCAATTAGAGAATGCAGGCAGCTAAACTCCAGTTCTATAAATGTGACTGCAGGAGAGAATGAATTCTCTGCTAGTGATGGCCGGTATTAAAGAAAAAAAATCAGAGAAATACCAGGCTGACCCAACTACCACTTACTGTATTCTTTAATGCACAAAGGGAAAATACTTGCAGATTCTTCAAACCATGAATGAAAGATAAGGGGGATGAGCAAATCTGGGACAAATTAGCCAACTAAATCATTAAAATGAATCATCAACTTGACTACCATCTGCTTGCATTACATAGATGGAAATTAAAAGCACAACTCTGCCATCCGTTTTTCTCCAGTTTCAAATAAGTCCAGAGAGCCCTATACTGAGTCAGACAAAAACAAATGCATAGTTTTTATAAATAGTTACTGGTGTGCATATAGCACTTTGTGGGCCCTATGAAATGCATTCACAGCAGTACTCATTCAAGTGTTTTAATTACTGTAATATCTGCTGTGACAGTAGTCACATAGTAGCATTTTGAACTTAACCTACTGATATAGCCTCAGGAAAAGCCCTGATTATCTGGGATTTGCAGCTTATGTCAAAAGTCTTTGAAGGTTTACACAACATTTTTCCATTACTCTTTTTTAAAAGTGAAAAAAATGTGCAAATGTGTCAATACCCCAGAGTATGAAGCTAAGTCATTACGGTAGAGTAAAACAAAAGTCATAAGATAAATATTGTAATGTCATTTTGAGGCAGGACTAACTAACGTGGAAGTTTTGCCACACTCAGGACCTGAGTTACATACATCTACAAAGATCCCACTTGCTCTTAATTAAGTTAGGGATACCTAACTAGTGCTACATCACACCCTGTAATCCTGCCCTAGTTTGATCCCACGCATTACATCCAGAATCCCCCTGAAAATTAGGATACATGGTCTTTAATGTGTAAACAACTCTGAGGACTTGCAATGCTTACAAAAACTCTCTGAGCTTCTAAAGGTGCAGCCAACTGGTTGTCTTCCTTTGATCATGTCAATACAGTTGAAGCAGCTTGTCACTGCCAACATCGTATTTCTGAGATCTTATCTCCTTTTCTTCAGCTAACCATTCCTGTATGTGGCCAAAACTTTGCACGCTCAGCTTTTTGTGTAAACTTCCAGTCATACCTAAAGAAGTACGTGTTAGCAAACAGGAGAGATTAATCTGCTTTTTTTTTTCCCCTTTTCTTTTTAGAAAAGCCATTTGCAAATTCTATACATGAGTAATCTCATTTGTAGCTAAGACTGATCCTAGGATAGAGCCTCTAACATCTGGAAGTCTGGATAGTAAGCAGCTTATAATTTTGACAACCTTTATTTTTACTCCTTTCTAAATGTGTCACCTTCCAACAAAAGTGAGGAATGTTCCTCTGCTGTTAGGCCAGTCACTACGTTTGTAGCAGGAAGAGTATTATAACTTAATGTATTTTAGGCAGAGGAAATTTCTCTACAAAATCACATTTCCTTTCCAATCTAGCCAAAAAGAGCTTCTGAAATCAATGCCTTCTCCATTTTTTGGGAGGGGTCGTTGGTGGTGTTTTTTTGAGTAAAAAACACTGTTTCACTGCTACCGATGCAGAGTCCTGTATCTAGCTCTGTAGCTGTCTAGAGAAGTTTCTCTAACCAGCAGTACTGATAGATGAGCTCCTTGGTGACCTTAACACAAGTTTTCCTGTAAAGGAGAACTTGATGAGTACCACAGGGAGCAGAGCTGCAAAGCCCCTGAAAGCCCAGTGTCCAAGATCAGTCAAGGGAGGTGCTGTAAAGCACTGCTGTTTCTCTGCCCTCCCTACAAACCACAAACTAGACTGCCATGCTTCAAACTAGAGTGGGGAATTGAACAGGCTTAAAAATGACCCAGAAAAAAATTGTGGTCTTTTAGTTCTGTGTGCTCCAGATCAGTTATTCAGTACAGTGCAGCTGAAATACTGAAGCACAGGAGAAAAAATAGGCAATGTTACAAGGTGTGCAATATCTTAAGCCCTCATCTCTAAGAGTCTGCTGCAGTGGGAAGTGATCTGAGAAATCTAAGATCAAAGCAGTCAGGAGGCATAAAAGGGTCTCAAAAAGGCAGATCAGAGCATTGACATACGTTTACATGGCATCCAAAGGTTAGCCACATAGTCACAAAGAGGGACTATACACTTGGTCAGGAAAACAGGCTTCTCAGAAAAACAGAAGAAAGCCAAGCTGCTTTCTCCTTTCATTTTTGGATTACAAAATGTCATTCAAACTCCTCACTAAATTATTATATTACAATAATAAACAGACACTTTTTACATATCTTTAGTCATTCCTGACAAACTCCTCCTGTGGAAGTTGTCTTTGAGGTGAAAGCAGCAAAAACCTACACATACACAGATAAGAAAAACAGAAACATTTTTCTCACCCTGAACTGTTTTAATCAAACATTAACATTCTCAACTTAAAAATAAGTTTCCTCTATTCATGTAATCTTTAATTTTTTTCTGTAATATTTATTACTCTTTTAAATACTCTTTAGTTTTACAAAGTTATTTCACCAGCTGTACTTCTGAGATATCCCTGTTTTTCAATTAGTTTCCCTTTTATTTTACTTATTTAATTTTAGCTTTTGCAGCAGAGTATAAAATACAATATAAGCACAGGTCACAACAATTTCCATGAAGAAGAATTAAAATTAAATAGAAACACATTTATATATTACATTAAACAAAGACTTTATCACTTATTCAGCAGTGTTTTGTCCTAACACCAACACTAAAAATGATAATGTTACCATGTGATCAATGGACCAGACCAGTAAAAGCAATTATATTAGATATTCACCAAAAGACATTAAAACAATTATGCACCGAAAGCTATGGAGATATAAACATCAAATATTAAAACACTCACTGGTAACGGCCCAACTTGCTTGATAGTGCAATAAAAACAATTATAGATGAATTTTTGGGTTGCAAGGAAAGGGGGCAACACCCTTATTTGTGATTTTATCATTCAATAATATTCTACCCATTAGTAACCAGAATACAGCTATAGAATACACAGACATATATATTTGATATTCAAAATGTGTCAGCAAAGTTTTGAATAGGCATCATTTTTAAGTGAAGCTTTATTATTTTAGAAAGTTGAAAGGACACAACTCAATGTTTTTGGTCCTTGTATTTGACAATCCAGTTTCTAAGCAGTGAATCTACACTTGTGATTCTATAGATGTCTGGCAATACCTCGGTCATGACATCCCCAAGCATGAACACTCAGCTAGAAGCGTCTCATTGCTGAAACCATAACAGCTACCAGAAAACAGGTCAGGAAGAAGAGGAAAAGTGGAGCAGGGAACAAGGTCCTCTAGCCAGCCTACTCATTAGGAATAAGCTTAAAGCAGGCAAGAAGAATCTAGCTACATTGTGAGCTCACTTTGTCCTTCAGATACTTGCTACTTCACTCTTGAGCTCCTGTACAGAGAGATTAAAACACCTTCTTACAGGAGGAAACATAGGTGTGGTTGAACAGACAGATCTCTCCAAGGCTCACTCCCCACAAGCAAAAACCACCAGAGCTCTCCGGGTTGATATGCACACTCAACACTGCCTTTCCACTCCAGAGGATGCTTGTCCTGAACAGCATGAACATGAGCCAGTCCATACCGGCCATCCCCGAGGCTTGTTCACTCCCCGGCACTTTCACAAAGACAGCTTTTACTTTTCTGTGAAAGACAGAGTGCATGATTTAACACCAGCCTTTAGGAGTTTCATCTGTTAGATCAATGTCCTAGGTTCAAACTCCAATGAAGAATGTGATAACAAGGGAATTGAAATAGATGGAAGCATACAAGTTTGTAAGGGTTTTGCTTAATTAGGACCATATCATTTTGCAATTTGTGGAATTAAGCTCCAGTTGATTTACAGTCCACCCCATTTTCTTGCATATTTTTTATTTTGGCATACATTCATTATACCAAAAGACATTTGGATCAACAAGAAAGTATGTGCTTATTACCTACCTGTTTTTTCTTCCTGTAATTCAAACTTTGTCATTACTAAGAATCTGTTTATTTTTCAGATGTTTGCACAATTTATCAATAAAGGAATATTTTTCTTGCATGTCAAATCAGATATTATCCTGACAGCAAATGGTTTACTTACTTTATGCTTAAGCAATTTTCTGAAGGTTTGATATTGCTACTAATGCAAGGCACCAGATCTCACTTAACTATCCTCTGCAGATGTAATTAAGTACTTCCAAATGTTTTGCTTAATTGCATTCCTTAATGTTCTGAGTGATGTTTTGCTCCTTTCCTTCAGTTACGAATTGCATTTATAGCTTCCAGTAATCCCATTTATCATTGCAATTTGGTTAGCTTGAAATGTGCTACATTAATTAGTTCTTTTCAAGTCTTTTAAAAGAAATGTCTGGAGATCATTAATTCTATATGGGCAATTTATTATTGCTTAAGAGAATTACATATTGCGGTCTGTTGCTCTTTTTTATAAACTTCTTTCAGTATTTCCCTGTGTAAAAATTATCTTACATGATCACCTTTCATAAACCCTCCCTAGTGAGCATCATTGTAATTTTTTATGGTTATAAAAGGCTCCCAAGCATTCAACAGTCAATTCCAAACAAACAGCATTAAGACTTTTTTTTTTTTGTAAACTGTTATTCCAAAATGAGTTTGCAAAGCTGCATACATTATTAGAATAAGCAATTTCCATGATTTATTATTATGTAACATGGTAATAATGAAGGTGCACCATGCAAAGAAACACAGGGAGACTAGCAATGGAATTGTTCTTTGTACAGTTATTAATCTGGAGAAGAAAAGATTGTTTTTTATCTTTCTTGAAATAAAACAAGAATACAAAACTTATCCTCCATTATCCTTTGGTTTCAACATTCTGTCCTGGTTTAAGAGTTTACTGCTGCAAAGGCTTGTTCACATGCTTAATTTCAAACACATCTGTTGCCACACTGAGCTCGGTGCCTTTAAGCACAGGAGTAAGTCTTGGTAAGATCACAGTGTTATTCATGACATGTTGACTCCAGTCCAGAGGAATTTCTGAAGTCATCTGTTCCCGTCCTGAAGAGAAGATGAGGAGGATTCAGTACCTAAAAGCCCTAGGAGAAAACCTCCTGAATCTATTGACATTCATACTGCTACAATTCAAAAAGAGATCTAGTAAATGGTGGAATAATGCAAATATTAAATTTCAAGATAAAGGTGATAATTAGATATGATTAGTGTTACCTGTTTAAGGAAGATTAACAAAGGCATGGCTTTCAACTTACATAGTAAATTCGAGGTGGGGGGAGTTTCAATTGTTTGGGAAATCGGCACAACATGAACTCCTAATTCTCATAATAGAAATGGCACCTACCTATTCCCTTCTAACATGCACCTTTAGACATCCCCAATCATGCTCTGCTACAGTGAATTGACTAGCTTCTGTTCTATTATTCTGCTCCAAAGTGAAACATCTGTTGGTTTTTTTTATACGAAAAGAAATTAATAGGGCTATTAGCATCAGTAGATATAGCTTTGTCTTTTACTTATTTTTGTTAATATAATAACAAAAACTTTGTTGTTCTCCTTCTAAGTAAGGGAAAGCTGTTTAAAAAGAAAATTTAATTAACTCTATTATCAATCCTTTCAGACAGTTATTTGAAACACAGTGACATTACAGTGTATAAATTACTTCTAGTTAACCAGTGGTAAAAGTGATTTTTAAATGAGCCACCAGGGCAAAAAATGTTTCTTTGGGAGAAATGTTATGAGTTGGTTTATTTACTTTAGATTTCACAGCCTAGAAGTAGGGTGAAGAAAAAGAAACCTTTATTCTTGAAGGGCATTTTGCAAATGGAATACTAACTGAAAAAAGAGAACCAAACATTTTAAAAATGAAATTTAGTAGAAATTGCAGGTAATCGCTTCCTGTAAAGCAGTCTTGTGGAAAAAGGAATATTTTATGGGAACAAACATCTGTTGATGAAAAACATTCATGTTAAAAATATCTTTCAAGTTTAGAAGTTATCTAGAAACTTATAATCCTTTTTAAGTCAAAGTAGTACTGAAAATTTCTGAGTACATGTAGATTATGTTTATAATAAAACATTTGAAACATAATAAATACCTCAAAGAGGGACAGAGGCAGTTAACTGTAGACAAAAGTAAACTGTATACAGCAGCAGATTAGCTGAAGTACCACATAATTTCATGTAAATTAATTTACTTGTTACTCAGGATTTTTTTTTTAAAGAACAAGCATGCCACTCTACAAGTTTGGGGAAAGTGGAGGGGCTTTATGAGCTATAGAAAGTTTAATAGTTAAGAAAAGAAAAAAAACCCCAAACTTTCAAAGATAAATAAGAGAAGCCATACCGTATTGGCAAAGATCCATCTAGCTATATCCATATCTGATATTGGCCTATAGCAAATGACTGGTGAAGAATATAAAAATGGACCAAACATACTGAATATTTCCCCTAGAATGTAAACCTCAAGAGCCGCCTGAAAAAGCAGTGGTTTTGTAAGGATGCAAACTCACTTCAAAATCTTCTCTTAAAATGTCTACTAACTTCAACAACCTTCATTATAGTAACCATGATAAAATAGATCTGCACAAAGTTAGTAATATGGTTCTATCACTATATAATAGTGAACTGTTAAACAAGGCTCAGAAGGTTTGCATCTTTATTCCCATGTAATGATTGCCGTTTGAAAAGTGTTAAGATTTTTAGAAGTGATACAGTGTGCCCCTTTTTGAGCAAAACCAAAAACGTTGTGAAAGGGTGCTATTGTAGCTTCTACTGCTGCTTAAGTCTTATTCTGCTTTTCACACAAAGGAGGGAAGAGGTTGAACGGAACAGTCAACTAGGAAATCCTGTCCTTGATGTTTTTCTTGATCCCGACACTTTCTCTCATTGTAATGTCTGGAAAAAATATCAGCACAGCACACAGACACAGGAGTTAATTTGAACTTTGCCAATTTTTATTAATGGCAGTCTGTTGAAGTTTTGCTTGCCAGTTGTTTTTTTGGCCATCAGTTCCTAATAACATGAGAAAGTTTTGGCCAGTTACCCAAGTTCTTAAATAAAGAAGGGAGGAACAAAGACAGAAAACAAAGGAGAAAAAAAGAAAAGGGACTCAGGAATGGGGAAATAACTTCACAAAGGCATGATCCACATTCTAAACAGTGATCAAGATTCAGCTGGTGGGGATATATATAATTGAAGATAGCAATTGCTTTGACTTGGACTAGTCAAAGATGCCATCTTGGACTGGGGTAACAGAGGCCCCATCATCTTCCTCCCCTCTTCCTGCAACCTAGGATCAGCTAAGCAAAAGACAGGCGAATGACACTCTGGAAGTCTCTCTACCAGCTGTACTGTGGTCCTCACCATCTACTCACATCTCCCACTTAAAACGGGCAAGAGAGGTGAGCACTGAACACTAGCTATGCTGAGAATTCATAAATAATGCAGTGCAGGATTATAAATTTAACCATCTGAATGAGACTGAATATAAATCTTAGATAAAGCTCTTATCCAGGTTAAATATTTTCCAGTGTTCATTTCCAGCACATGATATCCAGTCTGTTATGTTCCAGTCCCATTGCTCTCTTGCTTACCAAACACAATCACCACACAATAAAGTAGCCCTGTGGGGTTCGTTCATCTTCCTGAACTAATCAATAAGAAAATCAATAAGTGCCTACCAACTTTAAGAATCTCGACTTCTTTCTTCTGCTGGATAGGCAATGGGACTATATCATACCTTTTGTGGATCAGAGGGAGACATTCTGAGTCAGTCTTGGTTTTGCAATATGACAAGTGTTGTCACATTATGACAACTTAAAGATGCAATATACAGATTATAAAGCCAGGGATTTCCTGGCTTTCACTTTAGCTGGTTTGAAAGAAAAAGCAAATTTTTTGAGGCATCAATTATTAAAATAGCAATATGAATAACAAATTTCACTATGATCTACACATGGCTATTCAGATCACAGCCCAAATTCTGGATTACAAAGAAAAGTGTCTCCACAAACTTGTTCATATCTCATCGGCTTTATAAAGACGAAACTTAACTGGAAGAAATTTAACTGGAAGACTTCAAAAATAAGCCAGGAAAAGACTATGGCAGAAAACATGACTAGGAACAAAAATTGGTCTTTCTATAAGAAACAGAGCAAAGGATTAATTAAGCAAATATCAGAGTATGATGAAATAATAATTCAACGCAGTCCCTGGCCCCACTTCCCAGCCTTCTCTTACTCATAAAAGTAGAAACTTGGTTAGATTGGGAGAGACTTATTTAGTTCTTACCTTGCTTTTCCTTTGCATGTTATTACTGTCTGTAACATATTGCCCTTGTAGGTACCTCTTGTCTTTTTCCTGTGAAATACAGAGAGAAGCAGCAGGCTAGGCAACAATAGGATATTCCAATTACTACTCTCTATACACAGTATCTAGTAATAATAGAATATTATTATGCTCTTCTTTATATCTAAGAATGGATAAGATCAGCATCTCTGCAGATGGTTTCCAAGCAGGTAACTTTTTTTCAGAGTAAAGAACTACATGACTTCCTGGGGTCCTTTCCAGACCTAAACTTTTATGATTATATCAGCCCTTTGAAGACTTAAAGATTGTGCCTTGCTCAGAGTGGAATATTCTCTCATCACTTGGACAATGCTTGGGTAATGGCTTAGGTTATGGCTACCTTTTTATATTAATATAGCCAGCGCTCTTCTTGACCTTTGGATACTTTGTCATTATCCTGTGTGATATGAGAAACGGTTTTACATCCTTCTGCCTCAGCAGTATGCCATTACCATTTGAAATTTCTCATAGAAATAATTAACAGAAATAAAAGGAAAGAAAATAGTCAACATATATTTCGCTGTGATTTACAATTACCATTGCAATACTTAAGTGTTTTAATGGTAACACAGGAAATTGAGGTAATATAAATCCTCCCCGTCAAGAAAATTATTTATTACTAGTGATCCTGGTATATGCATTTTATCCAAGTTAGAGATTAAAGGGTTTAAAGTCATGTTACCAGCTAATCTTGACTCTTTTTTATGCTTAAGGCTGTACCTATAAAACTGCAACTGTCAGTATTTATCAACTATAATCTCCAGTAAAAGTTTTACACATACGCATGCTTCACAAACTACCTCTAATAGCTTCCAGACTACCACGGATCCACAGGCTGGAAAAGCCTACTTGTTTTCATTGACTGTAGAAAAATATATACATCCTTATTAGAGCAACTAAATCCTTTGACTGAAAATAAACACTGTAAATGCTGTCCTAAATGTCCATATCATTTTAAGAATTACAAGCAATAGAGTGTATGACTTAGAATGCAGGTATTCTGTGTGGATCTTCTATAGCATATTTCCTTTACCCATTTCCCAGCACCATAACTGGTCAATAATTCAATTCACACTTAAAAGAATTAGAAATACCCACTGTTCACTAGTGATGATTTTCCATCTAAGTATATCTTAATACTACCATTTAGCTTGTGAAAAAAATACTGCAGTATTACAAATAAATTATGCAAATTGTTGTGCATCATTCCATTACTGTATAACATAGTTCAATATTTTAACCAGTCTCTTACAACGCTAAGATACAGATTCTGTTTAAATAAACACCGCATTAGTGCCTCAAAAGGCTAGAAATGTTTTGATCCATATTACTGCTTTAAGTTCCTTTCCTCCATAGCACAGGAACTATCTTCTGTCTATTTACATACTCAGACAAGACAAGGTTGACTGAAAAGGTAAGTATTGTGAAAAGATTATATGATCTTTTCTTCAATCTTTCTGGTCTTCCGAATAGTAAACGTCAGCTGAGAATGGCTTTGTAAACTGCAGAAATATTAACTTAAGTCTCAGGCACTGTAAACGCACTGGGCACACCTGAAAGTCATCCTCAGCTTGTTAGTTTGTTAGTTCAGTTGAAGAAGCTATAATGATTTAAATTATCTTTTATTTCAGTACACTTTTTTTTATATACCTATTAGCACAGACAATAATAATTTAGATATTTTATAGCAATTTAAGTGTACTGAAATTCTCCTTTCTTAGTTAAATATAGGAATTATGATAATACAGATCTGTATACTGTCTAAGATGGAAATGCTACCATTAACACTTCTCTCAGCTTCCCACCAAGTGACAAGGAATGTTGAATAATCTACAAATCTCAGCCCTGTGCTTTTGAATTTACACTAAGAGAGGACAGAAGGATAGCATATAGATAATATATAAACCATGTATATGTATGCAAATGGGTCTTTTTTTTTTCAGGAACGTGAGAGAAGTAGAGGATTTTGAGGGTCTCCTTAATGTGTCAAAGACCGATGCGTTTTGTTTAGGAAATGCTTTGTTAGTTTGATGGTAAGTGATACAGTCTAGATGGGCAGAAAATTAATGAGTTAGGATATCAGTAATCTTAGCAGATCAGATTAATGTACTTATTATTAATGGCCAAGAAATCCTCACAAATTCCTTAAAATAGTCCATTGAGGGTACTTTAATTGCAATATTAGAATCCTGGGAAATGTCAAAAAGTTTTAAGAAATTTAAATCTGTGTCACATTACTTTTCTCTCCTGTATCTGGACTCCCTCAAACTTTTTTCCATAAAACCTCATCTTTCCTAATTACACTCTGTAACAATTATAATCTCCTCACTCATACTCACTAATATTTTTTGTGTGATACTCCATCCCTTCCTGTAGCAGTCTATTTCTGCAATAAGCTCTTTGGGGAAAACTGTCTGTTTGTGTTTATACACCACCTAACAAAAAGGGGAACTCATTCTTTGTTTGCCCCTTTAGGAACTGCTGTGGTATATAAGATTATTAAACTGACAGATTTTTCAAAATGGAATTAGCAGTAAATAATTGTAACTAAATGTGGGAGTTTTTAGTAGCCTTCTTGCAAGACTGATGATATTTTTATCTATTTAATTACTGATGCAATATAAGCCATAAGTCATTCATCTGCAAATGAGGAAGTCAGGCTAAACTTACAAACAGGAGAACTGATTGTTTCCTGCAAATCTGTAATTCTGAAGAGAACCTGGAGATTATAGCAGACAAGCCACTGAACACAGAGTAAAGTGAGGTACTGCGGGAAACAAGGTTAATGACATACAACCAAGACACTGGGTAAGAACAAGACCATATGTGGAACCAGCACTCAAATGCTGCAAATACGTTCCACACTACGAAGAGAATGTTGCAAAACAGAAAAGGTAGGCTAAATTGAGTTACTTAAGGGCCTCACTTTATATGGTAAGAAAAAAACTCTAACCTTAAAGAATGCTAGAAAATTATATTTCACAGGGGAATCTTGGGTACTAAAGTGCTCCTATCTGTGTCAGAGAAGCAGCTGGCAGTCTCAAACAGAAGAATTAAAACAAAACAAAAAATCATATAAACTTTATAAAAACACATGTGATTAACTATTAGAACAAACTACCAAGGGAAGATGACAATGAAGATGTGAGACCACGATGGATATGTTCTAGCCTAAATACAAGTTAACTTCCTTTCAGGCACAATATACTGGATTCAATATGTGAATACCGAGTAAATCTCAACTCTCTCTTATTTATATGGAGTGTCATACAGGATTAGTGGTATCCAAGTTTTCCAGCAAGGTCAGAAACATAACTTGGTTAGTGACAGGAAGGGATACACTGTGACCACCTTCATATGATCAGGTCCACGGGAGCCCAAGGGTCAAGGTTACCCGTCTGGCTGGGTGCCAGACTGACTGCACCGAGGAGGCACAGTAAGGACAGTACATGCTAAAAATGTGAGACTTACTGCCACCTGCACGAGAGGGTGCGTGCACCTGTGAGCTGCCCCACTCCACAGTTATTTCAGCCACTCGACAACACACCAGAAATCACAGGCAGCCCTGCAATGGCAGTCAGGAGCAGACTGCTGCCACTCAAGCCTCTGGACTGACTCTGCTCAAGAGATATTCAAGAGAGATGGTGCTTGGGAGAAGTCTGTGAGCTGAATTAATTGCTTGATCAGAGGATGACACTCCTAAATCTTTGAACTGTACAACTGCATGGCCTCATGTTGTCTTACATTCATCCAGATCCAGACAGCATTTTTCCCTAAAATTTTATTTTAACTTCAAGCATACTCTCATATAAATTAAGTGTTAATAATTGAGAATTTCTGACCTCTCTTGTGTTTATTTAGTCACAACGTGAGACTTGATGGCCTCTTGAGAGGTAAGTACCTATAAGCAGTAACAAGTACATACAGATGCCCAGGACCTATAAGCAGTAACAAGTACATACAGATGCCCAGGAGTGGCTCTTGTCCAGTTCCACAGATGATAAATCTGGAGTATAGATTCCATAGTGTGACAGAAAAATTTATTGGGAATAACATACAAGTAAAGCAGTAGCACCTCGGCGATCTTCCAGAAAACTCCTTCTGGTCAGCCATTGGGTAGACAGAATCATATGTATCACCCTCAGCAAATGCTAAACAAAAGGCCATAGCCTGTGCAGTGCTGTTGGAGCCTGAACTTGTACAACAGAAGTCCTGGAGTTGAGGGCTTCCAAAGCTAAAAAGACAACAACAACAAAAAAACCTACTTTGCTCATTTAGGTGTTTTGTTTTGTCATGTTTGCATGGGTCCACAAATTAACCTGTTTTCTTGCAAATTCATGTTAAAAAAAAAAAAAAGTGAAAAAAAATGTGTATAACCATGAAAATCCATTCAGGTATAGAATTGAGCAAGAAAAAAAAAAAGGTTTCTTTATTTGGGGGTCAGTGATTTTCCCACCAGCAAAACACATAGATGAAACATAACCTTTAATTATGGTGCCAAGCTAAATAGATCTAGTACTGGACGATCATCTGGTGTCTTCAAAAAAAGTTATATAGGCATTTCAAAACTGAAACTCTAACCCAGCCTTGTTCCAGAAGGCTTCTTAAAAATTTCTGCTTCATAAGACCTACACCTTTTTCTGAGACATTAGAAGAATTAGCCCTAAGTCTCAAAAACCATTTTACTTCACAGAAATATAATAACATCTGAGTAATACTTTTTATTATAGTATCATACTTTATATTAATTTAAGATATTTCAAGATAAAAGTTGGATGAGAAATTGAATTACTCACAACATTTCACATCTTGCTTTGCAACATCTACAGATTCTTCAGCACTGTGGAATAAAGAGCTGCTTTTTAAAGTGAAATTCTGAAAAAACATTCTTATATTGTGTCATCTTTGCTTTATTAATGTTGTAGGCTTGCCAGAGAAAGATAAAACTGTTAAGCATTAATGGCATAGTATTCAATAAACTTGTCTGTTATAAGAGTCAGATGATGCATTCACACCTTAAAAGCAGCAATGAATTATTTTATTTTCCAATAATTAAAGATTAAACAGCTACCAAAATCTGTGCATCATTTTCAAAATTATAACCTTAGATATCTGCAAAGGGAATGTGGAACAGAAGTAGGAAGATGGTTTACAGAGTCATTCAACAAGGAGGGGTTGTTTCAGGAACTGTTGCAGCGGCAAACAAATGAAACTATAAGAAATCATAGAACCATAGAATCATTTAGGTTGGAAAAGATCTTTAAGATCATCGAGTCCAACCATCAACGTAGCCTTGCCAAGTCCACCACTAAACCATTGCCCTAAATGCCGCATCTACAATTCTTTTAAATATCTCCAGGGATGGTGACTCAATTACTTCCTTGGGCAGCCTGTTCTAATGCCTGATAACCCTTTCAGTGAAGAAACTTTTCCAATTTTTCCAGTGAAGAAATAATATCCAATCTAAACCTCTCCTGGCATAACTTGAGGCCGTTTCCTCTTGTCCTATTGTTTGCTACTTGGGAGAAGAGACCGACACCCACCTCGCTACAACCTCCTTTCAGGTAATTGTAGAGAGCCCTAATTCCTTCGTGACCATTCTCAGGTGCTTTTGTGGTTTCTAACACATCAATAACCCTTGCGTCTTTGCTGCCACATGGATCTCCATCCCCTATCTCCACTGAGATGGCAGACCGAAGGAGCTCGCTAGCATTCCATCCCTCAAAACAGTGGCATGCCGCCCTCAGGCTTATCTCTAGAGAGACTGATTTTCTCCCTTTCCCCCTTCAAATCCAGTTTAAAGCTCTTTCAATGAGCCCTGCTAACTTCTGTACAAAAATCCTTTTTATGCTTTGAGACAGGTGTACCCCATCTGTCACCAGCAGGCCTGGTGTTGTATAGACCAACCCATGATCAAAAAAACCAAAATTCTGTGGATGACACCAGGCTCGGAGCTAGGTATTGATCTGGTGGCTCTTCCTGTTTCTTTCCTTATCATTCCCTGTAACTGGAAGGATAGAGGGGAACATGCACCCACAAATATGATTTCCCCTGGTTATTGCTCACAAAGACTTTTGTAGCTATTTGAGAATCACTAAGCTGGATCGTTACTGTGATACCATCTCAAGGTATCTTAAGGTATCTCTGACCTACAACTTTTAAGAATAACATGAGCAAACTTAAAAGGGGGCATGTGCCTGGGGGGTGGATATAAGTATTGAAATCATGATTTGTTTCTGGAAATCTGCCTTGTGAAACATATGGTGTTTGAATCTGGATGTCCAAACAAGTGGAAAAAAAGTGTTGGTAAGTAAAGAGCCTACAAGCACGTAAGCAAATAAACTGCAAGATCCAATGGCTGAGCCCAGGCACATTCAGACCAGAAGCAAGACTAACATTTTAAATTAAGTAATTATTTTTTTTATTTCTGAATAATCTTTTAGATTACCCTCTGGGTGATTTCCTTATGCCTTTTAAAATATTTTCTAGAAGATATAACCAGAAGTTACAAGTTAGACATAGGAATATTTGGTAAGAGACCACAATACTGGACTGTATGATCGAAAGGGCCTTTCTGGCCCTGAACGTAATGAGTTTGTGTATTTTGCTTCAACAAACAGTAATAGCCAAAATATTTGTGTAGAAAACACACTAAAAATATGATCAGGCCATAGATTTCAGCCATGAAAGGATTCATTTAAATAGAGCGTGCTCATTTGAAATGCTGACATAACAGTAAATACAGTCTAACAGGTGCTGCTATAATTAACAGCACATTCTGAGTGAGAGATGACATAATTTGGAGCGGTATTACCTCCCATTACAATTTTCACAGATCTCAAGCATCTAAAATAACCATTTTGGTTAAAATCGCACAATGTTCTTATTTTAATTTACTTGTAAGTATACTCACGGGGCTGTTCTCTTTATCCAGCTTATGCATTGACATTTGACTGTATTACTGGGTTTTACACACGTTGCTTCCCTTCTAATAAGCTGTTCCTCAACTTGATGGGGGAAGGGAAATGAGGAAAGAAAGCTGGTTTACATTTAAATATGATTTATGATACTTAAATCTTCATTGCATACTAAATGCTTTTAAAATATGTACAGTTTAGATATTCTGGTTTGATTTTTTAACTTCTGGTGTTATTACTCTGCTTTCTCTGAGTTTCTTTTTACTAACGTGAGAGGGAAGCGGTGCAAATATGTCTATAAGCATGTGCATAGACTATCAAGAAGTCAGTTAAAATCTATCAGTATTTGAATATACCTGGCCAGCACGTAGGAGGAGAAGCAAAAAGGCAACATAAGGAGTAAAACCAGTTTCCTCTTACTGCTTCACAGGGATTTGATGAAATTTACTTTTCCCAAGAACAGGGCAAAGACATCAAATAGTAGTGTCAGAATATAAATGCTCAAGAGACTCAGAGGAAAAAAAACATACTTGGGCTCGAAAGAAAAGGTACTACTTGTCATTATTTAACCACAGGACTAGGTGCGTACAGAAAAAAAGCTGTTTTCAGAAGAGACTGAAAGACTTGAAGGAAAAAATGTGAAGTAGAACTGCAACAGCTTGAGAAGACTCCATGGCCTACAGAGTGGTCAAGTATGGTATGCTCTCTCAGCAGAAATACATATATAGGTATTCTGTTCTTGTATTTCTGGAGTTCCTTGCCTCCCAGACCCAAAATGGTGATTGAATTTCAAACCTTTGTAAAGTCTACTTTTGAATTCATATCCCAATCCCAGACATAAACCATGTCATAAATATTGGCATAAACCAAACCCAGACTGCCCATCAGATACCAAGACTTTTGGAAACCAATATTAGTCACAGGATATAAGAGTTTGCATCACAACATTTTTAGTACTGAGAAGTGTGAGACACAGTGGACTTACAGATTAAGATGACGCCTACAGATACAAAGCTAAAGACAGTACTTGAATTCTGCTCCAATACAGGTAACTTGGGCATTCATACAGCAGCTTAAAATAAAAAAAACATGGAAGCTTGTGAAGGATCCTTCAGGGGAAAGCTTTGCCAGCATTAAACAAAAAAAAAATCTAGTTATCTTTAATAATGTATAATGAAATGTGAAATTTGTACAAAAAGTATCTTGCTACTGAGCTCCAAATCACTATGAGAGATGATTAAGCTCCAAATGTTGTGTTAAGATCAGGTTTCTGTGTTAAGACTAAATTAACTGAAAGATTCATTTTAATACCTTTGCTGTATTAAAGAAACTTCTCTGTCTACAATCAGCTCCAGAAAGATAATAATGCCATTTTTCCTATCACCATTTTGATACAAATATATTATGTTATGTAGCAACTCTAGGTTGCATACAGATGTCCATGATGGAGATGCAATGCATTCTGCTCTTCTTATTTTCACCTACTGCTTTTAAATCTGGGATTAATATATTCTGATATCGCATCTCTTTAAAATCATTATAAGCAGTAGTCTCTGAGACATGTTCTGGAGTATAAGACAAATTTCACTTTTTTATTTTCCAAATCTTTCAAAATTGCACCTTACAAAATGGGAAAAGGGAATTCCAGACTATGCAAACAGGCCCAGTGGTGGTAGTATTAACAGCTAAACATCAAGGAATCAAAGTCTTGCACTGATTTTAATTCAGAGTTACTCTTTTTACTTCAATTGATTTACCCCAGTATGACTAAGACAGAGTCTGTCCCTAAGAAAAGCGTATCAGGTTTGATAGTCATAACCTTTAATCAGCACCCTTCTTATTCTCATTTAGTAAACATGCTTTATCATTCCTTTCTTGCTTTCATTGGGTATTTGAATTTAATAGTAAGTTGCCCAGCAACTGTCAACAATATCTTTCTTCTAGATGCTTTTAGAGTGCTAGTTTATGGTTGAGTTTATGACCAATAACCAATTATACTGAGTAACCAGCGAGTTATTCTGCTGAGATAATGATTACAGACAGCAATTGCTATTACAGGTAGTGAAATAACAGTGGCCTTAGCCATTGCGTGACAGCTTTCAATATATTTCACTACATATACTGTTGTTCTTCCACCTTCTACTAGCTCATTCAACTAAAAATCCATGCTTTTAGGCCCTTGCAGTTATTATTACTTCTTTAACAATAGCAAATACCCCTCATGTCAAAGAATGGTCATGGCAACATACATACGATAATGCCTAAATTCCATGTGCGATGAGCAGTTTGATCTTGAGGCTGGTAACGCTCTCCCTCTGCAGGGAGACCTGGCAAGGTCCCTCCCAGACCAGGCAAAAGCGGGCACCCAGTGGGAAGGAGGGGAGAGGGAGGGAAGGAGAGAGGGAGGGGACGCAAGAGGGAGAGAGGGAGGGAGGGATGGGCCACGGACTCAGCTCTCCGTTGGTATTACTGCCTCCTAGCCAAGAGTAACAGTAACTGGGTGAGCTTCCTTCTCTGTGCGCTTTTGGTCTAAAACCAAGTACACCACTCTAAATCAAAGGCAGGTTAGTTTACCTAGCTTTGAACTACAACAGCAGAGGAGCAGCACCCATCCACAGGCAGCATTAGTGTTACTTGGTACAGGACTATAAGCAGCACCACCCCTCAGCTCAGACAGGAGGTGGCTTTTGCAACCCCTTTCTTCCGTGTTGCTGAAAGCCCTGTGAGACTCAGGGACATAATGGAGAAGTCACGGTGACCTGGGCCTCTAAGCATGTTTACCTGGGCAAAGGGACAGTGGTTCCCAGCACCAGCATAGGCTCCAGCCACAGCCTGATCTTTCCCTACAGTCATCTCTGCACAATTGATTGGTGAGGAAACTGTTGTGTCCCATCAGTTTGATTACTGCTCTGATGTATTATCTGGAACAAGAGCAGTAAAAAAGCCTCAGAAAACTAAAATACATTATTTCAATAAACAACTTTTGCTTGGGTTTATGATGTCTTTCTTTCTCTGATATTTTTTTGTCCACAACCAAGAAACAGCATGTGAATTGTTTTTATCCCAATGGGATGCATACTCAATATGTTACCAGAACTATTAGGCTGAATTATATAATTGGAAAATATAGACATGCTCTATGGCAAGCTACCCTTCCTCAGGCAACCTCCTTCGGCCCAAGCTTGTTAGTTCTTGTCAGTTGGCTTTGGAAAGATACTTCCTCCCAGCCTTTCCCTTTCTTTTATCTTCAACTATAACCAAACTACCAATTACTTAACCATGACCAAACTACTAATAGCACATTATTACTGCATTAATAAGCTGACTTTCTCCAGTTCAGATGTGATTTTTGTGTGTTCAAAAAGAATAATATTACTGAAATTTTAAATTCAGTTAGTAGCTGAAGATACTTAAATGGTTTTAAAAGGAAACAGAAGTTTTCAGCACATTTTAAACACGTTCTCAGACTACACGTAGGGAAAAGAAAGACCAGAAGGAAAGTGAGAGCAAAACTGAATATACACAACTCATCAAAACCCAGAACACAAGACCAAAGTTTAGGTGATTAAATGCTAATTAGACAATTAAAATAATTTTAAATATAAACAACAGATTGCATTACTAGGAGCGGCTAGGAAAATTTTGGCTCATCAGCAGTTCCAGAGCTACGACTGGAAAACAAAAAACCCAGAGGCAGTAATTGCTGGGATAGAAACCATTCTCCTGCAAAAAATCTGAGAAATAGGACAAAGAAGGGCAAGAAATGCTCTGGGATTTTTCTCCCAGCCTCAGTGCTTTTAAACCCTGGAGTTAGCAGCTACCTGCCAGTGACCCCCTTGCACCTTGTGAGAGCACCAGTAGGTTGGCCTTGTTCCCCATGTCTTAGGATGGGGGGTGGGAGTGGGGAAAGGGGCACACTGAAAGGCAGGAAAATACCTGGCGAAGAAGGGAAGAGCTGATGTTTACCATATTCCTTTCTACAGAGTTTTAGATGCCATAAAAAGGACAGATTTGAGAAAACTACAGAGGTTTTTGGACCATGAACAACCGGAGGCTTATTCAATGTTATATCAGAAAGCTTAAATTCAACTTTAAATCCTCTTAAGTACCCTTTTCAGTTCTTATCCATCTTATTTTGGCTTCCAAGGCACTTACTGAGGAAGCAAGCAAATGGTGCATGCATGTCTAATGATCCTAGTGAGTTTTCTGAAGCAAAGAAAGGATCTTAGAGGCAGGAATATGGAAGAACAAGGGAGACGTCTGAAGAAGTCTGAAGACTAAATAAGACAGGGGATAGGAAGGGCAGGGTAGATTATGAAAAGAAGAGAGATTCCTGCAGACCTCTTAATCCTATAGTGGTACGTATCTGCAGCAAACATCAGCAGCACCATACAAAGACTTGGATCTAAATTTGTACTTATTCCAGTAAAGTAAACCTGATGCCACTCCTAGTATATCTATCACTTCTTTTCCCACCCTCCATTTTTCTGCCAGTTTCACAAGAGAATTCTTTTTTTCTGACTTTGCTACATTATAAAGATTGTGATATCATTGGGGTTTTTTATACCTATATTGTCCTAAAAATAGTTCTGAATATCCAGCAATTAATTCTCCCTTCACTTCTGTGGGGTTTACAATCATTTGCTTAAACTTCAAGCCCATTATTTCATGAACTGTCTCACCACCTGAATAGACACTGCAAAGAATAACTGTCAGACATAACTAATGAATAAAAAAGTATTCAGCTAACTTTTGCTGATACTACCACTTATTGGCAACACTAAGTGAAGGAGAAGAAAAAAAATCCATCCTTAATTTTTAGTAATCTTTCTTCTTTTCCATTGTCATGGATAGTACCACATAAGCTTTACAGATGCTGGTTTCAATTATTTGCAGCTCATACTATACTGCTAGTATCATTATTTATTCTGAGGGACCCATCTCAAGTTTTATTATTGTCAGTTTTCTGTCTGTATTTATAGATGTCAATCAACTGAACAGATAAAGGTCAGGATAAAAAGAAAACTGGACTTTATTACATCTCTCCTCTTCATCGACTGTTCATTATCATAATACTAGAATTAACATATTGATTACATTTCTATTTATAGGTACCACCTAGGATATATAAAATATGTTGAGATGTGCTGTGGCATACAGAATAAAGTAATCCTTGTTCAGAACAAGTGTTATGAGGAACAGCTGAGGGAACTGGGGTTGTTCACTCTGAAGAACAGGAGGCTGAGGGGAGACCTTATCACTCTCTACAACTACCTGAAAGGAGGTCGTAGTGAGGTGGGGGTCGGTCTCTTTTCCAATGTAACAAGTGATAGGACAAGAGGAAATGGCCTCAAGTTGTGCCAGGGGAGGTTTAGATTGGGTATCAGCGAAAATTTCTTCACCTAAAGGGTTGTCAAGCATTGGAACAGGCTGCCTAGGGAAGTGGTTGAGTCACCATCCCTGGAGACATGTAGATGTGGCGCTTAGGGACATGGTTTAGTGGTGGACATGGCAGTGTTAGGTTAATGGTTGGACTCAATGATCTTAAAGGTCTTTTCCAACCTAAATGATTCTATGATTCCATGATTTCTGTCAGTAGAAAAGGAGATCAGTCAGAGTGCTCTCTACTCAAATAATGATGGGTTTTTCCTCATATCATGGAGTTGCATTTGTGAAGCAATGATTTTCAACCTTTTTCAGCTTACAGACCTCTAAATATTTTCCAAGACAACTGTGGAATCTAATTCTGCAAATTTAATACAACTGACAACTTTGAACATGGCCTACAGATTTCCGCATACCACAGATAAAAGACTGAAAACCTCAGACTTACCTCCTAGCAAAGCAGATCAGTCATAGAATCATAGAATAATAGAATCATACAATAGTTTGGGTTGGAAGGGACCTTTAAAGGTCATCTAGTCCAACACCCCTGCCGTGGGCCTGGACACCGTCAACTAGATTAGGTTGCTCAGAGCCCCGGCCAACCTGACCTTCAATGTTTCCAGGAACGGAGCATCTACCACCTCTCTGGGCAACCTCTGCCAGTGTTTCACCACCCTCATTGTAAAAAATGTCTTCCTTATACCTAGTCTGAATCTACCCTCTTTAAGTTTAAAACCATTCCCCCTTGTCCTGTCGCAACAGGCCCTGCTAAAAAGTCTGTCCCCATCTTTCCTGTAAGCCCCCTTTCAGTACTGATAGGCTGCAATAAGGTCTCCCCGAAGCCTTCTCTTCTCCAGGCTGAACCACCCCAACTCTCTCAGCCTTTCTTCATAGGAGAGTGTTCCAACCCTCTGATCATTTTCGTGGCCCTCTTCTGGACCCACTCCAATAGGTCCATGTCTTTCTTGTGCTGAGGGCTCCAGAGCTGGACGCAGTACTCCGGGTGGGGTCTCACCAGAGCAGAGTAGAGGGGCAGAATCCCCTCCCTCGACCTGCTGGCCACGCTTCTTTTGACGCAGCCCAGGATACGGTTGGCCTTCTGGGCTGTGAGCACACATTGTTGGCTCATGTCCAGGTTTTCTTCCACCAGTACCCCCAAGTCCTTCTCGGCAGGGCTGCTCTCAATCCCTTCATCCCCCAGCCTGTATTGATACTGGGGGTTGCTCATGAGGTTCACACAGGCCCACTTCTCGAGCTGGTCCCTCTGGATGGCATCCCGTCCCTCAGGCATGTCGACTGCACCACTCAGCTTGGTTTCATCTGTAAACTTGCTGAGGGTGCACTCAATCCCACTATGTCATTGATGAAGATATTAAACAGTACTGGTCCCAATATGGACCCCTGCAGGACACCACTCGTCACTGATCTCCATCTGGACATTGAGCCATTGACCACTACCCTCTGGATGCGTCCATCCAACCAGCCCCTCACCCACCGGACAGTCCACCCATCAAATCCATACCTCTCCACTTTAGAGAGAAGGATGTTGTGGGGGACCGTGTCAAAGGCCTTACAGAGGTCCAGATAGATGACATCGGTAACCCTTCCCATGTCCACTGATGTAGTCACTCCATCATAGAAGGCCACTGGGTTGGTCAGGCAGGACTTGCCCTTGGTGAAGCCATGCTGGCTGTCTCGAATCACCTCCTTGTCCTCCACGTGACTTAGCATAGCTTCCAGGAGGATCTGTTCCATGATCTTCCCAGGCACAGAGGTGAGACTGACTGGCCTGTAGTTCCCTGGGTCTTCCTTTTTCCTTTTTTAAAAATGGGCGTTATATTTCCCCTTTTCCAGTCAGCGGGAACTTCACCGGACTGCCATGACTTCTCAAATATGATGCATAATGGCTTAGCAACTTCATCCGCTAGTTCCTTCAGGACCCGCAGGTGGATCTCATAAATAATCTGACCATCAAAGGGTGGTCAGGTGAATTTTGGTACAAGATTTCCATTGCTGTGGAAGCTACTGCCACTTCCACAGTCTGGTCCAGAACATGCTTTTTCAGGTATCCCTTCCACAGAAGTGATAAAGGCAGTAAAAAGAAATGTTAAAAAGAAGGAAATGTTTTATAGCCTCCTAATTCAGCAGTTGCTACATACATATAATTTTGCCACCACAATTACTTGCCATAACTGAATTGTCCTATCTCCACAGAAACTGAGGTATAATTCATGAAACAGCTAGATGTTTACAGTTCTTTTTATGAAAAGCAAATGCCTCAACTCGAAGGACTGCTGAAATGATCACCGGGTGGTGCTTTGTACAGCCAGGCTGGATATGGTTAATAACCAAAATGGCTAGCAACTTCGAGTAAGGTTCTTAAATTTGTACTTTCTGATATTGACAAAGCATATTATCAATGCCACCTCAGCCACTTTAAATGCTTGTTTGTCATGTTAACATGCACAGTATCTGCGCCTGAAGTACAAACAGTTCTTTTGAATTTCAGGGAATGAGAAGCTAACAAGAAAAATGAGCAGGACTATTTTTGACAGAAGTTAACAGACAAACACAGACTGGAAAGCTTCCTGCCGTGCCCCAAAGGCCAGCTCACTTAACCTTTGCAGTGCTCTGGGCTTTTCCCTTTAGGAAAGCCTAAGAGAAGGTAGTTGTACCTAGAAACCCCACTGTGTCCAAGAGGGAAATTATTCACGCCACATGCTGTAGGACTTCAGACATACAGCGTGACCTTCTGAACAGAATTGCGAAGCAATAGCTGGGAATTCGAGAAAGAAACTACCAGACTTCCTAAACAGCTTGTACCTTTGAACAGGTAGGGGCAGAGCAACATTAGGATGAAGAAATTGTAAAATATAACCTATGCACTTGACAACACAGTCCATGTGCATTCAGCATTATGCCTGCCTGGTTTTGACCTGGTTTTGAAAATTGTTTTTCTCCTTTTGTGGAGGAATCAATGCCTGAGAGTACAAGCAGTATCATAGCGTTGGTAAACAAGAAGCCATGGGAAGATGGAAAGTGAAAGAAGCCGTGGGAAAAAGGGAGATAAGAGGTGGCAGTTAACGGTTCTGAGGGCGTGACAAAGATAAGGAAATTAGAGGAAGAGTGTCGAGATGACCTTTGCTTAGGGGATGTACTAGGGAGTTCTTTGAAGTGCATATGTGGCATAATGTGAGGTATAAAAAGGCGCTTGTGCTGTATAATAAAGGGGATTTTCGTCTTCGTCTTCGTGCCCTCTCAGACGGAGTTCGTGTCCTTATTCACCACAAATGGCGCTCGAACAGGGACCGGGACATTCTGTCTGAAGGGCTATAAAGTCGGCAATTGTCGATCCGGTGGCGAGCCCCACTGAACTGCCAAAGCTGTTGAAAAGAAACAGGAAAAAAGCCGTTGGAAGAAGACGGGATAGAAGCTGTTGAAAAGAAACAGGAACAAAAGCTGTTGAAGAGAAACAGCAAAAAAGCCGTCAAAAGGAAACGGGAGAAAAGCTGTTGAAAAGAAACAGGAACAAAAGCTGTTGAAGAGAAACAGAAAAAAAAAGCCGTCGAAAGGAAACGGGAGAAGAGTTGTTGAAAGGAAACAGGATAGTGACGTCGAATAGTCTCTGCGGAACAGAGGTGAGCAGCGGGGGGCGGTAGTCATGAGTTTAAACATGACAAAGGAGGAAAAAACTGTTTGCAGGACCATGGAATTGATCCTGAAAAAATATCAAGTAACCATGGATAATGGGGACTTGAGACGACTCCTGAAGTGGGCGACAACCACCGTTAAGGGAGTCGATTCTACTAATCTTTATGATCCAAAAATTTGGGATGAAGCTGGCACCCAGCTTTGGGATGCTGCCACTCGTTCGGACTCGGTGGCTGCAGGACTGCTAGCGCCTTGGAGGACTCTGAATGAGACCCTAAAAAAGCACGTCAGTGCTAAAGACAAGCTGAGAGGTGAAAACTCAGGAGGGAGTACATCTGTGGTCAAAGAGCCTTCTGCGCCCCCAGCCACTGAGGCTGGAGCGGTGGCTGCCTGCGGGGAGCAGGGTAGCGGCAGTGATGATCCCAATTTGTTTGATCCGGGACCAGTCGACCCAGAGAAAGAGCCGGATTTATATCCCCCGCATGTGCATGATATGTGGAAGGGGATTCAAAGGGAGGCAGAGAAAGAAGGGGACTCTGACCTCGCGGCTAAGCTCCGTGAGGTCCGGGCGTTCCCGGTGATTTATGAAGCTCATCAAAGGCCCCGGTGGGAGGTTCTGAGTTTCCAAGTAGTGAAGGAGTTGAGAAGGGGAGTGATTGAATTTGGCCTCAGTGCCCCTTACTCTGCGAATATGCTAGGGTCGGTCATGAGGAGTTATACGTTATGTCCGCTCGATTGCAAAACGCTGGCGCAATTGTTGCTCTCCTCTGCTCAGTTTATGCTCTGGAATGGGGAGTGGCGGCGACTCTGTGAGGCAAAAGCCCTGGCATATTTGGAGCGTCCCGCAACAGATCCAGTGAGATTCTTGGGAGTTGACGCATTGGTAGGAGAGGGTCGATATGCCACTGCCCATGTCCAGGCACAACTCCCAATGGAAGCCCTAAATGATTCAAAGAATCTTGCCTACCTAGCATTTATGAAGGTCCCCGATGTAGGGAAGCCCCAGCGCTCCTTTACTAATATTAGGCAGGGACCGCAGGAGCCGTATATGAAATTTATCGAGACATTAAAAGATGCTTTGGACAAACAAGTAGAGAATGAGGAAGCGCGGAAAATATTATTACAAAAATTGACAATTGAAAACGTTAACGCGGATTGCCAGAAGGTGCTCCGTCCATTAAAAAACCCTACGGTAGTTGAAATGATAGAGGAATGCAACCGTGTGGGGACCACGGAGCACCAGGCTGTGGCAATGGCTACTGCTTTTGCAAACTTTAAGTTTAACCAACAGACGTGCTTCACCTGTGGCCATCCCGGTCACTTTAAGAGACAGTGCCTGCAGGCAGGCAGGCGGAGGCGGGAACTGGCTGACTCACAACTGGGAACGTGTCCAAAATGTAGGAAGGGCCGGCACGTTGTGAATCAATGCCGGTCGCGGTATGATAAAGACAGTCAGCCTATCCAGGGAAACGGATGCAGGAGCGCGGGGAGGGGCCGCGCGATGATACAAGCAGCCCCCCATGCGATGATGGAAACTGCCCCCAGCCCCCCGCCGGCATCCGTGCCTCCGAATTATCCGCCCGAACATGGGTAAGTGCCGGCGTGGACTTGGCCCCCTCCCACCCAGTGAACCTGACTTCTACGGCTGTTCAAGCGGAGTGTGGGGGCCGCTAGGTGGCGGTTACAGCGCACTCTTACTGGGACATTCATCCGCCACGTTACAGGGCTTATTCGTTCTCTCTGGGGTTATCGATGCAGACTATACGGGAGAAGTTAAAATCATGTTGTGGATGCCTACTCCGCCCTGTTACGTGCCGGCAGGAGCACGAATAGCACAGCTCGTCTACTTTCGAGCTGTCCCTCCTGCGGTGGAGCCTCAGGAACGGTGGAGTGGAGGTTTTGGTTCCACTGGCACGCCACAACTCTGGTGGGCGCAGCCTGTCGCTGCGGGGCGACCACAGCTGACTTGCTGCCTGTCAGGCGGTGGCCCTCAGCAGTCTGTGCGCATCAGCGGCCTTATTGATACCGGAGCTGACGTGACAGTCATTGCGCAATCATACTGGCCAGCTCAATGGCTGACGAAACAGGTCCCAATTGCCCTTACAGGTATCGGAGGGCAGACAGCACCACTGCAGAGTGTTCAATTAATTCAAATCGAGGGACCGGAGGGTCAGCGGGCCAATGTCCGACCGTTCATTCTTCCGGCCCCTCTCACGCTGTGGGGACGAGACTGTTTGTCACAATGGGGAATCATGCTGGGGACAAATTTATCCTAGGGGTTACTGATCGGCAGCACACCCTGAAGTTGCAATGGTCCTGTGAAAAGCCTATATGGGTGGATCAGTGGCCCCTCCCCACGGACAAGCTGCATCACTTGCAGGACCTAGTTGCTGAGCAGCTGCGCACTGGGCACATTGTTCCACGAGCCCGTGGAACTCACCAGTTTTTGTCATCCAGAAGAAATCAGGAAAGTGGAGGCTCCTTCACGATCTAAGACGTATAAATGAGGCTATAGAGGACATGGAAGCTCTACAGCCAGGCCTCCCTTCACTAACCATGATACCTATGAACTGGCACATCACTATAATAGACCTTAAGGACTGTTTTTTTACCATTCCGCTACACCCAGATGACGCGCCGCGGTTTGCTTTTACTGTACCTGCGACCAATGTAGCCCAGCCGAGTCAACGGTACCATTGGACGGTGCTCCCGCAAGGCATGAAAAATAGTCCCACCATATGTCAATGGTTCGTGGCTCGGGCCCTTAGTCCAGCCCGTGTCCAATTGCCTGAAGTCGTAATTTATCATTATATGGATGATATCCTTGTAGCAACCCCCTCTAAGGCCATGATACGAGGGGCCATGGAGGTTGTCGTAACGAGCCTCCAGCGTAACGGCTTGATAGTTGCCCCAGAAAAGGTGCAGCAGACCGCTCCCTGGCAATATGTAGGGTGGCGCATTACTGAGCAAACTGTGATACCGCAAGGGCTCAAGATCAGTAGTCAGGTCCACACCCTGACTGATTTGCAGAAATTATTGGGCATCATCAATTGGGTAAGGCCTCTGTTGGGAATTAACAACGAGCCGTTGAGACCTCTGTTTAATTTGCTAAAAGGTGATCCTGCGTTGGGGTCTCGACGAACGTTAACCCCCGAGGCTCAGCAAGCGTTGCAGCGGATTGCTACAATGATATCGGCTCGGCAAGCACAGCGCTGTGATCGAGAGCTTCCTTTTCAGTTAGCAATAGTGAACACTGACTTCCAACCATATGGTTTGTTGTTTCAATGGAAGCCAACACCCAGCGGTGAACAGTTGTTGGTCATAGAATGGGTGTTTCTTCCCCATCAATTTGGAAAAACCATCACCACTAGAGCAGAAATGTTTGCATCCCTGGTTATGAGAGGGAGGCAACGGTTGATAGCGCTGTGCGGAAAAGAGCCACATACCATTTACATTCCTGTCGTGATGCCTATGTTAACTTGGTTGATGCAAATGTCTGTACCTTTTCAAATGGCTATGGAAGGTTTTACAGGAACGATTTCTATTCACCCTCCCAGTCATAAATGGCTGCAGTCCCCGCTACCACTGCAGCAATTGCCGAAATGTAGCGTGACCCCTTTGGACGCTCTAACGGTCTTCACGGATGGGTCCGGGCGTACGGGTAAGTCTGTCCTTGTCTGGAAGGACGATCACGATCAATGGCAATCTGATATCCGGAAACAAGATGGTTCACCACAAATCGTGGAGTTGGTGGCAGTGGTACGAGTGTTTGAGAAATGGCAATGCCCCGTCAACATCATGACTGATTCTGCATATGTTGCAGGAGTAGCGTCCCGCATAGAGTTTGCTTATTTGAAAGATGTAAATAATGCCCAGCTTTTTGCTCTGTTTAAAACCCTCAGAGAACACATTCATCGAAGGATCCACTCTTTTTTTATATTACATAGCAGATGTCATACTGCATTGCCGGGGCCCCTGGTTGAGGGAAACCGGTCGGCTGATTCGCTTGCAGGGGCTGTTGTTGTTCCGGGGAAATTTGAGCAAGCGAGGCGTTCACATAACTTTTATCATCAGAACGCTAAGGCCTTGGCTAGAATGTTTCATTTACCACTTATGCAAGCACACCAAATTGTCACTGCATGCCCTGAGTGCCAGTGTGCGGGCCCTCCACACCCGGGAAGAGTCAACCCTCGTGGCTTGCAGGCACTCGAACTTTGGCAGACTGATGTTACACATCTTCCCGACTTTGGTCGACTCAAATGTGTCCACGTCTCAGTGGATAAGTTTTCGGGAGCAATTGCAGCCACAGCCCACACTGGGGAAAAGTCCCGGGATGTCCGAAAACATTTTCTTCTTGCTTTTTCCATTCTCGGAGTACCGAGCAAAATAAAAACAGATAACGTCCCCGGGTACATTGCCCAAGCCACACGGACGTTCCTGCGAACGTGGGGAATCACTCATATCACAGGAATTCCACACAGTCCCACAGGGCAAGCCATTGTTGAGCACGCGCACCGTTCGCTCAAAGACATGTTAACAAAACAAAAAGGAGGAGTAGGGGATTTGACCCCACAGGAAAGATTGGCAAAAGCCGGTTATGTTCTTAATTTTCTCAATCGGTGGGCTGAGGAAGGTGGACCCCCGATTTGCAGACATTTTGATTCTGTTGAAGGTCATGAGGCAATCATAAGGGACAAGGCGTGGGTAAAGGTGAGAAACCTGGAATCTCATGAGTGGGAAGGCCCGTTTTCATTGATAACCTGGGGTTGAGGGTATGCTTGTGTCTCCACAGATCGAGGACCAAGACGGGTACCAGCGCGGTCCGTCAAGCCATCTTTTTCGCCGTTGTCGCAAGCGTAAGCACGTTATGGGCCCCATCGCAGCCCAAAGAGAACATCTGGATCACCCTTGCGAATCAGACAGGCCAGAAGACCATTTGCCTTTTGCTCTTGTCACCTGGAGATCCTTTTTTCCACCTGCTTAGTGGGACTCCCATGGAACAATTGGACCGTAGGTCTCACGGAGCCGCATGCAACACTTTGTAGTGGCGGCCGCAATGTGACTGACAATTGGGACGGATGTTTGGTGTACCATCCACCCTGAGCGTAGAGCCACAAGAGATAGAATTATGGGGCTTGGCAAAATGGGTAATGAGTTTGATTGAACTGGGAATTATACGTTTGATTGTATTCATATGTAATCTTGTGTGTGTACTATGTTTATTGCAATGTGTGAAATGAATAATAGAAAAGTCAGTTAGCTTAGTGTTTGTTGTAAAAGAAAAAGGGGGAGATGTGGAGGAATCAATGCCTGAGAGTACAAGCAGTATCATAGCGTTGGTAAACCAGAAGCCATGGGAAGATGGAAAGTGAAAGAAGCCGTGGGAAAAAGGGAGATAAGAGGTGGCAGTTAACGGTTCTGAGGGCGTGACAAAGATAAGGAAATTAGAGGAAGAGTGTCGAGATGACCTTTGCTTAGGGGATGTACTAGGGAATTCTTTGAAGTGCATATGTGGCATAATGTGAGGTATAAAAAGGCGCTTGTGCTGTATAATAAAGGGGATTTTCGTCTTCGTCTTCGTGCCCTCTCAGACGGAGTCCGTGTCCTTATTCGCCACATCGTTTTAGCTCAGAAGAGCCGAAACAGCCAGAAGAGAAATGGAACTTTATTCCTTCCTTCAATTCAATTTGAAAGTCGATTAAGTTCAAAGCAATAGATTCAAGATTCTCCCATGGAAATCATTTTAAGGCAGGGATGGCAGTGTTGAGTGAATTCGTAGCACAGGAAAAATCAATAACTGAATGAGGTGACAATCTGCGAATGCAACAGAAAAAAAAAAAAGAAAGATGAAACTAAAGTCAGTGGGTACTTGGAGGAGTGGAAAGACAGGTCTGCAAGAAGCTGTGTGTAGACAGGCCCTCACACTAAGCCACATGAGTTTCAGTGGAGCTAAAAGTGTTCCCCTGTGTTAACCATTGTCACACTGAGAAACTATGTACACATAGCTACACAAACGAAGGAGGATTGGATGAAGCCGCTCAAGAAATGTGAAAGCTATCATTAATGTCTCTGCTATGCACTGAGGCAAACAGAATAAAAGTTTAAGTAGTCATAGTGATCATAGGTCTGTCATCCATTTCTCCTTTAACTTTTGACTTGGACAATTTTAGCTAAGTTTGATATCAAGATAGAGCTTTAAAAGTCCTTGCTACTAACAGGAAAAAAAAAAACAAACAGAAAACAGGTAGTCAAGCAGATGCCCCAAAGGAAAGAACAGGTTGTAACCTAAGCCCAACAAAATTATTTGACAGTACAGAATCTTCACACAAGATAGAAACACTAAACCTGGCTTTGTAAGTTCTTCCAGTCATATACTATTTACATGCTAAGTTAATACGAAAAAAAAATATTTTCCATTTAATATTAAAAACATGCAGACACCTACAGTACCATCTTTTAAAAAATTAGTCGTCATGAAATCTTCTTTGGAAACATTTTTTTTTTACAACTCCAGATACTGTGCTATTTTGCACATTATATGAATGACTAGTTGTGTTCAATATATCTTAAAAACAACATATGTAATATACATCTAACTAGAGAAATAATACAGATATGCTTGAAGATGGTAAACACCTTCAGATTTAGAGGTACTATGTTGCATTGTTGCTCATCTACTTCACATGTCTTTACTTCCCACATTAATTATAAGCTTGTTTTAAAATGACAAAAACATTACATGGGATGAAAAATAAACTCCACAGACAATGTTTAATTGCATCATAAAACCAAACATGTTAAAAAGTTGAAGAATTTTCATAATAACTCTTAGAATTATAGTTCTGAATCTTACTTTAATGAACATAATTAAATCTAGTAGCTGTTTTTAGAAATACTGTACTTCAGCTGAAAAAGGAGCTTAATCTGAAGTTTAGAAATCCTGCAGATAGTACTACAACTGCATTAAAATCAAATGACAGCAAAAATGTATCATATTTCAGAATTATCATTGGCTTGTGTTCCTGGCCAAATTCCAGTTTCAAGTTTATGCTCTTTTTATATGTTTCAATATACAAAAAAACTTAAATGCATACATGTCACTCAGATTTATAGGTGATGTACATGTCTTGTATTGTCTCTGTGCAGGCATAAATTGCATCTGCAATGGTGGTTTTTTTCCCCCTTTTTACCTTAAGACAGATAGTTGATAGATTAAAATAATCTGTACAGCACAAATTCCACATGCATATACATACACTTGGCTTTATACCGGACTTCATACTTTTGTTTTGTTTTACCGGGAGGAACTAAGTGAGGTGTCCTCCCTGCTCCACAACTTTCCCTTCTCTGAGTCTTGTGCCATGACACGTTTTGTACACCACTGCAGCACCTCTTGTGCGGGGTTGGCATTCCCACTTTGTGGGTTCTGGAAGCCCATGACAAGCTGTTGCGTCATGCCAGAGTACGGAAGCATGACCTTCTCCTAAGGAAGCCTCTGGCTGTGGATAGCACCCCATCATATAATCCACCATACAGTCATGTTCCCATCATGTGGACTGTAATTTACATTTGTACATATAATGTATTCTGTTTAAATGAGGTAACATAAAAAAATGCAGTGGGGAGGAGAAGAGGTGATGATACCCTTCAAATCATGAGATGTTCCCTAATGATCAGATATCGAGAAGTGATGAATGTTCATGATTTTTGCTCAAGTCAAATGCAAGTCGCTCATATGCTGCACAGAACTGGGTTCTCAGTGCTCCATTAGGTCTCCATTATGGAGTACAGTCCTTGATGAATTAATCAGAGCACTGTAAAACTACTCTAGTGCTCCCTGATTATCAAATAAGGCATGCATGTTACTGAAATGAATTCACAGATGAATGGACCAAAGTCAATAAAAAGGTTTTAGTCAAACTGCTGCTTGTGTCACCACACTCAGCAAGCAAATAACCTGACTCTATAAACAGCATGAAGAACATATCCTGAAAACATGTACTTAAAACTAATCATGTGAAAATAATTCAATAGCCCCACACAAGGATTATGTCATAAATAATCTCAAGATTAGAAAGCTTTCACAGTTAATGATACAAAGATCAGAGACTTTGCAGAGTTTTGATGACTTTAGCTTTACATACTAGCTGTGCTTTTTTCTTCATTTTTATGTATGTTTCAGAACGGAGCGTATCATCCACATTTAAATAATAGATTAAAGAAAAGAAAAATATCAGTTCAGCCATAATATAATCACTGTGTTTTGTAGCTGTATTACAATGCAGAGGTCATGCCTTTGATCCCACACAAAACAGCAGTACTTTCTAATGCAATGGATAATATCTAATGCATGTTAAATATCACCATATTGCAAAAGCTAGATTCAAACCTAATCATTTTTGTCTTCCATTATCATCATCAGTGATGCAAAGTCTGTAATTAATTTGCTTAAACAGTGTGAATTTAAGACATTGAATTTCCCCTAATAAGTCTTAAATTATTGTATATCCATCAGAACAACCACCTTTCTTTTGCAGGAAAATAGACATATCATAAAATTAACCATGTCGTATTGGGAAGGGCACTTCTGCCAAATCACTTTCCTTGGGGTCCTTTAATTTTGCAATTCCTTTCTTTATTGAACCCCAAATAACCCCAAATTCCCAAGTCACCAGTGTAGTGGTGCAGCCAGAAGACTAATGAATGAAGCGTTTGCAATCCACATGCTTGCTTCCTTCTCACGTATATAGATTTCACATTGAATAGTCTATGAGCACTTACCAACCAGCTATGGCAGAGTATCCATGATTACTCAAGTGCATGCCTCTGTACCATGGATACTGTGCAACTGCTTTATACAATAATTAATCGACGTAGAACTAATCAGTGTATAGTTAAGCAAAGTGCATATATTCAATACACACTCAGTCATAATTATACATAATAGTGCATTATCTTGTCCACTTGAAATATTATATGCACTTGTTCGGGAACTATGTCTTTATTTAGATACGGGTGCAGGAACATACTGTCCAAGGGCCTCTCTAAGTTCACATTCCAGATTTGACTGCTATCAGTCACCAATGAATCTGTGTTGTGAGCAAGACCCTACAAGAGTACAGGAGGACTTTGAGCTGGGGACGGGAACCCTGCGCAGTGTGCCACAATCCTCATGGAACTATTCATCCACTGCTGCAGCAGGGGTTCCCAGCATCAGAAGCGACGTAAGATTGCTATCACCTTTTCTATAGTTTCCATCATTTACTTGATAAATTAGTTAACCAGTTTTGAATGATAGTGCCTTTCCTACTGAGATCCTAAAAGAACCGACACCTGCTCAGTACAAAATAACCAGAAGAGGTGTTAAAGAAAACCGGTGTTGAATGAACACAGATACGAGTATTAAAAGGCCATGACCAGAGCTGAAAGCAACCTGCTTTTTTGTTTTGACACTTACAGTCTTTAATTCAAAAAGCCACATAAGCTACAGGAAGTTATCTTTTATATTTGGGTTCCTGGATGGACAATAGGGTTCTTTTCTGGGTGCTACCCTAGAGTAACGTCTATTTAATCGCTGTTGTTTTTTAATTGTAGAACTTCAAATAGATACCAAATATTGAATTCTTATACATAACACATATAATCTTATACAATGATATTGAACTAGAAGGAGGCCTCAGTCAGAAGTTTCTGCACTGACTGAACTAGTCTCTCCAAAGATTTGTAGCCAGGTTTGAAAAATATACCTGGATTGTTCTGGATATTACTTTTACTATCTTAGATTGTATAATTTTTTATTTAATCAGCATATACCTTAAACAGTTTAAATAAGAAAACCCCAAAACAATGCCAGAGAAAATTGCTAGGAAGAACACACAAAGTACTGGACTAATTTTGCATTAGGTTTTTTTCATGCCTTGTACTGCAGCACCACAAAAGTTTTCACAGGCATAGATTAGAATAGAAATGAGTCAGCCATAAACCTCTATCGTGGGATGTCAAATACCTGCCTGTCATCTGAACTTTGGTTTATCTCATTTCACCCTGCTGATCCCTATTCATATCTATATATATTGCGTTTTACTTAAAACTTAAACATGTTATTTAAAACATCCTACAAAATTTTCAGCATTGTTGTGCCACTTCTTTGTAACTAAAACCAGTATATCATTTATACTAATAACAAAAGGAAGGCTAATATATTTCATTTGCATGTTAATGACCACATTCTTTAGTCAAATAAGCCATAAACTGCTTCCAGTCCAGTTAATATATTTTTCTTTTGATTAGAAAGATGTGTCAGGTGTTTTCAAAGACTTAAAAGAACATTTATCCAGGCTACACCTCTACCTGCAATAGTGCAAGCTATTTCTCACTACATTAGTCTAAAATATACGTAAGATGAAGAAATCGCACTTTGTAATTTCTCAACTATTACAGCACTGCCATTAGCAACCTAACAGGTCAAAATACATGGCAGTCATTTCTGTCTTAATAGAGTCATATGGACAAAGTCTAACTCAGCCATATACTTATCAGTATAACTCAACTATGTAACAGTTATTCATAGGTCAATCGGCTGGTTTTGACTTCTCGGAAGAGGCAAAGCAGAACATAGCCATCCTAAAGATAAGAGGTCAGTGGGAAAAGGAGGAGGAGGAAGAGTCAAAATGTGAGTCCTGGAAAGCCAGACCTGTTCCTGCCTGCTGGTCCTGCATGCAGAACTATGACTAGGATATGTTTCCCATTGTTGGTCAAATAATATCTACAGCTCCCAGAGCTCTCTGCCTCTCTTGGCAGCAAGAAAGTTGACTTTCCAAGGCACTGACAGAGACAAACCAAGCAGGGCTGTTTTGCTGCCCTAAAAAACTGCTCACGTCAATCATTCTAGCAGATGGCTCTGGTCAGACTAGCACATCTACCAAACCGGACACAAAGATTATCATCATCCATGCTGGAGCAGTGGACTTGTTTTGAATTGTCAGCTGCAAATGACTGACCTGCATAGCTGGGCTCCAGATTTTAACAGGATTAGATTTCTTTTTTTCCTGTTTCCTGTGAAGAATATACAAAATGACTAGCACAATTAGGCTGCAAGTAAACCCATTATTAAATTCACACATCACCATAATAATAAAATTGAACATAAGTAGGTGATAAATACAACAATAATATTAACCCTATAAGCTCATACTATCACTGCAGCAAAGCTACAATCTGCAGTGTCTGGCATCTTCTTGTCCTTCAGGTTGTCATATGTTGAAGAGAACCTGCAGACACATAGAATCATAGAATCATAGAATCATAGAATCATAGAATCATACAGGTTGGAAAAGACCTCTAAGATCATCGTGTCCAACTGTCAACCCAACACACCATGCCCACTAAACCACGTCCCTAAGGGCCTCATCTACACGTCTTTTAAATACCTCCAGGGATGGTGACTCCACCACTTCCCTGGGCAGCCTGTTCCAAGGCCTGACCACTCTTACAGTAAAGAAATTTCTCCTAATGTCCAATCTAAAACTCCCTTGGCGCAACTTGAGGCCATTTCCTCTTGTCCTATCACTAGTTACTTGGCAGAAGAGACCAACACCCACCTCCCTACAACCTCCTTTCAGGTAGTTGTAGAGCGCGATGAGGTCTCCCCTCAGCCTCCTCTTCTCCAGGCTAAACAACCCCAGTTCCCTCAGCCGCTCCTCATAAGACTTGTGCTCCAGGCCCTTCACCAGCTTCGTTGCCCTCCTCTGGTCACGCTCCAGCACCTCCATGTCCTTCTTGTAGTGAGGGGCCCAAAAGTGAACACAGGATTCGAGGTGCGGCCTCACCAGTGCCGAGTACAGGGGCATGATCACCTCCCTACTCCTGCTGGCCACACTATTTCTGATACAGGCCAGGATGCCGTTGGCCTTCTTGGCCACCTGGGCACACTGCCAGCTCATGTTCAGCCAGCTGTCAACCAGTACCCCCAGGTCCTTTTCCTCTGGGCAGCTTTCCAGCCACTCTTCCCCAAGCCTGTAGCATTGCCTGGGGTTGTTGTGGCCCAAGTGCAGGACCCGGCACTTGGCCTTGTTGAACCTCATACAGTTGGCCTCGGCCCATCGATCCAGCCTGTCCAGGTCCCTCTGCAGAGCCTTCCTACCCTCGAGCAGATCAACACTCCCACCCAACTTGGTGTCATCTGCAAACTTACTGAGGGAGCACTCGATCCCCTCGTCCAGATCGTTGATGAAGATATTGAACAAGACCGGCCCCAGTACTGAGCCCTGGGAAACACCGCTCGTGACCGGCCGCCAACTGGATTTAACTCCGTTGACCACAACTCTCTGGGCTCGGCCGTCCAGCCAGTTTTTCACCCAGCGAAGAGTGCACCTGTCTAGGCCGTGAGCCGCCAGCTTCTCTAGGAGAATGCTGTGGGAGACAGTGTCAAAGGCTTTACTGAAGTCCAAGTAGACCACATCCACTGCCTTTCCCTCATCCACTAGGCGGGTCACCTGGTCATAGAAGGAGATCAGGTTGTTCAAGCAGGACCTGCCTTCCATGAACCCGTGCTGGCTGGGCCTGATCCCCTGGTTGTCCCGCACATGGCTCGTGAGCACCCTCAAAACCAACCACTCCATGACCTTTCCCGGCACCGAGGTCAGGCTGACCGGCCTGTAGTTCCCCGGATCCTCCTTCCGGCCCTTCTTATAGATCAGTGTCACATTGGCGAGCCTCCAGTCGTGGAGGGTTAAAACAGAAACTGTCCTTGCATGCACAGCAGGCACCACCACATATCTTTATATTCCAGTCTGCAGCAGGGACAAAGGAAAGCAGTTATTCTTAAACCATAGGTATTAGTTATGAAGTAGGATGCAGAGTGATTAATCAAACTTGCCCAGGTCTCTAAGATTTGGGTTCTACACTTGAAAGAAATCTCCATCTGCCTCACTCTAACCTTTCCCATGCATACAGAATGATCGAGGTAGAGTTGTAGCTGCAGTCTCCAGGCATGAGGCTAAGTTTAAATCTAATACTACAAGAAAACTCTTAAATGGAATTTGCCAAGTACTAACAAAACCATTTTGCAGATAGGAAGTGTATGTGATTTCACTTCAGCTGAGTTTGCAGCTTTTCGAGTGTGTTCTCCACAAATGTTCAAGCAGCTGAATATGGACTGCTGACTAGTCAATTAATGCTTATCCTGAATCATGCTGCATAATGGATTTAAAATTGTATTTACCTTTGAAGGTTACTGATCCTATTTAGACCTCAAGAAGGGCTTATAAGCCTTTTTTCCTCACACTATCCCTTAAGTCAAATTGAAAAAGCTACCACTTACAAATATTTCCAGAAAGCAGAATTGTCCAAAGAAAGAACAGAAATATGAAAATATTTCATCAATTTTCATGCAAGTTTCTATTTTCTGTTTTCATGACAGAGTTTTCAAATTTATATTCAGCCCACATTCAGAATTTACAAGCAGAAAGTACTTGGAAAGATAGGTGATTTTAAGCCATTATCTGTGGTTGTATTTTGCAAGTTATTTTGCAGTTAGATCTGCAAAATGAACTAACTTATCTGAAATTTATTTACAGTTGCCCAGTTCTACAAGACTTAAACCGCAGAGGATTCCTCAAAGTTGTGGCTCTGGGCCTATGTCACACTCTTAATTGTCATTTTTTAAAAAGTTAGCAAATCTCTACATTTCGTAGTAGTGAGGAAAAGCTGGAAAATGCCCTGTTTATGCTTTCAAGAACAATAAAACAACCCAAAATAAGACCTTTTTGCCCCTAGATTTCCTAAACTGCAAAGATGGCCTCATGACTTTTAGTGGGATGACAAGCGAACATCTGATGAGATAGCAAGCTGGCAAGCAGGGATTCATGGCCAAGAGCATGGCTGGCTCCTGCCCAGCTTGCCTGCTGCCCAGCTCCCAGCTTCCTGACAGCCTCACCATTCTCCTCCTGGCCAGATGCCTTATCCTCTTGCTGGCTGCTTGATTTGCTGCTGGTCTGCGCTCTGGCTGCCCGGCCGGCTAATAGAGTGGCTTGAGGTTGCTCTCCAGCTCCCTGGATGCCCAGGCGCCCATCTGGTGTTCGGAATCTCCAGCAGACAGATGGGCCAAAACGGACTCTTCGTCTTTGCCAGAGATTCCAGACTGCTGACATTTCATTCCAATGTAAAACAAACGAAAATCTCCACAACCCAGGATCAGCAATTCACCACCCAGTAAAACGGCAATTCCTTTTTTTACCCCCATCAGCTCTGACTGAAGACTAAGCAGCACAGAAAAAGACTGTGATGCTTTGTTCATTTTCAGTAGTATTCTAATCCATGCAAAATTCAGTAAGGTCTTCTTTGGAATAAGATAACACTAATTTGAAATATAGGTGTAAGAAAACCATTTATGAAGGCCCATATTCTACACCTCTGTACAGGGATGCAATATGCAAAACAACTGATAAACAATACTGAATAACCGGTAAGTGTACTCTCCTGCTTCAATGAAAAAAAAAATAAAAAAAAAAAAATTAAAGCAGTTACCCATCCAAAAATCTCAGACTAAATCTTCATGGAGAGACAATGCAATATAAAAGGGGTTCTGACATTTGTGTAGAAAGTCTTTTTCCAAATCTAATCTTGTGGTGGTTTAACCCGGGAGGCAGCCAAACACCACACAACCACTCGCTCACAGCACCCCCCCACCCCTGCCTCCCAGTGGGATGGGGGAGAGAATTGGAAAAAAAAATGCAAAATTTGTGGATTGAGATAAAGACAGTTTAATAGAACAGAAAAGGAAGGAAATAACAACAACAACAACAACAACAACAACAACAATAATAATAATGGTAGAATATACAAAATGAGTGATACACAGTGCAATTGCTCACCACCCGCCAACCGATGCCCAGCCCATACCCAAGCAGCGATTGCCCCCACCAACCCCCAGTTTATGTACTGAGCATGACATCATATGGTACGGAATACCCCATTGATCAGTTGGGTTAGCTGTCCTGACTATGCTCCCTCCCAGGTTTTCATGCACCTGGCAGAGCATGGGAAGCTGAAAAGTCCTTGACCAGTATAAGCACTACTTAACAACAACTAAAACATCAGTGTTCTATCAACGTTCTTCTCATACTAAATCCAAAACACAGCACTATATCAGTTAATAGGAAGAAAATTAACTCTATCCCAGCCAAAACCAGGACAAATCTTCAGAATCTTACCTGTATATCAAAGGCATACAAACACAGTTTTCAGTGGCCTCAGTCAAAATGTATATATGCACTATGTATATGATTTTGAAAAGAACCTCACCATAAGGTGTCAATTCTACTGACTGATCTGCCTAGGTTGTGCTCTACAAGAGTGAGTAGATCCAACCATATTGGTAGTGTGTGTATTTAACCTTGCATCATGCATGACTCCTTCAAGGGGAAAAAAAAAGTAAAATAGAAGTGAAGTGAAGTGTTGTGTTGTGTTTCTGCAACATGGCACTTTAAAACACTGTCTAAGAAACACCCCATGCAATCAGTAGGTCTTATGTTCTTTCTCACCAAACCTGCCACCCCCACTTCCGCTGCTGCCACCCCCAAAAAGCAGTGGTGAAAGTTTGTGGAAGAAACCAAAACAATTTTCACTGAAAAAAAGCAAAACCCAAGACAGCTTCTATTGCTACAAGAACTCAGATACACCAAACCATCCTATTTCAATCACCTGCTACTATCTTAAGGAAATTAATTAATTCCATCAGTGCAACAAAAGGGGACATTACTTAGGGAAATGAAAGACAGTGAAAGCAAAGTTACTCACAAAGGCCAGGAGAAAATGCAAGGCTTCAATCAGCCTGCAGAGGGGAGGATCTATAGCTTTTTATCCATGGTTTGAGCTGTGTTACAATCACCTCCATTCCCTCTTCTTTCCCTCTGTATTGCAGGATAGATTTTTGGAGATTCTGGGATTGGTTTAGTTATTCCAGTACTCATAACCCATACCACCACAGAATTTTTACAAGAAAGTTACACAGTAATTTTCATAGGCATTAAATAATCTTACAGTTTATTCAAAAGACGAGACCAAATTGGATCCACAAAATTGACACATACTTAGCACTGAGTCTAATAAAAACTATGAGGAATGGTGCAGCTTTATTAGTCATGCTCTTCCTTGGATGAGTTTAGAAACTGTTAAAAACATAAAGAAGTTCAGCTGAAACCTTCATGCTTTACATATTCCCTTTTAGAAAAATTGCCATAGATTTATTTCATTCTTGACTCTGGACTTTTGAGTGATAAATGGTTGGGGCTGCCTCAATTCCTGATGGGCCCTCACACAGCTTAGCCCTAGGGAAAGGAAAAAGGATGAAGGAGTCTGCCAGGGAAAGGATTTTCCATGTTCAAATCTCGTTTCCAGCATACACAGAATTGAATGAGACATAATCATGCAATGTCACCTTCTACATTTATTAAGCAACTCCAGGAAATAAATATTAAGGAGCAATGCATATTCCTGTTTATTAAGCTATGGAATATAGAACAATTCGACCATGGAGAAAGCACCCTCATTTATTCTGAACAAAGACAAAATATTTTTAATAGATTAAGTAAACAAACACATACTACTTTTTTTTAATGAAAAAAAAGCCTTTAAAAATTTTTAATCTAGGAAGTGTTGAATTCAAAACTTATGAAGGCAAACCAGGAGTATTTTGAGATATGTGAATAATATATTACAGCACTCAGACAAGCTCATCTCTTCATATTGCCTCGGAAATCTGCTATATGAACTAACAGCCATCTTATTAGCTGAAAATGGGTGTGTGGCATAACTGCCAATTTTTAGGCGAAACTGACATTTCAGTGCATCACATCATTGCGCAATGTAACAATATGACATACTGAAATGATAAAATGCCAGCTCTCAGCTGCAGAATTGAAGAAGGAAAAAATTATTTTGAGATAGAAAAATTGCTGTTAGATTATACAGCAGTTCTCCCCTCTCCCTCTCCTCCCCACTTCCCTCCCCAAAAAAAAGACATCAATGATTTTTATTCTTAAGATATTCAGCAGTGCCATCAGGAACATTATTACAAGCACCTGAGAGGTTCTTGCACATTTGTTGTTTCTGCGTAAGGAATGAAAGGGTTGCTTGATGTATTGAAATATTTAACCTGTTGTTCTATGCATTTTTTTATTCCTGCCTTTTAATGTAGCGGCTCCCAGATTTTCCAATCACAGAATGATTTTCAAACACCCACCTTTCTTGCAAGATCAACACAGGCACTGAAACTGACAGTTCGCAGATTTTTCTTTTAAACTTCATGAGCCAGCTAGACCACTTTCCATGGCAGTATGAATCACAAAGACCAAAGTTTGGGAATCACTGTGTTGGAAAAGAGAATTTAGAAGTAAAGAGAAAAGCCCAGTGTGATTTCAGGCTAGTATTATAATGGAAAAACAAGGAGCAGGACAATATTAATGGTAGCTTCACAGTGAAATTTTCCAAATGTTTCTTCAACTTCCTTTAGGCCTTAGTTAAGATCTGTTGTCTTCAGCAATGTAGGATTAGGACCAGCACACATTAGTCCTGACTCACCATGCAAGGTGCTGGTGAAAGATATAACTACATGGCAGATAACTAATATTTACACAATGGATGACATTCATGTTCATGTTCAATGTAAAAATCTCATTTTTTGTCCTGTTTCATCATTGGCTAGAAAAATGTAAATGCATTTCATAGTTCTGGAAGTTATTTATTTGTTTAAAGATAGGACAAACCCAACAATACTGCATGATATTTATGCGAAGTCATATATATTTTCATTTTTTCCTTAGGGGGAAAAAACCCAACACCTTGCTAAATCTGATGCATACTCATCACAAAGAATGATTTAGACACCAAACAGCTGGCCCCAGCAAGAAGGAAAAACAAGGGAAAGCCTGCTCCCATGATGAGCACATTTCTTTTCTTCAATTTACCGTTATTCAAACCAGTCAGAGTTCTATTTTTTAACTAACATATTTTGGAACAAAATTGAATCATTAACTGATTTTCCAAATTGTTTTTCAATTCAGTTAACATATTTCATTCATATAAGTTACTCACCTTCCAGAAAGAAGCATTTCAGTTTTTGAAGCTGGGAGACCTTTTAAGAAAATATGTATTTTTAAATATACATGCATTTTAAAATATATATCCATGCATATATACACACACACAAAAATATATATTTCTATGCATATAAAGACAAAAATACAAAGGCCCACATGAGACTGAGATATTTTAGTTTTACCAGAGTTCTTCCTATTAACCTGAAGCAATTCAGACTTTTTTCCCATTTTTTTCTTTTGTTCCATTTTAGAAGTATAAACTGTATATGAAATTGCAGAATATCTCATAAAATAGAAAATCTAGTTCTGTTCCGTTCTAAATCATTATTCCACTGTACTGTTTTGTTCCTTTGTGATCAGCTATAACTCATTCATTGCCCTCATGTTGCTTAATGCACATTGTAATGGCACATTTGCAATTAAAATTCCATTCACAGGACACAAGGTATCACACTCTTTACCCAAATCCTGAGATCTTTAAATTAAGACATCAGTCATTATAGCATTTTTACATAAACATAATCCAGAAAAGCACTCATTGCTATTCACATTTGATAAGAACATTACTATTCAACTTATTAACAACTAGACATCTATTGTTCTAATAAATAAAAAACCAACAAACTACTGCATCTGATTTCTCACCCATGCTACAGACAAAATGACAATACACTACACGACAGGACAGGAAATAGTCTGAGTATCTTGGAAGTTACAGTTACTTTTTTTTCTAGCTTGAGGGCAAGATTATCTGACTTTTCTCACCCATTAGATAGCTTGTCTGTTCAGAGGTATAACGCTCTGAGAACACATATTGTAATTTTCTTTTATATTTTGTCAAAGGTTAGCTTATGATCTCCTAGCAAATTTCTGCTTTTCCTCCTTACATTCAGATTAATTTTGCATTTTCTTCTTTGTCCTCCCTCCAACAGGTAGCTATCTTCGATGACAGGCTTTGTACAGTAGGACAATCTAGGGTAACTGAATTTCAGAAGAAAGGTAGTTGCATTCTAATGAGCAAGTGGGATCAGCAGAAATCATTTCAGGTGATAAAACATGACTTGTTCACTTTCAAGCTAGCAATGCTGAAGTTAGAATGAACTATTTGAGTTCCAAATTTCTATGAACATAAGAAAAAAAGTGAATTCATGCTGTTTGGAAACCTGTATTACAACAGCTGGCAAGGACTATCATTGCCCATGATAATATCATATCTTTACATATGGATGTTTCCTATGCTCCTATGAAACACAGCATGTGGAACAACAGGAATTCCAGTTCTGACAATCTTTTTTCTAGTGCTAATTATTTTAAATATATTTCTGCAACTACTAATATGTTCTAAGCCAACAGGAACATTGTTAAGTATTTAAATGTGTGCATACTTATTCAGAGACACAAAACAATAGTGCTTTTTCAGTGTTCAGTCTAGGATGTTTAGGTTATACTGCATAAGGATGCCGATTTAGATAAAACAACTGAGCTTATTTGGCCGTTAATTTCTGCTAAAACAGGTGGGCCTTGTCTCTCTTCTCAGCTTTGTCATCTTCTCCCACACATTTTAACTACTTCTGCCATTCTTCTGACACCTCAACTAAGCCAAAAGGAAACTATTTGCTCTCTTCCTCCTACCCACTGAGTTTTCTGTCAGCTTAGTGAGCAAACTGGCACATTAAGTACTCCAGAATTATAAAGAAGCCATAAAAAAAGGGGAAAGGCAAGAAGACTATTTGGTCAGGATCAGGAAGGGAAGGACAGGGTGTAGGGCGATACCACCTCTTCTGCAGGTAAGGCTTTACACTGGCTAAGCTTTTCTTGTCTCGCCACCCTACATACATACATATAAAAGTTATCCGGATCTTATCCAAGCAAAGCCAATGGAAATTGCAACTATTTGACATATCTAAAACTAAGTCACTTTCACAAGATTTGGTTTTTTAGGCAGCTGTGGTTTTAGGCAGCTGTGACTAACACTTTCTCATCTGCACTCCAATTGTTTTAAAGTATTGATAAAATAGTCTGGTGCGCATTCCCTACAACAATGACTATCATTCTTTCCATCTGCAGAGAAAGAGACAAGGATACACTCAAACAAGCCTTTAAGCAGAATTCATTATGGCACTTGAAATGACCTTTCAAAATTGTTAATGAACCAGTTATCAGCACTTAAAGTTTCATGCCTCTCACTGCATCCAGCGTAATCTTTTTTCACAAATAACTTTGCTAATTATCATTAAAAACATTTACTCTGAAGTGTAAAAAGCTATATGCAATACAGCTGATTAGAAGGCATGTCACTGAATTGTGCCTTTTTCCTTCCAATTCTGAGACCCAGACAGTTGCAGTATGACCCTATATCCTGAATATGTCAGTATAATACATATAAATGAAGAAATATTTTCCTATTAGCATTGATTAAGAAGTTTCATAGCATCAATGCACTATGTAAGATATTCATTTTCCTTCTTTACACCACTAGGGCTGGTAAAGTTGTTTATACACTAAGACAAAGAAATACATTGGCCATTGAGAATGGTTATGTTGAGGCTTCTTAGCTTTATTATACAACCCATAAATCTTCTAACTCTAAATGCACACTATACCACAGAAATATTTCAGACCAGATCCTCTGCATCAGTAAATCAATATAGCTCTACTGAAATCAATGGAGCTAGCGTGATTTACAGTACCTCAAGATCTGCCCTTTCGATTGCAGCCAGTGATATAAGAGGCTCAAGAGGGTTATTACAGTAATATTCAGGAATATATTTTCCAGTAAATTACAGTCCTTTAAATAAAGACCAAGGAAACAATGCACAGGCACTGCACTATGACACTGTTGTAGCAGAGGATTAGCAGGAGGGGCCCGCAGTTCTTCATGCAGACTCTAGCTACCTGTAGGTAGGCACCAAGCCAGGAACCAGACCTAACCTGGCTGCCTGTTCCAGCTTGTCCTGATTCTGGCTGGGACAGAGTTAACTTTCTTCCCAGTAGCTTGGAGGGTGTGCTGTGTTTCGGGTTTGGTATGATGCTTTGGTTGTTGCTGGGTGGTGCTTGCACCGGGGAGTTCTGTTTTCTCTTTTCGGCCTCCCATGCTGTCGTGGTTTAACCTGGCAGGCAGCCAAATACCACACAGCCGCTCACTCACTCCCCCCACCCCCAGCAGGACAGGGAGAGAATCAGAAGGGTAAGAGTGAGAAAAACTTGTGGGTTGAGATAAAGACAGTTTAATAGAACAGAAAAGGGAAAATAATAATGATAATAATAATAGAATATACAAAATGAGTGATGCACAACGCAATTGCTCACCACCCGCGCTGACCAATAACCAAGTAGCGATCGGTACTTCCCAGATCACGTCTACCATTCATATACTGAGCGTGACGTCACATGGTATGGAATATCCCATTGGCCAGCTGGGCTGGCTGTCCTCATTATGTTCTCTCCCATCTTGTGTACCTAGCTCAGTCAGTAGGCACGGGAGCTGTCCTTGGACTAGGAGGGCACTTAGCAACAACTGAAAACATCAGTGTGTTATCAACATTCTCCTCATACTAAATCCAAAACACAGCACTAGGAAGAAATTTAACCCCATCCCAGCCGAAACCAGGACACATGCCCTGCCACGTGCAGGGCAAGCTAGGGCAGGGGGGGAGCACAGCCAGGATGGTGGACTCAGCTGGCCAATGGGGTATTCTATACCAAGTGACATCATGCTCAGTATAAAAACCAGGGGTGCAGGGGAGTTCGCCCCCTGTTCGTGACATGCAGTCGGTGAGCAGTTGCATTGTGCACTGCCTGCTTTGTGTATTCTGTTATTGTTGTTGTTCTCATTGTTACTATCACTGTTCTATTCATTTTATTTCAATTATTAAACTGTTTTTATCTCAACCCGTGAGTTTTCCTACTTGTGCCCTCCCAATTCTCTCCCCCATCCCACCGGAGTGGGGGGGTGAGCGAGCGGCTGTGTGGGGCTTATTTGCTGGCTGGGGTTGAACCACAACACTGCTACAGTCCATTAGGAGGGGTAGGCCCCACATTTCCCCTTTTCCGCCCACTGGTATGAATATCCAGGGATGTTTGTTGATTTCGCCTGGTTGCAAGTGAACCTATGCAGCTGGTTTAGAGCAGACATCCAATTCCGAGACTGCCAGAGGAGTCCTGTCACCAGCCAAGGTGCTGGGCTTCCTCTGCCTCTGTCCTCTCCAGAGGAAAGATCTTAGCAGCCTCTCTCTGCCTCTGTCCTCTCCAGATCTTCCCTCATCAGTGTCTGCAGGTGGGCCTAAACTTCTGCTCTGACTACCAGCGAAGATGATCTTTAACTTCAGCACTTCAGGTGCCTAAACTAAATGCACTGGTGAATACAATTGAGATGTGGCACTGTAACATATACTCAGGCTCTCTTGTTCATCCTTCATATAGCTTTATTCCTTAAAGGCACTTGGAAGCCAAACATATTATGGCGGGTGTTTTTCTTAGCAGTTTTGCCAAATGTTTTTAAGTGACTGTTATGCCTGTTTTGCTGGCCAGGCCATGTCCTCCTTGCGGCTGATCGAATTACCAGAGCTCATCTTGAAAACACTAATTTAAGGCAGCTTTAAAATATATTAAAATAGAGAGCTAAGATACCAAATGTGCCCACAGCACTGCAAAGTTAACTCTGGTTTGTCGTTTTTTTTTTCCTTTCTTTCTTTTTTTTCCCCCCTCTTTAACATTAATGTAACTATCCTGAGTTGAGGACATAAGCAAGGCAAAATATGAAATGAGAGGTAACATTTTTCCTATAGCTGGAAAAAGAAACAAAAGACCCTCTGTCAAGCACAGAAACTTTTTGTTGCAATTTGTCATTGCACGCTGTGAAAAAAGAAGAAAAACTTTTAAAAGTCCTTCTAGCTGTTGTCTAGAAATGGACAACATCAAGATAACACGGAGAATTCATTTAGAAGAGTTTCAGCTCAGGTGAATGCACTGTTTTTGTAAGCCAACACTTAGCATTCTATAAACTTACAGGTGACTTTGGAGCTTTGTTTTTGTAAACGTTTTGGCTGTTTAAAAATTGTAATAAAATAAGTGATTATTTCCTCCTTTGTTAATGAGCCTTCCACATATCTTACCACACAACTTGACAAGATTAGGGATTGGAGAGAGAATGTTTAATTACTCCCCCAAGCTGTTTAATGTTTGCAAAGGCTGGTTAGAACTGTGGATGAAAAGAGAATAATTATCACTTAATTATATAATCTTTAAAGAAAATAAGAACATGTTTTGTCTTTGAACTGTATGTATAACACAATGTTCTTGGATTAAAAAAAAAACTCAGAAATCACTGAAAGATAGTTGAGTATCTGGTATCTGTTCTATCAGTTCACTGCATTAATACAAGTGCACTAGACCTAAAAACATGGAGGTTCTGTGATACATTGTGCTTTGTTAAAACTTCATTTTTTTAGGTAAGTACTTTGGACTGTCAAAAATACAGTCACAAAGAGAAGGAACTGAATTTACACTCTAAAAGTACCAAGGGAAAAATAAGTATCATGGCTTTAATAGATATAGAAGCAATTGAGTATTCTCTGTTATTTCTTACACTGATTCAAAGTCAAAGTCCCAGCTACATTCTTCGGTAGCATTTTGAAGTAGACATTGACAGAAATTCACCAATGTGTTCCTTTTAAATCAGGGGAGACAAGAACATAAAGAAATAACTGTTTAATGTATTACCAATTGCTAAGATGCAGTCTCTTCTTTGGACAGAGATATGTAAACATATTAAGACATAAATTCAAACGTTCACGTAACTTAATCGTAATAGAACTAGTTAATTCTAATGATTCTAGTACAAGACCTTACATTGGAAAACCTGCCCTAATAGACCTTCTTTAAAACAACACCTCTATACCACCGCTAAGGCTGTACTTCATTACTTGTGATTGTACTTAAAAAAAAATTAAGTCAGTGGGAGCTTTTTCTATTGAAATCCACAGATTTTAGCCTTATTGAAGGAAGAAAGCAGAAAAATGCTTAGACTGGAGAAAGAGGGAGAAAAAAGTAGTATTTCCCAGATGGAACAAAATTTGCTTTATTCCAGTCAGCCTAAGAATTACTATGAATTCTGTTTTTTTGTTAATGTGTCTTAAGGTGTGTTAACTCCATTCTAGAAATTAATTTTAATAATTTAAGATACTTAAATGAACCTTGATGGGAGTTAGGAGTAAAACAGCAAGGACCTATTACAGAATAAGCTAAAATCTAACAGCTGGAAGTCTTGGCATATATCTTTGGCATGAATACTGTCTATACCTTAATATATGTAGCCATAGCCATAAAGTCAGGTACAGTGCACATTCATATAATTTTAAATAACTTCATGGTATTGTGATGGGTTGACACCAGTCAGCAAATAGGTACCCACACAGCTACTTGCTCACTACCCCGCTCCCTCCAGCAGGACAGGGGAGAGAACAGGAAAAGAAAAAGCAAGAAACCTTGAAGGCCAAAATAAAGGTAGTTTAATAAGGGAAGGAAAGGTGGGGGGTGGGGCAGAGATACAAAGGCTAACCCCTTCCCACAAGCAGACTGGTGCCCAGCCAGTCTCTGAGCAACGGACACCTTGGAAGACAAAACCCCTACCCCGTTCTTCTCCTTACCCTGATTCATTGCTGAGCACGACTTTATATGGTACGGAATATCCCTTTGGACAATTTGTGTTCCCCCTATCTTCTTTCCCCTCCCCCATCCCATTGAGAGTGAGCTTTGCGCTCACTCAGTGTGTCCTTTTCCTCTGTCTTTGGACCCATACATGAACATGCTGATCTGTTCCTGTTAGGATTGAGGAAAGACATCCAACTGGTTTACTCTCTCTCTTGTCAATCCTTCAAAAGGCATGCTCCAGGAGCATACGGTGAAGCATCTGCAGTTCTCTCTCTGCTTCTGCTCCTTGGCAGCCCATGGGTAAAGTCATTAGCTTTCTGAGTGGCAGTGTTATTATAGGGCTTTTGGTGTTTTTTCCCTTTTCCTTAAATATATGGTCTTTGGAATATGCTTGCTCTTTGCTTGCTGGAAAATCCACTACTGCTGTGGATAAAATTTAGTGTACCACTAGAAACACTGGACTTACATTCTTCACTTCTGCATGAAGTCAGGATTTTGAAGAAAAGACAATATATGTATTTCTTTATGAAGTGGAACCTTTTGCATCTAGGAAGTTCACTAGCAAAGACGGTAGTACTGCTGTGTTGCATGGTATTAATGGGAGGCTGCCTTTCGCAGCTGTGTTCACACTGGTAGGGATTCAAAATCACATACATAACTGCGTTATGTCCACTCTCTGATTTTCTGAAAGCACTTGTCCTACTTTTTCCAGTAATCTTGCATGCATAAGTATGTCTGCAAAGAGTCTTTCTAAGTGGCTGTGTAATCCTGTGAGTTTTCCCCGGTCTCTGGTTGCTCTCTGAGTTGTTCAAACCCCTGGTTTCTGAAAATATATTTTTGCTGCATCAGATTCATGACCTTTCATACTGATAAGATGCTCTACATTTTTTCCCTGCCCTCAATCTTGAGCAATTTTCATGGATCAGGACAGCAGGCACACGTGCTGTCAGGGTTTACTCAACCCAGCCAAGTATTCTAAATCAATATCCTCTGTTGACACTTCCTACTTCTACTTAGACGTACATGAGATGCTCCCACTGGTTTTGCAGACAACTAAAATACTGCAGACTTTTCTGTCAGTCATTCTTATTGAAATAGCATACACGTCTCTGAAGTGATGTGAATACTACTTTCCAAAAGTGAACATACAAATGTAAATTCACATACCTCAGTAGAAATTTAACTCTTCCACCAGGCAGTACTATAGTCTATGAATGCTTGATGAGTATCTCTGGCAGGCGCACTCACCCTGTTAAAAGACCAGAGGCATCAGGACCGCAGCGTCCCTACTTTTTGCGCCCTTACTTTCGCACCTTTAAGGTGGTATGTGTTATGATTCTAGCCAGTAAGTGATTTTTTCATGATGTAGCTGTCCAGATTCCTTGACTATTCCCTGAAATGTCCCATTAAATCTTCCTAAAATGGCCAGTGCTTCCTCCTAAAAGTTCACCAGCCTTACTGTCCTTATGTAGCTGTTTTGATTTCCTCTTAAATGCTCAAATCATGATAGGCATGTTCCAAACATGCTTCTGCTCTTCCTCATTTCCTCTCATGCATGCTAAATATATTGAAAAGGTTGGGACAGAAAATTCTGCTGATGGCAAGGGTACCGTAGGACTTCTTTCATTCCTAATCACATCTCTTATTTGTAACCAGCTAGCAAACAGATCACACTAGTCTCTTCTTTCTGCCTGGAGTTTTTCCTTTTTTATGAGGCCTTGCAACACTCTTCTAAATTTCTAAATGCTGTAATCTTTCAGAATTATTTCATGGGATAGCCAAATACCTTCCAGGCAGGATTTTTTGTTTGTTTTTGTTTTATGAAAAACAACAACTGTAATAGACCACATACAAAGATTATAATCTCTGTCACGCTCAGTTTGATAGCTGGGTGGAACAGGTGACATTATGATTTATTATATATGTAACATAACTATAGCATATACAAGAAAAATAATTTTTGAAAGAAGCTTAAAGTATATCTTGTTTTTTTTGGATTGCCTCTTTTTTTTTTTTTTTTTTTTGCGTTGAAGTCAATACGGGACTGCAATATCTGTGTTGTTTTTTTTTTTTCTTTAGTAAGGGCTCAGTTTCAAGTGACCAGTCCTTTTTATTCTTTGATGTTGGAATATCATTTATAATTATACCAACTTTTTTTTTTTTTTTTAACCAGTCTGAACTAAGATTTTCAGTGTTTCACTGTGTATCTGCAGTTAGGGTCCTTTGTTACTACCTATCAACAGATTTGATGCTGAGAATCCATTCATTTAACCCTTGCAAGTGAAATAGTTTGAATTTGTTTTGTGAGGAATAGATGTAGATGAAAATATGAAATAACTGTTCCATTTCTGAGCCCAAGATTCATGCTCCATACTGTGGTACCTGCCTTGCTTGTGAGCAAGCACCAGCAGCAGCTGGGAATGCTGGGAAGATAAAAATGAAGCCTCAGACCTCTGCCTCCAGACGTATCATAGATGTAGAACACTTGCTGAGTCTTATATCAAAGATTCATTGCTCAGATATCCAGTGTAAGAATATGCAGTTCCCACACATCCCTTGCAGTCGCACAGTTTGTGGGGTGCAGCTAATGATCTGAACTACAGTTGTCCAACTGTATCTACTATCTGAATGTGACACTAAATTCATGGGAATCCTGGGTTAATCTACAGCAACATGGATTGCAAATCTGTAAAACTGAGTCCCTTCAGGAAACAACTTCTGAAAATATAAGTTACAGTCCAAACTGCTGAACAAACACATGCATCATCAAAACCATGTCAGAGCTTTTTTGAAGGAATGAAAATAAATATTTTATAAAATATATCCACAGGATATGCTGAATCTACAAATAAAATTCCAGCTCAGATTTTGGGGCATAAAAAATTATATTACAGGAAAGGATTTATTCCCTTTCAAAACAAGGCCTAAAAACTGACCAGCTACAATAAAACAGTACGTTCTTAGTCCCTAATGCATTCATTATAAAATAAATCTACTCAGATTTGAGAATATAGCTATGTAATTAACAATGAAAGAAAAACAGAAAACTTAACTCATGATACCTCACTTTCAGGTTCTGACCGCTACAAGTCCAAGAAAACTATAAATGAAAGTTTTTAACTTCTAGATATGCTGAACCTAAACTATTATAATACATGAAATATAACTGTACATTTCTTTCCAGAAGTGAACCTTTCATTATTCCCTTCAGTTTTCAACTTTAATAACCTTGCAGACTATGATGCTCCCCTCTAACAAACAGCAGGCTTTACCATACCTTTTAAGTTGACCCTTTCGGAGAATGACACTATCAAAATAGAGTCAACCACTAGCATAGTTAACTTATAATTAGGAGTCAAATTCCAGCTCAGAAGCACAGGATGTCTTCTGAGATCAGCTCCCCCAAAGTGAAATAATTAGAAATGAGTCAAGGTATTCTGAAATCAGACTACATTTATAAACACAAACAATCCCCTTTCTTCTTCCTCATAACCATAAAAAAAAAAGTCAGTAGAAAAACATTAGCTAGATCTGTGTTTTTCCATATTAAAAATACCTGTCACAAATTTAGTACCAGACATTATTCAGTTAGTCAGCAAAGGAATAAACATATTGACAAAAAAAAAATCTTTTGAAGGCTATAAAATACAGAAACATAATTCTGTCTCTAAAAGTCCTTTCACATTGATCCTTGAATTGGAATTACTTTGGAGGATATTCCAGGAACATATCACTGTCTACTTGCCCCATTCTTGTATTAAGCATTCATTTTTGGCCAGTGTTAGAGATGCAGTGAAAGACTTTGGTCTGACTCAGCCAGCCTTTCTTACAGCATCCTTTTGAAGTTCTTTAAATCATTGGTATCCTACACTGAAGCAATTACAAAGTTTCATAGAATAACTTCAAAAATACTGAGCTTATTCCCAATCAGGAAAGCTCTTTCCCAGCTTGTGATAAGAAATGTCTTCTTTTGGAACCTCCTTCTTGCTCAACAGCCTGCACAGTGTACCCATGTCGTGCTTGATATTCTTGTAGATCCTGATGTTATCTGACCTGAGATTTCATGGTTTGAAAGGAAAGGAGGTAGACGTCTTCCTCTTCCCTCCCCCCATTTCATATCAGAATAAGCCTGTTCTTTCAAAGCATTTTTTTTCTTATAGAGATGATAGCATGGTGAGAAGGACTGAGATTCAAGTCTCTCAATGACTCTTGAATGAATGAGGAGAAAGAAGAGGCAAAGGAGGAACCTGAACCTGAGCATAGTCTAGGGGAAGTTACTGAACTTTACTACCTTGTCTTACTGAATCCTTTTTTTTCTTCCACCCTAAACTTATGAAGCCCTTCATGTCAGAATTGGCACAAGCATTCCTGAACAGAGCTTCAGATGTCAGCCTCTTTGTTGCCCTTTTAGGATGTTTTTTTCCCCAACAGCTTCAGCGTTTTGACACATATGTCATGCAAGAACTTATACAGAGCAGATCTCTCCTTCACCAGTCCTGACAAGGCTGGAAAAGGTCAACTTACTACCTTCTTGGTGGGACAGGAGGAAATAAGTCAAGCCTTTCCTTTCTCTGTCATCTTCTTTGAGAGCAATGGAGAACTTCTCAGTCTTTTTCTTCTTGCCCTTTGAACCTTTACCACAGGGATCCTTTTGGAGCTGGGTGCTTGTTTCTTTTTTCTTTATTAAATCTTTTCCTCTATGAACTAGAAAATACTTTTCCCAGTAATTTCTTTTATCTCTTTCAGGAGAATGAGAGAGGCATTTTCTACAGAAGCAATAGATCTTCTTCTTCCCTTTGTATTTTTCAGACAGAACACAAAGAAGCAACAAATGACAGCAATATGCACACACAGCAACCATTACTTTATGTGTATATATATGTACACACACCCACAGAGAGAAAGGTTATCGCTATGTTTAGATTACTTGAAACACCACACTTTGTCCACACCAAAGAATTTGCGTCTTATTCAATACTGCACAACTGAGTGCAAACTGCTACAAAATCATAACTGCAATCATAACAACACAACAAAATCACAATAACAATCACAATGTTATACCTGCTTTGAAGCAATTTGAGTACTTTCACACAAACAGTACCTTACACCTGGGAATGCACCCTTATCAGGATGTCCTGTGGTTCTCTCTTTAGGGAGGAACCTGCACTGAGGGGCAGGAGGGGCAATGAAGCTGGTACTATTTACTGCATACACTCATGTGCACATCCTTCCATTTTCTCAGCAGTTTGTTCAACAGCATTCCTGTCAATGTTGGAGGGGCCGTGTTTGAAATTCCTATCAACCATCCCGATGGTGCTTGCTATTTTATTGCGACAGGGTCTGAGAGAACATGCTCAAGAAAAGCTTTTTTTCAGATAATTTCAAACCAAAATTAGACAGGGTACTATTCAAAAACAGTGATTTTTACAAAAAAAATGCTAAAATTGGTTCCTCCACCTCTGTCCTGTTAGATTTTCCTTAAGCCACCAAGTATAACTAGAAAGATGGCAGTGTAACAATAGGTCAAAATATGGAAAATCTCATTTAGTGAAATTGAGCTGCATGCACTACTTGATTAATGGGCAGCTGTGTAAGAAGACAAAAGTACAGTGGGGACAAGAAAAAGACTTAATGACTAATCTTTCTATGGGTGATAGACAAATAAGGACATCTGAAAATGGATCCACATAACCTAGAAGTATGAGCATCAGCCTACTTCTTGATAACTCTGTTCACTTCATCTAGAAATATCAATCTGCAGAACAGAATCTAAACAGCCAAAGGTATCTAAAAAAGTAAAAAAGGTGTCCTTAAAAGCCATAAGCCATTTATCTGATTCTAGCAGTGCCGTGTGCTGTTACATGAAAGATCCTAGCTCCCTGGGCACTTCCTAGTTCTTTTGTTGTAATGAAAATGTGGGGAGTTTAAGACATGGAGGAGAAAAATCATTCTCAGCTAGTGCAGAAATCTTCATTTCTTTGTTATACACAAAGGAAACTAATAAATCACACTATCTAAGTATCTCCTAACCACTTTCAAACACAGGATTTTTTCAACTGTTGTTTCAATTTTTCCCTGTTGCAAACTTGAACAGTAATTTTAAGCCTGATCTATGCTGGTATTTATCACACCACAAAACAACTCTGGTAAAACAGTACAAAAGTACTGTTCTCTTACATAAACTAGTTATAGGAAGTCATAGAGAGGACAGGATTTACAGCTGCTCATACATACAAATAACAGCTTCAAACTGAAAAAATCATGACAGTCTCTGCATAACCAGCTCCCACTCAAGAGATGCACACTGCCTCCTCACCACCAAGCATTCAGCAGAGACATCTGTTTCACAGATATTAGTGTGATGTCACACAATTTCACCCAGGCAATCATTGCAGGATGTCTGTCTCTAAAATAATCTAACACACTCTTGTTGTCCTACATGGTAATAAAAATTAACAGTGTAACAAGAAAAAACACTGTAGAAATGCCATGCACTTGAAATTAACTTTAAGCTGATCATTTTTCAGCATATAATTCTGCAATATATTTTTGCAGAAAAGACATCTTCATCCCATTAAGCTCAATTATTTTATATCTGTTGTTTTTAATATCTGTTCACTGTAGAAAATATGTTACTATGTCAAAAAATCTCCTTCATTTTTAATAAAAATGATTGGTAACTACAGTAGAGTAACTTTGAACAAGATTATTGTTTTGAAACAAAATAACTTTTTTCTGGTAAAGGTTTTATATATTCCTTTAAAATTTATTTCAAAATGTTGAAAAGTTACTTTGAATGAAGTTCAGATGAGTCTTTACCACTTAAATTTTCTCTTTCAAAAGAGATTTACAGGCAAGTTAGAAGTGGACATATTGATCTCAAATAGTGTTATGAAGTCAGAAGCTTTCTGCTTCACCTTCATCCCTCCCAAATTAAGCATTTATCTCAGGAGTCCAGATCACCCTTTGACAGGCAAAGTAGCTTAAGTCTCAAGCCCGTGTCCCCGCCCATTTCCATTGCCAAAGACAAAATCTGAAGATGTCACTGTCTGAATCTCTTAGCTCTGAAAATCTGAACCCAGACTCAAACCAAAGGCAATGGAGATGTAAACACATTAGGTTTCCCATATACCAGACAGAAATATAAGTATTTTAAGAAAAAGAGGATTTCTTAAGAGCTTTTTCCTCTAGCTGAGAAACACAGAAAGTCTTAACTCTTCTGCCTTTGACTCTTTTTTTATTATTGTTGGTAGCATGGAAACCTCTGCAACACTTAGGTTTAATTCCCAAACCTTTTCTTTGCATTCTTAACAGTAATTGTAACCACCAATCATGTATCAGTAACCAAAATATTTCCAATGAAAAAAGAAATGTTTGAAACAAGTGATTCATTTTAACTAGTTTTTCTTCTCCAATCTCCAATTTTTCATCTAGCTGAAACATAGAAAGCCAGACCATTTTACAGGAGAGCCAGATTTTGAAGATTTATAGCTATGTTTTGCTATCTCATTTTCCTTGCCACCAGTTACAGATGACATTTCCCTTTTGACTACTCAGACTAACAGAAACCAACCTATCCTAGCAGTACTAGGGTACTAGAATACTAGTACTAGAATACTAGTACTCTCCTCTATCCTACCAGTTGTAGGTAGTGACGTTGAGAGAAATAGGTGGATCCCGCTTATCAATACCTGGCTCTGAGGCTGGTGTCACCAGCAAAATCTTAGGGTTTTCAATCATGGAATGGTCTATCCAGCACCAGGACTGCTGGGATCTGATGGGATTCATCTTCTTCAATGGGGGAAAGGTATTTTTCTCACGAGTTAGCAGGGCTGTTTGAAAGAGCTTTAAACTAGGTTTGAAGGGGGGAAGGGATAAATTCAAACTTACTAGTGATAAGCTATGGGACAGCATGACAATGTTTGAGGGACAGTGTATAGTGTGGGTTTTCTCTCTGCTTCACAATGTACTGAGTAACTAGAGCGCATTTGAAATTTTTGTACACAAATGCACACAGTATGAGGAATAAACAAGAGGAATTACAACTTTGGCTCAGTCCCAGAGCTTTGACATCATTGGCATAAGTGAGATTTGATGGGAAGAGTCCTGTGACTGGAGTGCTATGATGGATGGTTATAGGCTCTTCAGGAGAGATAGGCAGGGCAGGTGAGGTGGAGAGATAACGTTGTACATAAAGGAGGGGTTGGACTGTACAGCACTTGCAGTTGGGGATGACATGGTTGAGCGCCTCTGGGTAAGGATTAGGGGAAAAGCTGATAAAGTGGACAATCACCAACCGTAAGAAATTTAACGTGAACAAATGCCAGATTCTGCACCTGGGACAGTGTAATCCTGGATGTACGTATAGACTGGGGACAAAGGGCTGGAGTGCAGCCCTGCAGAAAGGGATCTGGGGGTTGATGGTAAGCTCAGTATGAATCAACAATGTGCCCTAGCATTCCAAATGGCCAACTATATCCTGGGGTGCATTAAGTACTGTATAGCTAACTGATCTTCACGCAGGGTGGGCGGGGATGGGAAAGAAGGTCCCATGCATTCCTTGACAATCATCAAAAGAACTGTTTACTGCTAGGAGATCTTGCAGGTGAGCATGCAGGATATCCATAGAGTTTGTCCTCTCCCAGGTAATGTTGGGTGCAGAGGCTGGGCTGCTGATGGGGAGCTGGCCGGGCACTCCTCTGATGGCCATTGGTGTGATGTCATGGAAGGGAGCCCAGGCACACTAGGGTCAGCCAGATCAGCCCTGTCACAGGTGTATCCACTTCCATAGATTCCTCTTCATCTTGAGGTGGATCCACCCCCACGGGCTCCACATCACTCTGTGGCAGATTGACAGCCATGGGACCCTCGCCATGTGGATTGACATGCATAGGCTCCATGTCATTCTTTGGTGGGTTGACATACCTGGGCCTCACACCATTCCTTGGCAGATTGACAGAACTGGGCCCCAAGCTGTTCCCTGGTGGATCCACATCCATGGACTCCACACCATCAGTCACATGAGCATGTGCAATTGCTCACATGTCATAGGTTGGGTTCCTCCTCCACCAATTCTTTAGCGGATTGACACACCTGTGCCCCATGCTGTTCCCTGGTTCCATGTACTGCACACCATTGGTCACATGAGCATGAGGAATCGCTCTCACGCCATTTTGGGTGGTGTTCCTCCTCCGCTGATTCCAATTCCTCCTCCTGGAAAGTGTCTTTCTTTCTCCTTTGTTCCTCTCCCAGGAACCATCTTTCTGCTGTCTCATGTAAAGATGGGCAGCCACATGCCTTGCTGCTCCAGCTGCTCTTCCTTCCAAGCATATCTGGCCTCAGAGGGCCTCAAAGCTCAGTGAATTGTCAACCAGCTGCTGGGGACCTTGTTTTTATAAAGCCCACCTGGAGCAAAAGGCAGTCAGGAGGCTTGTGACAGCAGGAGGCCACTGTGATTGGTGACTGTGAATGTGGCCAATACACGTGGCCAGATATGGCTCATTTGGGAACTGGGGGTTCTGTGACCTGAAAGATGCCCAAATGTGGGAGAAGGAGGACAGTCAGAGGGGCTGAGGGCACCTTTCCTGGGGTTGGCTCCTCTGTGCCATTCTGTTGCCCCTTGGGCACAGGGAGCACCCTCCACTTCTCCTCATAAGCCCTGGGCTCCAGTCCCCTCCTCATCCCGTGCCTGGGGTCCCCTCAATGAGACAGTGGCAATAACGTTCCAGGAGGGTCGAGGGTCCTCAGCGACCCCCCACCAAACCAGCGCCCTGCAAGTGGTGCAGCTCCCCCATTCCCAATACTGGCTGCGAGGGGGCAAAGCATCCAGGCATCCCACGGGTGGGAAAGGGAGGATGAGCCGGCCTGCGTAAGATCTCCCAGGACTCCATAAAAGAATTGCTGATAGCCAAGTGTTGCATGGGCTCTTCTTCCCCGTCCCCTGGCCCTGCCCCTGGAGCGTGGAGAGGTGCCACCTCTTCTGCATGGAGCCCTGAAGGAGAGGGGAGGGAGAGGGGAGGAGAGGGCCTGGTGTCCTTTGGGCCGCTGTGCCAGCACGACGCGAGGAGCCTGTCGGAGGCCAGCGAGGGAGGTCCGTGGGGCCTGGAGGTGGGGGTGGGTTCAGTGTGAGGTGCACCCTTGCTCCGTTTGCTCGTATGAAGGACAAAGCTTCTCACCGCTTTTGTGGTCTCGTGCTTACCCGTTCCGAGCAAGAGTTCTCCCGTTTTGTTGGAAGAATCAGAGGCAGCTCCTGAACAGGGGCCTTCCAGGAAGGCAGGTTTCCAGGAGGAAGCTCTTGCCCAGAAGATCACTCGGAGGCACGAGAAGGACAAGGTGACATCAGGGAACCCCCCGCAGAGCTTCACCAAGGATGAGTTGTGCCGGGACCAACATGAGCCTTGCTTTGAGGAGGTGACTGTCCTAGCGGGACGAAGGGACAGTGGTGACTGCCATTTACCCTGACTTTAGCAAGGCCCATGACACAGTCTGGAAGGAGCTCCCTAAGGAAGTGGTCATGGCCCCACGCCTGCCAGTTTTCAAGAAGCATTTGGACAATGCTCTAAGATATATGATTTAACTTTTAGGTTGCCCTGTGTGGAGTCAGGAGTTGGATTCGATGATCCTCGTAGGTCCCTTCCAACTCCGGATGTTCTATGATTCTATTCTATGATTCTATACCTCCTTTTTGCATTTTTGTCCCTCTTTTTGCTGTTCTTTTGATGACATTAAACATCAATGCAGGAACCCTGAGGAAGACTAAAATAATGAACAGATTTATCTGAGCTATAACACAAAACAAAAAGATTATATGCAATTCACCTTGAAAGTAGAAGCCATCATTATTCCTTTTCATGGTTATTTAAAAAGAAAAAAAACTGAAAGCTGCTGAAGTAATATTTTCACCTTTATACATTGTCCTAACGAAAGTGCCATGGTTGAAAAATCATAAGAAATTCTATTTTCCACTTCCATTGTGAAATTAAGAGAGCTTTTGCATTCTGAACTCTACCCACACGCTGCAGCAGCAGTCCCCTGGATTGCTCTAAGTCTTAAATAGGTGTGCTTTGGAGAAAGTAGAAGGAAAAAATCCTTCAATAGATCCCATGCTAATGACATACTAAACTTTTAAGAAGTTTTCTTTCCGTATTTATTGAAGCCAGGCAGTTAATTTTGTACTCATGGGTCCCAACGTATTCACAGTTTCCTACAGGAGATTTGGATATTTCTCTGCTTGGACAATTGTGGCTATAATTATCTATTATCCCAGCAGCCTGAGCCTTTTTGTGAGCACATATTATTAGTTGGCGGCAGTGCTCAAATGTTATCTGACATTGGCAAAGAATAATCTCTGGGCCTAGCTTTTCTTCATATATGCTGGTATGTGAATCAATAATAGCTCTTCAGAACTCAAAAAGTCTACCCCAGAGTGAGATTGGAGTAATGAGGGAAAAAATCAGGCTCTTCAGTTTGAAATTGTCTTATTAGAGAAACTAGTTGGTACTTAAAAGTGAACTTTTCTTTTTACTTTATTTTTTGCCTCACCTGTGGAAACTGTGGGTCTGCTGACGGTGAATGGGTCCAAATATAGTCATAGTCTTAACAAGAGGGATGTTGTGGACATTATTGCATCACATAAGTGCGAACTACATGCTTCACTGGATGGTATCGTATTTACCCTGTCAGGAAGTCCCAGCTGGGAGGTCACTTTGCATATTATGTCTTAATTTCTAAAATATTTCAGGTTAGATCTCAGTCAAACTGGCACAAATCTTTCAAAACTAAGGCAAGGCAAGACATTCAGGAAGGCATGTCTTTATCCTTCCAGTGTACAGCTGTGCCCTTGTGACTGAGCAGGCTGTTCCTTCAGGGAAGTCCTAGTGGAGGTAGGAGGGAAGAGGCACTCTCCGCGCCTGGTGAGTGGTGTGCAGTAATGTTCTTCCAGGCTCTTACCTTGTCTGAAACTGTATGGCCACCCAGCTTCGCAAGAGTCCATAGATCTGCTGTGCTATCACAGGATGGGCCGTTTGGGCAACCTCTAAACTGTGATTCAGTTGTATATATTGAAGGTCTTTCCTGTTTCTCTAGTCTACTCTACACCTAATCCGTAGGAAATACTTAAAGGATGTGCTTTGCTTAAAGTGGCTGGTGAGTTTGGACACGAACGTGAAACAGCCTGTGTATGGTTTCTTGTAATACTGGGCAACGATCCTCCTAAAATTACCGAGGTTCCTTCAAACCATTAGTCACTTATGAAGGACTGCCTACTAAGACTGAGGGCAGGGCAGGATGTCTCTTCCCTTCAATCTTTGCTTCCCCTCTCCCACAGGTCACTCTCTCCTGCTCTATAAAGAATATTGCTTTGGAAATGAAGGGTTTTCCACAACACAGTGAATTAAATGCAAATTCAATAAAATACAATAGAGCTTATCTTTATGTCCAAGATTTAGTTAACATAAGGACATGTACATTTTTTAACCCTCTTACATTTTTCATTGCCAATGAATCACTGATCCTTCGGGACCTTTCTCCTGTATCCACTTTGGCACTACAGAATTTTAAGTGCTTAGAATAATTTAGAGAAGGAGAGCTTGTACATATTTATGACATATTCTATTCAGTTTAGAAATGTGGCATCTTGAAAATGCAGCAGAAACTAAAATTTCAGATTTGTGATGGTAGAATTGTTCTCCTCATTTTGTGTTCTACATTAACTGCATTCGTTACCAGATTTCTGAGTTTGGGCATAGAAAAGTTGCACATAAGAACAGAATATTCACAGTAATTGCATAAGTATAGGTTTAATACCAGGAAATTAATGTGGAAATGTTCTAATTGTTTCACCTGTTTTTGGCCCTTTTAACTGATGCCAGCTAAGACAAACCACAGTCAGTCGGTAGAAGTGGAAATTAAATAGGGAACCTATTGAAAAGTATTAAGGCACCATTTCCTACCTTGGTTTCTGAAATCCAAAGCTATCTAAAGCACACTTGCTGTGTGCTTGATCTCATAATGAAACTGTACATTAAAGTGAATTGCAGGAGTCCATACAATTCTGTTTTCCACAGTGTTAACTCATTAAAGCCTGGAATTAAGTTGTGCAGAGTATAGAACACCGTGGCTCTCAATTAGCCTATGAGAAAGACAAATGTTGGAAGGATGATGAAATGAAAAGTTGACTTTGCATCTCAGTTAAACTCAATATCACGTAAGGGTGACCATTCTTCCAGGTTTGAAGGAAACAACTATGAAAACTTAAGAGAGATTAGAAGGGCAATAAACAGTACTAGGGGAAAGCTTCACGTATCTTTGTGTAGACTAAGTAAATGCCACATTGGGTGATGGATGCAGAGCATACATTTTTAGAGATCAGACAGGATTGCTTCTTTAAAAAAAATGTTCAAAGACTCCTGACCTCTCTCTCTCTCTCCATGCTCTCTCCTATCCCCAGCCCAGTATACTGAAAAAAAAAAAAAACATTCTGAATCTTGGATTAGGCCTGAAATCTAGTTTGAGAGGTAACTACCAGTAAGACCATACTGTATTTGATTCAACTTCATTACAAAACTTCCCCTTTCTCCTCCCCCCCTGAAAAGGGGCTGTGTTTGGCCATTTTTTAGCCATAATATTTAACAAAACCAACAAAACCAGAAAAAGTAAAACAATAATAAAAAATAACAGTTTCTGGTGGTATGAGGACTGTTTGGAAAACCTGTATAGGATGCTCAGAATAAATGTAGGTCATCTGTAAAAAAACCCTCTATGTCTCAAAAATCCAAACTAGATAAAGAATAGAAGAAAATAGTTGAAAAAGATTTCTGAAAGCAGAAATCGTATGCAACTATAGAAAATTTTTGAAAAAACTTCAGACTTTATTAAGCTGAAATGTAAAAAGACAATAAAGAAAGTCACAAACGTTTTGTGAAGTAACTTTTCAGAGATACAAACATTTTCAGGGTAACATTGGAAAGCGAAATCCTGTCAGAGAGTCAGTGAGCACGTTGGAGACCAAAAGGAGAGAGCAAAGAAGTTAAAGCCAAAACAGAGAGCTGAATCTGCTATTTGTACAGAAATTTGCTGCAGAAAAACCCAAGGAAGCTCCCACACCACAACTTCCCCTTATGGAGGTGGAGAATCGTAGCATAATTTACTTCAGAAGAGGCCTCTGAAAACCTTCCAGTCCAAAACCCTGCTTAAAGCCAGGCCAGCTTAGAGCAGGTTGACCACTCCGGAACCTCTCTGTGCAACATATTCAAGTGTTAGATCACCCTCACTTTGAAATTTCATTTCCTAACACTCATTTGGCTTTTCCCAGGTTGCAACTTATGTTTGCCATCTCTCACCCTGTGTACCTTTGAGTAGAATCTGACTCCTCCCCCTGTTCCCCCAAGCCCACTTCTTCCCAGGCTGCAGGACATTAAACAGCAGTGGCTCCATATCAACACATGAGGGACGCCACTAGTAATCAGCCACTAGCTGGACTTGATGCTGCTGATAACTCCTTTGAGACTGGTTGATCAGCTAGTTTTTTCCATGCAATTCATAGTCTACCTTTCCAGTCCATGTCTCACTTGCAACAAGATACTATGGGAAACCATGCCAAAGGCCTTGCTGAAGTCAAAGCAAGCAGCATCCATTCCTCCCACCTCATTCACAGAGCCAGTTGCCTCATCATGGAAAGTTATCACATTGGTCAGGCACCAGTTTATCCTTGGTAAATCTGTGCTGGCTGCTTCCAGTTGCCTTTTGTCATTTAAGTTCCAGAAGGATTTGCTTGACAGCCTTCCCAAGAATTGAGATAAGGCTGACCGGCCTGTAGTTCCCAGATGCTGACCCTCTTGCTGGGATATGGTGTACACTAACTCTTGCTTAATGTGGATCCAATGGCAGATGAACAAAAGGTAACAGACATGACAGCCATATTTTAAAAGCAGGCTTTGGAAACAACCCTTGAAGGAAGCTGGGATCAGTAAGTCTCACCTCCATACCATAATATTATTATTAAAATACATATATTTACATGTATACATGCTTTACATTAAGAAATTAACACACTTACGGACAAATGTAATGCAATAGGAAAGAAGCATTTGTTTTTTTAAAATAAAGTGCATGTCTGTCTCATTAATCCATCAGAGTTCCTTTAAATAAATTCAAAGCATGATGGGAAAGGACAAAATTAATCATATAGACGAGTTCCAAAATGTTTTTGAAGTCTCTCATCAGAAAATGTTAAAGGAAGTTATTTGTGATGGAATGCAAAGGTATGCTTCACAGATTAAAAATTGGTCAAAAGACAGAAAACAAATGGTTACAATAAACAATCAGCTTCCACAAGGGATAGTGGTTACCAGGAGTGTTCACAATTTTTCATGCTGACACCCGTAGTGTTCAAAAAAATTCATAAACTATCTAGAAAAGGTGACAAAATTTGCAGCTGACACAAAATAGTTTAAGACATTCAAAAGCAAATTTCACCCAGAGGTACTGGAGAACATCTCACAGTACAGGATGACTAGGTAATAAAATGAAACTCATTTTTTTGTATAGGGAAACACAGGGAAAAAAAAAAAACACTAACCATACATACACAGTCAGGAGATGTAAACTACTGTCACTGAGGAAAGACGTCACAGGGTGACCGTCACAAAATCCTTGAAATGCCAGTTTAATTGGCAGCACCACTTCACACCCCCAGAAAAGTCAGGCATTACTACCTGAACAAAGGGGTGGTGGTCAAACAGAAAATAGCTGCATGCCTTTGAATAAACCAGTAATGTACTGATGCAGCACACAACACCTTTTAACAGAGGAACCCATTGCTGCAGGAAATAGTGAGGACCAAGTCTATAAATAGATTCAGAAGACATTAATCCAATGCCCAAAGACAGATCCACTGGGAGTGTTAAGTACAGTAACCCAGGGAACCTCCAGCTTAAATCACTGCCTGCTAGGACCTTGAAAATTACCAAGGGATGCAATGTGCACCAGGGATACACCTACACCCGCCAGCAGACACTGCCAGAGACAGCATATCAGCCCAAATGAATCTTTGCTCTGACCCAGGGCAGAACTTACATTATGATTCTCTGAATAGTAAAATGTAAATCAGATTTACATTTCAGAATTCATTCCAGGTTTATGTGTTGAGTTTTTAGCATAGCAAGTAAGGAAAAATGAAAACGTTGCATTTAACAACCAATCTTGACAGAAGAGAGATTTCTAGGGATCGGTGATTAACCCTTTCAAACATCATTTGGGCAAGTGAGTTTAGTACATTTTGAATGTAGACACTTTTGAAAGATAAAACCATAGTCTGGTCTAAATTCCTGTTGGTTTATTCGGAATCCCAGAGAGCTATCCAAGTGAGGTAGATGGGCTGGTATCGAAATGACAGGGGGTTAGTACAGCCATCATCTCTCAGCATTCACAGAGCATTTCTATCTTTTCCTCAAAGTTATTCAGTAAGATAACTTCTTGAACAATCAGAAGGCACATGCAATGATATGTAAAAAATACAAAGGAAATATCTTTTGCCTTCTTTGGTCATTACAATGCATTATATTTACCCTTAAATTATGAAACACAGGAAAGAGTTTGGAAGGTGATAAAATCACAAATGAGAAAAAAATATTGTGCACTAAACATAAGCATGTTGGACACCTTTACACCAGTAGTACACTAAAGGTAGCCCCTTTCAGCTGTTCTTTAGCACATATCTACTAGATGAGTCCAGCTATAAATTAGTATCTAACTTTCACTGAAGTGACCAGTTGATAAAGATAAAATTCCCTGAATCCATTCATGCAAAAAGTGCCAAGAAAAAAAAAGCTATAAAAAGACAAAGCTTGAGGAATAGAAGTTTCTCCTAGACTCGAGACAGAATACAGGGAGCTTGACCCCTTCATATTAGGGTTTGTGGCAAGCACTTCCATTTCAGTAATAAATAACGTTGACACTTGTGCTTTTCAATATGAAAAAGGTTATTAACATATGATGAAATTAAGTCACAGCAGCATAATAAGTTATTATTTAAAATTTAAGGCACCTTAGCCATCTTTGTGTATACATTTGCAAAGAAAAACACGCTACCTTAAACTTCAGTAGTAGATGTTTAATTTAAAGCAGTCCACCTTGCAAGTTTACAGACACACATTCTCTTACTGCTATTCTAGGATATTTATATGGTCAGCTATGGCATCTTAAGAACAGTTGCCCATTTAATTAATGCTAAATTAAATCATATTCTATCATATACTGAGGCTCAAAGGGCACCAGAAATTGGCTCCAGGCTTCTCAATTTATTATACTGATTTTGTATTACAGAAAATTAATGCTGGCTACAAAATACACCAGGTTCATAAACTAGACAGAATAACACAGGCTGGGAAACTCATACATATACAACATTAAAAGAGAGAGAATGATGTATCTATTAGTCATGGCCAAACTGTGAGAAAGATTCATTTGTTCAAGCAACCAGCTGAATGATGCAAATTGTTTCTGAAGTATCACTGATCTTGCAGAAAGAAATTGCTTTTCAAGACTTTGGGTTTCTCCTCGGAAGGTGGGTACTTCCATCTGGCATAGCAACTTTCATCGCAGAGTTGTGCAGAACTGTCCTGCTGTAAAGGACTTGTAGAGCCAAGAGACACTTTAAAAAAAGCAAAAGGGGTGCTGAAAAGCCTGTCTCCACTAGTAATCAAAGGGCAATTGTTGTAAATGCACTTAAGACTTTGGGTCAAATGACTCCAGACTCCAAATCAGTTTTTATTTCATATGTACTTTTTCTGTGTCCAGAAAGTTCTGTGCTGCTCTTTCACTTACTTGATTGAAGATATTTGCCATGAGACGCTAAGGCTTATTGCTTTTACTACTATTATTTTTAACATAATTGTTGTTTCATTTCCTTAAACACTACATATCATCAAACAAAACTATTCTTAGCCCTGTTAAATTCTCTGAACAAATAAAGGTCTGTATTTTAATTGTATATATTATTGTACTGGAAAATATTAATGTCTGAACGATCACTTTTAATGACCCTGAATCTGATAAAAAATTGACAATTAAAACAAATTATAAGATGCAGAATTTTAATGTTTCTCTGAAAACTGTTTCAGCTCTCCATGTTCATTAATATCACACTAGGAAAAAACTTTACATTGTTATTCCTTTCAATGGATACATGTCAAAATCACGTCCTCCAGCTGGTGGACATCTGTCATAGTTGTGCGGGTTCATCTTAGGGGACACAGAGTGTTCAGCATTTCATTTTGGGAATGAGATTTTGCAATGCTTAGCAATATTACTGGTGACACTGTGAATAGCTGCTGCAGGTCATGCCGTTGGGGAGTTTTAAGGGTCTCCCATTTCCAACTGTCTAACATTTTTATTTTTTATTTCAACAGTTATGAAAAGGGATAATATCTCAGGGCATCTATATAAAAACCAGTCAGCTAACAAGGTTAATAAATACACTTCTAGGTCATAACAATGCCAAAACAATCTCCCTTTATGCACCACAGTTCCTTGCATGACAAAACAAAACTGATACTTAGTTGAAACATTGCTGGACTAAGGGCAAAATGAAGTTGTGTCCAAATTTTCAAAACCATGGATGATATGTGAGTTGAGAGAAACCCTGATGAAGCTAAATGTGCTGTTTTTTTCATGCAGGGAGAAACTGAAGAAGCTTAATTTATAGACAGATAAAAAGAGGCATCCTAAAAAATACAAGGCACATGGAACATCATTCAAAAGCTAGAGTTAGGTGGTGGTCATAGAAATTGTCCAGGAATTTGAATTCAGAGTCCTGATTTATTGTCACTGTGCATATGCATGCTTGTGGAAAACTGTAAAGTACCCATGAATTATGTCTCTGACATAAGCAAGATGCCTGTAAGTGTCACCCTGAGCCAAGACTGAGAGGAAAAACCCTGGAGGTGAGTAGAAAAGAAGAAGACAATGCTTAATTTGGCTTGGGAGTTCTGCTCATTTCATTAAAAATTGAACAAAAGATGGTTTTGCTTGGTAGCATTAACAAAAAACCCACAAAAAAACTTCAAACAAATTTCTGCTGTAATATAAGCAATCTGTTCAATTTGGAATTCTGGGTGACTCCATCAAAAACAAAACAAAAAAAAAAAAGCTGGTTGGGGAGTTTAAAAGAGGTAGAGTGGATCCATGTAATCAATCAAAGGCAGCTACTTTCTGTCCAAAATCAAGAGTCACTAGCTACCCCCATCTTTAGAAGATGCCTAGGAAGCTCAGGAAAGGTGATCCTTTTTTTTTTGCTTGCTTCCTTGTTTTTCCCAGCAGTGCTTTTCTCATTAGCAATTTGGTTCCTTAGGAAATCTTTGATGAACTCAGTAGTATTGCTGCTAACTGTGCAATCTGGAAAGCAAAAACACAGATTACTTGGAGGCTGCTCAGCAATTCAGCCCTTTAGACACTCCCTTTTCTGGCTGATATAGTCCATGTGCTCTAGCAAGAAATATAGTTGTTCTCAGTGAAGTTGCTGCCACTATTTTCCTGAAGACTTAAACCAAATTCTGCAGCCTTAGAGGTGCAGACTTGCCAGCTAATATTTAAATTAAGCCTGATAAGCAGTTTCCATGCAGTAAGCATGAATAGTTCTATTATGTATCCATTTTTATGGAGTATTCCAAATCCCACTTATACTAATGAAAGTCTCTACTGACAGCTACACTGTCATTCAAGATTTACAACAATATCAATGAAGTCAGAACCTGAAACTGTGCCACTGTATTAATATTTCTGAGTTTCTATTCTAAAACACAATACAACTGAATTGTGCTTGCAGGATATTCACTGACATAATAATTCTATGGAGGACTATGACATTTCAGATGGACCTTCATTGAACTTCTTTGACTTGCACAGGGTGAGTGATGTATAATCAACATCCCTTCAAGGACCTCCAATAAAAGTGCAATTTAATTTTTGATAATGCTTCTGAAGTGATGAACTCCTTCTTTAAGGTATAGGTAAACAACATCTGGAAATCTGCATTTATTTTTATACAAATTTAAAATATATCTGATCCAAACCTCATTGAAATCAATGGGAATCATCCTATCATCTACTTCAATTGCAACCCCACACACCTTTTTCTATACTGCAACTGATACTAGTACAACACGAAATAAAGGCAGGAATAGGAGAGATCTAAAAACATCTTTTCAAGGAATTGTTTCACTTGCTGTGGTCTCATGGTTACCAAAATGGGACAAAAATAGCCCTGTGGTTATACTTTTCATGAACTCAGGGAAAAAAAGCCTGTAACTATGGCATGAAATTCACCTTAGTATAAAGTGATTGCATTTTTAATATAGTGCCTTTTTTTTCCAGAAAGTAAGTGCATGGAAGAGGGATCCTATATAGCTTCAGCCATGCAGAATTTCAGTACCTAGCCTGGTTTACAAAACGGATCATCTTCGTTAAAGACAAAAAAGAGAACCAGCCTTGTTTAAGGAATAGCTCAGCTGGTCTGTTTTAGAAGTCTGCTTCAAGGTAAGGCAAATCATAGCTTGGATTCTGTTGACTAGCTGGTCATTGACTACGGAAAGGGTTCAGGGTGAATAGGTCCAATAGAGACACGGAACATTTAGTCACAGGAATCCCACCTCTCACACTTATATACCTAAAGATAGGAAAGATCTGGCCGTTCATAATTGATTCATGTTTATAAATCAGCTCAGCTATAATAACTACCAATCAGTCCTAGATTGCTTTAAAACATATAATCTTGAAAATTAGTATGCTTATTATTTGGTACCGAGTGAGTCAGCTGCATTATTTCTTCAATTCAGTAGTTCTGTTGAGTTTATGCTAAAAATGGTCAATGACAGCAAAGATTTCAGCACAGATTCAACTCAATGTGCAAATAAAGACAAGAGATTCAATCTATTATCTGGTCTTTCCACAGACTTCTACTAATTTATCCAAAATTACTTATCCTACGAATGATTCTACCATGAAATAATGTTCATTTTCTACTGGTGAAAAAGCTGGGGTGATTGAAAGGTATGAAAGAAAAGGAGAAACAGCAGACATACAGGCAAGTACTAAAAGTACTTCTTTGGTTTAGACACAAAAAGTTATAAAGAGTGAAAGGTTTAAGAAATCAACCAAAATTCAAAATTTAGGTTAATTAATTTTAGGTTAAGAGCATCAGTATATATCTGCTGAAAAATTCAGCCCAGAATTATAAAAAATGAAGCTATACTACCCTGTATGTAGTATCCGTGGCATCTCAACAATCCAGAAATTTATGTTTCATTGTTTTTATTTCTCCAGCATTTCAAAGAGGGTGTATAGCCTATAGACTGTAGTCTTTTCCATACATTTTATTTTGCTCTAGTTAAAAGTGGGCCAGATTTTCAGCTAGTGTTCACTGGCAGACTATAAAAAATGGTTTAAAGCTTTACTGATTTATACCTCTTGAAAAACATGACAAATTGTTTTCCAGAGTGTAGTGGTTTAACCTGGCAGGCAGCCAAACACCACACAGCCACTCGTTCACTCTCTCCCCACCCTGCCGCAGTGGGATGGGGGAGAGAATCGGAAAAAAAAAAAAAATTCGTGGATTGAGGTAAAGACAGTTTAATAGAACAGAAAAGGAAGGGAAAATAATAATAATAACAATAATAATAACAACAATAATAATAACAATAATGATAGAATATACAAAATGAGTGATACACAATGCAATTGCTCACCACCCGCCGACCCAAGCAGCAATCGCTACTTTCTGGACCACGCCTCTTATTTATATACTGAGTATGACGACATATGGTATGGAATACCCTGTTGGCCAGTTGGGTCAGCTGTCCTGGATATCCTCCCTCCCAGCCTCTTGTGCACTTGGCAGAGCATGGGAAGCTGAAAAGTCCTTGACTCATAGACTACTTAGCAACAACTAAAAACATCAGTGTATTATCAACATTCTTCTCATACTAAATCCAAAACACAGCACTAGGAAGAAATTTAACTCTATCCCAGCCAAAACCAGGACACAGAGCAAAAATATAGAGATTCCTGCTGATACTCCTTGCCCTCTTATAAAAATAATGGTTTATTGTTCTCAGATGGCAGTAAATCAAGATTTCAAAAAATATTGCCTTATATCAACTTCAGGACTACATGCCTGCTAACTTCTTAATTAACAATTTAACCAGCAGAGAAGGAAACTGCAGCTGGATAGAAACATTTCATAATTTGAGCCTGACAACTTTGTACTTTCAAGACCTAGGCAACACATGAGGTTAATTTGCCTGAAAAGTCCATATAAAGTCTTTGATAACATACTTTTCACAGCTTTCTATAACACCTTTTGTTCAGGATAATTTATGAATGATTCAATTAAGCTAAGGAGAGATAAATCACCAATTTGTAACAGCAGTGGACAAATCTTTCTAGTGCATGATCATGACTCACTAGCAGTAGCTGGCCCTAGTGACTTGGGAGCTTAGTACTTCCTCATCCCCTAAAGAAATGATATAGGACCAGCATTTGAACTCTGGCTACATATCTATGGGCTCTCTTTGAAAACACAGGCATAATACTTTATAAAACATTGGGGTTTGTTGTTTTGAGGGTTTTTTTTGCCCTCCAGGGATTTCTTTGCATTTTCAGTTTCTCAGTTAGAAACAATATAATACCAAGTTTCTCTTGGAGCCTTTCCATTTTTTATAAGTTACCATAGTTTCCATTGTTTACAAGTTTCCATTGTTTGATAATGTAGCTCATTCAGTTTCAAAATAGTGCTATTATTCTGGTATTTTATTCTTAAATAGATTTTTTTTTCCCTAAATCACAAAAAAGATTGCCAAATGTGTGAGTCTCCATCATTTCCTTGCATGCACACACACACACACACAAGATCAAAAGAATCTGAAATTAAAGAGTTACAGATGCTTGCTATATGTTTTGCATGAACAATAAGTGGATACCGAAGCTGAATAAATGCCTTTTTACCTACTAATTACAAAGGTGACATTTTCAAAATCACTTCAGACTGACAGCGTAGCAGTTACAAACCCACTTATAAAGCAAGAAAACAACAACTAAGTTTCTAGGTCTCAGACACATCACAGGGTATTCATGTGTGTAGGCTGATCTGCCTTTACGACATCTAGCACGGAATGACAGGCATGCTGCTGGTCTACATTTTTGCTGCTGACATCCCCAAAATACCAGAGAGCTCAGATCTTATTATTTCCCTTTTGATTTTGACAGACAAAAAGCATCTAGGAGGAGAAGGTATATGCAGACGTTGATGGGACAGAAGTTCAGAAATGCTTAATATCGGCCCAGATTTCTCTGCACAGTAAACTGGTCAGCTTTTTCCACTAGTCACTCTTACCTGCCTGTATCCTCCAGACAACAGGATATGTTTGCCCCAGTTCTCCAACCAGCCCTGACTCTTGCCCAGGTACACGTACTTGTCTCCTGGAGCCTGCCAAGGGTATTTTATCTTCTTTTCCTGACACTGTGGCTTTTCTCCAGCCATTCCCATTTTCCACCACACGTTACTCATCTTGAACAAAATTACCATCCTCAAATGTTTATGACTTCCCCCAGGTCTCTCAAGGTGCCCCTATAACATCTATACACACACTCCCTGAAAACTTCAGTGTAATTCAGCCCCTCCCTGTTGTCTCCGCTAACTCATCCTAACAATCAGTAGCCATCTATTCCCATCAGTTATTCAAACATTCTCTCAAAACCATACATTTTAATTTCCCTGCCCCTCAGATAACCCTCAGCTACTTGTAATATATTATTTAGTTCCTATCCACCCACTCTGCATAATTCCTTATCCTTCCTCTGGTATTTTATTGATATGTAGTGTATTTCACATTAGGATAGCATAATCAATTCCAAATATAATGGTTGTATATTAGTATTTAGCTAAATGGTACATTCTTAAATACCTTACTTAAAAAGTTGCAAAGATTAAAGTTTTAATCCACATACGTAAATCATGCCAATTCCCAATGCCTGACTCTAAGAGATCTCCTTCATTGACTTACTCTCTTGTAAATCCTTTCCCCACAGTGTAAACAAGGAGAATGATGACATGTCCTTTGCAATTGGGCCAAGACCTTCTCTCTCAAAAGCTGTGTGTATACAGTCTAGGGGAAGATGCTGGGGGCGGGGAGCGGAAATTCAGTCAATTACAATTAGTAGAATGGGGCTGAGTTAAGAGCACATGATAAGACTCTTCACTCTGAGGAAGAGGAGATGCAGTCCAATCGGTACATGGTATCTGACTGACAGAAAGTTGACACTCTTCTTATTGGCAAGTTTGAGTAAGTTTAAGATGGAGCTAGTAAAACCAGGTTATTTATCATTTAACTAGCCTATCTAAATCTCAGTTTTTCTAAACTATTTGCATATATTGCAATAGTGAGTGCATAAAACTATTCCCATCACAACAATATACAGTCTGTGTAAGAAATTAACAAACATATTTGCCAACATTTTATAAAATAAAAGAGCAGTCAGAATTCTCAAACTTCACTTTTTTGGTGACTGCAGTTCGAGGAGTGTAAAGAGGAAACCATTTTAATTTAAATTGATTTTGAACTGGGGATTGGGTTTAGATTTTGCAGCTGTAAAGAGGAGAGCAGGAATAGTGTGCCTCTAACAAAACTGCTGGATTACAGCTATGCAAAATAGAGTGGTTTCACTGACTAGGTACTGTATCCAAACTTCCTTTGGTCTATCTAGTCTCACAGTACTCCCATTTCTATAACAGCTAAAGTTAGCATTTACTTACAGTCAGAAAACTGGAGTGACTCCATTACTTATATTCTGTTACCAGTATAACAGCAGAGTTTCAACTGCTTCCTTTACAACAGAATAAACCCCAGATGTTTGTGTATGATTTTTTTTCCCCAGCCTAAATGTTATGTCTTCTATAAATTTAGGATTAAAGGGGTGGTTTTTTGTGAGTTTTTGTGTTTATAAATAAAAAAAAAAATTATGTTCTAAGATTTTAGCAAACTCCAAACTGCAGAAGAGTTAAATTTCCTTTAAAAGCATTGCACATGAGGAAACTGATTTCATTGGCATATATTAGATAATTAAAATCTTCTCAGGCTCGTGCTTTTCTTGGAGCAGTTGTGAGGGTGGAAAGAGGTTGGATTTCTTTTTTTTAAAACCTTTTTCCTTTTGGAGGGGAAGTTATATGAACAGCTTCCTGAATACTAACACAATTTTATCTACATTTTCTCAAGTCAGGTGTGAAGCCTCCTGTATTAGAGAAGATTCCACCATCACTGAAAGCAAGACTATTGTGCTGCTTACAGAGTTTTGGCACATTGTTGTGTCCTTCACAAGACAGCCCTGCAAATAGGGCACCCATCCCTGAGACTGGCAGTTCATTTCAGAAGCAAGTTGAAACAGGAAAATCGATAGACAGCTCTTTTGCCTTAGATGCTGTCTTTGGTATGAAAAGGATAGCAGGTTACAAATTAAAGTGTTGCAGCCTCCTTGGCTTCATGGTGGTACTAGTAATTTTCAAATATTCTGTGTGCGTGGTTGTGTATGTGTGAGACAGAGACGGGGAGAGAGAGATAGACACGGAGGGAGACTGGAAGCTTCTTGATTAAAAAAATAGACTTATGCCTGAAGTAGGTAAGCAATGAGAAAAACAGTAGAAATTCAATCATCTACCTTACAAATATCAATTATTTTAAATTACTGTTTTTCTGCATTGTGGTAGTAGCCTGGCATTAGCAGGGTCAGCAGTCATTTCCAATACTGACAACCCCACAATATGTAAAGAGATTTTTTCCCCTATTGCTCAGTGTCTGTATGGATGAGTAGAGCAGTTGACAGCTGCATGTAAGCCAATATATAACTTCCAAGTAACTTTTTAGCCTTTCATCCCAAAGTTACCTTACTCAGCAAAACAACCTCTCTCATGCCCTGGAACATGCAAGTCCCATCAGTTGAGATGAAGAAGAAAGCAATTCTCTCTTACAGTAATTTTCATGGGTATGATCACTCATTAATCCTATCAGGTTACCAGCACACAGGCAAAGCTTCTATTTTTCCTCTCTTAATTTAGACAATTCTTAACCTACCAGCACCCCACCTCCCAATCCTCTCAAAATGTGAGAAAAAAGGGGAGAAATAAAAAATTTAAGACTAATCATTTAGCAATACAAGAAAATCTGCTTATGCTAGTATCATTTCCTTTGACTAATGTAATTTCATGCTGTTGCTAGAGGCTTTGAGGAATTTCTCTCCAACCCATCATCTTCTAAAAACCTGAAACCTAGCTAAATTACTTTTTTCCATGGAAGTGAAAGTTCAGACTTGGCATTGGAGTAAAACTAATCGTGATGTCAGTAAAATAAGTAACAATACATTTAATAGGCAAAATCCTAAAAATCAAGAGCTTGTCTACTTTGAATAAACATTGAAAGATCACATTATACAGAAAACCTTCCCAACAATTTCCACCCCCAGGTTATCCTCTCCCTCCCCACCTTCTCTTAATCCTTCTAACATGCACTACAAACTAGACTACTATATATTATACCATTTTTCTGACAGTCACTCTCTAAGAAGTTGTTGCATGATTACTGTCTGCAATTTTTATTTTTACTCATTTGAGTCCTGGAAAAGTAGAGAACCCAAATTTGGCCTACAGCTTAAAGAAAATCTTTGAAATACTATCCTTGCATTGGTGAAATGGTGTACCTCAAATAATTTCTACAAATGTTGGTATTTTTATTTAGTTATATTTTAGTCATATATAGGTAGCATGTCAAACAACAAAAAATGTTTATTATTTACAGTAATAAACCATAAATATTGGTTTATTACTGTAAAACAAATATATTATGTGTTGAACAAGAACCTATGCATTCTGTCAGCTGCACTGAAATGGATTAGGTTCACAGGTCAGTTATGCCTGACCAATTATTTAAGAAACTGTCCTTTTCTTGGCTGTTAATTACTACCCAGCTGAGATGCCACATCTGACTGCATGAATACTCCCTGTCATTTAAATCTAGTTTAGGCTAAAAAGGCTACCTAAACTCATCATTGAAAGCAGTTTGAAACTCTTGATTAAGGTTAATCTCATCAACTTCACAGTAAAACAGTCTAAAAGTGCTACCAAAGACAGGATAGGTGGTCACTGCTAATTAGGTAAGCAAAAATCATTCAGTTCTTATGTAACTGAAATAGCCTGATATATCCCACAATATACCACAATACTAACTGTACTGCAACATCTGACACTATGCATAGATACATAAACACTACTTGAAGACTGTTTGGCCTTCATAAATATAGTCAGTTTCTGGTTCTGATATATATGCATTAACATAACAGCCACAGAAAGCTCTCCAAGCTGAGACCTTGGACCAAGTCTACATATCAGTGTAAATATGTTTTAAGATATTTCAGATGAGAAATCTGAAATAAGACAACGGAAAGAAATAAGACATCTGAAATAAGACAATTCTATGATTCTATCCTATGATTCTATTCTATGATTCTATGAATTGTTTTTGAAAACTTCAGCCATGCTACACAGTACTCGCAGCTCATGAAATATGCTGGTTATTAACTCTTTCACTTGAAATAAAATGTGTGTAAGAAGCCACACAAAATAGCAAAGTTGTGTGATTCCATTTTAAAAAGAGTAAAGTAACACCTAAGTGCAGCTTGAGGTCAAATCACAGCTACCAAAGCATTTATTAGTATTTCCTGTCACTGCTAAACTGACAGGAATAATTGCCTGCATTGCTAAAAAAGACTGAAGGAATGCAATAAAACTGTCATCCCAAAGATTGGGATCTTTAACAAGGACTATCCAACTTCACAAGAGCATCAGGAATCATTTATCTTATGCCTAATCTCAGAGGCTCTCAGTTCTACAGTACCCATTCTGGTGATACCCCTAAGGAAATAGATCCAGGATTGAAAGTGGGGAATAGGTTAAGCAGGTTTTTGGTGCAATATAGCAGCAAAAACAAATCAACACAGACTACATTTATTAGCTTTCTATGTGCAAAAATCTCCTGAGTTAACCAGCAAGTGCCTCCCAGGTTCAGTGCAGAATGGAGTGCTACTTGAAGAACTTCCAGCTAGCCCCTATGGAGCTAAGCGTGGAGAATTGCATGGTGGAATCACAGCAAGTCTACACCTGATGTAATTAGCCCTGCACCTCGTAAGTGCAGCCCTCAAATTAATGTGGCTGTTCAAACTGTATAGAAATCTGTGACTGAGCAAGCATTTCTTCCCAGTGCGGTGAAGAGAGATCTACTTGATGGCTCAGCATCAGCTCGAGGACTTCCAATGTAGCATGAGATGACTGTGCTGTGTAGATATACTAGGATACCTGTGCTAGAAAAAAGAAACATTTTCAGAAGTAAAAATGAAAATTAACAATTCCATTTGTTTAAAAAAAGGAAAGCAACAGTAGCAAAAATCTCAAGAGAAAATAAAGTATACAATGTAAATGGAAAACAGGCTGCTTTATTCTAGGCTTTGTTTTCATTTTAGGTGGTTTCACAACAGTGTAATTCTAGTGACTTACCACTCTATAAAGGCAAAACTAAGCTCTTGAGTAGATAGACGGTCCTGAACAAAAATCTCATAGCTGAATAATGCTGAACTTTGGGGAGTTTAATTCCATAGTTACCTCTTGGCAACCCCTCTGGGGCTTTAAAATATTGGCTAGATTCCATTTCTACCTAAGCCTCTTCATAATTATATTTTTCTAAGGAAAATACACAGAGAAATAAAGAAGACAAGGAAGAAAAGGAATGCCACTCAGACATTTCTCAAAAGGAGAGTGCAGTGTCTGTGTAAATGAGAAAATAGTTCAAGGTGAGATCTGTGGAGGTAAACAAGAGAAAGAAAAAGTGTGCTCAAAGATGAAACAGGAAAGATACCTTGCCAGTAAAATTTGTAAGTTATCTGTAATTTGCTCCAGGATAGGTGGGGAAACATGACAGGAGGACAGCAATCTTTTTTCCTATGGTAAATAATGAAAACATACCAGAAGGTCTCACGAGAAGACGTCCTTGAAGAACAAGTAAAGTAAGTCAAGAATATTTTGAGGTCAAGCAGTATTCCTCTAACATTTCATAGCTTCCCCATGTAGACAAGCATTAACTGTAGGTACAGTAGGCATGTGTATGGCACCGATCAGAAAACAATAGTACACCGATTTTTGTTTCTTTTAGTATGTGCAACAGAAGGTATGTATTACAAAATAGACTAGCTTTAAGCAACTGAGCAGTTCCAAATTCATAACAAACAAACCATACATTTAAAAAAAGCTGTACCTTCCCAAGATCAAGCAAAGAGCTAACTGTAAATCACAACAAAATCATTTTTTTCCTTAGCTTTGAAACTCTCTTCTGGTAAAAGAATATAACAGATAACCCTTCCTTTCACAGGCAGACAAAGGAGGAACAAAGCTAGCCAACCTCAAAACAGGACTTTGGAGGAATTTCAGCAAAGTATCTAATAGTGAAATTGTGAAAAGCCTTCTAGAGGCACACAAAATCCCCTGGCACGTGATGTCAGAGCTACTGCTCCTTTCTGAGCATACGAAGAAGGGTCTTAGCAGTGGGAGCCTGAGAACCAAGATCACTCACAAACTGCATCAAGATCTACCTGGATAGGTCTGAAGGGCTCAGCTTAGCTGATGAGGTAGAGTAACTGGAGAAGCGTAAAGAGCGGGATTGCAAAGCAAAGGATTAATGAAACACCCAGAGGCTGGCATGGAGAAGGTTGGGGAGGGGGGAGAGTGGAAAGCCAGATAGTTTGAGAAAAGGAAAGCCACAGGCAGAACAGACAGAAAGAGAAAGCACCACTAGCGCTCCACTCTCCACAGACAGGCATGCTAGTCGAGAAGGGTGGGCTGGATGGGAAGGGTAGTTACAAATAAGACATGGCAGCTAGCTTTATTACTACAACTCAGATAAGCTGCATTAGTACTGCACTCAGGCAGGGTTAATTAGCTGTTCTAAGCATCCCGGCTCCACTATTTATTTCTGTATGGAACATCACCCATAATGATTTGTTTATATGGGGAGCATGTGACCAGTCAGAGGAATAAACCAAGTCTTGCAAATCCTAGATTGGCATGATAAGCACTGGCACATCATCTAGAAGTGAAGCCCAACTCTCCTCACACCACTTACATGCCTTTTTCCATTTTAATCTTCTACACTACCAAATGGGGCAAAGACTAACACTACCCTGTTTCTGATAGTTAAAAGCAGATCTGTAAAACACAAGAATGAAATAAATCACAGAAATCCACTTCAAACCTCAACACATCTCACATTAATATTACAGCAACTCCATGTAAGCACCAGACTATAAAAATTCATTCTATCAGCATCATTGGGTACCTAGAGCAGTATTAATCACCCACCATCTGATTTCTGATGTAAAAAGATAACTGCCATGTTCATTCTCACCATGCAGCTCTGTTACAGCCTCTCCTCTGCCTCTCACTTCACCTTTGTCAGCAGGTAATTCTCATCTGAGCTATTTAATTAAATTATTTTCTCGACAGTGCTCTGACACACCAGTGCCTCGCTGTGATAAGGTCCCCTAATGCACACCATGACCATGTTAATGTTGCATATTGTGCCCAAACCAGAACCTACTGCGAGCGCCTTAACTTTCCTTGAAGTTTTAATTGTTCAAGACCCAAGTCCAAGAATTTGTCTCCCTAAATTAACATTGCAGAAGGTTCCATTCTTTCACTGCCAGAAGCATGCTAGCACAGCGAGATGAATTAATGTTTAGCTCATTCATTTACTCAAACAAATATTTTGGCTGTAGAAGATACTGTCAGCACATTACATTAAAGACTCTTTTCAGTGTTAATTATTGCCAAATACCAGCCAATAATTTCTCCTAAATTCCGCATAGCCTCTGAACACCTGTGACCCTGATCCCACTCACAACCACAGTAAACCCTTCTTTCCTTCCAGCTTAGTAGGTAATTGGGCAACAGAACTGTTGCACTATAATCAAGCCTGGTAACATTCACCACATTATCTTCTCTTCACCCATCACTCCTTAGCAAATTCACCACACTGGCCACTTCTCCTTCAGTCAGGCATTTCCCACGACCACTTACTGTCTGGCAGTATGTTATCCCACAAAGCTGGAGCGAGTCCAGCACGCAGGAGGGCAGCAGAAGAGCTATGAACCCCACGTTCTGTTCAGACACAGAGCTTGTCCCATGCACTTCAGTTTCAACATTTGCATGCACCCTGTAGATTTTAGCACCTGATATTTCCTGGCTAGTGCTCTAAGAAGAGCCTCCAAGGTCTGGTTCCTCCCAGGTCCTTCAGACATGCAGACTCTCCGATCCCTTCTTAATTTCTCCTTTAAACTGTAGAGAACAGTGGCAGCGAATTTGTCTCATTTGTGTTTCCTGGCCTAAGACACGTGTGCATATAGACCATCACATTGCAACTCAGATTTTCCTTTATACTCCTAAGGACCTCTTTACTTTTGTGTATGCCTTCAATTCCTCATTTCCTTGTGATTTCAATCCAATAAATGATTCCTTCTTCAGTGGTTGCAAGAGCACTAATTAGACATAGGGAAAAAATTTCTGAGAAAAACATTTCTGTGCCAAAAGATAAGATATGGTTTGTCAGAAATTATTCTGGCCCAGTCTGTTACAAATGTAGTCAGTCTTTCTGATGTCCCAGCCTCCTGAACTTCAAGTCCATGAAAAACATCGTTGGGTGTTTTTTTTTTTTGGTTAGTTGGTTGGTTTTTTAGAGGTTTGGTTTTTTTTTTTTTGGGGGGGGGGGCCTTGGCAGGGAGGGAAGCTTCATTGTAACATTTCTTAAAATGAACATTTAACCTACTGTTTTAGAATGCTTTAAGACTAAATTTACATGCATTTATTCTTAAACATGTAAAACATAGCAAAGAACATTTTTGAATCATATAAAATGTTTCTGTTCATCTGAAGTAATTTTGACTTTTGATGTTTTTGTGCTGCCAGTGAAGTGAAAAAAACACTTCATATTACTGTAAATATAACATTCTCTCTAAAATGAACTATTCTAGTCATTCTCAGCCCATCTTCTCCCAAACTTGGATAAACAGAAAAATATATTCAAATTTCCTGTATTTTTACGTACAGCCTTCGATCACTTGCATATTACGTAAAATCCTCTTCCTATTTTAAACCTACACATTAGCTTATAGGTAAACTTCAAAACAGTTTTGCAAACCTGATATGTCATCACTAAACTTCGGGCTGCCTCTTGTACTATCTTCCCTAATCTAACCTGAAATGTCAGGGACTTCCCCTGCCCCAACACAGGCAAGATCAAGCAAAATGACTAATCTTATCTCTGCAAAATGACTAATCTTATCTCTGCAAAATAAAGTAGGAAAAATAATATATGTGAAAACTAACATTATCTATTTTGATAAAATTATGTATATGCTAGTTTTCCTGAATGATGCTTGATTTTATGAAAGACTTTCATACAATGAAAAGCAGCTTTTGTGTGGTAAATAACATCTGGAGTAAAAAGTGAATGGACATTTTGGGGTTTTTTTCTGTCCCTCCACTCCATAGATCATTTCCCCATCCTCTCCTTCTATGTGTATTCATGTGTGAACACGAGCTATCTACAGTCAAAAGGAAAGTGTATGCCTTTCAAATTTCAGCAGGTTGTCATTCTTTCAACACATTACAGAACACACTGCAATTCAATAAAGCACAGTGAATTTTGACCTGGCACACTTATCTCAGTCTTACTCATTTCCTCTGAGAAAATATTCTTGTAATCATATTGCTTTTTGGGATTAGTTTTTCTCTCTCTGCGCCCCCTTTCCCCCCCATCCGTTTGAGCTTCTTGGGATGGTGGAACAAGAACCTGACTTTGGGGTTTTTATTATTACTCTTTTTATTGCATCCAGAAACCACTGATGGCAACAGATATATCTCCAGAAGCTTTGAATCAGAACAAGGTCCTGCTGGTAGGATGGAACCTTTTCCAAAGACGTAACATTATGCCTGCTAAATGTGGTCTCCAGTCCTTTTCCCATCTGGATTCTTCCAACAGTGCTCTTGGCTCAATTTCCTTTCATGTGCCCATCCTCCTTCTAATATGAAGGTCACAGCATCCTACAAAGGATTTTCAAATACTTGAAGTTAAAATTCACTGGGAATTCTACCTTTTTAACCCTTCGTCCCATGCACTCATAACCTTATTGAGCCATTTCTCTGAAAAACTTTCTAAAGACTCTCACCTTTTTACCTAAACACCACAGAACATATAGATGTACTGTTTGTGTCCTTATGAGCTATATTTGTATAAGATTTTTCTCCTGGTCTTCAGATGAAGGGAGACTGGAGAAAGAGTAGCAGGAGAGGATTGGTTTTTTTGCTTTTCTTTCCTCCCTCTTTTCTCCACTTGTCCATCCCTCCTTTCTTTCTGCTCAGTCTTCAATCACAGTCTGATCCTGGGAAGATGCCAGTAATGAAGAAAGTTTTTGTAAGGGGGTAAGAACTAGTATTTTTATATCTAGACTCAAACTGGTCAAATGAACAGCAGTTTTCTCTGTGCCCCATGAAACGAAGTTAAAATGGTCTGCCAGTGAAGTCTGTGGTCTGCTTTTACATCTAACAAGGGCTGTAAGACAGCAATCATGAACTAGTCTAAACATTTTGCTTTGAAGTCTTTTCAATGTGGAAAACTCATAACACTTCAAAGTGACAGTTTCTCTCTTAAAAGAAAATGAGCAACAACTGAGTCGATATCCTAGAATTTGAAATAACTGCAGAGTTTCTAACCAAAAAACACGTTGCAGAAATGGTAGGAGGTAATATAGTTTCAGAACACAGAAACCATGAAACACAGTAATTCTGAGTTACCACAGGTATTTTAGCCAGAAATTCTCTGGCAGGTATTTACAAGTGTGCCAATGAATGTGAAATCAACGTCTGAGATAAAACAAATTCAAAATTACACTGCCTTAGGCACAAGGGTGTGCTGGTTTTGTCTGGGATAAAGTAAATTTTCTTCATAGTAGCTAGTATGAGGCTATGTTTTGGATTTGTGGTGGAAACACTGTTGATAACACAGGGATGTTTTCGTTACTGTTGAGCAGTGCTTACACAGAGTCAAGGCCTTTTCTGCTTCTCACCCCACCCCACCAGCGAGGAGGCTGGGGGTGCACAAGAAGCTGGGAGGGGACACAGCTGGGACAGCTGACCCCAACTGGCCAAAGGGATGTCCCATACCATATGACGTCATGTTCAGCATATAAAGCTGGGGGAAGAAGAAGGAATGGTGGGACATTTAGAGTGATGTCATTTGCCTTCCCAAGTAACTGTTACGCATGATGGAGCCCTGCTTTCCTGGAGATGGCTGAACACCTGCCTGCCGATGGGAAGTAGCAAATGAACTCCTTGTTTTGCTTTGCTTGCATGTGTGGCTTTTGCTTTACCTATTAAACTGTTTTTATGTCAACCCACAAGTTTTCTCACTTTTACCCTTCCAATTTTCTCCCCCATCCCATTGTGGGGGGGAGTGAGCGAGCGGCTGTGTGGGGCTTAGTTGCCAGCTGGGGTTAAACCACAACAAAGGGGTACACTGATGTTACCTTATTTATAAACCTGATTTACTACATAAGCTTTGGAGACCATGAATTCTCTAACTCAGCAGACGTGCGTGCATGCACACACTTGCATGTCGCTCTCCCTCTTATCACTTTGAAACCTGTTAGCAAATTTCAATCAAATCAGATAACCAGCTGAGGTCCCAAAGATATGAAGTTCCCTCAAGTTTGACAAAAAAAGGTAAGAAAACCCTGTAACAATTCTATCACTGAAAGAAAAGCTGAAGGTCACCCTTCTGGGACACCATGGAAAGACATTACATGAATGTCTCAAAAGCAGTAACATCTCTGTCAGTGCTTGCCCCTTAAGGGATATCGGAAAACCCGGCCATATGAGGCTCAGAGATAAGCAGTAACCAGCCTTCATTAGCTTTGGTGCTCATACTGCTTCCTTTACTTGTTATAATAACAGCAAGTATGTGTATCTCTTGGAGTATAGGCACTCTATGTTCTTAGGGCTATACAAATATATAGAAAAGTATTTTTCCTGCCCTACAGAAGTTGCCATTCCCCTCAGTGAGATCGGAGAAAAAACAAAGAATCAAAATCAACCCACACGGCCTTGGGAGATACTCACGTGCACCTTTCACAAAGACATTTGGGTGAGAATAGTGCTTAGATCCCCAGAGCCAGTCCAGAGGTGGATACAGAACAGGAGACTGCTTTAATTCCCTCCTGGCTGCACACAGTAACTGCTATGCAGTGGGGTTAGCTGAAGTCTAATAAGCTTAGTAGCTGATATGGTGGCTGCACCTTATCAATAAGCATTTTTGATAACTCTAAGTCACCAGAACCCCCAGGAGAGAGGATATCAATAACAGGCATATCACGATCATTTCTTTTCCTTTTATTCTGTAAGTAAAAGCCAAGACACTCAAGGCGATCACAATGAATCTATACACTGTAGCTATTTTGGAGGTTTTTCTAATTGAAGTTTTTCAGACTTTATTAACTGAACTTGCAGACTATAAAAAGAGAATAAAAATAATGCAACCACACAATGTAGACTGTATTGGAAGTCACAGATCACAGCAATACCTAGGATTTCATGTATATAAAGTTTGTGTTTCTCTTTTACTAGATAAATCACACATGGACAGATGGGTTTGCATTTCCTATTTGTTCTGTTACGGAGTTTACACATTTCTTTACCCCATTACCTATTGGTTGCAATGTAACAAACATTCATGATTTTTATTTCTAAAAAGATTTTCTATTAAAATTGTGTGGATATAGGGAGAGGAAAAATAAACCTAGTCCTAGATCCTCAGTTGACATAAACAGATACATCTCTGTATCTAAATCACCTAATGTAAATGTAGGTAATTTATAATAGGTGAATTTGTTCTATAATACACAATGCTTTTATTTAAAGTGAATAGGTACTCCATGTAAAGTGGCAAAAGCCTATTAAGACCATGTCTATGCAGCATTCAGAGTAGCTCTATATTAAAGAAACTTGCATTAGCAAGAAATCATTCTGTTTAGGGATGATTGTTTAAATTACTAATATATACATATTGCTGTGACTAAATTGCCAAGTAATTTGTTCTAAGATAAATTAAAGATACTGGGAGAAATCTGGCCTTGCTAAAGTCAGTGGAAGTTTCTTCAACTTTAATAGTCCAGGACTTGACCTTCAGTTAAGGATGATGATGTCTCAGTACCTCTGGATTTACAGTAGCAGTATAAAGAAAAAAATGCAAATTGATACCAACGTTTTATGACCCAATCAGTACTTATCCCTCTAAAAGAAATTTGTATATATATGTTACACTAAGAATTAACTGATTACTGATCTACAACATTTACTATACTTTGAAGCAAGCTAACTAGTTTTAGACGTATTAACCTGTGCTAGAACGTTAAATTGTTGCCCATTTGTTTTAGAGTTATTGGCATTTTATTCATATTCATCATGGAAAACTAGGACAGAAAAATGCTGCTTTCAATCAAGCCAATGCATCATAATTATTTCCTGATTGACAAGATGTCTGATTACAATTTATACTGTATCTTGCTAATTTATGAAAGATCCTTTAAAAGTGATTTTTTAACCTTCCAGCGTGTAAGCTCCAGTCCAGAAAAACATCCAAGTGTTTTGAGTCTCACCAAAATCAATGGTGTATTACTCATACACCTAAAAAACATGTGTTTAAGCTTCTGCCTGGATCAACTACATAGTTTATACCTACCTAGAGGTTATAAATAGGTATCGAGAAGGCAAGTAAAAATGTCCTTGACATTTTGGAGCTGTCCTGCTCTCTTCTTGGTAAGATCCTACTCTTAGATGCTTACAAAACCTTGGTAAATTAAGCCATCTGAGACAAAATTTTCCATCCCTATATGTCTGTCTCAATTCCTTCTCCTATCACAGCATACCCACATAACGACTATAACTCAAGATGAAACCCAGCAAAGTGCTGTTTTCTCCCCCCATCTCAATGCCTTGATTTCCATGCAAAGGAAAAAGGATATACAAAAAGGAGAAGAACAGAAGAGACATCACTTTCAAAGACTCCCTCAGTCTCCAGTTTCCCTGGGACACACCATGGCACATAGCAGAAGACGGTCCAGATGCAAACATATTTATCTTGTTCTGTCCAGCTCTCAGAATGACTTGTGGGCTACGTGTGGGCACTTCACACTCTGCAAGGGAGACTTAATTTTAGCATGGGCACTCATCCTCCTCTTAAAGAGGCACATGATCCTACAAAAGTCTGTCCCAGCTACCAACCACTGAAACTTTTTATTTCCACATGCACAGTGCAACATTTGACTCTGTAATGGGACCCTAAGTCAGTCAGAGCTGTAAAGTAAGCCTATCTAGATCTTCTTTTTACAGTTATTTCCTCACGGATAATCAAAAAAATCCAGATTTTATTAGAATGTAAACCGTCACACTGGCACACTTAGGTTTTAAATAGGGAGAATTCAAAGCAATATGGTGAGAGAGAATATGGGGAAACGAGGCAGGTTTAGAATCAGTTCGCTCTGGGACCAGTACGTCCTTGCAGCTGAGTACTTGTTTCTAAGCTTTGCTTCAGTATAATCTGTGATTTCCTGAAGAGCAAACAACGTTACTCATTTTCTGGGGAGCAGCCAAGAATGGTGTAGGCAGAAAAGCTCCCAAGAAACAGAAGGTGTCACAAGAGAAGCAGGTAGAAAAGATTTGAGGGGAATCACTGCACCAAGGTAGGAGCAGAGTGCCAGCCATTAGAAGATGAGGGACAGGGAGCTCCCTAGGAGCCAGAGGATACTGTGCAATCTCCTTCCCACCAGGTATTTCAGGACAATGTGGTCGCTCTTCTCCTGAAGTTACATAACATAATAGTGAACATATAGAGAAAAACAAATACTACCCATCACAGGCTCCCTGGAAAGGAGGCAACCATATGCACTGGGCATGATGCTTCTTAAGGCTGGGACAAAGAGACAATATCCCCCATAATTAGTCTCTGGCAACAAGGGGTGAATATAGCATAGGCTCAAAACTAGGAAAAGAGGTGCTATGTACCCCGGCAATGGGAAGGTAACCGGACTAGGATATTGAGAGACAACAACACGAGTGGAGATTGTGAGGAGACAGACTGGAAAAGAGTTGAGGTTGTCATAATAAACAAGATGATGAAAATACTATATAAGGAAGCTGCATGCAGAGCAGATGGGTATTTGCTGTGGAAATTGGGGACACTGTTCTCATCGGTGAGCAATAAGTAAGAAGTGGGGATGGAGAAAGATTTTATAGTTAAAAAGCATTTCCCAAAGAACAGGGAGTACTCTGAGACTCTCAACTCACAACATTCCTACTTCAAATGGCCTTGCAAAATGGACGCTTCATCTGACTAGGTGAATAGCTCACCTTTACAGAGGATGATGACTTATTACAGCTATCTGCCATGTTTACTCCGTTAGCCCAAGTGGCAGATATCCAACTGTGCAACGAATTCTAAGACTGACATTGAGTATAATGTAGATCATTTGCAGAATTTCACTTGTTTGAAAATTATATTCTAACTGTACTGTTTGTTTTCATTAAAAACATTGGAAATTAAAGAACAAGATCTAAGTAAAATCATACATTAAAGAGATGCTACTGTTGCCTAACCAAATATTCAGAAAAGGAAGGGAAGGTCAGACAAAATGTGGCCTATGTATAGCTTTAGCTCCACTTCCTTAACATTTTACAAATTTCTTCAAAAGGAGACAAACATGTTAATAAATTCAGTGTATGTGAAAAACACGGTTTGAAAAATGTAAGTGGGTAAGATATTATAGTCATATGTCACAATTTTCTTCAAAGGCAGAATCTCTTTTTTAGAGGCAAATACAAGTTCAGTATTTTGTCAGGAAAGCATTAGCATAAATATTTTTATCTTTCCTGTATTGGAATCAGCAACCAAAGTGAAAGGAAGAAAGTATTACGGTCTGTAAAGAGAGTCCTCATGAAACAATGCAGTTTAAATGAAGTTAAGTTTAGATTTGGGCTTACTGATGAAATCCCAAAATTAATTAAAAAGAAGCTCAAAATCAGGATTCAAAACAGTAATAACTGTGACACACATGGTATATTGATAATGTAGGTAGCTTTAAAACAATTTTTATAAATTGTTCAGGTTTCAATTATAAAAGTATTCAGAGATCTTACCTGAGCCCAGAAACTTCTTGTGCCAAGCACTTGAGATAAAACTCAAGTTTGCTTAAATATATATATAGATTTAAAAAACACATTTTTTTAAAATCTGCAGCAAATTTGTTAAAGACAAAGTTTATTTCTCTTAAAAAAAAAAAAAAACTAACTAACATTTTGTAAGAAAGTGTCAGTGTTCATTCACAAAATGTAGAGCAAATCTCCCCCGCTAAAACCCTCCCCAAAACCCCAGAAATGTCAGAGACCTTTTTGTCACTCACCCCATACTCATTTTTTAAATAGAAAATTTAGTCAGAAAGCTATTTAGTTTTATGTCTTACACAAGCTTAGAGGAAATCCATCTCATACAAAAGCTACAAGTCAAGAACTACCTTGATGGTTACCTTTTTTCCCTGCCCCCTTTTCTTTTTTTTCATCTGTATGCAGGAAGAGGTCAAGGGTTTTCCATGGGACAAACTAAAACAGTATAACAGCTTTCATTTAAGAGAAGAATCAAGAAATAGGGTATGCAACTTTTAAACTTATGCACACTCTAAGCATTATTCAATTTTTAATGGCTAGACAGTTTTAAAACACATTTGGCTTCACATTATACAGTATAAGCAAAAACCTATCAATTTCCCTTTATACCTGTATAAAATTACACTTACTGCTTCTATATGACTTTATGTAGGACACAACTTACAATTTGTGAGAACAGGAACTTGAAAAGGCAACAGATTTTCCTCCAAATTGTAAGGTTTTACTGTTAACAGCCAATAAAAGGAGTCGGGCAAGCTCAACATAAAAATACGTCCTTTTATAAACTCTTTCAAAAGTAGTAAGCTCTTCATAAAGTAGTACTCTTTATAAAGTAGTAAGCTGCAAAAACAACAACAACAACAACAACAAAAAGACAACAAGAAATATAAATATCCTCTAAAGCACATCAACTTGTTACTGAAAGGAAAAGCCAGGACTCCTCTTTCCCACATCCAACAGCTCTTCTCCATCACGCGTGCGTGTACTGACCCATACTCAGAGTTGCAGCCTCTCTCTTCTGTGCAGCACTGTACCAAGGGACATGTCGAGGTCATCTTTTGAGGGCCAGGGCCCTTCTCGGTGCAAACTTAGAGGGCACCAATGAACTGGCATTGGCATTCAAACTCCAGGTGCTGCAGAACCACAAGGAATATGACCAGTGCAATCAGGTAAAACGTTATGTCCTAAGAAGGAGCCATGAATATGAACTATACAGGTCTGACAGGGCTAGCACTAGAAGTGCTGATAGCCAGTGGTCTAGTAAAACTAAAAATATAAATGAAGAAAGAGTGACAAATTTAGGATGATGTGGGAGGGGAAAAAGATGATATGCGATGAGGTTGCTCTCCTCTTCCTCACTTTCATCACTCAGAAAGATCAAGAAGCGGAGAGGAGAGAAAAGCAGCTCATAAGAGTTGTAAGATATTTTTATGAGGATATATCATTTGCTATAAGAAAAACTGGTAGTGTTGTGCCCCTTCCCATTCGGAGCTCAATTTAAATGCATTCCAATTACCAGCCTCACTTGAAATGCAGCAAAGATCTATAGAGTTATTACTGTCCTACACCATGACATTGCAAAATATGCCAGTACGTCCTAGGGAGGCCTACCTATATCATTGAGAAGTTGTATTTAATTTACTGCCCCTTATCAGCCACAAATCTCATTTGTCACCATAGTTCCTGAGGTTCCTGCCTTCCACTGAGATTGTGCCGCTTTCCCACAGTCTGCATTTTCAAGAGATGAATCTCATTTTGTTGTTTTCCTGTGCATCTTTCTAATCTCCCCAAATCCTTTTTATTGTGTTTTGTCCTCAGCAATATTTTCAATGGCTCTCGATTTAGTATCATTCAGGCATTCCATTCAAAATCTGCTGTCTTTTCCCAATCGTTCAAAAAGATATTAAATAAGACTTATTAATATGAGATTTTGTAGAATTCAGACATCCTTTCCAACAGCCATTCTGTTGCCTCTGCCTTTTGTTTATAGTATGCAAATATGAGAACATTCTGCATCGTTATGCCAAGGTCATTTGAAATAGAAATACTGTATAAATATTAATGTCTGTGAAAAAAAAATAGTAAAGTTTTGTAAAGTATTCCAAGGAAAAAAATCAAGGTATTTCCTCTTCAATTAAAAAATTGTTCCTCTTATTCAAAAAGCTAAATAAGCAGAGAGCCTGCACCATAAGCTTATTAAGGAAAATGTAGGTTTTTATGAAACTATATTAACCTTTTGCTCTAGGCCCTTTTTACCCCAGAGATGGTTACCCGTTTCTGTTTTCATATTTGTTCCATTATCTTCTTAAGGAAGGAAGGGGAAATATTGATCGTACCTCTCAGTATCTTTTGTTATTTGAATATCCCAGCATTTCCATTTTTTAATTGCTATTTCACCCTTTAAGGCCTACCTTAGTATTCTGGTACTGATACTTGTTGAATATGCTTCACAGTAATTCTGCACACTCACTAGCTGGTTCCCACAGTATCATAAAATTTATGTCATCCAGATCTGCTAATTTGCATGTGTTCAAAATTTTCAATATCTTCCAGGTCTTCTTATCTGTTGTTAACCAATATTTCACAATAGGTCTTCCTGTTTCATCCTAGCTGTCTAAAACCCTTTTGGCTCCCTCCACTTCCTCAGCAGTAAAGGTGGATTATAAAAAAAAAAAATTTAAAAAATCAGAATTTCATTCATTTTAGGGTCAGAGTTACTGACTCATCAGTCACCAAATCATTTCTTAATTGGTGCCCATTATGAAAACTGAGACAGTCTTATCTAATTTGTATTTTTAACGTTGTAACAGATTTAATATATATAAACCATTTTAAAGTCCATTATTTTCCTTTATTTATCTTATATTATTAAATCATTCTTTTTGCTCCCCCATCACCACGAGGAAGAAACTTGGGATTTAATACAAACTAACTAAAATCATAGCCCAGCCATGTATATACTTACTGTATTCATTAGTATAGTATGAAACTTCAACTCTTCTCTTATCTCCTCTCACTCGGGGAGAAACTGTTACATTCCACTACAGCAAAAATGCTAGATATTGCATTTGAACACAGATCCAAGCCAGGTACAATGAAGCCCTTCTCACGTAAACCAGCAGAAGCCTAAGTGGGCTCTGACAAGATGCTTAGCTTTACATTTCCCAACACCCACAAACTAGTGACTGAACTACCTGCCAGAGTATATTCTCTCTTTCACACACACACACAAGTTGAAATCAGCTATGAAGTCTGTCATCACACAGCTTCAGGGTATGTGCAAACTCTAAAAAGGGGCTGCAACTGTAGGATTTTTCCAGTATCACATATCCAGGAGCATGTCTACTATACCAGCTAGCTTTAAAGAGAGGGAGAGATGTAAGATCTTAGTTCCCCTGATAAAACTACAGCTGGTGTAACTTAGAGTAAATGAGTGCTTAAGCTTTCATTTTCTTAGAAAACTTACAGTCACTATCCCAAAAGTGATGCTGTAACTTTACTCTACATGAGCCAAATCTATATTACACACTAGTCCACCAGTTTTTTTCAGGTTTGGAGTTATCACTCTTTCATTTATTGTTGTTTTGCTCTTCACAGAAGGTGTCAGTGAGGATTACCACTTGCATCTCTGCTTGTGATATCATTGAAATGTGCTGGTGTAAAGATTTATCCCATTTATACCACACTTTAATGATAGCCCTAAATGCTGCCCTCTGCAATCCATCTCTGTCAGATATAACTGACAAGTACAAAGCAGCAGTCCTAGTACAGCATGGCACTGCCTCTTTAATGCAGTAGGGAAAAATAACAATTATTGTGAACTAGATGGAAAAATTCCACATAAAAAGTTCATGTGGAGATTTTTTAGGTTTTTTTAATTATGATTTTTTACTCAACCAGTAGCTTAGGAAGAACAAATTAACTAAAGCCAAAAGCAAAATCCCCCCAAACCCATCTGTTTTCAATAAGAGTTTTGAATATTTACACATATGCTTTGCTTCTGAATGCCAGCTTTTGGCTCAAGGTGATTTTTTTAAAGCCAGGGACAGGCTATAAACATGCATTCAGACAGAGAAATGTTGGAGAACCTTCTCTGCAGCCTCAACTCATCCCAGACATTGTGAAGAATGTCAACTGAAGCACGAATTACTGCAATCCCAAATTTGGTGATAAAGCTGTAAATAAGCATTTGCATAGCCATGATCATGGCTTTTACCTTTCAGTCTTATCCTTTTGTACTTTTTTTTAATTGTTTTGAATAACAAAAACATTCTTCCATTTAGTTCTTTCAGGGTTGTCAATGCTTATTCAAAACAGACAGCAACTGCTCTTAATTACAATGAGAAGGGAAGGGGGAGATGGACTGGAATTTCTGGCTTAGAGACTGAGTACAGTATTAGGTACACAGTGTCATCTAGAGGCCAAAGAGCTCTTTATAATAAGCTTTACCGAGAGGGGCTGAGTTTTTCCCCCCACTTTAATAAGTCTCTATAAACATCTTGAGCTGAAAACCCACAGTGGTCATTCTGAATGTCTGCGTTGACACCTACAGATTAGTGCAGGAGTGTTTCATTGCAAGATGCACATAAATGAATGGACTGTATGTGACCAAGTTCCTAGGGACAATGCCAACCTCATGAACTCTTTTCCCCTTACGTTGCCAAGAAAAGCTGTCAGGACAGGGAAGAGCCACTATTTGTGACCGAGAATCAGCAAAGACGATTTAATTTGAATACATTTGTACTTGCACTGGATGGATACCACTAAGCTGTAAATCCATGTCACCTTTTCCATTTTTCTAGAAACATTACATAAAACCAACTTGCAGTAAATAAGAGATAGTATATCTAGAAAGAAATACTCCATCGTTATTATAAAAGTATGACAGAAGAGAAAAACACATTTTTGAAAACAGCTGCCTCACAGAGGAATCTGATCTAACTAACCAAATGAGAACATGAAATATTTGTGTCAGATATCATGAAATCAGATATGATTTCATGATAATCTATAAAAAAAAGCTGAGTTTTGTCTCTACATGTAAGATGGTATACTTCTCATGTGTGTGCATGCCCTATTCTATTGTTTCCAGCAGAATGTTCCCTACTTGATTACACAAAAAAAAGCACAACCCACATGACAACTATTGTCTAATACGGAGTTAGACAGAGCTCTTACTGCAAACCAAGTCTAACTAGATTAGTATCACACAAAGAGAAAAAACATTGGCATAAAGGAAATGACGCTCACAAAAAGATTTAACGCTTGGTACATGCTTTGGGTAGTCTGGCTTCTGCTGAAAAAAACAGTTGGAGGCATGCTGTAAAAGAGTGTGCAGACTGCCGTTCCAGAGGTAGTACAGGCTCCATCAGACCTGGTCGAGAGAGAGCAAAAGTGGCAGAGCACTGCACTGAATCAGAAAAATCTCTTAATGCATCTGTACACTCTTAGGAAGAAAGAGGGGGATGTGAGTCAGACACATTTTTATTCCTTCTGAGCACTGAATGGTCACAGCTGCCTGCACCCTAAGGATGCAGTTCACCTGTAATGAATGAATCAAGCTTGGTATAGCTTTTTCCAGGAACATCGTGGTCCAGTCCACATTTATGAGATGGTATCTAGTGACAAAACAGCACAATTAATCTGGGAATTTAGGAGCCCGTGAGAACTAAGGCTTTCTCTGTTCTCAATAGTATCAATGTAATTCCTTTTACCTTAGTTAGAACATAGTTCAGTTTCTCCTCCAATCTAAAATGAGTGTTACCAACCCTGTACCTTTTTGCAACTTGGATGAAATCTATTTATAAATTATTTTTTATTTCTAATAACATCTACAATAGTCAAAAGTAACTAGCAATTAAAGCCTAAACATGTATTGTTCCGTAATATTTTTTTCCGCCTGCTATTCAAATCAGATGGAAAGAAGAAAAAAAAAAAAAAGTGGGAAAAAAAGAAATTGCAAGTCATTTATCTGTTATTTCCCCCTCTATTTAGAGTGCACTAAACACGGGTGTCTGCAAGAATTCTCTGTGCTGGAAAACGCCTACTTGACTGTTAATTCTTTAGTTCGACAATGAAGTCTGCTGTTGATATAAACATTATAAATATTGAACATATACTAGTTTTTTATGCTTTTTAAAAAATTACTGCTGTACTAGAAAAACAATCTGAATCCTAAAAACATTTAGAAGTAATAAAAGTCATTGGAAAGAACAGGAATATATACTCCAACTTAAAGCATGGAAACAAGAAACAATCAGTACATTAGTCTTCCCTACCATCCCCAAAAGTACAATGAATTTTAATGTAAAGTGTTACATTTTAAGAATTAAAGTGCTAAATACAGTTATTTATACAAGTAGAGACTGCACAGCCAGCACTTCACTGAAAAACTACACCTCCAAAGACTGCAATGGGTCTTACACTTTATATACACTAGGTGAGAGCTAAGAGTGGAGCCGTGTCGTGTGCTCAGCACACAAAAGACGATGAAAAGACGGTTGTTAAAGCAGTCTGAAAACCTACAATTTAATAAACTAACTGCAGTACATCAATGACAAATAGGTAAATATGACCTTTGCAACAAATGCAGTCACCCCAGGCAGCTTTCTCACTGGCTTATTGTTTCTTACGCTGACCTAGTTTATGCAACACTTAAAAGTTATGGCTGTTTTTTTTCGTACAAGGTCAAACAAAATCAGAAACCTTTCTTGCGATCTCTTTCAGGATAAATTGTACCCCATGCATTGTTCAGCCAAAACTGAACAATAATCTTTGAAAATATATGTGGTGATTGGATAGGTTATGTTATCTGTATCTTTTCTCTCTCTCTATGTTTAAAGTCCACTTCCACTGGAGCTGGGCACATGGACAGTTCTCAAAATGCCGCTACTGTTTCTTTTCATCTTTTCCTATAAGAAGTTTGAAAAATTTTGACTACGTGACTTTTGAAAATATTGTGTGAAATTCAAAATAATCCTTCTCCTAAGAACAGTAGTGTAAAATTAGTCAATTTGCTTTGATATATTTTCTATTCCTAACTAGCTTTGACTACTGGGTAAAATTCAAATGACAAAGTTCATAGCCTGGTAGTTTACTAAATGGTTGGTCTCTGACATTAGTAAGAGAGATCTAATATTAGACAAACTAGGGTACTTTTCCAGTTTGTTAGTATTTATACATTCATTTTAAAATGATGTTTTGAATTACTCCTACGCATCGAATGGAGACTTTTTCATTTCTCTCCCCTCATACAATGAGGCCAGAGCACCATTAAAGCACAGTGGTAGCTCATTATTTAAAGTCACTAGTTGGAAAAGTGTCTTGGCAAGTAGTATCATGTCTCTTCCCATAGAAATAAGCTTCTTTCTAATGATTTGTCAATTAAACCCAAAGAGAATCCATGACACACAGAATGAGAGGTTTTTACAGACAGCAAGATTTGGATTTGTTTTTTTTTTTTTTAATGTAGGAAGTTTTGTCAATAGGTTTTTCTATAACTAGGTAGAAAATGCTCCTGAGAATTCAGCTTGCTTACATATGAGAAACACAGTGATCACATAGTTCATGTGCGTATTTTTAAGCAACTTTCAGAAAAGAAAAACAAAAGCTATTTAAAGCATAGAGATGAAATCAGGGTGTGCACAGCAAAATTTCTTTTATCTCCCAAAAGAGCAATTCAGGGAGATGATTAATGGTTGCATGTAAAGGGCATTGAGGAAACATTACTAGAAAACATTTCCCTTCCAAAAAGATCTATATGCCAGTTCTCCAGGCAGACTGCTATATGCTGGAGGTAATTGAAAGTAAAATAATAAGATTCACAGAATATCTGATATTTCTATTTTGTATCTGAACACTTAGGGGTTTACAATACCCATAATATTGTGTCTACAGTATATAATCAACTGCTGGCATTCTCACTTGGTCATTTTAAAAATCATTCATCACAACGAGTTTTTGAATAATTTATAGTTTCAGAGCAGAATTCCAATCAGACTTAGCTGCTGCAGTTCATAGACCAGGGTATTTATTTAAACCGTATAAAAAGTTCAGTTTACATTAATACACTAAGCTAAAATTACAGGGAAAATACCAGTTCTTCTGATGCTTCTGCTCTAGGGGTGTAACACGGCGCAGAGAAGAGGAAGGCAACTGAAGGTAGTTAAGCTCTTCAGCCGAAACAGGCAGCAGAACAACCAGTTGGAAATTGAGAGATTTCAGATTAGTTTCCAGATAATGGAAAAAATCAGTCACCTTAAGAAAGCATAAGCCAGTACACAAGTTGGATGGATTGCAATTCCATTAAAAAAATCACCTCATCCATTGCTGGACAAAGACATTAACACACACACCCCCCACACACTCTTCCAACACTATGTTCACACTTACACTGAAGTGGGGATGATACTCCAGAACTAGCTATTTAAAATTCACAATTAGTGGCAAAATAACTGTTGGTTATTTTTTCTTTGAAAATCAAGTTTGTTTACCAATTTTGTTAAATTCATTCCCTATTATGTCAGAGCCAATGGAAACCGGTTTTATTCACCATCAGCACAATTGAGGACAGCTCCTAGTACCTTCACCAATAGCAGATACCACTGGAATTATAACAATGTTTCCAGAAATCAGAAAGACAACACTTCCAGCAGCATGAGAAGAAAGGAAAACATCTCATCCTATTTTTCTTTTCATTAAGGCTTCATCTCTACATAACTGTAGAAGGCAATTTAGTTTATATTAAGGTTATTATATAATACATCCTTACAAGTTTAGGTCATAAGTATACAAAAGGAACAAAAACCACCACCCCACACCCTTGTACAAAATAATATCCTAAAATTCTAAGCAACACCACAGTTTTTAATGAACTTTCAGCCACATTTGATCTAGACAGTGAACGTCTCTTGCTCTGCACTAGAAAGGAGGCCAGACATGATGCCAAGTGTTGAAATGGTGTTGTGTATGTCAGTGCTAACCATGGCACTCCTATCTAAGCTTGCTCAAACTCAGGAAAGTGTAATGCTTTCCTTATTTGTTCCTTGGCATAGAATTTACTATCACTGTCAATGCACATCTTGCTCCCCAGAGAGGTAAAACTGCCTCTTCTAGCGTTTCTCAGTCTCTTTTTATAGCTGGTTTTGGGGAAAGAAGATTAAATATATGAGGCTTTTAATAATGAAAAAAATCTTTTTTCTTTACCGTTTGCCAGACCCTTTACTATCTACCCTTCCTTGTATAGCGGGGATGGTTTCAATTACACAGTGCAATATTCTCAACTAAACCTTGTTCTTGCAATTGTGTTTTCTCATTTTTTCTGTGAAATTACATTGTTAACCTTCCTCATGGCTGTGGTAGATAAAAAGAACACCACTCTTTTTTTCCTAAATTTCACAGCAAACCACTGTTTTTTGATGTTACCCACCTCGAAACACTCAGATCCTGAAAATTCTAATAATTTTGGTTAGAATGCCCCCAAAAAGTCAAAATTTGCTCTTAGGTATTTTATCTGTGGAGTCTACTACAGCTCTGTAAAATGATTGCAATTTTCATTTCATGTGCACAATACTTCAGAACAAAAATATTTTAGCTCTACACAATCCCAGTGATCTAAAACTCACTCAGATATTCTCTCAGGTGGAGACCTGCTTGTCTTCCCATATATTCCAGGATGCTGAAGCAACAAAGAAGAAAAAAACTGTGCAAATTACACATCTGTAAGTCTCTAATAAGTTATATGTATTCAGTTCTGTGGGGTTTTTTAACTAAATTGAAATATAGTCAGTGGTTAATTGTTTTTTAATTAACTTTATTTTGCAGAACTGAATTCTACTATAATTCCTTTATCATATATCCTTTACTTAGAAGATATTTTAAATACATTTATCAAGGGTTTTTTCCACAGTTGAACTAAGAATGGTAATTTAAAGTTGAACATTGACTTCATGCTATAAGATGTTACGATAGCAAAAGTCTTTTCTTATCTGCTACCTGTAACATTTGACAAAAATGCTATAAAATCTTTTACAGTTGTATACTCTTAGAAGACTCATTTTTCCCAAAAGTGCCTGTTCAAGTCAGACCTCAACACCTTTACAGACTGCATTAGAAGAGAATTAAATTGAATACTTAAAGTGATCACAACTGAAGTCATCTCCTAACATGTTTTAAAAGTTTAGTGGATTTTGTTGTTGCTGGTTTTTGTTTGTAAGGTTTTGAGGCATACGTAACCAAAACACACTGGATAATGGCTACAATTTTATTTAATCTTTCCACAATGTCTTGTGGCTTCTCTCCTTGACCTTACAGTTTTGCTTGCTTTACGGGTTGTGAAATATCGCTTGCTGTAGTTCCTAAGCTATCTATAGCCATCTAGTTGTGTCAAAGATAGAAAACACAAAAATCCATAATATGTCGTTTTGATAAAACTAAGCCCTCAGAAAAGAAAAAAAGACAGAGACAAACTGTATAATATTACGTTGCAACTTGTCCTGTTTCTATACTGACTCTGCTGTGTCAACACACTTTGGCAACAAACAGAAAGCGTGACAGAGGCGTCTTGGGACATCAGCTCTTCAGCTTGATGGACCTTTTTTCTCATTATCTGGAACATCATCAGTATTGTAAAACAGCTTATACATTGGCCGCACTAACTCAGAGAATTACCTTGCTAATTCTTTTGAGATTCTTGACTGTAAAATTCCTTCAGAATTATTTATTTTCGTAGCTAAATAAGAAACTATAGGCCTGAGATCTGAAGGGAAACGAACTAACCAGATCATAGCATCTTTTTTGAATTTAGCCCCCACTGTCTGGTCCAGAACCTGATCCTAAGCTCCCTAAACAATGGATGGTGGTTGGAAAAGGAGGAAGCACACTGAGCAGGGCACTGGGGAAACACTGCAGAGCTGAAAGGCAATGTACGGATGCCCACTTGTGTGCCATAGACTCTTGGCCACAATGCAAGTTCCTAACCAGTTTGTTGCCTTAAGTTGCTCATATGGCCATACCCAGGCATGGCATGCATGAAATGATGATTTAAGGGACCTGGATCATGGCCGAAAAAACAGGCCATTAACAGGGGTGAGACCAGAATGGACACAAGGTGGCAGCTGCATGTGAGTTCACCGCTGCCCCCAAAGTTTTGCATCTCGGGACTCATGAAACCAAATAATTCTGCATTAAGTCTTTTTTTGTTAAATCCCTCAAATACACATCTTGAGTCTTTGCTCTTTGATACCTACTGTAGATATTCTTGAACTGGAAGGTACACTCAACTTGGAGATGTGAAAAAACCGCTGAGAGTCTCTCCACAAGCACCAAACTAGTATTTATTCAAACATATCTACCTTCTGAATTATTGCTCTCTCTTCTTAGCAACTTATCTAAATCAAAGCCAAGCTCTTTTTTTCCTAGAGATACTGAAATGCTTCTTCTTGTCCTTATCCTTATTTGCTGTAGAATTTACCATTGATTTTCATTTGTCATTAACTGTCTGCATTTCATAACTTATAATTTATAGCAATTTCTATGAAACTCTCAGTTTTTTATAACATACACTATATTTAATATGAGAGAGACACTTTTACTCCTACTACCAGTTCCAATGAGGACATTAAGGCTTTATTATGGGTGTATCAGAATGCACTGCAGACAAGCAGAAAGGCGCCAATAAATTATTCAGGTCGTTCTAAGTGAATGCCAATAAAACCTTCATATACAACAGCATTTCTTTTGGAATTTAGCATTTGAGGCATTACTTAGTTTTAAGCATCACTTTTGTGATGTGCATTTACTTTTCCTCCCCATTTCTGCACAAGTAGAACCTGGTGTATTTAATTATCATGAAAGATAAATTAGGAGAAAAAATAAAAAGAAAAAAAAAATTACTCCATTTCATTCTCTAACAATAATCAATGAAGAGTCTTCTGCATAAAGCACTGCTGGGAAGTACTTCATCTCTCCAGAATCCCAAGACACAGAGAAATGTTACATGGCCCATTAAAATCTGGCTACTTTTCTTTTGCATTCTCTATACTTCCCAAATTTTTACCTACTTACGGTCATGATATCATGCACATTGAAGCTTGCCTTAAAGTTAGTCTGTTTCACTATGCAACACAAGACATATATTTGCTGGTGATTGGTGAAAGTCAAACTTTGCATTTCTAAAAAAGGGCAAAAGGGAATTAAATTAATTGTTCAAGGAAGCCATTATCCTCACTTAGGAATAGATTATTTGACAGTGTGGCAATGAAGTGTAAAATGTATATGATGAATCTAATTTATTGTATAGACATCAGCACTACATTCACGGTCTGCTTCTTGGGTTTGTTATTCTGCAATGTAACACAGACATCAAGGCATAGCCCTGAACTAAGGCTTTGCGGAGCAGGAGTCTACAACTTGCCATCTCCAGGGCTACAACAGGTCAATGTTCCCCTCAGAAACTCTATATGCCATGCACTACATTTGAAGAAGCAAAATTCATATTGGAAAATTAAAAGTTCAGTAATCCTCAAACACTAAGTTTCTAGGGACGTGTGCTTACATTCTGGGCAATGTTTTGGAGATACATATTGATAAGAAAGAAAAATTGATTACTGCAGATATACACACAAGTTATCAAATTCGGTTTTGACTTCAGAAGCAAAACAAAATGAGACGCCTGTAAAGCATGAATAAAATTAATGGTAGTCTGATTATATCTCCTCCTCTTCTCATTCTCTGAAAACTCAGTCTTTTCACTTGTTCAGTAACAGGGTTAAATTTTAAAAAGCCGTCAGGAATACTGAGTGCCATTTTGAGTGGCCAGCTTCAATGTGTGCTTTAAGACTAAATTAAGTATTTTTTAGTATTTCAGTCTCACTTAGGGTTTGATTTTTAAGTATTCAGAAATATATTTTAAAAAACAGTCATAGAATAGTGGACCAGGCATTACATGCAATGCCAAAGACCCGGAATAGTATTTATATCTCCACTGAGATAACAGAAATACAGATCATCCCATTGTAAACATGAGAAGCAACATTTATGCATGGCAACATTAGACTCTAATTATACTTCGGATTAAGTGTAACACCACTTAGACAAACATCATGAGAAAAATCACTTCACATTAGAAACAAGGGTGTTTCTAAAATGTTTCCCTGGGTCCTGGTTTTCATGATTGCTGGTCTGGTTTGACTGTCACTGGGCTGGCTTATTGTCCAAAGCAAATGTTGATGGCTTGCTACAATGGACTCAGCCTTTGGTTCACATATGCTTCTGTCCAGGTTTCTCTTCCTAGTTTTGGTTTCTAATGGGCACATCAATCTGAACCCCTTTCTTCAAGCCCAGAGAACTGACCTAAGATCAAAAATTCATGCTAAACTCTGGGATTAACATATGCAATGACTGAATGTGGCCTTCTCCTCTCCCCACCAAGCACTCTGCATTTCTGATTTTTTGTTTTGTTTTTGACCAGCGGAATCGGGGGGGATCTTTCCTGTCTCGTAATATGTATTTATAAATATTTTTTCTTTCCCTATTAATGAATTTCTCTCCATTGCTAAGAGAGTCTACAGTATCTTTTCTGCTATGAATGCTGTGTTGTTCCCTCTTATTATTTGTTGAGCAGGAAATCCTTAAAAATCAATAAAACTTCTATTGCAACAATTCTGATAAAAACTGCATTGTCTTAAAAGGAGGGAGATTTATTCCTGAGATTCTCTTGCTGGCGATGTATCAGCTACTCAAAACACTGCACTGACTATGAAGCGTAGGTGGTAATCCACTGGGGAACCTTCCCCTGCATCTCCCCCAGAATACAACATTTTCTAGCTATGAAAATCCACTACATTTTAAACTATAGATATTGGAGAGTTCTTTGAAAATGACATAAACAATTACTGGCCAATACATTTCACTGATTCTTTCTACATACCTTCTTACTTGATACACCTCAAATTACCTATTTTTAATAAAATTAAATAAACACACCATCTAGTGGCCAGCATGTAACTCTTTCCTTATAAGCTTCCCTGATTATTTTGACAGGGTCTGTTTCTTATAGATACAGCATATTGAGAATACTTTGTATTAAAAAAAAAGCCAAAAAAATTTACAAAACATATCACGGATATCTGTTATCTCAAGGGAAGAAAAAGTTATATCATCTAATAATATTTTCTTCAAAATTCAGAGGAATTGTAAGGTTAGAACAGATTATGTTTTTGCAACAGTCTTCTTTTGAAACTGGACCAGATGTTGCACAGTAACTTATAATATTTCCATGGGTATTTTGAGAAGCCTTCTCTCCTTATGGTTTATTCAAAAGTCAAATTTCATTTAAAGGAAAAATTTTATATTATCATTAGACACTAACACAGAGATGAGAAATTTGTATTTAAAGAATGATATAAAGAAATTATAGATGGATAAGCCAAAGCATTTTAAAACACAAAAAGAAGATTTGGAATGTGAGATGTAAATTCAAGCTTATCCCATGCTACTGAAAACTGACATGGTTTTGAAAAATTCCTAATTAAAATAAATTCTTTTGTTAAAACACAGTCCAAATGCCTTGTGTATGCAAGTACTCCTGTTGCTAAGGAACTGGATTTCTAAGAAAGTAGAAAGATTTTGCTGGGCTTTTAAAACCAATAAAGCTGAGTTTGTCCTTAGCTTGACTCTAACAGCAGGTAAGGAAGCTTAATTGAAAACCTGTCCAGGATTTACCTAACAGCAAGCTTCTATGTAGGTCAAAAAACTCTTCTGGAATAACAGTTCACAAGTTACTTCTGGCCTTTCTTATTTCAGTACAGAAACATGGTCTCACTAGTCTTTGTTTGCTTATTTTGCAATACAGGTTCTAATTTCTACACATTTTAGCGGTCTTCTTTTCTCTCCTAGCCTAAGTATTGCAAAGCTGAATATCTGAACATTGAAACTCTCAGTTTTAGAGATACACAGAACAGCTACGTAGCACCCCAAAATATTAACAATGGGCAATCAGCGGTGAGCCACAGAGGTGAGGGAGAATTTTGCATGCTTTGGGTTAACTTCTGTGAGCCAGTGAGCGGAGAGTTCCCACAGGCTTGTACAATACTCTCCAGTACCTCCTTTCATTTAAAAACAGGTGTACTTCTTTTGATAAATAAATGGTCCTATCAGTTTAAGAGATGATTGCCATTCTTGACCCTAATTCTGAGGACACTTTTACTGCATTTTATTTCTGTGTGGTCTTTCATCTACAAGGAAAGTACTCCTGGCTACCATGAATGCTGCTGTGATAAGAATTTTCATATCTGGATCTTCATTTTTTGTTAAAATGACAGGAGATGTAGCTTTGAAGTGCATTTCCATATACCCTTTGTTTTACTTTCTCTCTCCTCAAACCAAAAGATTATTTCATGAGTTAACAGAAAATTCTAGCCACTAATCTCTGCTTGGGATTTATAAGGTTTCTCAGATGTGGGTAAGTTGCTTGAGAGCACTACATGTGTTTTCACATTAAATCTCTGACCCTTTTCAGGTTTCCCTGTCACTATTAATTTTTTCTATGAAAAAAAAATCACATTCTTAGAAACATAAGTTTTAAAACTCTCTTTCCCCCCTGCCCCCTAAAATAGGTTATTTTTTTACTTTGTATTTCTCAGAGATGTTATGTTATAAAGCACCATGATTCCTGAGGTGTGTGATCAGTCTTATGTTTCTCATTGCTCGTTCAAAGAACACCCCCGAAAGATCAGCAAGCAGATTCAGCATGTACACAGAGTACTCAGATGTTCAAAACAGCAGCTTACCAATGCAAATGTTAATAGACCAGTGATCAAAGTGACCCATAAAACTCTCTCTTCCCACTTTTCAGACTTTTTTATCATTAAAAAAAAGCTTTCAAGAAATTTTTTCTCATAGCTGTACTTACACCTTCAGTAGCTTGTAATGGAGGAAGGTAATGGGAACAGCATAATTGCTAGAATCAAGAGAGAACGTGTCTAATACTGCAATCTTCAGTCAAGTGGGTGAACAAATGAAGATAGATAATGATGAATTAACTCTATCGCGGTGCTGAATTCCTTTTAACACTCCAACCAGTATTTTGCAAAAGCTTACAATTTTTCACTACCTAGGGACAGAAGCTGCGGTATCACAACAAAACAACCGGCATTATCAGATGACAGACACCAGTAGGTAACTCTGGAAACTGCCTATAGACTGCTCAGCTGAGGCAAGAAGTCGTGAGAAAAGGAGGGAGTGACTAGGCTCCCTGTCCTGAAACTCAACACGGGCATATTCAGAGTGACATCGGCAACAGAATAGGAACTGTTGGGTTTGACAGCTAGGAACACGTAGTGCTGTGTGGAGATGAGAAGCATTAAGCTGCTGATTTTCTCCTGTTTGAGAGGGAGAGGAAGATAACAGGCTTCGTGTGTGACTTCTGGGGGACTATTTTGCTGTTTGGACATTGGCTAATATGCAGCAATAAGTCTTAACTCTTATTTAGAGCCTCTAGCTGCTAGCACAATTTAAGCATTAAAAATTAGGTATATTTATTTAGCCAGAATTAGGCTATGTAATTACTTCTTTTTTTTTCTTTTTTCTTTTCTTAAGGCAAAGAAGAAACCAAGTGATAGATAGCACTCACCTTGTTAAAAGACTAGATGCAATAATATACAGATTAACTCACTTATTTGGCTGAGCAACCAAGAAAGCAAAGCAAAGCAAAGCAAACAAACCAAGTTCATCTCTAGCAAATGGTACTTAAAGTATATGCAGTTTCTGTAATGCAGCAAGAAATTCAATTCTTTTGAGGTATCTCATTCACTCACACCAAGGTCAATGGTCAATGTAATAACGGAGCTCGCAGAGAAATACCTGAGATTATGCAGTTTGTTTTTTCTAGGTAGTTGCAAAATAAAACAAAAAGGAAAGATGACCTTTTAATAATTAAAGTAGTTATTGTTGCAGTTGGCAATCTGAAGTGTATCACAAGACTTTGATGATACATGCTGATCATTATTTATAATGATAGCTTTGTTGCACAGTGCCTTTACCAAAGAAAAAGTTACCTTCATTGCCCTAAGCCAGTTTACAAACATAAAAAACAAGAAAAACCCAACAAATGACAAGGAGTAGCGGATCAGCACACTCAAACCACTCTTTTTGTCTAGAGTCTCTTCACTGCAGACAGATATTACGAAGGGGTTGATTGCATTTTCTCAGCTGGAGACCTGACCTTTCTAGTCTAGTTCTGATACAAGTTATTAAAGATAGAATAAACTGTGCTTCCCACCCCCCAAACTCCTAGCCTAGCCTGTCTTCCTAAAGCATCCCAGCTGGCACTGGGTCTTCTTGAGTTGCCCCCAAGTCAGAACCTCCCTCAGCTGGCAGGAACGGAGCAAGGACCCAGAACAAAGCATAGATCTGGTCACGTTTGTCTAATAAATGGCTCAGGTGTCTGCTGAGGTGCATTCACTGGCCAAATTTCCCACATGGAAATCACCAAGGTAAACAGTTCTGTGTTTTAAATTAAGGGGGGGGGGGGTTGTTTGTTTGTTTATATAAACTACTGATGTTATCATGCATACTTCTCTGGGAATTTCTTAAGGACCAGACAAAGCATTTACATGAATAACTGTAACTGAGGTTTCCATATACAGCAACAAACCACTAGGAACCATAAAAGAGCTTGGCTCAGGGTCAATACATCAGTAAATGAATGGCCAAACTGAAAACAAAATCTTGTATTTTCTTCCTTATGTTCTATTCTAACAAGCACAATAGGACTTTGCTCTATAAATCACATTTCAGCACTAGTGAAACTAAAGAATACAGGTTTAATTCAGTAAGCTGTCTGCATGAGGAATTACCGCAACTGTCAGTACGCTTCACTTCATGAGGGCGTGCAGATCATCTTTTATGATTTTCACTGTCACCATTTAGGTACCCATGAGGTCAGATTCTCAGCTAGCATCAAAGTTAAAAACAGCTGTTGATGTAGCTGCTCTGCTCCTAAGGAATTCAGTCTTGAATACGCTCTCACTAGTGATTCTGAGTTTAACCTACATCATGACTATGAATTCTTTAAGAGCTCAGAAATACCGTTTCTTTCAAATGTTTGCACAAGGAAATATGTAAAAACAACCGTGGTAAAAATAACTATGAATCAAAAAGTAAATCCAGAAAATGTAAGTGCCTAGTGTACCTTCACATGCATCTCCTGAGAATGGTTGTATAGTAGATTTAACTTCCCATTACTAAACATCAGGAAATGAAAAAGTCTGCAGGAGTAATTGAATTGGCTCAATTATTAGTGAAACAGTCAGAAGATACTAATCTTCCTTAATCTACTGAATTGACTAAATTGGCAAAGGAGCTGAAGAACTGGCAAATTTGAACTGGTTTCAAAAAATCCTCTGTTGCTTGCAGAGTTCAGGATTTATTTGCTTATGTTCAAATATCCTGTGGCTAGATCCAGTGATTACAGGACAGAAACACTCAAAATCATAGGGAAAAACAGCAAAAAAAAATACCCACCTCCCTAAAATCCTCTCAAGAAAGAAAATGAAAGCATCCTTTGATTCAAAAAGTGGCTTCACAGCTCTCCAGTGTAAACATCTTATGTTAAACTGTTAGCTGTATGTATAAGCACCCTGAAAAAATTTACAACTTGATTTCAAACATGCCAGGGACTGCCTGTTCATTTCATAATGTCCAACTCTGACGACTCACATTGGCTTTCTTTTCTCTTTGCAAATGAGTAGGCCTAATCGCACAGTTAAATTTTCATCAGCTGAAGTAAGAGCAGCAAAACCAAATCTTTTGTTGCATTTCCTTCCAGAAGAAACAGCTGAATGCAGGAGGGGAATATTTCCAGACAGCACTCTTCCTCTTCTGTGGCTGTAAACCACAATGCTGCTGAATTTGGGCAGTGCTGCCCTACAGAGGCTAAAGCTGAACAAAGTCCTCCCTACAATTTTTGGTGTTTTTTTATTTTTTTTTAAACTGTTCCAGAAAGCTTTTCCATTGCCATAACCCCAGAGCTTCAATGCCAGCTGTGCTATGAAACAACTACAAGTTGAAGGAGTGTTGTGCGTACAGACACACCTGTGTCTTCCATGCAGGAGTATCCGAGGCACGCGAGAAAAGTTCTGGGGAGGAAATGGCTTGGTGCTCTCCAGATGTGTGTAACAGAAAATAGGTTGACAATTTGCCCAAGAGACCAAAAAGGATGTGCCTGCTCTTCTCCACAGTCTGCAGAAAGGCATGAGCTTTTCTGTTGTAAGAATGGAAATAGAAACTCAAATGTAGTCTTCTATGGCCACCCTCAAAATTACTTGCATGAACTTAACCATGTATCATCTTCCAACATAAGAAAAAAAAAGAAAAAAAAGAAATCCACACAAATGGTAAATAGTTAAAGAGTGCATTTTTCCCATTCCATCATATAACACTAGATTAATGTGTTACACGGGAATCACGAGAGCCAGGTAAGCTGTAGAATAAGCTGTGCAATATTAAGAAATTGACAAGGGAGAAAAGTACATTGTAAGATAAAGTGAGTGAAATCACTGTTAAATGCTGCCCACGAAATATGGAGGGATGATGAATTCCATTTCTTTCATTACAGCTCACCTATAAAATTCAGATCATAGAATCATAGAATCATAGAATCATTAAGGTTGGAAAAGACCTCTAAGATCATCAAGTTCAACCGTCAACCCAACACCACCATGCCCACTAAACCATGTCCTAAGGGCCTCATTTACACGTCTTTTAAATACTTCCAGGGATGGTGACTCAACCACTTCCCTGGGCAGCCTCTTCCAAGGCCTGACCACTCTTTCAGAAAAGAAATTTCTCCTAATGTCCAATCTAAAACTCCCTTGGTGCAACTTGAGGCCATTTCCTCTCGTCCTATCGCTAGTTACTTGGCAGAAGAGACCAACACCCACCTCGCTACAACCTCCATTCAGGTAGTGGTAGAGCGTGATGAGGTCTCCCCTCAGCCTCCTCTTCTCCAGGCTAAACAACCCCAGTTCCCTCAGCCGCTCCTCAAAAGACTTGTGCTCCAGATCCTTCACCAGCTTCGTTGCCCTTCTCTGGACACGCTCCAGCACCTCCATGTCCTTCTTGTAGTGAGGGGCCCAAAAGTGAACACAGTATTCGAGGTGCGGCCTCACCAGTGCCGAGTACAGGGGCACGATCACCTCCCTACTCCTGCTGGCCACACCATTTCTGATACAGGCCAGGATGCCGTTGGCCTTCCTGGCCACCTGAGCACACTGCCAGCTCATGTTCAGCTGGCTGTCAAACAGCACCCCCAGGTCCTTTTCCTCTGGGCAGCTTTCCAGCCACTCTTCCCCAAGCCTGTAGCATTGCCTGGGGTTGTTGTGGCCGAAGTGCAAGACCCGGCACTTGGCCTTGTTAAACCTCAGCCCATCGATCCAGCCTGTCCAGGTCCCTCTGCAGAGCCTTCCTACCCTCCAGCAGATCAACACTGCCACCCAACTTGTGTCGTCTGCAAACTTACTGAGGGAGCACTCAATCCCCTCGTCCAGATCATTGATAAAGATATGGAACAAGACTGGCCCCAGAACTGAGCCCTGGCGAACACCACTCATGACCGGCCGCCAACTGGATTTAACTCTGTTCACTACAACTCTCTGGGCTCGGCCGTCCAGCTGGTTTTTCACCCAGCGAAGAGTGCACCTGTCTAAGCCGTGAGCCGCCAGCTTCTCTAGGAGAATGCCGTGGGAGACAGTGTCAAAGGCTTTACTGAAGTTCAGGTAGACCACATCTACAGCCTTTCCCTCATCCAATAGGCTGGTCACCTGGTCATAGAAGGAGATCAGGTTGGTCAAGCAGGACCTGCCTTCCATGAACCTGTGCTGGCTGGGCCTGATCCCCTGGTTATCCCACACATGGCTTGTGAGTGCCCTCAAGACGAACTACTCCATGATCTTCTCCGGCACCGAGGTCAGGCTGACCGGCCTGTAGTTCCCCGGATCCTCCTTCCAGCCCTTTTTGTAGATGGGCATCACATTGGCTAGCCTCCAGTCGTCCGGGACCTCCCCTGTTAACCAGGACTGCAGGTAAATGATGGAAAGTGGCTTGGCAAGCTCCTCCGCCAGCTCCCTCAGTACCCTCGGGTGGATCCCATCCGGCCCCATAGACTTGTGAGCGTCCAGGTGGAGTAGCAGGTTGCTAACTGCTTCCTCTGGGATTATGGGGGGTTTATCCTGCTCACCATCCCTGTCTTCCACCTCAGGGGGCTGAATACCCTGAGGATAACTGCTCTGACTATTAAAGACTGAGGCAAAGAAGGCGTTAAGTACCTCAGTCTTATCCTCATCCCTGGTGGCAACATTACCCCCCGCATCCAATAGAGGATGGAGATTCTCCTTGGCTCTCTTTTTGTCATTAATATATTTGTAAAAACATTTTTTGTTGCCTCTCACGACAGTGGCCAGGTTGAGTTCTAGCTGGGCTTTTGCCTTTCTAGTTTCCACTTTGCACAACCTAACGGGATCCCTGTACTCTTCTTGAGTTGCCTGCCCCTTCTTCCAAAGGTGATAAACTCTCCTTTTTTTCCTGAGTCCCAACCAGAGCTCCCTATTCAGCCAGGCCGGTCGCCTTCCCCGCCCATTCTTCTTACGGCACATTGGGACAGCCTACTTCTGCGCCTTTAAGACTTCCTTCCTGAAGAATGTCCAGCCTTCCTGGACCACTTTGCCTTTCAGGACTGTCTCCCAAGGGACCCTCTCAACAGTGCCCTGAGCAGGCCAAAGTCCGCCCTCCGGAAGTCCATGGTAGCGGTTTTGCTGGCCCCCCTCCTTACTTCAGCAAGTATCGAGAATTCTATCATTTCATGGTCGCTAAGCCCAAGCCAGCCTCCGACCACCACATCTCCCACCATTCCTTCTCTGTTTGTGAACAGCAGGTCAAGCGAGGCACCTCCCCTGGTAGGCTCGCTTACCAGCTACGTCAGGAAGTTAACTTCCACACACTCCAGGAACCTCCTCGACTGTTTCCTCTCTGCCGTGTGGTATTTCCAGCAGACATCCGGAAAGTTGAAGTCCTCCACGAGAACAAGGGCTAGCGACTATGAGACTTCTGCGAGCCTCTGGTAGAATATTTCATCTGCCTCCTCATCCTGGTTAGGTGGTCTATAACAGACTCCCAGCAGGATATCTGCCATGTTGGCCTTCCCCCTCATCCTTACCCACAAGCTCTCGACCTCATCATTGAGGTCTAGCCATTGAGGTCTAGCTCTACCATTGAGCTCTAGACCGTCAAAGTACTCCCTAACATACAGGGCTACCCCACCGCCTCTCCTTCCTCGCCTGTCCCTTCTGAAGAGCTTATAGCCATCCATTGCAGCCCTCCAATCGTGAGACTCATCCCACCATGTTTCCGTGATGGCGACTAAGTCATAGTTATCTCGCTGCACAATGGCTTCCAGCTCCTCCTGTTTGCCGCCCATGCTGCATGCATTGGTGTACATGCACTTGAGCTGGGCTACCAATTTCTCCCCCGACATTGGTGTGCCGCCCCTAGGCTCTTCTCTAGTGAGCCTGGTTTTATCCCCTTCTCCCTTTGAACCTAGTTTAAAGCCCTCTCGATGAGCCCGCCAACTCATACACAAGAATCCTTTTCCCCCTGCGAGACAGCTGAACTCCATCTGTCCCCAGCAGGCCCGGTGCCGTGTAAACCTCCCCATGGTCAAAGAAGCCAAAATTTCACCGGTGGCACCAGCCCCTAAGCCATGTGTTGATCTGATGAGTTTTCCTGTTGCCTTCAGTATTCCTCCCTGCCACTGAAGGGATCGAAGAAAACACTACCTGTGTTCCCGATCCTTCCACCAATCGCTCCAGATAGGAAATAAAGTTTCCAACCCTAGTAATTGGATTGTTTGCAAGACACTAAAAGAAGATTCAGAGATTTCATTTCCTCTTCTTTCCCTACTGCCACGGTCCAAGAAGGACTCACCGCCAGAGAAGTGCAGATAATATTGTTGACATCACCCTCTCTAAAAGGGATTTGTGGTCTAACCTGCTTACAAAATAAGAATTGGTGCATCTTAGAATCATAGAGGTCTTTTCCAACCTTAATGATTCTAAGATCATCAAGTCCAACCATCAACCCAACACCACCATGCCCACCAAACCATGTCCCTAAGCGCCTCATCTACACGTCTTTTACATGCTTCCAGGGATGGTGACCCAACCACTTCCCTGGGCAGCCTGTTCTAATGTTTAACCACTCTTTTAGTAAAGAGTAAAGAAATTTTTCCTAATGTCCAATCTAAAACTCCCTTGGTGCAACTTGAGGCCATTTCCTCTCGTTCTATCGCTAGTTACTTGGGAGAAGAGACCAACACCCACCTCACTACAACCTCCTTTCAGGTAGTTGTAGAGCGCGATGAGGTCTCCCCTCAGCCTCCTCTTCTCCAGACTAAACAACCCCAGTTCCCTCAGCCGCTCCTCATATGACCTGTGCTCTAGACCCTTCACCAGCTTTGTTGCCCTTCTCTGGACATGGTCCAGCAACTCAATGTCCTTCCTGTAGTGAGAGGCCCAAAAGCGAACACAGTATTCGAGGTGTGGCTTCACCAGTGCCGAGTACAGGGGCACGATCACCTCCCTACTCCTGCTGGCCACACTATTCCTAATACAGGCCAGGATGCTATTGGCCTTCTTGGCCACCTGGGCACACAGCCAGCTCATATTCAGCCGGCTGTCAACCAGCACTCCCGGGTCTTTTTCCTCCGGGCAGCTTTCCAGCCACTCTTCCCCAAGCCTGTAGCGTTGCCTGGGGTTGTTGTGGCCCAAGTGCAGGACCCGGCACTTGGCCTTGTTGAACCTCATACAGTTGGCCTCAGCCCATCGATCCAGCCTGTCCATCTTCAAAGTCCTTCCCAGCCACAGGCAATGTGCAAGTACTTGCCCTTCCGCCCTCGTCCTTACATGAACTGCTGGCAGCCCTGTGACCAACAAGAGCAGGTAAAACCCTTGGTTGTACTACTGATGTAAGAGCTCTGGTCATATCAAACGCTCTTACTCATTCTCACTGTCTAAATCCTAAACTATTTTTAAAATATTATTGCCACTGAGTTCTCATGATAGAACTATATAGTTACAATTAGCAGTATTTTTCAGTATTTCAGAAACAGAGGAACCTCATGAATACTCTCTAACTTTAGAACTGGAGTGGTTTTAGAGCTGGAGTGGGTTTAGAGTGGAAGTCAAATGTCTAGCTGTTTATGTTGCACCAAATCTCATCAAAGCCTGACCTCTGAAGACAGCTCAGAGGAGTTCATTTTTTGATTTGGGAAAGAGAGCGTATTTGTACCTAGTAGACATTGTAACCACACACAGTTTTTGTAGATTTGATATGCCCACACAGAATACGAAGGATTAATAATTCTTCTTCATGACAGAACCAAATCAGCTAAAGCTAAAGCTATCAGCTATCAGCTATAGATAGAAGTAGATCTATCTATAATTTCCCCTCCCCATCACTTAAAAGACCACTACAATAACATCTGTAAAGACAATAAAAAAGCTTTTAAATTCCAAAAGAACAAAGTTTTATTTAAAGGCTAATGTGAAATAAGAATAAATTTTCTAAATCAAGAAAACTCAAGTGACTTTTTCAGACAGAATAGAAATACATGGAGGATAACTGTCCCTGCTCTTGCTCATTGTGTCCTTGCTGGTGGGTCCTTGTTTCCTGGCTTGATTTCAGATGAATCAATGACTTCAGGTTGCAGGAAATGCTACACAGTCCTCTCTCGTCCCTAGAAAAGTTATTTTGCTTGTTTGTGAAAACTGGCTCCCTAACTCTCAGCAGTCCCTTTTTCTCAATCTGAGAAATTTCTCAGTCCATAGGTTTCCAGACCCCTCTGAGGAGGCTGTCCTCTATAGCCTGTGAAAGCCTCTCTCTCTTCCTTAGCAATTGCTTCAACAGAAGGAGAAATCCCACTTTCTTTCCATAGGCACTCACATGATTATCTTTAGTTTTCAGTTTAAAGGAGCACATCATATGAGCAGTGAATGAAGCATAAAAAGTCCATTTTTCAGTTTCCATAAGACAAAAGATCCATATATTCACATATATTGCTATTACTGGCATCCAGATGTTTGAGATTTTCTTTTTCTTTTAAGAACTTGCAGAATAACCTGTCCTGTCTTTTATCTTCATGATTTCTTGGCCCCTAGAAGCACAGGTGCGTGTTGGATTTTCCCCCCTAATTAATCTCTTCTTCAAGCTCAGAGGGGTTCATGATATTCACCATATGAAGCGATGCAGCTTCCTAGATGCCTGAAACTCTCATTCTGAAATCAGGTTTTGATGGCTGTATCAAACCATTTTTATTTTAATACACATAACACAGGTAAAAAACACCTTACAATTTGCTGTTTTCAATGAAATTAGTTCTGGGAAGTCATCCTTTGAGAAGTGAGAGATAATGCCTCATAGCTACTACAAAATGAAACTTCCTACTGCATCCTTTTGATTTTCAAATATATATCTACATATTGCAGTACATGTTTCTATTAAAAATGAGCTTGATATATTTGTTGACTAAGTGCAAATTCTAGTAATAACAGAACAAGAACGTGAACTTCAGGGAAATTTGAGTTAATGTGTTGGGTATTTCTGTGGGCTTTTTTTTTCTTTTTTCTTAATTGTTGAGTATATTACTTAAGTAAATAAAAATAAATAAATAAATAGTTGTATGGCTATCATCTCCTAGCCTTCCCCAGTCAGTATTTGCATGTCCTTCAATGTTACTCTAGATAGAATTTCAAGGTGGAGATCAGTTCAGATGGCAACAGATCAAGAACTAGGAACAGACGCAACAGCTGTGTGATGGCTCCTGCCCTGATACAGTGACATCTGTAATATATGGAACACAGTACTCTTTCAAGGGGGCCAAATAGGAGTTAAAGTACAAGATAAAATTGCAGGAACATATAAAGAACATAAAGCAAAGCAGACCATACATAGATCTCCACATGTCTTTGGTTAGGTAAGAGAGTTTCTGAGGTTGTTTCTGGGAGACCTCACCAGGAAAAGAACCAGATGGCTGTTGGAGACAAGCATGGAATAGATTACAATATAGGAAAGTTGAAAAGAAAATTGTGACCGAGCTAGAAGTGGACAAAATCCCTCTACCGTTTTCATCGGTGATGTAGAGCTACTGGCATGACCATCAACCAAAGATGGGCAGCAACATCCAAGCTTATCTGAATCATTAGGTGATCAAAGATTTATTTGAAGTCATAAATCCTCATATTCCATTAGTCCAGTTTTACAGAGCAACTCCAGCAAAGTCAATGACTTCTAATAAGTATCAAGCTGTCATAGCACAGTAGAGAATCAGGCCCTTTATTGTCCCTCGCATTCTTACAGTCGGGCAGGTGGGGGAACTACTGTGTTGCAGATTGGATAAAGTGTGGTTTGATGTGTGGGCTTTGGCACATGGTGAGCATTTTTGCGAGGAAGTATTTTACTGTAATTTAACTTTTATTGTAAGGCATGACACATCCTTTCCAGCTAATTGCTCTATTTTAGCTTTTAAAATGAATAGATCTTTCTCTCTTATGTTTCAGCTCATATACTGTAATGATATTACTGTTACTGTTAAAGGTGACCTGAAAATGATTTTAAATGATTTGCTTCTTGCTTCTTCATTCGTTTACAATGAATAAGAGTGTCTGAGAGATTCTACACTGTTTCTAAAGCATATTTCCCCCCTCCCCCCCCTTCTATTTTTACTTTATATGTGTCATCTCTCACACTCTACCTTTACTCAAGTTAGGACCGCACATGATATATCCCTAACAGACATTTGAAGTTGAAGTAGTAATAAAGACTTTTGGGACAAGTCTCAGCTCTGTTCCATGATCATACAGGGTCTTAAGAGTGTTGTGCTACTCTGGGGAACTCTCTGTCCTTTCTCTCTTCTGCATTGGGCCTGAAACGCTGCAGTCATTCTACTCACTTGTTAGACTCTTCATTTTGTCGTTGATGATTTTGGTGTGGATTTGCCTTAAAGAGAGGCCAAGAGACAAGAGATGCCGTCAGAAGACCTGCAAGCTTCTGCTGAAGAGCAGGCAAGTGGGGCACCCATGTACAAATGTATCAACATTTAAAACAAAATCCAACAAATCCCCAAAACCCAATTTACACCACAAGATAATACCTGTGAGCCTTATTAAGATTTTTTTGTTTTTCTTTTAGGAAAGAGATTGGGATGAATTTCAAAAACAAAGAGGTGGACTCTAACTTTGCAGGGGGGAAAAAAGCTGTCCAGAATCCATAGTTTTAAAAAGACTGCTATGCAAAGATGTTCTCTTGCCCAAAACCAGGTCAGAGAAGCAGCTGCATCTGGGAATGGCAAATACTCCTTAATCTTTCATTTTATGTGCAGAATAAAGAGATCAAACCAACTTCTAACACACCTGAGCAACAGTTTTGTTCTGCAAAGAACAGAGTTCTCTTTTTCATATCTGTTAAACTGAATCATTTACAAGATGTAAAGTCCCTAGTGGGAGCGTAATGTGAAAACCCACTCAGTGGTGTATGTTTCTTTAAGTTAAAGTGCTAGCAACTTGATTAATTTAACTTCTCTTTTCCCATCAACCCTAAAAGATGAGAACATTCTGAAATGTACAGTGAAAAACCTTTATACAAAAAAGATTTTATTCTGTGCAAAACCAAATTAGACACATTTTTTCGGTAGAGAGCTATGCATGCTGTAACCATGGTGTATCACAAGGGCATGAGGCTGCTGCACTCAGCGACTATTTGAAAATCTACAGGTAGGCAAATATCGAAATGCACCTTCAGTGCTTCAGTTGCACAGAGGTGTTGCAGAGGTGAGTGGACAAACAGGTTAATCCACTGGAGTCCTGAAGCAATTAATGATGGGTTCAGTATGGTTGATTCCACCAGTACAAAGCCATATAACAGTTGCAAAAAACAGTAAGAAAGGTTCATCCTTCTAAAAGGAAATTTCCATATCCTGTTCCCAAGGGTCAGACTTGTACTGTTTTAAAAAGCTGTATCTTAATTTCAAAGAAAATATTCGGAGTGGCACAGCACTCAAAATAAGCAAAACCTTGAGCAGTAATATTCATTATTGGGTCAAGATATATAAAATTTAGATGCTTGACTCAAGAACGGGTTCTACCAATTTCTAATAAGCTTATACTGTCATGACAGTTTAAATTGTGCATGCTCTACAACATTCCTCTTGACATTTTCTGGAGCGAAAGGAAGGCTTCAGTAAGGCTTTTGACACTGTGTCCCATAACATCCTCATGAACTAACTGATAAACATGGTCTAGGTAAGTGGACAGTGAGATGGATTGAAACCAGCTGAACAGCCAGGATCAAAGCATTGTGATCAGCTGCATGAAATTCAGCTGGAGGCTAGTCACCAGCTGCATATCTCAGAGTTCAACAATAAGTCCACTGCTGTTGAAGATTTCATTAATGACCTTGATGATGGGACAGACCATACCCTCAGCAAGTTTACAAGTGATACAGAACTGGGAAGAGTGGTTCATACCCCACATGGGTGTGCTGCCATTCAGAGGGACCTCAACAAGCTGGAGAAATGGGCTGAAAGGAACATCATGCAAAGTCTTGCACCTGGAAAGGAACAACCTCCATGCACCAGACCAGGCTGGGGGCCAACTGGCTGGAAAACAGCTTTGTGGAAAAGGACCTAAAGATCCTGGTGGACAAGCTGAACATGAGCCAGCAATGCACCCTCATGGCATGGAGTCAGTCCCTGCCTCAGCGGCACCACAGCAGTGCTGGTCTCCAGTTCCCAACAGCCCTGCCTGCCATAGATCCCACCAAGCCAGGCCCACAGGCTGGCATGGTGGCCCTGCCCAGCCATCCCGGGGCTGTCCCTGACCCCAGTTCCCCTCACTGGGCCTGATCCTGACCCCCACCATAGACTGATGTCCCAGCCCAACCTCAGCTGCCCCCACAGAGGTGCCAGCCTCACTGTACCCTGACACTGTAACAGAAAAATAGAGGTTTCCCTTTCAGCCTGGCTTTATGAACCCACTTATACAGAGTTACCAGCTAGGACATGACTGCTTAAGACTGCCTAGACAAAATGTGAAGGATTTTACTTCATCCTGAGAAGTAAACTTAACTTAATCTGTTTTTTTCCTTCCATTTACATCTGGCCATAGAGCAAAAAAAAAAAAAAACAAAAACCCCTTTATCTACTGCTTCAAATAAATAGGTTCTAAATATATTTACTGGGCACAAATAATCCTGCATTTTTTACCCCAGAAATTAATTTGCCAGTTATACTGGGAGGAGGAGGAGAAAATAAAACAGTGACTATGGGTGAAGAACAATTAGACTTTGATTAAGAACATGTAGAATGAAAGACGGAGGAGAAGCGTGACAAGGCGTGTGACTTCTTTTTCTCCAAAATCAGCTCCTGCTCTTATGTTTCACCATATTTTTTCTTTTGGGAGTAAGGTAGGAGACAAAGTTTAACAGCAACTGCAGGTGCATTTAGAACCACATTACACTACTGGAGAGGTCAAAGCATGAGCTTTATTAATTTTGTCCCAAAAATATGACAGAAGAAGGAAAAAAAATGACCAAAGTGTTTAAATCATGCGATACTCAACAGTTGAAAAGTTGTGCCCTCTCGGTCCAAAGCACAACACTGCCTTGTGAGGAAATTCAGTTGCAAAGTACACTCTGATACTATACTGTCGGATAGCTTATCATCATTGTTAAAATCTATAATTTCCTTAAACTATTTATGGAATCATACCGATGGCAGAGATCATTTGTCATCAAAGGGATAAGAGCAGACATGAAAATATAATGCTGGCAAAACATATTTCAACAGCAATACACAGGAGGGCAAGTGCATAACAGAACTTCTCATACACTTCACTTTTTTTTTTTATCTTCCTCTACTTAGAATGTGTTTTCTTACTGACACTGGTAATATGATACTTAGATAGACCAGCAGTGCATTATACAAACAGTGATTAGAAAGATGGCAAGCTTTTGTTTGTTGGAGTGTTTCCACCTATTTAGTTTTGACAAGGTCAAAAAACTCTTTTAATTCAGCCTTACACTTGGCTGATGATTGAAAGTAGCTGCATGCTTTGACATAAAATAACCCACAGACATCAGCATCAAGTAATAAACATTTTAAAGCATTCCTACTAATAACTGAATTCAGGACAGCAACGGAGCAGAAATATCCATCTCTGTCAAACACTGTGCTTCCGAAGAGTTCTGCTAATCATTTATAAGCACTGAGCAACTCACCAAAGTCTGATTCTAATGTCTGCATTTCAGATAAACAGTAATTCAAACAAACAAAAAGACATTTTAGAAAGTGTTGCAGAACAAATCTTGAGAACACTCCCCTCTAAAAAAAAAACCAAACCCCCAAAACCAGAAACCAATCATGAAAACAAACATACACAAATAATTATTTCCTTTTTTTAACTCTCACCCTTAGCGTCTGTACAAAAGCACTGTATTATGTGGTGGATAAGACATGGAAAGCCAAGAGTGAAGAAGTTCAAATCCTTCCAAATCAGCACTTGTAATTCAGAGACTCCACAAACACAGCTAAACTAAGCCATCAATCTTTGCACTTGCTGACTGAAATTCTCTCCTCGTTGCAGAAGTGCAGAATTTTTGAAGGGATGCCCGTCTGATTTCTTTAGACTCTTACCTGGGCACATCCACTGATGTAATTTCTAAGAACAGGTAGAGCATAAAGTCCCTGGCAAGGTGATGCTAGATAGTCAGGTAATACGTTCAGATCACAAAACATCAGTACTAAATATTTTTTGTTGTCGTGTCTCTGAAAGCAGCAACCATTTGTGTGACAATGCAGCTGAAATTCTCTATGGACACACAATAGGTCTGCGTATGCTTTATTTTCATATCCGAACTCAAACAAATGCTATTCTATGAATCTGCAGGAAGAATAACTGTCACAACCATTAAAGAGAACATGCCCTTGGATATTGTTCTATTCCTTTCCTATTTCTCTGATTTAGCAAAGACTTTGGAAGAAGTGATTTTTTTTATTAAAATTCAATAATAAATTATGCAACTGACATCTGAAAACCCAGCAACAGTCATTTGCATGACAGAACACTGGCAGCACTTATTTTTCAACAAGGTCAAAAATCTCTGTCAGTTCTGCACCAAGTCTAGCTGGTGATGAATTGGGGATATACTTTCATGGTAGAAATCCTTCATTAATAAAGAATAAACATTTCATTGTATCGGTAGAAGTGCTGCAAAATATGCATTGAGGATGACACATGAGGAAAAAGAACAGCAACAGAAAACTCTCTTTCCTCTACTGCTTCCAAAAGACTGACTTTTCCTATGTCCTCTGAGGCACTCACATTTGCTTTATACTACAGTTCTATTGGGAAAAAAATCCACTAAGTATTACCTTTACCTTACCTTTAATATTATTTTCATAACCATTAAATCAACGGGTTATTCTTAATAAGTCTGGAGTCAGGTCTTGCAGTCTCAATTTACTTTTCACTACCAAGAGAGTCCTTTCAGCTGAGTGTATACTATTTGCTAAGCAGGTCCTTTGATGCATATTATACTTTAGCTGTACTATGATCTAAATTGTTGGCTTGTTTTTAATTTTCCTGATGTTAATTTTTTTAAAACAGATAATAATACTATAGATGTCATTCTTAGCCCATAAATCAATATCGCATGGAGAAAGCACCTAAGACAAAGCTGCTATTTTTAAAGAAAAATCATTAACTTGATTAGTTGTTTTCTTTACCTAATTAATAGGGTAGGGATAGTCTTTCAGAATTTATAATGTGTGGAAAAGCATTCATGAGTTATAAAGAAGTGGGGTTTTCCAATACATTGGTTTGCTAGCTCATCTACTTTGTTAAGTAAAGAAGTCTTTCAATTAATGAAAACAATGCAGAGCTCAAAAGAAGTTCAACAACTGCAAGTAGTCCTTAATTTCAGTATCAGAATCTTTAACTTTATTAAGACAGTTCATACTTTGTATGGATCTACCTTTTTTGCATCAATGGTGGTCCAAAAGCCTATCCTCTCTGCACATAATCTTTCACTCAATGGAAAAATCCACAGCCAGCTCCACGCATTACCTGATCAGAGCAACAAATTTGCTCCCCACAGAGAGGAGAAGCAAAGGTGTGTGTTTTCAGTCTGAGCATGGAGAAAGGCTCCGATACATAGGACACAGCCCCCACATCTCACAACTGGGCTCATACAGCTACCAGTGCCAAAAATGTTTTCAATATTGGATCCGCCAGCCCTGGGAATCTTTGTCATTCCTCTGTTGGAAGTGACCAGCTCATAAATGCTACAGAAAGCTAACTAATCATGTTTCTTAAAAGGGCACACAAATTGAAAGCTTAAAGTCAAACCAGCGATTCTGACATTCATTAGAGCTGATAAAAAAAATTGAGAAGGATTTGAAATATTTTCATACATTTTCGGACTAAGATTTTTCTGAAAGACCTCTTTCGCTTTTGTAACACTTTGCTCCCCTAACTCTTCTTTCCTTCCCCTTTTCATTCTGCTACTGAAAAGAGGTGCAGTTCAGAGATGGGAAAGATAAAGAAGACAGAATAATAGGAAAAAAATTTAAAAATTTAAATCCTATAAATTATTTAGAAACCATCTTTATCTAATTCTGAAGTAATAAAAGAAACAGTAAAGTAGAATTTGACACTAGCCTATATGCCATGCATCCCAGCCTTCGTATTAGGGTTCTTTCCCTTTAATTGCATTACAAAAGAAGTCTTCTGTTTAGTACATTCTTCTCCATACAACAGCTGCACATGTTTTAGACTTCTTGTTCATTTACAGAGTATAACAATCAGATTTATGTAATGGAGAGGCTGGGAGAAGCAAATGAGAAAAGCAAAAATGCACAACTTCTGTAACTCTCCTCTTATCAGAGCACAGCTAGATCAGTCTTGCATAGTCTCCCTAATTAATTGGTATTAACTGTTTTACTGATGTTCTCCCTTTCCCAGGAAAATTATAAAAGGAAGAATTCTTTTCTCTAGTCTTGAGGAAAAATACATTTTTTTCAACCCCTTAGTAGGGGATCCACAAGTGGCACCTTAACTCTAGCACACAGTGAATCACAGCCAGAGCTGCGATTCCCTAAAATACAAGTAATTCTCTATTTTACATTCCACCCACAACACAGCAGCTCTACAGCACATCCCACAGAAGCTTGCATCTAGGTTAGCCCACTGACTATTTTCAATTCCAAATATTACAGATATTTAGGTGCATGTAGAGTGAGGTCTTAAAAGAGTCTACATTATTCATTACATTAGTAACTTTTAATCAAGGAACTCATCAAGGAAGTAGGGCAAGGCCAGTCCGGTCAACCTGATGCTGATTAGCTCACAGATGTGTTATCATGCACTTTCTCAAGAGGTTTTGTTTGGATTTGAGAGCAAAATTATTCCTAGCATCAAACCAAATGTTTCTTTTTTTTCCTGTTCAAAGCTCAAGCTAGCAACTGTGATTAGAAAATGAAATGCAAATACTTCTGAAGAAACAGGATGAGGGGAACAATTTCATGATTTCTCACTGACATCAGCAAGCCTACACAGAACAGTGCAATTACTGTGGATTAGGTGAGCTAGGCTAGGTACAAGTGGGGGATCTTTGCCAGCCAAAATTTCTGTTTAGATAATTTTTTTCTACATAAGCATAGACACCTTCCAGACCAAAAGAGTTTCTCACACCTTCAGGACAAACTTCTAACAAGCTTTACAACTGCAGAGAAAAATGAGATAAAATAAGATTCTCTCCTCAAATCACCTAAGCTTTTAGGCACATTGCAGATATTGGCTATATAAAAATACATTTGAAATTTTAATCAAATTTACTGGAATAACCTCTTCAAATCACATGATTATTTAAAAGACAATGCATACAAGAATATTTTTAAATTATCTCATGACAATTCTACAAAAGAAATCCTTTCGGCAATATTTAGGAGTGTAAAAAAAGGTAAGGAAATGGGAAAGGTAATAAACACTAGCTGTGGCAAGGCTTCAGTGTTGTTCTGGCTGTAGTTTAGCAGGGTTCAAACATGACTGTTTCCACTTATCGACTCGTCACTGCTTCCCTTTCAAGTTACCACTTCCCCCTAATAATCTAGCATGAATACAGGTACAGTTGTTCCTGACCCCTCCACCAAGTGAGCTGACATAGTTGAACATACACACTAGTAATAGTGAGGTGATCGCCGGACTGACAGGAAAGAAGTATGCATTCAGGTATCTTGACATATCAAGGCAGAGAGCGGGCAGTAGCCCACCATCACTCAGCTACAACCACAACAGGACATCTGGCCCCAGTCTTGCAGAAAATAATGCAACTATCCTCCCAGTCACTCCAGTCTCTGTGATCCAAGGACTAGTTTCAATGCAGCACAGCTGTGCAACCTCGGTTCAAACTTCTGTGAAAAACCTCTAAGTTGTAAGTAAGAGTGGTGAGAAAACAAATAAGAGTACAGCCACACCAGGTAAGAAAGGTAAAATTAAAGACAGATGCAAGAGTGCTGAGACAGAGGTAGTCAGTAGCTTAAGGATTCCAGAGGAAAAACTAACAGAAATGGTACAAAATGCTAAGGAAAAAAGCAGGTAATTGGAAAACTGCTCCTCAGCAGCAGTGATGTTCAGCCTGTCCCAGGGATAATGGAGACCAATCTCCCTCCTCTGATGACTGCCAGGCTAATCAGACTCATCAGGTGACTTACTGGAAGGTGGCAAGCATATTAATCATTATCCAGTATCTCATAAGTACCTATTAGGTAATAATTAATTAATTACTTATTATATCAGATGACAATTATTACTTTGTATTCTTAAACTGTAAAGATCTGTTTTGAATACAGTAAAACATTTTAAAGAAAGCAGATAGAAAGGGTAACAATAAGTAAGTTACAGTTGTTATTTGTACTTATCCAGCTGTGAAGCTGCCTAATGTAAACTGGGTTAAATATACCTGTATGAATAGCACTTCATCGTTTGAACAATGAGGTTGAAAACTCAGTTTCAATACCATCAAAAACTAGCAGCCTTAGTATGTACAGCGGTAGCTCTACTTAAGAATTTCGTTTCTCTTTTGGACTGCTGAAATACATTCAATTTTTCAATTACAATATACATGAGCATTCCTGATAAGGCAAGAGGCTATATACTCGGAGAATCATAAGAAAAGTCATTAATTCAAAAGGGTCTTTTCACATCTGCAAGTTGTTGCACCTCTCAGACATACTGTAAGAGGGGAAAAAAAAAAAACCCAAAACACCAAAACAACCCACACACACTTGGCCATCTTCCCTAATATTTTTTATATTCCAGAAACATATTCCACGAAACAAAACCTTTTTCAAATGTCGCCAATATTTCTTACTCAGGAATTTGGGGGGGTGCTGAGAACTGTAATGCTTAGCTTAGCAGCCATTGTCAGTTATTCAAAGCAAGACAAATCCATTTCGGTAAGCAGAAAATCAAGGGAAACCACAGATTTGTAGACCTCCTGCTACACCTATTTAATTAGGATTGCTCAAGACAGAAAGCTGCACTATACACACATCACGCAATTCGAATACTTAGCTCCATCCCCCCAAGTACTTGAGCCCCTGCTATTAAAAGCTCTGAGCATCCACAGAAGCCACTTTCAGGGTGACAGCTCCTCTGGTACCCTTTTTTCCTTCCTGAGGCAAGGCACAGGGCACCATGCTGTATTCCTGATGCAGAACACCACATGCATTTTCCTCCTCTCTTTCCTGCTTTTCACTCTATCCCTCTTATCCTAGTGCTGCTCTCATATATGAGTAGAACTGCAAGATAAAGGAGGAACAAAGAAAACAACTTTAAAAAACCTTCGTTAGTGCTTTCATCCCTCTGCCTCCTCCATTTGCTGCCCCTTGGATGTTTAAATAGTTGTATGTTCTGCTTAACTCTTTGTTGCCTGTGGTTATCTCTGTCTCTCACTGTCAATGACCTTCATGAAAGACTGATAAAATACATACAGTATTTTTACTTCCTTTTGTTCTGCAATACTTCCCCTCTTCAGAGGCACAAAACCTGCTTGCTCCAAGCGTAAGTCTTAAAAGGTATCAAAAGGTCATTCTTTTGCTTTTCAGATAAAGTATCATTAAGTACACTAAAAATATGAGGCCTGTATTCCTCCCCTCTTTTATTTCAGTGCTTTAAGTGTTTCTCAAGATAAAGCAATAAAGTTTTATTCTTTTCACAATTTGATTTTGGTCCGCTGAGAGAAAATAAAATATTTGCAATATTTACCTCAGATTAGCTGTAATAACACAGTCTAAATAAAGACTGTTTCACAGCAGTCTATTGCAAATAAGAACTATTTACAGCATTTTATGTGCTACACTTATTCTCAATTCTTCCCCTTCTCCAGAAACCAAGCTAACAATCTGCATAGCTTTTTAACTTACGAAATCCTGTCTGAAGGAGCACAGAGCTCACTTTGTCACAGTACCCCACCATAAAGGTCCAAATCAAGCCTAAATAGCTCACTGGATCCACAAAAAAGCACGCAAGAAACCAATGAGCTAGGATCACCTCTAGCACATCTGATCACCTGGCCCAACTTAGAAGATAATGCTTTTACAGCTGGTCTGACAAAGTGTCCTAGTTTCAGCTGGGATAGGGTTAAATTTCTTCCTAGGGCTGTGTTTTGGATTTAGTATCAAGAGAATGTTGATAACACACTGATGTTTTCAGTTGTTGCTAAGTGCCCTCCTAGTCCAAGGACAGCTCCCGTGCCTACTGACTGAGCTAGGTACACAAGATGGCTGGGAACATAATCAGGACAGCCAGCCCAGCTGGCTAATGGGGTATTCCATACCATGTGACGTCATGCTCAGTATATGAAGGGTAGGCGTGATCCAGGAAGTACCGATCGCTACTTGGTTATCGGTCAGTGCGGGTGGTGAGCAATTGCATTGTGCATCACTCATTTTGTATATTCTATCATTATTATTATTATTATTTTCCCTTTTCTGTTCTATTAAACTGTCTTTATCTCAACGCACGAGTTTTTCTCACTCCTACCCTTCCGATTCTCTCCCTGTCCCACTGGGGGGCAGGGGGAGTAAGTGCGCGGCTGCGTGGTATTTGGCTGCCTGCCAGATTAAACCACGACACAAAGAAATAGCCTTCAGCAAGCATCTGGAGCACCACCTCAACGTGTATTTCCAAATGATCAAAGCTACTTTGCTTTTGGTAGCAAAAGTGATTTATAGGTTGTTTTCATCCAAGTTGTCAAACCTGGAAACATTATACTTACACAACTTCTAAAAGGGTGTGGGATACTAACATAGTTATTAAGGGTACAAAAGTAGATACAAAGGTATGTGGAGGAAGAAAAGGATGCCTCTGCAAGAGGCACAGACTCCAAACTAGTCATGACACATTTACATGTATGGCATGTTAAATATCAGGTATGCTAAACCATTTTAAATCGCTGTCCCCTCTCATTTCCCAACACCTTTTTTCTAATAACATATCCTTCCCTTTTGCTTATCCTGCCCTCTCGTTTAATACATATGCACCCAATTCCTGAATGCCATTAAAGTTTTTTTTTATATCAACCTTAAGATGCTCCCCTGGGTCTCTCAAGTGTAAAAATCCATACCCTCCGTTGCAAGCCTCCCAGACATTACACAGTTCTTCCTTGCCTGCATCCATCCATCCATCCTAAACCAATCTGTTTTTTATTCCTCATTGCCTAGCAAGCTTCTTGCATCAAGGAGAAATGCAACACTGTCCTTGCACACCAAGTGCTCCCCTGGTCTTCATTTTCACATCCTCTGTGTAGATGGAGACTGTAGAGACCGGGATTCCGCTGGACAAGCTTGTCTTCCAAAACCCAGCTACCCACAGCTGCCTTGCATAACTGGCACACCTAGCTGTCTCTAAGGAAGAGAGAGAGCATTTCTCTGCCAAAGATGCTGGTGTCACTGCCAAGATGAATGCACAGTTTGGCTCCCACTGAAGAGCTGGAAGACACCCTTTCCCAGCCAGACATCACTCCAGCTGACACCCCCAGCAAGTCACAACTTTTGATGCTCATCTTCTGGTAGCAGGCTGGCAAAATGAATTGGCTGTAGGACATGTTTTTCATGAGGAGTGTAAGAGCGAAAAGCAACAAAAACAGGAATAGAAGAACTAAGAGACACAAGAAATTGGCTGGACAGTGGAAGAAATAGAAAGGCCAAAATCAGATTTGTCCTGGATTTCTCATGCCTCTTCAGGTTATAGTCCACATTTCCTTCCCACAGGATATCTACAAATTGTTCTTGTTCTCTTCTGCTCTGCTGAACATTCTCTAAGATAGCAAGGAGTATGTGCTCATGTGCGCATATGCACCCACAAGGAGTATTTCAGAGTAAAAACTGAAACATGAACTCTTCTTCACAACATGGCAGTTATCCACACAGACGCATAGATTGCCTAGAAATGTAGATATTCTGTGCAAAGCCAATTCATGTAAAAATTAAAGTGCTATGCACAACCCAAAGGGACATGTCATAACATCACCCATAATCAACAGTCGGAAGCATAATGCATTAGTTGCAATGTTTTATGGAAGAAGTGACTGGAAAGATACTCAGGGAGCACTGTGTATGGTAATGTAAGAATAAGTATTTCAATGCGATACTCAGTGTATGAAAAAAAAATGTATGGGCTCAAAGTGACAATGCACAGGGCACTCCTGCATCCTTCTCATTTCAGGAAAATTTAAGTTTTAAACAATGTTCTGGGTTGAATCCCAAGTAGATGAGCCTATGAACCACAACAAAACAGAAATATTTTGCATAAAAGATTTTAAAATAGACATAGACAGCAATACAGACTTTAGATGCTAATCTCATCATTTGTATTGCCAGGGCCTCTAAGGCCTCTTAATTGGTTTGTTTTTAAACTAAAAATTAACCCACTTTGTGAAACCTTAATTTATACAGTCAGTGAATTCTCCTCTTGAGTTAAGTCAAATTTCGTCTAGAGTCAGACATGTATTTCCTGCAGATGTCTCTGGGAGCCATCTGTATGCTTTAGTAAATAGCATTGTGGGTTACCTGATATCTCAAGAGACAAAGCAGCAGAGTGCTAAATCTCTACAAATGGAGACAGTTGCTCTACCACAGAAGTAAAGGCCAAGTTTAACACTAAAAATCCAGCCGGTAGCCACATCTGCAACTCCAGAGCCTTGCTGTCTCTTCTTCCAAGCATGTAAGACCACTGAAAAGCAGAATAGAAATGTCATGCATATCATCTTTGCAACCATAACTTATGGATGTTGCGGTCATCCTTCTGACTTTTAATTTACTCACTTGGGAAAAATTAGGAGAAATAAACACCCGCTAAACAGTCAGTTCATAACAGAAATAGACATTTATGACATCTCATAAAATCATTATGTGATTTGCCAACTTGAAACTTAGATGCCAATTTGACCTGAACGAAGCTGAGTTAAAGGCAATGCCATAAACCCATTAGTTCAGAATTCCATTACTGCTAACATCATCAGCACAGGTCCAAGGGAAAAGATTTAAAAAAAAAAAAAATCAAATAAAGAAAAAAAATCTCAAGTTTCAGAGGGTTTCTTTTCCCCTGAAAGTAGCTCTCATGAGTAGTTCATGCTACGCCACAGGTCTTATCAAAGATAAGACTGAACTTGGGGCCCACAAAATCTGTGAAAAGCTCTTTTGCTACATCTTGAACGGTACTGGCAACACAAAGAAAAGCCTTCGTAATCACCACATAGTAATTTTAGACAGCCTGAAATGTAGTTGCTCTCAACACTCCAGTAAGAAACAAGTATTGCATGCAATGGCTTATTGTTTAAGAAGCATTTACTAAAATTCCTTAGGCACCATAGTGCATGAACATCAATTTCTCATCTATGCATTTTATTTTGTCGCCTTCTAATAGATGGCTAGTTCCTCATAGTAGAGAAACCTTCTTTTTCTTTGCACCCCACGCCTCCTGAATTCACTTTCACTTATGAACTCTTTATCTTTGTTTTATTCACATGCAGATTTTGTACATTTCTTGAGATATAAGCCATCTAATCTTGTTGAAGTATTAATACCTGATGTAGCCATCCCAGTAATCTATGAAATGGGTGATCTACATTGAAAACAAAGGAGCACTATGGAGAATGGAGAGTTTTGTCACCCAGATCAACAGGGCATTAGCAGTGCCATTGAATCATTTTACAGTGTGGCTTAGAGTAAATAGATCTACTTTGGGAATGATAAATGCTCTTTTATTAAGAGAGCACTGAGATATCCCTTTGAAAAATATTACTTTCAGAGGGGAGTGGACTGAAATGCTTACAGTGAAAGATTTTGTGAACAGATGAAAAGGAAATTCTTGAGTTTTTAAATCAGTCCTTGACATACAATTAAGTTTCTAGAGATTCTTTGGGGAGTTCTGAGGATTTTTTTTTCAAGTCATTCCAGCATAAACATAGCATTTTGAGTGGATTAGGTGAGTGTTCTTTTGCAGATAAATAAATAAACATAACAGTCTCCAGTTGCCCTTAGACAGAAGAAAAAACCTGTTCTGTATCAAGTACATATGCAGGAAGTTATTATGTCCCATAGAGTTCGTGCCATCTACAGTGTCATTTACCCTAAGCTTTGACTGCTAGACTATTCTGAAGGTTGTTTATTGTAGAAAGAGGCAGTGCAGCAAGTATGTGATTAATTAGAGCCATAGCATGAGATATTATAAACATATTTTTAAGTAACGTGCTGAAAATCTAAAGAATATTGTTCATTGAAGGAAAATACAGCATACTGAATAAAGATATTTTTATTCCATTTGTTTTTAATTAGAAACTACCAAGATTTCCTAGAACCCAGACCTTTTCACAATGACAACGAAGGCAAATCTCCTATAATAGTCAATGAAAACAAGATCAAATGGAGTTATGTTATTTGTAGCTGGTATGCTAGGCCACAGGCTGATAACCTTTGACAGTTATCTAGACAAAACATTGCTTTGATTTCATGGGATTCAGGCTTCAGGAAATACCCTGTGAACAGGTCCAATATGCATTAATCTAACCGACAAGTAATACTAATCTCTAAACAAGAGTGACACAACCTTAAATTATCAAATTCTATACCTTACCTATTACTATTGACATTATAATTATTATAGACTATGAATCAAATATTATGTGACCACAGTTGTAATGTTTACACGACACACAAATGAATGAAGGCCTATGGGATACCTGGAAATAAGTTTTCTTTTGCAATGGAAGGGCAAACTCTTTAGAACAGATGTTGTGCATATGAATATTGGCAAGTGAAATAAAGTAAAAATTATCGCATGCATCAAAATATTTTGAACGGCACTAACACAAATATAACTTAATCTTTCATAGAAGACACTTTCTAAAGATTTAAGCTACAACCTCTGGCAGGTTCAGAATAATGGTTCAGGAACAGGTTGACTGACAAATAACTCCAACTACTTTATAAGCCACTTGGGATACCTTACGTATCTATCAGAGAGAGCTAATGAAATTTCACACCTCTCAAATAAGGCGGGGGCGGGGGGGTGTGGAATAAGACCACATAAATAGATACCTCCATTAATTCAATCCACTTTAAACAGTATGTAGTATGATAGGCAGTGTTTTTTTGATTTGAATAAATAATTTACTGTTCCTGCTCAGGCATAACAATTGCCTTTAGTTTTGTGCCTGTATTTATCAAACATATCTTTTGATGATCTAACCATATTGATGGCTTCAAACCAGGTTAAGTTTAAATTTGGATCGTGTCCCAAAATGGTGTTCTTTGGTGTCCTTTGTCAGGATTGATGCACATACTTCTACATCTTTCTCATGTCCTCCCATGCTAACTTTTAATAATGATTTTCTCCTTAGTGAATCCACTGAGGTAACCTGATATAGCTAATCTTTTTTCCACCCCTTTAAACTGAACAAGAATTTGAAGAGGGTGGGGAAACAAACCCCAAACCCATCATCAAAATTATGACTACAACTTCCCACCTAAATCTGGCTTTGATCTTGCAATGAAAGAGTTTCCTGTGGGCAGCTGAGGATGACCGAGTTAAGCCTTTTTGTGAGCTCCTTCACATAAAAGCCCTAACTTTTCCTGGATGACATAGAATCTTAAAATAGTTTGGATTGGAAGGGACCTTTAAAGGTCATGTAGTCCAACACCCCTGCCGTGGGCAGGCCCATCTTCAACAAGATCAGGTTACTCAGAGCCCCAGCCAGCCTGACCTCAGTGTTTCCAGGGATGGGGCATCTACTACCTGTCTGGACAACCTGTTCCAGTGTTTCACCACCCTCAGCATAAAAAATTTCTTCCTTATATCTAGTCTAAATGTACCCTTTTTTAGTTTAAAACCATTCCCCCTTGTCCTGTCACAACAGGCCCTGCTAAAAAGTCTGTCCCCATCTTTCTTATAAGCCCCCTTTAAATACCGATAGGCTGCAGTAAGGTCTCCCCGAAGCCTTCTCTTCTCCAGGCTGAACAACCCCAACTCTCTCAGCTTTTCTTCATAGGAGAGGCGTTCCATTCCCCTTGATCATTTTTGTGGCCTTCTTCTGGACCCGCTCCAACAGGTCCATGTCTTTCCTGTGCTGAGGGCTCCGGAGCTGGATGCAGTACTCCAGGTGGGGTCTCACCAGAGCAGAGCAGAGGGGCAGAATCACCTCCCTCGACCTGCTGGCCATGCTGCTTTTGATGCAGCCCAGGATACGGTTGGCCTTCTGGGCTGTGAGCACACATTGTCGGCTCATGTCCAGCTTTTCATCCACCAGTACCCCCAAGTCCTTCTTGGCAGGGCTGCTCTCAATCCCTTCATCCCCCACCCTGTATTGATACCGGGGGTTGCCCCGACCCAGGTGCAGGACCCTGCACTTGGCCTTGTTGAATCTCATGAAGTTCACACGGGCCCAGTTCCTGAGTTTGTCCAGATCCCTCTGGATGGCATCCTGTCCCTCAGGCATGTCAACCACACCACTCAGCTTGGTGTCGTCTGTAAACTTGCTGAGGGTGCACTTGATCCCACTGTCTATGTCATTGATAAAGATATTAAACCGTACCGGTCCCAATACAGACCCCTGCGGGACACCACTAGTCACCGATCTCCATCTGGGCATTGAGTCATTGAGTCATTGACCACTACCCTCTGGATGCATCCATCCAACCAATTCCTCATCCACTGAACAGTCCATCCATCAAATGCATATCTTTCCAATTTAGAGAGAAGGATGTTGTGGGTGATCGTGTCAAAGACCTTACAGAGGTCCAAATAGATGACATCCTGGAAACCATTTGGGAATACTTCTATGTTATGTAAGCACAAATTCTGAAGTCACACAGCTAAGAAGATAACTAAAGAAAATATATCCTTTCCTCAGCGGGCAAGCCACATTCACCTCACTGTTCTTTGTTTCCTTCTGAATCCTTCAATCCCAGGATAAACAAGTCAGTGCTACTGTAATTTGGAGTTACTTCTGCTCAGAACAAAGTTAAATGAGACCACTTCCTGGCTGAATGAAAATATGCTCCACATAATAAAGTATTTGGATACACCGAAAACCCTTACTACATCTTAATTAAGAAATGCCAAACACCTGGGGCTACTAAGTATACGGGCATATATACTTTATTGCTAAGTGTGGATTTCACACTCTCATCAGCTTAACAGAATAATTTTATTTGTCCCACAAAATAAGAATATATGACTTAAAACAAAAAACAGACCTCAAAGCATTATCCTATTTTAGATGTCTGAATAATCATAAATGACTCTGCTCTTTGCAATATTATCAAGTTTGCCAATAAAATACAATCTTAGTGAAAGTGGAAGATGCTACAGATTGCTGATGTTCAGGATTAAAGGAGTCTTGCTGTAATAAATGCATCATCATATTCAATGAGTAACAAGCACAACAGAGTTAAAACTGCCCTACGTTGATTCTACCCTGAACTACATTGCAATGCTGAAAATTCCTGCCTGGAAACAATTGTTATCTGGAAGCCAAAGCCACTGCATTCTAGTGACTAGAATTCAGTTTAGTTTGAAGAGACAAAGGTTGAATACAAATTTCACACTGCTGGGGCTCAATACTGAGCATAGTCAGCCATGTACACTTTTGCTAATACATAAAGAGGAGGGAGGAAGTGTGAAGGCTCATACAAAAATTTTACATCTATTTTAGGATATATAACAAACAAAAAAATTCCAAAAACTCCACACAAAATTTGTCAGCTGAAAGTAAAAATCCTGGACTTGCCCTGATATTTGCCCAGAAACATGAGTTTCCTTGGAATCAAATTGTGATTTTAGACACAAATTAGAACCATGCCTAAATGAGTCTACTTGTGGTTCATACATTATATATCATATCACTGGTTGCTGCAGGGAGGCACTGGTAGCCAACCTCAGGCTAAATAAGGCATCTATACCCTTTTATACACGATGGATTTGGAAAGATACTTCATCCTTCTCTATTCCCAAAGTAGAGACCATCCCTGTCCACCTATGTTCATTGCTAGGTGTTCAAAGCCTTTGTTATTTCCATGACTGTATAATTTTTAAGAGTTTTTGGAATGTTTCTATTTTTTGTTTCTCTCAATTATATACAACATTTATCACTGATATATATGAATCATAAAAGCGCTTATAAGTCTGACTGAGAGACTACACGCTCATTTTACTGGTCAGTTTTCAAGCAAGACTCATCTTTTTACCTAGAAAAGCATACAGTTTGTGAGACAACTGGGTACAAACATGCAGGTGAGAAACCACAAGGAAATATTGTTAATGGGGGTTGTAGCATCTAGTCAAACATTTTAAGCAGTGGTACAATACAGGGACAAAAGCAAAAATTTAACTTTCAACAGGAGTAAAATTGGAAAAAAAATGAAAAACCATCAAACAAATAGGGAACAGCAAATAAAGAAAAAAGTTGATGGTATTATGTAAGTTCATCATAAGACATACAGAAACACCTATTTTTAGCAGGTCATAATAAGTACTCAATTTAAGAATTCCTTTTTTTTTTTTTTTAATGGGTAACTTTGGAATTTTTATAATATTTTATCATGAGATTCTGAAAAGAATTCCCCCTCCCACTCCCCCAGATCTGAAGGACATTGAAATAAAAGATTGAATACAACAAGTAAGTGGATTCCTGTCTGGTCATAACAGATCCCTAGTTAGTCTCCAGAATATGTAGAGACCTGTGAGTTATTGATGACTGCAAAAACTGGCTTTTAGAATAGACATTTACAAGGAAAATGTGTGAGATGTCTTTATCAGAGGTGGGTTCTTGCATAAACTAAGGATTTTCTTAGAAAAATGTGATGTTATTGTAATCAATTGGTATAATTGCTCTTATAGACTATATTAGTGTAAAACTTGATATCTATAGCAACATTCTTATTCTTAAATCAGCACATCTTAAATTAAGCCCATTTGGCAAGATGCTACAAACTCTTCCAGACTGAATTGCCCAAACAACAGCGTTAAGGCTATAACTGCAGCTACAGAGTAATACCAGTCCATTTCCAAAGCAGACAAACATTAACATTTGTAAAGCAAAACTAGGTCCATAGAATTACTCAAGATAATACCCTTTCATCTCAACTCAATCACAATAAATCTGGTCAGGCCTGATGATGGGTTATGTAGGGCTTTTCTCCACTGCTGAAAGACTACTGTGAAGACAGTCAAATTTCTATTTTCTTAATAAGTAAGTAAAAACAGAGGATACAGGATTTTCTGTATGTGCTTTGCTCCCCATTTAGATTTCCAAAAGATAACTATATTTTTGGCTTACTTTGGAATGGGAATTAAAACAAATATCAAATGTTTATACTAGAAGAGTGTCTTTAAAAAAAATTAGATTTGCAGTACCAGTGATACCCTAGCAAAATTGTATTTTAATGACAGTAATTTATGTTATAGTTATGGTACATTAAGTTACAATATTATTTAAATAAAGCTAATTTTTCAGTGAACATAATGCATTTAATTGTTGATATCCGTAAGAAACAATTCTTCAACTGGGGAGTTATTCAGCAGATCAAAAAGTTTCAGCTACATCCAGTTTTAGATAATGTACACACACGCATGCTGAAAGGAACTAAATCACAAATGGTTAGTTCTTTCAAGGTACAGGTTTTTTCTGTAAATTGCCTAAATTTCCTAAAAATGCCCATTAGTTTGCATTGTTTTGGTAAACCACTTAGTACAAACCCAAGTATTTTAGGACACAAGTCTGAAAACAGAAAGTCAAACTTAAAATTTTAAATAATGCCATGTCTGCATTACATGCAGACTTAAACAGCATTAATAGAAGATTTGCAATCACCCTCTTGTTTGAATTTTTAAAGCAATTTGTATCAATAAAAATTAAAGCTAAGAAGCAATTATCCAGTTAAGCAGTGGGTTCTGTCAGAAAGAATAATACTGCAACAATAATCCCTTCAACATTCAGTTTAAAAATTAAAAACAATAGCCACCTTAATGACTATATTTTTCCTCATTAGAGTAGAATAAAGGTGGCTGCTGAATTCCCAAACTAGAAGCTTCACATGGTTTTTGGCAGGCGAAGCTTGACAGAGACAATGCCAAGGGGCACACATTTGATGCTAATCAACAAGCATTTGCTTTTAAATTTCACCATTAAGGACCACGTAAAAGCCCCAGAAGTTTGAAATTAACATTACCAAAGGTTTAGAAGATAGAAAGGTTTAATTTACTATTACAGCACGCTAAACAATATTAAAAAGGGCTCATTTTAATGAGAACAAAAAGAATTCTGCAATAAACATTACCAATAGAGAAGAAGAAAGTGTTCAAAGGTTTAAATAATTTTCAGATTCTGAGATCCCAAGCAGTGGAGGAAGTGGAGATCAGAATATTTTACTGATCAGAAAAAATATTTAGAATCATAGAATCATAAAGGTTGGAAAAGACCTCTAAGATCATCGAGTCCAACAGCCAACCCAACACACCATGTCCCTAAGCGCCACATCTACACGTCTTTCAAATACTTCCAGGGATGGTGACTCAACCATTTCCCTGGGCAGCCTCTTCCAAGGCCTGACCACTCTTTCAGAAAAGAAATTTCTCCTAATGTCCAATCTAAAACTCCCTTGGTGCAACTTGAGGCCATTTCCTCTCGTCCTATCACTAGTTACTTGGCAGAAGAGACCAACACCCACCTCGCTACAACCTCCATTCAGGTAGTGGTAGAGCGTGATGAGGTCTCCCCTCAGCCTCCTCTTCTCCAGGCTAAACAACCCCAGTTCCCTCAGCCGCTCCTCAAAAGACTTGTGCTCCAGACCCTTCACCAGCTTCATTGCCCTTCTCTGGACACGCTCCAGCACCTCCATGTCCTTCTTGTAGTGAGGGGCCCAAAAGTGAACACAGTATTCGAGGTGCGGCCTCACCAGTGCCGAGTACAGGGGCACGATCACCTCCCTACTCCTGCTGGCCACACTATTTCTGATACGGGCCAGGATGCTATTGGCCTTCTTGGCCACCTGGGCACACTGCCGGCTCATGTTCAGCTGGCTGTCAACCAGCACTCCCGGGTCCTTTTCCTCCGGGCAGCTTTCCAGCCACTCTTCCCCAAGCCTGTAGCGTTGCCTGGGGTTGTTGTGGCCCAAGTGCAGGACCCGGCACTTGGCCTTGTTGAACCTCATACAGTTGGCCTCAGCCCATCGGTCCAGCTTGTCCAGGTCCCTCTGCAGAGCCTTCCCACCCTCGAGCAGATCAACACTCCCGCCTAGCTTGGTGTCGTCTGCAAACTTACTGAGGGAGCACTCGATCCCCTCATCCAGATCATTGATAAAGATATTGAACAGGACCAGCCCCAGTACTGAGCCAGTACTTTTTTTTGACATAAAAAAAAAAAAAATCTTCAGTCAAAGAGATGGATCCAAAGATTGTCACTGGCAGCTTTCCCCTATGATTTTGGTGGTCTTTGGAGGAGATCAGAATGAGGACAGATCCTTCTTCATCTAGCAGAATCTATGGAGACCACCACAACGTGAAGCTAACTGGACAGAGAGGACGAGATGTGAATGCAAATGATGAATATACTATAGTTTAAAAAAAAAATACGTTTCAATTTAAATAAAAAGTTTGCAACAATGTCCCTAGAATAGGGACAGCAGTTTTGCTTTAGGAAAAGAAGATAACAGTATATGCTGTAAAAATAGGAAGGACCAAAATAAAAAGAACAGGCGCCCATTTCTGTGAATGTATCTGGGTGAGAGAGGTGGCACTGCACAGTATGTATTTGTAGATAGGTTATTAGAAGCATATGAAATATTTAGAAGCAATGAATTTAAATGCTATTTCTATATTAGGGAAATTAAACGTAGAATTTTTGAAAGAGTTTAATGAATTTGTATCTAGCTCTTTGTCATACTCATTTTTCAGAATACTTTTTCCTGGTCTCCTCATAGTCTTAGATGTTATGCTGAATGACCTGACCAAAGAAATTAGCTATAAAATTTAGTTATGATTCACAGGTATCAATTATCCTTGGGCTCAAACCCAGCAGCTAGCTCTATTTCATCATACTGCACAAAACCCCTACAGTGCCAGGAAGTTGTATGTTTATTATATTAATAATGAACCATTAAGAAGCATATTCACACCACCTAACATTTTATGTGAGGTGCCTAACTTGGCCAAGACACCCATGCAGTCTCCCAAGATTCATTCACTCATTATTGCAGAAGTAATCTAACTGAGATGCCCTGGACAGGCGGATCTCCACTACCAACAGGGAGAGTCAAGACAACAGATTTAGTTGTTTTGTGTTGGGTAGAGCAAATGACTCCCTGACGCTAGTCCAGATCTGATGCTACGTTTATATACTGAAGCACAGAAGTGTGAATGAGGCCTGCATATCAGAAACTAAATGTGAAATCCACCTTGCTCAGCCAGAACAAAACCTTTAAGAACTCGAGTGTCGTTCCGAACAAGTGTTTCATTAACAAGTAAGTAAGTGATGTTGGCATTATGTTTGCCTTCTGCATATCAAGCCAACTTGTTCCTGCTGCGTCAATAAGTATCTTAAAGTCATTGTAAAAAAGATTTTGCATTTCTGCAAGATCAATTTCTTATTATTAAGTAGTGCCTTTTGCAGGCTTTCTGGTGAATGTAGTTAACACCCTTTTACTCTAGGGAAAGATGCTAAATTACTTTTCAGTTAAGAGCTATTACTTATCTCCTTGTATCAATGTCAGGTGAGAGCTCAGGAATCCTGCACCAAAAATCTTCCACTCACTTTGCTTGCTAAATATATCTCAATTTTCATTAGAAACAGCGGGATTAAGAGTTCTTCTCCCATTCTAGTGAGGACTATTGTATGACTGTTTTGACAGTGCTAGTGTTTCCTTGTTCATTAAAGGCTCGTCCTGAAAAGCCCAGGACCGTTTCCACCACACTGGATGACAACAGAAACCAACAGAGATGAATCTTGGAGCAGCACATTATAGAAATGAACCTGAAACAAAGCCCAAAGTTGGTATTGCCTTTGAAAGCATGAGTAACTTTAATCAGTGAAGAAAGTTCATAAGATTATGCAAATAAGGTCATGGCGTTAAGTACCTGGAGCAGCTGATTTAAAGTCAATATGACAATAGTTTGCTAACTCACTCTTTCTTTCATTGTTCAAGCACAGAAAATCATATGTGCTGAAGAAGCTTCCTGAACTGGTTTCCAGAATAGACTTTTCTCCATTTCATCACTTATACTAGAAAAGTTTATAGTATACAATACAACATACACTTATATTACGTATGTTAGTTTTCCAGAAGAGATGGAAATCTCATACACTGTATGAGATTGAATCAACTGTAAATTAATATCTATCAGATATTTTGTATTTTCAGAAAGCAAGTTGTTTAACGAATTCTTTGGTAAGTATGTATTGTCTCCAAGGACTAGCTGTTTGAAATTATATTAAAACTTATTTTCTTTGGGGAAGAAGTGTCAAGTGTTCTTTCAAAAAAAAAAAAAACACCACACCCACAAAGAAAGAAAACAAACAAAAAAAAAAAAGGAGAAAGGGGGACTGTACACTTCACAGCCCTAAGCAATGCTACATCCTGTTTCTTTGAACTTCATGTTTTTCCTGTCTACATATGCCTTTCATTTTATGTCCCTTGTATTTGGTTTTGAAGAACCCAAAATTTCAAGCACAGACTGGGCCCAAACTTTTCCAATGCCAAGAGAGACAGGACTGCTCTCTGGTTTCAGCTGAATGCAAAGCAAACAAACAAAACACACTAAAGAAATTTATCTTGATTTCTTAAAAAAAAAAAACAACTAAGAAGTAGGAAAGCAAGATTAATTTGGACCCATAAGTGAAGAAGTCTGAGCTCTTAAAAAGCTTGCTCGAGTTTACTAAGACCTCAGATTCAGAGATGAGTCATGTCAGGTTTGGTTTTTTTAAATAAACTGTCAAATACAGCAATTTTGTCAATGAAATTTCACCTCAGCTTTGTTAAAAAAATTATATATATATATATATATATAGGATTACAACATAGGTTTTCTTGGCCCTCTTTCTTGCCTCCCCACATAGTCAAGGAACAACTGAATCTAGCTAAACCATTTCTTTTAAATGTGGTTTTATATTTTCACTATGCATGTAAAAGCTAAAATGATTTATCCAAAACAAAGTGTGAATCCATTGCATGTGCAGGATTGTTTTTAAAATGACAAACTACTGTTTGCTTGCTTTGCCAGTAGACAATATGACTGTTTTTAAAATTATAAGGTTTAGCATCTGTTTCCAGACACCTGCAGAACATTTATTAAAATAAAGAAGACTCTTAGAATGTATCTGAGTGTAAAATTAGGCCTCCTATTTAGAAAGCAGAGAGCTTTTTGGTCTGAAAACTGTTGTGAAATAAGTTACAGGGAAACATTTTATTCAAAGAAACTGAGGGGAACACATAAGTAAAACAAGTACCTCCGTTACTTCCAGTGTAGTTTTCTATGTCACTGTACTCTGTTTGATATCAGACTAATTTTTGTAGATAATTTTCTGCAAAGTACCAGAAAAAAACCACCCATCTTTCAGATGTTTTTCTTCTGGCAGATGTAAAGTGAGAAAAAATAACTAACAATTATTCACACATTTATTCTTCCTTCTATAATATTTCTTTTGCATAGTCACAAAATTCGTGACAGCATGAATTTAAAAAAAAAAAAAACAATCAGAAGTGCAAGTGAGGATGTAAACTTCAGGAGGATAACAAAGAACGTATTTTTCATGCTTTATCTTTTCATGCCTTTCCTATTTCTGTTATTGCTTTTGCAGTTTTTAAATAGACTATATTATAAGCATCTGTGACGAACCAGGATTGTTCACCACTTTTGACCAATGTTAAGGTAGAAAGCAAAAGAGCAGCACTGAGTTTTCTTCTCCAACAGACTTTCCTTACAATGTCAAATATATTCATTAGCACTTAAGTTCTACGTGCAAAGTTGCAGTATTCAAAAGCCCTACTCGAGTGCTTCCAGGTAACTGAAGTCTAAATTAGCAATACTGAACATCAGTCGTGAAGCAGAAATAAGAAGAGTGCAAAGATATGCCTACATTAGCACAGTGCAGTGGGAGCCCACAGAAAGAATGGAATGTATGTAGCTGGGGACCTATGATCCACATGATTGGCATTTTGAGGGTTTCACGTTTCACTAGTGAATCTATGCGTATGGACTGAATCCCCTTTAGCAGTTGAAGGACATCTTTTTTTTTAGCCTCATTAAAAAGTAACCCGACGCATTCACCCCAGAACTACGTCAGGATGCGAAACAAAAATCCAGTTTAGTGGGGACAATAGGGAGACATTCTTCCAAAATATCCAAACTACTTCTCCTAACCACAATGTTAATGTGCATACACTCTGCACATTCAACAGAAGAGAAGCTCAATCCAGTTCTGCAGTATACAAGTTCCTAATAATGCTTTAATGTGTGATGCAGGACACGGGGACAAAGATAAATCTAAATATCCAGGATGCAAATACTCTGAGATGAGATAGGGCAATATCATTACTAATGACAAAAAGAAGGGGAAGACATTTAAAAAAAATCAGATGATGTAGCGACTGATATAGAAGAATCTAGGGGTGTTCTGTATAATTTGAATTAGCATGCCTAAAAAAACAATTTTCTGAATGTAGTAAAGTGAAGTAATTTTTAAATGTATTTAAGGATGAGTTTATCCACATCAAAAGATCACACAGGTGGAACTGAAAGTGAACAAAGAAAAGAATGAATACATTTCTGGAAGGCACTGTTTCTAGAAGACAAACTACGTTTCCAACAACTCAAGACATTTACATCTAATATCTTTCCCACTGCGTAAGCCAAGATAATAGAATTATAGAACTGTGTAAATATAACTGATAACTTGCAAAAGAAGAGGATGCATTATGTTATATCTTACTTTCAGTAGATGCACTACACAAATTCAAAGGAGTGTCAAAATAGGCACATTCAAGAACATGCCAGAAGCATATTGCCTCATTTTAGCACATACTGTTTATTTGCCACCTACTGCTATTAATAGTGAAGACTCAGCTGCTGGGGATGATCCTAGAACACAGAATCTATATATAGCATAATACATTGGACAAGGGTGATACAAGTTAATCAGATGAAGATTCACTAATAAATTGGTTTATGCTATCACTTACTGCTTATGATTAAAGTGTTATTGTTGCACTTGACTTCTTAATGATAAATACAAAGAAGCTGTATGATCTATTGTACATGGACACAAGCTCTCAGTAAAAAATGCCTTCATTATTGTTAGGCTTTTAGCACCCAAAACCCCAAGTTCAGTACTCTTCTGCAGCTGTTCTAAGAAATTATTACATCTTCTGTTCAATTATCAACACCTTCATTGCTTTGTTCACTAAACCAACTTCTGCACCTGCTGCTTTGGAGTCAGATCCCCAGAAGGCGTACCTCCATCAGTGGAGCTATCACAGTCTACAACCCTGCAAAAGATTCTGCCTTTCCTATATAAATTACATCTGCTCATCCACTCCCCACTATAACAGTCATAAAACTTCCTTACCACATCTATATTTGCCTTCCATTTAAGCCGAAAAAGGATGAAAATGACCAATTCTAACTACCTATCCTACACCGGAAGCCTTTAGAGCAAATTCTCCAAAAAGCTGTAAGAGTGTACTCTAGAAACTCTTCTTAAAAAAAAAAAAAAAAAAATTTACTCCCTGTTACGGTTTTCCTCCCCACCCCCCGTAATTCCATGGCTCTGGTGGAGGCGAGATGTGAGTGCAGCTTACTCACAAGTTTTCTTTCCTTGAAATACAATTTCTACATTTTATTCTAGAGAAGAAATGTGTCCTTGGTCTCTGTTCATTTCATGTATGGGCCCATGGGTAGAGCCTTTATTAAAGGTTAGGAAAAAAAAAACACACAAAACAAAACAAAATAAAAAAAACACCAAACAAACAAAAAAAAACCACCAAGAGGACTGCATCAGGCATCCAAACTACTGAAATAGGCCACTAATCATCAGAAAGATGTAAGCCCAGCTAGAAATAGTTAAAGGTAGATATTTGTTAGCTGGGTGAGTGCCTCAATTTTGTGTTAAAGTTTGCTTCTGTGGACTCCTTAAGATCAGCCACGATAAAAGCAAAACCCAAGTACCCTTGGACTTTCTGGGACCGTAAACATATTTGAAAACACCATGGATTTTTCTTTTATTGTGCCTTAGCTTTGAAGAACATCTTCTGTTTGATGACTGAGCATTACATGCAGTGCAATGGCTCAGAAGGAAAGGAAGATGGAGGGGGACAGCTTTTAGTACTCACTGCACCAAGGAACTGCTTCTCATGCTTTTCTATGGACTCCTCCCTTTTGCCCAACACAAACGAGTTTTTACTCTCTCCTTCCACTGATAGCAGAACAAGAATAGTGTTATGCCATTTCAAGAATGAAGCCAACCAGCCAATCCTTCAGAGTATTTAATTTCTCTAACAAGCCACGCTATACTACTGCAGACATTTCATGTCCTTAATGCTTCATAAATCAAACTTGTTGGATGTGAAAGCTGTCAGTAAGAACTTTATTTTCATCACAACTATGATATAACAGTCCTGTATTACATAACTTACAATATACCCTTTAGAAATTCATAAAATATAAAGTTTCTCGGTAACATATCTACAGCTAATGACCAAATTTACCTTTTTACATTCTAATTACTTTAGAGACATCATAATAAAGGCAAAGATTTCCCACTTAGCTTGTCATCTTTATTCTTTTAAAGCCTACACAGCAGAAAAACATGCTTGCCACTTGCTGCAATTTTTGCTCCAATTTACCAATTTTTTTAGCTTACCCATCAAGTACATTTTTTTTTGATTAATCATTGGATTAATCAAATTGATATTAATTTATCCCAGGAAATTCTTTCGAATGCCCTTTTCTTTTTATATCCACTGATTACCAGTTGACTACTATAGATGATATTAAGTGTTGGTAATTCAGTTATTGAAATGCAACACACACCTGGGGATCTGTGCCCCCCAAGTACTTGCTTTCAACCCCAGTAAAGATTAATTGTTGTTTGGCTGTTCCTCAAACTTTCCCTATTGGTAAGCGATCCTTCCTATCTGTTCTTATTGTCTAATTTCCTATCTGTTGTGCTGATAAGTCTTGCACCAGTGTAAGTCTGTGTCCTGGTTTCGGCTGGGATAGAGTTTAATTTCTTCCTAGTGCTGTGTTTTGGATTTAATATGAGAAGAATGTTGATAACACACTGACGTTGTCAGTTGTTGCTAAGTACCCGGTAGTCAAGGACTTTTCACCTTCCCATGCTCTGCCAAATGCACAAGAGGCTGGGAGGGAGCATAGCCAGGACAGCTGGTCCAGCTGGCCAACGGGGTATTCCATGCCATGTGACGTCATGCTCAGTATACGAATGGTAGGCGTGATCCAGGAAGTAGTGATCGTTGTTTTTTGGGCATTGCTCGGTGAGTGGTGAGCAATTGCATTATGCATCACTCATTTTGTATATTCTATCATCATTATTATTATTATTATTTTCCCTTCCTTTTCTGTTCTATTAAACTGTCTTTATCTCAACCCACAAGTTTTCTCACTCTTACCCTTCCGATTCTCTCCCCATCCCACTGTGGGGGCGGGGAAGTGAGCAAGTGGCTGTGTGGTGTTTGGCTGCCTGCCAGGTTAAACCACGACAGTCTGTCATCTTGCAACTCTATATTAGCACTAACTTTACATTGCCAATTTATAACCTATATTTTGTTCTTGTACCAAATACTTCGATTTCTAAATATTGTTGCATTTAGTAAATAGTGTGGATACCTTCCTTAATCATTGCAACATTATTTCTTGAGGTCTGCAAAAGATAGTAAGACGCAAAAAAAAATACTGAAGCATCGTGTTCTTTCCTTTTCTCCCACCCCCTTCTCCCCCACATCCCCAGTTGATTTTATTCCCTATTTCCTCTTTTGCCTTGTTAGTATTTCTGTCTTTATGGGAATATTTTATAATTAATACAATCAGCAAAGACTAGATACTCCAGAAATTCTGACTGCCCTTCTGCTGTTGGTATTACTTACACATATTTCCTCAATTCTCATCTTGTGGCAATACCAAATAGTACCAGGAGAAACACACAGTCCAGTTTCATTCTAGTGCCCATATTGAGCTATTCTGCTCCATGATCCTCTTTCCATATTTGCTCATGGCCATGATTATTAAAGTCTTAGCTGCAAATCCAGAGACCTGACACGTGGTCCTCAATATTGGCTGCAAAATGTATTTCTAGACTTACAAAGCTGATTAGAGGGAAAAACTCACCTTATGCATTCTCCTATGAAGGTTCTTCAGACAGCTGCCTTTTCTATTACGAAGTCTTTGTCCATAATTGATTCTCCCTTTAAGTTTTGTCCACATTGCCCCAGACCTTCTTCCCATCAGCAAGGAAGAGAAGGACAAAATTGACTTTTTCAGTGCTACAGTCCAATACTTCAGCAGTAAAATTTGTTGTCATCCTGTTGATAAGATTTCAGGTGAGGGAGCCAGAATGTGAAAGTAGAAATGCAAGAAGAGAAGCACAGCAGTGAGTAGGAAGAAAAGTAAATATTTATATTACCACAACAGTGATTTATTTTCCTTCTTTCCCACCCAAGAATAGCAAAAAAAAAAAAAAAAAATCTAGTTAAAACCCCCAAACCTTCAAGTAAGGTCAATTGAAAAAGTTGTCAAGACAAAAGCAGATGTCATTTGGTTTCAGTCCCTGCTCCATTTTGAGAGGTTGTATTAAACCCTAACCCTGAGGTGTCTCAGGCTTATCCATGCTGTTTCCCTGATGGCTTGTTCTAGGCACTTCACACCCACGCATGGATTTTGACTCATTGTCAGCATCCAACTCATCCATCTGCCCCAAAGCACTGAACTCTTCCCCACCACCACCACCACCACCCCCCCCCAACAGCAATACCAGTGGCTTCACACAGATTTCATAGCTCTGCTCTGGGGGCCAGCCATCTATCTGCATGTTTGACACAAAGGCATACATGACATTGAGTGGTTATCCAAGTCTTTCAGCCACCGTGTAAAAACTGCTCAGAATGGACACCTTCCTCTGGTCTTAGTATTAAGGTAGGAGTTTTTACACATTTGACTGTTTAGACGGCTAGGTTTCTATCACATTTTAGGTTCGGCAATAATGACAAACGTACTTTGCAGAAGCCTTCCTTCCCTTCCAGACGCAGGTATTCCATTTTCCAGTACAGATAATAGGCAAGAAAGGAAGAAAGATGAGACACCAACATCACAGCTGAGAATTATTCAGCCACAGAACTCTGTCTAGGTAAAAGGACACACACACTGAAGCAAGAAAAGTAGAAAAAGTGGCCACATAGGCAATTAGCATGAAAAATGGTAGGTAGTTATTCAATTCTCTATTAGATGGCATCTGTAAGGACTAGCTATTGAAAATAATCCTTCTCTTTGAGCCTCTGTGCTTGAATGCAGGAGCTGATGGTTAATAGCCTATGGTCCCTTTCTGACCTTAAAATCTATTACTCTAAAGCAGGCACTTCTCTCTCTGGTATCTGAAAATATGATCTAATACCAAATGTTGAATTAAAAGACACAGCACTCAGAAGATAAAAGAAATTAGTTTCATTACTACATACCACACAAGATACACAAGTATTTGCATTTGAATAATAACGTTAATATTAGGAAAACTATAGCATAAACAGTTGTGCTTCATTACACAATCTTACTGTAGCTGCAGCAGTATTTCATTCTGATACAATTACAGAGACACTTAGCACTTTGAAGCAAAAAACAATTTTTCAGTTTATGCGCAAAGCCATTTTTTACTTCCCTGTTGGCTATGCCATTGGAAATATTAAATCTCAAATCAGTCATGTACAATAAGAAATCTCAACATGACAGTTACAAAACTGATTTTAAACATCTTTCAATGGAGCAGTATTCAACCATTTTATTTTATTTTTTTAGTAAAGACTCAAGGGTAACAAGTGGGTAATGTTGCAGAGACCAAGCTTCCCTAGAAATGCTCTTCATACTAACATATACTCAAGTTCAGTCATGCCTGTGAAAGCAAATTTACAGTCAGTATCATAACTACTTTCATACTCATTTGGTCTTGGAATAAGGCAATATGACAAGGACTCTCAAAGATTTTCTGGCTTCCCTACAGTCCACAGAGAAAGTTGTTTGGGGTTTGGTTTGTTGGGTTTTTGTTTTGTTTGGGTTTTTGTTTGTTTGTTTGTTTTAAGTCTAGATGCAACTCAAAAAACCCAACAAAACAAAACCCAACACAAGCATAAGTTTTTCTCTACCACCCTCAACACAAACCTTCTCTTTCTGACTCCTTCTCTACTGAATACACACAAGATTAGTTCATTAAGCTAAAGTTAGCTTCTGTGACTACTTTGCAGTTTGTTATACTTGTTTAGATCTTGTATTTCCCAGTTCTGTGTAGTAAAACAATCTAAACATTTTCAGTAAGAACTTTTTAAAAAAGACTTTTTAAAAATAGGCTTATAATGGACAAATACAAGAAAAAAACAGATGTAGTTTTTCAAACGGTACAAACTCCTGCTGACTTTTATCAGGTAACTGAGAGAAAATGCTTTTTTTGCTAAGTTTTCCCTGACAAGAATATTTTTCTCCCCCTCCCTGAATATTTACCAATGCTGTCAAAATCAGCAGTTTCACACTGTTGAAAATGACTATATAGAGTGCAAAGAAACATCTGTTCAGTTGCAATGGACTTTTGGGAAGCAGCAGATTTAAAGAAATAAAATTGACAAAAATAGCATTCAGAGTGCAGCGGAAAAGATGGTTTCCCAAATTCAACTTGAACTTGAGAAACCATTCCGCGTATACCGAAGGATTGTGTACAGATAGAATACAGGACCCGTTTGTACTGCAGAAAGGGGGCCTCCTGTCTTTAATCTTGCATTAGCAGGAGCTGCTGTGATGCAGTTGCAACTGAGAAGACTCAGTTCAAAAGCAGGGGTGAGGCAGGGGGCTGGAAGAAAGGCACTTCGTGAACATCCCTCCTGCCAGGACCAATCACCCATCCTTTATTTTATAGAACGTGTCATACAGTGATGAGAATAGTATGTCCTGTGTCAAATCAATGAAGCAAACACTTTGTCCTGCGCTTCAGCAACCATCATGAAAGATTAATCTGCACAGCGCGTAACCACACTTCAGTCCAATTATATTCCCAGGGAGCAGATTCTTGATTGTGTCTCAACTCCAGGCTACGCAGGCAGGAGGCACCTCCAAGCAAGCTGGGACCGGCTGGGATTCTGTAGCCTCAGACAGAGTTCAAACCAAGGCTTACAGGCTACCCCACCTTCACACAGAATGCTGCAGCAACTTCACGTTTATTCTCCGAGAGCTTGTCCCATTAGTTAGGGCTTCAAAACTGAGCTTAAATGGATATTGTTTCAAGCATTCCTAATTTTGCTTATTGCATTTACCTACAAAGTATTCACTAGTGAGTGGTTAAAAGTACAATGCAGATATTAACACACAATTATGTCATCTTCAGTCACTTACTGTGGCAGCTGAATGTCTTTTTTTCTTAAAAAAAAAAAAAGAAATATTATTCACTAGCCAATTGCACATTACCCTTTCGAATGAGTGTGTCACATGCAAATTCAGAGATTGCGAGCACATAAAACTGGTATTTCATTGTTTTTGAAGGGGACAGGAAACACAGTTTGATAGTCTGGACATGGAATCACTGCTTGAAAAAACAAAAAAGGACCTTTAGACACTTCTACTTACCTTCTGTGTTTCCTTATGTATTAATTTCCAATGTTCAAAGTCAACTGTTTTGAAAATGGAATATTTCTACTTGTGCTTCAACAGTGAAATCTAGTAAGTTATTTTCCTCCCGTTGCTGCATTAAGTACTGGGAATTAAAGGGCACAAAGTTTTAAAAGCTTAATTAAAGTGTCAAAAATAGTTTTGGACAGAAAAATGACAATTCAGATAAGCAACCTGGAGAGAACATTGCAAAAGAAAAGACTATCTTTCAGTCTATTTGCATGTCACTGTTTATAAGATGTGGTTCTAGTTGTCTATATACGCATCATCATATCCTCTTTTAATGAGTTGCCCATTATTGACAGCTAATGACTGCTCCAAAGCAGTAAAGCATACTTGTACAAACCCTGCTCCTGAATCTTGACTACCAGACATTTGCTGATAATGTTAACGTATGGTAGTTTGTAGTTCCTCTCATAATCTTCCCACCCAGGGTGAACCTGATCCTCATTAATATGAGCCGTCTGCCTCCTTCATTTCACCATCTGCTCTGCTACTGACAACTTTGGATTGCTTTTCTAGCACTGTAGGGAAAGATAATATGCCAATGCTTTTATAAAACTGATTCAAAGTATGTTAGGAGTAAGAAATCAAAAGTGTGTACAATGGTGTGTTAAAAACTAATTGTCAACTCTAAAAAGAATTTAATCTGAGGTAAACATGAGATTGCCTCTGTTTATTAAATCTTACAAAGAATTTGACTATATCTCCATTTTTTTGAACATGTTAGATAACATGTTCAACTACCTTCTCTCTTTGGTTGAATTATTCCCTCATTCTTCTTGCCAATCCTTTTGGAGTCCCTAAAATGTGCTCCCTTGCCACACCATAATCCTAGGTGAAGCCTCTGAACACTCACTAACATGTCTAGTAAAGAGAGACCCTTCAGATAAGCCTCCAGACTGTCTTTGTTTCTGACACAGGAAGCGGGATCTCCAGCCCGTCTGGAGCAGATCACCCATCGTGTCTCCCCAGCACAAAGGTGAATCGCCATTTCTGGCATCCTGGGAGCGAGGCAGTAACCATGTACCTCACTGTTTAAGTTACCTGATGTAAGTTAGACATGCCATTGCTACTGCTCCTGCTGCTGCTTTATTGACCTGCCAAAGAGAAACACTGACAAAACCTAGTTGAAAATAACTCAGTTTCATGACTTCAAAAACACCAAAACCCATTACTCCAGTAAAATCTGTTGCATCTATTATTGTAGCATGCCAGTGGTAATTCTTGTGAGGCGGCATTTCAGGAGCAATAGGTGGGAGGGAAACAGCCTGCATTTTTTTTTCATTGAATGTACATGAGATGCTGGGCAGAATGGGAGAACCATTTAAAACAAAATAATTGGCGCTGAATCCTTTTGTAGATTTACCACTTTAATTAGAGGTGATACCCAAAAAGGTCTTCACTTTAATGTACAAATTATCATTAATAAAGGAAGAAAACAATGAAATGTAAACTAGAAACTTCTAGTCAATTACATGAATTTAAGAACACCACTAGCAGTCAGTAAGATAAAAACACGTAAACTATCTATAAGTTTGAATTTGTTCCTATCCTGTAAATTTATGTGTCAGTTTTAATCAGCATTCATTATATCGCAGAAAAAACAGCAACACAAAAAAAAAACCCTATCTTCACAATTTCCTGAGACAGAAGGTTGGTTTTGGCAGGAGTCTGAATTAAAATGGAAGCCATAGCAAGGTTATGCACCATTTCTAAGGGAAGAAGAAATTTAAGAGTCAAAAACAAGGCAGACATTTTCTCAAGCTTTTCATATCCACACTAGCCCAGCAATCACCAGCTACGGAAATATAACTCAGTAGATTTCTGCCAGGGATATACTGGAAATGATCCACTGTCTCCGATATGCAGTAGTTGTATTAAACCAGACATGAATCAGGTTAGAGTAGGACTTGAATTAATTATTATTTCCACCAAAAAAGAATACGGATACTGTCTGTGTACAAATCCATATACACCACCATCACTCCTTCCAGGAATAAGGCACTCTCTCCTGGAGATGCTCCCATAAGTGGGAATCACCAAATCAGCTGCTTTCCAGACAGAAATACAACGCTGTCCGTGCATGCAACCATGGCTCTATGCCGTCAGCATTTATATGCTATATACACATCGGTTCTATTTCTAATTCAAAGCGTATGCAGTTATAGTTCTCTTGACTGTGGCACATAAAGCAAAGGTATCGTTGCTCAGTACCACGGCATCACAAACTCCAGATGGTTGTTATTAAAGGGCCTATGCCTAGTTCATAAGTGATGACAAAAAATAAGACCACAACGTGGCTTGAATAATTTGCTATTCTGAAAGTTTTCCAAGGCACGTAACAGCTCCTCTTCTACATACAAGTAAGAACTCCTACATCTGGAATCTCTTCCTTAAAGCATTAGATCTCTGCTGTGGCACTTTCCATCCCACTGCTTTCTCCCTCATCACCACCCCTACCTCCAGAGTTACCACCCCATAAAAGCCAGTCAACACAGAGCACAGGAGCATACAGGCATTCCACAGTGCCAGGAACCCGTCATCACATAGCCCTGTCAACAATCCCTCCGGGTACTCACACAAATGCAGCCCCGATCGTCTTCTGATCAGCCTCTGCAGATACTCTCTTGCTAAGGACTGTCAGTTAAGTCAGGTTGCACAATCACAGGCGTCCCTGAGACACACAGGGGTCACAAAGTCACAACAAACTCAAGCCACCAGCTGAGCACCTACACCACCTCCAAACTCATTCTGACGTTGCAGTGCTGACTTACAGCTAGCCAAGCGTGTTGTAGCAAGTTGCATCAAGCACATCCCGCCTACCAAGCCTGATATGACAAAAACAACAGAAGAATATTCTAGAAATGACAGAAAGCCATCAGCACCTAACCTGGGACTTCAACTACTGCTAACACCTCAAGTCCAAAGCAAACTGAGAAGCCCTCACACGACTACTCACTAGTTCTGGGGGCATTTACACACAGCAAGTGCTTTGTGTCTCCCTCATTAGCTACTGTTATGCCTCTGAATACACCGAGGTTTGAGTACCACATGCTTACTGATAAGCAGCTCAAGGCTCAGCTTACGTTTAAGTCCAATTTAAAAACAAAAAATAAGGCCCTTCACCACCTGATTCCTCAAGAGAGTGAAAATAATAATTCTTAGCACCAAAGATACAGCAGAACAGATCTCCACAGCTACAGAAAACCAGAGGGGAAGTTAAAAACACAGGTTCACCACCTACCTCTAACTCCTTTCCCGAGAAGACTTAAATGCAAATCAGACAAAACAAGAAAAAGCATTATTTTCTGATACTGTTCTGCAAGCAGTCACCAGCAAAGGAGGTTTCTAAATTACAATTTTCAAGAACAACAAAAACCAGCTACTTACCTACAAGCTCTGAGTAAAACACATACAGAAGAGGACTGAAGATTTGCCCCTTGCTGCAGTCTTTGTAATTAGCTGGGTCTGCTACAGGTGGGACCAGAGGCTTCTTCCTTCCAGGTCCTTTCTGTCATTTCTTCACCTTGCTGAGTGAGCAGTTCCTCCTTTATTTTCTGTTACCCCTTTATCAAAAGGGGCCATTTTCGATTTAGTGCTGTAGCATGGCTGCAATCTTAATCTTCCTGGAAAAAACAGCTATTCTATTCCTGCAGTAGCTACCAAATAGTTGTTTTTACACCTCCTGGCATTGCTTTCTGGCAGCAATTGCTGACTCTAACAATATGATCTGAAGCCAGAAGTGGGGTTGGAAAAGAGCAAAAATCTAATGTCTCCAATTGTAATGCTAATTAGAAACCAGAAAGAATTGTATTTCTTTGTAGGCCATGCCATATTTAGATGTGAATGCAGCAAGCTGATGGATGTGAGCAGATCCCCCTGTGACTTCCCAGCACTATAGGAAGGAAAGGAAAATGACTGTGCAGAACAGTTTGGGTAATTAGGGGCCTTAATTAGAAAGTAGAACTATGCTTCCGGCATCCATATAATTTTGCCTGGTTTGCATTAGGAAATGTGTTTTCTAGTTTTCCTCCAAGTTGTCTTCAAATAAAGCTTTCTGCTTTTGAATGTGACTATTAAATTAAATTACTGTGTATTTAAGACTTAAAGCTTTATTCAACACATTGTTTAAGTGTGTGTTAATTCTAATCACATGGCTTGTCTCATTTAATAATGCATTAATGGGATATTTCACCTGGTCACAGTTAAATTCTCTTTAAGTGCTTATCTTAAACCTTTAAGTCAGGTATAAGTTGAGAATCAATCCTTATCTTTTCTCCTCGTATTTATAATATTTCATATTCTCTCTTTACTTCAGTAGAAAATACAGTAGCAGTAGTTTGTTGGCTGTCTAGAAATTCCCATTTTCCTTCCTTTTTAGATCCTATTGATTCCTGTTTCCCACTGTTTGCCACTTATACGGTTATTTTCATTCCCTTTTTTTGGATTCAAAACATTGCAATGAGTTATAAACACACATTTTAAAAGAATTTTCTGGGTAGGTAGGGTATTTTTAAACTCTTGTGACATAACAACATACCACCTTAATGTCAAGATAAGACATTTACTAAGGGAAATTGATTTGTGCTAAGATATTACTGTGCATTTGCCAATGTCCTGATTCTGTAATGTCTGAAAAGCTGAAGAAAATAAAACAAGCACCCTGAGACAACCTCCTGATATAGTGGATCTGATGTGTAGTGGTTGTGCTATTCTGATTCTGGGAATGTCCAGAGCCTGTTCATTAACTGAGATCATTGTAAATACGTTCTGTTTGCTTCCTTATTGAATTAGGACAGTGACATCTATCATTCAAAAAAGTTTGCTGGTGGTACATAAGGAAGCTATCTGGAAGTTAAGCTACTAAATATTTTATACTGTAGCCTCTTTGAGTGCCTTTCAAATTCTCAGACAAGCACAAGATCAAAGTAACAACCTATCCAAATGGGAGCAAAATATGTTTTTAAGCACTGCTCATACTTTCAGAAAGAACATCGCTCAAGGCTGTTTCTGAATCTATGTACACACACACACACACATACACACACATATTTCTACCATGGGTCATGCAAGAACTCCAGCTGTAAGGAGTTAAAGCAGCTTAAAGTAAACAGGTTAGAAAATTTCTGTGAATAAACAGTGACTTTAATGATGTTTTATTTTAAGTGTAAGCATTGCCAATGCATCTGTGAGATAAGAAAAAAATATATCCTTCATGAATACTTTCTCCTACTCTAGAAAACTATTAAATGTGAAATCTTTCTCTGAAATCAGAGCAATGATAAGACTTATGTAATTGGTGTTGACTAAAAGGATTGTCACCTAAAGCTACAACTTTAAAAGAGCTGGATGAAATTAAAACAGAATAAGATATGGGTGCCTATAATCTAAAGTCTCCTTTGAAAAACCCAGAGTATTTCTTTTTCAAATTGTGTTCAGGCCTAAATCCTGCTGTTCAGTCTCTCATGTTGCTGAGAATAAAAGATGGAAAGTAGATAAAAATATGGGACTTTCAGAAAAGACTCAAGAGTTCCAGCACCTGAAGTGTCCTATTTTTAACTAATGCTGTTCATGGAAAAGGAAAAAAAAAAAAAAAAAAAAAAAAAACTATCCATAGCAACCACCATTAATTAAATAAAGTGAATATTGTACATTTTCAAAAGCTTTTCTATTTACAAAAGAGTTTGCTAATGTACTGTACACTGGTAGTCAATACCACAACCCAGAAATCTTTTTTCATCTCTACATGAAAATTGGCCTCTCAAGACAAACTGTGTTTCTCAAAACTGATAAGTGAAGCAAAAAAACAGATCATAATGAAAGTCAGCCTATAATATATACATGTATAGTTTATGTATTGAATCAGAGTAGTCATTATCTTTCCTCCTACTGGAACATTTATGTTCTGAAATATGCCCACTAAGTTTACAAATATTTTCCCCCTAAGGTACTACTGACACACCAGTACTGGTAGTTAATGATAGGCTTTGTGTTGGAAATAAGACAAATAAAAAACCTCTAATATAGTAACAAACTGGGAAGTGGAGTCTGAGAAATTAATGCTTAATACTAGTTTTATTGCAGTGGGAATGGAACAATGTATTTTGAGACTACGGTGTTTGCTTGCAATATTTCTCTATCTCCTTCTAGCATGTTGACAAGTAAAAGCAGCTTGTTGCACTTTGTCACCATGTCACCACTAAGGCTTAGTCCTTATACAGCATGTGACATTGGCCACCCACAAGTGACAGTCCTTGCACTCTTCCAAGAGTGCAAATTACCCTGGAGCTGCTAGGAAGAGCAACCAGTGTGTATTTTTGCACCTTCCTAAGCCAGCAAACTCCCCAGCTGTGAAGCAGGAACCTTTACTCTGAAGTTTTCATTCTGCACTATGGATTCATCCTGCACACTGAAATAGGGGGGAGCCCGAGCCTGAAAAGAAATATGTAATTATACAATTAAGCAATATATCATAATGTATGCAGGGGCGCATAGGAAGCAAAATCTTGGCATTCTCTTTCAAGTGCATGTTAATGAAAAATAATAATTTAAGTACAGCTTGAAACTTCCACCAATTAAAAATTATGATGTCAGCTAAGCCAGAGAGACTTTTGTTCTTCCGCTATGGCGAATGCATGGTAACGTTACTTAGCTCGACTGTCACATTAAGTGCCATTACCCTCTATTTCCCTTGAGCTAAGAATGTCGCTACTGTGGCTCAGCTGATGCATGGTAACTGACTGCAAGCAGCAGCTTGAATGTGAACTTGACCTATCACAACTTTCTTTTAATGCCATTCTTCACAGTTATTGCTGTGGGATTATTTTAATTTTCTGCAGGGGAGAAGAAGAGTTATGCCATTTTCTAGTTTTTATTTTCACAGGAATACAAATGCACAGCTATTACGTACAGCTGCAGTGACATGTGTGTCATGCTATTTTAACTAGCAGCAGAAGGACTGTTATTTTAGAGAGGAGAATATGTTCACACTGTGCACTGAATTCAGAGGAAAGGCAGCACGGGCCTCTTGGGTCTGCAGGCTTAGAGGGGGTATGGCCCAGATCTTCTTGGCCAGACACAAGAGTAGGCAGCACTGGTGAAGTGCCACGTGCAGGGCTGTGGCGAGGGAGGCCCTCAGGCTCTGCTTTCTCCTACCTGCTCTCTCCAACCTCAGCCCCATGTGTGATTCTTCACTATGAAGAAGAGACGGGTCAGCTTGCAGACCTCGGATGCCCATTCTGCCTGCCCTGTGAATGCAGCAAAATTTATCAGCCATAAAAGCTGCACTAGAAAAGGTCGTGGCTGTCTGATGTGGAGCCTGACCATTCAGCACATCTGTGCCTGCCATTTGCATAATGTTCTTTTTTCAGTAATACACGCCACAGAGGGGATAGCTACATAGCTCAGATGAAAAGGAATTTCATGTGACAAAGTAAAACCACCCCAAAGGTTTGTGGCCATCACTGGAAAAGCTGGAGTAACTCAGAAATCAAAACAAGAATCTGTTATAATGGAAAATGTCACACAACTTCGATGCATGGTCACCGTCCATTATTTCTACCATTTATGTAACAATTTTCAGTCGGTCTCAGGTATTTCATTTTCAAAAGTGCACACCTCACCTTACAAACCAGACATCATATGTCATTTCCTCCAATGACACAATGATTTGTTTGTCTTCAGTATTGTTCTTCAGGCATTGTTGTCTTTCCTTATCATATTCAATTTTCAGTTTAAAAAAAAAAGTAATGTTGGATGGCTGATATGGCTAGAAGTTATTCTTTTCTGAAAATGAAAGGTAATTTCATTTTAAAACTCATTGTGGCATTTGCCTCAAAGCCATTGAAATGTGTGGAAGGAGGAGGGGGTAAAATTATCTTTGTAGCTTCATAGTTTCATTACTATAAGTTTAAAGAAAAATAAATAAACTTTAACAGCTTTTTACTATGGAAACAGGACATTTAGTCTCAGTGGGTATCCTGAGTGCTGCATTTTAAATTTGATTTTTTTTTTTTCCAAGAGAGCCTGTGGGGGGAAAATGATTAGGATGAAAGGATAGGTCTGGAACTTCAGAATCATTTTAACAGCAGTTGCCAAACTTTTGAAGCCTCCATGAAACACAGCCTATTGGGGAGTACTCTAGCATTGCTGGTTAATATGGAAAGAATTATAGATAAACAGCTAAGATAACTGTAACCCTGAAGAAAATGTGATAATATTGAATCATAGAATCATAGAATCATACAGGTTGGAAAAGACCTCTAAGATCATCGTGTCCAACCGTCAACCCAACACCACCATGCCCACTACACCATGTCCCTAAGGGCCTCATCTACACGTCTTTTAAATACCTCCAGGGATGGTGACTCCACCACTTCCCTGGGCAGCCTGTTCCAAGGCCTGACCACTCTTTCAGTAAAGAAATTTTTCATAATGTTCAATCTAAACCTCCCTTGGCGCAACTTGAGGCCATTTCCTCTTGTCCTATCGCTAGTTACTTGGCAGAAGAGACCAACACCCACCTCGCTACAACCTCCTTTCAGGTAGTGGTAGAGCGCAATGAGGTCTCCCCTCAGCCTCCTCTTCTCCAGGCTAAACAACCCCAGTTCCCTCAGCTGCTCCTCATAAGACTTGTGCTCCAGGCCCTTCAGCAGCTTCGTTGCCCTCCTCTGGACACGCTCCAGCACCTCCATGTCCTTCTTGTAGTGAGGGGCCCAAAAGTGAACACAGTATTCGAGGTGCGGCCTCACCAGTGCCGAGTACAGGGGCACGATCACCTCCCTACTCCTGCTGGCCACACTCTTTCTGATACAGGCCAGGATGCCGTTGGCCTTCCTGGCCACCTGAGCACACTGCCGGCTCATGTTCAGCCGGCTGTCGACCAGTACCCCCAGGTCCTTTTCCTCTGGGCAGCTTTCCAGCCACTCTTCCCCAAGCCTGTAGCGTTGCCTGGGGTTGTTGTGGCCGAAGTGCAGGACCCGGCACTTGGCCTTGTTGAACCTCATACAGTTGGCCTCGGCCCATCGATCCAGCCTGTCCAGGTCCCTCTGCAGAGCCTTCCTACCCTCCAGCAGATCAACACTCCCGCCCAACTTGGTGTCGTCTGCAAACTTACTGAGGGAGCACTCGATCCCCTCGTCCAGATCATTGATGAAGATATTGAACAGGACCGGCCCCAGTACTGAGCCCTGGGGAACACCGCTCGTGACCGGCCGCCAACTGGATTTAACTCCGTTGACCACAACTCTCTGGGCTCGGCCGTCCAGCCAGTTTTTTATATTGCTAATATAATATACAGAGCAAGGAGAAAAAAAAAGCCCAAGTCTTATGAAAGACTTGGGGAACAGTTTACACTTTTCTAAAATCTAGAATTCATGAAAGGGCTTTAGATAAAGCTTCTTTGTGCTTGAAAGAAGAACACTTGGCATATCCTAAGGCTTTTGAGCTAGGGGAAGGGTAAAAGACGCTATAGCAAGGGAAAAACTTTTGTGCAATGTAACTGCAAGGCCGCGATGCAGGAATCAATGAAGTCAGCCCTCCAGCAAGGCAAGGGCCATCCAGGGCATTATTTACAGTCGTCCCCTTCTCCTGGTAGACTTTAGTCTTCTTGGCAGAAACCACAAGGCTAGAGCTTTATCTGTCACAGTTTTCAAGTAAAAGCCGAGTTTCTTCTGCAATCCAAAGTATCTGGGATCTGGGGCTTTGAGGAAAAAAATCTCAAAAGCTGCAAACATAAACACAGGAAGCGTCAGAAGCACATTAAAGATGTATTAAAACTGAGCAACTCCAATTGTTCTACCATAGGCGAATAGTCTAATTGAAAAATATATTGTTTGAACTCCACCTATAAGAAGTCTCACTATACCTGCTGAAACATGTATAAGTATCCTTTTGTTTCTTCACTTTTGTTTTTCTCTACTTAAAAATATTAAGAAACCAAAATAATCAGAGAATCATAGGATGATTGCCCAGATTGCAAGGCACCTCTAAAGATCATCTGGTCCAACCTTTCATGGGAAAGGGAGCCTAGATGAGGTTATCTGGGATGCTGTCCAATCGCATCTTGAAAACCTCCAGCGATGGGGAGGTTGTTCCAGTGAATGATTGTTCTCACTGTAAAAAAAATTTCTTATATCAAGATGAAACCTCTCCCCGTGCAACTTGTACCCATTGCCACTTGTCTTCTCCATGTCGCTCTTTGTGAAGAGAGAGCCTCCATCCTCTTTGTAGCAGTCCTTTAAGTACAGAAATACTGTGATGAGGTCCCCCCTAAGCCTTCTCTTCTCCAGGGAGAAAAGACTGTAATGCACAGTATGCACATGTTACTTTAACAAACGGTATGCACATGTTACTTCAATGCACAGTATTTAAAAAAAAAAAAAAGAAAAAAAGATTTTCTGGAGCAGTTGGCTCCAGCTAGAGACTAAATAGTAAATAATAAGGATGAAATTCCTACCTGGATGTTTCAGGCAGTTCCTCCTCCACCTCCCCTTCTGCCATCCAGCCAGGTTGACTCCACAGTCAGCCTACACCAGTCTAACTACTGGTTGCCAGAGCCCTGTTCTGTCCTGTCCAGGACCTATCCTGTCCTTTGCACCAGCTCTGCCATTCATTTTTTTCAGTGTAGCCCCTTCCAGCATGGCAAGCCATCTCAAAATTTTGTTTTATCTAGTTGGTTTGATGGATTAGTGCACTGATTCAGCTCCAAGTGAGGAGGGAGGCCCCCGGAGTCAACATAAAGCAGGAATCGTTACAACCAGCAACCAGGTGGGTTTGTGCTGCTATTGAACTTCAATTTAATGTTCAGTACTGAAGTGCTCTTGTTGCTACCCACACCCAAAATAATTATTAGTAAAAGGACAGAATCCTAAAACTCTATAATTTATGCCGTTGTGAATTCATTCTAAGTTTGCATATTTGTTTCCTGACATGCTTATTTCTTTGTCCTCTATGTTCAAGTATGGAGGCTAATTTGGTAACACAAGCCATACTGAAAAATCAGTGCAAAAGTCTAACAGGCAACTGCTAGCTCTTCAAATATGTTGATGATAACAAATTTTAATTGCTTCAGAGTGTCAACTGTGTGTCAGCAGTTTCCCTAGGCCATTATTTACGCATCCAGTGTTTCAAATTATGATTTCACAGATAAGGAGAAGGAGCACTCATATTGTGGTTTCTCAAATGACAAATGGAGGTATCCTTTTGAGAACAAATATTCTGGGAGTGCTGAATAGTAATATACTGCCTTGAATTCAACAGGGAGAGCACTAGGGCTTTATATCTGACATTTCATTTAAAAAATAGCCTGTGCCTGAGTAGAACAAGAAACAGGAAGGCCTAAAAGTTTAAGTAAGTAATGATTCAGACACTTCTTCCAATTTCTTTTCATCAACTACAATGTTAGTACCTAGTCAAGATACATATTTTTTCCTCATTGTGATTATGTGTCTTTATAAAAGCTGAAACACAAGAAGTTTTAAAGTGACATAAAGAATCCAGTTGTCCCTTTCTATTCAACATTTATATGACCCACATTAAAATAACAACCTATAGCATACAATAGAGGTACCTGAGCTAGATCAGGTACTGAAGGAAAGGTTACTCACATCAATACAGCGTTCAGGGTGAGCTACACTGCTTTGTTTCTGGGGTTAAATCCAGTGATTGTCACATGCCTGAATAAAGGAGTCCTATCTCTAAATAGCTTGCCCAAAGTCACAAAGGGCTGAGGCAGCTACTATGGGAACTGAGCTGATTAACACTTTGCTTAGAGTGCTTAGTTGGTCTAAGAGTGATTTCACTGTCCCTTGCTCAGCCTCTTAAGAATGGACCTGAGCTTTCCATGTCTAGTGCAAATGTCGTCTCCTTCAACAGCGCTCACAGTCAATGGCCACACTATGAAACTGGCATGCTAAAAAAATAATAGCTTCACTCAAAGTCAGTGTAATCTTAGTGGCTTGTATGAGCTGTTCATTATTCTTCATGATTCCTTTCATACCAGTGTTGCCCCATCTTAAGTATTTTCTTCATAACTAATGAAGGGTTGCTGGGTTATTTTGCAAATTAAAAAAAATCTTTTGTCTGGGAACAACAACAGCTAGACCAAGTACGTGCATTATTAGTTCCATATCAAAGACAAGGTTCTTTATTTCTCCTCTTGGTCATCCTTTCCTTTACCTCCCAGCTACCGGGGAAAAAAAAAACCATACAGCATTTTAATAATGGAATAAAGCTCTCAAAGGAGGAAAAATAAAGCAGAACACAGTTCACAGACTGAAGAATAAGTATTGATTGACAGAGGTGAAAGATTGTTACTCCAGAAATTGTTTAGTTCTCCTTATGGAGCCCTAATTGAGAAAGGATTGAATAAGATTATATTTCCACTGCAACTTCTTTAAGGCACAACACTTGCCATTGGGTAAGAAAACTGATTTTTCTGTTTTTCTGCAGAAAGCATTACTGCCTTTGTCCAGCCTTCCTATCCATCTAAGGGCCAAATAGAGGTCACCTTTCTACAGGGCACTTTGTTCAAAAAACTCTGTGTAGCTAATTGTGTTAAAAGATTGACATTTGGGCTTCACCGGGAAATTTGCTGGTTCAGTTCAGAAAAACAACAACTGATAAACTTGCACAATAACAATATTTTTGCTTCTGACTCCAACTAAAATCAGAACATCCAGGATCAAGAATAATGAAAAATGTTTTTCTCTCAGTTATCTAAAGTGTTTTGGTTCAAGTCTGTTTTGAATTTTAGATTTAAAGTTCAGATCAGTTCTTGTTTTGTCAGCACTGGTTCTTCTAGCTGTAATCCCTTTGATTTCTATGTGTCCAGGATGCACAGACAAATCCCAGAAAGTTCACTAAGAGACAAATTGGCCAAGGGGAAGTTGTTTCACCTCCTCTCCTCATAAAAGGGATTTAGTTTTTCTTCTCCTTGCATCTTACAATAATTTTTTTTTACACAATATTCACATATTGTCTTCCTGTGCCATTGTCATCCAGTATTCATACAGCTCCATAATATCTTTCCACTGTGTGCATTCTACAATGAAAATTGCATTTCAATAAATCAATACTGTATTTTAGGAAAGCTTCAACTCCCTGGATGAGCCAGAATGTCCCACTTAGTGTAAGAGTTGATTGACTGCTAACAATGGATTAGGAATTATGAGTGAAATCAGTTTTAGAATTACATGAATTAGCAAAACTAATATACTCCCAATGCACAAGTCTTTCATAGTTCTATTTTCTAAAGCCCCTAATACAAACAAACACAAAATATATACAAAATTATACATCATTTAGGAACACAAATATATTGGAAGACATCAGGTAAGTTATTAGATCTATTTTTCTCCTAAATTATTTCTGCATTCCTATGATATAAACACTGGTGGTTTCTTCTCTTATTTTTTTATCCAGAGAAAACACCAGAAACATAGGTGATTAGGCCTGGAGGCAGAATTAGTCTTAACAGAAAAGCATTTTAAAAATAAGTAATTAGCAAATTAAAAAAGGAACTTTATATAACAGTTCCTTTAATGGGTTAGGAATATTCTTGTGTAGTTTTATATGTAGATGGCATAAATGCTACAGGAAACCGATAAATCAGTCGCATGCATATTTTACTAATGCACTTCTGTTTATGCAAGTATTGGCTTAGTACATCTGTGACAGTTCTTCAGATTAAAGCTGCAGTGAGGTTTATAGGAACAAAAACAAAGCTATTTGATATTTAAATCCTGCACAAATAATTTTTAAAATTGGTCTGATGAGAGAGAATTTCTATTTGCTCATGTTGTTAAAAACACCTGTATTAAATTTAATTCAAACTGTTTAAAAGTGGCTAACAAGACACTAAGCAATTTCATAGTGGGTTTTATTGTAATATGTAGTATTTCAATTTCTGTAAACTTTTCTATGTAGCACTATAGCATATAATTCTCTGGGAAAAAGATAATCATTTTTTGTGATGCTCTGTATACATTTGTCCATTTATCTGCTGCTGATCCAGGAAGAAATCCATATTTTTGTGAACGTTGAAGTCAGTAGTGAAGGTCTTCCCTTTGTTCCTCCAACAGTTGCTGACCCATTCTCACATGGGTGAGAATGTACACAGCTTTTCTTCCACCTCCTTTGGGAAAAACAAATGGCTTCAGTTTTATGTAGGACTGCTGAAAGAGGAACAAACACTGAAACTGGGAATGGTTACCCCCACAGAAAACCGGTCTGATTTTCTTCCTCTCTTCCTTTGCCAAACACTGCTTAATACACGTGTCTTTTGTTCTACTATGGCACACCAACTGAAAATAGATTTCTTGCTTAGGGGTGTCAGTCTGTAAATGATTTCTAGGACAAGAGCTGGAGATTTCTAGGACATGAGCTGGAGATTTCTAGGACATGGTGGAGAAGTGCATACAAGATTAGACAGGTGAGCTTTGCTCAATCTGGACACTTCTATCTCAACGTGATAGGAAAGACTTGCTGGGAAGATGACATCTCCTTTGCAGAAAACTCCAGATGCAGAAGCAGCAGCTGAGACCTGACTAGTCATACCAGTGCGAGTGTTTAGCCCTGTGGTGAACCAAGCCTTTGTGCCGCAGTTTCAGAATATAGATATTGGCACCCCAGTTTGAAAATATTGCTCTGTATATACTGGAGTAAAAAAGAGCAATGGTTATTGCATGCAATTATGGGAAGTAACTGTGAAAAGGCTTAGCACTTATTCCCACAAATACAAAAAGCCATGCTGTAGTTACACAGTTACAGTGATATTTCTGTTGCAGATGGAGTAGAGCCAGCATATCAAACACTACCAGTAAGTCTTTGCTGATTGAATTGCTGTACGTATGTTGTTCCAAAACCTTGATGAACAAAAGCAAAAGTAAGTCTGCACAAAACTGCAGGCGCTGCCTGTCTGGGGAATTTTTACAATGTTCTCTGCTGTTCTCCAGCTCCTGAATTTTGTGGTGAGAGTCCCTGGGCTGGTCGTCACTTCTAATTACAAAACAGTGCCTTGATGAAAATATATGTCAGCATCTGTACATAGAAGAAAATCTGTACATAGAAGAATGAACAGTATCTCTAGAAACCTGTTTCTTGTTAGGTCAATCACCCACTCCCTTTTCTTTTTTCCTTTTTATCTGAGGAGCTAGCCAGTACATTTAGCAATATAGTCATAGATAACAGTTATACTGCAGTATTATTTTGCAAAATCAAGGAAAAATGAATAACTGCTTATAAACAGATCCATTACATTTGGATGGAGTGATTCAAGGAGGGTAAGTTTTTATTTTCTTTGTGTCATATAACAATTAATAGACCATATCTGAACTTCCATTGTTTGGGGTTTTTCACCTGTCTAGATATGATCAGTCCTCTTACGTAACATTGGAAAGTACTAAGTGAAGTATTTTAACAGTCTCATTAAAAATATTTGCCCTGCAAATTGTGTTTGCCTTATCCCAGGCGTAATCAGAAAGAGAAAGGAAGCCAAAAGCATGTGGTCCTACCTAGTGCACTCATTGTCTGTGCAGCCATAGCAAATTAGCACCAGGATCCTGATGCTAGAAAGCAGTTGTGTCTTTTCTGAGTATGGTTATCAGACTACACTTCACTTCTGTTAGTCCTCAGTAAGTCTGTCCCAGAAAGTAGGTTGGGTTATAATCCATCTCTTCCTTGTGCCCACTTGATGCTCCTATCAGAGTGGATAGCAGTTTACAAAATTACCTGCCTAAATTTTCCTCTAGCTCCCCCTTTTCCTGTTCCTCCTACCTGCGAAGTATATTTTGCTCTGTGCTCCAAATTTACTTTTTTCTTCCCAGAGGGGCTTTTTCCTATGGTATTTTAATCTGTTTCAAGACATCTTACCCCTAGCTTGCTGCCTCTGTTCACAACCACCTTTTTTTTTTTCTCCTCTTGAAGAGCATTTAGATGCTCTGTTGTGCTCTTCTCTGCCTCACCCACACGTCTTTACATGTTACAAAAAAGCAGAAAAATGCAGGTTCCTTCTCCTTTCATAGTTTTTAGTGCCACTCTTTAATTGGTCAACATGGAAGCCTGAGCCCACACAATCTGCAAAGAGCCAAAGACCTCCTCTTCACAACTGAACCCTTACCATTTCCTGACAACATACCCATGACACATCATGCCTGTACTCTTACAACAAGACATAAAATACACTCCATGTCTTCTATCTTTAAAAATAGCAGAGACTACCAAGGAGCTATCGTTGCGTTTTTTAAAGCCTCACTCTTAGAACAGATATCTCTTGCTGACAGAACAGTCATGGATAAGAATTACTTCTTTGTTATTGTTTTAAATACTCACTTTAATCACTGTATGTAAGCTTGCCAGAGGACTTTTCCCTGAATTCAGCTAAATATAAAAAAAAAAAAAAAAAGTTGCAGTTCAGTTGCTCGTTCAGACAGACAGATTCCTCCCATTACCTGGCTGAACATGCTGGCTGGAAAGTCACTAGATGTGTGATCAGTGATCAGAGTTTCATACCAACTCTTTTTGCTATAATACACTTTGTGTACCAAGAATCAGACTGATTGTGTTTTGGGGATGTGCTGAGGGCTATCTAGAGTGGGACAGATTGAGGGAATCCAAAGTTATAACCATGAAGACCTCTGATCAGCTGCTTTCTAAATTGTACACGTGCTCAGGTGACTAGCTAGTGCCTTTGCACATGTCCGTTCTTGATGGGGCAAAGCTTTAAGTTCATCCTTGAAATCCAGTTTTATTCCAGAAATATAGCATTCTTCATGATATAGGGCACACCTGACCCCTGGGGGATGCTGAGGCTTTTCACATGCTCACCTGCAGCCACCACTTCCATATAAAGCGGGGCTGGAGGTGATGGACCTTCATGAATGGAGGTTAGTGGTTCAAACCGGGGGGTCAGTTGGAGCTGAGAGATCCCCAGAGCCGCAGGTACACCTTTGTTGTCACCCGACCCCCTAAGCCCACACAAGGCAGCTCCTGCTCGGGGATGTACTGGCCTGCTTAGACCCTTGCCATCAGGTGAGTTCATGTTGCGTGGTAAACCCAAGCCAGAGCTAGGGTTTCAGCCCTATCTTGACTCACAGATTTTTAATATTCTGACTCAGGACTTGGAATCCCTCAGAGGCCACAGGAGCCTGAACTCAGCAAGACAGGATTAGTCACCTCTTTTTGGTAGTCTAGATCAGGACGCAGGGCCAGCAGGGCAACCCCATGGGGGAAGCTCGGCCAGGAGCCCAGGTGGTTGGGGCAGAGGCCGTGTCCTCACCCACAGGGCACCATCCCCCAGAGCCTGATCTGGCCACGCAGAACTGGGTGGGTGATGGTCCCTCCAGGAGGCAGGGCTGTGCCCCAGGCAATGACAACATAGCTCAGGGCAGGAGAGTCTGCCCTGGACTGAGCTGAAATGGGCACCGTGGGCCCCAAAGCGGCCATATTAGTGCCTTCAGGGCCAAGAAGAGACAAGTTTAGAAGCTGTCTCCAAGCCATTTGGCATACGTGTGAGGATAGCACTGCATGCACATGTGAGGGGGAGCAGGAGGAGGTAGAAGGGATGGCTTACTCCCTTTCCCTATCTTTCCCTCCATTTCTCAGCTCTGACAGTACCCTAGCAACTTCTGCACCACCAGCAGGGAGGTCAGCTGACTGAGATTAGTCCAGGACCTATGGTTCAGGCTCAGATCAACCACGGCTCAGGAGACCCACCACGCTAGGTTTCACCAACATTTGGACAACTTATCTGCAGAGTTTGACATTGTGCTCTGAGGCTGGACAGCCAAGAATTAGGCTCTGCAACACTGTGCTCCCACGCACCTGAGTCCTTTTTGGAGCTTGTCTATAGCTATTTCCAGAAACATAAATAGTGGGCAGAATAGTCAAGACATCAAGGTATCAGTGCAGCCATCAGTGACATATGGAATTGATTTCAGTGTCCTTCCTTTTCCCAAATGAAAATAAGAAATGTTTGGTTTTGCTTATTTTCATAGACCTTGACTTTCACTTTGCAAAACTACTAATTGTGCATTTTCTGTGCACTAATCACTGCTATTCATATAGCTGAACTTGGGACGGATAACCAAACTAATGCAAACTGAATCCATATTTAAGAACTAGAAAGACTGTTTCCACACTCATTACTGTAAAAAGCTTACATTTTGACAAATAAGACGCAAATTTATCAAGGTCGTTAAATAAGTAAAATTGTTTTTCTCTTTTCCTCAAAAAAATTAAACACCTACAAACAGTTAATTGGCTACCTCTGAATATAATTATAGCTTTTATCTCTAATTGAAATTCACAGTCCAACAAACTCCATCTAGCAGGAAAATTAATCACTTATAACTACATTGCACTGTTATTCACTTTTAGGAAACAATGTATTTTGGTAGTGTATCATGGACTCTCACTTCATTACTGGGAGCCATTTTCTGGAATTTATTCTGCCACTAGTGCAGAAAGAAACCCCATCAGCAAAGAAAAGCACCCTTCAGCCTTATACAAAACACAATATGAAAGTCTTCCTCTTCTCCAATGTTTTTTGTTAGAGCATAGCTAAAGTCAGAGTTATTTTTAAAGTTACACAGGAACCTGATTCTGAGGTCTACTCATAAAATTATTAAACAGAATTTTAACACTGATGTATATATCTAATCTAAACAGCTTGGGTTTTAAATTGTAAATGTAAAATACTTAAAGCAATACTCTTAGCAAACAATTTCTCAGTAATCTATAGGTTGAAATATATTCACATAAAATAGCTGTTGAATAATTCCAAGGAATGAAAATATTCTGGGAAGAAGTAATCATTTGCTTACAATTAATGAACAGTAGAAAGCTCTGTATTTCTGAACAGATTTGTTTACTTCAAATAATTCTCCTGGATCTAATCAAAAGATACCTATCTATTTTCAGAGTATTTCAGGTGACAGAATACAAAGACAGGCCACTCTGTTTCCAGGACCTTTTCAGAAAAATGATAGAGGATTTTCCATTCAAAATAATAAGGGATTACACTAATTTCAGTGTAATCACAATTCAAGTCTAATATGATAGGAAGCTGTTTTAGCTCCTTCTTTCTTATGCAGCACAGACAAAGTAGTAATCTCTGTTTTATGGAAGAGAAAAAGAAGCAAATCCAGCAGTCAGGGTTCAGTAGCAAGCTTGTTGGCCTTTAGCTGTTATAAATCATTCAGTGCGTGGTTTAAATCCATGGACTTCTAAGGGAACAAAATAAAGTGCTGTCATTCCTTTTTCCTGCCTTGCTTTATTTCCTTTGAGGTCTGTTTAGGGTCCTATGATCTTGATTCTCTTACATGGTGGGATTCAAGTTTATCAATAACCATCTGTAGCTGTCGTTCCGTTTCATGGTCCAAATCTAGCTTCTCAAATGCTAGTCCCAATGTTTGCTGACTTATTTTCTTTCATTTACAGTTCTCTCTGGGACTTTCATATTCAAAGATCAGGCAGAAAGTAATGTCTTTGATGTTTTCAAAGGTTGGAAAGGTATTTCTCCCCCCAGGATTCTGAGTTTCATTTGAACACATGGAAAGAAGTCTGAATTTTATAGGAGAGTTAGCTAGACAGTGATCCACTTGAACCAAAAATTTTTAGCAAATATAACTTTTCCTGGTTTCCCACATGCTTGTTTGTTGTGAAATTATTAACCGCTTTGTACTGTGAACAGAGTTTAGAAATAAAAATCCTACAACCGTCATAAATGTAACCCACCAGTGAATGCATTCTGGTCTCTGTTCCCAATCCACAGAGCACGTGTATGTATTATCTCCCCAGCAAGGTAGCTCAGGGAAAGGTGGGAATTCAGTGGGCTTCTTGCCAGGTCACAGTGGCTGAAAGATCATTTACGAGAACAGGACTCATTATAGCCTCTATTTGCATGAGTGTCCCAAGGCTATGTTAGGCTCCTCTCCAATATATCTTTCATGTACCTAATTTTCCTTTGACCTCATTGGGATTCAGCACTGCAACACATTTTCTGTGCATAAAAATACACTTCCTGTGTGTTATGATGGCATAGGTTACCAAGAATGATGTTGTTATATACTTTACTGTGCCTCCCTTTCCAAGACCAACAACAGCTTTTACAGGCGCTTCACCCAGTTTAACATGGGCACATACAGCTGTAGTCCCTGCACAGACTTCACATAGATTTCTAAACCAGATCACCATTTCTCCACCACAAAATGTACTAGTCTCAGCAGAATAATAGCTTCCAGTTTGCTCTCCTAACCAGGGGGTCACTGTCTGATCAAAGTTAACCTAATCTTGGTTTATCTGGTTGAAAGGACAACATTTGCTCCAAAATATTATCAGCTTCTGCATTGGGCCAATTAATCGCCAATACCAGATCTGTCCAGTACAAGAGTGAACAAACATGATCTGAAGCAGAATTGAGCACAATGGTCTCGTTTTTATCAAATTAGCCAATGAACACAATGCAGAGGTGTACCTTTATACAGCATTAAGACATGTGGTAGGTTGACCCTGGCCAGCAGCCAATCATCCACACAGCCACAGAAAAGATTCTAGATGCCTTAAAATCAGATTTGCTCTGTTTGCTCAAACCACAGTCTTGGGGTCTTGTTTATGCCTCCAGGAACTTCTTACCATCTCCTTAACCAATGATACTCCAAGGTATGTACAACTTACCTCATCTTACCTTACCTCACCTTACCTAGCCTTACCTTACCTTACCTTACCTGGTGATCATTAAGGCTGAGTGACTGATGTTGTCCCTGGTCTGCCAGGGTAAAACTGGTAAAACTGATAGCACTGCATGGATTCTCCACAGTCAAAGGTCTCCCTTGATATCCTAATTGTCTGGGATGGCTGTTCTGGACCTATATTTCCTTTGAGTGCTATTTTCCAATCCAAATAGATAAGTTTCTTTGGAGGCATATTTGCATGCATGGATCCACGCTGATCTTTTCTGAACTCTCGCATGACTGCATGAGTTTGGGAGTCTCAGAGCAGACCTGGGGTCGGAGGTCCTCAGTGAAAGTTTACATCATGAGGCTTGAGCAAAACCTATGCTAAAGTTACATGCTCAAGCAAACTCTCTGCCTTTCATATGCCTTCAGTCTAATTCCTGCACTCTTCTATCAATTTATCATAAAAACTGAATGCATTCATAGAAATTCCTAAAAGTGAGGCTACTTCCATTTTTGGGTAAAAGGAAAAGGTCCATTCACATGTTATAATAGTGAGTTTGACGAAAGGTATCAATGCTAGTAGGAAACTCAGAAAGCATTAATATGCAAATTCATATTTCCAAAATTACTTATGTTAGGCAAAATGTAGATGGTTTTGAAAAATTAACTGTAGCATAAGAAATATTAACTAAGGTTTAAAGAAGCTGAAGTCTGTGAACATGTTTTGTGACAGGTCAGTAAAATTAATTACAACTGACTAAAAATGTAGCTATAAAGTAATTCCCAGTTTTCTACTAGGACTCTAGTTCCAGCTACCATAGTGCAGAAACGTGCAGAAATGTCAATATGTGGGCTTCTGGCTAAGGACCCAAGTCAGGATCCTGGCTACACCTCAGACACAAAACTTGGGCACTTAGTTGCCACAGAGTAGTGTCGGGCACCTTCTGGTACTTGACTGTCCAGCTCAGGATAGCTTCTTTTCCTGGCTTCTTGTTAAATCTCACTCACCCCACCAACTGTTGCTATTCAAATTCCCCATGAGCTTTGCTCCTGATACCACTATGCCAATCCCAGTCCTTATCAGACTGAAATTCTGTGCCAGTCTACTATTACTTCCATCCTGACACTGTAGTACTAAGTCTTCCCTATACTTTCTGTGGCAAAGTCAAACTAGTTTTCTTTCAAGCTATCCAAGCCTAGCATGGCATCTCTTAGAAATGCCAGCTGAATTTAATTTTTTGTTTCCTTCAGTTTCTTTGCATATGTCCGGAGCCACCCACAGCATATCTAAATAGCAACTTACTTGGGAAATTCTGCCCAGCTCTTTCTGCCTTGGATTGGTTCATACCCAGTTACTTCATGGATATGATGCCTGTTCAGAACAGTTATGTGTAGGAGCCATATAAGACTGGATGATGCTCAGTGTAGATGGATTCTTTTTTTCATTTGACCAAAATTTAACAGGTATATAAAATTTATTGAAGATTCAATGTTTGGACAGGAGCAATAAAATTCAGAACCCTAATGCATTGCCAAAATTTCAGTGTCTCCTTCAAAGAAAAGGACAAGAGAGTTTTTAGTGAAAGCTTGTGTAAGTTGTTCTTACCATAGTCAAAATAATATATTTTTTCCTGATTCCATTCTCAGAACTATCTGAATAATTAGATGATACTTACCCAAAAATCATCATGTGGCAGACACCCAGCACAGAATATTTCAACCCAAACGTCTCAAGTTTGTCAGTCATAAGCAACCGAGAACTTGATCTTACAAACAGGAATGTAACCAAAGACTGGAAAACATAATCGGTTCAGTTTCTAAGAATTGCTATAGCGATGCTTTTCACACTCCCCATTCACAGGTTAGTTGTGTGATACTGAGATTCAAGTCCATTGTAAAAAAAATTTATATTTAAATAGCTACCTTCTACTGTTTCAGTCTTGAAAGCAACATTCAGTTGAATTAGTTGGGAAAAGCTATTGGATTCGTTTACAGTTCAACAATATTTAAATCAAATTATGTCAAATGTTTGGATTCAATCACTTGGATTCAATAACATGGTTTAGAATAAAAGCCAAAGAGCATGCTTGGGGTGAAATGAATAATCCAAAATCAATCTAAAAGCAATTTGATTAAGCTAAAACTGTTTAAGGGTTAGTGATTGGTATTTACATAAGAACATTAAATATAGGAATTACTTTTACCACATTTATATTTAAATTTTATTAGTGGATTTTTTAATCAACTAGCTGTTACAGAAAAGACTAAATTAGAAAATAAATACATACAATTAGCTGTTTGTTGCTCTGGATGTCTTCTTATAGGTTCAAACATTCTAAGAAATATTAACCTCTGGAAAACACAAAGATTATTTAACACTTCAACATATATCAAATGCAACACTGAAAATGTAATGTTGTTTACATTTTAGTTCCCATTCCACACAAATACAGATATACAAATATAGAAACTATATATATATACACACACATATACAATTTATATACAAATATGGAAAAGTGAGTTACATTAGATTGTGGCTGAAACACTAAGCTCTAGATTCTTGTTATGAAAGTATGCAAGTCTGATTAGAACTCAGGTCATTTTCAGGGGAAAGACTTACTGACAGCAAACAATTTAAACATGGAAGCTGAACTAAATGCGGTATTTTAAATCCACTGAGTTGCCAGTAGTGGTTCTTTAAATGTAGTATAAGTAGCACTGATCCAAAGTAAGATAATTTCCACGTGACCCAAATACACTGCAGTATAGCATCATTAAAGCTGTACCTTCAGAATAAATGTTAATATAAGCTAGGGTGAAGCTTCTAGCTTCCTGAGGCAGCTAGAAACTGATATAAGGTATAAGAGGGGAAAACTGCCAGCCTCATGTCAAAGTTGGAAGACTCTGTTGCGTTTTGAAGGCAAGAAATCTGAAAATCAGTTGAGAGAAGAGGGGGGAGGGACGGGGAAGAGATAGAGACAGGAAAAAAGAGAGATATAGAGAGAGTGAAACAATATAAGCCTACAAATCACAAAGCTTTCTTCTTCTTTTAACTGTCATATGGCCTCTGTATTTACTAAGCCCAGGCTATAAAATTTTATTTTATAAGTAATGGTCCAGCCCAATGAAAGCATGAAAATGCATGACGAAACAGAAAAAAAAACAAGATTAATAAAGTGATAACTGTCAAGCACTTTTGACAATAATCCTCAGACTCTCAAGGACAGCAGGTAGAACTGAAGGTGTGTATTGAGTGTAGGCAGCAAGGTTTTGGCAACAGGGGTCAGGCTGGGGGCTCCGTGGGGGTGGCATCCATGGGAAAAGGTCAAGGTCTGCCCTGCGCCACACACAGCCTGTTCAAACCTGTGGCAATAGTAAAAAGGGAGAAGAGGTGCTCAGAGTGAGACTGAGCCTTGGTAAAGGAATAGATGTTTTAAATATTTTTGTGTTTGTTTTTTTTTCCCCCAATACCCTAATCAGTAATTAAATATTTATGCTAATTGGCAATAGATTAAATTAAATTCCCCAGATTGAGTCTGTTTTGCCTATGGCAATACTTGCCAAGTGATTTCCCTGCCTTTATTTCAACCCACAAGTTTTCTCACTCTTGCTCTTCCTATTTTCTCCTCCATCCTGCTAGATGGTGGGGGCTGGTGAGCGGCTGGTTGGATGCTTGGTGCCAGTGGGTGCCACGCCAGCACAGGATGCTATTACAAATATCAGTTCACAGGCAGAACAGCAACACACAGCCATCCTCTCCCAAGAAAGAACGCCAGCAGCAGCGAAAATGGGCTCCAGGAGGCATATTCCTTCACTATCACCCTTCCTCCAAAAACTTCAGACCTGAATCTCCTCACTCTTTTCGTTACATTTATTACTGTTATTAGTAATGATTACTTTTGCCTTATGCCAAGGCCACTTCTCTGCAATTCTGAGGACTAGAATAGGTTTGGGTTTTTTTGAAATGTGAGGAAGCTAGGAAAAAACCCAACTGATTTTACATATCTACTGTATGTGGTGCCACATAGGATAAAATAAACACGGATGAACTTCTAATGCTTTTGTAAAACGTACAGTTGTGAGTATTTTTGAATAAAACTGATTTTGAATGTAAATATTTACATGGCGTTAAAAAGGAAACATTTTCATAGACAAAATTAAGGTTTATTTAACTATTTGATAGTCTTTTTCTATATCGCATATTATTTTCCATGTGTAATGACATATATATACATATATATATATATATAAAAAAGACAGTTTATTTATTAATATATAGAGCACTCATGACATTATCTGCATTATAAAATAAGGGCTAATATTTGGGCATTTTTATACCATGCAACAGAAAGCAGTAAAGGAACTTTAAAGAAAGTTGAGGTCATGACTGCTCCAGAACCAGAAGCACTATAGCTATTTCAGCACAGCTTTGCACCTCAGCAGATTAACTTACATTGAAACAGCGATACACTGTTATAGGGACCAAAACGCTACTCTCTGCACTGTTGCATGGACTTGTGGTTATTTGCTGAGTTATTTCTACATAGGCCTCCATTTTGCAGTATAAGCAGGTCTGAGAATGCCCTGGTGAGCAATGGACAAGTGGAGCACCCCAATCTCTTCTTCAGTACAAAGTGTAGCCTCTCTGCTATCAACAGGAGATGGAAGTTTTCTCAGGTGCTGTTCTCAGCAAAATGCAGAGGTGAACTACATAGTAAATTATCTTGTACAGGAGAATTGTCTTGATGTATGTTTTGGAGAGCAGTAAAGAAGCCTAAAAATCACACAACCCTATTTCTATCCAGCAGTGAATCAAATGTCTCACCTAAGCATATCTGAGTGCTGGGCTGTAAGGAAATAGCTCAGACTGCATGCAGTTCAAATCCAGTGTGATTAATCTACCTGCTTTTTCTTTTTCAATATGGTAAACGGAGTGACATATCTAGATAATATATGCAGCCACAAGCTGGGTTATAGCCAGAAAACATTAAACAAGAATATATTTTGTGTTTTGCTTTCATAAAAAATTGCCCTAGTGTCTTGCTGGAGATATGACATTTTATACAGAACAAATAGCTATGATTAAAGAACAAATGGTTTCTGCTTAATTTAGTTTTAAGGCTGATCACTCTTTTTTTCTTATTACATGAATTTTCTTCAGCTGAAATTTGCAAGAATAATCAATGGGCACCGTGCAAAAAAGATGTTTTACTTTCTGTGGGGTTATATTACTATACTATTTAGAATTGTGCATATAAAAGATGTGTAAAATTTTAACATCAGAAACATTAGAGAACCTCCATTCCCCTCCTTTTTTTGAAGGCTGCCTGCTCTTTGCACAGTTCATATATGGTAACACAAAATATAAGCAAAAGTGCTGAAACATCCCTGAATCCCACAGGACAATTTGTAATTTTATTCAGCATGATTTGAACTGAGAATGGGCCTTGAGGTTAGCACTGCAACCCAGACCCCGAGCAGAAGTTCCCACCATTTCAGTTCCACTTAGACTGAAGTCTTGACTTGGACCTTGTGTTGGATAGACATCATCAGCTCCAGACACCAAGTCTATGTTGTCTTCCCAATAGTGAAGATGCTTGGGTTTAACACTTTTTTGAGTGTGTATCCCCCCCCATTCTCTCCCCTCCAGCCTTTCTTGTTATCACGTTAAGTTAAAACTTATCTTGCTGTAAGTTTTTTGCACCAGTCTGAAGTCAAATCACATGTTAGATCAGTTCCTATCAGTTCCTAGCTACTCCAACAGGTTATATTTATTTTTAGTAGCTTCCAGGCTAAGAAACAAACCATGCTAGTATGACAAAGCTGCTTTTATTGTTAAGATGGAAAGCCATTTTTTTCTGATCCTACCTGGAAATATCTAGAGGTGAACATTCAAGACATAATCATGTGATATCGATTGATATGTAAGCTAGTGACCTTCAGTTATGTAATCCACTTAAACCTTTCTGTTATGTAGAGTGAAAGAAAAGAGATAACCCCATGATTTCCTTCTCTTGTTTTGCAAGTTCTTTTAAAAGGACCAGTAACGAATATAGCTGGAATCCAAAGTTTAGCGTAGTTAAAAGCTTTTATTAAGCAAATTTTGCTTGTTTATAAGTGAATATTCTAGAAAAATAATTCAAAAGGTAACTATGATACTATAAACTCTCCTGGTGAATAGCAACAAAATAAAGAAAAGGATTAAATCTTAAAGAGTACTACAACAACCAATTGGAAGGAGCAAGCTACAGTAGCCAGGCAAAAACCAACCATATTGAAGTTATGAATTTTAGTTGCTATCCAATTGAAACAACGAATCACCAGAAAGGCACCTTGGGAAAAAAAAAGTTTCTATAAAATTAAACTTACATCTAGAAAGTAGGACTCATATTAAAAACAAACAAAAAAAGAACTATTTTTACCTATTTATCAATCTCATTTACTCATTATAAATCACAAAAATGACAATGAAAAATCATTCTAAGTCTGTTCCATAGATATTTGCTAAAACTTCAGAACAAAATCTAGCTAAATTCTTACCTCTTTTGTGATATTACTGCTCATTTTCTCTGCATTGTCTGATCAGGCACATCAGGTCTTTATGAGGATAATTTCCACGTAGGAGACTTTAAGTGTGTCACTGAAACACACGTAGTAAACTCCTTAAGAGAGTTATCTATTATTAGAGATAGAAGAAAACCTTAGTTCAAAGTAAATTCAAAATGTCGGGTCCTTCTTCTTTAAAGTCTCCGTGTAACAGTCTACAATGCTCTGCTAGTCCTCTCTTCTTGTAGGAAGAAGAGTCTAATCATCAGCCCTGTAAATTAGCGTAGTGTTAATGGAGACAATGGGACTCCGCTGATTTATACTGAGACAGGGTCAGGCCCAAAGCTTCTATCATGTTCTGTTCTGGATCGATAGCCAGAAAAATGTAAAGGAGCAGAAAAAAACTTTGTAATGTAATTTAGCATAAAGGAAAGGAAAAAAATTGTGAAAAGTGTTGAGTTTACTCATTTACTGTGTTAGTTTCCTTAATATTGGAAACAGTATTTAGGTTTGATACTTGTCTGGGGAAAAAATGGCATTTAAAATATCAAGCTCCCACCTAGCACATAATTCACAAACCTGAGTCACAGATGTATTTTTTGTTAGTCATAGTACATCAGCCTAAGACGCTTGAGATACTTGAGTCATGTACTAGTGTTACAGAATTCAGCTGAATTTCCATCCCAGCTATAGCCCCTCATCATCGGTTGTCATCACTCATCCATCATCAAAACTGCTGTCAGAACTGACACTGCAATCTGCAGTAACAGAGGTGAGAGTCTGAGAGAGCTATCTGTAGTGTAAAGGTCTACCTACTCACCTTTAAAAATGTCAAAACTGGCATACTCTGAGTATTTAGCTTTGCTTGACAGTTCCTGCAGCATCAGAGAGGATTTAAACAATTCTGGAAAAGATTGATCGTTGATACGCATTCTTTGCGCTAAAAATTGAGCCATGGTTGATTGTGTGTCTTTCAAATGTCTTAACCGGAATGCATATTCCCACATTTTCTAGAATCTGTTATCATCCAAATTATCTTCTACTAGGGAAGATGCTCAGAAGACTCCCATTTTGGACTGACAGTTCTATTTCCAAATTTTGTCACCTGAATGCCTCACATGAGGAAAGAGAAAAAAAGAAACAAAAGGATAACCCATCATTTGAGAATTCATTTTAAGAAACTATATTCTCAATTCTTTTCTCATTGCATGCTTATAAAGCACTCTAAATTCACTAATGTCAGTGGAACTGTGCTAGCAAAAAAAGTGTGAGAGAAAAACCAGCCCCTGTGGATAGCTCTGGTTTTTACCTGGTTATTAGCACATATGGACAGTCCAGTACAGAAAAAACAGTGTTACGTGCAAACAATTAATCCCTCAACACAGATTGAAAAGCAGTTAAAGTGATATATAGTGCTAATTATGGAAAGAAGGTTAACTAACATTGGGAGACATATTCTAGATAACTTCCCAAATGTGTTAAATTGTTAAATTGTGGCCTTGTTAACACACATACTTTCTGTCTTGTCTGGGATGCTATTGTTTCTATCACAGAAGAGGGAAAACAGCATTTCTTTTTTGATGGCCCAAATGCTGATCTCATTTACATCAACATAAACCCCAATAAATTCACTGACATCAGAACATTCTTTCATAACTTGGGATGGGAACAGCTTGTTCGGAGCTCTCTCTTGCTATTCCATTGTCATCATCTCTCATTTTTAGAAGATTCTCGTCTTTTTTTCTTTTTTCACACTGGTTCTCCCTGTTTGTAATTGTTCCTTCTTTCTGTACAAGTGCAATCATCTTTCATTTTCTGATATTCCCTCACTTGCTGGTTTTCCATCACCAGCTTCATGTATTATTTTTGCTAGCAAAATTTTTCATTAGCTCTTGGTGAACTCCTATTTTTCAGAAAGAATTTTCAGACCATACTGAAGCCTCTTTGGTGGTAACTCTCTCTTCTAAAGAATCGCAGTTCAGGGATATCCCTGAACTCAATATCCTTAGAATTTTTTTTAAATTTTGGCTATTGCTATTTTGAAGGCCTACTTAAGGTCTATTCCTGCCATCTTTTTCTATCTCCAGCTCTGCTTAAAAATAACAGAACTGCTGAGGCTTTACCACAATTTGTTATCACAAATATTTTTCATGTAAAGCCAAGATGTTCTAGTAATCTATTTAGAACAATATTCTTCCATTCATTAATAATAACTGTTTAATTTTATCTATTAACATGTAGATAACAGTATGGTACATGTGTATTCATCTTGAGAGAAAGGTAATTGAAGTATCTGCATTATATTGCTACTGAGATTTCAGTAAAATGTGTCTATACACTGTCAGTCTGGCATATCACTGTAACGTACTATAGTTTACACTCATCAGCCTCCTTTTGATAACTCTTTACCCATGTGAACATTTTCAAACTCATGAACAGAGTTAGTGCTATAGTGGGACTGCTTATGTTCATAGTGTATTTAAAATGGGAACTTTTGCCCAGTTTTAGTAGTAGGTGGACTTGTATGTGTAAGATATTAACATAGTTATCAGGCTTTTTCTTAATATATGTATCTCTTATTTGTGCTGAATTAATCACGTGAACGGTTATTATTTTAAATGACTAAATGGTAAAGCCATATTCTTTAGTGAACCTCAAATTCCCCTTCATGTCTCCCCCACAACTAGACTAAGTATCAGAGGTACATTCTGCATGTTTCCTGTGATTAATTGAAATATTTGGTTACTCCAGCTTGGCTGCCTAATTTATGTGATTTAATTACTTGGTATTTTTTCTTCTTTCCTTTTATGTTATTAAATGCAGTGACAGAGCTGACTGTGTGTGAAAGCAAAGAGCATTACCACTCCGGAGTTATTCATATAGTTATGGTGAAAAATATAATTAGATGGTGTCAGCAAAAAGAATTAGGTAGCCAAAATATCTTTCTCTCATCTCTGTATAACTTCATCACACCAAATAATAGTAACATTATAGGGGTATTTTTTTCAAAAATTACACTTTCTCAAAATTACACTTCTAATTCCTTGGTAAGGAGTGCAATCATGTGTCCTCATTTTCAAGAAATCTCTCCCTTTCATAATAATGAGAGCAGTTGGGGTTTTGGTTCGGTTGAAAATCTCTACTTCCAGTAGCAATCGTTGTTTCTTAGCAGCATAAGTAGGAAGAGTTTCTCCCTTTAGGTCCTGAATTGGTTTATTCAACAATAGGTATTACTGGATGTTTGTTGGCTCTCCTGTAGATAGAGCAAATCAAGCCTCACTGGTAGGACAAAAAAACTTATTTCCTTCTTTTTGACTTTTGGGGGAGCTGAATAGGGCAGGTTTATAAAAAGGAATCTCTTTTTATGCATGTCATGCACTTCAGCTCTTTAGATAATCATTTCTAAATAGAAGGTGTTTTGAGATAAGGAGAATTATAGTGAAAATGTGGTGTCCTGACCTCATTCTTCCCTTTCTCTCTGTCCTCTACCACACTTCCAAGGAAAAATTGTTAAAAAAGAAAGAGCAAAAGGATATTCAAATGTTATTTTTATTTAAACAGGTTGCATTATTTAAAATTATATATATACTTAATTAGTCTTGATATTTGTTTTGCAAACAATTAAAATAATTTCATACAAATACCATTTTCACCCCAAATAAGATATACTTTCTATTGCTTAAGAGTAACCTAGGTGATCAGTGATCAGGAGAGTATCTTGTACTCTCCTGTCAGATTTGAGTTCTTTCTGGGTCTGGTATTTGGTCTATGGATTTTGGCACAATCTTATTTCAACTGGTCTCCAGGGTTTTTATGGTATTCATGTTGCTGAAGTTATTCTAGAATGCCATGATCAAATCTGAATGCAGCTCTACATATATCACACTGTCCTTTTTCTTCATGCCTCAGAATATGGATGAGAGATCAAGATTATAAATGCACATTGTGCAACAGATCATATCTTTTCTAGGATAGGATTCTATCTATAATCTTTAGAGAAAAATATATATTGAATAAGTATGAATTCTTTTTCTATTTGACTAATGCAGAATGTTTCAGCTCATGTATAATTCACAGCTTATGGTTTGTTTGTTACTCTTCAATGGAAAATTCAATAAAAACTTAATTAAAAATAAAAGATGTAGTACCATAAAGCTGAAACAGAAGTGTAATCTCAGAGACTCTCAGTTTTTGTAAACTTATATTTGTGTGATTTATAATTAAGGCAAGTAGTAGAAATATTAAAGCTGTGATTTTTTTTCTAATGAAAGATTAAGTTACCTGAAGAAAAGATACTTCATTAGCTCGACAAGTGACAACAGTGAATATGAGGAGAAATAAGATAAGATAATACGAAAGATTTTGAAAAAGTAAAAGTGGAGCTATGTGAGAAAGAGGGAAAAAAAGAATTATTAGGTAAAAAGAGCAATTGCATAAATTATTCCCATAACGTTCCTATAAAAGCCATCAGAGTAGTATCAGTAATATGCACATTTTATGAAGCAGGTGCTACTGAAATGGTACTATAAATTGAACAGAAAGAGTCAAATCATTTGCCAAGTGATTAAAGTATTGCAATTTATTATAGTTTTAATGTAATATTTTTGTGGGATATGAATAAGTTTTACAACATGTAATATAGCAATTTCACTCCTTGCGATCAATACCAACTTAACTGTAATAGCCTGTTCTAAGATTTATCATCATATTTTGCATCTCATACATAGATAAAGGTAGTTATGAGAAGAAAAATGAAATTGACTTGTTTTAAAAAATTTTAAGAGACTCTATTGAGGAAAGAATGTTTTTCTAATATGCTTTATATTTCCCGATAAGGTTTACCTTCAATGTTTCCTCTCTTGTTCCACTGAAGTTAATAGGAAAATTAAAACTAACTTCAATGGAATACTTTATGAATTTATACCCTAAGGTCTGATTTGTAACATTTTGAGCCCTTAATACTACAAATAGGATGGATAGATAGATAGATAGAGAGAGAGATAAAAAAAAATTCAAATGGCCCTGCTACATTAACTTTCATTCTAGAATCCAAAGTTTTTCTGGTATTCCACATTTTGATTCAACCTTGTCTCTTACATTCATCGTAAACACTGCAAACACACCACTTGAAACAAAAGTATAGCCTTGAAAAGAACTAAACACATCTGTCAAAGGTATAACTGCTTTATTATCATTAGTGTCAGTATAATTTGAAGATGTTGAATATCTCACACAATCAAGCTGTAATGTGGGATTGGATTGCCACCTTTACTCCTTATGATTAATATTATACTCCAGAGAATTTTTTGTTGATTGATATCAACCAATTTAATTAGAAAATGAGGGTGACATCTCATAGTAATCAATTCTCAACAAGAAACTTTCAGAAGGATGGCTGATAGAGCGAGATCATTGTGTGATGCTTTGTTCCATCTTTTTTTTTGGTAATATCACATTTTAAAATCCATCTGTGTTTTTATTAAAGAACCCGGCTGCCATACATGTTATACTAAATTAAAGTTCATACTACCCGAGCACCCTTTTTGTTTCACAGAAAAAACAATCCTGAACAATGATGATGACTCTTACGTGATGACAGTTTTTCAGTGAAGTTCAAAAAGGAGCTTTTTTCAACATGATCAACTGGATGATCTTTTACATCTATTTTTAAATAATCTTTCTTTTCCCTCTCTAATGAACACATTGTATCTATGCAAATATACAAACCACAGAACAAATTATCTCCATCAAATCTCTTTAGGTGTTCTACCTGTTCTCCAAAACAACTAATAAAGCTGCTGCTAGGGTTTTTGTCTTAGGTACCAGCAAATATCTTCAAAAAGCTGAGAGTGCCAACTTCTAAGAATAGGGTAAGGTTGTGTCAATTTACATATATATCTCTTCCCCTGCTGCTCAAAAACATACTCAGAAGTGAATTTTTCTCGAGACTATGAAAGGTATTAACAGCATCAACACATCCACACATAATTTAAGAGGCTAGCCTGTCTCCCCTCCTAGTATAGCCAGTGGAGACAGATAAATCCTTCAGGGGTCGTTCAGAGTACGCACTCAAAGAAGTATTCACTGTATTCAAACCTGGTATCTGCATCAGCCATCTAATTGCCTAGACTCCCTCTGCAGTCATTGAAAAGGAATAAGCACATAAACAAGATATATCAAGCATCCTCACGTCAAGTCGCTGCTCCCAATCGCTCACTCTCTCCTTCACTGGCATATTATGAAGAATGTCCTCCTATAATTGAGGCATAAACTTCTGCAGAAGAATCTTTCCCCACTTTGTTAACTTCTTAGTCAATTTTTCTCAGCAGCCTGGACCTAGATATATTCCACCCGTCTATCACAAAGTTGCCATACCATCCTTTTATAATGGAAATATACCTATTTTGGAAAAGTTGTTTTGTTTTTGAAAATAAACAGAGCTTTCAGATTCTATAGAGCTTAAATATATATTTGAATACATCCCTGAATATGAACTTTGGAACTGAGCATACAAAGTCACATTTTAGCAATAGGAGATTGAGTAGTAAATAGTACAGTGCTCTTCCAGTGTGCTGTCTTCCTGTATGTGATATTTTAAGGGTTTTTAAGGCTGTTTTGCTCAAGAAAAGATAAAAAAATACTGATTAGCTTCACATTACCAAACCTATAAATAGATTTTTTTTTCTTTAAAGAAAACATTGCTATTCTAGCAAATGGAACTCAGAAAATGCGCTAAGCATAATATACAGAAGATACCACTTGGCTGTTATGTTGAAGTTTTCAAAACAGAATTCAAAGTGCTTTGTAGGAAAGGGAAGTCTCAAGTCTCGTTACTCAGACAGAGTGCAGAAATTGAGGTATACAGACATAAGGTGACAACCTCTGAGAAAAAGTAAGCATAAATGATGCTGCAAATGCTATCTCAATTCCCTGTACAATGAATTGATGTCTACCTCTTTCCTTGATTTGTATTGCCTTCTCGGTAACAAACATATATATAAAGCATGCATATAAACCTTACACTATGTTTCCCCCTTTGCCAGTGCTTGTCTTCTCTGACTTTATTACTTCTTTGTTTCTGTTAATAAGACACAGTTAGTATAGCTGACAGGATAAATCACCAGAACAGCTCAAGACCTCCATGAAGTTTTGTAGAACCTAACTCAAAGTCATAGCATCTGAAAAGAAAGAAAGCAAGGAAGAAAGAAAGAGGAAGAGAAGGGGGGAGGCACAGAGAGAGAGAGAAAGCCCACAGATCCTGAATTTGATGATGTTTTTTCCATTTCCAATTTCCACACCTTGAACCAACCTCTAGTCAAATATAATCTGATGTTCCTGTTTATCGCTACAGGTTATATCTAATGAAATCTTTACATTTTTTATCTATTTAGGGATTCTAGGGATTCGGTCCTTGAGAAAATAATTTGAAAATCCATTAAGGAAAATGGACTTTAAAAAGCACTACACTGGTTGAATTTTTGACTTCTGTTTATTGTTTAGACTTTTTCTCATTAGATTTAAGATCAGTTAGATAGTGGTATCTTTTAAAGTTACTCATACAGTGGCACGTCACTAACATATATCGATTACTTGCATTTTTATTCTGTATTTAAACTATACTAATCATTTTACATTGCATAGGTGCCTGAGAGGTACACAGAGTAAATGATCAGAATAACATATTTGTAATATATTCAAATATAAGCACTTGCAATAAGGCAATTTCCAATATCATAATATTTAGCAACCTTAGTGGTTTCCTTGCTTTGCCACAAAGATTTACAAAAGAGACAATACTGAACAGATGTATATACAAAAATACATATTCCAACTAAGTACATATTCTGAATTGTACATTTGCTTGTAAAATCTGCCATTTGGCATCTACAAGTTGTACAGTGTTTCTCTGTTTAAATCCTTAGGTATTCTTCCTGTTTAATTAGATGTTTCCTATAGCTAAATTGCTCACCAGAAGTTGTTATTCACATTACACTCACTTTAGTTCTCAACACCTTTTATGAGGGCTAAAAAGTATATCGCCTTGACCAAACCACCTCAGCTTCATGGCAGGGGTGAGAAACATTAAGTGAATTCAAAGCTTATGGGACTGGGAAAAGGCTCCCCACTCTATATCCCTGCTCTCTTTCTTGGGAGGAAGCACTCTCATGTCAGGAAAAAACAGTATTCTGCAGAGTTTGAAGTTGTAGCCACTCCAGTCAAAAAGCACAGAGAAACCTCAAGTTTTTTAATATAATAATGAGAGAGGAAGATTCTTTCAGTCTTGATATTTATACTGAAGAAAGGCTTAAAGCTTAATAAGCATATATATTAAATTGTCCTTGCAATACTTCTTGAAAGAAAACTGGCCTTTGATTTGTGGAATCACAGATCCAGTGAGGCCAGTCATAAAAATGGAAAGTTCTCCCATGGGAATACGTACAAGAAGAAAGCTTATGTGGAACACTCCCATTGGGAAAGTTTGGTTAGTTTGTTTGGGTTTTTTTGCAGTGAGAAAATGTGAAATACTGGGAAAGACAGGGTGAAGGAGAACACTGTTTTTCTTTCTTAGTCATTCTTGATATATTTTTTTTTCTACTTACCTAACTGCAAAACTATTACAGAAGTTTTTTTCTGTATTTTATTACAAGTTTTCATCTACAATCAAACCATTATTTTTTATTTTCTTTAAGTTCAGGGGGCAACAAATTAAAAACAGAGGACCTATTCCTTATTCCAGAGGACATATTCCATTATTTTTCTGCAGAAGAAATAATTTTGTCAGGAAAAAAACCACGCTTTCACTGCACCCTTTCCATCTACTTAAAAGTTTGCTTAAAAAATCCTGAAATCTAGAAAAACTTATGTACTTTGTGAGAGAAACTATCATATTACATAGGGATGAAAAACACCTAATAGAGTACATCTAGATTTTACCAGGTGACTTTGATTTCTTATTGGCATGAGCAGAATGAAAATAGTCCATGTGTTTACTTTAGTCAGTGCTGTTATAGGACTCTGTCTAAACTTTCCATTTAGGAGGATGGGCACATGGGTGTAGGAGGCTATGAATTGTGAACAGTGTCTTACCAGCCTTATTCTAGTTATTGGAAAAAAGCTTCAATAGCCTGCATTTAAATGGTCACAAAAGCAGCACACTCATAATCTATGGATTTTACTGTCCAGACGGGATTATTACAATTCTGTATTTATAGGTCTCTCTGAGAATGCTGGCCATAAATTGCAACTCACTTGGAATGCAACAGCTTAGGTACTTGCTCAGATAAAAAAAAGGACTCATATTTTTTCAACCTAGCTGCATTGCACTGGCTTCCTATTTGACAGCATATTGATTTTTATTTCTTATTAACTGTCTATTATTGTTTATTAGGTAATGTTCCATCATACCCATCTTGGCTTATAAATACTGGCTGTCCTGCCTATTCATTATGATCCACTTTAGGCTATCAGCTGTTGGCAATAGAATATTAGCATTTTATGGATTAAAATGCTAAAATTATTGATGGCAATAACAAGTCCCAGTTGCACCAGTTTCAAAAAGCAAAGAGAAAAGCCCAGGACTCACTTTGTGGTTATGCATTAAGACAGTCTATTCTAGGCAGTATTCTAGACCATATATTTGTTAAACATTCAGTAGTTTGTGTAGTATTATTCCAGTAAATACAGAAAACTTGGGGAAATATGCTTCTTATCAAGCATTTCTATTTCCTTTTAAATTTTATCTACTGAGGTTACTGGAGGCCTGTATTGTCCCTTTTTTCCCAGCACTACACCATACAAGTGTAGAAATCACTGTGTGACAACCCAACCATAAGAGTACAGATGATATGTCTGTTAATAATTAGAGTTATAGTGCTATTTATTCATCTGGCATTCTACGTCTAGTTATAATATGAGCTGGTATTAACCTTTGAGTTAGCAAATTGTTCGGCCAGTGATGTTTTATTGGATGTCTGATATAGTTTACAACAAAGTAGTTAACTTAGGCACTTTGTTGGGAGGTGAAAGGAAAGCACCTGGTTAGATCTTTAGCCTTAACCTTATACATGAAAAAATAACACATTATAAAACACAATTTACTAGTGTGTGGGTTCCTAGCAATTCTATGCTAGAATTGCTCTCAGTGTCATTAAAGATTTGTGTGACTGTCACACTAAGAAAAGTTTTCTAGTCTCTTACTACATATTCTGGAACTGTATGCAATATATTTACAGGGAATCAGAATTTGTCAGGTAAAATGTTGACCATGCTGCTGAAGTTGGACAGTCTCTTGTCTTTCAATATTTTTGTGGATAGCTATCCTCACTGTTTAAATATTTGCTTCTTTTAAGAAGTTTATCTTATAGCATTTAAATACATTATAATTATTCTACCTTCATCTTTTTCTGGAGAGTGAGAGCTTATTTCCAGAACAAAACTAAGGGAGTGCTTCATGCCTAGGTTTTAGAGAGTGAAAATTCAATTTTATAAGGCTATTTTAATGTCTACCAACATCTTTCATGTAAAATTCTCAGAAAGTTTAAGAAAGATATGCATTAATTAAGCTCCACTATGCAAAGAGAACATGAAGGGACTAGTGAGGGGAAAGATCCATACACTGTGTATAAAGCAGCATAGCTTTTCCGAATCACTCAATGATTCACACTAGCTGAGGAGATAGACTACAGAAATGCAGTGAGTTGCTCATTGAATGGTAAGGACAGAGACACAAGATGAGTTTTATTCTTCTGTTATTGAGCACGTAACCACAAGGTTTCTTTCCTGCAACAATTCATTTTCCTGCAACAATTCCTGCAACAATTCATTTTTGCTGCAACTATGTCAATTCCAACTCAAGCATGAACCAAAGTTGTACTCCACTGGCCAGCCTATAAAGGCTGTATGCTAAAATGACAGCTACATAATTTGCCAGCTCCTGCTGTGACTACTGAATATGAGAAACACCAGCTAGTACCATCCATGTGTTGATAGCCCTCCAAATTCTTCCCTTATTTTAATCCATGTCTCAGAAAAGACAAATGCAGATTTTTCCATTATTCACAGAGAAAAAGCTTTGTAGATTGGCCTGTTTTAGCCTAAAGAAGTCCTAATGTCCACACAAGAATTACAGACCTAAGGTGGCCGCGGTTGTTGTTTTGTACTCTGGGAACGGTCTCTGGACGTGCCGTTCTGGTGCCAGCTGCACTGATGCAAGAGACTTTCCAGCTACTCTTCAGCACTACAGGGTACCAGCACTGCTGATCTTCTGGCAGAGCAGTTCACTCACGTGCTAATTTTGCTGGAGACAAAGCCATTCTGGTTCAGTTAAATGAAAACAGCAGAACGTGCCACTCTCTTTGAGATGAATTAGGTCATATTCACACAGCCTCTCTACCAGCTATCAGGACCTTTCAGCAGGAACGGACCCAAGAAGGACCAGTGGGCATCAACCGCTGCCACAGCTCAGAAAAGCCCTTTGTCTACAATCCAATTTAAGAGCAGCATCTCTAGCGCAGATAATCCAAATTGCAGTGGAAAGGTGTTTTAGACTTTGACAGGCTCTTGCTGACCTCTGTTTTCATGAGACCAAGCAAATTCTGTCTTTTTTTTTTTTTTTTTGCTCTGGAACTATTAATTAATATATCTTATTTATTATTTAGAGATTTAAGCTATACCAATACACTATGCCTTTCTTTCAAAGCCAGTGTTACCATACAGACTTGAACTGCAAAAAGCCAACTCAGCCCAGACAACTGATTCAGTTATTTCGCTTCCCTTTGCTACATTGACAAGGTCATAACCTCTGTTTCTGATTCCCTAAGTGCTTAGTTCTCCCAAATACTTGATATTTAATCATAAACAGTTGAATATCTTTTTTGGATTATTATCATTACAGGGTGGGAATTACATTCCATATATTTGAGTTATTTACTTGCTTCATTGTGACTGATCTGAATGAACTTTTATATATGCTATTTTAAAACTAACGTATGGTTTCTGTGAGAACATGGGTACTAATAAAACTCCACTGCTGAAAAATTGTCCTAAACAAAATACAAAGGAAGATATGTGCATATTCACAATAAATTTATTACAAATGAGACCAAAAATATGCAGAAAGTACTTTGTATTATTTATACTATTCTACATCTGTCTCACTGGTGGAAAAGCAGCAAACCCCCATTTTTCTGTATCTGATTTACATTGGTTTTATACTTACTCTCTTACATCTTGGGAGAGACACAATTGGACCTGAAGAATAAAGAGAGGCACTTTTAAAATCCACACAGTTGTAGCATGTAAATGCCTGATGACATTATGTCTTAGGAAAAAATTTTTTGACATATGGAAATAGCAACACTGAAGCTAGGTGGTACAACATAGCACACCTGAAACTCAGTAGAAAGACAGGTTTCTCATAAAATAAAGTGGCATCTCTCTAGAGATTAAACGTTCCCTTTTGTGGAAAATAAGATTAAGAACTGTGTAAGGAAAAAAGAAAAGAAAATGGAAACATTTCAAAGTAGCATCTGTTATAATAACCTAATTTCTTGGCATCCCTTAAAGTGCAGATATACTGGTACCTAATATACTTTATAACTTGCACACAACACAGTACGGCTTGTTACCTCTTTACTGTGACATTCTCTCATCTGCTTGGAAACTGTTGCTTTGTACTTCCATGCAACGAGAAACTAAGGCCTTTAGAGTACGCACGCTATCCATTTGATATTCCTGGAAAAATGAAAGATAATTTTAGACTATAGAAATTTTATTAATATGTTTTCTGTAACAAGCTGATTGCTCTCCTTCTTCCTCTTTCATAAAGAGAAATAAAAAAAATCTAGAAAGCTTTAAATTAACTGCAGATCTAAACTAAAATGTGGATACAAACACGGTTTTGTTCTTATGGGAAAGTCTTTTAGAGTTTCTTAGAAAGCTGGTATGTTGGAATTAGTTTCTGTAGGAAAGTGACTTCAGGTCCCACCTTTGCTGTATTCTAAGTACTGTGCACAGCAGCTTGGTTACGGAAGATGGATAATGTCCCCTCTTAAAGTGCTTATCAATAGATGTGTATCTAATTATCCTTACCTTAACACTTGAAAGGGAACAGACTATTGTATTATTTTCCTACTGAGTGTAACTACTCATGTGTTGCAGAATTATAGTAATTTGGCTTCACTGGGATTGTATGTAAATCTAAATTCTTTGTAAATGCATGCACAAACACACATATAAAAAATGTTAAAGGGCAATGCCATCCTGTACGTTATTTTCTTTGGTTTTCCCTTTCATTTCCAAAACACTCAATATAGCAAAAAACATTTTATAGGCACTGTCCCTGATTTTTCCAGTAACAGTTTTGAGATACTGAAAAATACAATAATTCATTCTAAATTTTACTCCATTTAACTGAAAGAACACCTCAATATGTTAAATATTAATTCCTTATTTTCATAATAAATCATCCTGGATATTTGACAATTTCAGTCAATTTGACAGGTGTCACAACATTTCTGAAGAACTTAGCAATTTTGCAAACTAATTTTAAATACGCCTTTGTTAGAGGTGATAGCTGAGGCCTCTAAACCCATAAACCCAGGCATAAAGCTGTATCCATTTTACCTTTTTTCATCACAGAGATTTCATCAAATCCAACTACTTGCAATACCTGAAACAAAATGATTCTATCAAATCAGAAGCAGGTTTTTGGTTTTTTTAAAATGTAAAACATCACTTTCTTTTTGATATAAGTGACTTACTGATGTTTCAAAGACTTACAAGCCAGAAAATATCATGGAGAAATCTGCAGCATCTCTGCCTTTGAAGTATGTGTGAGACTTGTTTTTAGCAATGAGAAACTGTGGTTCAGGGGAAAAAAAGTTTCTAATAGTGCACACAGTCTATTAGATTTTTAATACTCTTCTGAACTACTCTTGTGAACCTTTTCAGGTTTGCCCATCTCTAGTAACTATTTTCATTCTTTAGCTTTCATTCTTCAGTCTAGCTAATTTTTCAGTTGTAAATCATTTCAATTAAAGTCTTAATTTTAGTTTCCTTGAAAGTTAAGAACAGATTAATGTTGTGAGCTAAGGATGGATATGAATGTGAAAGTAGGACAGTAAAAGGGTTCGGATGAGGTAAAAGTCCTATACCACCTGCATTGTCTAAGAAATATTTTTAAGCAAATGCCTAGCAGGTAATTAACAAGAAAGCATTTATTTGGCTAATTCAGACCCTTCTTCTACCTACAAAAGGCTCATGGGTGGCTCTTGATTTCCAGTAATGTATTGATTCTGTGAATGCGTTCTGGAAGTAACTTTCAGAATAGATTTGTTCCGGGTTTATTACAAGCATGTGAATTAAAAGCAGATTACTGCATTGTGAGATAAGTCACGAGATACTGTTTTTGACTTCCTGATGAATGAAATCCAGAAATTCCCCTTGAAATCCTTTTTGCGCCTCACACACATACATGCATACAGTTAAAATGTATCAGTGGAATAATTCTTGAGAGAAACATGATAGGGGAATAAATGTTCTCTGAATGAAAATATTTAAAAATTCAAAGCAGTATTTAGTGATAATATTTTCCATTATTTATCCAGTTCTTGTTTCAAGCTGCTATTTTCCACTGTCTCTTTGAGAAAGTACTTACTGAAGTGTCATTCCCTGATGCTACTAGTAGGAGCCATTAAACTGTTGTCCTTTTACAGAGGGGCTTTGGTGGGAGTTTGCCTGTGGGATCTTCCTTTCCATTTTTATAACCTGATAAGAGGGAAGCTTATTTTGGCTTTTTGAGACCTGTCTATTTTTATCCTTACATTATTGGTTGGCTTTTGGTTCAAGGGCCTTATGTCCTCTGCATATGACTGTTTCTGGCAAACAGTTGTCTCAATGTCTTAAAATTATTGCCTAGAACTTAGGAACTGCTGTAATGGATTAAACCAGTCATTCACCCAAGCAGGTCAGATCTGTTGGTCTCATATTAATATTGCTGAAAGAAGTAAGTGTTCAGAATTCAAGCAGTCAGTTATGACTGATGTTTTGCATAACTGGGAAAAAAAAAAGATCAAAATAAAGAGCTTAAAACTATTGCCTTTCAACCTCAAGATTAACCATTAACAACATTTCTTTCAAAGTACCCCTGTAAAGCACTGTGCCTTTATGGAACATGCATTCATTTGTTTGAGGGCTACTTCTTTACTATTTGTTCTGGTAATGAAGCTCAAGGCACAAATGCTGTCACATCTTCAAGGAGCACTAGAGCATCCAGGGAACAGCTAGAAGACGATAAGCACTTTATTTGTTATATTTAACAAAAGAACAGGAGAAATGAGAAGCAAAATGACAGAAAAGCAACCTTGGAACATTCAGTTCCCTATAAATTTGAGAAAATAATTTTGTTCTTATTACCCATGCTTCCTTTTTTTTTTTTTTCCTAAATTCAGAAGAGGTGGGATAGTGCCTATCTAAATTAACAGCTGATATGTTTGGCATCAAATCAAATAAAAAGCTGAAAAAACCCCAACACCAAATGCATTGTCACATTGAACCAAGACACTCTGCAGTCATGACTCTTGACTTATGGCCAAGGCTTTATCATTGGAAACTGTCCAATGTAACATGCTGCAGCGTATTCAGAACATTTCAGATATATTTTTTTTTATGGATGTCAAACTCATTGTTGAATACCAAGAAACTTTTATCAGTAATTAACAGACGATGCTGCTAGTTAAATTCACTACAGTGTTTGCTGTACATTTGATTCTGGTGTTATCAGTGGATGTGTTTGGACTACAGGCTTTCACATCCAGTGCAGGTCTGCTCTTTGATGAATGATGCATTTTTTTAGGAAATTCTTTTTAAAGTTGTGGTGGCTTATCAGACTTTTTGGAGGAAAAAGATTCACTGGAAGAAAAGATACTTCAAGGTTTGTTTCACAGTTGGGAAACGTAAACTATGCCCTGCTGCTGTCAGTCTCTTTGTATCTCTCTCTCTCACACATACCTGATACATTAATATTCAGAACATGACAAACAAGCTAGGGATATGATTCCAACAAGGAAAAGATTATATTCTAATAAAGTACTATCATATTCCCACTGAAGCAGTGAAGAGACTCCCACTGGCATCAATAGGAATTGAGCTGTATGCCCAGGATCTTCCTCTTCCCTTCATCCAGACCCAGGAAAGAATGAAGTGGGGTGTCTGCAATTTAGATGCAGAAGAAGAAAAATATACTGTCCCAAGCTCTACCTACCTGAGATACCAGCATGACACAGTAGGTGTAGGTCAGTGCAATTGTGTGAAATCAACAGTTGTTGCAACCAATTTCAATATGCATGAGGAAGATTGAGAAACACAACTGGATTAAAGCAGTAATCAAAATGGGAGGTGTAAGGAGAGTACTTCGTGCGCTGGAACTTCCCAAGAAAGAAATGCAAATCTTACTAGAATATGTAAGATCTGCTTTCAGTAATCTTATTTTGACCATTTATTTGGAGGCATAATAGATACCTGATACAGGCTTCACTTCTAAAAGTCTCTGAGCCTCAGCTTTCCTTTAAAAGAAAGTTTACTCCTCTTAAAGTTGTGAATAGAATCTTGAAAAGGTGATGTACATCACTGATGTAATCAGTTCAGGCATCTCTGCCTTATATTTATGTTTTTATCAGAGAGTAACTGCACCACCAGGTAAGCAGAGGTAGAGTCAATAACATGAACAGTAAGGGATACAGTGAGACCCTCTTAGTTCATTTAATTCTCTTTTTCGGACTTGAGAATGAAGAGGAAAATACTTTTCTGATAAATTACATAAACTCATGTTTAACTTCAGTATGGTCTCCTATTACGTTACCATTACATTACTATTGCTAGTTTGGCCTACCTGATTCTGCTTCTACTCATTTTACAGAGGTCTTGATGAATATCCAGTGAGTTGAGGTACACTGGTTTATCAACAGGAACTGCGTATGTGTTGGAAAGGCAAAGGCATTTGCTGTGATATATTTTACAGCAATTTGCCGAAGGGCAAGATAATTTTGTTCATTATTTTTATTCTGAGTTTTCTGAAAATGCTGGGAACTGCTCTGGAGACTTTCTTCTCCCACTGACTTCTATGAGAACTAGAAGGCCTTCAGGGCATCTTAGGACAAAGTAGAGTGCGAGAGAAAACTTCACATTTTAAAGTTATTGACCCTTCTAACAACTATTAGAGCAAAAGATAAATATTTGACTATTCCTTCATGTTGCTCACTCACCTTCTCACTTCCCCCCCCATATTTCCGTAGTTTCTCACATTTATTCCTGAAGAGATAATTTTATAAACTCCTTCCCACCTACTTTCTGCAAATACCTTCAAATGCCCGTAAGTCACTGTTTGTTTCTATGTCCTAACCATTAATTTCAAGAAAACCTGTCCTGCAGCTTGACTCTTTGACACAGCTTACAACATTTTTTTTTTTGAAATTTGGAACAACTTCCAGCAAGCAAAAGTACATACCTCATGAGATATATTAGTCAGTACAAAGCATTGTCTGTGAAATACCTTGAACAATTTGTCAAGCTATTTATCTAGGTGAAATCAACCAACACAGCATTTCATACTGACTGATATCGTTGCCTGAACTTGAAAGTTAGGATCCGCTTTTTATTTACAAATATATTGTATATAAAATGGGGAATGAACAAAAAAGTAAATAATACAAAAAATAATGGTGGAAACAAGAAAAAAGTCGTGGAAAAAAATGGGAAAAATTGGGATATTAAATAAAATAAGAATCTTACACAGAAAATTAAATAATCCAGGTCTGCCAGATAAACAGAAGGATAAAAGAATCATATAACTCAGCACAGAATGAACAAAGATTAGGCAATCGAAATATACAAAGAGAGACTCAGCAGCTAAAAAAAGCACCAAGAACCAAAGTATTAACACAGTGTCAAATTACATCACATGGAAACACAATCTAGGCAGTGATGCAAACATTGGAAAAGGTGAATAGACAACAAATTGCAATGACAACATGGATGCACAAAAGGAGCATTTTGAAAATGTGTTAAACCTTGCACTCCCATCCAGGTACAAACTTGCACCCGTGTAAGTGAACCAGGCAGCCTGCAAGACAAGATGAGTTTGAGGACACATCCACCAACAAGAGAAGAAACAAGATAAGCTGCCAAGATTTCACACACTGTGACATATTCTTTGGTATAGGTCCTTTAAGAACTGATGAAGTGATCAACATACTATGTGCTAAAGAAAGGTAGCAACTGTTCATACTTCGACCATTAAGTATATTATTCCGCAAATCTGAAGAAGTTGCATAACTGAAGCAGATAAAAAGACTATAACAAAAAAGACTGAAACAAAATTTCTTTAACAGGCAGCAGGAGTGGAAGGACTTTTAAGACAAATAAATGCAGGAGGGAAGTAGGATATGAAACCAAGATGACGGATTGGCTCTTGGGGACCATTTTTACTGAGGGCCTGTGGAGTCTCTGTATCCTTTGGCTGTACTTAGGGTTGTGTGAGTTCCAAGGACAAGAGAGCACATCCACCATCCACTCCACCATCAGTCCTCTAAGACCTGTGAATAACTGTGATCAAAAAAATTATGATGGCATGGAGCTTGCTGCCTCTTTGTCATTCACAAACAGATAATAGATTGTCAAAGACAACTATACAAACATAGCTATGGTTAATCCAGCCACCAACCGATGGCCACATGTACTAGGACATGAGTGCTCTAGGTTTGATGGTGGTATAAGACACAAAAACACCAACGTCACAGATCTTCCTTTTTCAAATACATTTGCTATTATAAACAAGTAGAGCATTTTACTGTTGTTCCCAGACATGTATTTCATTTTTAGAGGATAGTTGTTAATGACATGCAAATCTTTAACTCCTTCAGCTCAGTTCTGTCAACCACTAATTAAAGAGGGGAGGCTTGCAATATATGCATAAACACAAAATATGCAAATTATCTCTGGTTTTCTTCATTATAATAGGAAATTAGGAACAGAGCAATTCAGATTCATTTATAGATACATCATCAAAAATATTTCTTCCTTTGATGGTAGCGACAGTAGGCAACTTCTCTCCAGGCCTTGATTAGAGCTCATCTTATTAAACACAGAATCAGAACACATGAAACATCTATTCCAAGGACTTGCTAGTTTATCAACTAAAGAAAAAATATACTTCCGCTGAAACAGGTGTGACGTGCAGATGCTTCAAGAATTTTCTTAAATTACAATGAACTCCTTTTCATTAATATGTCTGTGTAGCAACAAAGTATAAGCTAATTCTGTAAGCAATTATTTTAACCAATTTTGCTACTAAAACATGAGGAGACAATTTTTCAACCCATTCCATGCATTTCACCTAGTAGACTGATACTGGCTGTGAATATTACAGTAGCAACACCTGTAGGGTGGGGATTCCATGCTGATATCTTCCCCAGATTGGCAGATGCTTATTATTTCAATTCTATCACATCAGTTATTAACATTTTGGAAGGGCTGTGATTTAGCAATATGCTAGGTTAAAGGAAAAATAGCAGTATTATCCCCCTACAGTTTCACACATCAGTAGTGTTCAAGGGAAGTAACCCACTACTGACCTAAGAAAAAACAACTCTTCTTTGTGAAGAACGTTTATTTTCTCACAAATAACGGAGGCAGGCAGAGCTCCTCCATCTGTGTATACATATACCTTCTTAGAGTAATGATTATCATCTATGTTATTATGTTGAATAAGAGGATTGACTTTTATTTTGTTTTAGTAAACTTTGGATGACAATATTTGGGCTTGTAATTTTTTGTTTGTTTTAATGTATTTGAAAACTGGGATATAATATAACAACTTTGTATATACATTGTACTTTGCAGAATATGTGAATGCTCATTTTTCCCATGCTGACATTCTGCCATATCAAATGACATCCCTACTCAGCCTTAAAGAAGTAACATTCTGTTATAAAAATCAGTTTGGACAAATCATCCATTAAATAATCAGACTCATTATATTTATGTACATTTAGCAGTGACCATTTTACACTCATATACCTGTACAAATGCATAACTCTAATTTTGCTAAAAATTCTGACTGAAATTTGAAAGGCAGAACAGGCTTAATATCACTGGTTTTCCTCACTCTTTTACCAGCTGTAGTAATCTAGCTTCCATGGACGAAGTGAAAAAATGAATAGATGTGGAATCATGTCTACAAAAAAAAAGGGAATAAAACCAAAGCATAATTTGTAAACTGATCCTTATAATAAAATATCCTCTCACAAGAACCATACCAGAATCAGCAGAAATTTTATTTTCTGTAGTTTTCCATATGGCTGATGTTTACTATAAACAATCATCTTTAAACCTTTAAACTGCATTTCTGCAAAAGCATTCAGTATTTTCTGCAGAAATTTAAAAGGAATAAAACGGAAATTCCAAATTGCACAAAAGAACACTGTTTATCTAAGAAAGCTCTGGAGTATAAAACTTGTTTTTTTCCTGATTTAAAAAGATTCCAATATCTTTTGATGACTGGCTGGTACGTGTATGATGATTTTATCTTTTTAGAGGCTTGTGCTCTTAAGTTACCCATCACAACAATGTAGCTCATGCTGGCTTTTCACAAAAGCCTTCAAATATGATTGTACCATGGACTACACTGAGCTCATGACAGCAAATGAGTGCAGAATGAAACTGGAAATCAAAATTAATCATTCATAAATCTGACCTAAATAAAAGCCAGAATACAGAGGGTATTCCTTTTTAAGATGCTTAGAAATTATTTCAAAAAAAGAAGAGTTCTTTGAGGGACCAGACATTTTTGTGACAATAAACAAAAAGTCCAAAATTACTTTTTTTATAACTCTGGTATATGATTTCTTTGAAAGACCTTGAACAACCTCTTGTGGAACCACACCCGCTCTGGCAATAAGGAAAGTTCAAATAGCAAAAACACCTTGCTGTAAACGATGCCATTCCTATGCTGAATTTTCACTGAACATTCTTTATTTTCATCTGGTCATGGGTTATATTTACAGTTGCAAAACACCATTGTGCTTGCAGTTACATTAGCTTTAGCACTAGGGGAACAGCCATGAACAGGACCAATTCCCTGCATAATAGTTCAGAATTATCTATGTGTATCAATCTCATCCTTATTTAATTTAAAGGTGATGCACTTTTGTTTTAACTTATCAATACATTTTACTGAAATATTAAAAGCTTAAGTTAAATCTGAAGTTGTATCTGAAGTATCTTTTTTAAACACAGATTGACAAATGACATAGTTGTTCTTATAAATAAAATATTAAACTGCAAAGCTTTGATTCAAAAGAAGCCAAATAGCTAGTGCTAACAAAGACCTGGAAATACATCTTTAGAAGGTGTTTAGTTTGTTCAGGTGGTTTGTTCAGGCTGCCTAAGCTTTTCCAGCTTTGCAGCATATAGATTCTGTCTTAGACTGCAGAATTCATTAATTAATTCAGTAATCCTCTGACTCCCTTTCTGGAAACACTGCATTTACAAGAAACTTCACTACTGACTACCTACCTGTGGGTCCATTTACGCTACCTTTTGGTTCAGATCAGAAGTACACTTTGGATGTGAATCTCCCAAATGTCGCCAGTTGCCACACTTCAGCTGACATTTCAGTGGACATACTGGGTTTATTTCAGGTGAAACTAAACCTGGAGATTCTCTGCAGGAGCACAACTAATGGGGTCCAGCCAGTAACAGTCATCAGTCTGCAGGATCAGACTAAAGCGAGTTCAAAATACATCCTCTAGAGGTGTCTACCATTGGTATTTCACTTTACATGTCTGCCTCTAGAGGACTGCAGTGCTAGCTGATATAGATATGGCCTTGAAGAACTCATTTAGGGCCTGCTGTATCATTTTGAATTTTGGGAGAGCAAAAACCAAAGTATGGCCAGTTTCCTCTCATCTCAATCTACAGATTATGAAAGTGAGGCTGATGTTCTGCCCATCCAGCCCATCTTCCTAATTACAGTAATATGAATTGAAAAAGAATCTAAAGAGACTGCAGTTGCAATAGACGAACTATTAGCAGCTCACATTATGCCTGGTTGAAACACAGTCATGATCTGATCATGATCCAAGTTGTTTTACACTGCTTAATTGCAAACAAAAATCACCAGATCCCACCCTCCATAACTAAAATGAGATTTAACACAGACACATATGTAAAGTCCCACTAAATACAACAATCCCACTAAATACAACTGTGGGGTTAGTTAGGTGCAATGAAAACATCTGCCCCATCCCCAGTGTACTGAAGGATCTACTGGCTGTCTTGCAGTCACCTTCTGCTACTTCGTATAACATGGCGTTCTGGAGACAGACGAATGACAAGTGCCACAGAAACATGTTTACACAAACAATGAACAAATATAATATGTTAGGCACTAGCAATTGATATATTTAGGATCTTGATCGCTGGGATGATTTAATAATTTATTACAACTGCAATTGTAAATGATTACAATTACTGTTTTCTACATCAATTGTAATTAAAATTATGTATGATTTAATGACTTGCCAAATGCAGAATATATTTTTCCACTTGTATTTCTTACCTACCCTTTAACTTGCTTGCTTACCAACTGCAGTGTTAAGCTCTTCCCCTAAATGGCCATTCAGCTGCATTGATGGTGTGTTCAGTTCAAACACAGATGTTCACAGCTTGAAAAAATAATTAATTGATAGAAGCAAAAAACCTGTGGCAATCAGAAGGATGGATTACCATCTATCTAAGGAAAGATTTTCTATTTTTCAACAGGTACAAATAACACAATATCAAATTTACCAAGCTTATTTCTAAAAACAAAACAAAAAATTCAGTTCCTCTGTTCATTCCTCCTATTATTTTACCCACCAAGTTGTGTTAAACTATTTCAATTCACAAGTTATTGCTGAGTCAAGTCATTAGATGTCTTGCAGAGAAGTTCTGAAGTCTTTATTCACGTTTACTCACTTGTTAAGAGTGAGGTCTCAGTAACATTGTCAAGACCTGGCTCAGTTATAATGAAGAGAGTGACAATCCCATCTAAACGATATTTGGATCAACTGAAATAAGCCAAATATTGATACAATTTCCCTTAATTTGTAGCCAATTCCTTTGACATCAGTTAAGGTCTCAAAACTTCATTTTTTTGAATATAGCTGTAGGCAAGAGGAAAAAGACTAAAGGTTACCAAAATTACTTGCACATTGGTTTTTAACATTCAGTACTAGCTGAAACTAACCTTTTTTTTGTTTTTATATAGGCAAAATTTCATGGCATGTTAAAATGACAATAACCTTTGGCAGAAGTTTGTACTAATGGAAAGGGAAATGTGCATAAAGTCCTAAAACAATTACAGGGAGGCACAGAAGGTTAGAAGCAGTTATCCTAGTAGCTGGATGCCATTCTTACTGAATCTACCCTGGCAAGGCCAGTGCCCCACTTAGTCACTTCTAAATGCCCAGGCAAAGGGATAGAGAGGCACCTCTGAGACTGACACCACTGGAGTAGATTGGTCCTGACCACACGGCCTGGTGTTCAGCCTGGTCTCCTCCTGGCTATATGTGGTACTTCTGTGGTGCTTAAACATAATTACTACTTTTGTGTTTTGTTTTTTTTTCCAGCTCCAAGTGCCAAAATAATATGAGGGCTTTGTTTCAGCTCTCCAGAGTGGTATTTATAGTATGATGTGCATGTTTCATTTCGTGTGCATGGTATGGGCACTGTGTGCAGGCATTTGAGGGTATGGAAGACTTGGTGGGATAGAGGTGTAGTCATATGCCTGTTTTTCCTGTAGGGATGAATAAAAATCATGATGGAAATTACTTTTTTTTTTTAAACAAATGAATTCCTAGAGTAATTTTCTGATAGAAATGATGGGGACAAGAACCTAAATAGATTTTAAAATCAAATTTTTAAATGTGTATAAAAAGCATTATGAGAGTTGTTCGCATGCAGTGGAAAGAAATTTTAATCTATGGCCTAGATGGTCCCTTCCAGCCCTGTCTTTCTCTGCTTCTGAGAGTTTTTTCTTTTTCCCTGGTACCATCTTCTTTCATTGTTCATCTCTGCCCTGAGCCTGGCTTCAGAGAGCATTATTTACTGAGATGAGTGCAACTAAAGGTTTGAATGGCATTTCAAAGGGATTCAAAGCAGTTGCTCTTGAATGGCTCCAGGTGAATAGTTTCACCTAGTGAATAGTTTCAATAATAGTTTGTTTCTTTTCTCTAACCTTTTTATTTCCTCTCTCTCTCTGACTGATTTTCACTCACTGCAAAAGTATAAAGAGAGGACCAGGCTGAAATGAGCACAGGAGGAAAAAGGCAAGTGTGAGGTGACAGGTGGAAAAGCAGGCATTTTTAAGAACTGGAAAAGTAGTAATTACAATAAAACGTGGCAACAAGGTCCTTATAGATATCTCTAACCAGAAAACATAAAATCTCAATAAACACTGACTTTTATGTTACTTTAAAAGTGTTAATCTTTAGCCTTGGAGTAAAAAAAAATCATTCTCACATAGCTATAATTTGTCTTAGAAAGTTTCCCTTTACTTTTAGTTTCCCAGTTTTCCTACTGAATCTAAACCAGCATTATGTCACAGTAAATGATCAAAAGTAGCCAGAGTAATTTTGTACAGCTTAAATCAATGCATGGGTCTAGTCTATGAAGATGATTATGATACGTGCCTGAACTTTCACTGACATTTCAAATTTGTAATGTACTGACTTAATAGTTGCTTGCACATGTGATGAATCAGCATTAGCAGACATAATAGGTTTCTTACATCTGTTACTATGCATCATTGAATCATTTTTGATTAGCATTTGTGTTCGGGATATAGCTGGCTAAATAACAGATGTCAATGTCCTTAATAAGATATTCAAAGTAGTTTGGAATTCAGTTGTCCATTTCCTTTTGAAAGTATGTCTTGATCCTCCTGTCGTAATTAATATTTTTGGTGTCAACTACTCTTTTACAAAAGATCTTTCAGAGTTTCAAGTTTCCTGACTATTATTTCACAAAAGATTCAGCACATTCAGGCCACTGGTTTTAAATCTGTGTATCTCCTGAGGACAGGAGATAGAGTGATATGGAGACATTGGATAATAAAGTTTCTGACAAGGGTAATATAGGAAATATTTAACAGGTCCAGAAAATCCATGGAGAATGTTTATGGTTATAAAATATGGGGTTTTTTTCCCAAATCACAAAGCTGAAAACCACTGTAACAGCAATACTACATTACTACATGTTACTGTTGTGTTGCCTTTCAGTCAGGAAGAATAGCAAAGGCATAATATTAAGGACATAATATTAATGCTTCTCAATAGTTAATAATTTGTTTTATGCATGAAAAGCAATATACACCATTTCTCCCAAAATGTTATAATACCTCAGTATATTCTTAACATAGACTATTGACATCCCTTTCTGGAATGTCTTAGCTGTAGATAATGAAGAAGAAAACCTGACTTTTTCCCAGAAAACTACTAAACCTGCCAGGCTGAAACATCTAAAGTTTTCATCTTTCATTCAAAGCCCTTTTGAAGAGTCCAAGCAATCTACACATCCAAAGCCTTTAGCCATTTTTGATAGATCTGATCATAATTTTTATTTTTATCTTATTCTTTGAGCTCATTTCACAGTAGATGCAGGCCTTCAGGAACTAACGCTGGTTGGCGTAAAAGGGGCCTGGCAGTGAGCAAGTCATTGGTCTTCCTGCATGGGATAAGTGCATAACACTTCATAAGATTTAGATGGTGAACTGAGTGGAAGGTGGAAGGCAAGGAGGATTAGGGGTTAACAGGCTTATGATATGAAGAATATAGGTTGCAACTTCATAACACAGAAACAGAATAACAACACCACCAGCATGTGTCATATGCTACACCAGCTACTGCTAACAGTTCAGCAGAGTCTTTATTTTTATATCAGGGTATAAGAGCAGTACCCTAGCCTGTGACACTACATACTCACCATTATGTTCTTCTACAGAGCTCCTAATAAATTTCACTAATGAATGACCCTGCATAAAAAAATAATGTGTTCACTGCAGTATTTGAATTTGTCTGTTTCCACCAACTTGTATTGAAATGCCTGGATTAGCGGAGGAGAGCTTAGTAAGAAAATGTGTTTTGTAACTTTGGAATTAACTTAAATTTTAATGAAAAAATGAATAGAATATTTTTAATCATGGCAGATAAAGTAATTTTTTAAGTGAAATTTGCACACCAAACATTTCTAAAAATGCAACATTTAACCTAATGCAGTCTTGTTTAGGGAAATTCATTTTCTTTTGCATCTTGGAAAAGATACAGTGAGAATTAAAAAATGCTTTGTTAAACAGTTTTCTTTCCTAAAAATTTGTCCTGCTCATCAAATGCTGCATTGTTCCACATCTTCTATATATTTATTCTTTTCTCATTATTCTTCTGAACAGCTTTCGGACATTGTTTCAGGGCTGTTGTTTTACTGACAGAAATTCTTGAAACAGAATTGTTTTTCAATACACTGCTAAAAGATGTTCATTTAAGGTGAACAACGGCTTGGATAGCTTCTCCTGTTGACTGATTGACAATAATGCTGAAGAAAGGATTTGCTTTTGAGCTTACTGTTTCACAGTCAAAAAACTTGCCAGATCCAATAAATCTGCATTTACACTTAACTGTTCCTTGCCTCTGCCTTCTGGGCTACAGAACAAATTGAGGAAAGCAAACTTGAGCTAAAAGCTCCATCAAACTAGTACACAGACCATTATTTCTAAAGTCTCCTTGTTAGACTTTAGATTTAAAGTAATTTGCACACCATTAGCAATGATACTTTGTTCTGCTTTCTAAGGTTGTCTCTCTCCACTCCACATGACCTGCATGTTCGTGTGTGATTTATGTGAACGAATGGTGTGAATCAGAAATGCCATAGTAGTGAGAGAGGAGGGGAGACAATGTCACTTATGCCTTTCTCAGAGTAAACCCCTCTTTTATACAGCTGTGCTGGTGAGATAAAAGTCCACGTCTTTCCTTTCCACTGAGCTGTCAAAGTATGAACTAAGTGAAGGAAATTTAGAGAATAGTTCAAAGCCCATTGCATTAATAAGAATGTAACCATTGTCTTCAATGTGCTTTGGAGGAGACCTGGAGGTGCTGGGTCAGGTGTCCAGCATCCCACCATAGCCTAAGGCAGAGTGCTCATCTGCACAGAGTGATTTAGTTCCTTGGGTTCCTGTTGAAGCCAACCACACTCTAATTTTGTGGGAAAAGCCACTGTGGGAAATATTTTCCTGTAACTTCCAATGAGACCCTGTGGAATTCATGCCTATGTTTGAAGTGCAGAATTATTTTAAAGCTAATGTTTCACTTTAGGTCGGTCTGCAAAAATAACTGCAGCTGGGCAAGAAGTCAGACATTTCCCCCCATCAGGAGATGTAAGATGCCAGCCACATAGCAGAATTGTGCAGCCACACTCTTCTCATGAGCAAACCAGCATTCAGCATAGAAGAGGAGCAAAACAAACAAAAACATGAGATTATATTCACAGACAGGAGGGATAGAGCAACTAGCCTACTCTTCTTAGACTACTTTCACCCCAACTCTACTCTATTTTTTATCATAGAAAATCAGGGAGCCCCATAATCCTAGGTATCTTTAAACAGGGTCAATTGGCTGTCCTTAAAGACCTTACAGTCAAACTTGCAAAGGTTAAGACAGTAAAAGGGCATAAAGCAGGCCACAGAAATCCATACAACATTCTCCAAACTACCATAGAGTATAAGGGAGGTCAAGAGCCATCCGCCTTGTACAGTCCTTTCCCTCTGCCTGGAGGGCCTTCTACCTTTCTATTCTCTTCCCTAGTTCACCTCCTTAAAAGGAATAATGCATAGTTGTCTTTGTTAATCTGAAACCAGACCAATCTTTCTGTGTTTGGGTATCTGCAAATGGAATGCAGTGGAATGCAATTTACATAGAACCTGGAATGGAAAAGTCCATATACTGATTATAAAAGATTGGCTTATACTACCTGGATAATACAACCACAATTTAAACTTTTTCCGTAATTTTCATATTTGTTTTGGGCTTTTTGTTTCCCCTCTCTTTTTTTTCGAATGACAGCCAGAGATTTGAACTCGGGTTTTTGGCCATATGAATGTCTATTTGCTTCACTGAGATTTTAACAGCTCTTGTCAGAACTGGAAAATGGAGAACTGCTGCAAAATGTCTGGAACAGTGCTTTACTGAATTGAGGCCTGGGGGAAAAATATTTACAATGCTCAAGAACCATTACTTGCTAGTACCTCTAATCATAGGCTATCCCTTACAAATGCAAGTTTAACATTATGATTACACTAGCTATAACTGAACTACAAAAATATGATCATGTAATATCATCACATGTATTCATTAAGAGAAGTTACATTTTAGAGTAAAAGATTGCTAGTAATGTTGTAGCTAGCTAGAAAATTATCCTTTACGCTATTTCTAGCAATACAGGCAAATGACACAGAGCAGCCATGACATTTAAATGAAATTTTGGCCTCTTTTTATCTGCAGTGAGATTTAATATTTTAAGAAACTTCCAGAGATGCAAATTATGTCTTTCATATAATCAAATTTTCTAAATAAATTTTACTGGCATCTTAGTAGTTAGACAATGAATTTTCTTCTTCATTCTAAAACAGTTCTCTCCCATAAATACCCTATAGGCTGGAGAGAAAATTTCATAAGCAAAGGTATATGTGCTAACAGGTAAGTAAGAAGTAGTAATGGGAAAGCAATATAGAATCCTTGGCTTTTAAAATAATGATTAAAAAACAGTACACGAACATTATCCCATAATTATGTCAAAGAAAGAAGGTAATGCTTGGCAAACTACTTTACTCTTGATTCATTCACTGAACATCCTTCCTCGTCCTGAAAAATGTGCTGAGAATTGCACAACATTCAGTTTGCACTGTCTGAAATGCAAACATAAACAGGAATTTCATAAGGAGCTGTGTGTTAACTACAACTAAGAATAGCACATTTATTCCACTCTAAGGGTTACAGTGGGCTTTTTCAGAGGATAGAAATGAGCTATATGAGATGAACTACTAAAGATAAGATACATAAATTGATCTGCATCAAATTTAAGCTTTCAATTTTATTATTTTTTCCAGGTATATGTTTTAAAAAAAGGTAATTTCTTCAGAAAAGTCAAGTCTTTTTACTTAAAAGGTATCATAGTACTTTACAGAATTTTGACTCCAGTTTTCCAGTACTGAAGTCAAAGTGAATAACAAGCTTCTGGGTTTTTTTCCTTACTATGAATACTTTTGGACAATCTGATCATTAGCCTTTCAATCATGTCATGCTGTTCAGCTCATTTTGCAAGAACTCCCCTATATTTCCATGCTCATGAGGTTTAAACAGTAAATGCTAAATGAACTGCATGAGTCATGCACCTATATGACATTTTGACTGAAAAAATTAACAGGACTTTGGAGTGAGCTCTTGTCTGTAATAACAAATGCAGGAATCTTTCAAAGCACTGAAAAAAATGACAGTTTGCGCTTCCTGCTGGACAATCGCTATTACTTTGCCAATCTTGAATGCAGTATGTAATTCGAATGGCAATTTGCATGTTAGCATTTTTATTAGGTATGTTCAGGCAATTGACACATCAAGACAAATGTTAATAAAAATTGTCTAAATTATTTTAAGAGATTAAAGGTATACGGCATGTACAGGACAACCAGGTGATCAGCCCAATCAGCATGGGTTTATGGTAGGCAGGTCCTACTTGACTAACCTGATCTCCTTCTATGACAAGGTGACCTGCCTAGTAGATGAGGGAAAGGCTGTGGATGTTGTCTACCCAGACTTTGGCAAAGCCTTTGACACCGTTTCCCACAGCGTTCTCCTGAAGAAACTGGCTGCTCATGGCTTGGATAGGTGTATTTGTATGAGATTCAACAAGGCCAAGTGCCAGGTCCTGCACCTGGGTCCCAAGAGCCCCATGCAACACTACAGGCTTGGGGAAGAGTACCTGGAAAGCTGCCCAGAGGAAAAGGACCTGGGGGTGTTGGTCGACAGCCGGCTGAACATGAGCCGGCAGTGTGCCCAGGTGGCCAAGAAGGCCAATAGCATCCTGGCCTGTATCAGAAATAGTGTGGCCAGCAGGAGCAGGGAGGTGATCGTGCCCCTGTACTCGGCACTGGTGAGGCCACACCTCGAATACTGTGTTCACTTTTGGGCCCCTCACTACAAGAAGGACATTGAGGTGCTGGAGCGTGTCCAGAGAAGGGTCCAAAGAAGAGCACAAGTCTTGAGAGGAGCAGCTGAGGGAACTGGGAGAAAAGGAGGCTGAGGGGAGACCTCATCACGCTCTGCCACTACCTGAAAGGAGGTTGTAGCGAGGTGGGTGTCGGTCTTTTCTCCTAACTAACAAGTGATAAGACAAGAGGAAATGGCCTCAAGTTGCACCAGGGGAGGTTTAGATTGGATATTAGGAAAAATTTCTTCACCAAAAGGGTTGCCAAGCATTGGAACAGACTGCCCAGGGAAGTGGTTGAGTCACCATCCCTGCAGGTATTTAAAAGACGTATAGATGTGGTGCTTAGGGACATGATTTAGTAGTAGACTTAGTACTGCTACGTTGACGGTTGGACTCAATGATCTTAAAGGTCTTTTTTGATCTAAATGATTCTATGAGTATATGACTATATGATTATATGAGTATATGTCTACACGGTGTTTCCTTAAACAGGCTACTGAGGTTGGCATAAGCTATCACTTAATTTTCCCTGACATACTGTGCTCTCATGCCATAGCTGTTTAAGTCAGAACCACTTCCTGTTTGAAAAAATTGAGGTTGAAGCCTCTCGCGTCCTTTATATGCAGTACTTGGTAAAACAGAGAAATTCAAGACAAGAAGGAAAGCAGCGAGAGTAAAGAAAGAGAGTGAGTTTTGGATTAAGGGTTATCTCATTTTTGCAGGTTTTCCAGAGGATGACAAAACAGAAGAAAATTGGAAGCTCATTTTCCCAGAAGTAAATTTGATAATCAAATGTCCTCTTGCACTTTTTTTTTTTTAATTTGGAATTTACATTTCTTTCACTTCAGTAACAAGCTGTTCTTCCAGGTCAAGTAGGGATTCAGAACATACAGCTTTAATAGAGAGCCCCTGGCTCTTAATGTGGTCAAAATTTATGTAGGATTAGCCTGTCTTCGTCTCCCACTGGACTACAAACAAACAGAATGGAATATTATCATATTCTAGTTACAGTACTAGAAAGAAAAAGAACAGCATCATTAAAATGGAGTCACTTTACTCCATATATATTAATTGGAATGGAAAAATGGAAATAAAATGGTGTATTCTTGAGACACCTATTTAATATCCTGCTCTGAATCACCCACTGTTGCAGCCTTTCACTCTCGTGTTTGATTGTGTGGGTGCCCATAGAGATTAGTCTCTTAACTTAGGCATCCTGAATTACACCCCTAAGTTTGGGAAGCACGAGTTTACCCTTCTCTTCCCAAAGTTTTCACACACTATAAAATTCTTTCTTCTTTTTTAGGCATAAATAAAGAATTACTCACCTGACACCAAGAGTCATAACAACATAACTGCAGTATAAAAGAATAATTGGTTACTGTGCTTGCTTTCTTTCTTTAGTAATGTGCTGAATACTTACTTTTAATGACTCCTTGGTCTGCGTCAGTTGTGCTGGTTATTGATGCTTTGCAAATGTCAATGTAATGTCAAAATATGTGTTCCCATAAGAAGTTGATATTTCACATGGTGTCCAATATTAAACTCCAGATGAATGGTATTAATCTGTCATGGAAACATGGTCAGTAACAAAAAAATAAATTGAGCGTGAACCAGAAGACATTCTCTGTCTGTTTTAATAATGTATCTGATTCTTTCATCTGTAGCTTTATCTGGAAAGCAGAATTGTGAAGATATTTCTCAGGCCTGAATGAATTATCAACAACATATCAATAGTTCTTATCTCATATAGAGTAGCAGAGGGGAAAAGAGAACAAAAAAAAAAGAGAATTTATTATTTAACATAAATTAGTAAACTAGACTCTAGATGACTCTTCAGCAATTACATAAAATCATGAGTCCTGTAGAGAAACAAATAGTCCATGAAGGTAGGACAGAAGTAGGGCTAGCAGGAGAAAAACTAAAACAAATAAAAGAATACAGTAAAAGATTTGTTAAAACATGATACAAAATCATTTTCCCAAAAAAGCTCATACAGACTCAATTGTTTTCGAGACTACACTAGATATTTCAAGGAAAAGCAGTATAATTATTGGGAGAGAGCAATGATACACATTCATAGAAGTCATAGCATGAGCACACCAAAGTAACTTGAGGGGCACCACTCCAAGATGCAATGTGTGAACAGGAAAAGTATGTTGCAAGGAATATTTTGACACCTTTTTTAAATAAGCAAGTTAGACAGAGTAAATTCTGTATGTCTCTGCAGGCTGTTGACTTGCTCTCTGTATGAACAGAAATTTCATTGCAACAACTTTTCCTGAGCAGTAAACTCAGTACATTATACATAACCTGCTGTTTTAAGATATCTTCACTCAAATCCTAACAGAGCTCTTAATTCTACTTCAGCTAGAGCCATTATCTCAAAATATAAGGGGCAAAATAACACACATTAGACAGTTGTCTGGAGATGGCTTGCTCATATTTTTTTGCCCATATTTCTTGTCAATATGTTTTTGTACAGATTAGGAAGTCTGAAATGTGGATTTCAAAGCCACCATGCTCTGAATGCCCAGAATGGACCTAATACCTTCACAGGGAAAGAAGCTTTGCTGGCTAACAGTGTGCTTTTCTAGCACACTAATAATTCTTATTATATTTCCTGAACTTACCATTATTTAAAAATATGATCATTTTAATACTTAGTTGCAGTGCAATTTTCTGTGGCCTGGATTTTGGCATAAGTATTGGAGATAGTTTTACTGGTCTTCATCCGCTTCCTCTTCTCCATTTTTCCATTGTGTTTTGCAGCAGAGAGAATCTGTCCCTTTCAAACCAATGACACAGTCCCTATGTCAGCACAAACTACCTTTGGCCTAACTGATTCTTCTCCAGAGCTGCGGGGGTGTATCATTTTGTCTTCCTGTTTCTCTGCTATGTTTTTCCTCATTTAACCTCTTTATGTGCAAGCTTTTTGGACTCTGAGACTATCCTTGTTATGTTCATTTGCAATTCTTATTAAATGAAAGCCTAAACTTGGAATATCATAGCCTGGCCATAATATACGGACAACACAAAAGGAAATACTTCTGAAGAGAGTTTCATAAATGCACAGTTGATTTAAGGCAAGATATTTCTTATTTTGAAAATCAGATTAATGAATGAATAATATTTGATGAGTTGTTGGTCCAGCTGTATTTTATTTTGGTGGGATGGGACATTAAGTCTTTCTAGCTGCATATGAGAAGAGAGACATTTGCAATATGAACGGCAAAGTCACATTAAAGATGAGATAGAAAAGGAATAAAAAAGTGAGAGAAAGTGAAAGCTTTGTATCTAGTATGTTTCAGCTCACAATACTTCCATAAGGAAGCTCCTGACAACCAATACAGTTTCATTTTTCATTGGTGTCAAGACACCCTTGGTTACTTTCTTCGAGCTGTTTTATTCAAAAGAAAGGTCATGCAGCTTACAAAATAATGCCCTTAAAACCAGTGCTCAGGGCATCTTTTCGTTACCTGCTTAGAACTGTTTGGATCAGGTAGTACCTCGCCAGCGAGCAAAGATCATGTTGCATTTAATGGGGTCACAGCTTTCATTATTTGCCAACTACAGTGATTTGGCAAGGCAGATGACTGAAGCCTCCTTTTACTCTTTAAATGTTTTGCTTCATCTTTTAAAGACAAAGGAGAAGTACTTCTCTCTTCCACATCACTTACCTCAATGATCACTTAAGCATAAAATTAGAGAAAAGAGAAGAAAATCAAGGATGCTGTCAACTCCAAAGCACTATGCTAATGAAATCACTACCTTCTGCATATGTTTTTTGCATAAAATTGTCTCCAAGTCTTAAAATAGCTTTTCCAACACAGTTCTTCTGACATTATTCTTTCATTAAATCATTGCCTGGTTAATTGTATCCTATTGATGATAGCAATCCATTGATGCTCTATTTTCTTTTTATCAAGTAAAAGGTCACATCAACTGAAACCTGCTATTAAGTAAATAGCAAAGAAATTGAAAGCAGTAATAATAGTCTCTGCCTGCATACACAAGGTTCATGATGAAACGAAGGTGGAAATATACATTTAAAACTAACCCATGTAAAAATATTACAATATCTGAAAAAAATATTATATGATAAAATGCTCTGTTTATACATAAAAAGAAGCAGAACTGAATTTATAAAAATAATGAAAACTATATACGATGTCGTTGGAGAAAAAAATTATAGTATTGCTATCTACCATATTTGTATCTTGATAACTGTTGATAAACTACCTTAGGAACTCAGTTACATTTATAAATAATTCAGCTTATAGTTGCCTTAAATTGAGTTCTCCTTAGGGAATTTGGCTTGGAGCAGGAATATATTACTAACTCTCATGAGAAGGGGGGACATTTTACTCTTCACTTCTTAATTATCTGTCTTTAGCAGTTATCTACCATTGTCATAAATACACGTGCTTGAAAACAGAGAAAGTAATAGACCTTAAGAAGAACAGCAAGTTACACAGCACAATCGTCAGACAATGTCAGTCACAGAGTGGGATTCACTATACATTATATATTTTGGTTCCCTAGCAGTTCCAAAAAAATAAAATGAAAAAAATTTTTGCAGATAACCTGAAACAATTACCTTTCTTAGAAAATATGGAAAATTGAGAAGCTGGAGAAAAAAAAAACTTATTTCAGATGAAGAAGATAGATAGTTCATTTGTTACCCTTTATTTTGGCTCAAACAGCACTGAAACTTTTGGAAGATAAAAGACTACTTCTCAACTTAAAAAGTAAATTAGACATTCCAATTGGAAATGTCAAAATGAAAAGTTTGACTTTTCCTACTTTGCATTTTTCTACAAACACTTCAATGACTTGAAATTAATTCAAAAAATATTTCAGCGTCACCAAAGATGTGTTCATTTGTTTTTATTACATGAAAAATGTCAGCCAAATTATTTCATCCGGTTCTCCTCTAGATACCCATTCTATTGTGCAGCTCCTATTATTATCTGAGCAATTCCCAATCTTGAATGTATTTATAGTCATAATAACCCTCTAAGGTAGGAAAACAGTACTGGTACGTATAGAGGGACAGCTCTGAAAAGGGGTCACAGCCCAGGGGTATTCATTAGTGAGTGGAATTCACGTGCCTGAGTCAAGCATCTAACACCTCTGTACATTAAAAGGCAAGAATTACATGCCAAGAAAAGATATCTGCAGTCTCCAGCATGCTGAAGAGAGAACAACAAAGGCAGCCAATAATTAACGCTGAAAATTTGAACAAAATTATCTCCAAGACAGTTAAATATCTATCTGTAATTCTGACCGAAACCTATTCATGTTCACAAAAAAAACAAACCAAAAAACCTTCTTAACTCCAGGGGTTGAGCTCCTACTTACCCGGAAAATTACCTTACCACAGGTCTTGCTGAAAATATGATCCTTCGAGCCAGCGGAAGTTATGAGACAGAAAGTCACTCAAGTTTCAAAGTGAAAAGAGATGATTGGAGATAGAAAAGCTAGATTCCTGTCTTTGTCCCTAAATCTCTCTCCACTCTTTCATAGAGCTGACGTAAAATGGATAAATAGTTCAGGGAGCTGGGACTGTCACTAGAAATTCCTTCCCCCCCTGTGTTTTTTTATACAGGTTTAGCTACTGAGGTACAGTTTGATCTAAATGAAGTTATGGGGCTTCCAAACCTGAACTGGCCAATTCACTCAGGGCTGCTGGGCACCTATGCAGAATTGCCAGCCCCACTCTGCCAGCTCATGCTTCTCTGCTCTGCCAGCATTTAAAAAAATCAAATTTAAGATATTTTTGTGACCAATATTTATTATATATGATGGTTGTTTAAGTGGCACCGTATCCTGAGCTCTAGTTGTTGAACTGATAGGTCATTAGATGTAGGCTTATACTCTGTTATACATTGAATAGGAAGAATGCTCCTTTCCCTAAAATCTTCTAAAGAACTGTCATTCTTCAGTAAGTCAAATTATCTGTGAGAGCAGTATTTTGAAATTAATTGTTAAGAAACTAATGGGCTAACCTCAATACCAATCATTAAATGTATGGGAAACTGTGATCTTGAAGATAAGAGCATGAGGCGGGACTCGTAAGAACAGCCACACTGGGTCAGTTCAACGGTGGCGTATTCTTCATCTCCAGAAATGCAGCAGCAAATTCTTAGGGGTAAGTACGTTTTGATCTTATTTTATTCTTCATGAAAGGAAGTATTTTCCTGGCTTGAGTCCTAAGAATACATTTTACAATGCAATCTACAGAGCTAACATCTTCTCATCAAGATACTCAGGATGTTTTCAATCTCTTCCTCCACTCCAGCTGGATCCAGTACAGCGACTGAAATGTTCCTTTCCTGATACTGGCACTGAGTGCCGCTGCTCACTGGGTGTAGTGACTGGGCAGCAATTTAATGACTGATAAGGCTATAATCCAACCACACTCTTGACCATGCTAGTTTTAACAATTCTTAGCTTGTTGCTTTTCTTTCAAAATACATTTTTGTGGATCTTTAAGGAGCAGAGGCAACCAAGCAGATAAAAAGGAATTATAAGCTGGTTTTACCCTTTTCATTCACAGATTCACTCCCGTGACTTTAAAATCTGATGGGGAAGCACAATTACTGTTTCAAATACCTATGGCAGAGGGCGTTGCTTACCTTAACCATAATGGTTAACTACTACATGAAACTCATTACATAGAATTATTTTGCAGTCTATTTATCACAAGAACAAGACTGATGGAACAGATGTGATTATAAAGGATGAGTTCACATTTTCAATAGGTTCCAATTACTACTTTACCAGTGGATCCACTTGTACTGCTTCTAGGCATGTTGACAAACAACTGAAATTAGAGAATCAAATGAGCTAAGGCATGATCACAGTGAGTGGGGCACAGAGAATAAGAAGGTGAAATATGATGGTAGTGAAAGAAAAACACCACAATGACACATTCATGTCAGAACTTGAGAATTAGTGGATGTGAGCCTCCCAAGCTGAGTGGCATATAAACACAAAAACAGACTATACTTTATCATAAGGTTATTGAAAACTAAAGCAAGCAGAATTTTAAGTAGGAAAGGTTATGTATGGCTGCTCCATATTGACCTTCGGGATCTGTAAAACAATTAACCACAGGATTTTCGGTTTTGAAGAGAGTGACGCACAATTCTATACGACCGCCAAAAAAAGCTGAGAATGGCTCTGAATATGTTAATAGCAACCACCAACAGGCCTGCTATTAGTCTGGCCATTATAACAGGTGGCTGTAGTTAGCAAGGGATATTAACACAGGGCTTTTTCTGTACTTCACCATATGGTTCCCATTAATTTAATACACACAAAAAGGAAGAATATTTGTCAGCAAGCAAATCTTCCTCTTTAAGCACCTTGTCCAAGCCCCAGGTAGCTGTGAGATAATTTTGCTGAATAAAACATTATGGTCCACATGCTTTTCCATGTAATAAGCCGTAATGGATATTTTAACAAATCTATGACAGCCGCCTCAGGTTGACACAGTGATGTATGCCCTTAACAAGAAAGAACTTCACAGTGCAGTAGATGGCAGTAGTAGTTATACGATGTCAAATCCAATAGTACGTTACAGAGCCACAGCTTATCTTTGATGGCTCTTAGGACAAAAAAATAGGGTCCAGCATTAAGAAATTCTCTCCTGTATTGCTAACTTGCACATAGTGATCTGTTTCCACACTGTTCTATTGCATCCAAAAAAAAACCATTTGAGCTAAGGGAGGTGCTTCTTAATTTTGCAATAGCAAATACACCTGTAAAGGTCTGCCTGGAAAAGAATGATTGAGGGAAAAGAAAATTGAAGGCTATAAAATTACAAATAACATTGTCGTGGTTTAACCCCAGATGGCAACTGAGCACCACACAACCGCTCGCTTACTCCCCCTGGTGGAATGGGGAAGAGAATCAGAAGGGTAAAAGTGAGAAAACTCGTGGGCTGAGATAAAGACAGTTTAAGAGGGAAAGCAAAAGCCGCGCACGCAAACAAAGCAAAACAAGGAATTCATTCACCACTTCCCATCAGCAGGCAGGTGTTCAGCCATCTCCAGGAAAGCAGGGCTCCATCAGTTACTTGGGAAGACAAACGCCATCACGCCAAACGTCCCCCCCTCCTTCTTCTTCACCCAGTCTTATATGCTGAGCATGACATCATATGGTATGGAATAGCCCATTGGTCAGCTGGGCCAGCCGTCCTGGCCACGCTCCCTCCCAGCCCCCTGCACACCTGGCAGGGCACGGGAAGATGAAAAGTCCTTGATTAGCATAAACATTACCTAGCAACAACCAAAACATCAGTGTGTCATCAACATTATTCTCACACTACATCCAAAACACAGCACTACACCCATTAATAGGAAGAAAATCAACTCCATCCCAGCTGAAACCAGGACAGTATCCACCCCTTATTCCATACCATTTACATCATGCTCAGGTCCCACACTATCCGATACATTCTCATTACCCACCATCCCCCTTCCCATCCTTTGATATAATACACAGATATCATTCCCTTAGTCTATGGACCATCCCTGCAAAATGTCCATAAAATATCCATAAATGTCCACAAAATGTCCACTGCGTTCATTTAGTCCATGACTTTGGGCTCCATCTGTTATGGTGGTCACTCAGGTCAGGAGAGGTGGTGTGTTGCATGGAGTTACTGGGCACCAAAGCCGGCTCAGGTCAGGTCACTGCTGCACCTGTGCTGCTTCTTGTAAAGCTTGTCCTCCATTGGCTCAGGTGCTTCCTGCTATAGTAATTCCTATAACATGCAACTCAAATCATGGGTTACAACAATTTAAAGGTATATCCATTACAATCTCCAGCCCTGGTCCCTTTGGGCCAGACATTGGGTTTAACATTGCAATGAACTCCTCCCCTTGCCCTGCTCCGGCTTGGACTTATCCAGACTGCAGTCCCTTAGGGTGTACCTGCTCCAAGTGGAGCCTTACCTATGAGCCACAGTCTCTCCAGGGGTATACCCACTGCGGCACAGACTTATCCACAGCCACAGTCACTTCAAGGTGCACCGGTTCCAGCATGTCCTTACCCACAGCCACAATCCCTTCAGAAGTAAACCTGCTCCAACATGGCCTTACCCATGGCTGCAATCTCTCCAGGGGTGTACCTCCCCTGTCATGGGCTTATCCACGGCCACACGCTTTGAGGTGTTCCAGCATGACCTCATGCACAGCCACTGACGCTTCAAGGTGTACCTGCTGCAGCACGGACTTATCCACGGCCACAGATGCATCGAGGGGTACCTTCTCAAGCGTGGACTTATCCTTAGGCCACGATCCCTTCAGTGGTATACCTGCTGCGGCACGGACATAATCACGGCCACTGATGCTTCGAGATGTACCTGCTTGGGCATGGGCTTATCCTCGGTCACAGAAGCCTCGGGGTGTCCTGCTCCCACGTGGACTCAGCCACAGGTCACAGTCCCTTCGACTCGAGTTCACACTGGAGTTCCAGCCTGTCCAGTGCAGCAGCACAGAAGCAGCAGCGATGCCCTGGCCATCTGCCAGCCCAGGTATATCCCCATTGCTGTTATCAGAATGTTCCCAGGCACAGCACAGTAAGACGATCAGCAGTGCAGCAAGCAGCAAGAGCAAAAAGCAGCCACTAACGAGCACAAGACTCTAATACACATTAAGGCAAGCAAGTCCCATGGCAAGCACAAGAGCCTGCGAATTAATAGCTAAACAGCAGTAACAGCTATAAATTCGATCTAGCACATTCCAATCAAACCTGTCGTTATCTCGAACCCTTCGAGCCCCACGTTGGGCACCAAAAAGGACTGTCGTGGTTTAACCCCAGATGGCAACTGAGCACCACACAGCCGCTCGCTCACTCCCCGCCGGGTGGGATGGGGGAGAGAATCAGAAGGGTAAAAGTGAGAAAACTTGTGGGTTGAGATAAAGACAGTTTAATAGGGAAAGAAAAAGCCGCGCACGCAAGCAAAGCAAAACAAGGAATTCATTCACCACTTCCCATCAGCAGGCAGGTGTTCAGCCATCTCCAGGAAAGCAGGGCTCTATCATGCATAACAGTTACTTGGGAAGACAAACGCCATCACGCCGAACGCCCCCCCCTGCTTCTTCTTCACCCAGTCTTATATGCTGAACATGACGTCATATGGTATGGAATAGCCCATTAGCCAGCTGGGCCAGCCGTCCTGGCCACGCTCCCTCCCAGCCCCCTGCACACCTGGCAGGGCACGGGAAGATGAAAAGTCCTTGATTAGCATAAACATTACCTAGCAACAACCAAAACATCAGTGTGTCATCAACATTATTCTCACACTACATGCAAAACACAACGCTATACCAGTTAATAGGAAAAAAATCAACTCCATCCCAGCCGAAACCACAAACAAGATGAAGAGAAATTAAGCATTAATCACTGTCTGCACAATGCAGGAAGAAGGGGGCATCACATGAAGTGATCAGGAAGCAGCTTATAAATGAAGAAAAGGGGTATTTTTTTCTACTATGTTTAATTGTTTCATGGAAACTCATTGCCAAAAGATATTGTGGATTCCAAACATTTAGATGAGTTTAAATGACAGCAAGCACATTCAGGAAAGAAGAAACCATTGAAGTCTCTTATAAACAAGTATATTCTTAAAGTGCATATTACTGGCAGCAGGAAATCAGAGGAATTATCGCTAGTTTTCCTCTCTTTTGCTGGCCACTCAGGTAGGCTTTTTTGGCCAGACTGTCTCATCTTGAATGGTGTTTCCAATACTCTTAAGAACTGTGCAAATAAATATATATATAAGTCAGTTCTTTGCAGTATACATCAGTTTGCTCTCTTGCACATTTTAAGTCTTTGTAAAGAGTTCCTTGTAGGAAGGTTGGTTGCTTGTGGCAATATTGTTAAGGCAATATGTAAATTAAACTCCTTTTGGATTAGTTCCATTGGGACAAATGAAGAATGAACTTCAGATATTGCATTAGAAAAAGGTTTTTTTAGGATTCGAAGAGGGTATGCACAGTGAATGCACTGGAATTTGGATAGGACTTAGATTGTTTACAAACATAAATAGTGTTAAAGAAATCATTGCCATCATCAATTTTCAAGTTTGAGAGACTTGCTGCAATTGTATTGACTTAACTGCACTCTGACTTTGGCTCGCTTAGGTTTTTCCAGTAAAGATATAAACTCTAAGCTTATTCATTAAAAAGTTTTATGATACATACAGGCAATACGAATAAAAATCACTACTATGTCAAGAGCTTGCATAAGCCTTTGAACCATTATATTTGTACTGAGGTGTCTATCTAACCTTAATCTAGTATTATAGGCTATAGACATACACCTGGATGAAAACAAATGCTGAACTGGTTTGCAAGTATTTGTTTCAAGTCCAAATTCCTGTACTTCAGTGTTTCAAAACACTTGTACAAAGAGGTGAAGAGGTGAGCCATCATTTTTACTAAAAACTAAATTTTAACAGCAGCAATAGGCCATGGAATCCACCTAACTGTCGTGAAACAAACCACTCTAAGGTTACAAAATCAAACAGAATTTTCATGTTGCAGACATGATTAAAGGAGGCGTGAATATGAATGAAGGACAGAAAAGAAATTCAAATTGAGGAGAGAATGCCTCAATAAAGTCAATAGAATATTGGCTGGACAGAAATTATCTATTTTTAGTGGGGAAAATAATTAGAATTATTTCTATTATATGAACATCTTGAATATTAGCAAAATAAAGTTTCTAACACCTCCATTTTGCACTTCAGTATCTTTCCTATACTTTGAGCAACAAGAGTTAGAAAAATCCTTTGGATGGGGATCAGAGTGCCTGTCACAGTTTGCTATATTTTGAATGCTGCGGTAGATTGTTCATGGTTAGAATGGTCTTCAGTCAAAGACAGACTTTGGCAACGATTGGCATTAGGCCTGTTTTGCTATTCTGTCAAAGATTTAGCATGCCAGTTGATGTGAGATGATAAATGGTCACTTAAAATTGATCATAATTCATTAAATCTTGATCAGGATGCTGAACTCCAGTAATGAGTTGCGGCTGATGCCAAATATTTTTGGCTATACTTTCACACGCCATTATTTTGAATGCCCTCAGGACATTCATCAGAATGACAGCTGTTTCTCTGTTAATATGTAGAATAATAGATGAGATACAGCAAAATAATTCTGTTGAAGGGTTCTGATGACATCACACTCCAAAAAAAACCCAGAGCTCATATGATTTATTATATTAAGAGTCTCCAGATGGAGTTATTATCATGTTTTACTGTAGCCCATTCATTTATTTAAATAATAGATGGAGCTGTGACTTTGAGACTTTCACAGAGGCATAGCAGAACTCTCTTACTTGTCTTAGCATGCAACTAATTGTGGATGCGAGCAAGATCCAGGAAGGTACAAGGAGGATTTTTGTAAAGACTCCATCATTACTTGTCGGCATTGACAGTAGCAGTGCATTATGTGACTGGATGAGAAGTACGATAGCATTTTTTTCCACAGTATTGCCTGATAATGTACAACTCAAATCACTTCATCCCCTGTATTGCATTTGTCTAATGTGATTTTGTTGGGGTTTTTAACATACTTGCCATGCAGCATGCTGGCTATTTTCTCCTGACCTCAATGAACAAGAGGAAGAATTACGTGCTGAAGACCTGTTTCTATTGTGGCTCCATTCTCATAACTCCTATGGTATTTAGAGGGAAAGTCCTTATGAAACAGATACAGCTGTTTCCTTCATCCTCTCGCCCCTTCTCTTGCCTCCTGCACTTTCTAGTGGCAGAAAAAAAGTTGTCTTTACATTACTAATTTCATCTCTGAATTTTTCCAGGGTGTTTTTCCCCCTTCTTCACTCACACGAGTTCATTTCCGTTATAAAAATAAACTCAAAGAGAAAGTGAAAGTTGTTGAGTTTTAGGGTCTTAAAGAACAGACAGGCTTTCTATTACCTCATAAAAGTGAGGTCAAATTCCTCCACTGCTAATTTGAAAAAATAAAGAAGCTGATTAATTTTGCACAGCAGATTTAAGGTAATGTTAGAAGACCATGTGAAGATCACAGGGTTGTGTAGATGCCTTCATCCTATTTCATGAAAGCTTGTGTACCTAAACGGGACTGAGAAAACTGCAGAAACTGCATGTTTGTGGCCCCCACCGTTAGCATAATTTAAAAATGTCCCCAGAACAAGTTGTGCATAAAGTCATAAGGTCCAGCCCCACAGAGATATTGAGATACTTCACTGCCAAAAGTTCCATCAAGTTCTCCTAGCAAAACCAATGCACCTTGACTAATTGTTAACACATGTGGGGCTTTTTCCATTGAGGTCAGGAGAAAATGCCTTTGTGGATCTGGGCCTAGTCTCATTTTCAGAAAGAGACTTTGGGATGTGAGAGCTTGCTGCCTTAGTATGCAGGCTAGATTTTCAAATGCATTTGGATAGCTATATATATAGCTATACAGAGGTTCTCTCTGTAATTCCTAAAAGTGTTATGGAGGGTGTATGCCTATCTCTCTCATTACCATATTTTTGGAAATATGTAGGATGTATTTGGAAATCCTTCTTTATCTTTGACCACCTAGACTTTTTATTTAATCTAACCCTTGATCAGCACTTGAAAAAGTTATGAAAAATCATCAGAGTTATTTCTGAAAAATCTGTGTCAAATAAAGTTTGTTGAAACAGGCACCACAGGCACAGGCTGCAAGACCTGTAGCAATAACTTGCCTTGGTAACCATCTTTATTCATTTTAAATATGATGAATCGAGCAGAGAATGCCACAATTAGACAAAGGGATTAATCTTAGATTTACAAAGAAATACAATTACATTTAAGAATCATGGGACTGGAAAAACACTAAAATTCTGCATCCTTTTACAGAAAATGAGATAGAAATATGTGTGAGAATTTATGTCATACACCATGTACCTGGACAAGTTTAAAGAATATGATGACAAAGTTTCTTTAAAACCAAATATATTTGTCTTCAATGGAATAATAATCCTTTTCTAATGAATTAATTAATGCTTTGCATTAAAAGAAAATGTTCATACATAAACAAGGAGAGAAAACTGCGACAAAGCATTAAGACGTCATTACGAATTTGAAAGTACATTTACCTTCATTTCCATTAACGAACATAAAAATCAGGTTTTAATTTATTACTATACAAATAAAGAAAATTAACCCATCAATATATTCAATTAAGGTATCATTCTTTGGTTATGTAATGAATAAAAATTAGACTAGTGCTCCTTTAGAACGCATAAATGAATGAACTAGGTTTTCTCCCTGCCAACTTGTTAAAGCAATAACTTAGTTCTCGCTGGCAATCAGGATTTTTCCTCACAACACTAGTATTGCACAAATCAAGTGGAAAGTGAACATTTCACAACAAAACTAAAACAAAATAAAAAGCTAATAAAACTACTACCCCAATTAGATAAAAAAGGGTCTACTCTACAAGTTAAATAGTGCCAGCCCATCTAATTAAATCAAGGTACAACCTGTCTCCTTTGAAGTTTTGTCACCAACTTCGGTATAACCAGGATTTCATGTGCTTTTTATAAACAGAAATGTATGTCCTCTTTTTGGAGACATCAAAAAGAAAACTCTCTGTAGGTTTGAAAAAACAGTCTCTTTAGGCTGCCAATCTAAAATAGTTAAATTTAACAACTGACCAGAAGGACCTGTCATCCCATTTCAACCCACCTTATTTTAACTCATCTTGTTCTGTTTCTGTGATACACTTTAAAAAATCAAATTTCATTTAATAAAGTTACAGGATAAAATTGAGATATCAGGTAATGCTATAATCTAAGACATGGCTGTTCTGTTATTGAAATGCAACGCAACACATTGGGTAAAATACTATCCTATTTCAAAGGAGAAGGGTAGTTAGGACAAAACATTGGCTGAACTATCAGAAGCTATGTTTTTTGGTGCCACCTTAGAGAGACACCTCTCCACAGGGAATTGAAAAAAAAAAGAGGATGATGTTACCACCCAAGGACTCCTACTCAGACACTAACTTGGGCTGGGGTTTCCTCTCTGGAACAAAGGAGCTTGCTGCAAGAGTCATCACTCCCTTCTTCCCATGCTCGTGGGTCCCACCGCTCCTCTCCTTCCTGCATACCAAGCCAGCCTGTGCACAGTTACATAGAGGCTTCTCTGCTATTCACAGAGTTGAGTTTGGTACTTCTAGACATTTGATGGCTTAACTGCAAAAATTTAATCCTCTCGATCCTGTTCTTTGTAACAGGCCCAAGAGGAGGCACATTTTTCTGATTACAGAGGACAGTCACTGGAGATGAAATCCTGGCCTTGTTGAAATCAATGGCCAACTTCCATCAACTGACTTGTTCATCCTCTTAATCCTCCTTTAATCCTCTGTACGGCTAGATCAAATGCAATCCTTTGAATTGTACCCAGAAAAGACGGGGAAACCAGTGCAAATATTGGGGTGTTATGTAATGCATTCCTTCTCACTCATCCCACCTGGCAGATGAACAGCCACCGTCTGAATGTTTTGTAGATGCAGCTTTTGACTTCTTTTTAAGTGTTGCCCTCCTCAAAGTGCATTGGAATATTCTAAATCTGAAGTCAAAAAGGTCTGGTTCAATGTCAAACTATCCTGAAAAGAGAAAAACATGCATTTTTATCAGATATTTTATGACAAAAATAAATTTCAACAAAGCAAAGAACAACTTATTTTGCCACTTTAAGGTCCAGCTCTATATGAGGCACATTGAAGATTATATTCTTTGGCTTTGAGGACAAAGAAATCATTTTAAAAATGGGGCAAAAATACCTTTCTCTATATACTTCCCTGCTGTCACCAGCTTCACTTTTGTCTCGTTTGTGAATTAATCACCCTCCACTTAATCACAATCTGAACTTCAGTTGGTCACTGAGAAAAACACTTAAGGTGTTTTAAGGTTAAACCACGACAGTGAATCGACTCAGCCTGAGGAAATATGAATTCAAAACTTCTGTGATGCTACAACCCAAGCCACACATCGGCGCCTCCTGCGACTGGTCATAAAAATAAGAAGCAAGAGATGAACAAGGTTTACAGGAAACTTGCTACCAATTGAAACATAACATAAACCTACTATGAATTGTACTAGATGCTATTAGGCTGCACACAGTTTGATGCAACACTGTCTCTGTAGTTTGGCTAAATACACACCACAGCAGGCTGATAATGCTGTTAAAAATTAAATGCACCTTTCTCATCTACCCTGCAATATCTGATACACTTATGTAGTAGCTACAGCTGACAGTTTTACATTTAAATCACATTAAAACACTGTACAAAAGCTGTGTTTGTAGCATTCCCTCAGCATAAGTGACACCGTGATTTAATGCTACGGGCTGATCCTCAAAATACCATAGCTCCCTTGATTTTAGAACTTTCTCTTTTGTATTTTTTTATATTTTGAGATAGCTCATTTTTAAATAATAAATATTAATAGTCCCTTCCCACAGCCTCAAAACTATAAACTATACTGCCTAGACACTGATGCTTTTCTAAAAGGAAAGAGTACAGCTAGCAAGGGTGTTGTTTTCAATAGCTTTTTTTCCCCCCAGAGCAGAAAGTCATTAAAAAATCTACTTGTTCCTTTACTTCATATTTATTCTGGCTGTATTATAAATATTTAAGAAGTTAGTTAGTGTTTTCTTGTGCCAAAATTTGGGGTTGGAGCAATATTTAGAAAATCACCTCTCATTACATCTGGACTGTGGTTGGCTGTACAGTTTCTGACAACTGGAGATCGGAAGCAGAATTCACCAAGAGGTAAGGTGAAAAGTCAGGCAGCATCCTCCTGCACCTCACCATTGAAACTTTAATTACCTCTCAGAGAAATAAACAATAAAGCAAGAGTTGACTGAATCTCAGGGAGATTTGAATGACAAGGTGCTGCAACTGTAATGCCACCAAGCTGGGAAAATTTCAAATTCTACCCTGCTATCACTCTGTCAAACAACTATCTGTTCTTTTCCGTTCAAGTCTTTTGAGTTAAAGCAAATCTGAACTGAAATCTCACAAAGGTTAAGGCTAACCAAAGCAGAGTTCCTTTATTCCAGACAGAGATATTAAATGGTTGGTTTCCTATTGTATGATTGTGTTGACTCTGGCAATAAAGACAAGTGCATTGATTTCAGAAGAGTTTGATCCACCTGACTTTCGTTAGCATTCCTTCTGAATCACATTGGTAGGCGTCATTTCCTGTTTTCATTTTTAGCTTTTTTTAAACTTTGAAATTACCCCTTTAGACACTTCAGAACAACCAGGGATATATGTAAATGAATTTTATTTTCTGTAGAAAATTAATTTCTGGACATAAGACATCACCAATTTTTCACCAACAAGGGAACAAAGAACAAACTTGTTAATATTAAGTGAATATCTAGATTTTTGTTTCTTCTGTTCAATTTCAAAATCTGCTCAGAGCAAAGTAGGAGTTACAGGTTTTTTTCTTTTCCTTAAAACTCTTTAAAGGAGCATTATGCATTTCAAAAAAAGTGAACAACATAAAACACTGAGGGAAGATTTATCCCTTTAAAGGAGTGGCTTCCAAAGAGCCACCTCTGGCTTTCACCTCAGCTCATTGTGATTAGCTTTCAGGCTGTGTGGAAAAGTGAGTGTTTTGCTGCTTTCATACTGACTTCAGACTGTTTCTGTTTGAGCAGTGTGCATGCAAGGTAGGGAAGAGCCAAGACCTTGCCTTACAAAAGACTCTACAGAGCTACATCTCATTCCTTTCATGCGCGAGCAACCAAAAAAAATCAGTGGAGTTATGTTGCTATAAAACTGATATAAGGATGAAGAAATCCAACCCTGTGAGTTGTGATCCCAGTATAATAGGAACAGACAGCTTGATTCTTATTCGGGCCTTCTCTTCACTGAATGCTAACTGCATGGTAAAAACACGTGCTTTACAAAACTTTTCAGACTTCTGAAATGAGACTGTACTGTGTATATCAACAAACAGCAATCACACCATTTTAAAACTTTTGTGACTTTTATCAGCAAAATCCTAACACAGTCTATAAATCTGCAGTGCGATAGATCCTACACTTTGCGATTACCAAAGTTCAGAGATGATGATTTAAAATGGAGCTCACGATTTTTTCATGTTGCTCATACTCTGTCTCTTATCAGCAGACATCAGTGGGGGGCTGGAAACTCATTTCTGAGGCCACAGGAGATGGGACAGTAAAGAGGAAATGAATAGGACATGCTCACTCACTTTGAAATAATGCGGTTTTATGATGAAAGTACTGTCTTTGGGCTCTGGATGGACATAAAGATGTTGCTTTGGGTTCAAGTGCAAAGTTGAGTTTGACTGCAAAATGTTAAAGTTAAATCCAAAAGGTGAGGCCTGGGAACTCTTTTCAATGGCCAAGTTCAGATGCTCACATTACCTACATGCTGGAGGTAGACTAAAGCATGTACTGCTCCATCTCCTCTGTGCCCTGGTATCCGTAGGAAGGAGGCCTGGATGCAGAAGGGAGCTGCACTATGCTCTCATGTGAAACAGGATCCAGAGTAAAAGTGACCGGGATCTTGGGGTATGCCCAAAAGTGCCCCTCCTGTGCTGGACTAAATATTGTTGGACAGAACTAGCTATTCTCTTTCTAATTACAGAAAATTACTAGCCACAGGTTTATTTTAACCACACTAACCTGCACAAAACTTGGATAGTCATGGAATAAAATGTTATCCCGTAGAAGTATAGCACAGCTTATGAGGGAATGTTTTCTTGGGGGATGTTTTTGATTTTCTGTTACTGTTCCTGTCTGGCACCCAAGACAAGTACACACTAAGAATGATACTGCTGGAGGTATAGTGCTCCTGGCTCATTGAGTACCTCTCTTGACAAGTGCTCATCATTTTTTATGGTTCAAGGTAACATGAAGCAAGGCTGTAGAAGGTGACTTCAAGAACAGTTTTATAAAAGTTTTACCTTTTGTTAGGAGTGACTACAAATCTGTTAAGCTTTCTATTAATGCCTTTACATTTGGAAATGATCAGCCTCTACAAACTGTTGTTTACGTGTGTTTTCCCCATGATGTTCAACAGTGTGACTGGAAAATAAGTTGAAAGGCAAAAGGGCTTAGTAAAAAAAAAAGATTTTGCACTTGTATTTAAGCTGAAATAATACCATAGAATACAATAATCTTATTTAATATGGAAATTATTATATATTAGAATAACAGTATTATGAAAATATCTGAACACCTTACAGTGTTGATAATAATAGAATATGGAGCAGCCTCCAACTTACCAGTCTTTGTGAAATCTCTCTCTCTCTCTCTCTCCCTTCCTTTCCATGGAAAAATTCTGTGGCTCACCTGAAACATGCAAGGGGAAAGTTGCTGTCAAGCAGAAAGACCAGCCCCTCCTCTCTACAAGGACAGCCACAGGTGGCAACCTTGACTTTTTCATAAACATCTGGCACTGTAAGCACCCCAGCCTAGATCCACAGTCTCTCTTAGGAGGCCAGTGAATCATACCCTTACTTCAAACCCCTGAGAGCTCCTTCATCTTCATTCAGAGCTGCTCCCCAGGTTATTATTCTTCTTCAGGACCACTGGCACCTGAAATGTATGCATTTAAACATTTCTACATTCATCCTTCTAATACTGAAGTCATGCAACTTGTTCAGCCCACACCAATATTGTTACATATTTGTATAGTCAAATTACTTCACTCTGATTTATGTTTTTCCAAAGAAAAATGCTCGTTGTTTCAAACATGACAGGCGGTTAAAAATAAATAAATAATTAAAACAAGCAGATTAGCTTTTTGGATGCTAAATCCCTGTAATATGAGGGTAACCAGTCCAAGCACATTTCAGAGAACGTCAGGTCCATTCTTACTGGTGATACAGGAAGGGACTGGAGGCATTAGATTTCTCACTTGGGGGTTTCCTGGCTACTTTTTGTCACTGGATTAACAGTGCAGTAGCCACACACATTATAAAAATGAGTACTTGCATTGGTTTTGATGCCAGTGTAGGTATATGCGAACAAAACAAAAGTTTAAGGAACACATCCCCAGGGAGGCAAGGTCTTACACAAAAGCCATTTTACATGGTTTAGTAAATTTAAATCCTGTGCATTGCTTTAGTGTTACAGAAGACTGATTGCATGTAAACCCAAAGTACCTCATCATAGTAATAGTCTATGTACTTGGGTTCACTGTCTACCGTATCTTGTGCAATCCATTATTAAATTACCCATCTTTCATTCCTTCGCTGAGATGCAGTCTCACAGAAGCCATGTAAGCTGACATTTGGCAATTTATAAAAGTTACAGGCACTAATAGTGATCAGATTAATTAAAAACATTTTAGCCTCTGAGACACCAGTGTATTTCCAGTGGAGTTACTCTGTGCATGCAGTAGTACAAATGAGATGAGAGACTTTCTATAAAGCATGAAAGAATTAATTTGGCTGTTGGCATGCTTGAGCCAGTTTCAAGCAGAGGAAATGTCAGCGTCTAATCAGACACAGAGGCAGAGGGTATGGGATTCTCCAGTTCTCATCTCTGACTCAACTTTACCCTTTTCGCAGAAAGGGCACAAAAACCAAGTCTTTTAATCAGAAAAGGTTGCCTTACTGTCTTGCACCACCCAGAGATCCCAGGAGACAAACATCTTGGCAGATGTTTCCAGTTCCCCAGGGACAGAACAGGTAGACTTGGGAATGACCTCCTCCTTTATCATGAAGAACAAGGCTCTTCATTCCCTCGCAAAGACATTTACAAGGAACCTATATTTTATCCTCTGAAGGAGACTTGAGCAAGCATGTTATCTTTTGGCAACTTGTAATTTTTATAGCATGAAACCCTTAGGAATCCATAAGAAGGATTTTGAGCCATTGTCTACTGTTTAATCAAAAATTGATACTAGATAGCTAGATATTCATTACGACTTAAATGGATTGATTTTGCCCAGCAAACATGCTTTATATTTTCCTCTGTCCTAAATATCTGTATTATATCTATTAAAGTCCAGTTTTTAAATTTCAGGAACCCATAGCATTCATGTTGCTTAAATGAGATTGGCCCTCCGACCATTTTTCAGGGCAGGAAAATAGCAATTAACACCATATCTTTTTGCATCCTTTGGAGGCCACAGTCTTTTTTGTGCATCATGTAAGCTGAAAACATGTAAATGTGAAATTATAGTATGATCAAATATGTTCTGATTTATTTGGGTTAAGTTTATGTAGCGTAGTCAGTGCAATTTCTCCTTAGATTGCAAAGATTATTACTTAAAACATTACAGTGGAAGGAGGCCTAACTAGCAGTGTTATTTTTTGAGATCTGTCAGTAGTTTAGTAACTCTCATTTTTCAACCATGGAAATATGTTGTTTATTAGGTCTAAAAAAAATAAATCTCTAGGCCAATTTAAAAATATATATAAACTCAAAACTGAATGTATTTGTTGTTTCAGATGCATTCTGCTGCATAATATAAATCTTTCTGAAATATTATTTCACTGATATCACCATAGATATCAGGCTGTTAGGCAGCTTTAAAAAGCATAAGTAGATAGGAAAACATATCCAAAATACAGCCTGGACAATATCAGAGCACACTGGTGGTCCTTCCCCACTCTACAATATATTAGAGAACAAAAAAACAATAGTTGAACAAGGACTAAAAAAAGCAATAAAAGGAAAAATAAATTCACGGTTTCATGCACAAATAAAAGATGATCCCCATCTGCTGGGACCGAAATGCTTCTGGGCAGTACTGTCCCTCACTAGCACTTCATATGGAGTAGAATTGCTCCAATATTTCTCCACAAGCAATCACAACTGCTGAAAAATATTAGTAATTATATTTATCAACAGAAACATTACGCAGTCTAGATGTTTGTACTGCCGTATTGCCTGAGATGAGTTTTTCCATTCTCAGTCTGTAGTGCGTTAACCTTGGCTTGGGGAGGGTTGGAGAGACAGCCTTGATGCTGTGCGAGCACGGCTCAACAGTAGCCAAAACATTGGTGTGTTATCAACACCATTCTAGTTGTTACAAATACAAACCACAGCACTATGAGGGCTGCTGTGGGAAAAGTTAACTCCATCCCAGACAGACCCAATACACAGTCCCACAAAAAAAAACCATGGTTAATGGCTCAGGAATGTTTTCTTCTTCTGTTACAGAAACATGGGTTGGCTGGCAAAGGCAACTGCTACCTACTAATTAAAAATAACAGGAGAGAGGCAGATTTGTTAGCCACATCAGAAAATAGCTGGAGAGCTACAAGCACCTGTCTTAGGACATAAGGAACTAAAAGGGGATTACCTTTCTGGTCAGCTATAACCATTGTGTCCCCTTCAATCAGCACTACCATGAAACATGCACAGGCAACTTGTTATGTGACCTAGAGGTCCAGGAAAAATGAAGGACAGAGACTTGTGTTTTCTCCTCAACAGAGAAGACTTCAGATCTGTATTCTGGCAGACTTTACCCTTCTCCCCCAACCTCACTCTTACATCTGCTCATTTCTGAGATCAGCAGATTACATCAAGGAACAAGAAGTCATTCCAATGGGTTACTACCTTGCATTTGGTGTCAAGAATTTTTTCAGAAAGTGCAAGGATAAAAATGACCAGCCAGCAAGGGGAGGATGCCTGCTGAAGGAGTGCTCAGTTCTTCTTTCAGGGCAACCCATTGCAGTTCGAGGATCTCTGGAACTTTAAATTCTGATCTGCATTCATCTACTTTGATTTTGGTTTTTTAATTGGTCACCTCTCCACCACTGGGGAGGGACTGTAATCTTCATTAGTCACATCTACCTTATCCATTCATTGATCAGATGCTCAAACAAAGCTCTGGAACTTTGTTTTTTTCATGGCTTTCCTGCCTTTTCCTTCTTAAAGACCCATCAAACACTAAGTCTATAGCAAAGGTCATGCAAAGTCAATCAATTTCATTCTGGGCTAGTGTCGTGGTTTAAACCGGCAGGCAGCTAAACACCACACAGCCATTCACCAGTGGGATGGGGAGAGAATCAGAAAAAAGGTAAAACTCATGGACTGAGATAAAGACAATTTAATAGGACAGAAAAGGAAAGGAAAATAATAATAATAATGGTAAAAGAATATACCAAACAAGTGATGTACAAGGCAATTGCTCACCACCCGCTGACTGATGCCTAGCCGGTTCCTGAAAAACAGCTGCACCGCCCTGGCCAACCTCCCCAGTTTTTTGTTCAGCCTGACATCTTGAGGTATGGAATATCCCTTTGGCCAGTTTGGGTCAGCTGTCGTGGCTGTGTCCCATCCCAGCTTCTTGTGCACCTCCATCTCCTCGCTGGCAGGGCAGTATGAGAAGCTGAAAAGTCCTTGACTTAGTGTAAGCACTGCTCAGCAACAACTAAAACATCAGTGTGTTATCAATATTCTTCTCTTACTAAATCCAAAACACGGCACTATACCAGCTACTAGGAAGAAAATTAACTCTATCCCAGCCGAAACTAGGACAGCTAGGTTAAGGGATTACCTTCCATTTACTGTTGCTGTTCCTGATGATTTGTTCTTTTTTAACAAATAGTTTGATATGTTAAATGTCTACATAGTATCTCTCTTTCTCTCCTGACAGGTGCTGTCTTAGTTTCTAAGTACTTGGGAACAATATCAGTGTCTGCAAAGTCACTAGAACAGGAGCCTTCCATTTGAAAGGGACCTCATGGCATAACGAATGGCCTTAAGGTTAATTATCTCATTTCCAAAGAAATCCTCAGCCTTCTAGCTACCTCCGCTACCAGCCCTAATCTTTGTTTTCCAGCCCCTTCATCTCATTATACTTAGTTAATCTCATCACTTCTTTCCAGGCAAGATGGCAGATATATTTTGTCATCTTATTTCATGTTCTCCCCTTGCTCACTCATTCTTTTGACATCTGGCTTTATTGTCTTTGTGTCAAAGAACATAAACCTTCTGACCCCTCTCCTATTACATAAAGATAAGAGATATGTGCGATCTCATTAATGGAAGTAAACAAAGAAATTTGACATGTAGATAAGCCCTCAGCCAGTGACATTAGCCAAATCAAACATGGACATTGCTCTCTTGAGGACTGACTGGTGATAAATCAGTTAGCTTTCAAGCCCTTATTCTACAAGACTAAATATAGTCATACAAGACAGTGTTGAGAAGCCTGGTGCAAAAATGAACCACAAATGGCATATAAAATGTATTTTTGTGTACACGTTACACTTGCTTCCATCACCATTGTATGTAAGGTAGACCAACTAGATTCCTTTTCAGAGCAGTGATTTATATATATGATCTAGCAAAGTCTAAATGAGACCTTAAATTCATAGTATAAAAGAGGTCTAAGGATTCTATAGTTGGCTATAATTTGTGTTTTGGTCCTTTGATTTCACTGCTATTTAATGTTACCAAAAAATAAATCTCAGAGAATGTGAAATGTAATCAAGTCTCTGAATACAGCACAGCAACAATGTCAAAGCACATAAAACAGCCAGAATATCCTTTTTGCCCTAACTATAAGGCAGTGGCTCTTCCACTCTTTCCCTTTGAAATGAACTGGTATTGTTACCAGCCTCTTTGTTAGACTTCTCTTTCATAAAAGGATTTTCTCATATTTTCTCTGAAAAGAGCTGAACAAATGATTGCAGGGAAGACCTTTCCCATAGACAATGACAATGAAGTTTAAACCCATTGTTTAACAAGAGAGTATATGAAGGGGACTGTTCATTCTGAGTGGACAATAACAATTGAAATTATTCTCATAATTCAGTTATAACTCATACTACAAGATGAATTTGTGGTAGTAACACGGGACAAGGAATTAGGACATTTGGGTTCCCTTTGTGCTCTGCCACAAAACCCTGCCTTAACCCTTCATAAATAACACGAATAGTTTCTCAAACAGTCGAATATTTGATCTAAAAGTTAGGCATCAGATTGGGTTAACATGACATGTACTTAAACTGACATTTTGTTTGATTTTCTTGTTTCTGTGCGAACACAGTTCTCTCTCAGCCCATGGGAAGAGATAGACAGACATCTCAAGATATGTATGATATAGAGATCTTCAATATCACTTGTATAATCAGGTTTCTATTTACTGTGGATCTCAGTTTCCTCTCCTACAAAATGGGAAATATGTGATGATAAGGTTGAGTGCTTATGGGTAAGGATGAGGGGGAAGGCCAACAAGGCAGATATCCCGCTGGGATTCTGTTATAGACTACCTAACCAGGATGAAGAGGCAGATGAAGCATTCTACGAGTGGCTGGTAGAAGTCTCACAATCGCTAACCCTTGTTCTCGTGGGGAACTTCAACTTACCGGACGTCTGCTGGAAATACAACACAGCAGAGAGGAAACAGTCGAGGAGGTTCCTGGAGTGTGTGGAAGGTAACTTCCTGACACAGCTGGTAAGTGAGCTGGTAAGGTGCCTTGCTTGACCTGCTGTTCACAAACAGAGAAGGACTGGTGGGAGATGTGGTGGTTGGAGGCCGTCTTGGGCTTAGTGACCATGAAATGATAGAATTCTCGATTCTTGGTGAAGTAAGGAGGGGGGCCAGCAAAACCGCTACCATGGACTTCCAGAGGGCAGACTTTGGCCTGCTCAGGACACTGGTTGAGAGAGTCCCTTGGGAGACAGTCCTGAAGGGCAAAGGGGTCCGGGAAGGCTGGACATTCTTCAAGAAGGAAGTCCTAAAGGCGCAGGAGCGGGCTTTCCCCGTGTGCCATAAGAATGGATGGGCGGGGAAGACGACCGGCCTGGCTGAACGGGGAGCTCTGGCTGGGACTCAGGAAAAAAAGGGAGAGTTTACCACTTGTGGAAGACAGGGCAGGCAACTCAAGAAGGATACGGGGATCTTGTTAGATCATACAGAGAGAAAATTAGAAAGACAAAAGCCCAGCTAGAACACAACCTGGTCACTGTCGTAAGAGACAACAAAAAATGTTTTTACAAATATATTAATGACAAAAAGAGAGCCAAGGAGAATCTCCATCCTTTATTGGATGCAGAGGGGAACATTGCCACCGAGGACGAGGAGAAGGCTGAGGTACTTAATGCCTTCTTTGCCGCAGTCTTTAATAGTCAGAGCAGTTATCCTCAGGGTACTCAGCCCCCTGAACAGGAAGACAGGGACGGCGAGCAGGATAAATCCCCCATAATCCCAGAGGAAGCAGTTAACGACCTGCTACGCCACCTGGATGCTCACAAGTCTATGGGGCCGGATGGGATCCACCCGAGGGTACTGAGGGAGCTGGCGGAGGAGCTTGCCAAGCCACTTTCCATCATTTACCAGCAGTCCTGGTTAACATGGGAGAATCCCGGACAACTGGAGGCTTGCCAATGTGACATCTACAAGAAGGGCCAGAAGGAGGATCCGGGGAACTACAGGCTGGTCAGCCTGACCTCGGTGCTGGGGAAGATTACGGAGCAGTTCATCTTGAAGGCGCTCACAAGCCGTGTGCGGGATAACCAGGGGATCAGGCCCAGCCAGCACAGGTTCATGAGAGGCAGGTCCTGACTTGACCAACCAGTCATGTGTGAGAATGTCTCCCACAGCATTCTCCTAGAGATGCTGGCGGCTCACGGCTTAGACAGGTACACTCTTCATTGGACGGCCGAGCCCAGAGAGTTGTGGTGAATGGAGATAAATCCAGTTGTCATCCAGTCATGAGCGATGTTCCCCAGGGCTCAGTTTTGGGGCCAGTCTTGTTCAGTATCTTTATCAACAATCTGGATAAGGGGATTGAGTGCTCCCTCAGTAAGTTTGCAGACGACACCAAGCTGGGCGGGAGTGTTGATCTGCTCGAGGGTAGGAAGGTTCTGCAGAGGGACCTGGACAGGCTGGATCGATGGGCTGAGGCCAACTGTATGAGATTCAACAAGGCCAAGTGCCGGGTCCTGCACTTCGGCCACAACAACCCCAGGCAACGCTACAGGCTTGGGGAAGAGTGGCTGGAAAGCTGCCCAGAGGAAAAGGACCTGGGGGTACTGGTTGACAGCTGGCTGAACATGAGCCAGCAGTGTGCCCAGGTGGCCAAGAAGGCCAACAGCATCCTGGCCTGTATCAGAAATAGTGTGGCCAGCAGGAGTAGGGAGGTGATCGTGCCCCTGTACTCGGCACTGGTGAGGCCACATCTCAAATACTGTGTTCAGTTTTGGGCCCCTCACTACAAGAAGGACATTGAGGTGCTGGAGCGTGTCCAGAGGAGGGCAACGAAGCTGGTGAAGGGTCTGGAGAACAAGTCTTATGAGGAGTGGCTGAGGGAACTGGGGTTGTTTAGCCTGGAGAAGAGGAGGCTGAGGGGAGACCTCATTGCGCTCTACCACTACCTGAAAGGAGGTTGTAGGGAGGTGGGTGTTGGTCTCTTCTGCCAAGTAACTAGCGATAGGACAAGAGGAAATGCCCTCAAGTTGCACCAAGGGAGGTTTAGACTGGACATGAGGAAAAATTTCTTTACTGAAAGAGTGGTCAGGCCTTGGAACAGGCTGCCCAGGGAAATGGTTGAGTCCCCATCCCTGGAAGTATTTAAAAGACATGTAGATGTAGCGCTTAGGGACATGGTTTAGTGGGCATGGTGGTGTTGGTTGGACTCAATGATCTTAGAGGTCTTTTCCAACCTTAATGATTCTATGATTCTATGAAATATGACTGCTTAAAAGTAGTATCATAAGATTCTTCAGGGGAAGCTTTTTGTAATTTTCAGAATATTCTATGCACTTCTCCTTGTATGAACAGAGGCTCACAAAAAATAAGCCAAAGCCAGTAAAAGCATCTTACATTGAAGCAAACTTTTTCACTTATTTTATGTTCCATGGGGACCTAAACCTCATTTTGACTTTTGTTACAACAATAATTTTCAGTCTTAGATACTTATTACATACTCACACAACACACAAACACAAACAAAAAAACCCAAAGAAACCACAGAAAGATAATTTCTCTGGTTTTGAGGTCAAGACTTGCAGTTATGATGTAACAGATGATACAAACTTCATTTGACTCTGTGGTGTGTTGGTACTAGGGCAGGAACATGCAGGAACTTCTTGCCAAGAAGTTGCAGGAACTTCACTGCAGGAACAAACACTAGATTGTCACAGGACCCATGTCCAGAACATAGGACCAAGTTTATAGGCCCTGTTCTCAGTCCAGGCTTTATCCAGTTAATCCCAGGTTGCTCCTCAGATCTTGCTTTGGTCTTCCTTATCTTCACTAAAGTCTTCTCTTCCTGCTACCCTCACTAAAGTCTTCTCTTCCTGCTACCCTCTCAAATTCTTCTACAGTTACTAGCTTTTAGGGATTTCTTTGCCAAGTTAAATTGTATGCCATTGAGAAACAATATAATTTTTGCTGCTACTTGAGAAATTGGTGAACCATTTTGACTTTCATATTTTCAAAGACAGCTTCATGCAAATATTTTGTAATGAACATTTCAATCAAAATGGCTAACTTCTGATAAAATTATCAGTAATTAAAAATACAGCCTTTCAATGGGGATCAAGAGACAGCCTCAGAAGATGATCTTTTTATTAGCTTTGCCTAAAAACTTGGTAGTTTAAATAAGTAGCAATTTCTTCTTTCCTTTTTCTTTTTCCCTAAACAGGAAATATACTTGCAGAAAGACACAATTAATGTTAGCAAGAAAATTACTATTTTTCTGAAGTTTTTTGGACAACCTTATGTAAAATCCTGCTTTTTTCTCTATAGAATACTAAGCATATGGTTAAAAACTGCAACAGACAGGACAGTGCTTTGTATTCAGTTTTACAGGTTAGTAAGAGTAATTTCTGTAGAACATTATTGGTTTAAGTCATGTTAAATCCTTTAGGGCTTTTCCCTGAGAGCTATTTGAGTTGTTTTACCAAGCAATTTGGCTTTAGAAAGGTTTCCTCTTAGTAGGCAATTGCTCCTGTATTTTCCTGTTAGCCAGCTGTCCACATCTAATGCCAAGCTGAATGTAAATTTTAACAGCCCATAAGACATTGATGGAGTGGTTCCAAGCTCAGTAAAGTTTGGTCATCAGATGGCCCAGTATTTAAGTAAGACTCCTCTTGTCTTCTATCAAGCTGAATACTAAATTAATCCAAAGTAACCACTTTGATAATCAAGCTGCAAACGTTGTTAAAATTAAGCTTCAGGATCACAAGCAAACAAATTATTCCATTTTCACCAAAAGCAGGTAAAATTCCTTAAGTACTTTCAACATATTGCGTATGGTCAAAGTTTACCCTCCTCACTTCCTTGCTTTGCTATAAAAAATAACAAACTTAACCTGCTCCTAGTTCTTTCTATTTTAGGACCCCATTAACCAAACTCAGGTATCTCTGCTTCTTGAACAAGTCTTTCAGCTTTTCAGGTAACTGTTGGCCCTAGCACAGATCCAATGGCTAATATAAGTTAGCCACTCGATAGCTACCTGTTGTCACATGTCTGATAGCAACAATCCATCAGCTTAGGAAGATGTAGGCTCTGATAACTTGTACAAAACCACACTGGTCTACACAGAAGTGTAACTTGGAAGAAGTTTAGTTAAAACATTTCACTAGGTGGTGTGAGAACTTCAATCAATATTAACCTGTTTTATATTAATTCTCGTTACATTCTTTAAGGAAAAACTATAAGTTAAAAGACCTTGTCTTTAAACTATAAATCATAAACCTTTAAAGAACTTTTATAACTAGTTTAGGTTAAACTGAACAACTGTGAAAGGTTAAGACACAAAGTACAAACTGTACAAATTATTGGTGGGGACATTTTGATTCCATAAGTGCTTAACATGACCTTATTTCCTTTCTTAAAAGCACATTTACTGAGGAAGAGAAAGTGATTACAGGGCAAGCATAAACTTGCTTGCTTTGTAGACAGAAACCAGGATAAAAATATATGTGACGGAGCATAGGAGTAAAAATTAGAGAGGTATATAGATCATCCACATTACTTTTATAAACCAAAGATATTTTATGCCTTCAGGTCTCATTAACATGTTTCAAAAAATTCTGCTGAAATTATGTAATGATCAACTGAAAAACTGCATTGCCACACATTTATAGAAATGCACAAAGATCTAGTATTTCTGGCTTGAGAAACAGCCTAGTTAGTCCTGAACATTTGAATGGGGCTGCTTGAGAGCTGAAACTTATGAAACTGGTACAACTTTACAGTCCAAACTAGCAAAGAACAGATGCAGAGTGTCGTCTTTATTTAAAGGGTGATAGGAGCAGCTCCTTCAGAGGCCAGTTTCTTGAGTTTCACTGGAGAATCTCCGTTGTAGAATAAGTTACGTTTAATAATTAGAGATTTCTCTTCCAAATAGGACGGTGTTTTGAACTGCCTAGAAGAGAACAGAAAAAAAAAAATCACACTGTTAGGTTATCACACTGGAAAGTTATTGTGACGATACAATACAGGAATGACCAATAGAAGGCTAGACTCTGTCACGAGGGAATAAACAGCACTCAACATCTAATTATCTGGTATTTAAAAGAATTTATCATTTCATAATACAAGTTCAGCAATGCACAGGCTCAGAAACCCACGATACTTTTGTGGAGAAAACAACTTGCTTTTTCTAGTTATTTGTCACTCAAATTAATGTAAAGCAAATTCTACAGCTCCTTAATCTTATGAATAACCCCTTTGAGTCTAGCCAGGTATGTGAAAGATAAGCCCTGAGACAGAGTTTCAGACGTAGGCCCTTATCGCCCTTCCAGATGTTTAAATGAACATTTTCTAAAAATAAAAATGCTACAGTATTCCCTAAAGCACTAGTTATTTCTGACAACGCCGTCTATCATTTCTTCACCATTCATATATAATGCCACCATATCAGACACGTGCCGATGAATCTTAACTCCACAACACACAACACGGATTACTAAACGTATGCCTTATTAGCCAAAATGGGCTCATGCATACTTACTAGATAGACTAAGTTATAAAACAAGCATGTAAAAAATAACCTTTAAGCTCCAAACTTTTTTTCCCCAAACAAGGTCATTTTGTGACTTGGGGGAAGAGTAAAAATTTCATGGCCGTTAGAGGTAAACAGACATGACAATGGGAAGATACTGTGCTTCAAGGAGACATAGTGCCCTTTAGTTGACACTCACGGTTCATATAAATGATGTAATGACCGAAGCAACACTAAGTGAGGTGAAAAACATGCATGCTGGCAACAGCAAAAAAGAAAACTATGAGAGTGAAACATTTATGTTAGGTTTTCAGGTATGGAGAGAAATAATTTCAACTGGTCACTGACCATTTATTTCTCATAAGGCACTATGGGGAAGAGTATAACCCAAGAGAAGTTGTTTGCTTTTCCCTCCATGCAGCTGGGAGCAGTATAGCTGGGTTTCTAGCTGTACAGAAAAGATGAATTGTGCTGTCACTACTGACACTTCTTTTGTAGTCATTATAGGCAACTCAAAAGGGAAAGCACAAGTACAGGCAAAAGTGACCTTCTCCATTGAAATAGGGAGCCACAAAACAGTTTGAAACACTCCTCACAATCTAGTTGCTTGGTGATTTCTAGAATAGCAAATCCCCGTTTCAGCCCAGACATGCAATGGTAAGCAGTCAGCCCTTGCAGCTGAGGAGGGCTTCACTGTTTGCCCAAGTGGCCACAGAGAAAGCAGGACATGCTGCCGTCAGGGACTATTGTTTGCAGCAGCAGAAGCTGGTGGCAATGGCACCAACTGCTATGTGCCCCCACCCCACTGAGGAGCTAAATTTCAACCTGAGAGAGAGCACTCCTGAAGGATGGCTCCTCCTCTGTGCACAAGGCTGGACTAAATCATCTTGCTTCTAAGGAGGAATGTGAAGCTCCAGCAGTTCAGCCCCCCATATGCCTCCTGAAACTCCCATCCACCTTATTACAACATTGAAGAAGTCATCCTCCCTACAGAGCAGGACTTAGGGACCACTAAGCTTAGCATAAATAATGTTCATTCTCTTTAACCAGTAGTGGTATACTTAGGATCTCCACGATGCCAACAGTTGTTCTAAATTAACAGTTCTCATTCATCTTTATCTCTTCCCTTATCCAACTACAAATCAAGTACTTAACCTGAATGAATGGAAATTTCTTGTAAATTATAGAAGAGTTGAAGATAATTATGTTTTCCACTGCTTGTTAAACAAGGTGGTGGAGAGAGACAAAGAGGGCAAGAAAAAGAATCCTGTATCGTTACAGTAATTGATTCTCACAAGTATAATTCTTTATGAAAAACAGAACCATATTTGTGGTTTAAATGGTCCATGCCATTTACAAGATATGAGCTGAAACAAAATGTATGGGTGGCATTTGGCTTTTTAGAAAAAGAAAGACGGTAAGTATTTTACAATATGGAAAATAATTTTTAATTATTAATAACTGTTTATATTTTGCTAAGTGTTCCACAGCCAGAAATCTTACCACAGTTTTGAGGCAAGTGTCCTTTTTTTTAAAGTCTCTTTTCAGTCCCTTTGAACCGTAAGTTATTATTTTAGCCATTTATCTATATTATACTAAGAATCTATCAGCAATGCTGAGTGGCTGAAACAAACTGTTGGTAAAATGGAGGTTGAATGAGCCCTTCTGAACCTTCATTCTGCATGTATGATCTCTCTTTATTGCAGCCATTTATCATTTTTTACCTTTCAGACAGTATTATAGAGGATAATTACATGGTAGTTAAATTGGTAGAAATTAATACATTTCTCCTTCCAAGAAAGGTTCTTTTCTATTTTGAATCTATCATACACTGTAAAACACAAGCTTCTATGTGACAAATCGGATACTGTAAAGTAGTATATGCAATAAAAGTGATTAACACCATGAAAATAGGCTGACTTCATTTTCAGACAGATGTAGAAATATTTCATATGTTAGATGTTAAATACTGTAGGATTCTCATATTGAATAATTTGAACGCCTAAGGAGTTTTACTTTGTATTCCAAATTATAGTCATTAAAATGCTCTTGGAATAGGCCCCTTAATATTAACTGAGCATTCCTCATTACACAACAAGCAAAATGGTTACTTCTGCTGAGTTTCTCTTTCATTCTTCAGTTCCAGCACTCTTTAACATACAGTAAAGAACTCTGTGAAACAGACAAAATGCACAATAGTTTCTAAACCACAGAGTTCTGCTAGTGTACCAGAAAGCAAAGCAAGACCATCCTTATATAAATATAGGGGAATGAGTTTTGATCTTACTTCTACTAGTTAAAATTTAAGAAATTTGCAAAGTCAGTATCTAACATTGAAATGGCTGCTAACTCTGATTTTTAAATACTTCCTCTTACACAGTACTCCAACGTTGGCATAATACAATACAAACAATGTTCTTTAGTTTGGAGGCAAATCATCCCATCTGCAATTCTAATAGCACTGGTGAGGAGTTCTGATTCCCGATCTTGAAGATAAAATTAGTTTTCACTTTATTTGAGAAAAATCTATGCATTTTATAAGAGCAAGTTCTAAGAGAACTCTTATGCAAAGACATCATGTTTTCAAGGCCATGGGGTCTTTTGGTGTGATACCTAAAGAATGCGATTTCAATGAGATTATATACAAATTATTAACAGGACGATTTGATACTGTAAAACTATGACCAGTTAAAGAAAGTAATTCAGAGGAAGGTAGGTTTGAGTGTATTATGGCTACTCGCTGTAATAACAGTTAAACATAGCAGCATGTGCAACATACATGGATTGGACTGGAAGAGCTAGAAGATCTTTTGTGTCTTATGCAACAGAAAAAGGAGTGAAATTGCTTCCACTCAAACAGAAGAGATTTAAATGTAATCTTATTTATATATTAGCAGGTTGTAGATAAATGTAGGGAAGTATAATGCATGTCAGTATTACTCTTGGTTCTCTCTTTCAGATTTTATATCCCTAGGCATGAATTTTTGTAGCTTTTATTACTAATTTATCTAATACATCCACCAAAATATTTTAACAATTCTAGTAAAAACAAAAATCACAAATGCCCTATAAAAAATAGAGGAAAATCCAAGGGCATCCCCTTTCTGCCTTTGATATTAAACCTGTTGAAAAAGTCAGTCACTGGTCCTATAGAAGATGCAGAATCTTTAATGTTCTAGAAAACCTTATGAAGTTTTTTCCCATTGTTACAAATCAATACCAGTTAGCAAAGTAATAGATAGGGTAGAGTGGCAGGTTGTGAAAATGCCTAGCAATTTAGAAAAAACATCTATAAAGTGAATCAATAAACTAGACTATGACGTAAAGCCTTAGAGAACAATGAAAATCAATAATGGAATACTGTGCAAATGTGAGCAAAATAACAATAAAAGGAGGACCACGCACAGTACCAACAGCAGTAGGGGGTCAACTCCCTCAATGATAATCAAAGACCTCATATGTCAATGATAATCAAAGACCTCATATCTGAAGTTCCAAGGGGACGTGTAAGTTTCCCCCATTGTAGTCTACACTCACTGAAGTAAATTTTACTGGTCTTATTGAACATCTGATTCTGCAAAAATTACTAAGCAGGACTTATCACTTCTTCTTCAAACGCCATTTTGGAGGAGAATTCCACATGCTTCTGCAAGGAAAAACTCCACAGAATTACAAAGCACTTTGTCAGAAAAATTGGCCTTATTAAATCCCACTCTCCACAACTATGTACATACATAGCTATGTACAAAGTAATGAATAGATAGACTTGAATTTCCATCTGAAAATTAGCACCTGCCAAAGAAATATTCCAGACTGTGAGAATCAACTGGGAAAACAGAAGGCTTACAAAGCCATATAATTCTTTCTTTGTTCTCGGGTAATATAATGAAATGCTTTACTAAATAAGTATATTAATCTTTGTACACTTGCTAAAGATTTTTTTAGAATGATTAGTTTAGTGGGATGAAGGATATCAGACTAAAGAACTCCTAATTTCTAGGAAACCATTAATGAGTAAGTGCTAAGCAAATAGGTATTTGTAAACTCTTTTTTAAAATTACTGATATTTCAAAGTTGAAGACCTCATTATGCAGAGAGTTATGGTTGTATATATAGGACCATACTTAGCTAGTTTGTAAACTGCTCTTGATTTGCATCCTGTTTCCTTGCATTTTTCAATTATAAATGGACCACTGAGGAAGAGAGAACGGTAAGACTTCAGATTTAATTTTTTGTTCTGCTACATTTCTACATTTTAGTTCTTGTGATGGGGGAAAAAAACACTTTATGGGATCTTGCTTACTTTATAATAAGTAGTTTGCTAACCTTGCAGCAAAAGTTCATTTTATTCTCTTTTCTGCGTAGTTGAAGGTAGTAGTTATTACTTTGTTGTTCAAGTTAATAGAATGTCCTAAGGTCAATTCATGTTTTGTGATTTGTAGATATTTGTTCCAGTTCATGATGGATTTTTTTTTATGTTATACACTTCCTTTTCCCAGCTTATTCCACAATGTCTATCAGAATTTTTATTTCTGTAAAGATAACTGTTTTGCTTACTGTATTTTTTTTGCTGAGAAGTCTGTCCATGTCTTACAGTGAACTTGCACAGTTTTATTTTCTTATTTGTGAATGTATATTTTACTTTTATTTTTCTTCTTCTTCCACAGAAAATTTATGTATGTAAATGTGTGAGGCCAATGGAGACAATCTGCAAATATATAATTCTAGTCTGGACTAATCTATTCTCTAAATTTATCTCTCTCTGATGGACACACTTTAGACTAGCTAATTAGGGTCACACGTACTAATTTCTTAGTAGTTTCTGCCTGCATTGGAAAATGCAATGAAAAGGGGAGTGGGGGGAGGTGGGGTGTGTCAAAGGCAAAGAGTTGTTAATTTAGCTACCACAGTATTTAACAAGGCATCTTCTACAGTGAACTTTCACATATCAAATAATTGTTGCTGCCTCTTCACGTGACTCATCTCCTAACTCCACTAACTCCCTTGCTAAGTGTCAATAGATAAATAGAAGCACAAACCTACCACAGAGGGAAATCATCCTTCTCTGCTTCAGTATCTCCATATGAAACTGGTATTTAAACTTCATCTTTGCTTCCCATTCTAATATGCTACATAGTTTAAGATTTTTGGAAACAGACACTGCTCAAGCTGTATCAAAATATGCAATATAAAAGGAAGAGCATTTACACATTACTGTTTGAAAAATTGATCAAATAGGAAGAAATAACAATTACTACGAGTTTTATCTGCCTTTTTAATGTAGAATTGAGGGTGTGCCAATCAGACATTGTTCAGTATTGAGACTATGCAAGTCTTAAGCGTACCTGTGCCCCAGTGGCTGCCTAAGCATTCAGAACTCAAACAAAATCTACACAGAGCAATTATAGACTTGATTTCATTCCTATTGTGGAGAAGAAGATAATTCCCATGGACCCAGGTGACCCCATTTGAACAGAGACCTCTCTGAGGGTCTGTCTTTGTAACTCATAAGATCTGTTTTGGTGGAATAAAATAATGAACATATCCTTAAAAGGAACAGAGCAGTAGAAGAAAAGTAGCTAGCAACAGCGCAGGAGCAGGCCGTCCCCATGTGCCGAAAGACAAAGCGGTGGGGAAGAAGACCAGCCTGGCTGAACAGAGAGCTTTGGCTGGACTCAGGGAAAAAAAGAGAGTTTATGAACTTTGGAAGAAGGGGCAGGCAACTCAGGAGGACTACAAGGATGCTGTGAGATTATGCAGGGAGAAAATTAGAAGGGCCAAAGCCCCACTAGGACTTAACCTGCCTACTGCCATAAAAGACAATAAAAAATGTTTCTATAAATACATTAGCAACAAAAAGAAGGCTAAGGAGTATCTCCATCCTTTAGTGCATGCGGGGGAAAACATAGTGACAAAGGATGAGGAAAAGGCTGAGGTACTTCATACCTTCTTTGCCTCAGACTTTAATAGTAAGACCAGTTGTTCTCAGGGTACCCAGCCCCCTGAGCTGGGAGACAGGAATGGGGAGAAGAATGAAGCCCCCACAAGCCAGGGGGAAATGGTTAGTGACCTGCTATACCACGTAGACACACACAAGTCTATGGGGCCGAATGCGATCCACCCAAGGGTACAGAGGGAGGTGGCGGAAGTGCTCACCAAGCTACTTTCAATCATTTATCAGCAATCCTGGCTAACTGGGGAGGTCCCAGTTGACTGGAGGTTAGCAAATGTGACACCCATCTACAAGAAGGGCCAAAAGGAGGATCCAGAGAACTACAGGCCTCACAGTCTGACCTCGGTGCCAGGGAAGGTTATGGAGCAGATCATCTTGAGTGCCATCATGCGGCACATACAGGACAACCAGGTGATCAGGCCCAGTCAGCACGGGTTTATGAAAGGCAGGTCCTGCTTGACTAACCTGATCTCCTTCTATGAGCAGGTGACCTGCTTAGTGGATGAGGGAAAGGCTGTGGATGTAGTTTACCTGGACTTTAGTAAAGACTTTGACACTCTTTCCCTCAGCATTCTCCTGGAGAAACTGGCTGCTCATGGCTTGGATGGGCATACTCTTCACTGGGTAAAAAACTGGCTAGATGGCCGGGCCCAAAGAGTGGTGGTGAACGGAGTTAAATCCCGTTGGCGGCCGGTCACAAGCGGTGTTCCCCAGGGCTCAGTACTGAGGTCAGTTCTGTTCAATATCTTTATCAATGATGTGGACGAGGGGATCAAGTGCACCCTCAGTAAGTTTGCAGACGACCCCAAGTTGGGCAGGTGTGTTGATCTGCAGGAGAGTAGGAAGGCTCTGCAGAGGGACCTGGACAGGCTGGATCGATGGGCTGAGGCCAACTGTATGAGGTTCAACAAGGCCAAGTGCCGGGTCCTGCACTTCGGCCACAACAACCCCAGGCAACGCTACAGGCTTGGGGAAGAGTGGCTGGAAAGCTGCCCAGAGGAAAAGGACCTGGGGGTACTGGTTGACAGCTGGCTGAACATGAGCCAGCAGTGTGCCCAGGTGGCCAAGAAGGCCAACAGCATCCTGGCCTGTATCAGAAATAGTGTGGCCAGCAGGAGTAGGGAGGTGATCGTGCCCTTTTACTCGGCACTGGTGAGGCCACACCTCGAATCCTGTGTTCACTTTTGGGCCCCTCACTACAAGAAGGACATTGAGGTGCTGGAGCGTGTCCAGAGAAGGGCAACGAAGCTGGTGAAGGGTCTAGAGCACAGGTCATATGAGGAGTGGCTGAGGAAACTGGGGCTGTTTAGCCTGGAGAAGAGGAGGCTGAGGAAAGACCTCATCATGCTCTACAACTACCTGAAAGGAGGTTGTAGTGAGGTGGGTGTTGGTCTCTTCTGCCAAGTAACAAGTGATAAGAGGAAATGCTCTCAAGTTGCGCCAAGGGAGTTTTAGATTGGATATTAGGAAAAATTTCTTCACTGAAAGGGTTATCAAGCCTTGGAACAGGCTGCCCAGGGAAGTGGTTGAGTCACCATCCCTGAAGATATTTAAAAGACGTGTAGATGTGGCACTTAGGGACATGGTTTAGTGGTGGACTTGGCAGTGTTAGGTTAAGAGTTGGACTTGATGATCTTAGAGGTCCTTTCCAACCTAAATAATTCTATACTAGACAGAATTAATGTATGGATATACGTATTTATGTATATATTCATCAACTAACATTATTTTTCCCAAAGCAAGATGATGAGAATAATAGATTTTCTAGCAGCAAAAAACTGAAATGAATGAAATAATCTTATTTTCTTTCTCTCTTGCTCTTTAAAAAAAACAAGAAAAAACAAACATACCAAAACTCTTTTATTTTACCTTTAGAAATAAAACCTAGACAGGAACTATTTCTCAAGCAAAGTGCTGTACTTTCCTTCTGTTTCCAAAGTTTGTTTCTCTTATCTCAACAAAACTATAAACATACAGGACATTTCGACTCAATAAGCTTTGGAAAGATAAGCTTTTTCAATTGCTAGCAATGCCCCCTTTTGACATAGATCAATTCTGCCTTCCATGTCTAAAGGTGAAGGAACTGCAGCTTTTCTCCCTAAAGCCAGCTTTTTATGGCTCCACATGGCAGGCCACTTCCATTTTCACTGAGCAAAATAGAGTAATCGAAAGCTTCCCCTTGCCCAGCATGCCTCATCTCTCACCCTTCGCATAGGAGCAGCCTAAGGTCTGGCTCAGCCCCGAGCAGACGCAGGCAGCTGTAGTAGCAGATTGTGAACAAATATGTCTAAGCAGCAAGACTTGGGAATTCTTTGTGCAAAATTATAACTAAATGACTGTTTGACCGAAACCAGCTAGCATCTTTCTGTGGATAAAGCAGACAAAAAAAGGACTAATTACTGACCAGGTAGGCTTGCCTCCCTTTTTAAAGTGTATGTGTACCTTGCTAAGTGAAAATGTAGAGGCAACAGTTGATAATGTAGCCAAAGAAAAACAACTAGCCATGAGGATACGGAGGTCAGAACTTGCAGAGAGCCTACCAACTTGAGTAAATAATTCAAAGTTCCCCAGGGCTTTATTCTGGTTGTGCCTAATAGTCATCTCTGTGTGAATTAATTTAGCACAGAAATGCTACTGTATATTACAGACACAGAGTTATCTACCAGTGCAACAGTCAATTTAAATTGCACTGGAGCTGGACATTTCATTTATGCTATTCACTTCTGTTAACTCCCACTTTGACTGATTTTTTTTTTTTTTTATGTTCATAATAGTGATCTGGCAGCTTTTTTTCCCATGATTTGCACATAAAGAACATTAAACAGGAAACTTTGTTCAAAAGAAAAGAAAAAATATTTTGGCTATTTACATAACATTTTTGCCCCGAGAAATCATTCATAAGGTCATCTGGTTATTTTTGTCCTTCCCTCTTTCAAAATGTCCATGGTAAATCTTGGGCGTGACTGAATACGTGCCAAAGTAAAGGTCTCTTCATATTCTATCTTTGGATTAGAGATTCCTGTTTTAACCAGAGTAATTTAAATCAGACATTTCCATGTTAGGCTCTTGCAGGTTAGATAGAAATGTAATCCTATAAATCACACAAACATATCACTTGTGTCCCTTTGTTCATCTATGGTGATAAGACGCCATTTCTTGAAATATTTTATAGACGATTAGGGTATCTACGTGTCACCCTTGGTCATATCAGGGTCTGTTTTTTAGTCCAAGGAAGAAAGAAAAATGTCAGTCAAAATTAAAAAAAAAAAAAATCCTTCTAAATGATACTGCATTTTTCATCACAAGGATCAACCCATTCAATAAACATCAGATAATTAACATTTTTGTCTACTTTCCTGAAAGAATAGAGACTTCCACTCACACTTAAGTGTGAAGTTTTAGGGAAAAAACTTATCCTTAAAGTGAAAATATCTGCTTTTGTCTGCACGTGGGTAATTGTACTTTCCTGTGTTCCCACAACACATTGACCTACCTGGGCACAACAATTTTAAGCAACTAAGGATTAAAGTCTATTAAATTTATAGGACAGGTTATAAACTCTTATCTCATATTTGTCATGTAGCATCAGTAGGTCAGTCACTGCATACCTAAGCTACTTCCTTAGCTTTTTCTCACTATGGCTTTGTTCTCCATGGACAATAAAGAAGATTTCATTTTTTCTTTTTTTTTTTTTTTTTTAACAAAACATTCAAAGTTGTAATAAATTAAGCTACAGAAAATGTACAAGTCAAATTTTTTAAAAATGTAAAACAGAATAGAGAGGAAAAAAATAAGAATAGATAACAGTGAAATAATATATTGGCAGACACCAAATACTTTAAACATTAGCAAATATTGTAGCCTTTTTTGCTTTCTGTCTCTGCTGTATTTGCAATATAGAACAATACATGTTATCTTCAGGTGACAGAAAATTTATGCTGCTTTTGCAAATTAAACAATCAAGTAAAAATTTCAAATCTCACTGCTCTTCATCAGACTTTTCATTGAGATCAGAATTTTCTCTTGCTGACTTAAATTAACTTTGGTTTCCAATCAGGAAAAGCAAATTTTAATGTCATTTAAAAGCAGTATTTCAAGAGAAAGTCACATTTTCTACTTTGATATGATTTCAACATGTAGTTAAGACATTTTATGAAAGAAAAATGTCACTTTCATGTATCAGATAATTCTGATAAAAATAACTAAACATTTAACTTCAGATTTCTGTTGAGAAAACAAGGTAATTAGCAATTTTTCCAAATAAAAATTACAAGTAATTTTAAATGACCAAAATACCCTGTGTCATTTTCGGTTTTTCACACCTCCAATCCTATTTTCTCACTTGTACCGAATCTATTCCTAAAACATATTCCTCAAACACATTCTTGTTTGTAAGACATCCCCAACTAAGTTACTGAATGAGGTGTGTTTAGAATTTCACATGCACACAAGTAACTACAGCTTAATGGATTACCATTATGAGAAAGCCTCCATTTCTGCTCACGTGGAATCTTCCATGCGATGGCAAGTGAGAACAGAAATGTGTTAACACAGACCACGGTGGAAGTTTTTAGGATAATATAAAAGCTCTCGATTTTAAGGTTTTTTTAAAAGTGTGAGAGTGTGTGTGTATCTATCTATCTATATCTCCATCCTTTTAAAAAAATGTTGCAATGGATTTCCTAAGGCCACCACTGCTTGTAATACCTGGGCAGGGAAGCATAAGAGAAAAACACTCTTATGGAAATATGAACAGGTGTTGGAAAATATTCAGTGGATGTGGAAATGCAGTGTGAATTGTGTCCTGTAAAGAATGAAATGCAGCATGGCACTACCTTGCAGGAAAGGTAAAACCATCTACATTTAATGAGAGTATAGACAGGAAACCAAACAGCACCTTCTTTCAGAAAAGTTGACTTTTTCTTTTTTTTTTTTTAAATCACAGTGGTAGTTGAGGTTTCATACTGTTAAGAAACGGAACAAATAGCACGTGACTTTTGATTAGAAAGGAATGATTTTTAATCTAAGTTTGATTTTAAAAACCATGACTTTCATTAGTCAATTAATTTAAATAGGAGGTTAAGACTTGTTTTCAAAGTAATTTAGCAAGAGTCAGGGTATCACAAACCCATTCTAAGGTAACAACGGATGAAAACAAGTATGCATAAGAAGATCACTTTCTTTTTTCTACCTGTGTAGCTGACATCTTTTACCCAAAACATATATTCTTTAAAAAGTAGAATACCATCTGAGTAAAATGTCATGACTTTTGTTTTTGCTATTTAACATTTCTCACCCTATTAGGCGACTTCTACAAATAACCAGTCCAGAAATAAACCACTGTGTTATCGCATGCTTTTCATAACCAACAAGTAAATTAACCAAATAATAGTTATAATTCACAATACGATACAAACTAGTTGCAATTCAAGAAATGTTCACCTGAAAATTCATGAGAAGTATGGGAACGGAATTTAAAAATAATAAACGATATATTTCTTAGTAGTGTTCAGCACAACTCATTGAAAGCACTACTGATTAAAACTGCAGTCCCATATAAAACAGAACTACCTTCCTTAGAAGAAAATCTCTTACAGTTCTTGTGTTTGGGGTGGGGTGGCATTTTAGTTTGGTTTTGGGAGAGAGAGGCGAGAGACAGTATGTAAACACACCTCATCACAGCAGTATATGATGGAACAGTGAGGTTTTCACAGGTAATGGAAGGAATGTGGGAGGTTAAGTTTTACAGTGGATAATCGCAGTTGCCTTTCACCTCTGGGAACCTGTACTCAAGCAAGGTCAAACAGAAAATTAGTTTTATGATCTCTTCACAGTCCCAATCTACCGTTAGAAAAAGCTATGGCCAGAATAGCAAGAGGCTGGCAGTTGAAGGCTGAGCTGCAGGCACAAGGTTTTCACCCACATGCTTCAGCCTCTGGCATCCCATGAAACCTCATCCCTGCGCTTAATGTGAGGTTTTACTGACCTGTGTACGGTGAAGCACACCTATTTTTATGGAATTGGTGTCTTGACCTGTACAGTTACTGTTCTTATCAAGAACAGTCTTTCTCATCTTTTGATTTCAGAAATGTTAATGGAAAATATAGTCAATTACTTGTCACACCCTACAATCACAAAGAAACTACATAACCTTGATTATATACTTTTAAATTAAAGAAAGTTATAGTACTTACTCAAGAAATTACAAGAAGCAGTTGTACATCACTCATAGAAACTTTGTAATGGGTTTGGTGAAATAACTCATAGAAATTAAGGCGAGGTAAGTTAACACAATTAAAGAAAACATTATGTCTAAGCGATATCTAGGTTGGATTTTGTGACCTCTTTTCAGACCTGACAGAAGACAGTCAGAGCCCAGAGCATGCCGGCTTTATTTTATTCCCTACCACCACCTTCAGTAATATCATATGGTCTGACAAAAGATATTAGATTTTAAATTACTGTATCATATTATCTCTCTGCATACACTTTCCCTCTCTTACATTCTTACACTGCCACAGCTACAACAATATTTCTTTTAGAACACAATTCAAATGCATCTTCTGTGCTCCCATTTTCTGCAACATTTATCATCTAGATAATTCATAATAATTTCAATGCTGAATTCAGATTTTGAAGGTCTCCATTTACTGGCCACATTTAAAAAATGGTACTGAATATGCAAAATAGACAGTTATTTGCAAAATTAAGTAACAAAAAAGTTTCAGTGTGATTTGCCACACCAGCCATCTATACAAAACCTGTCTCCTGCTTATTTAAATGCTTCAATGAAGTTGAGTTCCACAGTAATTGAGCAACATTCCAACATTTTAAAATAGAAAAACTGTATTATCTTTTCTCTTCCTGTTAAACCCTGAGGAGAAATAACTTGATTGAATGGGGGTGAAAGGGGTTTGTTATGTGGCTGGACGTATTCCATGTGTGCGAAATAATTACAGAGGAGAAAAATTAATTTTCGTTTTAGTTTTTATAATGGTGAAATCTGTGGTCACTTTCCCTTGTTAAAACTTGTGAAAATAGTATTTCCAACACCTGTATGATACCCGATATTAATCAACAGAAGAATGCTTAAAAACAGGGTTTTTAAAAGAATATTTTCCAAAATCCTGTCCCATAAGTGATTTAGCATTTTATACCACTGAGTAGCAAGCCACACACAGTAATGTTACTTACCAACTTTTAGAAACAATGTGATGAAATATTTAGTATATTTTGCTGCAAATAATGCAATGCCTAAAACAAATATTGTTGACTTACTGGAAGGTCTGGATTTATTACTGCAATTTCTACTTATAAAAAAGCTCAGTCATAGTAAGAAAAAATCATTAGCCATTATTGTTCTAATATTTTTATTACCATTTAATTTTTTTAAGTTGTTAGCTATCCCTATAACAAAATTATGTCAACTTACTTGAATTTTCCAGTAGAACATCTGCAATTTAGAGCACCAGCACAGCCTTTCCAATGGTCGTTCTAACCCTGTGTCCTCTCTCTAAGCATGACTAACAGTTCATGCCTAGGGAAAGAGTAAAAAAGTAATGCTTCTCCCAGTACTCATCCTCAGCTTGTGGCAGCCGGCAATTTAGGGGCTTAATAAATTAGAGGTCATCTGCACATCATCCCATTAATAGCTTTTAATATACCTTTCTGTTATGAGTTTACTTAAGAGTTTTTTTGAACACAGTTATATTTTTAGACCTCTTACAATATTCTTCAGGAGTGAGTTAATTGAACTTAAGAGTTACTCTCTGTACCTTCTCCCATTCACTATATCCTATTGAATGGTAAACAGCATGCAAGCTTGACAATTTGCTCTCTTACAAGGTTAAATGCTAATGTATTTCAAAAGGCTTTCTGGCTCCTCCAGTGATGTTGAATTTGAATCTACTGTGGTTGCTTAATACTTACAACCTTTCTAGTTAAAATCTAGTTAAAACCAGACTTCACGAACTACTCAGAAGTAAATTAGTAGTTGTTTTTCCTATATGCCTTTAAAAAAACCCAAATCATATTCAATGTATTAAAATGACAAAAAGGATAAGGTATTTTTATTACAAAACTATTTTCATTTTAAATCGGAGCCTGTTCTCTTCAGGATTGACTCAGAGCCTTCTTCAAATTTTACTTGGGTCTAAAAGATGTCTTTGGTGATATTCAAATTATCACCTTACTAGAAAACAACAAATTACAATCAAAATTTTGAAGAAATTCCTTTTCACATGACTTGTCTTTCAAGCTTTAAGATATGGATACAAAGTATTCTTTTTTAAATATTAAAAAGGGAGAGTCTTTGCTGCACTCTGCCATCCAGAACTCAAGAAGGAAAACAAGACACACTTCTTCTTCTTCATAAATGTGAGGTAAGAAATTTTGCTAATATCATAGAAGTTCTCATCAAATGCAATGGCAATTCAGCATGACAACATTTTGCCTGAAAGACTTGTAAAATATAGGAGGGGTTCTGCTTCCATGTGAACCTGTATCATATTGCACACAAAAGCTCTTAATACACAGTTTCCCTGTGAAAAGGGGAAACAGCATACATGCACAACTTTCTGGCAGCTGCCCCTTCCCTCGGAAAAATAAATGACGCACTGTGGTAAGAGCAAGAAGGGAGCTTGCCAGTATAGAGCTGTAAATGTTCTTTGAGTTGTGTAAGTTAAATTAATTTCCGCTCCCCCCTCCCCCCCCCCCCCCGCTAAATTTTCCAAGGACAGGTGATTTGGGATCAAGAAACCACAAGTAACAGCTGTTACCCACATCCTCCACCTGGTCTCAACTTGTCAGGTGAGACACTTGTCATGAGGTTTCCTTCTGTACTAAGGAAGGACTCATTAAGGTTCACCGAGACTTGGACAGTTCTGAACAACATTGACCCGTTCACATCTGTTACCTTTCCTGAGTCAGACTTTGAAAACACTAATAAAAGTTTAAAATGCCCATTCTGTTCATCTTTTTTCACGACCTTTTTGTTGTTAGGGCAATTTGGTATTATCACAATTATCTCTTCATTGGTAAGATTTATTTAGGACTCTGTAGATAAATACTAAAAATGTTGCATCCTCTGTGACCTTAATGACCATAAAGCCTCTACTGAAGTAATTTAAAGAGATCTTTTTTCCATTTTGTTTTTTTCATAATTTGCCCTATAAAATAATCATAATTCGATTGTTACTTTCAAAAGAATCATGAAATATGCAATGGCAACTAATATGAATGAACCATGTGTTGGAAGGGAATGAAATGATAATCACTTAAAGAGAAAGAACAATATGTCTAAATTAACATACTGGTCAACAGAACACAGAGCTGACATTTACAAAGGTTATGTTTGACTGTAATAAAATAAATGGCAGTTCTTTGTGTACACAGTTGTCAATTAGCATTGCATATATGTCTCTTGGATACATTTATTTTTGCTTAATGACTCCTTATTCAAGATGCAAAAATCTAATATTAATGTTTGGTAAGTACTCCTGACTGAGGGAAATAACTAAGAATAATAGCTGCCTCTTTGTATTAGCATTTTCTTTTCATGAGAATGTCACTAAAATGAAAAAATAACATCTAAAATCATCAGAATTGTTTGGAAACAGAAGAGTCAAAATATAATAGAAATGGAAAAGTTATAAGAAAATCTTATTTACCATAGATTCAAGTGAGACAAGAATTATTCTCTTTAAGGTTAAATTAAAGCAAGTAAATCTGTTATTTATCTACTTTGAACTTCTCATCTATAATAGGGCTGCTAATGCAGAATGATTAATCTTGAATGATACTTTTTAGTAATTGAAGACAAAGATAATTTGCGAAAACATTTATATTTATTGCAATGCAACTATGTGGCTCCCCGAATGCCTGAACCTTGTGAGTGATTTATCTATAATGGAAGTTTTATTTCCTTTTTGCCCTTAATCAGGAATAGAAGCTCTCCAGTTGAAACTCAGAAGGGATAAACTTCTGGCATCGGCATGGAGTGCTGCTTTGCCTCAAGAGGAAATGCAAAGGAAACGTGGTTGCTGCATCTCTCATTAAGCCTGAGCTTTGCTGGATGATACACAAACCCCTGGGTAGTGCACAAAGAGGCTCATTGCCAGAATCATGTCCCAGTGTCAATTTAAGTCGAATTCTTTTCACGATTTTGCAGCAAGCAGCAAAACCCCTTGCTCTCCCTCTTAAAGAAGTATCAGGATATAAATAGATTGAGGATTTGTTGGTTTTTTTTCCCCCAAGGCAGAGAATGACTTCATAGTCTGATATCCATGAGGCTCACCAGAAAGGGCAGCTAAGGGTATCCTGGCTCTAGCCCTTACTCAGAATAATTTGTACATTTTACATTAAAACAGTCATTGAACAAAATGAACAAACAATCCAGCAGAATAGATTTGCAACCAGGTGTAGTGGGTTGACCCCTGCCAACAGCCAAATACCTGCCCAGCCTCTCATTCACTCCCCTCTCCCATGGGACGGGGATAAAATAGAAGGAAAGCAAGAAAACTTGACATCACAATAATGATGGTTTAATAAGGAAAGCAAAAGCTGCATGCAGAAGCAAAACAAAAAGAGGATTTCATTCACTACTTCCGACTGGCAGGCAGATGTCCAGCCACTTCCTGGAAAATCAGGTCCTCATCATGTGTAACTGTTGCTTGGGAAGACCAGCGCCATAATCGCAAACATCCCCTGCTTCCTTGTCCTTTCCTCGAGCTTTTATTGATAAGCACCACATCATATGGTATGGAATATCCCTTTGGGCGGTTTAGGTCAGCTGTCCAGGCTGTGTCCCCTCCCAAACTCTTGCTGACCGCCAGCCTACTTGCAGCGGGAAAAAGTTTTGATGCTGTGCAAACACTGTTCAGCAATAGTCAAAGTATTAGTGTGTTATCAATGCTCTAGTTATATGTCTATCACGAAAAAGATGCATATTACTATTTCCCAGACAGCTCCGTTATGAAATGTAAAAGGTGATTGTGCTGAATCCTTTGAAATGAAGGGTTTCAATCCCTACCCATGGGACCCTGTTTGGATCCTGCATTTACACAGATTCCTAAACGTAAAAGATGAGTGTAATTTCAGACCCACTCTAGGCTTCCATATTTCCTACTGGCAAGCCCAAGTCAGCTTTTGTGGTGGATACTGACCTATAGAGAACTCTCTGTTAAATGAAAATCTCTCATCAGGACTTAATTTAGTTTCTACTGAAATCAGTGGCAGCTTTTTCACTTAAAAAAAAAAAATCCAGTACTTTCTGTATAAATTACTTATATAACACCATGATTATCTCTGCCTATTTTTTTTCAAATATTAACATTTATGGCTTGTTGAAAAGTTTGTGGAGGCAAAAAAATCCATTAACATTTTTACATTTTTTACAAGTTACAGTTTCAGTTATAATCTTTTTTTGTGGGGAAGAGCCTTGATATTCTGCCTATCAATAGATTCAATCCACAAGCTGAAAAGGGATTTAGAGGTGCTCTATTATTTCCCCGACTCCTGTTCTGAAATTCTTTATGGTTATTTATATGAAGTACTTTATCTAAGCAAATATAAGTTTCATTTTAATATGTTGAAGATGAGGCAGTTTATATGATAATGATTTAAGCCTTCAGTATCTCCCATATATAATGAGTATTTCATTGGTCCTTATTTACATCTAGAACACTAACAAAATGTTTTAATTTATTGCCAGATGAACTTGCTGACAACCTAAATCCGATGGCTAAACAAATATACTGGGATTCAGGGACAATACATAGAAAAGTATTCAATAACAGCCTGATAAAGATCAAAGATTTCACTCTTCTCTCAGGAAGAAAAGAGTTCAGGATTCATCCATGAAACAAACCAGACAATGGTATCTTTTCTTTTTATTTTTTTTAAATAAATGAAAATTTGATGTTCGGTGCATGTAACATTTGTCCCAGATGTCCTACTTATGTCTACAGCAGAGCAATCCAATGCGAATGTCTGCCTCCAGTTAGAACCAAGATAAACACAATCATCCAAGAGAATCTCCAACTATGTAGAAACCCTAGGTAAGTAAATGTATGTTCCCACAATGTATTATATAAATAGATATATCTTCTACAGACATGCAAATATTTTAAAGGTGATATTTTTAGAAGTGAATGCACAGTCAGACCAGAGATACATGAAGAGACAGTTCATATCATTAGTAATACCTCAGCAGGAACTGTCAATATGCAGACCTTCCTGTCAAGATTCAACATCCCTAACATTTAACTTAGAAACTAGTTTGGAAAGTAATTCAAGAACTTCAGAACTATTTAAGCACACTTGAGATACCATCTGCATGAGTGGCATCATCACTGGAATACTGCTGTATTCCTCAGCAGCAAGCTGCACTCCCTCACATTGCTTCTATTTCTTCTTTTAAGCTGCAGTATAACTTACAGATAGCCAGGGAACTGTATGACTATGTTGATGTACAGCTTGACCATACAGAAGAACCACTGAAAAAAGATTCTTCCTAGTTTCTTCCAGCACATCCACATATTCCCATCAGTGAAAGACCAGGAGCTCACGAATCCATGAGGAATTCTTCACACCTATGAAAACATACCATGTTCCACACCCAGGCATCACGGCATGCTCTCACTGTAAGGACTGAATATGTACAAAACTTCTCAGCTGATGTGCACACTGCATACACACAATCCCTAGATAGTTACTTTGCATACCTCCCCTAGAAAGATAATGTACTATTGACAGAGTAACGGTTACAATGGAGAGGACCTTGAAATCAGGAAACTGTTTTGCTAACCAGATGATAGGTTTCATATTCGTTACCATTCCTGTGGACTGCATTACTTAAATATTTCTATTATTCATGTCGTTAGTTTTAGCATCAGTAGCTGACTCTGAGTGAGGAGTACAAACTGGTTCTGGAAGTCAATTAACTCTATATTTAGCAATATCAACAGCAAATCTGGAAGCAGCACAACAGGACACTGAGATCATTTCTACTCTTCCCACACATGAAGCCGAGGTCAAACAATAAATTTGTATGTGCACATCCCTTCCTCAAACATAGAAAAATTACAAAAGGAAAGAAGTTGATCTTCTGCTCTGTCTTCACCACAATTGTTTAATTTGAAGAACAACTACTGGCCAGGTGTACTTCCATTTAGCACTAGGTTTCACTTATGAGACTGAAACATTGTTTTGAGACCAGGAGCTCTTCTGGACATTTTCCTGGCCAGCAGAGTTGCCCTTAATTTTTCTTGGATCTTTTTGCACCCGGTTTGGTGACACACAATTTATTTGTCAAATCAATGCCTTCTCTGATATGCTTTGAACTCCCTAGGGTTCTCCTTTCTTCCCTGGGCCTTCTGAACTGTTTTCCAGCACTGCCACAGGACTGTAGCTTATCCTGAGATAATTTTTAAAGCCAAGAACAACAGCCATTCACCCTGTGCTACTTTGTCACCATTACGAAAACAGTAACTTCAGTGACACTGATTAAAGGAATGTATGGACAATAAATCTCCCTTGAGATTTCCTCAGGGAAAAAAAACAAAACAAAACAAAAACAAAACAAAACAACACCCGCTACCCCCACCCTCCCAAAAAAAGAAACAAAACCAAAAAAGAAAGAAACAAAACCAAAAAAGAAAGAAACAAAACCAAAAAAAGAAAGGAAAAAAAAAACATGAAAAACCTCATCATTCACAAGTTACTTGCCAAAACAAAATTGAAATGGAAAAGAAACAGAAAGTACTTAGAAAATATAAGAAATAATTATTGGGTACAAAAGATAACTTCATTTTTCTACTTCATTGCTTGATAGAAGCGTAGCAGAATAATATCAATTCACAGGGTAACAAGATGACAAATTAGCTAACTTATTCCAGAGTACCATACATAAATCATAAATGTAAGCTGCATTCTATTTATCTTTGTTTATACGACAAGTCTTCATCTAGATAACATATGGAAAATCACAAGCCCATGTCACTATTACTCAGGCAAATTCCCCATGTAAAATAACCAGCCAGTGCTGAAATATTCCATGTTATTTTCAATCCTAAATTCATGTAATAGCAGAAAATAAAGATACCAAGGAAAAATGGAAAGTCGCGGGTGTGTAGCCATAGAGGAAGAACATTACTGAAAAAAACAGCTCATCTACCGAGTCAAGGGTCCTCTGGAAGTCTCATACTTACTGCTGTAATCCCATCTTATTTCATTCCTTACTCTTCTCCTTTCCAAATTCCCTATTAACACTAGCTACTCTTCTTAATCTGGTCTCCCAAGGAAATGAGGTTTAGGACCTGCATCTGTCCATCTCTCAGATCCCTACTTTCAATCAAAACTGATGAGAACAACTGAGGTCTCAAAATCATTAAGTCACTGAAATTTACATGAAAAAGACATTTAGGTAGAAGACATCAATGCCTTCAGAGGGAAACATTGCAGAATTAGCTCAGCCGTGCTATTAGGTACCAGAGAATCAACACAAGGAGAGCCGTAGGAAACCAACCTTCATAAATTCTGCTTTTCAGAGAGGTATCTGTTTCACTTCCAAAATAAAAAAAGCGTTAGAGAAAAGAACATGATTTTTCTCCAGGTACTGAACAAATCTGAAGTAACAATAATCTATAGGTATAGTCACAGTAGTATGTAACAATTCTTGCAGACAGTTCATCAGAAATCTTTATATTCAGTCTTCTGGGCTATTTCTCCCTTATTAAAATCAATCTAAAGCTTTAGACTCTCACAGTCTGCAAAGATGTTAAGCTGCATTTTCAAAAGCTCCCTTAACTCCTTTAAAGAGGATCTTCATTTCCTTTACTCTCAATGAGAACTGAATGCCTAATTCTCTTAGGTACTTTTGAAATTTTATTAAAAAAAATACAAACTGAACATATCTAGTATGCTTGTTCCAGTTCACCCCACATTCATAAATGGCATAAGTTATATAAAAGTTAAAAGCAGACTGGAATTTCTGACAGATTTTTCAAATGACAATATGGGGGGAAAATATACTTCATCTCCCTCAAAACAATGTGAAACCCCTACTTTTCTTCAGGTACCATCTCACAGATGATGCACCAGTCAGTTAGAATTGCCAAATGAAAGACTCTTTGAGACAAGGAATGTGCTTTCTGGGTGTGGAGTAAATGTGAAAAAATAACCCATATTTTTCAGCAGAATACTGTTTGGCTGGTGCATGGGATATCTTTCCATTGTGTGTACATCCAAATAGCCTCTTAGTACATGAGGAAATCTCATTTTGTCACAGCTCCTCAGTAATAAAAAACACAAATAAATTCTATATAAAACAATTTCTGAAATGTCAAAATAACCCAAATGATCGGAGTAATATGGAAGGCTTTCTTTTTCATTCCTGAAGTACATAAAAGAAATTACACACAGAAAAGGTGAGGTTCAGTACAGGGCCCAACACTACAATTTTATGCCTGATGAACCAACCAGGCAGAGGCTGTCCAGTGCAAGAAAGAATAGACCTAAATTTCCTCCTCATCAATGGCATGACTCAAGTGATTGGCAAAGCCACATCCTGACTTGGATGCTGCTGCTGCACACAGCAGTCACCTGAGATTGCAGTAATTCAGCAGCTGCTTAGCAGCACGTGCCAACAGGCATCCTACGTGCTGAAAGCAGCACTGAAGTCTTTGTCGGTGCAGAACAACTGTATTGAATTTAGAGACCAGAAAAATTATTATCTATTCCTAGACACCTGATTAGGTTATTTTCATATTAACCAACCACATATAAATTGATCCATATACAGAAGCAAATGAATCTATAAACAAAACCTTTGAATCACAGTGAAGCTTCCAGCCAGAACTGTAAAGTCTACTATAGTGAAACAACTGAAAAAGGGGGGGGGGGGGGGGGGAGCATAGAGTTCTCTTTTATTGTTGTCATTGCTTATTTTGCAGGGATCACTATGAATATGCATTGAGCCTGAAACACTGAAGCTGCGTCTGAATTGCAGTGCTTAGATCTAAAGTTGGGAGGACCTTATTCAAAATTCATTTTTGCTAGTAGAGCACTTCACCACCATGTTTATGAATCAGACCCTTAGCTTTTATTGCAAATGCTAAAAAAATAAAATTTAAAAAAATATTCTCTTATTCTTTCCTTCTGGTAGAAAAACAACTTATTCTGTAAGCAGCAGGAGTAAACAAGCACATTTCTGAGTTTTTTTTCCCATGTGGATTCTCTGATATGTAATAAAATATTTGATGTATAAAATAAATCTTTTTGCTCAGTGGGAGAATTAGTTTACCTGGGCATCTATTGTAATGACATTAACGGCAATAAAAGATCTTGGCAATTTCCACCTCAGGTCAAATTGGTAATCAGGTTCCACAGTCATTAGGCAGGAGAGAAATGGTGAAGACAGCCATAGTCACAGAGCACAGACTAAGAATGAGAAGCTGGGGGGACGGGACGGCACACAAAAAAAAAACCAAAACAGATTCCATGAGCTAATCAATACTAACTGATTTTCTCTGATTTTTAACCAGAATTCCTGTGAGGATTTTTTATTTGGTTATACTTCATGTGTGTCTCTTAATAGTTTTATAACTGTTTAACAAGCCCAAACTGATTGAGGAAAAAAGAGACCAAAAATAAATTATGTCACTCAAATTCCAGAGGTTAAAAAAGAATGACCCTTCAACTCTCAAGGGAAATCTTCTGGTATGAGCAGAAACATACGAGGCATCAGATACTCTGGAAGGACAAAATCATTATAAATGCCCCAAATGCGAGGAAAATATCAAATGGAATTTAGATCTTCTCAGGGACCAGCGCTGCTCAGCCAAGAGTCAGATTTGCAGAAGACAAATTTTCCTTAGTGCTTAGAGAATTGTCTGGCATAACGCTAAAACACAGCCCAAGAAAGCAACAGTATTGAAACCTCCAGTATCCCCCAGTGACTTCCAAACCATGTGCCAGGGAAACTTGCAGGCTTCTGCAGCAGCTTTGGAAATGGAATTTATAATGACAGATTTTAAAATCGCAAGTAGTAAAATTTAAGCCACTCAGCTAAAGAAAAAGAAAAGCTTTACTAACCACAAGAAAAAGAGATCAAGCAACTCAACTTTAGAGATTAAACAAGTCTTTTTATCCTGGCAATCGTAACTGGAACATAGTATGCATCAGATTAATGTCTAGTTAGAATATAATTTGCTGGTATTTTGCAAGATTTATGAAGATACATTTTTTCCCCCTTTGCAGGTGCAGAGCACTCGAAACCTAGGCACGTTTCAGGACCTTTTGAATGTTGGTTTTTTGGGGGGGGTTGTTGTGGGGTTTGGGGGTTTTTTTTGGGGGGAGGGGTTGGTTTTGGGTTTGTTTTGTTTTGTTTTGTTTTTTATATCTCCTATGCCTGCCTTTCAGATGGTCAAAAACTCCACAGATTCCCAGCTGGCCAATTAACTTCCTCAGACTCTCACTAAGATTTTCTTTAATTCAGTAACAATTGAGAAGACTCTTAGGGGTATGTATGGTATCATATATCACAGATCACTTTTTTCTAATTTCAGCAGCTGTTCCAGACTCAAAAAAAAAGGATTGATTTTTTCCCCTATAACACTGGTGGGGTGACTGACATCATATTTATTATCAGGCCCATTTCAACTTGAGCCAATTTTGTAATAAGCTTACAGCTGACATTATGCTGGGTATTAAAGTGAACCCATGTTATTCAGAAGTATTTGGTAAGTTTCAAACAAAGCAATGCTGGAAGGCCCAGTCCAGCATAGCTATTAATTATTAATTGTGTTATTATTATTTCATGCACTCCTAAGGCACTCTCCACAGTCCATCTGGTGTGCCCCTTGCATAATTTAGAATTACAACTGTTCTTTACTGGAGTCTCACTTTCCTTCCCTTTCTTCTGTCTGGAAATGCTTCCTTTGCAAAAATGACAAATCCAAGTGACAAATGCATGTGGTGTCCAGGATACAACATCCAGGAGCACTCCAGCATCCAGTGACAAGAAGACAGTCACAAAAGGATAAGTTTGACAAAGTGCCATGAGGAATAACCCTTAGCTTAGCCTTGTTTTTCCTGGTAGGAGCAAATTCTTACAGAAGCAGATATGCTAAAAAAAAACAAACCAAACCAAACCAAACCAAACCAAACAACCTTTTCCTGTCCTACAGGGTCAAAACACCTCTGTTCGTCACAGCTCCTAATCTGGGTTTGGAAAAAGAAGCAAGCTATAGGTAACTGAGTCCCATGCTACTAAGGGTTTGCAGAGAAGGACTCATGACTGATTTGGAAGCCACAGAATAGAGCAAAAGCACAGAAAGATATAAATCATCTCCTCTGTGCTACAGGCAAGAATTTTGCCTTTTCTTCAGAAATAAGGTAATTATGAAGGACAAAAAACATACATTATTTTCCTAAAACTAAATCGTGTGCATTTAGAAACTGAAAGAAAAAAAAAAAAATGGAGACTTTTGTTTATAAAATTGGGAAAAAAATAGATTCTTTGCCATTTTATCATTAGTGAAACTAATATATATTCTTCCACCTCTTGTATCAAGCAGAGTTTTAGGCAAAGAGAGGTTAAAGTCACTGGCTGATGGAGGAAGCAGGCCGTAGGGCAAGAACCAATGGATCACAGGAGGCAAAAAGATGGATAGGACTTCAAGAAAGGGCAGGAATGGGAGTAAGTCATCACGCGCAGGCAAACGCTATGTCTTGTACCTTTGTTGGCACTTGGGCTCTCACAGTACAATACTTCTTTCTTGAAATGAAGACTTTCCTTTCCACACGGCACTCTGACTCTTGCCTGCTCTCCATAATTCTAGTTAATATGCAGATTTTCTAGTTTATAGTACATCTGCACAGAAATAGGCAAGCTATGTAATACATATAGTACCTAACACAGGCAAGGGACTGACAAGAAGGTTCTCCTACTCCTCATTTAGGAGACAAAGTCCAGTAAAATATATATTTTTTTAATGTATGCACAATGTCCTTCCTTTGTTACACTATATATGAACTTTATCACACTTTTTCCTCTTCTAAACTAGAGATAATGAAAATTTGCTTCAGACTCAGTGAAATGTACCTTCTGGACTTCAACAGCATCAGATGTCATGAGATGTCTTGATCTCTGGTCAACAGATGACTCTTGCCAGTGGACTCTAGACTTCTGATAAATTATTATTGAAGTTCCCTAGTCAGATTTAAAATTTTAATTAATTACTTTGCTCCTAACATTAACATTTACAAATTATACACTCTGACAACACATACACGGAAGGCATCATCAATACACAGAGGGGGGGGTCAAGATATAATTTAGAAATAACTGAGTGGCCTTGAAGATTGCAGTACCAAAAAATGATATGAAAGTGAATGAATAAAAGAGTGAGTAAAAAGGCAGATTATTAACAAAAGTTTCTTTTACCACTGCAACACTCAAGAGGAGGAATAAGACACATTAGAAGAAAGACTTGGATCAATTAATCAGGTGTGAGTTGTAAGCCATCAGTATAAATGATGCATACAATTATGAAATGAAGAAAAGTGAGAAGGTAATAATACCATTGGATAAAACGTTGGTTAGACCTCACCTAAAATATTAGGTGCAAGTCAAACCACACATATTTAAGATTAATTCAAACTGAACTAGGAGGAGCAAAAGAAGGGCTAATCAAGGAAGAAAGGTGATGTCTAACAGAGGAAAGAAGTTGGCTGAGTTATTTGAGCCTGAAAAGAAGATTCAGAAGGAATATGATTACTGACTAGAGATATATCAAGTAGATAAGTATGAGAAAATGGAGAAAGAGAAGTTACTTATATCCAGAGACAGTATTACTACATGAAAAAAAATTATATACCCAGGAGTTAGAAAAGTACCTAACCGACAGGAAATGGAGTTTCTCAGAATAGAGATCGTACAGGAGCAATGGAGATAAAAATGGATCCTGATAAGTGAAGGTGTTAAATAGTTTTAATAGCTCAACACTTAGTAGTTTTTATTAGCTTCACATTAGACCTGATTTTCACAGGGTCTTTTCCAGTTTGATAGAGTGGTTTTCTGGGAAACTTCCCTTTGATGAATGATGTCTCCTAGCAAAAACCAGCTATGCCTATTTCAGTGGGAGAACACTTAAATCAACAACCTTTTATTATTAGCTTCGTGCTTTCTTGTAAGAGCAAAGTTGTAAGACACAGGAAGAAAACACAACAAGGGCTATTCACAGAGCCCTCACCATTTGGAAGGAACATAGATTTCCCATTTCCCATCTGGAGCAAGGTGTAGTAGCTGAGGTATGATTAATCACAATAAGATCTGCATTCAAAAGGAAAAAAATCAACAAATTTAATATTGGTCATGAAACGAAGAAGTTCCTGACAAACTCTCTAAGACACAATTTGGAGTTTTAGAAAGTAGGTATTCTTTATTGCAGTGCTGGATGCACAGGGGATCACTCCACCTAGTGTGCGTGCCAAATCACTTAACCATAGGGGTTAAATACAATTAGAGTATACATATTCATTATATTTCCGAGAAATAATCTAAATATTCATGTTATTTCCCAGAATTCATCAACATATGCAAAAGTCTCTGACACATGCACCCTTGTGCTCTTCGGTGGTCTTTTGGGGTCCTCTGGTGGTCGTCGATAGTCTTCATCACAGTGCTCTCTGGTTGAACTCAGTCTTTACACATGCTCCGTCTATCCCTTGGCTTGGTTTACATGTTTTTCACTTGTAACAACCTAGCTTATTCCAGTATACCTTCCCTATCTACCCTACAAGGTTAGCTTCTCTATCTAATTTACGTAGAGTACAAAGTTTCAAGGTTCTTTTATTTACTGAATGTCCAGCCTATCTATTCATAAAGCATTCCTAACCCATGTACATCATTTCAACCAAAGAATCTCATGTCTCTTCACTGTTCCTTTCTTAACAATGCTTCCAAGATACACAATTTATCTGCATACCTACAGACACAACACCTGCTAGCTACCTAACTTTTAAGCAACAAATCTTAACAAATTGTATCCACTATATCAGTCATATTAGATTATTCTGAGTGCAAAACAACATCCAGAGCTCCTAGAGCTGTAACAGAGTCTTCCTGTTTTAAGCCTGCATTGCTGAGACATCACACTTGGTCATTTAAAATCCATGGAATTGAATCAATCAAGTATGTCTAGATCCATGAAAGAGGTTCCATGATAGTTCAAAGATAGAGAAAGACTGTGCAGCTAAAACTAGCTGATATGCCTCTTGCAAACACTCCATGAAATTCAGCCGGTAGATGTGACTGATGGTGTATTTGATTACCAAAATCTTAAGGCCATCTAACCCAAACATCTTGGGCATCCCATATTCACACCTAGCTGCACCTCCAATGTCCCAGCTGTTATTAACTCTGCATAAAGAGATTTATTATTCTAGTCACTCTGATTAACAATCCCAGTGCCATTCAGTTCCAAGCTCTAAGTCAGAGGTTTTCTTTCCAGAATTAGACAAGTTTGTTTTTAACTGCTCAGATTTACTGTGAGTTGGTGTAATTGCATCTTGCATTGTCTCCTGACTAAATTAATCTCCCTCCTGTTTTTTTTTATCAGTTCTGCCAAGATCTTTAAAAATCTGTTCTGATATCGTAACGCTATTAAATCAAAAGGCTGGTTGGCAGGCTGCTTGGGGCTGGGTTAAAATTAATACTGGTTAAAACTATATATCAAAGGTACAATAGTGTTCACCAGTAATGCTGTTGTGAAACTACAATATTCTGTAACATTACTATCGAGTGTTGTAACTTCTTTTTCCATGAATTGGCCTTTATCAGAGTAGCCCATATGATTATCATCTAATGTGTTTATGCTGGGTGAAAGATAAGGTGACTATTTGAAGTTCACTGTCCTTTCCCTATCGGCCTTTGCTGGACTGTGCTAGAGGCAGCACTGAGGCAACACAAGAGGAACATGAGAAAAAGAAATTAGGAGAGAAGGACAACTACATAGAAGGTGGTAGGTGGAAGAATGAATAAGGGATGGATACTAGAGAAGATAGATCAGGAGTATCTGAGAAAGAAGGAATACATATAAAAGAAAGGGTCTTCAGAAAGAGCAAGGAAAAATGAAGACATTTCTAGGTTTATCTTTCTAGTAGCTATGTCTTCTACATACTAGGAACTCTTTTTTATTACTTATCTGGTGGAAGTACAGACACAGAAATAAATACCCAAATTTACTCGCTGGAAGGAAACAACAATTGCAGCCAATAATTATCTGAATGAAGTAGGAATAGTAGGCACAGATTAAAAAGAAAAAGCTAAGAAAGCAATACTGCATAATCCATAAAGGAAAGTGAAATCTATTTACATCAGAGAAACCAAAATTAAAAAATACTTCAAATAAATTAAAGCAAAGTATTACTAAAACCAAATATTCAGCTAACTCTAAACTTTCAGAGGGATGGAACTAACAGTGGATTTTCACAGATTCAGTACAATGATGACATACTGAACTTGAATACATTTAACCATCTCTTGGAATAAACTATTCAAAAACATGGGCTTTTCAAAATACCTCTTTGACTTCTTTAGTTTTGATGTACAGCCAAGTATTCTGGACAACATTCAAAATAACAGAACAAATAGGAGACTTCATTAATTAATTCATCAAAAGCACAGTAAATAAAGAAAATGCAAAAGGAGGGTGCTTCTGTAAAAGCTTTAGAAATGTCTGCATGTAAAGAAATGTAAACCCCAGAGGCACAAGTCTGTATTTACAGGAAGTGGATTCACATAGTCAGGATGTAGCTTAAAGACAGCTCATTGATTCTAACTGAAAGTAACCCGAGAACACATTTTTGATGGGTCTCTAATTGCCAGAAGTGCTGACTCATCATGAACTTATTTGATGTGTAAATAAAAGTGAATTAAGGGAAGTGTGGATAAATCATAAGATAACCGTTCACACTACCCAGAGGCAGAGATACCACCTGGAATGAAAAAATAATTAGTAAGCTACAATTTTGCTCCTGCTTGAATGTTTGCTTAGACAAGGTAAAATGAATGGAAGCCCTTTGAAACAAACAAGCAAAAAGTGTTAATTAGATGCAGGATCAAAAACAACTTTTTTAGAATTTTAATTTATGAAACCAAGCAAGTTGCATGCAGAAAAGGAGGAGTTTAAGGGTAGAAGAAAATGTTTGTAAACTTGTGAATGCTGAACATAATTATGTAAGAATGCGCATACTAAAAAGTTGAAATAAAAACATGAAATAATACCTAATAAGAAATTTTTCTCAAACATGAAGGCTGTGGCTTGTCATACATCTCACAGAACATCTGCCTTCTTAACTGTGTGTAATTTGGTATGAGTAATGGCAAAATGTCCACAACTATATTTTATGGGGTTTAGTAATTCCTTGCAAAAAGGAGCAGCAGCATGACGCTTTATTCTAATTAATTTTCTTTAGAGCAGAATTCCTGAGGATACATGCAACTTCCATCCACCAGCAAAGCCTTTATGAGCCATAGCTCAGGGAATCTCTAATGCAAGATGTCAATCATTAATTAAGAAAAGGAGCTGAATAGAACAAGGTAGGACTTATCAAATGATTTCTCAGGGACCTGGTTTCTCAGATACTTTTGATCAAATACTACATATACTTCCATCATGTTTTTGGCATCATACTTATTTCCACTAACTAACAATCCTGCTACTTATCCTGAAAACACGTAAGCAAGTGATTGGTCTAGATGTTGGTTCAAATATGTACTACATTATAACAGTTGGAGTTCATTTATTACTGATGCTTATTATGAGAAGATTCGTTCCAGCTATGAATAGACACATCATGTATTCTAGATTATCCTGTTAAATCCTTAGTCCACAATTCTCTACTTTGATCAACTGAACCCACTTTTAATGTAGGCCAGCTTGAAATTGAACCAATAATTCTCATTTAGGAAAAATTAGTTGGGGGAGCAGGGAAAAAAAAAAAAAAATCTTTGTAAAATATTGCTCAGACGTTAAGAAAGTTTAGTAAAGCCATTCAGTCTTGATTTTTGGTGTGAATTTCTTCCTAAAAGAGATTGGAAAGAGGGCAACTACAGTTATGATCAGGGCAAAAAAATGTTTTAAAATCCTAAAGTAGCTGAGAATTTCTAACTAGTATCTTACCAGGCCTTACACTGCTTGTAGATAGCAGCTGTACTGAATACAAAACACCTTACTTATTGAGTACTAAGCAGACACAAATTGGTAAGAATGTGCTAATATCTCTTGCATGCAAAACTATAAAAATAGCTTATTTAATTACTAATTCACTCAAAGAAGTGCAATTCAGGAAACACTTGGAAAACTGCACTCTCCTGGCTTTATTTTTGAGGTATTGAACACCAGAAGTCTTTTTTTGCTATATCATTTTATGAGTTGTCTCTTGGAAAAATCCATCAGCATCTCCTCTCAGGAAGTAACACAGTGTGACACAGGTGACTAGCCATAGATGTGCAGTGTCCTTCCAGAATCGAAGGGTATCCAAAATACAACAGATATGAGCAAGGAACTACAGGAGATCCATGTTCTTCTGGTGAGGCAGATGAAATCTGAGCAGTTACTGGAACAGCTAAAATGGCACTAGATATTTAGTTTAGGAATCTGAATCATTCCTTCAGAATCTGACATCCTAGAAACTCAAACAAAATAAATCAAATAATAGCTGCCTCTGAAATTATGTTCCTTCCTGAATAGGGTCATACATGGCACCAATATTCCACTAAAAAATTGATCCAATGATCCAGAAACGGTAAATTCAACAGATACAGGTGAAGAACCTTCTGAAGAACTCCCCTACATAGATGATACATATTTTACCCAGACTTTGCTAGTAAGATTCCCTAGATCCCTTAGCAAATAGGCAGATACTACAAGATTTAAACACAAACAACTGACAACTCACCAAACAATACTTAAACTAATCTTTCAATTTTTCTTGTAATTGAAAAGAGGAAAGAAGACGACCTTGAACACAGCTACTAAACAGGACCAATTCATGTAGACTGCAGCTCTAGACAATTCGGTACGTGACCTGTTTCTAACCTTCATAGTGCTTCTGATACATATTCAAGTTATTATTTAACATATTCAAGTTATTTTCACTGAATGGAAAAGACCTTGTTGACAATGCAGAAACCAAAGATGAAGTTGGCAGTGTTAAATCTGAAATAACATGTTCACAGCTGAGGGCCATATAAGCAGGTAGATAGATATATAATACTTGTTTCTCAGTTTTTATTATTCCCTTGGCTCAAAAAAGTTACCTACTTTCTTCTCTTCCTTTTGAGCACTGAAAGTTAGTAATCTCTGACTCTTAATGGGTTTTGACTTTTTTGTGTTGTTTTTCAAGATGCGTAAGCACAGCAGGGAGCCACATAAAACACTTTACATTTCTGAAAAAAATGCTTCAAGAATCACTTAGGAGTTCACAAGAATTAGCAGAAGTGAGAGAGCTTAATTCAATCAAGAGAAGTGGGCTCCTAAATTAAGTGCGGGATTCAATTTCTCCTCTTTCCTTTCATCTTTGAAATTAATGGGAGCCTGTTCCTGTATGTCAACAGGTTTGAAATAATTGCCTGGAATCCAAATCTGAGGAGGAACTAACAAACATGACATGGTCATTTTGAATTATACTATCTACAATGGAGAAGACATTCTCCAAAAAAGTTTCAGGGCAGATCTGACTGCCTTATTTACTGATGGACAGTTTTCTACCAAAAAGTACAGTTTCACTGAAGTAACACCTTGCAGGAAAATAAGCTTTTAGATGACATTTTCAGTGGAAAAACTAAAATATTTTGCCTCAGGCATGACAAAATGTTTCATTTTGATGTTAGCATGCTAGTAGTTTTATCATGTTAGTTCTATTATTTTTATATTAAGATCATTAATGTTGCAAACAGAATAAAATTAACAGTAACATGAGTTATTCTTTCTCTAGCCTCCATAAAATGCAATATTACATAATTTTATTAATTTTGTATTTTAATTTCATAATAAGATCTGGTTCAATTTTTTAATTCTTCGTGTATCTATCTTTCTAAATAGCATAAGAATGAAGAGACAGATGGGAAGGGCTGTATTCAAACTGGTTTATCAGTTTGACCCAGCAGAAAAACCAGAAGATTACAGAGGCAGTGAGGTCTGGTCTCAGAATTTCCAACAGGAATTGATCCCTGTCCGGACCACAGCTGATCTAATGAAGCCTAAGTAAAGAGGTAAAAAAAGATTGAGGTGAACAGGTTTTGAAAACTACTGGAAGGAGAGAGTGGCCTGTCCAGACGTTTTCATCAGTGAAACCAGAGAAAATCCAAAGCTTCCACCTCTCTCTCCCATAAGAATCTTGACTAAGGAATTGGTGATTTTTATGGAATTACACATAAACTGCTATGTATAGATGGAAAAGAGTATTCAAAGATACAAATAATCAATAGCAACAGTAAAACCCAAATGCAAATTTAAAAATTTGAAATCCTTTTTATTTTTAAAAAAACCTTATTAAAAAAAAATTTAAATCTTGTAATTTAAGCTCAAAACCTAACTAATGAGTCAGAAAAATTCTTGACAATAACTTAACATGAGGAAGAAAGCTGTTTTCAAACTCTCTCTGAATACAATTTGCAAATGAATTTTATGTTGCACTTGCACAGCAAACTGCACCTCTACTGTAGATTAATAAATCCATTCTAGCATTAATCAAACCATTAGGGATAAAGATAACAGGAAAAAAAAGTGGCAATGTGACATCAGCTCCATCTAGTATCTCACTGCAAACCCACTGAGAACCTAACATGCCCATCTGGGCCCCAAACCCATGCTGAAGATGTTTCATTTGCTGCTTCTGCTTTCTGATAGCTGCATGATAGGTAGCTGGGATGCTCATCCACCTGCCATTCTTTCACTTTTCTACCTAAAAGGATAAAGAAAACCTAACAGTTTTGTTTTGATACTACTCAATTCAGATACATTTTAGTAGAGGATGGATAGAAAAACACCAGAACAGAAAAAATGTTTGGATATGAACTGTCCCTAAAATATGTCTTCACAATGTGGAGTATCCTTTATACGCTCTGAGTATCTAAGAGTGCTAGGCAAGCTGAAGACCCCATTGTGCAATCCCAGAGCAAAATAGGCAATTCCTATTAAAAAGTGAGTACCGTCTTCAACAACTATAGCATAAAATGAGTATACCTACATTACACACTAATGCAGTGGCCAAAGCAATGTCAGAATTGAGCAAGTCCATTTATCTAGCTGAGGAACAGGCTAAAAAGCAGTAGCTGCACACAGTAACATGGACTAACTTATGTCACTACACTAAAACCCTTTGGTCCCTGATACACAGTCTGGAGCCCCAGTCACAAGATTATTTTTCCTCCCATTTGCCCACTGTGAAGAAGCACAAGGCAACACTTCACTCTTTATTCTTTACTTCACATAAAATATCCTTTTGTTTGTTTTTAATGACCGCTAGGAGCTAATTAGATACATTCATTTCCCCCCTGACACACATACACAAAGCCTATTTTTGTTGCTTCTTTTTCTTAAATAGAAGCTCTGAAAATTCCAAAGAATCCAACTCTCTGCAAAAGCACAATTGCAACATGGGCTAGCAGGTATGAAATTGCTGCATTGAGCACCTTACAAACACTGGCAACATGCCAGACTTCTGTACCAGGCTCCATGGCCTTTCTGGGAACTACAACATTCTAATAAATTATACTGGAACAGTGGTACATTTGGCTTTAAGGAGAGTTGGATAAAACTTTTTAAGCAATAGCAAGTTAATCAAAAAGTTCAGCTTCAGGAAGACTGAGCCTATTTGTGAATTCAGCTTTAAAACACAGAGACTAAGGCTTTAAAGATACAGAAACTTTTCATTCTGAAAGTTTAGAAAAACAAAATATATGTTATTAGTTTGTTTCAAACAACACTACAGAAAAAGACTTTTATTAAAGTGCTAACATTAAAGTGCCAAACTTCCCTAAATATAATTTCAAATAGCAAAAGATCTTCATTTGAGGGAAAAACACCCCATCTTTCCTATCCCAATTTTAAATAATTCCCTTTAAGATTCTCCTGAGCCTAAAATGTCTGTGATTGGTATCTGATTACCAAACTGAAAGATGCATTACTCATAGAACTCTCTTTCAGGTTTTTGTGAGCTATTTTGCTCTATGTGGCCAGCTGGGCACAATTAAAAAAAAAATGAACAAAACCCCTACTCAGCTGAAGGGAAGATGAATACTGAAGACAAAATATTCAAGCACTAAATAAAAGAATACCTGGGCCATTAGCTAATAAAACTAAATTTTGGAGAGAATTAGATAAGTGCACCAAGATCACCACTTTTTACCTTCTTTTAACCTCCCATCTCTCTTTGTCAAGTATGCTAGCTTATACAGTGATGAAAGGCATACTTGGTAAAAAAAAAAGTAGTAGCTAGTATATTCCATTTTCAAGCTCTTTCAAGCTGAGTTGTTTTCTCTAAACTCCAGTTGCAACATGAATTAACTGACTTTTACCAAACACTGCTTATCTTAGACTGAACTTTCAGTTTTCATCTCATAGAGTCCATAACTTTTAAGGTCAGAAAGAAAGATGATGTGTGTTCAGTGTGATCCTCTCACATGGAACAGGCCAGAGAGCTTCAAACAGCTGGTGAAAGATCCAGATATCAATTTGCAGCTGTCATTCTGAGGGAGTAGAGAAGTGCTTTTGACATACTTCCCATTGGCAGCATTTTTAAATAAATCTCTACTGTCCAAAGCAGTGTCATGTAGAAAGATCTCAGTCTGGTCTTGGGAGCTGGCCAGCTGCATAGGATGCAAAGGATGGATGTGTTCTGTCTCTCTGAACCTGAAAACGCTAGTGGTGTTCTCGGTGTTGCACACACACACCCAGCTGTTGGGATGTACAGCTGTTCGTACGGCATTCAAAACGCACATATGTAAAAATAAACATTTCTTTCAAATGGCTTCTAAAAATTATGTACTGAATCCTGCAAATTTTGTCCCTGCAAATGGTGCCTTAAATCTGCCTTGCAGACTTGCGTGCCTGGGGCTGCTGTGCCCTTTTAGCGAGCAGAGCAAGACCTTCTGTGCAGAGATGAAAGCGGAAACTTGACTTGGAAGGAAATTTTCTCGAAAATAAGAAAAAAAAAACCTGTCTCATTAACTAGGTAATTATATTAGTTATTTTTAAGAATGTTCCTTGTGCTGTGTAAGTACCCAATCTTCCAGCTACTTGAAAAACAATTTGAAGAAAAGTAAGCACAACGAAAGGACTAAAAATTTCCATTCCTGTAGGGAGATTCTGATCCTTTTTGAGAGTGAAGCTCTTATAGGGAATGCAGAGGAAACTAAATCTTACGTTTGCTGTAAATAATAATAGCTTCATTGAACTCAGTGGTACTAAAACCAAGCTTTGGGTTCTCAGTGGATTGTACCTGGTTCAAAAAGGTGCCACAGCAGTACTTCATGTTTGTTTGGCTAATAAAATATAAAGTGTACCATGGGTTCTCAGTGCTTCAGAACCAATAAATTGAACTGACACTAAAAGTCTGCTCATACAAAACCAGAAAATTTGTTGTATTCCTAAATTGTAAAGGTGTTTATTGTAACTTGGATATTGATCTAAAAAATTCAATACTGCTGCCTGCCAAGTTTGTCAATGTGAAGCTTTTTCCTTTCTTTTGGAAAGACTGCAGAACTGCCAGCCATTGGGATTTCTAAAGACACCAACATCCTAGATAACTTGTTTCTTATATTTACATAGGCAACAACTATATAATAAATAGTAGAATTGCTGTGTTACTCTCTTTCATATTGCATGAGAAGTCTCTGTTTAATTTAATCCCTATAGTTTTCTAGCATAAGATTTATGTGTGTTCATGTGTGTAAACCTCCATACACATGAAATTAGGAACAATTAAAAATAGAATCAGCCCTCCTCTCCAGCTAACTAAAAAAAAAAAAAAAAAATCAGATTTGTGGCTTTTCTTTTCCTCCTTTCTTCTGAAGACTATCAATCAATTACTACCGTAAAGCTTACAAGATCTGGCAGTTTCTGATGAGAGAATTCTTCAACACAGACATTAAGGAGTTTTCCAAACTGGAAGCAAATGGGTCCAAACTACAGGAAACCCAACACCAAGCTTAAGAGACCTTCCAACCTCCCATTGCAGGCACACAGGTGCCTACAATGACATAGATCATGCCCACTTGCCACTCTGGCAGATTAATTTATCTTTCTGAATATAATGATTTACAGGAAGATTCCAAAGAAACTGCATTGTAGATGACTAATAATTAGAGGAATCATTAAAAAAAATCAGTTTACCATGTTAGTCATTTGCAGACAGAGAAAAGCAGGAGACCAGAGAATTACTGACTATGTAGAAGCAGTTAACCTATCCAGTATTTAAAAGGATATAGGAAAAAAAATAGCATCGACAAGAGGCTTGTAAGAATCAATTTCATGAAATGAAACATTCACTCTTCATTTTCTGACAAGGTTAACAGTGCAAAACTGAACCTGCCATCTTGTGCACAAAGAAACTGCGCTAGCGATACCAAAACAACTGCTATGCGTAACCCTCTTTTCAGGCATTAACACTATACGTTGCAATATGATCTGTTTTTTTATCAGTGAGATGGCTTATGGAAGCAGTCTGTCATTTTAAGAGCACACCCTTCTTCTGTATTTGTGGGTCTGCAGACTTATGAAATGTGCAGTATGAAATGCTGTAAATGGAATAAGCCAAAATATGACTTCAGCTTTAGCTCAAAGCATAAAAATAAAAGTTATAGATAACAAATCCTTAGAGTGACTGCAAATGTGTGTAACACTTGGTTTTACGGTAAGAGTTCCTCTTGCTCATACCAATAATTAAGTTAATAGTGAATATATCTCCAAGCCTCTGAGTGAAATAAAACAAGATTCTAATTTGCTTTAAAACATAACCACTCTAAATTATTAGCATGCAGAATTGACTTATATCCCATAATAATTTTTATATTATCATGGCAAAGGTCAGATGCTTATCAGATATAGGTCAGAATAAGTATTTACTGGAAATCTACAACACTGTAGCAGTAAGAACGTAGAAGATAATTCTATTGTAACCGGATGATTTTTTATTTTTTCTTTTTTAAACAAAAAAATCTTACTTTTTAAATCTTTGGAGATCTCGCTTAATTGGTCCAAAATCACAAAAAGAATTCATTTTTGAGATGCCTGCTGTTTAAAAAGGAGTCCAAACTAACAGTGTTTAAAATCTATGTACAGGGTATTTTTTAAAATTCTGAAGATCGGGTACTTTAAGAGATAAATAAATAGGAGACAAAAAATTTTGGAGAGGATAAAACAAAACAAAAAGTGCTTCCAGAAATAGAAAACAAAAACGGGAAAATGTGTCTTTGCTGTAAAACAACGTGAAATAAGAACTATCTATTTGCCCACCCATGCCCATTTTACAATTATGGTAGTTGTTTATAAAAACGTAAAAACTTGTAAATGACTTTTTTTTCCTGGATTTGGTTCGGGTCTCTTATTTGATCAACACTGAGTGAAGCTTATGGATCTGATACAGCACAGCATTCATACCATCAAATCTACTGTAAGCCCCAGGAGAGTCTTAGCACTGTAAAACCTACTAAAGGATAGTTTCAAGTGTGCGCAATTTCCCCTAATCTCCTTTTTCTAGGTGACATGTCTTGAAGGGAAACAAAAATGGCTCAAAAAATGGCAGGGGACTGCCTAAATCACACAGAGCCCCAAAGCCAGAAAAATTAGGTCCTTAGCTAATTGCCTTGTGAGCCATAAACAAAAACATTCTGTTGAAGTGAACTCCAAAGCCACCTTCAATTAAAGGAAACTCCAAGAAAGATATGTTTTGGTAAGAAATTCCACTTGCTATAGGTAAGTAGCCAGAAAACAAGGGGCAATGTTGCATGAAAGGGCTCCACTTCTTTTTTTTTGTCGCATAATATGTAGTTGTTTTTTGCATCTAGCAGGGTCCAGTTGCCGTATTGAGGATGCCCAATTTCCAGGAACTGCTGCCATTCCCTCACGGCCCCTCGTACAGACCAGGTCAGCTACAGCTTATCAGCCTGGCACCGAAGCTCATCTGCAATGTGCTTAGGTCTCGCCAGTAAGACCCGGGACTAGTAGCTGGAAACCACAATATAGTGGGTGGAGAAAACTAGAAAAGGTCTCTGGAGATCCATGTCCCACTTTCAGCTCAGATGCTAACACAGTATAAATAAATAACACTGCAGTAAGAGAGTGCAATTGAGGAGTTACATAAACGACCAAACCAAGAGGTGGAAACACTAGTCATTCATTATTCTGCACCATGTTTTTCCAGATTTACATGAGCTGCAATGCTCTACTGCAGCTAAACTACAATACCCTTCAGGTACTACTACTCATGATAAGCAGATACTCAAAAAGTAAAGGAACTCTCATTATTTGCAACATAAGGTGAGATTAAAAAAAAAAAAATAGCATGGTGTGAATACATTAATTTCTTCCCTTCCTGCATAAACACTTAGCCTTTTTGAAGGGTGTCAGATATTCATTCACCCTCTAGGATGTTTGGAAAACCATGCACATGTTAAGAATATCCAGTCAGATAAATTAATAACTGTGCTTTTCTCACAATACTGTCTCTTCGTACTTCTGACCCTCTCTGCAGTCCAGAATTGCACATGTACAGAAAGTTAGCTCGATTGGACAGCAAGTTTTGCTGCTATAGTAAGTGTATTAACTACATTTATCAAGTAATAATTGGCTTTTTTTAGATTAGTACCATTTTCAACTCATATATTCTCTCACGTTGATTTTATTGGCTCTAATCTTGTGGGTAAACCAAGTGGGATTCAACTCTGCATGCTGCGCTCCTATTTGTAGATGCTTAATCTTTTTGCTGAAAAGTGGGTATCAAAAGTATACCCTCAATATCAATATGATTTAGGGAAATGCAGATGTGTATAGTATTACTATGGCAGAAAAGAAATAGTTTTGGTAAAAGTATCATTTAAATGCATGCTCCAAGAATGGTGTGTTGTTTTCCTATAGACAAACCACATTTTCATTTATTCAAATCAATAAATTAGTACCATACACAACTGAAACAGAGTACAGAAGATGTTTTGATGTTCATAATTTGAAAACTTTCAAACAGAAATGCTACGTGGGAACTGAAACATGCAGCTTAACATAATTGTTCTAAATGTAGTTTAGATCTGTTATTCATTTTAATGTTCTTTTTTTCAAAAGATGGTAGTACAATTAAACATAAAACTCAGTGTTCTGCAGGATAAAAAATGTATGCAACTCCCTGTTCATAACAACAAAGAGACTTCATTAATTGTTTATGGCAATATATTATCTGCCACTGCCTCCATCTGTGCATAACAGTGTGTCCCAGATCATTATGATCCTGGAAATGAGAGGACGAGGGCTCTGCCCTGTGAGACATGAGAGTTTTCTATTCTGATGAACATCAATTTCAGCTCAAGGTGCCTAATAACAGCTTGTGGCACCCAACAACTCACAGAACTGCACCTCAGATCAGACTTCATACATTTTTAAATTAATTCTATTCCTGATATCCACATGAATGTCTCCTCAGAAAGCAGCAAATTTTCAGAAGGCAACTGTATTTTCACCTATGTAAATGTGATTGTGTGCTGTAATTTCTTACCTCTATATGTTACGGATTCATGACTTTTCCATGTAAACAGGCTTCACACTTCAGTGCAAGCCGTAGGATGTGCAGTTTTCAGCAGATCGAATTTCTTGTATCAGCAACAGCATGATTTTACATAGTTACTAAGAACTGGACTGTTTGGGTGCGCATAGTATATGCTAAATGACATCCTCTGTAGTAGACAACTGAAACCATGATTCCTATTGATGTGTCTCAAGATCTTGTATATGCAAATAAGGAAAGCCTTATATATGTTTTGTGTGTTTTGCAGAGTGCAAAAGAGCTGCTCACTAATATTCAGGTTATGGACATGATACATTCAGTGATTGTGTGTCATCATAAAAGCTCCTCAAAAGTAGATTTTATTTCATTATTCTTTTTACTGCATTAGAATGATCACTGTTGAAAGTAACCACCATCTCACTGTATTCCCTGTTGATCAGTAAACACTTTTTTTTTTTAAATTTAAATTTGAACACACAGGAGCAAGCCTAAAGCCAAGCAGAAGGTCAAGGTATATGGAAAAAGGACTACTAATTGGCAAAGGGAATAGGCTCCGAGTAATCTGGGGAAACACATCTCCTTCAGAAAGTGTAGACGCATCTTTAAACTAATGTAATGGAAATAGTTTCAGCTAGGAAAGGTCTTAGCATCACCTAACCTACTCCACTCTCAACATTGTACAAAAGCCAAGAAAGAAGACAGCCCAAAGTAATTCGATAGGTACTGCAGAAGCAAGCTGCCTTCACAGTCTTTATATGTAGATTTCTGGATAGAATCTCTCCAGATTTCATGTTAACAAAGTCTCAACCTGTTGTGAACCTCATGCTTTCTCACCTCAATAAGAAATTTAAAGGTTTCCATCCATTCGCATGTTTTTTGTTTATTCATTTTCCCATATGGGTAATGGTTTGTACACACGCTTTCTGCTGATGGTGTTACCAAAAATAACTGTCCCTCATTCTTCTCACCAGGCTCTATAAGCTCCAGTGCTGACCCACCGCAAGACACCATTCTGGATTGTTTAGTGGGTGGCTTTGTGAGAATGAATGAATTCTAAGTCATGTAATGACAATGATTCATACCTCCACTTTGACTTTAAGTCATGGCATCCAACATCATTTTCAGCATGAGATATCTCTATGAGTGGAAATTAATCTGATTTATTTATTCATGAAATGAAATTACTTTGACTATAATGTACAGGCTTTAAAGCATCAGTTCTCTCTCATCCCATTATTACACAGTTTCCTAATTACCTCTCTAATCACACTACCTAATATTGTAAAGTGCCTTGGAGTGCGTAGAGAAGTTGTTGCACATTAAGAACCAAATTAGCAGATTTGGAGAGGAAAGAAGTCTCTTTTGTGTATTCTTCCCATATCCCTGTGGAAAGAAGAGTCTGCTTTTCACCCTTGTGCTGACACTAGAACTCTGAAAGTCCAGGTGGCAGAACATGACCAGTCCATATGCTTCAGAGAAAAGTATTTTTCAGAATATCACTTGGAAATTACAGTTACCTTCCTACCCATACCTTTTTTACATTTGAGTTTGGTGCAATCACTGTGAAGCATACCAGAAGAGGACCTAGGGAAACAGATGACAAAGCCAGAGGCTGCAATAGAGGCCTGGCCCTGAGGCAAGATTATTGGAGACTTCTCTGTTTAGAAATGTCTTCTTGTAACACTGGATTGTATTCACACTATAATTTAAAAAAAAAAAATCGATTCTGAAGGTCTGGTTCATTTTAAGGTGTGCCTTGGTTGAGACTTTTCCTCAAACTATTGTTTTCCATGGAAAGACTCAAAGACCATGTGTATATGCCCTAAATAGATCAACCGCCTTTCTCAGATTCTTGTGCTAAGAACTTGCTGCATACTTGCTTTAAAAGGTATATAGTTTCTTCACTAATATTTAACCAGACCAGCCATTTGTAAAGGGCCACAAAAGTCAGTATTCAATTAGAAACTCTCAGTTTAGTCTATTATCTATCTTTGATTTCAATATGCTGTTGACTTGCTTAAATGCTGTGAAAGCATTTCTATTCTTGATATTACTTCTTTCTTGAAGTAAAATCATTAAAAAAAAAACCCAGACAAGTCAGACATTTTCTGTCCATCTGAAAAATGCTTCCTGGAACATTGTTCATTCTTGGCCAGGCGTTTTAAGGATGTTTATTCTAGCATAATTTTGAGTCCAGTTTGGTCTATTGCTTTTCCCAAATGCTTTTTACCAATTCTCATTCTCTGCTTTTTTGGAAGGTTTGCTCTGCTACATAAAGTCATCAGAGACAGACATTTGTCCTTGTTGCTTTACTGTTTGTGTTGCCTATATTTTTCATCCAGTCTACCACAATGTCAACCAGAAAAGGAATGTATGGCAGGTTCCACATCAAATTGTTCTGTGGCTTGGTTGTTAAAATTTTATGCATCTCCACCCAAACATTATTTTCATAACATCCCATGGAAAGTTCCACAATAAAAGAGGGTGGTGATAGTCAAACTCCCTTTGAAAGGCATGAAATTCTCCCTTGTATGCATACTTGACTGCCTTTTATATTATATATGTACACCACACTAAAAAACTTTTGTTATGTGGAACCTCACCCATTACAGCCATATTTTTTGAAAAATCGTTTTAAGTAGTTTGACAAAGATTCCATTTTTATGTACATTTTGATGTTCTTTTTCCTTGGCAAGAAATCTCATGCTTAACAGAAAGGCCAATGCCACCACCTGATATCTTTAATGCATGCCAACAGTATTCCTTTCTAAAGCAGGACTAGTCCATTCCTACTCTCTCTTATGCATGAAAAAAATTGCTTGATGACACACAGTTTGGCATTTAGATGTGGTTCCCTACCTACTCTCTTCAATTCTTTTGTTCTATTCTTTCTCCCTGTTAAAATCTACCTCATTTTTTTTTGTTTGGTTGGTTTTTTGGGTTTTGTTTTTGGGGTTTTTTGGTTTTGCTTTTTTTTTTTTTTTTAAAACACATAACAACCTACAAATGGGGAATAATAAAAGGCTTCAATGTTTCAAATATCGCTATTCTCAGTCCTCGCTCAGCCTGCAGGGGGAATCAAAAGCGAACAGGTGGTACTACTTTGAGATTATAATATTAAGAGAGGCCAGGTAAATTGTACAGTTATACAACTCAGAATTAAAGAATGCAGTTAGGATCTTTAGCAGGTAATCAAACAACCTAGTCCATCAAGCCACCTTGTTTACACTTCATAGTTTCTTATTCCCCTAATAAAATAAAATAAACAAATAGGAGGAGGACGGAGCAGAGAAACTGCCATCAAGAACAACTGCACAGATCAGATAGTAAGGATTAAAAAATTTCTCAAACTGTTCAAATCCATGATTGGACAGGAACCAGCACAGAACAACTGTTAAAATTAAGCAGCCATAATAGTTTCCATAATAGGTCCAACTCACAGAGCAAGAACTTGGGGCTATCATGTCCAGCCAACTCTAGTGAGTCTGCAGCTCCATATGTTTCCATCTCCAGTCAGGAACTGCTCTGCGAGCAGCACTTCCCATACATGATGTCATGCATTCAACCAGCCAGCTCTCTGCACATCACCAGTCAAGGCTCCTCAGGTCACATATAATTTCTCACTAAGCTTAACCCCTTGCCCCCCTTCACCCTTCCCCTACACTACTAGTAATTGTGCTAGGTAAACCAGAAATAAGGGGCAAGACTATTACAAATATTTTAAATACAGACTGTTACTTATATGAATGTGCATTTAAATCCTCATAGAGAAGTCCATTATGTCTTACTTAAGACAAAGAAAACAGGTCCAGGCCAGTTGTTTCTCAAATGCAAATGTTTTGAGTGTGCTCAGGTGAAGTGTCATGTCTGCTAGCTCTGTTCTTGCACTCATGCCTTCATCTCTACTTGAGATGCTGTTGGAGAGCATTTCCTGGGCTGTACAAACCTCTCAGCTGAACCACTGCAGCCACTCTGGAGTTTGGACTTTGGGCGAGTCCAAAATCCATCCATATGCAAAAAAAAATCAAGTCCCACAAATTCACCTCTAAGCTTTAGACTGTAGGATGGGTTAAAACCCATCCAGATGATAAAGATATTTTGATTTTAACAATCAGTTTATATTCTATCTTATCAGTAAAATGATGACGGTCCTAATGTTTTTACCATGGAAGTTCAGTGGACAATATCTTAAAACAGCCCATCAAACAAAAAAAGCCAACAACCCACACCACTCTGCAACAATGTTGCAAATCACCATCAACTGACAGCAAAATCTATGATATTTACAGGCACTTTTTAAGAAACAGAAGAGAGCCCTGTACTCCAGCGGGCTAGGAAGGGAAGGGAGAGTGGCAACAGGGGAACTGCTATTTGAACAGTTTGTGCTCCTTGTCCATGTGCTCTTCAGCTTTTAGAGAAGGGTAGGAAATGCAGTGCCTACAAACAAGTTAGCTCATTTCAGGTAAAAAAGAAGGTTCATCTGCTCTTTGACTAACCATCTTGTGAATAAGATGTGATGATGGTCTCTCTAAATTGCTCACAGCACTACGGGCACCTTTAGGCTGGAATGTCAGCCAAAATATTGGGATACACAGACTTGAATATTAAACAAACTGGAGAACTTTATGTGTGCAAACAAACTGCTGTAAATCCCTTTTCAGCCTTTAGCATCATGGAGACATTGCAATAGAACACTATTTTATACCATAAGTAGCCAGAAGGACTACTCATCTCTCCATCAATTAGTAAAATGGTACTAGGAAACAATCAGTTTATTACCTATGAATAGATCAGGGAGTCTGAGAAAAAAACCCACACTCTAAGTTAAAGGACACAAAGCAAATGGGTATAAACTACCCATGAAAGAAATAAAGCTGGAAATTAGAGGAAGATTTCTAAACATCATTGAAGTTTTAGGAAGAGCTGCCCATCAGTAGCAGCAAATAAAAAAACCCCAAACAATCCAATTGTTTCATAATGAAGGTTGACTTGTTAATAATGTAATTATACGCTGCCATTGTCTGCAATATCAGGATATTGGTATCAGCTATCCAATCTACCTCATATTGCTTTGTTGCTTGCTGAGGAGGGTATTAATATCCAATATGTTAACATAAGCTTCTGGAAAGCACGTTTTACAAGGGTGCTGAGCAACTCTCCTGGCCAAAATGTTTGGAACACCCTCTTTCTCAAAACCAGACACTGGGAGCAAAAGGCAGCAGACAGATTTTCAAACTATCAGCATCCAGTGGCTGGAGAGGTTGATCTAGATTGATTTTACTGACAGCTACTGAGCAGACACCTCTTGAATTGGAAGTGCCAAAACAAGGCTGCACCATGACAACCTGATGGTTCTCAGTGATTTTGCATACTCTTCACAGCAAGTGTAACATTGCCCTCTTTGTTTTAGGCATAAAGAGTCCTCACAAAATTCTCAATTCAAGCTTGTTGAATCTGATTTCATTAATAGAACTACACCTACTTCAGACAGGATTTAAGATTAGTGTATTCTGATTTACAGCTGAGATGAGCTGCTCTGTGAGACAGAAGTACAGAAAGAAGTTTCAGCTATGTCTTTCACCTTTACAAAATTCTCCTTTGTCTGTTTTTTTATGAATTTCATTAATTTTAAACAGAGATAATTTATTTAATAAGAGAAATCTGTAGTTATTGAGAAACCATGCATGTTTGGCTGCCTGTAGAAGTCAACAAAATACCCAAGCTACAGGGATAAATTGGCTTCAAGAGAGCTAGTATTTTTAATGTCTAAAAAAAAGGACAAATCCCAGGAGAACTGGATACTTTGATGAAATGATCATTGCAGAATGTCCTTCTCAGAAAGATGATAGTGAATCAGCACAAAGGAACTGAAGTACTCTTATATTCAGGGGTGGACTGTCTTTGCCTTCCCCTCAACCAAATATTAAACATCTTCCCAATCTTAGTCTATTAAAAAAAGAAAACTTTTGATATATTTTTCCCTCATACTCCATAGTCCCTGTACTCAGATTATCTTTACACCTTGAATTGTTGGAAAACTACACATTTGCATTGTCTTTTAACATATGTTAGACTGTCTTGAGTTATAATTCAGGCAGTAAGAACTTACTGACTTTTTTCATTTCCTAAGAGACAGATTTGTATGGTGTCCTGGTTTTGGCTGGGATAGAGTTAATTTTCTTTCTGGTAGTTGGTATTGTGCTGTTTTGGATTTAGGATGAGAATAATGTTGATAACACACTGATGTTTTAGTTGTTGCTAAGTAATGTTTGCGCTAGTCAAGGATTTTTCAGCTTCCCATGCTCTGCCAGATGCACCAGAAGCTGGGAGGGAGCATAGCTAGGACAGCTGACCCAGCTGGCCAACGGGGTACTCCATACCATATGACATCATGCTCAGTATATAAAGCTGGGGGAATAAAGAGGAAGCAGGGACGTTCAGAGTGATGGCGTTTGTCTTCCCAAGTAACCGTTACGCATGATGGAACCTTGCTTTCCTGGAGATGGCTGAACACCTGCCTGCTGATGGGAAGTGGTGAATGAATTCCTTGTTTTGCTTTGCTTGCATGCACGGCTTTTGCTTTCCCTATTAAACTGTCTTTATCTCAACCCACGAGTTTTCTCACTTTTACCCTTCCGATTCTCTCTCCCATCCCACTGGGGGGGAGTGAGAGAGCGGCTGGGTGGGGCTTAGTTGCTGACTGGGGTTAAACCACAACACTGTGATATCTCATACAAGTGTGGATACAGTCAAGAGCAAGATAGCAGACTAGACAGATCAATGGTTAGTTCTGCTTTAGCAGTTCCGGTGTTCCCCTGAGCCATAATTGCCCATATTATCCAGTACGTACTACCTTTTGTGTATCTGGAAATGGTTTCTGAATAATCTTCTCTTGTATGATACACTGTCTCTATCGCTGCCCCATTTAATTTTTATTTTTCTAAGTGCTACAGCAAAATAAACATTAGTATCCACGAAAACTTTAGCAGTTTTTACCCACATGCATCTACTCAAATTTTCTAAACCAAATAATTGTGGTGTCACCTTCTTTTTTCCCTTTCATTATACTTCCATGGAAATCAGCTTTTGACTCCCAAATATTGTCCTCCATTTTTTCCTTCTCTTGCCTTCTAGCTTTAAAAATAATATTGTTCTTCAAACAAAATCCCTTTGGAGATAACGTGACATCTGCTTATGCCTTCCCTGTTGGCACAAGTGAATGAAAACTTCGCTGTTTTAACTGGATGTGCAACCGTTTTTAGAAGAGTAATATCTAACTAAGGAATTCTGTGTAATTATGAGCTACAGTAACATACAGCAGGTCATTTTCCCTTTTGAATGAGTTCTTTCCTAATTCTAATTCACTAAGTTGAAAATAGGTATTCACCTGTGTGTTCAGAATCTGCTCTTCAAAGAATGAAAAAAAATATTTGAGAAGCATCTCATTTACTTTGCTCTTTAGAGCCTACATTATTCACTATTTATGAACATGCAGGTGACTACTAGGCATTCGTGGAGATATTTGTGAATCCCGAGAGTTCAATGGTTTGTAGCTTGAATGATGATTCATCTGAAAGTTTGCATGGCAACTGGATTATCCTCTACTGAATATCCACTATTTATCACTGGTAATTCTTCATCTTAGAAATGCCCATCATGGAAAAAGCCAAAGCAATATCATGTAATGCATATGACAAATAATCAGTTTTAACAAAGAAATACCATGTTTAAACACCAACTGAATGCCAAGGTAATACTTCCTTGACTCCTATAGTCTTTGAAAATAATAGAAGAACAGGATTTCATCTGCCCTAAAGAGTTGGTGTTTGGGTTTTTTTGTTTGTTTCTTTCTTTCTTTCAGTGTTCTGTTTTTTTGTTGTTTGTTTGTTTGTTTGGGGGGTGGTGTTTTTTTTTTTTTAACTAAAGACATTCCCTACTGCAGGAAACTGGGAGAATAGCAAAGCTGTTGATCTGTCTTTATCACATTGTGGTTTTTTTAAAGCTTTAAATTTTCTGTTGGACAGGTTTTCAGTGTGGTTTTCTAGTATTTCTAAAGTTGTTTGGGGGCAGGTGGTATATGGAATCAACAGCCTATGGTCCTGTTTAGAAGAATCAGCTACAGCATGGTTCTCTGTAATTGCTGGCACTGGGCATAATCACCAGCTATCATCTTCCTACAATGCAAAAGTACATTTGCAGAAAATATTGTTTACATTTAAAATCAATATTTATGTGAGGCAAATAATCTGACCAGCTCTGCTTCTCATATTCCATATCCCCTGTTCATAGACATACCTTCAAAGATAAATGTGTCTAGCCATAAAAATAAATAAGCCTTAATGTCACATGGTCAACACTGGTAAATTCCCAAAGATAGCAGTTTTATTTTGTAGCATTTTGAACCAGGACAGTTAACAGCTACAATCCCTGCTGGCAACTTGTCAGTTTGGCACTTTTACTTCAAAGCCACATATGGTTCCCAGCTACAAAATAAACATTAATTATGTCTTTCTGTGCCTTTTTATCATGTACTTCTCTAGTCTTCTCTGGGGTTTGGGGGTGTGTGTGTTTATTTTACTATGACCAGAGTATCAACCATTCCCATTTCTGCAGAAGTCTGTTACTGGCTCCTGTGGTGTTGGTGTTTTGTGGCGGTTTTTGTTTGGTTGGTTTGGGGTTTTTTTTTGTTGTTGTTTTGGGTGGGGTTTTTGTTTGTTTGGGTTATTTTAAGACAAGAAATTATAGTCTTACTTTGCAATTTGTAGTTAAGTGAGATATCTATATACATGCACATATATATAAATATAGATGTCTCTTCAGATACTCAGATTGCTTCTTTTGAATAATTAGTACCACAATGCCATCAAATGTGGTATGTGCCAAGATGACACAAGGCTATTATATAGAGAACTTCAGATTTTTAAAAGTCTGTACACTCATGTTAACTAATTAATACAGCAAGAAAACAATGCAGACACTTCATATTAAAATTTAAACTGAGGTTACAGTTTTCTTGGTTTACCTCATCCCTAATGGTAATAACAAAAGCTAGACAGTGTCTTTTATAGCCAAAGGTCTGTAGTCTGGAATTCTGTTACATTTGCATTTAATCTTCTAATATGTTTTAAGTATATTTATTCCCTTTGGACTTTGAGGGGGGTTTTGACTGCAAAGTGCATTTCAATCTTTTTTATTTTTGTGAATGCCTTTCAGTTTAGTGATTAAAAAGCTAAAAATACTATTCCAAGAAGGTGCCGTTATTATTCAAATGTGGTTAAGTCAAAGACTTAAACAAGAACAGGACCATTACATATGTCAATATTCAATTTTTCCAGCTATTTTTTCCTCATTAGAATGTTTCGAATTTTTCTGACCTGATACCTCACGGCCTAATGACATGAGTGGGGAGAGGGAAAAAAAAAAAAAAAAAAAAAAGCAAAGATATGTAATTGTGGGGGAGAAATTATTCTCCTGTAGAAAGATGATATGAAATGCTATTGAATACTGCGGTGTGGTACCATTTTCATTTCACTGTTTTTACTGTTCAGCTTTTTAGGAAGCACAGCTGATTTATTGTTTCTGTCTCAGAGGAGCTGGTCAAGACAAACTTGGAATATAAATATAACCTCTGTGGTCTAGACAGTGCTTCACAACCTTCTTAGCCTATAACTCAATTCCAGCAATTTGGAATTCTTCCTGGCATTTTCCCACCTCTTTTATTGTTTGTAAAGCCTGGTGGGTACAAGTGCCTTACAGGTTGGGCAGTGCTGCCCTAGCAGGGAGGCCCTGGGCAGAGGGTCAGCAGACAGATTTCTCCAAATGTACCATTCTTACTATACAATCTCATGCAACTGAATTATCTGTTTTTCTCTCTCCCCTTCTTTCTTACATAAGCCCTTTAGGTCACAGCATTTTTACATTATCTATTAGCAGAATAGCACCCTAATCTATACAAAGACTAGAGCATGAAGCAAATAATATAATCAGATATCATTGCTTTATTTGCAGCTCATTATTAATGTCAAGTGTGGCACTCATCATTTGCTCTGTGTTTGAACCCTGATTATCTCATACAAATGGCAGCGCTCATAGGAAATCTTTATGGTAGCTCTATTGAAAAGGGTCTACAACTTTATTTGTTTACATGACAAAATGGCATAGAGCAAGGGAGAAGAAATAAGAACTCCCATTTACAAGGATCAAACAAGACTACCGTGCAACACTGTCCAAGTGACAGCATCGAGAACACAGGTCCTCCCCACACAAACTATCTTAAAGGAAGGACCCTGTGTGAAGACCAGTTCTCCAAGTGGATGGGAAAACGCAGGTCACTATGGCAGTTTTCTAGCCCTCGAGCGAACGGACATGGTTCTCACCCAAAGATCTAGATCACTCATGCAATCAGGCTTGGATTTACAGAGAGCTGATTAATTGAATTAAGATTAAGCACTTGTCCCGATCCAATGCTGGGGGAGGTTTCGATACGATCCCAGGAGCGAGATTAAGACACAAACGAGGTCAAATGCCGCCAATTTCAAATGTCCTAAACAACTTTTATTATCAAAAGTTAAATTTATTAGTGATAGGATAGATTAGAACAAAAATAGAAATTAAGAGAGTTGCAAGAATAGTCACCACCACGACTTTGGGGATTTCTGTTTCGGCGGTGGGCGACGCGGCGGGTGACACGCGCCGGGGCTTGTCCGGGCAGCCCCCCTTTATCCTCCCTCAAGGGCTGCGGTTTCCATGGCAACGGCACGTACTTGCACGTTGCTACATTCCTGCGCGTGCGCACAGGCTTCACGCGGCTCCAGCCTCGCTCTTCACGCGGCTAGAACACGGCTGGCACGTGGCTGCCCATGCTCACACGCGCCTCACGACTGCGGCTAGCGCGGGGTCTCTCGTGACCTTCGGTTGACCCCAACCGAACCCTGCACACGGCGCAGCCCCTGCAAACCGGAGGTCTCCGTGGCCCCGCAGTCGCTCCCATCTTAGACAAGCAATCTTTGAGACAAATGCTTTACAGTTCAGTCCCTTGCAGCGCTAAACTCTTCTGTGTTACATTTGTTTTGCAAACATTGTAAACACACTGTTGCTTTTGATCATTTGCCCTCTAGCTTCCACTTGGTGTTATATATAGGCAACAACTCTCAACCTCCCAGTCTCCCCCAAGGGAGTTCAAAGCACTTCAGGAGTCCCCACAGGGACTTCCAAGATCAGATCACATTGAATGAACAAACTCAGGGACCTGAAACAACTACCTTAGGTCCAGTACTTCATGGCACTGCCATGAAACCTGTGCAACAGCACTGTTGGGGAAAGCAGATGAGATACCCAGAGTTCTGTTGCATGAAAATAAGGAGAAAGGGAAGGAGTTAGGTGTGACATAGATGAGATGTCAGAACGATGATTTTTTTTGTTTGTTTTCCTTTGTTTCTAATTCTCAACTTGCACATTAAACATCAATGTGGATCCTGGCCAGCTTAAAAACACAGCGGTTACTGCAGGCTTAGATGAGTCAGATGAATTTTTTTAAAGCATGTGTTTCTCTTCCCACTCTTGCATCCTTTGCTCTTCTTTCCCCACTAACCCCCCCCAGAGCCCTTTCCTTCATTCTAGTTCTGCTTTCCCTCCCATCTTTTCCTGACTGCCCCTTTCTCTTTACCCGCTCGAAACACATTTCCACCAGTGTCATCACCCTCTTCTTATATCTCCTCTTGTCCATAAATGTGTCTTTGGTTCCTTCCCTCTCAAAATCCTTCATTGTCATCTCCTCCCCACACTCCCCATCCACTCCCTCCTAAAATATGCCTTCTCCCTTACAAGTTCACCTTTGTAACTACCATCTCTGTTCTCCCACATCACACTTCTTTCTATATATACTTTCCATGGCACACGTTGTGCCAATATTGCTTTTTGCGGTCAAGATCAGCTATGACCTCCCTTCCTTGGCCTAATCCTTGTGATTTTTTTCCCTTCACTGAAGTCTCACCAGCAATAAGTACACATCTGTGGACTGGTGGAGTTGCACTCACAATTGTACAGCTAAATGAATACATATATGCCAAGAGGTTTGGCGAGCTCTGAGCAGAGAAACTAGTGCTGAGCCTACCACCAGATGCAAACATCTTCAATGGTGTGGACACCAAACACATGCATGATAAAAAGGCTGGGAGAAGCCTGGGGTTTTAGTCCTGTGACCTGCCCTGTACCTGGTAGCAAGCATCATGTCTCCAGGTTATCCAGGCTTGCTCCAGACCCCAGCTGGTGAGATGTTGCTAATACACAGAGCTCCATCGTCAGAGTGGGTGAAATGCCACCTCGGGGCGGTGCAGCTGGAGAGAAGAGGGAACTGGCTCTTCTAGCACCAGCTCCAGAAGCAGCTCCGGCACACCCTGGAAGGAACCCTCACCATCGCCCTCCCAAACAAAGGAAGCAAGGCCTGTTAACCTGAATCTAGGTCTCCTAGCTCTAATCCGTGGGCCTTGAGATAAAAGTCTGATATATAGAGAAATCGATTAGATTTGCATCATCTTAATATGAACGACTCCTAGACCATAGTTCTGGAGAACCTTGACAACATCATGTGTAAAGATTAATGGACAGAACTAAACCTGTTGAAAAGTCACAACAAAATACTTCTTCCTACATTAGTCTCCAACATGCACTTATATTAAACCTTCAAAGATTTGTGTTTCAGTATCTTTCTTACATAATGAAGGATAATAATCATGTCAAAATTCCTATCTTTTCCTACAAGCAGATCTAATCTTCTGCCACAATTTTTACGAAGTACCAGCTCAGAATTTTAGTCAGAGAAACTCCCATAAAATATATGTTCTTCTCTGTAAGTAGCCAAGTTAATAAGAATTGATCAGGATAGATATTGCAAATAATGAATTACAAGAGTATCAACGGTGTTTAAAAAAATGCATCCCATCTATAGGCACGACCAACACTTAACTACCACACAGTAACAATTTACTGTTTGTTTCTATAATTTTCAGGCAGGTGGAAAGAAAACCTGCATGGAATCGAGGATAAAACATATCACAAACTCTACCACAAAATCATTTTTTTGTTCAAACTACTTGTATGAAAAAAGAAAACTAGTTACTAGAGCAATTTGTAACCAACAAAAACACCATTTAAATCAAGAAACACTTATCTGGGAAAGAAAACCAGCTGCTGCCAAGAGTCAGAAATTTTTCACATCCTCTTTCTGCTTAGGGTGGATTTCTCCCCTAGCAATTTGGAGGAAAAGAGGAAGATCTGTCTCGCTCTTGAAAAAAAAATATTAATCTATATTCATTAAGAAGTATCATGAATTGAATCCCTATGTTGATGCATACTCTCAGACATTACAGACTTTGGGGTATTGATCCTGCATGAGCAATTTCTCTACAAAGTTAAGGCTATCATTTCATTTCTTATCCTGTTGAAAACAACTCATTACCACTGGATTTGACTTAGTCCATTACAAAACATCTGCCATTTGGAGACATAACTGGAAAACAAATCATTTTTTGGTTTCTTAAATAGCATTAAAAGTACATTATTATTATAACATTTTCTATCAGTGTCTTTGCTAAAACCTTATTTCTTGTGTCTTCATTTAGAATAACTATCTCTCTAAAGGTTTAAAAAGGAATCAAAAACAACAAACCACAGAACAAAAAAAGATATGAGGGTATTGGATAAAGAGGATACACCACTTCTGTGCATAATGAAGGAACAATTTGTGAGCTTATGTACTCACCCCTGGAATGAGGATGCCAGTTACAGATGCCAAATTAAGCTCATGATGCTTCGTGACCTCCTCCTCCCATCTCAGCTACCCCAGACACACACAACTACACGCAAGAAGACACAGAGCAATGATAAGGCACTCTCCTGTTCACTACCACCTAAACATAGCCATCCATAAGACAGAACTTGAATTGTCCTGTCTCCCCCAGCACACAGCCAATCTCACAGGAAAGTAATGTCCTCCCCTGTTTTCACCTCCCATTTATCACAGAGGGTTTGTTTGGGTTTGACCCGTAAAAAACAAATATCGCTTAAGGTTGTATGTAACTGTGAGAGAACTGGGTTCAGCTGAGACTGAACCAGTCCAAGATCCTACTAGAAGCTAAACAGTGCTTAATCTGCAGGGTCAAATAGACCAATAGGAACTAGAAATACTAAATGAGGTATGAAGTACCCTAACCAGGTGTGAATTCTTAAGCAAATTATAGTAAGCTATTCCTTAAAAAAATTAACAACAGCTGTGTTAACTCAGTCTCAAAAAGTTTATTTCTGCTGTAAATCCATGCAGACTAATTCCTTCAATCTGAAGAGTAAGCTACTCCTTAAATACAGTGACAAAAATAGATTAAGGAACTTCAATTAACTGTTGCCTTTTAAATCTTGTTGAAATGTATGCCTTAGCTTTTCTTCATACATAAGCTCATCTTTTTCTTTCTGTCAGTAATACTGTTCTCTTTTCCCTTCCTGTTCTCTGGGTTGTAACTACAAAAATCAAATAATGAACTAACATAGCTGGCAGTAAAATCAGCGAGTAGCTAGATTCCTCAGAGATATGCAAAGACTGTCTACAGTCTTAACAACAAAGGGGCTTCCTGCAATTCCAATAAATACTTCTACAGCATTTGCATATACAGAATATTCTGGTTGATTTCCAGTAAAAATGCAATTATTTATCTGTGTGTACTAAGTACATTTTATGTATTCCATATGAAAATGATGGGGGATACTTTGTTAGCAGCATTTGATTATATTTCGATAAAAGCAGAAAAATACAATACATCTGTGTGCACTCTGAAGTAATGCAGTATTTTCTGGATTCATTCTTTGATACACCCACATGCACTTTATTTTCAGTGTGTAAAATGTACACATACCAAAAAAATTGGCTACAAAAAATTCAATCAATATTTTTCTCAGATTACATGTCACCTGAGTGGTACTTTAAAACATCATTATTCTGAAAGCTGAGCTCTTTATTTAGTCCACCTCCCCCAGTTCTACCAACTAGCGTGAAAGTTTTAAAGAAACTAAATGTAAAGATTGTTATGAATTTCTTTCCTAGGTATATAGCTTCCTATATGTATAGCTTTCCTATACTACCATACATACTTTCGTTCAAATCAGCCTACAATATGTCTCCTGAAGTAACTTATCAGGGATTCCTGTTACTTCAGGCAAACACCTGAATTTCCATTCCTATTTAACCCAAATGTCTCTATTTTTTTTTCCTTTCTTCTGTTCAACTTACCAAACTCCAAATCATTCAGTACAGATTTGTCCTTAAAGTAACTTGTTCCATAATTATGTTGCATTTTACCACTCAGTAAAATGAAGCATGAGATTAATGAGAAGCTGCCTCAGGATATTTACTATTTTTTCCAGACTTAAGAATCAATACCAGTTTACACTCAAGAAGCACAAATCAATGATATCCATAGAATAGAAAACATTATCTATGAAATTGTGGGAAGACCAGACTTTAAAGGTATGCCATTCAAAAAAAAGGCAGTTTTGTCAGTCTTCTCAGAAAATCAAAACAGAAATGAATATATAAATAGAATGTATTTTCTAACTAATGTCTGTAACCCTCTTTCTTCCTAGGACACATATATTCACCTGGACTAAATACAGTCTTATGAAACTATTCATTTAATGTGGGGGGAAAAAAAATCACAAGGCTCAATTCTTGAGCCACTTTACACATTAGCAAAGCAACATATGTAAAACCCTCCACTGTACAATCAATAGTCCTAAGACTGACTACTTGGAGATACAATGGAAAACCAGCATCCTAGATTTGCTCTTCAACAGGTGTTGGAGTCAGTTTTGGTTTTCTTGGAACAACCTCAGTGAAATAAACCAAACTTTCTCTCTTTCCATTCCTCCTAAAATATTTATGCAGCTATTTGGATACTTAATATTGACTCTATTATGCATTATATAGGAGGGTTCCCAATCCATTAAATATGCCTTCATACCTTTGGATATCCAGAAGTTGTTCATGTACAGACCTACAGAGTATTATTAAAGTGACTTAAAGATAGTTTAATACATGTTAAGTTACATAGATATTCAGGTATTACCACATTACAATAATGCATTCATGGTTTCCATCTGAAACTTATCAAGATTCAAAATATGGGAAAGCAGACAAAAAAGGAGGACTGTAGCATTTCCTGAACCAAAGATTTTGCTATTTTCTGCAAGTTTATACAACACTGCATAAATAAAAAATGGGAAGATCCCTTTGCTTGTCCTGGAGAGTTTGGATCCTGGGTCCAAAATAGAAACAAAGAACTATAGAACTATTCAGTATTTCATCTCTACCCGTATTTTTACTAGAGTATGTCAATGTGTCTGTATTTTATAAATAGACTCATCCTTCAAAGTTTGTTTTCTGCAAACATTACATGAAAATATAACTTTGTGCAAATAAGCACAAGCTGAAGCTAAGTTCCAAATTTAGTTATTGATGATTGCCAGTTACTTGCTCCCTCAGTGACAGGCAGAGAGTAGATATAGACAGAATATACAGTTATCAGTAAGTGCTGAGACATCCAAATTTACCAACCATAAACTCCAAGTCCCACTTTAATCATTGTAAATTTTATTGTTGATCTAAATGGAAGCAGAATTTGGTTAACTTCCTGAGATCCAGCAAGCTGTGAAACATGGCCCGCTGTGTTAAATAGCCTATGAAGCTACATTGTGCAGTAAAAATAGCATGTGCTGTGCTCAAAGGATTTATTTAAAAGCTCTAAATGAAAAAATTCTGGAAAAAAATGGAAACAGCAATAGAAAAAGAATATACAGATGTACACATCTTAGTTGTAAAAACTTGCTCAAAGATTTTGGGATCCTGTAGTTCAAAGGTCATAGAAAAACATTTTGATTAGCACCTTATGGTGTCTCAGGGAGCTTCAATCCCAACTGGGATAATTGCATACATTTTTGCTCCCATTAACTTACACATGTGCATTCAGGCACAAGCTGACTCAGAACAAAATCTACATGACTTAATTGAAATAAACATTGTACAACAGGGGATATTTTAGACCTAAAGTAGCTACAGCCATCATTGTCGCCCTGCTTTCTATGACCCAAGAGCTGCAAGACATGTCACATGCTCCAAAGAGCTTGCTGGCAAGGATGGGTTCACAGCTACAGATGAGGTTGAATTCAACCTCACAGTGGGATGTGGGTAGGGTTCCTACACTGCTGAGTCCCTGCAAAATCCAGTGATGAGATCTGTAATGGATGTTATTGCCTCCCTACCTCTCACAGACAGGGCACCCACAGCCGCAGAGGCACGGCAGCCCTATTGCGACTCGCATGATGTAGCGCCTCCAGACTGCTTGTGAGATATGAGCACATCATGACTGACAAGCTGCCCATTCCTGCACAAGAGTTTATAGCAAACGGGCTATTTTGGAAATCAAGTATGATTGAGAAAAAAATAACCAAAATACAACAACTTCAAACCTTTCACTCAGAAAAAAATGCCTTTGTGGGAAATATGTAGCGCTCATTAAGCTCATCCTGACTTTATTTTGTGGTTCCCATGCCACACTCAAACTTATTTCCTGTGAGGTATCATAATTTCCAATGCCGCTATAATAAAAAAATTTCTATTAGTTTAAAACTCCATTTCTTATCAAAAAAGGGCTTTGGTGATTTCTTTTGACCACTGTCCTTTCAGACCTTTTCACCTTGATATAAAAACAAAACATTTCTCATGCTGACTTCAATATTTACACTTGACTTTTATCACGAAGAGATGTTCGCAGTAGGACAAGGTTAACATTAAAGTGCTTTTTTCCCAACTAACTACTACAGTAGTTATGTCAAATGCCGCAGCACCTAATTGCCCTCTTTCAAATGGTGGCATTTTCTCAAGATCTTCAGTGCACACAGAGACCGTGGATACACCAGGCGGACTACAGGGACAGCAGCTCCTTCCCCTTCCCTCGTCGTGCACATCACTCGCTGTGCATGCACATGCACCTTGCCATGCAGCAAAGGAGAAGTTTCACCTTCCTAACCTCCATTCAGGCCAGGGCTATGGCTGCTGTTAGGTGCATTACCATTTCTAAGGACAGGAAGCCACGCATTTCTGCTTCTCTATATAATTCAGCAAAGGCTGCTCATCATGTAACTAATGAATTGGCTGTGGTCTGCCTAATAGTTATTTCACATATCCTCCAGCGTACTTAGACATCTAGATATAAAATTGAGCAATCCACTCATGTATCTGCAATGCTCTCCAGGGTACTGCAAGTCTTTAAAACAATGACTTACCAACTGAGCTACTCATATTACAAAACACAGCAACACAACCCTAATATTACTACCATATGATAAAATCCTATTCAACACTCAGACTGTGGGCTCAGTGAAGTATTCATCACAGACCTCAACAATTTATCTAAAAATACAAAAGAAAGAAACAAGAAAAGATAAATTTATCACCCCTATCCGAAGCACATTCCATTTTAGGTAGACGAGGATGTAGAAGGAAGCATTTCCTTTGACATTTTAAAGGAATTATTCTCGAGTTTCCCAATAGGTGTCAGTTAACCAGTGTAAGTTTGCATGTGAACAGCGAGCTAAAAGGTTATGCAGAAATTAGGATAAAACCAAGTCCCCAGTTACACTTTTTAAATGAAAACCACTTTAACAAGCTAGTATAATGTTGTACAACACCTGGCTTAGCAAATTCCATTAACTATTCGTAGTGTGTTTTTAATGGGTATTACTACTTGATTTCTATATATTTAGATGGGAAACAAAGGTAATGTTTTCCTCATTCACTCCTTTCAATTTTCTAAGTGATAACAGCAAATTTTCTGTACTTGAAATTGATATGCAGTAGAACAGCTACATCGTCTCCAGCATGGTTTAAAACAATCCTGTGGTTTGAGCTCCCTGTTGTTTCAAAGCATACAGAAGCAGCTTTGATAAACAGCAATTTCAATGAGCTGTGCAGGTCAGGCACGTTTTCATTTTTTAATTTTTCCCAAAAAATTGTCATTCAACAAATAGCTTTGAAGTTGTCTACAAAATACTGTTTCCTATTCTGAATAGGACAACGCTGTCATTCCTTCAAAGGAAGGTTAGAAAGGACTGCCAGAGTAGCACTAAAATCCCTAAAGAAGGGATTAGTATTTTTAGGGGGCAAGGGCCCAAAAAATTACCATTATTTAACATCATTAACATCATTATTTAGTTTTACATTGTCCAATCTTGTCACATTTTAGGAATAATTTTCCCTAAATTCTGTTACAACTTCAACAAGTCCAAAAATAGTCTCAGAAAACAGCTAGCTAGTCTCAATAGCATTTTCCTTATGGGTCTCCCCACTTGTCCAATTGGCATAAGATGAGTATGACCCCTTGCACTCCGGGCAGCCTCAAGGAGAATTTGAATTTCACAGCATCCGATTTCACCCACTTCCTTTTACGCTCTCCTTATACAGAGGATGAGGATGCTTTCTCTGACTTGCTCAACTGAACACTTTATCAGAAACATGACACGTGACTGCATTAAACAAAACACCCACAAAACATATGAGAGATGCTGGAGCACAAGGAGAGGTTTTGCTCCTTTTTCCACCGGCTCCAAAAGAAGCCAAATGGGGCAAAAAGTAATCATTTTTTCTAATTCACAAAGTGGCACAAACAGGAAACAAATTAAGTTCCCCCATCACCAGGATTTTATGTATGCTCTGAAGCATGTCGTTCCACATGTATTTAGTCATCACTTCAGATTTTAACAGTTTCAGATAAAGCACACTTCAGATTTTGTGGATAGCTGGTTAATGAAGAAAGATGTATTTATAACAAAGATTTTTACATGCTCTTAGTGCTTACTGGTTACCTATAATATATCACATATATACAAAAAAATGATCAGCTTTTCCTCAAGAATAGAGGTGTTAAAAACGGCCATGATGCTGTACCCTGAATGACAGAAAAGGGAACTAGTTATGGGTTATAACTGTTCAGTTGTTCCACTTAGCTGCAATTGCAATAGCTATGATACTTCTTGTGTGTTCAGCCCTTGTGATTGCTATGCAACATTATGAAATTGCTTTCCGAGTAGCACAAAATTATGAAAATCATCGTGTGATTCCACTGTGAGGAATTTTATGGCACCTGTGGTCCACTTTACCCAAACTCTGTTTCTTCCTTGTCTGGGATGAGTTAGCATTAACATGTCCTACAAGCAAGGCATTGCAGTGGGATTCAGGGAACTGGTACGTGGCGGCAGGGATCTGCTGCACCGTCCTTCACAAGCCAATGTGCCATTGTTCCCCTTTCTACTTCTTTCGTCTTAACAGTGACAGATGTTTGGGACTGGAATAGTATATTATCCTGTATTTCCTGACTTCACTTGAGGCCTTTAGGTGCTAATGAAATATAAATGACAATACAGACATCAGTTTTATGTATTTCCTAAAAAGGTAGCAGAAGAATACATTTTAAATGATACAGGATTCATGTGTCCTATAAGATTTTTTAGTGTCTTGCACAGACCGCACATTTTTAGGTGAGAATGCTTTGAGGTCAGGGCAAGAATTCTTCTCCCATAAGCAACTCAGCTGAAAGTAATTTACTTGAGAGGTTTAACCAATTCTGCTTTTGAATGTATTCAACTTTGCAGTAAAGCAACATTTCAGTGATGGAGTACAGAAGAACATACTGGAAAGGATCCTTTCAGTTATAGCATTTTAATTTGACGGAACAAACTTTGTCTTTTGCAGACTGTGGATTGCTAGCTAGAAATACATTAACTTTTGGGAGAAGAAATTTCTGTCACATCATTCTAACATGTTTGTCAACCACCTGATGTCTCTACTGGGATAATATAAACTTATCTGAATTGTCATACCTTCACTGAAGTCATTGGTTATCCTTTAGACAGTAAAAACACCCAGAGGATCAATTTATAGCAAGGAGGATAGCAGGATGATGATCAAGTCAGGCCCTGAATACTTTGGGCTGCACAGCAGCAGGTTTATTCTTTCCATTTCCACAAGTTTTTAATGCACTTGTTGAGCAATCTCTGGTTGTCCTGCACTAGGTAAAATACCCTTTCCCAGACAAAGATTAGAATCAGATCTTCATCCTCTTACCACCTTTTTCCACATTCCACTAAAATCAGTAGTATTTTGAACTCAATGAAGAAGGCAGAACTTGGTTTGCTATATGTGCGAGGTCCACTGAAAGTTCATACTTTGGAATTAAATGCAGATTATTGCAGAAGCCAGGAGTTGCCATATGTTCATAGTAGTCAATGTTCTTTATCTGTTAGTGGCTAGGCTACATTCAAAGCTTTCATGTATGTAGATGTAATTTGCATATGGCTTTAGGCATGTATATATGAATGTATACCTACACAGATAGATATAATCTTAGATAGCTTGCTAGCTTTGGCAGAGCTTAAAAACAAACAGTGAATGCTCCAGGATTTTGATGCAAACCAGGCTTTTAGAGAACTCAAAACCAAAGGTATATGCATTATAACAGCATAAACAGGCAACATTACATACAGCATCTATGTGCAACCCTGTATCAGACTAAAACATGCAGATTAAGACCATATAGTACAGTATAGTAAGAGGCAAACAGAGCTAAATAAAGTATAGAGACATGCTGAAAAAGAAAAGAAAATGGTTGTCAGAGGACAGCAGAAAGTGGGAGAGAGCTGTAAACTAAACTAATATTTAATCAATAAAAATAAGGAAGGACCGACTTCAAGAGGAGAATAACAAAAAATTACAAAGTCAAAAAATACAAGAAACAAATTAAGTGATGCTACAGGTAAAAGGCAGATTGCATAGACTTCCTCAGTTCAGAACAGTAGTCATGGATGAAAACAAACATCAGGACATAAGTACAGGACCACAAAGGCAAATTAGGAAAGATAGCTGAACAACTGCATTCCTAGAGAATAAAAGTTAACCTGGCAGAACAGTGTGGCTAAAGTCAGCAGAGGTATCTGGAGGTTAAATCAGATTTGGTAGCAGAAAGGAAATAGATAAGACCACCATGTGGTTAAAGAGTGGAAACTGAACAACCTGAGGAAATACTTACAATAGTAACCTCTTAGTCACTTCTGAAGGGTATAGTGGACATTTTGATAAAATCTTCCAAAGGGTATAGGAAAAGGAAAAATATGATATGAGAAGGAAAATTCTCAGATAATAAAGCTGTCAGAGATAAGAAATCTTAACCAACATAATATCTAGATAGAAATTTCATTGATTGCAAGTCAACTATAGTATTTAAATATATTATTTTAGACTACACCTTCAGTTAAAGAAAGTATCAGATACAAATTTACATCAACAGACAAGATTCAGATAGGAAATCCGAATCTCATTGTCACAACAAAAATGAATGAATGGCATTTATTTCTGTATAGACTTCATAGACTTTCACAAAGGCTTTCATAGAATTCATGGAAAAAATTTAGAGAAATTCCTGGGCTATTAGGGAATTTGACAAAAAATGTTAACATTATTATGATTATATGAAAGGCTAGGAAATAAGTAATATTTATATATATTTAAGGCAACTGCAAGTACCAGCCTTATACCAGGTACGTTGGACTGGAAAAAAAACCCAAACAAACAAACCAAAAAACCCACAATCAAAACTGAGCAATGAGAAAAGAAATAAAGAAGTTTAGTACTTCGGCTGTCTTGGCAACAAAAAGAATAAAATAGATGGAATGGGCAATGAAATTAAGGTCAGAATAGCAATGAACAAATAAACCTTTGTAATGCTAAATCCAGCTAGACAAAAAGAAAATCTCTGGATACTAAAGTCTGCATATTCAATAAAACATAAAGACAAATTCACTATGCAGTGCTGCAAACTGGGGACTTAATGAGATCCTCCAAACTGAACTCCAGATTGTCATAAACTTTTAAAGAAATCTTCAGTATCTGATTGCCCAGACAAATGCTTCGAGAAAAACTAAAGCCATTTGGGATCAGAAATTACTGATCAAAAATTGCGATATTTGGGATGCCTATAAGCACTAATAAGACTCACCCGTGACAAGACTATTCAGTGAAGAAAGTTGAAGTGGAAATAATACATTTTGAAGATTTAAAATAGACGTTTCTTAGAAAACAATTAAGATGACAGAGATGATTGTAAAAGACAAAGATAGCACAAAGGACAAAGATAGACAAAATAGCACAACACTAGCAACAGCACTCCAAACTGAATGTAGAAGACTAAATGGACAAATGAACATATTCTTCTGCTGCATTTATAAGCACACCTTGTGTGCTTGTGGTCGGTGTTTTGAACACATTTACAATTCCATCCTGATCCCACAATGGGACTTGATGACTGCACAATTCACCTCAAAAACATACCTCTGCTGTCTGGTTAACAACATAAAAAGAAGTATTATGAAATAATGATGGCACCTTCCTGGACATCAGAAATAAACAAATTTAAAAGATGAGAAATTTAGAGGAAAAGGACAAGTTGTCTTGAAGGCTAGCTAAGGTAGGATAGAATAAGAGATTTGAACAGGTGACATACCAAGGGCCATAATATAAAAAATAAACATGCTTTGCAGTAAGTGTACACTAGCTTTCCAACAGAAGCTCCTCCTGAGATAACACAAGGATTTCAGAATGAATCTCAATTAGGAATGATTCTGTAAACCAGAATGAATCACATTATATTATGCTACGTTATGTGCATTTCAGACAAGAGGCATGTCTCAAAGTGAAAACTTCCATCTCTCCTGCAGTAAGCCACATTCATCAATGCTTCTATGCACTTCCAGAGTCTTAATGTTCTTACACTGGCAAAAGCACCATTATTTTGGTATGTTTCTCATGTTATTGGGATATACAGCATATTCCAGAGAGTTCTCCAAATAGACCAATCAGCAATATGCATTACAAAATCTGAAACCTTTAATAAATATTCATATTTCATTTTTCTTTTTTCATAAAAGCACTCAAAACCACAAAACTGTATAGATCACCAACTAAAGGAAAAAATTCACCGTTCAAATCTGGATGCAATTTTACAGCAAAATCTCAACACTGAAAATTAAGAAAGATGAATTTTCACAAAATAAGTTACAAAATTATGTATTTAAGTGTTACAATGCAAAAATCCGCATTCATCTTAAAGCCTATGGATTATTTTTGGTTTGCTTTCATTCTTATTAAATCGATAAATGCTATCCACTAAGAGCAACACAGCAGGGCAAACCCATGATATCTTAATTCTAGTGGATAGGCACCAGAGTGCTGAAGTTTGGCTGGTTTATTTGGAGAGGGTGCAGAAGGGGACCTGTTTGTTTTAAAAAATAAGAACAAACCACAAACAAACAAAAAAGCTTACCACACCAAAACAATCAACCACACACACCTCCCCAAACTCAAAGTCTTATACAATTTTGAAATATCTGGCAATTAACAACTGGTACATTCCTGTCAGTTGATATTAAAACAAATTATTCCTTATGTTGTGAGCAGTCTGATTCACAAAGCAGTTTTATAATTTTTGATCCGTAACAAATTCCCTTTGTGAAGCTCCACCCATTTAATAGACTGGAGAATTGAACCCCAACTTCTTGCACAATAGGAAGAGAATCAGTGGCAGAAGCATTAACTGGTAGGACCCAAAATAATAACCCTCCATGTTACACCATGTTTGTCCCCTTGCTACTGCAGGGCAGTACTTGTGATCCCACATCCCACTTGTCGCCACCTGCTGGGTCTGGCCCATAGAACAACAGCCTCAGTACTGCAAGCAAAGGCTCTCGGGGATGCCTTTGTAAAGCCTCATTTTAATAACTCAAGTAACATACATTTCAGTATCAAAAAGGGTGGTAAAAATAGCTTGACAGCACCCCCACCCACTAGCTCTCTACACCCTGGCAGCATGAATATAGAAATTCAATCTGACGCTTTGTTTTCAAGATCTTTCTCTGAGTAACCAGTGTCTGCACCCAGTGTATTTATGATTTCAATTTTTTCCTCTGTTCCACTTCCCTAGACGTGTTGCGGACACAATTCAGTTATTCTGTCATCTTTAGCAGCTACTCCATGTCTCTTGTTCCATTTGTTTTCAAATTAAGTTCCTCCTCATTCTAGTAAAGGGTGAGCTCCTGATATATGACTGTGCTTAACATGAACATGTCATCAGCATCAACTTCTTGAATAGCTATTTCAGAGGAGAAGGGAGATCAACATGACACTGGGATTCCAGTTCACTGGAGATCAGGATGAAAACAGCGTTACCAACACTAAGCTTTTCTGTAATAATTTCTTATTACTGACAGAGTTATTGATGCATGCAGAACAAAAATAAAAGAATGATGAATTAGTATCACTGACGGGGCTCATACAACAGCAAGCAGATTCCACCTGTTAGTCTTAACCAGATATTTTGCAGACATCACATAACAGAAAAGCACTCAGAAAGTGAGTTTGCTGCCATCATTAGCACCTATTTTTCAATAGCTGAAAAAGAAAGGGGAGAGCTAGCAATAGCTGCTCAAAGCAATACTTCTTCCCTTCTTCTCTCATTGTCCACCAGCAGTTTAGTTCAGTCTGTACAGTGCTATCTACTTTGCACGCATTGTCAGGGAGTAATTCCCACACTTCCCAAAGCACGTTTGGGAAGAAGCAGAAGCCTTCCCCCTCCTGCAGCAGGGCCGCACCAAGGCTGCGCCCAGGAGCCTCTGCAGATGTCCAGTATGCAGGAACCACTTCCTCCTTTTTCTCACCAATTCCTCCTGCTTGGTCACACCAGGCAGGACCAGCATGCACCCTGGATTTCCATTTCTTTGCTAATGAGTCTTCCTCATGGGAAAAACAGAGGACTTCTGCTTGACCACCATCTCTCCTGAAGTGCACTGATGTCATGTTCATGGCATAAAGGCTGGGCTGACAGTGACAATGGCAGTTATACAAAGTCAGGATAAGAAAATATTTGAAATGCAAAGCATATCTACTACTAAATTATCAAAAAGACATAATAGCAGGGTAGTAAATGCGTGGTATGTATATTTAGTATTTATTATAGAAATAATTTTCCCCCCCATGGGAAAAACAGAGGACTTGACCACAATCTCTCCTGAAGTGCACTGATGTCATGTTCATGGCATAAAGGCTGGGCTGACAGTGACAATGGCAAACATGGCAGTCCTTTCAGCTGAACCAAAGAAATTACAACACGGAGACATGTCTCTCAACAGCAGAGTAAACCGTAGCTTCTAAAATGCATTCCTGTGCAACGATTTTTCTGCAAGAACACAGCGGGGAGATTCAGGGATACCGCTCCTCAGAGCAACCATGCCTGGATGCAGGGATCCATCTCTGAGCAGTGGGCTGGGTGAGGAGCGAGTGGAGGCAGAGTCAGTCTCTTCAATAACTAAACAGCGTACACAATGGATAAAGCCAGCAAGCTCCATCAATGAGCATCTCAAACAAGGTCTTGCAGGGAGTCTGTGGTATAAGAAGCCACACTAATAAAGACCGGTTGGCAAACACTTTATAATAGGTTTCTCTAGTACTAAATCTTAACTTTTCCCTCAGTTCCAATGAATTTTAAAGAAGTTTTAGAAAATACAGAAAATACTGCTCATTATTTTGTTTTTCTTATCTTTTTTACCACATCATTATGCAGCTTCTAACATGCGTAGCAAAACCAAAAGGCTCCTTCTGATTTCATGAATACCAAGAGGAATGTTTTCCTAAGCAATTAGTAATCATACTAAGACACAGTTCCACTCACAAAGTCAGGATAAGAAAATATTTGAAATGCAAAGCATATCTACTACTAAATTATCAAAAAGACATAATAGCAGGATAGTAAATGTGTGGTATGTATATTTAGTATTTATTATAGAAATTTACTGCATATAAATTATAAGGAAGTGCCAGATGCATCTAATAAATATGAATGAGGAAGGTTTCATACCCCCAGAGCTATATATGATGCTGTCTTATAGCCCTGGTTGAAAACATTGTGTGAAAATCACTTCTCCTTATATAATTGGAATTGGATCCTTTAAATCTTCTATACCTGCGTTAATCAACTAGTTCAAAAGAAGTTTCTATGTGCAGTTAAAGTTTCCAGTGGAAAACTTCAGAAAGTGATAGAAAGTCAACTAACAGTTGATGAAGAAAAGGAAATTGAAGTACCAACAAAGCAGGAAATACAGTATCCCTGGTAACTCAAGAAACAAATTATTATGATTATTTACTTTGGGTTTGTGATCAGCTGACATCCTCGCATGGCTTAAATGAACATGGAAAAAAAACAATTCTCTACATAAGAAGAAACACAGTCTGTACTAAATAGTTAGCATTCTGAGGAAAAAAAAAAAAAAGTATTTTTTCAGCAGAAGTTATTGTTCTACTACAGAAACTGTTCTTAATGGATACATTTTGCCCTGGAACATTATTTGTAAATTCTCACTTTACTTTTTTAGTATAAAAAATAATACAAAATATGATCATACTCAGACCACGAGATATCAGAATTGTAAAAGGTGAATGTTGCATAGAAAATAAAATAGCTCCCCTAGCCATATTACACACATAAGAATTGAAGTCGAAATAAAGTTTTGGTTTCTCCATTATCACACAAAGAGATTTTATAAAAAGATAATTTATACTTTTTCAGAAAGAGGCAAACAACCCCTATGGAAATGTGCTACAGAATTAACAGGAAGTTTAGTCATTGTTGCTGGTGATAGAACCAATTAGAAAAAGGGGAGAAAAATAACAATATTTCCTGGCAACTTGATAGGGAATTTTTAGGTCAATCCAAGTATTTGGGCCAATAAACAACATTGTTGTCATCTTTCCTTTTTTTTTTTTAATTTCTTCTCAGTTTTCTCTAACTTTTAAAAAGTAGTTTAATTTTCAGTGAAATCAATACTCACCAAAAGAAAAAATATTCCAAAATGAATAGAAGCCTTTACAATGTTTTTCATTAACGTACATGTTTTATAGAATTTGATTATATTCTCTAGTCTGTAAAAAATAGAGTGCTCAGTAGTAAACTATACTGACCAAACTCAGACTTCAGAGAATCTACTTAAACAGCTTTTTTTCTTCACCTGTGGCATACTACAGCCACCCCACCTGCATTGACGCTACCAGAATTCAGAACATATTGCATATTGTTTACTTAGCTGAATTGTTTACTTATTGTTTACTTAGCTGAATTTTAATGTTCTTTGGAAATATGTATTTATGCAAACAGTCCATATAGCAGACAACAGCAGCACGTCCTCTAGCTGGCCTTTACTTTCTAAAGATAATGACAGCTTTACATTATTTTCACAACTGAAATAAAGCCAGCTTTACTCACAATTTATGATGACTTTTAGCAACTCCAACCACTGCTTTGACTGAATGCCATTTGTCAACTATCAATCAAGAGCATTCCTGACATTCACCCTTACTTAAAGGAAAAACAAGTTTCCCACGCCCATCTTCGCATCACTTTTCAGGCTGGGTAATAGCTTAGATTGCTTGTCAAAATGTAAAGTTCCTTCAGAGCCTCTCTTTGCTTCTGCTGGCAAGAAGATAACATGAAAGAAGTGATGATAGAAATCCTAAACCCAGAGTCACTGAACTGTTTTTGTTTAGGATGCACAAAACACTTGCACTGCTTATTTCAAGTCAGCTCTATGATACTCATTTTCAAGTGAACAGTGGTTCAAAGCAGTAAATGAATACATAGATGAAAGTTGTCTAATTAAATCAAATATTGCCACAAGTCTGTTTATATTTTTACGACACCATTGCAAAGCCATGCATCGATTTGTAACTCCATTCCCTTTAGCTCCCTCCATGTTGGTGAAAGGTGGAACTTGAGAAGGCCCAGGACTTTCTGGAGTCACTGCCTTCTTTCAACAATTTAAAAGAAATAAAACCAAAAAAAGAAAAGTAACTTTCTCTGAATATTTCTTAACATCTAGATTAGTATTTCTCTATGGAAACACTCTCTTTGAACACTTAATCTGGAACAACAGTAGAAAAATACTGGATGGCTATCTGAGCTTTTTTTTTATCTAACTCGGAAACTTTTCACTAACAACCTTTTTCATTCCTCTGGGAAGCACTAAGGCTACAGTTAGGGTAACGTTTCCAGCCATGCCTGCTCCAGAGTGAGAGTGTGCTTTTCAGAAGTCCCCACTGCTGTAAGTGATTAGTCCTCACCACAACAGTACAGGGGACAGCTGGCCTTTTTTGAAGCCTCCTTGACACTGCAGTTGATGTTTTTTGGAACTAAAGGTGCAACTAATATTGTTAGCAAAAGAACTATCTACTGATTAGATCAGTAAGGAAAGGGCTTCTAGCAGATACCACCAGGACCCTCTTGATAGGTAACGCATAGAAGGAATGGGGTTTGACATTCATGATATCATGCATAGAGTGGCGTTCAGGTATCCGCTCATTTTGAATGAGCAAAGGACAAATGCAACCACCATGTGAGTAACGGGACAGCAAACTCATGCAACTGCTAAGACAGGTTTTGGCACAGAGCATGAAAACCAGGCTGAGCTATGCTCATGAGGAACTTGTAGACCTTCACAGACCCTCCCCTTCCCTGTCATTCCTTAAAGGCCTCACATATAAAGCGAAAGGACGAGAGGAAATGGCCTCAAGTTGCGCCAAGGGACGTTTAGACTGGACATTAGGAGAAATTTCTTTACTGTAAGAGTGGTCAGGCCTTGGCACAGGCTGCCCAGGGAAGTGGTTGAGTCACCATCCCTGGAAGTATTTAAAAGACGTGTAGATGAGGCGCTTAGGGACATGGTGTAGTGGGTATGGTGGTGTTGGGTTGATGGTTGGACTCGATGATCTTAGAGGTCTTTTCCAACCTTAATGATTCTATGATTCTATGATTCTGTAAAGTCTAGCTGAAAAAGAACACACTGCACATTAAAAATGTGTGCATACTACAGCTGCATCCCACTCTTCCAAGTTGACTGGGAGTAGTTATCTCTAGCTAATTAGTTCTCCAAAAGCCCGTGAAGTCCAGAGATACTCAGGTGATATTGTTGATAACGTGCCAATTATTATGTAAATTACAAAGACATGAGGTTAGGAACTGGAAAGAAATGGACTTCCTTTGTCCTTATTAGAATGGGTCATCATCAAAAAGCTGACTTAAATATGACAGAGTGCATTTCACTTCCTACCAGTCTTCTGAGATGAGCATCTTATCTTGAGATACAATGTCAGGGATGTTAATTGCTGTGAAGTACAGAAGCATAGAAGTTCAGCTAGGAACACCACACATCCTGATTCATGAATATGAAAGCAGAGACTGGACCAACTACAGCTAAATGCTGGTAATCATATTGATGCAAGAATCTGCTCAGAACCTGAAATTCAGAAGATTTAGGAGCTAAAGGTTCATATTATGGTTTCTCACTTTCTTTGTTTTACCTTGTTTTTGAATTCTCTTTAGAAACAGAAGTCCTGAAACTATGATTCATACCCCAGCTGGAAAACACATAACTCCCTAATGCATTTTCTGTTTCTCAGTACAGATTCTGGTAGCATTGTGGGCAAGCAGTATCAAACACGTTTACTCTAAATGGCTGATCTCAGAGCAGAACAACAGACTGTGCAATGAAATACTGCACTAGCTATACAAGCACAATCAATTTGTCATCATTTCACACTCAAATTCTTCCTTGCAAAATACTTGGAAGGAAAAAGAATTTGTTTTCTGTTCAGTCTATTGTGGTTTTTTTTCTTCTCTTTACTCTAGTAAAACTGCAGCAGGGATAACATTTTCTGCAGCTTAGGAATCTGAAGTTGACAGTTTTCCATCCTGTTAGAATTTGAACTCCTTTCTCCCATGTCCAGAAATAGCAAATGGCTTGTGCCTTAAAGTTGTTGTTACTGGAAAACACAACAGCCATAAACCACTTAAAATGTGTTTTATTTTAATACGTACTATCACTTTTATTATTCTAGCATCCAGGATTTAGCTGAAACTGGGACCCATTCTGGAAGAACTCGGGGTGTACATCTATGAAGAGGTCTGATAGTTTTATCTTTCAGGCAGATAAGGTGATTAACAGATTAGAATCAGAATTTGTGTCCTTATTGTAACAGGCTCAAAGCCGAGGTAATAAGAGATTAAATCATCAGCAAGGACGACTACGCGGAGGAAGAGCAGAATTCACTCTCATCATGTCAGCAAGCATCTTATCAAAAAGTTGCATTTTGCTTGAGCCTCTCACCAAGTAAGAGTCTGGAAAGCAAGACCCACATTAAAAATATTTACATAGAGAAACATAAATGGAAAAATAACGTGATTCCCAGTCTTTGCGGCTCTAAGGAATACTGTCCACCTTCAGAAGTTCTCTCTGACCCCAATCACCCCCTTCAGCAGAAACCCTGTGTAACAGATGGCACAGTAACAGTGACATGGCCACCTATCTTTGCTGAATTTGCAACCCAGGTCCCCGTTCCATGTTTCATATAGCTTTTCTACATTTCACATCACCTGCTACAATCAAAACCTACAACATCATCGTAAGTTCAAACATGGGACCTGGGACAAACTCACTAAATTCTGTGTTGTTGTTGTGTAATAAATAAGAAAACTTGGCAGATAGACTAAAAAAAAAAAAAAAAAGACAGATTTCTCCTGAATCAAATATGAAAAATAATATTACCTTTAGCAATATTCATTCTAATACGTAGCTCGATATTCAATTTTTCGATTTATGATATCCTTGCATTTTTAATTTTCAGTGCTCTACATAACTTTGTACTGAAAATATAACCTAAAAAGTAGGTAGAGGACATTCAGAAACGTTAGCAGATGTATAGAGCCAGTTAGAACTTCTCACACAGAAAAGCACCGTGTAGGCTAGCACACTGGTTGCTTGTTTCTGTTATGTCAGTAAGCAGTGAAACAGTTCAGAGTAAGACAACACTGAATAGCTTTCCACACCATCCATATTTACAAGATTACCATTTTAATCAGTAGGATTTGCTGCTTCTTTTTTTTTTTTAAGAAAGAGCCAGTCTCAAACTATGTTCATTCTAAGGCAAGTTCTACAAATTAAGGATAATTGGAAGCCAGTTAAAATGTAATAGAATTGCAATATAATTAGATTAGAGATTAGGAAAGAAATTCCTTAAACAGTGAGGAGGCTGAAGCACTGAAGATTGTAAAATCTCTCAGTGGAAGTGTTTACAAACACCTGTCAGGTATGATTTAGGAAGTTTTGATACCGCATTGAAGAAAGGAGATATACAAGGCACATTCTGATCTCTTCCAACCCTATTTTTTTTTTTTTCAGTATACCTGAACAGAATTGTAAATTGATATTTGCATTTGTGGAACAATCTACATAACATTGATATATTGTACTTAACTAGACCTATGATAAGAGATATTCAAGAGACAGGTCTGATTTTTTTGAGATATATAGGTTTGGGGGGGGGGGGGTGTTTCTTCCATATAAGTAAAAGACTGGTAAATTACTATTTTCTGTCTCTCCTTTTCATACCAACTTTTTCCTTTTCCTCTTCCCTTAATTCTTTCACTGCTAAAATGGTGAAACCACTGTTACAGAAACAAGCGCATTTTATTCACCGTTCTCCAGTCCTGACCCTTAAAAAGAAGGTTAAGAACCCTAGATATTCTTAGATCCAAAAAACTTTCTACCTAGGTCTAGAAGAGGGTGGCGTCATTAGAAGAGGACTGTAGTCCATATGAGATTAAGCATCCCACCTCCACTAACAACCAGTATAATGTTTTCCATGCTTTCCAGCTTATAGTAAACTGCACAAGAACGCAGCGTGGGATAAACTGTGCACAAGGAGACCTTAAACACATCACCTAGTGTTTCTCTTGTGTCCCAAAGCAAAAACATTTCTATCCCCTGAACTATTTTCAGCAATATTTTGAATCTTAGTTGCTCTTATTATCCCTGTGAAAGTCTTAAGTCTTTTGTTAATTCTAGCTCTATTAAGCTTTTTTCTCTACCAATACATTATAGCAACAAGTTCCTCGGGTTAATTATACACTGTATAAAAGGATTTCTTTTTAAACAGTTTCATGTGTATTATAATTCAATTTTTTTTGTGTCCTATTAAAAGGGAGTGAATAGAAGTATCTGCCCAACCTTCTTTTCTGCAACAGCTACTAATTGTTGCCCCCATCTCCTGTCTCCAGCATTCTTCCCTCTGACCTAAACAAAATTTCAAATAATTTCACCTCATCCAGATTTTAGTTTACATGAGTCCACCTTCTACGAGAATTATAGCTGACCCTGTGGGTCTCAGTCATTTATTTTTTTCTGAGGGGAGGAGGAGCAGGAAAGAAATAGGGTGAGCAGAGCTGAAGTCAGTATTCCATACAATTTTCTTAATCCAAATGATTTAACCTTTTTGTATTCTCTAACATCTCCAATGTATTCTCCTTCTCTAGGTGTGATGGCATTTTCCTACACATTGCTAAATACTACATACGTGTTTTCATCGAGCTGTCCCTAATGACAGCTAGAACTTTATGTTTGTTTTACCTTAAATGAAATTAATTTTGAAATAAGATATGTGAACAGTTCATATTTGTTCTCCCAATATGGGTGGTAATTCTAAAATTCCTTCCATTCTTTACTCTTGCATCATCTATAATTTTTGCATTTCTTAGTCCCTTCTTCAGATCATTATCATATTTAAATTACCTACAGAGCCATTCTTTCACTAAAAGCTTTGACAAGAAATGCTAATAATTTAGTCATTCTTACAATGATTATTTACTTTTACTGCAATAGTACCTAGGGATCCCAGACACTGATTGAACTAGATGTACAATCAAAACAGAACAGAAAGAGTAGTCCTCATGCCAGACAGTTTTCAGGTTAAAAGGAAATCAATCACTCTTTATAGAATTCTCTATTCTTGAATGTAACTAAATAAGGACAAATCTACTACAGCTGTAGATTGTTAATGCAGCTGAGGACCTAAAGCATGCTCCCAAAGCCTTTTCATCACAGCCTACTTTCTTCAACTCCCCTTTCCCTACTTTTCGCTGCTTCCTGGAGAACTGACATCCTACCTAAACTAGTACTGTGAACTTTATGTGACAAGTGGTATTTATATGCAAATAAAAGTATTCATTAATTCTTCTTTGTCAAGTTTGCATATTTAAAAATTACAGTCACACTTGGTCAGGTTCAGGATGCGATTTGAGTGCATCTTGGTTTTAGCAATCTTTTCACTAAAAAAGAAAAAAAAAATCTCTATTCCTCACGCACATAAGTAAATCCACCAACATATGAAACAAGAAGTTGATGCAAAGCTGATGTTCATGTCTTTGTGTCTAAAGGGAAGCAACATAGTTATTCAAACTATAATTAATAAGATTGCTGATATGAAATCTCAACATTTGCATTGTATTTTCTATTTTTATTTTTTAGGACAAGGTCACTGTTCTACACAGAATTTCAAGAGTGGTCTTCATTACTTTGCCAGAAACAGAAGAAACTGAAGGTGGTCCTAGAAATCACTCTATCTCACAAACTGCTCCAACTCTACTAGAGTAGACTATTCTTGGCAGGAGAACCAACCTGCCCCTCCTATTGAGGCAATGTCATTGCTTAGCAAGAATTGAAGAGTCAGAGACAAGAATAAGAAAGATGGAATCTGTACCTCAGCATTTGGGGGATTAAGTAGTCCTGAACTCTGATCCTTGCTCAAGGCATTGCTTATGAACTTGCATTGAAGAGGCATACTGCACCCAAAAATAAGTAAAATAAGACTTGGAGAATAAAAAACCTGCTCTTTATGCCTTCTGTTCAAAATGCTGCTAGACTTAATTTTGTGAGATATTCACTTCTATTTTTTATGAAAATATTAATTCTTTGCCTTGATTTACTGGATACTATTTTAAACAAATATTCACATTAAGACAAAATTTTTGATAGTGGTAGTGAAAGAAATATGATCTGGACTCCCCATCAAGGAAAACATGGGATTAAAAAAAAAGCAATAGATAATGAGCGTAGACAATTTTTGAATAATGATCAAATCCTTCCGTGGCTGATGAAAATATTTTTGGCTTCTTCTAATAAACTTTAACAGAGTGTCAAAAAATATATCTGGCTATACTGAGGAAAAAATGTTGAATTGCACATAATCCTAGTGTTTTTTCCCTGAGAGGGAGAGTTCCAGAAGTTTAAAGAAAAACTACATAGTCATTGGAGTAGAGAATATGAATATTTTAATCTGATGCAATTATATGGTTAGTTGTCTATAATATGTTTCCTTCATTTCCTTTGATCTATGCAGGAACATCAAAATTGAGATGATCTGCCTTCTTGTGAAATTGTATTTGCAGTAGGTTTATGGCTATAGTAGAAATACTTTTTTAATCTGACATTGCACTGCCTAGTGCTCGGTATCCTCTAAGTTCACCATGTTCTGGCCTAAGGGCCATCGTATTAACCTGCAGTATCTCAAAGGGAAAGAGCCTAGCCCATCACTTCTCAGCAGCACATCAGGAGTCTGATTTTTAACTTCTGAAAGCGTGGCTTCAAATCACTATATTCACTGTAAATAAAGTGCATAGACACTGCTCTTTGGTTTAAAATTGGGTTCAACGTACAAATCAGAGTTCACCCACATGTAAATCAGTACATGAGAAAACACAAGAGTACTTCTGCACTTGGACATAGAAGTAGGTTGTGAGCTTGTGCCGGCCCTGTCCGTGAGCAGCTCACAAGGGAAGGGCTGCTTTCACATGGAAACTTCTCAGCATGACCGAAATCTTCCCCTTGCTCCCCCTCCCAAAACATCATTTGTTTTTACAAAACCTCACCTTTAAATTATTTTTTCTACTGCTGAAAAAGCTTCAATTAGCTACATTGTAAACTTCTACAGGTTTATTATTCTGTTCTTTATAATCTCTTATTTTGAAGAGCACAGTGCCATTTTATTTTTCTCAGATAAAAAGCACAGTTTTCTCTAAATGAAGAAGTGTTCTCAGATACAACATAGCTTTTACTATCAGGGAAATACTAGTATCACAAAGACTCCAGACCTTATTATATAATATTTATAAAGGAAATTTGAGGCCCATATCATGAAGGATATTATGGAAAGCCTCTGAGAGTGGTAAAATAGCAAGATCACCCCGGAGCACTATAATCTCTGTTATTTTAAAACATGGTAAAGATATGGTGAAAACGCAGTAGCTGTAGGCTCATATTTATAATTAACCTAGCCTGTAAAATCCTTGCAAAAGTGGCAACTAAGATATTACTGTCTACTTTTCCCAAATTAATTTGTCCAAACCAAGTGGGCTTTATTAAAACAAGACTATCAAACAATAACATCAGTTTTTAATAGACTTAATAAACATTGAAAAACATTAGAATAACCATTCAATGCTATTTTATTCAGTGTAGAAATGGGGCCTGGGTGAATACAATGAACTACCCTTTCGAAGTAATGAAGAAATTTAGAATTAGGAATAACTGCTATACTCAAAGCATTAGTTACTTTCAATATTAATAGTGAGATTATTTTTTCCAATCTATAAAAGAGTTGATAAGTGTGTTGTTGCCTTTTTCTATTTCATTTTCCTTACCTAGAGAAATACATTACTTTATAAGCATTTCAAACCACTGATTTCATTTACTTTGGAATGATAAAATGTGTCCACTAACCAAATAATTTGCCATAACATTAAGTATTTCGCTATAAGCTTTAGCCATTAGCATACCATGTCTTTACATCTCCTTCATTTCCCATAAAGGGGAAAGGCCATAACCTCTCATTTTCATAATGATGCCAAGCAAGGCAACCCTGCAGAATGGAAGAAAGAGGCATTTCTGTCATCTCATCCCTAGTCCTTACGCAAACTGGATTTTGAAGGGGAGTGGGAAGGAGGTTTAAGGACAGCAGCTTTGAAGTGCAAAGCTGCATTACTAGGCTCAGACAAACAGATCCAACACATGGATCTAACCTAGAAGTTACCCCCACTACAAGCAGGGCATTGGACCCAGTCGACTGCCAGAGTCCCTTACAGCCTGCCTGAATCCTGGTTTCCCTGCATTGTGACTTAAAGAGCGAACAGAAAATCCACAGCAGAAAGCAAGCAGACCAGCTAGAAACCTCTAAAGTTGTAACTGTTGTGAACTGGGGGGAAAAAAAAAAAAATTCAGCAAGCTACCTGCACGTTGGGGTGTGATTTGTTCATCACTGTCACAGACTGCCTGGTTATCAGTTACTATAGTGGTGTGGTTTGTCAGCTGCCGCAGGAGCAGGTCAGCCTTAAAACAAATACTTGGTCATAAACTGCTGGACTTAGAGGTACGGTAACCAGGCATTTTGCTTTGGTGCTTAGCCCGCTGATTTGAGTCTGAGAAAAGGCCATGCTGCACATAAACTGTTCTGTCTATGAGCCAGAGAGGCTGAGCAATCACACCTTTCTGAAAGTCCCAAACTTAGAAGGATCAATACTATCCAGACATAGGAATAAGATATTTCGGGGCACACATTAAGAGATTCAAGTTTACAGATGTTAATAATGAACACACATGTGGCAGGGGTAGACCAAGCCACATAAACCAATACTCTGGCTAGGCTCGAAACTTTCAACCTGGCAGACAAAGTGACCGACCACCACTTGCCAGAGCAGACCTTCCTCCAAGGCCTCCTGCTTCCCCATCGTCCAAGACACCTCCAGACATAAAAACACCTGGAGTGTGCAAACGAGCTGCTGCTCGTGAGAGGCCAACAGTAGCTCAGAAGGCAAAGGGAGAGGAGACCATCCCCCAGATCTGTGAGGATGCAGTGGGCCCCACCAACACCCAGCCCTTCCAACTCTGCTGCATCTCCGACCGGGCTCCCTGGTGAGTTGCAAGTAGGATAGGAAACTTAAGAAGCCTCTCACTTCATTACTGCCCCAACATCCACATACATTCTAAGCATATGTGCTCCCATGGGGCACAGACGGCTGCCTCTGTGCTCATTTGGGGCAGATAATTTCATGGAAAACATCAAAAAAGCTGTCTTTGCTAAAGAACCCAACATTTCAGTCAGTAGAATGGGAAACTTCATGTTATACAAGACATTTGGAAACTGCATTAGCTTAGCTCTGCTGACTGCACAGGACTGATTTTCAAGCATGTTGTGCATCATTTATTTGCTTTCTCTCTTGATTGCTAAACAGCACACATGAAAGGTAAAATGAAACAATTATCTGAAGATGCACCATTGAATTTGGTACTACAGATATCAGCCTTCTCTTAGATTCCCATTTTCACTGGTATTGTTGACTTGTGCTTTGTCAGCAATGACTTTGCTGCAGTGCAGGAAACTGCTAGAAAAGTAAGAGCTAACGAAAAGTAACTTGAGAATGAAAAGTACCCTGCACAACTCCCATACATGTTCGTATTACCAAGAAGCTTAATGAGTAGATATTCAGCCTTAATAACCAAATAGTGTCTTTTACAAATAAAACATTGCAAAGTAAATTTCTATAGAAATGAAAGTTCCTGTGTGAAAAGAAGCCCTCATAAATGAATATCAAGCAGTACATAAACTGCTGAAAGAGTACATTTTCCATGCACTAAGAGTATGCATTTAACAGCTTTCTTCTGTCCTCATGCTTGCAGCTGATAGTCATTACAGTAGCATTAGAACTGCAGCAGATTTATCACATTTGCAATGTAAATTTATTACCATTCAAGTAATCCTAGCACCTGTGCCTTACCATTAATAGACATTCCTTTACATTTGCAGTTTTCCCCTATCATTCACAGTTGAATGAACCTATAAGTGAAGTTGAAATATAAATTTAAATCAACCCTTTCTAAAGTTTTGCCCTTAAAGTCCATTCAGGGGAGTCACTCCTACTGGAATGAAAAAGAACTTATTTTGTAATGTTTCTTGTGTAGATCAAAAATTGATTCAGGGAGGTAAAACAGTCACATGAGTAGTGTTCACATCATATTTATTCTATAATGGCATCAGACATTTATTTCCACTTAAAATACCATGGAAGTAAGAATTTAAAATACCTGCCTCCTTTGTGTGGAGCACAGGGTAAAGCATATTCTGTATAACAGAGGACTTTGGGCTTACAGTCTGATTATACTGTAAGACTTCATGTCTCTGAGAACCCTTCTGGTTCTTCAAACACTGCAATATTTATGGAGGCACCTATACAGCCAGCTGTTTCTAAAACAGCCTCGATGGAGAACTAGCTAGAATGACCAGAGGGTCACTTGTCACATCTGCCTGTAGACAGTAAAAAGCAAAAATATGTTTCTCTGCCTTGCCCTCAAAAGGTAGCTGTGTGAATTGTAAGACTGGTCAGCTGCCCAACGCGGAGAACCGGTGGCGGTTATTCACGGAGCTGTTATCTCCTAAAGTTACTCTATACAGTACTCTAGGTGAGATTCGTAGCTATGGTACCAAGAACAGTTTCATTTACAATCCCACCACCACCACCACCATAAATTTACTAGAAGGATTTATTACAAAAATAATTACATCGGCTTAATATGAGCAACATGGATTAATTTTAACCAAACACTTTTATGATGGCATGGGCATATTTATATTGCAGATTCACATGCAGTTCCTGCATAAGAAACTTATAGAAAATGCTAAAAATTCAAATTCTTTTTAGAATTATGACAGTGAATATTAAAGTAAATTCTTCCAGGAAATCAGATTACCAAAAAAAAAAAAAAATCACCTTTTATTTTTTTGATTGAAAATACAAACCATTCAAGTGCAAAAAAGAGCATTTAAACTGAAATAAGCCAAAACCACACTACTATTTCTGGGTTTTTTTGTATAAAATGATACTAATTTGTATTTCAACACTTCATGCTTCCAGAAAACAGTTTATTTTTATTCATAATTTTAAATATTTTACTATGTAAAGATTAAGAACTCTTCTTTATTACTGCATATTCATAACAACACAGGAAGGAAAGAAAGGAAGAATATGCACAACACTTACCAGCTTTTCAACAAAAAAACAGGGAGAAGGGGAATTTTTCTTCTTTTTTATGTCTTTTTAAAAATCTGGTTATGTTATCATGAAAAGAGAAACTTTTGATTGTATTCATCTTCTTTATTAATTTCTTATTACAACGAAATATCTTAATCCTGAGTTTCATACAAATTAATTCCTTTTATTTTACATAAAGTTCAATTTACATAAAGCTTTAATTGCATAGTATGGGATTATACTTGCCTGGCTAGACTCTACATTTATGGAATTTTTGGCTAGTTGTACAATCAGAAATCAAGTCTAACAGTAAGACAAGCTGATATAGTTTTGCATAATCATTTCAGAGAAACACACAATTTTTCTCCATAATTTTATGTTGGGTTTTTTTAATGATTTTAAGTAGTATATTAGTATAAACATTAAAAGTTTCCTCTTGCAAGTTGAAGCAATTTCAGATTTACCTTTGCCTGACTTTGCTTGATGTATACACTTGTTCTTATTGTCTAAATGTCTTTGTCTCTCATAATTGATAGCTTTGATCTTAAAAGAATCCATAAAAACATAAGGGCAATTACACCTTCAGGTATCGTTCTTACACCATTGAAAATAGTATGACACAATGCTTACTAGAGCAGGTTCTAATTACCTATCCCACTACTGCAACACAAAAATTACCTTACAAAAGGGTTTGAAGTCAATGTTATAGATGCTGTGAATAGGTATACTAAATGATTTCCAGAAAACGCAGCTCAGTTATAATTAGATTAGCTTGGCATTAATGGAATAAAACCTTTAACGAGGCATAGTTGAAAATATCATGGAGTAGACTGCTTTTATGATTGCACCAAAGTGAGCCTTGGTAACAGATCTGAGAAGGATTATTTCTTCACAAACAAACTAGTTGATTTCTGAGTTAGGAAAATAAAGATTTTGTCATTTCCCCATTTATCTTTATGGCCCTTAAATTCTAAAATGAGTTTGGCCGGAAATGGGATGCAATGTCTACTCTCGTGCCACAAAGGCCAGGTTGTTTAAATGAAGGCTAGCACAGCTGAAGAATGAATTCACCTCTTCTGTATATTCTGTATATTTGATATGCAGCAGTGAAAATGTATGTAAAGCTACTTGAGAAATATCTTTATTCAGTTTGTTCATATTAATAAATTTTTTTGCCACGCACATCGTCCTGCCAGGCAGTGGGAAGCACAGCAAGGCTGCTGTCTGACTATGACCTGCCTTGTCCTCCAAGATTTTCTTCTCTCTTTCATTTTCCAGCTTTAGATCAGCTCGAGTTATCACTACTTCAGACTCATTTCTCTGATCATGATTTTCTAGCTAAGCATGAAGGGTAGCAAACACTCACCATAGTACAAGGAAGCATATTTACAGTGATATTAAGACTGTAAACTTTAGCCTACCAAGTATCAGGATAATCTCAAGGTTAAAACTTTGGAAAATAACTGTTATTTCTTTCATCAGGAGCTGAAGTGCAGAAATAGTCATAACTTCTGCAAAAGTAAATAACCAGCTCAAGTAATTTGCCAGCTATTGAATACCCTAGAGTACATATGTAGTAATATATACTGCAGGATGTCATACTGCATAGAGTCATGCAGGGACAGAGAAAGATTAGACACAGATTTCTCTACAGGAGATCGTTAATGCCATCAAAAAATTGCCCTCTGGAAAACACTGAAATCCCAGACGGCTTTCCAGTATAATTCTTTAAATCTTTTCTGCATATTGTATGCCAGTTTTTAATGGATATATTTAGTGAGAAGTTTGCTAGAGGGCTACTCTCTGGAGATGTAATGTTTTCATCAATCGTTGCAATTCTCAGCAAAAGAAGGGGTTCCTGTGCTAAATATATCTGCAGCAGACCTGTACTTTTGCTACCACCATTAGCTTGTGGAAAACAACTAAGTTAAAGTCTTTGAGAACTCTGATTAAAAAAAAAAAAAAAAAAAAAAAAGCGCTCTTTCACTAGCATTGCAGGCATAAAAACAGACAAAAAACAATGTACTGGGTAATTCAATATGGTTATGATCATGTATATTTACTTACATGCACCAATATTTAGTGTTATTTCCAGCCTTTCAAATTTTTTAAATCAATCCCTTTGGATATTAAATCTAAAGGATATTTATAGTTATTTAGATCTTGCTGAATCCAGGAGGTCCAGTCATTAAGATTTCATAACTGAAGTAAGTAACTGGAGCTGGATCATTATATATATATCATATATGATCCATATTATATGTATATATATAAAAATGATGCATATAATGCGCATATGTACACAGCAGCATTTTTGACCTGCTACAATTTGATTACCATTGCCTCTGAAGAATGACCATTATTTTCATCATAAATTATGGAAAACCCATTGAAGTCACCCTTCTCTCCCCATTTATCCCACCAGAAAATGTGGCTTTTACTTTTGTAAGACTAATGACAAAACTGAAGGACTTGAAAATAATTACCTAGAGAACTTGAGAACTTGCACAAAAATAAATCTTTAAAACAGCACCTCATGAAATGTAAAGATCTTAACTGACAGATGATGCTAACAGCTTCATAAAAGGTTGTGTTGATTACACCATTCAATGAAGGCTAAAATCCTGATTCCAGGAAAGTCAGCAGATGCTTTGACATTGATGTTAACAGACTCACAGCTTCACTCTTCCTCAGTCTGCTCTTAATATTATCAGTAGTTACTAGTTTCCTAGCACAACCACAGGCTATCTTTCCTTCTGGTATTTAGGAAGAGCATAATGATAGATAAGAATGTTTATTATGACTGCTCTGGAAATAGGTGTATTTTATTATATTTGCTTATGCATATTTCTATATAATTGAAGTTAAATGAGTAGACAGACTATCATGACATTTTACGATAAGTTTAAATTATAGGTAAGTATTCAGGGCCTGGAATGAGAAGCATTTTATGCTTTAAAAATAAAAATATACTAATTAATGCAATTAATAAAAAGTTTATGTAGAACGAGAGAACTACATTGACTGTGCATTAAGGTGCCATTATAATAACCTCCTGCTGAATAAAACATCAAGTACATATTTTTTCTGTTGCCCCAGATGACACAGTTATCATTGATGATTTACAATTGTTATAGAATAGATGGGTTTCACTAATTTTTAGATGCCAAATGATCTGCACATGGGAAATTCAGAGGAATATTTTACCATCTTTTAACAGAATGGAAACAGCTAATAAGTAAAGGTCTGGCTATGCTAATTATGATTCTGAGAAAGTCTACCAATAACCACTTTTTTTTTTTTTTTAACAATTAGATTCAGATTTGAGACTCTGCAATATCCAGAAAGAAGCGGGAGAGGATCTCCTATCAAAATAAAAGCTGCAACTTTCCACATCTTTCAAACAATTGCCATTCATTCCCCTGCCATAAAATAAAAAGCCCTGCTTTGCTTAACCTTTTTGTCAAGTGAGACACCTGGAAACATTCAGCTGACCCAAAGTACTTTGCTGCAGGAGAATCACTGGGCTTCAACAGCAGCGTGGACTACCACTGGGGTGGCTGCAGCTCACTGCTGTGCAGAAGGGGGGAATAGGTAAGGGTCCTCTGTAGGACCCCAGCTCCCCAGAAAGAATAAGCATGCCAGACTCCTGCACCGCAGCCACTGTTACCCAATACTAGAATCATAGAATCATAGAATCATTAAGGTTGGAAAAGACCTCTAAGATCATCAAGTCCAACCATCAACTCAACACCACCATGCCCACTACACCATGTTCCTAAGCGCCACATCTACACATCTTTTAAATACTTCCAGGGATGGTGACTCCACCACTTCCCTGGGCAGCTTGTTCCAAGGCCTGACCACTCTTACAGTAAAGAAATTTCTCCTAGTGTCCAATCTAAAACTCCCTTGGCACAACTTGAGGCCATTTCCTCTCGTCCTATCACTAGTTACTTGGCAGAAGAGACCAACACCCACCTCGCTACAGCCTCCTTTCAGGTGGTTGTAGAGTGCGATGAGGTCTCCCGTCAGCCTCCTCTTCTCCAGGCTAAACAACCCCAGTTCCCTCAGCCGCTCCTCATAAGACTTGTGCTCCAGGCCCTTCACCAGCTTTGTTGCCCTTCTCTGGACACGCTCCAGCACCTCAATGTCCTTCTTGTAGTGAGAGGCCCAAAAGTGAACACAGGATTCGAGGTGCGGCCTCACCAGTGCCGAGTACAGGGGCACGATCACCTCCCTGCTCCTGCTGGCCACACTATTTCTGATGCAGGCCAGGATGCCGTTGGCTGCCTTGGCCACCTGGGCACACTGCCGGCTCACATTCAGCTACAATGCAGCTAGAAAACACAGTTAAGACTGAACAAATTTAAAGGAAACTTTTTTCCAGGTTACTGTCAGTAAACCAGAATTGTGAAGTTGCCAAATTTCATCCTGATGCAGATAAAAATACATATTACAAGAGTCAGCTTTCAAGAGGATGGAAATGAGAAGTTTATCTTCAGGCCTAACGTTTTTAGTAAAATTACTGTTTCTTTATCCGAACCAATGCCCCTGGACACAGGCACCTCCAAATAAGGTTAGAAGTATTTCCAGGTATCATACTTATTCTCTTTTTTTCTTTACTGATATTTTCATCATCAGCCAAATATTTTCCTTTATCCCTCTGTTTTAATTCTTAAGGGCCCCAATACAAATCCATTGCAATCAGTGGGAGTCTTTATATAAGGCACTAGGGTTTAAAATGACCCACCTCAGTGGATGTTAACCATTCTTAGTCTCCTTAGTCTTTGATATAGTCCAACAGCCGGTTTTGGCAGATGTTTCTGGCATAAATGAAACTTTATGGGGATTCCCTTAAGAACCTCTGCCAAAGGGATTTCTAATGGAAACTTGACATTAATTGAATAATTTGATAAATTACAAAATGCTTTAGCATCTATACCAACTATTTAGAGAATACTGTTGACCTTGAATTAGATCACATATTGTCTAAAGCAAGTCTATAACACAATTCAAAGCTAGGTAACCAACTACCTAGTTTTTTGTTGCCTATTCAAGACAGCTTTTTTGGATCAGGTGTTATTTTATCCGAGGGTGGATATTTGTGTTCCAAATGTATTTTGGCCATAAAAAAGAACTGGTAAACACAGTTTTGAACAACATGTAATGATGCACCTATAAATTCACATCAGTGGCATTCACAACTGCCTTTATTCCCCAAGTTATCTACGTGACATAAAAATAATTTACATGGAATATTTTAAGATATCTCAGCCCAGGAACCACATTCTTAGTAAAGTTCTATCCTTTTCCTAAGGGAATCAAGTACCCAGCCTCTTTGTTCAGGAACTCACTGGTGTGCAGGAGAAATAATTGGTTAAGAAAACGAAAATATCTAGGAAAGATAAGAAATCATGAATTGAGCACACATCCCGTGCTCAACACAAGCAAGAATAAGTGGACAGAAAAAAAAGGAAAACAAAAGACAGTCACAAAAGAGTCCAAAACTGAAACAAATAATTTCCCCTTTTTTAATACATATGTATTTTAGATTTAGATGTATTTAGCTTCTCCTGAGACATATTAGCAGTTAGTGAGCAAACTGTAATGGACATTGACTTATCTAAGAAGACTGTGCTGCTGGTATAAAAAGCACTAATCACTAAAAAACTCTGCATGTTACAACAAAGTTGTTTTAGAACTCAACCTGGCTACTGTCGTGAGAGACAACAAAAAATGCTTTTATAAGTATGTTAATGACAAAAGGAGAGCCAAGGAGAATCTCCATCCTCTATTGGATGCGGGGGGGAACGTTGCCACCGAGGATGAGGAAAAGGCTGAGGTACTCAACGCCTTCTTTGCCTCAGTCTTTAGCAGTCAGAGCAGTTATCCTCAGGGTACTCAGCCCCCTGAGCTGGAAGACAGGGACGGCGAGCAGGATAAACCCCCCATAATTCAAGAGGAAGAAGTTAATGACCTGCTACACCACCTGGACGCTCACAAGTCTATGGGGCCAGATGGGATCCACCCAAGGGTACTGAGGGAGCTGGCGGAGGAGCTTGCCAAGCCACTCTCCATCATTTACCAGCAGTCCTGGTTAACAGGGGAGGTCCCGGACGACTGGAGGCTCGCCAATGTGACACTGATCTATAAGAAGGGCCGGAAGGAGGATCCGGGGAACTACAGGCCTGTCAGCCTGATCTCGGTGCCGGGGAAGATCATGGAGTGGTTCGTCCTGAGGGCGCTCACAAGCCATGTGCGGGACAACCAGGGGATCAGGCCCAGCCAGCACGGGTTCATGGAAGGCAGGTCCTGTTTGACCAACCTGATCTCCTTCTATGAGCAGGTGACCCGCCTAGTGGATGAGGGAAAGGTTGTGGATGTGGTCTACCTGGACTTCAGTAAAGCCTTTGACACTGTCTCCCACAGCATTCTCCTAGAGAAGCTGGCGGCTCACGGCTTAGACAGGTGCACTCTTCGCTGGGTAAAAAACTGGCTGGATGGCCGAGCCCAGAGAGTTGTGGTCAACGGAGTTAAATCCAGTTGGCGGCCGGTCACGGGCGGTGTTCCCCAGGGCTCAGTACTGGGGCCGGTCTTGTTCAGTATCTTTATCAACAATCTGAATGAGGGGATCGAGTGCTCCCTCAGTAAGTTTACAGACGACACCAAGTTGGGTGGGAGTGTTGATCTGCTCGAGGGTAGGAAGGCTCTGCAGAGGGACCTGGACAGGCTGGATCGATGGGCTGAGGCCAACTGTATGAGGTTCAATAAGGCCAAGTGCCGGGTCCTGCACTTCGGCCACAACAACCCCAGGCAACGCTGCAGGCTTGGGGAAGAGTGGCTGGAAAGCTGCCCAGAGGAAAAGGACCTGGGGGTGCTGGTTGACAGCCGGCTGAACATGAGCCGGCAGTGTGCCCAGGTGGCCAAGAAGGCCAACGGCATCCTGGCCTGTATTAGGAATAGTGTGGCCAGCGGGAGTAGGGAGGTGATCGTGCCCCTGTACTCGGCACTGGTGAGGCCGCACCTCGAATACTGTGTTCACTTTTGGGCCCCTCACTACAAGAAGGACATGGAGGTGCTGGAGCGTGTCCAGAGAAGGGCAACGAAGCTGGTGAAGGGCCTGGAGCACAAGTCTTATGAGGAGCGGCTGAGGGAACTGGGGTTGTTTAGCCTGGAGAAGAGGAGGCTGACGGGAGACCTCATCGCGCTCTACAACTACCTGAAAGGAGGCTGTAGTGAGGTGGGTGTTGGTCTCTTCTCCCAAGTAACTGGCGATAGGACAAGAGGAAATGGCCTCAAGTTGTGCCAGGGGAGGTTTAGATTGGACATTAGGAGAAATTTCTTTACTGTAAGAGTGGTCAGGCCTTGGAACAGGCTGCCCAGGGGAGTGGTGGAGTCACCATCCCTGGAAGTATTTAAAAGACGTGTAGATGTGGTGCTTAGGGACATGTTGTAGTGGGCATGGTGTGTTGGGTTGACGGTTGGACACGATGATCCTAGCGGTCTTTTCCAACCTGTATGATTCTATGATTCTATGAAAGTTGATGCAAGCAATTTTTCCTGCTTCAGTTCCAGGTGATACAAAAGCTACTTCTGGAAAGTATTCCCAAGTGCTCTGAAACACAGTATCCTTTGGTTCACTGAGTAAAGTTATTTTCACAAAACACGAGCATGAGGCCTTCATCTGTTTTATGCTTGCCTCTACTCAGGTCCTCCGAGCTTTCACCCCAGTCTCGTTCTATGGTTTGTTATTATACCTATTAAATACTCCAGTTACTATGAAAGGTGAGCCCTTAAAAAGCATATCACTGAACCAACAAAATCGTTGTTTCTTGATCTGTTGCAAGCAAAGCAGGGTAATGTTTGGCAAGGTTTCTTTCACAGGCAATGTATTTTGAAGGCAATGGTGGCAATGCTGGAATCCACTCCTCATTTCCATCTGTTCATTTTTTTAAATTCAAATGCAAAATTAAAGGCTGGCTACAAAGCAAGCTATAAGGTGCATCCCCAGGATGTATCTGACTACTGAACTTCTGAACCAGTGAATAGTCACAAGTTTTGCAGAAATCAGTGTCTTGTTTATGCATGGTTCAGGAGTGCTGACAGCATGCAACTATTCTTACTGGAAGAAGCTACCGTTATATCAGGTGCTCTGATTGTTGTGGGGGTTTTTTGTTGGGTTGTTTTGGGGTTTTTTTGCATAGTATAGTTTTATGCCCCCCGTGTGTAGATGCCTGACAATATGTACTTTGCCTTGGAAACCAACTAGCAAAGAAAACAACAAACAGCCAGCCAAATGTCAGCCACTGTGCCCAGTGCATTTTGAGATTTTTGCTGCTCAGATGTGTGAATGATTTCCATCTGTTCCTATGTGAGATAAAGATTTAGAGCTGCTGGCACTGGGGGCCTTCTTTAAAAAAGCCAGCCTGTGCCAGAGCGGCTTGTCAGCATACATGGATGGAAGTGCTCCCAAACCTGCATAACGAGCGTGGTGGAAGCTGTCCGTTACAAACCAACAGGCCTCTCATTCCTATGACTACTCATTTTCCAAATAAAAATTTAAGCACTTTGAATCTTGACCACACAGTGTGATGCACTGGGTCAGGATGTTTGTGTTTGCCAGCTGGGGACCGGGCAGCTGTGCCAACATAAGCAGTAACAGGAGTGCCCCGATCTCCAGTGTCGCTGTTTGCACACACTGAACATGTGTACCCAAGACTCAAACTTGGATCCCTATGGTGAAACAGCAACAAATCTGCCTGATAAACCACAGGAGATTTTGCTAGTGCCTTAGTGAGGAGATGTTACAGCAAGTTTCCTGTAAACCAAACTTGCCTTTTTTTTTGTCTGTACTTAACACATTTGCAACCCTTCTGGCTAGGTTAACCACATACAGCTGCCTGAATTGAATGAAAATAAACAAAAAAAAATAGCTGTAAATACTACTGTGAAGGATATTCCTTACAATTCTATACTTGTTCCAAACTCCAGGCTCATAGTACAACGTGTTCACTGGCAACAGTAGTTCAACCCTGTTCCTCTTCAGCTCTGTGCATCCTCTACCACCTTTTATTTTCTCAGCCTGTATCAAATAAAGAAATCAGATTGCACACAAAGAAACACACACACAAACTCCTCATCTCTCTTTTCTTCTAATGCAATTTTCATTTCTCTGTACCATTGATAATGCAGCCACACAACCAGTTGTGTCAGCAGAGCTGGGCAAGAATATCTTAAACTAACATTGCCACTGAATTATAACTTTAAAAGTACAGCCTTCAACAAAGTAGCAACCTCTGATTTGTAGTACCACAGAGCAGCTTGCTAGAAAGAGCTCCTGTAGGGAAGTTAAGGAATAAAACCTCCCTCCCCCTGTCCTCTCGGTCTGCCTCCTCACAGGACTCTGTGTACCTGAGGCACCTGAAGAAGGGACCACACACCCAGAACCTCACTATACTTTATCAAGAGTGTTTGCCAAGAGGCATTATCACTTACAAAACTGACCTATACTCACTTATACCCAGGACAACTCAGATGAATTAAAGGGACAAAGCCAGCAATGCTAAGAAAGAAGATCAAGTATGTGAGTAACATGTGAAAAGGTAGAGCAAAGCACACCTCTTCATGAGCTGCAGGACTCCTTACCAGGGCCCTACAGGCCTGTGTATAGCTGTGGTGCTTTTCCTTCTCCCATTGTTTCACTCAAGTGAACTATCAACACCCTACCATACATATATTACACTGTATGTCTAGATCAAATCGTATGTCATTTAATGCTGTATTACAGACATGGAGATCCCGATTGAAATAGTCAACTAGACCTGTGAGTAAGCACAATCTAGATCTGTGAGTAAAACAGACTTTAGAGATCATCTTATGCCATAGGGCTATCAACCAAGTACCAGAAGCCCCATATGCACACGAATCAAAGTTTATGAAACTTCTGTATAAGTGTTTCTACTAAGATATGCTGATGGGGGCGGGGATCAGTTTCTTGCAGTACCTATAGTTCAAGCGGCTAAACTATTCACATAGTAGGTCTAGAAAAAGAAACTTGGTGTCCCTAATGAAAGAAATTCCTCCCAAACTCACCCTTTAGGCAGCTACATGGATATTCCTAGCTCTGAAGTACATGCATAGCTACCCACTAAAAATACAAAGGAGTTCAAATAACTAGGGATTAAAGAAAAACCAAAGGATGTAGAACAGAGATTGAATGTGTGGAGAGGGCTACGGAGAGGAAAACAAAGCTCATACACATACTTTTTCTAGCTGAAAAGATATTAACAGAAGATATTAAAAAAAAAAATGTGCCTGACTGACTTCATGATTTTCACTTGCAATACCATATGTAATAGCTTTCCTACTCCCAGTCTCTAAATCAACAAAGGTTTTCTGTAAAGCAATACAGTACTGCATCCAAGCACTGAATCTCACATAATTCAAATCCTTGGGTCTAGGCTGATGATATTAAAACCCTATTCAGACCCCCATTCTTGAGGGCTCACCAGGCTGCTGTGGCCATGTTGCATATTGTACTCCCCAGTGTGTATTAGTCTAAGGTGGCTCCAGCACAGTTTCACTCATCACTCCAGTTTTCTTTGTGGTTACATGCTCTCCACCTGTGAAACTTTTTAGCCCAGCTGTCCCCAAAACATTCAAAACAATTTCAACTCTTGAGATGTCTAGCTGAAACACACTCTTCCTTCAGCTTCTAATCACTATAATTTAGTTTGCTATTGAGGGACATGTGAATGTACAGGCACGTGACAAAAGATTCCTCAATATCCTAGCATGGTTTTGCCATTCATCAAAAAGTCCTGAGAGAGAAGATCTACACAAATAAACAAATATCCAGAGTTCCTCTGATTCAGTGTTGTGGTTTAACCCACCAGGCAGCCAAACACCACACAGCCACTCGTTCACTCCCTCCGCCCCTGCAGCAGGATGGGGGGGAGAATTGGGGGGAAAAAGTAAAATTCATGGATTGAGACAAAGACAGTTTAATAGAGCAGAAAAAGAACAGATAATAATAATAATAATAATAATAATAATAATAATAATAATAATAATAGTAATAGTAATAGTAATAGTAATAGTAAAATAATACACAAAGTCAGTGATGCACAATGCAATTGCTCATCACCTGCTGACCGATAACCAAGTAACGACCGCTACTTCATGGACCACGCCTCTTATTTATATACTGAGCATGACGTCACATGGTATAATACCCTGTTGGCCAGCTGGGCCAGCTGTCCCAGCTATGCTCCCTCCTAGTCCCTGAAAAGTCCTTGACTAGCAGAGTACTTAGCAGCAACCGAAAACATCAGTGTGTTAACATTCTTCTCATACTAAATCCAAAACACAGCACTAGGAAGAAATTTAACTCTATCCCAGCGGAAACCAAGACAGTATCCACCCCTTATTCTATACTATCTACGTCATGCCTAGGTCTCACATTTTGCATTCCAATTAATCACCACCACCTTTCTTGTCTTTATATATATACACACAGATATCATTCCCTTAGTCTGTGGGCCATCCCTCTAAAATGTCCATTGGGTTCATTTAGTCCATGACTTTGGGCTCCATCTGTCATAACAGTCTTTCAGGGTAGGAGAGATGGTGTGTGGTGTTGGATTGTTGCATCCTAAAGGCAGTTCTGATTCCCGTATTGCTGCACTCATCTGGTTCTATCATCGTTGCACTTTGCTTAGTTTTCATTGGAGTTCATTCTTCATTAATCTGGGTGATTTTTACTGCTATACCATTGATAGCAACCATAGAAATAATGATATACAATATCATAAAACAATTAACATCAAATGATTCAGTTCATTGGCCATTTTCACCCAAAATCAAATCCCCTTGAGGTACACACCGGACTTCCCCATTCTTTCGCATTACCCACAAAATGCACCCAGGTCTATGAGCAAAAGCAATCCCATGGATGGGTTTTCCCTTGCCAGAGGCAGGAGTAACCCAGACTGTCTTCCCCAGCATATTTCTCATATGCACGACAGGGACTTTATCTCCATCTACAGTGCGCAGAAGTTTTGATCAGACAGGGCCAGCTCAATTAACAGATCCCCTAGTGTTGACTAACCAGGTGGCTTTTGCTAAATGTGTATCCCAGTGCTTGAATGTCCCACCACCCATTGCTCTCAGTGTTGTCTTTAGCAGCCCGTTGTATCGTTCGATTTTCCTGGAGGCTGGTGCATGATAGGGGATGTGATAGACCCACTCAGTGCCATGCTCTTTGGCCCAGATGTCTATGAGGTTTTTTTGGAAATGAGTCCCGTTGTCTGACTCAATTCTTTCTGGGGTGCCATGTCGCCATAAAACTTGTTTTTCAAGGCCCAGGATGGTGTTCCGGGCAGTGGCATGGGGCACGGGATATGTTTCTAACTAGCCGGTGGCTGCTTCCACCATGGTGAGCACATAGCGCTTACCATGGCGGGTTTGTGGGAGCGTGATATAATCCATCTGCCAGGCCTCGCCATATTTATATTTCAACCATCGTCCTCCATACCAAAGAGGCTTTACTCGCTTGGCTTGCTTGATTGCAGCGCATGTTTCACATTCATGGATAACTTGTGCAATAGCGTCCATGGTTAAGTCCATCCTTCGATCACGAGCCCATCTATATGTTGCATCTCTTCCTTGATGGCCTGAGCTGTCATGGGTCCACCGAGCTATAAATAATTCACCTTTATGTTGCCAGTCCAGATCCACCTGAGCCACTTCAATCTTAGTAGCCTGGTCCACCTACTGGTTGTTTTGGTGTTCTTCAGTGGCCCGACTCTTGGGTACGTGAGCATCTACATGACGTACTTTTACAACCAGATTCTCTACCCGGGCAGCAATATCTTGCCACAATGCGGCAGCCCAGATGGGTTTACCTCTGCGCTGCCAGTTGTTCTGCTTCCACTGCTGCAGCCACCCCCACAGGGCATTCGCCACCATCCATGAGTCAGTATAGAGATAGAGCACTGGCCAGTTTTCTCGTTCAGTGATATCCAAAGCCAGCTGGATGGCTTTCACCTCTGCAAACTGACTCGATTCACCTTCTCCTTCAGCAGTTTCTGCAACTTGCTATATAGGACTCCATACAGCAGCCTTCCACCTCCGATGCTTCCCCACAAGGTGACAGGACCCATCAGTGAACAGGGCATATTGCTTCTCATTTTCTGGTAGTTTATTATGCAGTGGGGCCTCTTCAGCACACGTCACCTCCTCCTCTGGGGATATTCCAAAATCCTCTGGGGATATTCGGGCCCGTTGTGTGATCAGTGCGACCCACTTACTCCACATAGCATCTGTTGCATGATGTGTAGAGGGGACCCTCCCCTTGAACATCCAGCCCAGCACCGGCAGTCAGGGTGCCAGGAGGAGCTGTGCTTCAGTACCAACCACTTCCGAAGCAGCTCGAATCCCTTCATATGCTGCCAATATCTCCTTCTCAGTTAGAGTGTAGCGGGCCTCAGATCCTCTGTATCCCCAACTCAAAAACCCTAAGGGTCAACCTTGAGTCTCACCTGGTGCTTTCTGCCAGAGGCTCCAGGTAGGACCATTCTCCCCAGCTGTGGTGTAGAGCACATTCTTCACATCTTGTCCTGCCCGGACTGGCCCAAGGGCTACTGCATGAACTATCTCCTGTTTAATTTGTTCAAAGGCTTGCTGTTGCTCAGGGCCCCATTTGAAATTGTTCTTTTTCCCGGTCACTTGATAGAGAGGGCTTACGATCTGACTGTAATTTGGAATATGCATTCTCCAAAAACCCACAAACTCTAAGAAAGCTTGTGTTTCCTTTTTGCTAGTTGGTGGGGACATGGCTGTTATTTTGTTGATCACATCCATTGGGATCTGACGATGTCCGTCCTGCCATTTTATTCCTAAAAATGGGATCTCCTGTGCAGGTCCCTTGACCTTACTTTGTTTAATGGCAAAACCTGCCTTCAGAAGGATTTGGACTATTCTCTCCCCTTTCTCAAAAACAACTTCTGCTGTGCTGCCCCATACAATGATGTCATCAATGTATTGCAGGTGTTCTGGGGCCTCACCCTGTTCCAGTGCGGTGTGGATCAGTCCACGGGAAATGGTAGGGCTGTGTTTCCACCCCTGGGGCAGTCGGTTCCAGGTGTACTGGACGCCCCTCCAAGTGAAAGCAAACTGTGGCCTGCACTCTGCTGCCAAAGGGATGGAGAAGAACGCATTAGCAATGTCAATTGTGGCGTACCACTTGGCTGCCTTTGACTCCAGTTCATATTGAAGTTCTAGCATGTCCGGCACGGCAGCACTCAGTGGCGGCGTGACTTCATTCAGGCTACGGTAGTCTACTGTTAGTCTCCACTCTCCATTAGACTTTCGCACTGGCCATATGGGACTGTTAAAGGGTGAGCGAGTCTTGCTGGTCACTCCTTGGCTCTCCAGTCGACGAATCAGCTCATGGATGGGAAGCAGGGAATCTCGGTTGGCGCGATATTGCCGCCAGTGCACTGTTGTGGTAGCGATTGGTACCTGCTGTTCTTCAACCCTCAACAACCCCACAACGGAAGGATCCTCCGAGATACCGGGCAAGGTGGACAGCTGTTTAATTTCTTCCGTCTCCAAGGCAGCTATATCAAAAGCCCACCGATACCCTTTTGGGTCCTTGAAATACCCTCTCCTGAGGTAGTCTATGCCAAGGATGCACGGAGCCTCTGGGCCAGTCACAATGGGGTGCTTCTGCCACTCATTCCCGGTCAGGCTCACTTCGGCCTCCAATACACTTAACTCTTGGGATCCCCCTGTCACTCCAGAAATACAGATGCCCCTTCATAGCTTGATGGCATCAGGGTACACTGTGCACCGGTGTCAACTAGAGCCTTATACTCCAGTCCAATAAACCCAGTTGTCCCTTTCCTCCACCTGGCCGGAGGCAGGGCCCCTCTAGTTCTGGTCATAGCATCCGCTTCTCACTTCTTGCAAACGCGAGTCAAGAATTTCTTCATTACAATCCAAAGTAAGATCAGCCCTTTTACTCTGTCTGGGGAACTGTTCACTGGAAACTGGACCATCGTGAGACAGGTTTTTCCTGAAAACTGGAGCAGCATTTTTCCTGGGAGGACCCCTTGTGTGATTGTTTTTCCTTGCAACTCATGTACCCGTGCCTCTAGGGTCAAGGTAGGTTTTCCATCCCACTGCCTCATGTCCTCTCCGTGGTCACGCAGGTCACCACAGGGTGCCCCATGGTGTGTACTTTCTATATCCTCTCTCTTGAGCAGAAGAATGCTGACTCCTAATGGCTGAGATACTGCTCCATATAGGTGGAGAGTAGAACATATCCTCTTCAAGTTGCTGGACCTCCCGAGACAGTTACTCCACAGCTGAGACAGGGGAGGAGGAGACAGTTTCTTTGAAATCACGGAGTCTGCTAACCACGACATCCACCGTTGGTGCTTCTTCCTCTTTCCAGCACAGTACTGCCAACGAACTGGCATACGAAGCTGGTGTGCTCCATACAAACTTCCGCCACATGGGTCGCGTGCACTGGACATCATCCGGATCCTTGGGTACTTGCTCATTGTCCAGGTCACTATAAACCACCTCCAGCACACCTAGTTCTCTCAGGTACTGGATACCTCTCTCCATAGTGGTCCATTTGCCTAGGCGATATATAACATCTTCCTTGAAGGGATACCTTTCCTTCACGCCTGACAGCAGTCGCCTCCAGAGGCTGAGGACCTGTGTCCCTTTTCCCATTGCTTTGTCAATGCCTCCTTCCCTAGCAAGGGATCCCAGCTGTTTGGCTTCCTTCCCTTCTAATTCCAGGCTACTGGCCCCATTATCCCAGCATCGGAGCAGCCAGGTAACAATATGCTTGCCTGGATGACGGCTGAAATCTTTCCGCATATCTCGCAACTCACTCAGGGATAGGGATTGGGTGGTTTCCATCCTGTTTACGAGTTCTTCCTCTTCCTCCTTCCCTCCTTGTGATGGCCCTGCTTTTCCATCATCCTTTTCTAAACAACCGGACTTTCGCCTCCAATATTTCCTCTTATGTACAGGGGTGACTGATACCAGCAAGGGTTGGTCCTCTGGTTCAGCTGTAGTGCCTGTTGCAGGGGTTGGAGTAGCCGCAGTGCCCGTCATGGGGGCTGGAGTAGCCACAGTGCCCGTCGCGGGGTTTGGAGTAGCTGCAGCGCCCATCGTTTTGTCATCAGATCCCGAGACCTTCTCTTCCCCTTGAGGGTTCTGAATAGTGTTGAACAGGGCTCGGTAGGCATGGGCCAGGCCCCAGCACGTTGCAGTAATCTGGGTCTCTCTGGAATTGCCAGGATGACAGCATGCTTTCTCCAAATATTTTGCTAGTTTTTCAGGATTCTGCACTTGCTCAGGGGTGAAGTTCCAAAACACTGGAGGTGACCACTGTCCTAGGCACTTGCCCATACTATCCCACACACCCTGCTACTCATAACTATCCAGCCTCGGGGCAGATCTCTGGGTGGTATTCTTAAATAGTTGTTTAACCTTAAACAAGGCCTGAAACACATTCAGGAGACACAGCAACAGAAACATGCTGGTTTGAATATCCCAAGGATATTCAAAATCCTCAAGAGCTATTGTAATCAGCCTGGAGGAGAAGGGGAAGGTGAAGGAAGGTGTCTCCCCTGTAAATTGACTCTTCGAGGAGAAGAGGTAAAAAGTATAATTATTAATAGTTTCCGAGAGATAGCTCCAGAAGCACAGGGATGACGGCAGTGCTGAGTACAGTCTCCTGACCAATAATTTTATCATACCATAAGCCAGTGTTACACAGTTTAGCAAAGCAATAACCTTAATCTATTTCCCAGAGATGATAAACCTCTGACTTTACTGCTACATCTGCACATCTGAGTGAATTTCTAGGTATCCCTTTTGTCTCCTGGTTTTCTAGAGATAGTACTAAATACAGGTGTGTTAAAAATAGAGCTTGCCTGCACTTAGAAGACAAGCTGTCCTCCAGGTTGCCAGAACCAGCACAGATGTTCTGGGAGCAACAACATCAAACAGCAGTATCCCCCAAAACACACCATAGAATCTAAACATGCAATTACTTCATGGTAGGTGAGAACTTAGAGACAGGAAAGAAGTGATCGCCTATATACAAAAGTGAAAAATACTGATTTCTTTCACACGAGAAGGTGCTAGCATCTTCCTCCTATAAATCATCTGCTGGCAATCTTGCAATTGTCGTTTAACCCCAGTGACACGCAGGCATAAGAAAAAGAACATAAATTATTGGACAAATAAATTGGGAGGGTGGGGGGTCTGGATGGAGTATTTTATCCATTGCAACCCTTTTCAATCTTGCCTTTAGCCTGGGTTGAGTCCAAAAGCAGCTCTTCTTTCATTGATTCACAAGTCTCTCCTGGAGAAGGAAGGCTATGTTCCACATTGGCTGTTTATTTTTGACTACAAGCTTCAGAGCTGCTGGCAGAGAGCTGTTCCTACCCTGCCTGGGACACAGTGGTGCAGGAGGAAGGGATTGCTCCTTTTCCTCATTATTTCTTGGGCATCTCCAATGGGATGCGGTTGAACTGATGGCTCATCTGTCCTTGTGAGTTACTGAACTACTCCAAAAACTGTTAGTTATCTTGTCTACAAATCTACACTTGCAAAAGAAACTCTGAAAATTAAAACTTTGGGTTTTACTTCCCAAACCATGCAAACTTCTGTGTCATTCTGCGCTACTACACTGCACCACAGCAAAATTTGGTATTGGAGTTTTCCAGAGGCTTGCCTGCCTTCCTCCTATTCCCAGAAACTGGGAAGAAAAATGAAGGACGAACCCAAGAGAGTAGTTCCACTGTGAGGAAAGGTTCAAGCTTTCCTTATTTTTCAGTGCTCCATCAGTGTTCAGAACAGCCCGTTCTGCCAGAGTTACCCACCTGCAGTGGGAGGCTGACAAAGCTGAGATTTCTGTTCTGGCTATGCATCATCTTATGGAGTGTGCATACATTTATTCTGTCATGTAGAAAAAAAAAAAACCCACAATCATAACATAACACATTCCCCAAATTTAGGCAGCTTCAGACACAAGTGAATTCAGTGGTGTTCCTCACAGCCTGCCTAAACAGTATCCAAATTGTTGTTGTTCCCCTGCTGCACTCAAAGTCATTGTCACAGCTGCAGCATTAAATAGCCGGAGGGCCTGTAAAATCCCACAAATGTTTTAGGCTCGAGCGAAAAGTTTGAGGTCAGGGAGGTTTGCTGTCAGGGTGCCAGGATTCCCTTGAAAAAAAATGGATATTAAAAAAAAAAAAAAGAAGAAAGAGGATTACAGGAGAGGTGCCAAAGGCTTGGAGAACAACTACAAAGGCAGGAAAAGCTCATTCTGAGGAGAAGGAAAAGAAGAATTGGTGGGGAAGGAAGAAAAAGAAACAAACACCTTTAATGCTCACTTTGGAGAACTGGACCTCAAGAAAACCATAATACAGCAGCTTTGCTGCCTAGGTCCTATAGTAAGAAAAAGGCTTGGGTCACTGCCTCCAAGGCATAAGAAGAATAAGGAAAACAAAACACTGCAAAAAGTCCATGCTGTTTTTACAAGCACAGCAGTAGCAGGTGGAGGGGAGCAAGCTGATAAAAGATCAGAAAGGATCATTTCTCCTACGTGCTTCCCTCTCCTCCCCAATACTACGGATAGTTCCCTCCTCCTCTGCCTGCACCCTGCCAAACTTCAAGACAGGTATCAGATCTGGCAGCACTTATTTGTAGCAGCTTCCTATTTAAAGGGTCAACATTTCCTAAATAAGAAAGGTAAGTACAAAACATGTCCTTCCTAACTGTTACACCTTGGAGTTGTGCAAGACCATACTATGATGATATTAATCCTAACAAGAAGTTGGGAGTATTCACATTCATGTGTGGGGTTTTTTTTTTTAAAGTTTCATAGTTTCTAGCACTCTATTTATCCTTCACTTTCCAGAAATAAGAGAATCAAAGTTTCCATTTATTACAAAAGAAACAAAACCCTAAATATCAGTCTCTTCACCTTTTGAATAAGCCATAATCTTCAGTATAGTAAAATAAACTCTGAGAATCATTAAGAGTGTTTTTTGCAAACCTTCCCCCCTCACATGCATTTGATTGCATAAATTGAGTCATAGGTGAAGGAGTTAATCAGTTTTTATACCCTATCAGTAATCTCAAGTCTTTTACTTCTGACACTCTCTGAAGAAAGCACATAGCTGAAGCAGTAAGTAGGAAGGTTCATATTTAGTGAACCTTGATTCAGCTCTAACACTTCAGGGATTCATACTCTACCCACAACCTCCCACCTGCAACATCGCTGCATTCAAAACCATTTTCACCTCTGCTGCTTCTGACTTGGCAGAGTTTAGCTCTATCTGACCTCTTACACATGGCATGGGTTACCATGGAAAGTATTTTTCAACAGCTACCAGGTAATTGCTGCTGTAGTTACTCACTTGGAAAGCATCATCAAGGGTTTTGATAAATTAATCCTTCATACTGCAGTTCTTCGAAGGTTTGGAGTTTTTTGGTTTTGTCCTCAAAAGAGCCAGGCATTTATTCTAAGTATACCTTAATTACTTCACAAAATAATAACTATCAAAACCAACAGCATTTTAAGTTTTTACATCTGTGGGAGATGTTTGACTTGGTACGGACATCGAAGGAAAAGGACTGGATGTTGCACCTATGACACGAGCCCAGGAATTTGCCCATTCTTGCCAAATCAGTGAATTAGCAGCAGGCATTAGTAGCAAGCTCGAGTGCTTGAAGATGTACAAACTATAAACCCTGGGCTGGCCAAACAATTGATGAGGGACAGAAGAGACTGTACAAGTTCATTTCAATGAAGATTTGGAGGGGAATTCAGACGACTGGAATTATTCACCTACAGTTTCACAAGTACCTTACAATGAATATAATGGGGTTTATTCAAGGTAAAATGACACATTGTTTATCATGCATTTAAATTACTATTATAATTTTTATTTCTTTACTTGTATTAAAAATACCTTGTTGACAAATAAGCATCCAGTTCTCGAGCAGCACAAAGAAAAATATATTCATCACAGAAAGAGACCATCATTTATAATATAATAATCCCTACTAAGATACTGATCAATGACAGTTATCATAGCTAAACAAATTGCAAACACCTAGATGGCTACAGAAAGCATTATTGGAACTTGCTACCTAACGGATTTAACAGTTGAAATTTCTGACTGTGACTCACTGACTATTTTAATCATGTTTATTTTTCTTCTACCCATGCAACTGACTAAGATAACTTTATGGTATTAATATAGCATAAATCAAGGGTTTTCTAAATGTCGCTACCCTTTATGCTTCCTGTCAGAAGCATCTGAATTACAGTTGCTTAACATGAGCTTTGCTTTTTTCTAAATAGATTAAGGACAAAAGTACTATGGTGGTCAAAAACAAGCAGTATTTGAAGGTAAATCTTCTCCCTACCATTCTGTATTCCAGCCAATACCTTGCTTTGACAAAATGCCACATTTTCCCCTCTTTCTCTCACACTCTGTTTTCTTCTGCCTGTAAAGGCTGTGGACACCATCATCCTTCCAACTTCCTTTTTTTTTTTCCCTCTTCTCACCACAGTGGATCATGACATACTTTCCCAGCATATCCTTCAGAGCCAGCCTAGCCCTTTGTGTATTTCTGAAAAGCGGATGATTGATGCTTTTTCTAAACTTGTTTCAAAGTCATCATACAATCACAATAATAGTAGCCCTGATTTCACTGCCGAATGAAGGCCATGGAAGTGCTCCTATTAGGTTCAGTAAGCATCAATAGTTTTTCCATACTCCCAAAATTTCATAAGAAGTCTGAAACACATAATGTACTTCTAACGTGTTTTTTAACTCCCTTTCTCCCCACTTGCATTTTTGTATCACTGAAAATAACAGTACAAGATGTAGATTAGTAACCTGAGATTAGGACTAGCTAGTTCAAGGCCATCTGCCTTTAATTAGTAAGCATAAAAAAGGCCAGTTTATGCCTGCTTTCGTTAGTGATCAGGAATAGTGCTGCTCATTGCTGCAAAGAGAATTCCTGATGTGAGCAATTTTTGAATTGAGATTGGACAGATAAGAAATTATCCACAGCTCTGTCAACCTGTGGATACATCCTGTCTTTCAAGGAATAAATAAATGATGTTGATTAGCTGAAATGAAGATACTTGATGCACTATTTCCTAGGGATAGAAAACAGCTTAAGTCACAATGATCTAATGAATGAAGATTTTTTAAACCAAATAAGCACATACACCCCCACCAACATTTCTGTGGACTGAATAGCAGCATGTCTCATGTTTGAAATATCTAGACATGTATTGTTTTCTTCTCAATTGCATGTTTTGCAAATCCATCCGTGTTGCCATGTCCCCCCAAAAAGGAGATCCTCACATCAAGACACTTTTATGCCTGATATTATACCTCAATACCTGGATGATATAGTTTTATTAAGGTAAATAGATAAATAAACATAGGTTACCACCTCCTCCAAACAAGAAAAAACAAAAAACCCCTATGTGTACAACCTGGTACTAAAAAGGGAGCAAAACTTGGCCCTAGGTAGAACAGATGCACTTTGAAGGGCCCTATGGAAGTCTTCCGTTCTTGGATGTTTTCTTCCTTTATCTGTTAAATGAAAGAAATATTTACTGCCAATGCCCTCAAAGTGCTAAAAAGCAAGGATAAAAGCTCTCGGCTTAAGGGTGCTTTATATTCTGTTCTCCAGTCAAGATGGGGGCATAAGCCTTGTTCTCATCGATGCCAATTATTTGGCCCAGGCTCTGAATACAGTGCTAAAATACTAAATAACCTGTTCATTCTTCTGGAATAGAAACCAAAACAAAACCCAAAACCTACAAAAACCAAACAACTGCTAAGTGTGGTTGTGAATAATATGATTTAAAAAAAATAAAATCAAACACACAAACTTTAAAGAAATAAGAGCAGCATTTCAGCTGTTCTAACAATAATGATCATTGGTCCTGCTCTATTTCATTCTTCCTTTCCCTCACCACTACCATGGTCAAGTTCTGGAAAAAAACAATTCTATGAAAAAGATGCCCTTAAGTTCAGTGTTTGATATGGTGCTCATTTAGTCTTATTTTAACATAAACTTAAAATTGCTGGCTTCAGCAAGCTATTTTACAGCTGTAGTAAGAGTTTTTTTGGTTTGGGTTGGGTTTTTTTTGTTTGGTTGGTTGGTTGTTTTTTCTGTTTGTTTGTTTGTTTTTTAAGAAGCAAAAATGCTATTTCTTAAGTTCCGTTCTTCCTTGTTTGTGGTCAGAAAAAAGATTTTGAACAGACTGCAAACTTAAGGACTAGTGCAAGCTAAATTGAGGCTGTAAGATCATACCTTGTCTGTATGCTTGAATATTGCAGGCGTGTAACTGTTAGCAGGATCAAGCCCTAGCTAGTTTGAAGAGTGCATCATCATTAGAATGTCAATTAAGAACTCCCAAGTTAAGGAATATTGACTTGTCCAGAAAAGGTAGTCAGAGGTGACTTTGTCTAATGTTTATTCTACACTACAACCATGACTTCTTTGAAACAATGTAATAGTTTTTACTGAAATTTAACAAGAGGGAAAGAGGTCTCAGAGATACATGTTCCTGTAAATTTCATTCAAATTAGCTGCTGGACAAAGGAGAAACATATTTGTGCAAGCACGTCTCCTACCCATACAATGCTTAGGGCACATAAGAGAGTGTAGGGACCTGAAATTCTGCATTAAGGCAAAGATGAAGTAACACAAGACATTTTTATGCCAATGTAGAGCTGCAGGATGCCCTTAGCCAATTTCACATCCTTAGATTTAGTTCAGCTTATAGTTATTCCTCAAACATAGTTTGTGCATTTATTTTTCGTGAAATTATTTGAGAGTTATTTCTCACCTCTAGCTAATGAATAAATAAAATCCTTAAAATTTTGACATCTGAATACAAAATAGGAGGAACAATCTTTAACATCCCATTCATATTCCTTTGATTTCAATATATAAACTCCATTTCCTTAGTAAGTTATTCTCACTATGTTATTTTTATTGATGGCAACAATTCCATATATGAACAGTATACTCAAGTTTTCTTGAGCCTTACTAACAATGTTTCTTGTTGGACTAATGTCCAACAGCAATGAACAGTAACCTTAGAGCCTCCCTTCCTAGAGCCTCTTTTATGTGTAGTATTTCCACAATGAAATATATACTAAAGCATTACTATATGGGGGGGGGGGGGGGGGGGGGAAAGAATTCTAAACACTAAGAAAGCAGTTTGTCACAAGTTTTTCTACATTGCAAGACTCCTAAAATGTTTAGATCTTATAATTCTGAGTAGATTTAGAAAGCTTACTGCTCTCCTCTTCACTGTAACCTCCAGGTAAGCCCCTATCTAGAAACTAACTGAAAAATTTAGTTATATCCATAGTTATCTAAAGAAGAAAGACAGTAAAAAGATTCCCAAGGAGTGGGGGAGGGAATGTAAGAAGGAGCTTTACTGCTACATAGTGAAACAATGTAGCAGTAAGTAAAACAAACTCTCATCAAGAGCTTGGGAGCTATAGACCAAATGTGTATGGATATTTAATTGTTATTTTAGATCCCAAAGAGCTTAACATGGGAAGTCAGCCCTACATGCAAGATGTTTTGTTTTGTTTTAAAAAAAAACCAAAACATTTTTCAACCTTAGAGTCAACAACTTTTGGCATATAACAAACTTTGTCTAGGTGAAAGGGGAGTGCAGCCCCTGTAGTCCATAGGATTCTTTGCTTCCACAGTCTGTTAATTAGTGCAAAGTCTGGGGGTAGTAAATATGATTTTAAAACTACAATCAAGTCCCCAGTAAACCCACCTCACAGGGGCTCCTAAAAGCCCCACAGAGCAAACCAAACTGAAGTCCAAAACTGGTCTAGATTCAATCAGTGGCACACAGGTAAAAGGCTCTGTAGTTCATCGGCAACACCTTGAGGTACTGAATCATCTAGTAAGTGCTAATTCATTAGCAGAAGATATCTCTAATAAAAGTAAACAGTATGTCAGAAGAATGTTGAGATTGCAAATGAACTTGTAACTCAGCAAAATCTACAGTAAGACTGCCTTTTTTAGTTTCAGTGTGCTCCTTCTCCTGAGATTTAAGAGGTGGACCTAAAAATAAAATGTTGACAGCAGCGTTTGAATCCAAAACTTTCACATTGACAATGCAGTCATTTAAGCTAAAGAAATATGTGGCAATGAAGATACCCTTGATGCTGCAGTCAGCCTAAATATTAAGAATTGAGTGACTTTTCCAAGAGAAGGTAAAGGTTTTTTTTTTACCCAAAAAAGTAAGTATGAACATTGCACACGTGCAGCCAGAAAGGAAAATGGTTAATCTGAAAAGAATACAGTCCTCAATAACATTGTGCTTGTTTCTTTTGGAAGAAATTTCAAGTGGAAACTGCAAATTTATGGTGTTGGCCACCAGCTGACAGGCACAGTCCCTGGAACTTCGCGAGACTAGCATCTCTATGTGTCCGCATGCATGAGTGATCACATTCCTCAAAATGAGAGCGTATTTCATAACTGAGGGAACAACTACTGTTTGGTAGAAGGAAATACAAGAGTTTTTTCAAAATGAATACAGTTTGAAGCCATGTTAGTGCCCTCCAGCCTGACCAGCTACTCTGAAAAGCATCCAGATCGATGTAGAACTGGCTGCATCTTTCCCTTTTGTCCTAATCAGTACAGCAGAAGGCATATCTGCTATTCTCTTCCCCTCACTTCCCCTTTAACTTAGTTTTGCATCAGCTGCAGCCTTGAAACAAGCTCTAACAAATGGGCTGTCCATCCCTCTATGGGGCATAAGCATGGACCCAAAACGTATGTCATATCGAGAGAGAGAGAGAGAGAGAGAGAGAGATCCACATCCACACCCACTGATACACATCCGTTTCGAGTGCCTCCATGTTTATGTCTTCAGTGAGAAAATGTCTCTTCCGGAAGATAGTCCTTCCAGAAAGTGAATCATATCACTGGAAATATGATTTAATGTACTCTGAGGAACTTTCTCAGAATAACATAACCCAAAAAGCCATACTTTTACCTATGCCAAGATGGAGTGGTGGTTTATTCAGCAAGCTTTATGTATGCACCTGCAGAGGAAAAGTCAACAGTGCATATTTTAACATCTGTAAATGTCTAGTCTAAGCCGATTTAATTAGGAATCATTTTTCTTCATTGAACCCTTTTTAACAAGCGATTTGAGACTTAAAGTGTGTTTATTTCTGAAATGTCATGAACTCTAATATGGTTAAGAGAAACCATTTCCACACTCATTTATATTTAAGGTCAAATTTGAAGTGGCAAGTAAAGTGTTACAAAATAAACCTACTTAAACGCACAGAGATAAATCAGTCACCTTTATACCTAGTCTCATAGTGAAAGTGCTAAGAGAGAAGATTAAAGCAGGAATAGCTTTGCGTGAGGAGGAACTAGAAGTTAATTTCTTTCTTTCTTCCTTCTTCGGTCCCTTCAGCACTGGAATTCTACCAAATAAGAGAGGATGTGCTGGGGAGTGTAACTTACATGTTGACAAACAAACCTAAGTATAAATACTGTGTTTAAAACAATCTGCAGAGATTTTACTAAGTGTAGCTGATGTATTAGGATGGCAGAGGAAGCTCTAAATTGCACCAATTTAGAATCGCTCTGGTCTCCCAGGCTGCATTACTCATCTCCAAATACGGCTCAAAGTCGCTGCAGAGTAGCAACATGACTCAGAAGACTTCCAGAAGTTCCTACAAAAGGGTAAAATTAAGACTGCAAATCAAAAAGAGGTAGGAAGGTAGGAAGAAAAAAAGACCAAAACAAGTCACACCACTGCATATATTTCTCCTGTGGGGAAGGAATGAGAAAACTGCATGACAGATTAGTATGTTGCTTAACACAACACTAAGAGATGCTCAAAAAAAATAAAGTGACAGGAGTGGTACAAAAACCTGAACAAAAGAACAAAATATCAGAAGTGTACTCTAAGCTAATACTGCCATCTAACTCCCAGCAACTCAGTATTTGATTTCATCAGCATAACCCTTAACTTTAAATTACTGTCCTTATCTACACAGAAAAGGAAGTTATGCTCAGTATGGCTTGCTTATTGTCTTCAAAACAATAATTTGTCTTGAATGCAGGTAGAAACCTCCATCTCTGCTCAGCTACAGAGATTAATGAGGTGTAATTAATGACAGTAAGGAACAGCTCTGTACTGGTAGGTATCTCCAGATTAATGAGAAACATCAAGGTATTCCTATACAGATACTTGCATCAGATATTTGCATTTTTACACACACATTTGTATATACACAAAACCAGTGTAACTCAGATTCTCAGTTGATGCATTTAGTTTGAAATAACAAAATCCTGGGGCTCAAAGTACCTTCAGAAATCATTTTCTCCATCTGGGCTTTCTCAGATTTATCCATACCCTTCTCAAATCCCTGCACAACTGGACGCAATAATCCAAGAAATAGAAGTGCTACTTCACCTCTCAGCAGTAGTCCTATGCTTTTTCCAGATGATATTTGCTCAGTCAAAGTCTATGATACAGAAATGCTCTAGGATTCCTCTACAGTGGTAACCTTACAAAGAATATCAGCATTCACAGCTAAATCTTCCTACTGCACTAGCTGATGGAGAAATTCAACCTTACTTTGGCGGGGCATTTACTCACTTCAGTTACCTGCTACATGCTACCTAGCAGTAGAAAGTAACTGGGCATGAGGCATCATTTCCACCAGTCCTCAGAAAACTCCTATTAATATTGAAATTTCACATCAATACAGGTTTTCTGAGCACCACAGACAGACACTGTTCTCTCATATTTTTCATCTTTTAGACTGAGTGATTAAAAGGTTAACAGATCCCAGGTAAAGTAGGGATCGTATTTTACTGGTGAATCAAACTGAGAATTATTTGAGAAGGCTGTATCCCTTTTCAGTTTTCTATGCCTTGTCCACAGAGACATTAAAGGTCTCTGGAGAGAGGAGCAGTGTCTCACTGTAAGACACTATTCCCACCACAATCAAATTGGTGAGCCTACATAGACAGACCAACAATGCACAGTTAAAGAAAATGGAATGATTATGAAATAGAGTAAGGATTCACATCACAGCATGCTTTTAAGAATCTTTTTCCTTCTCAAACGTAATTTACACTAGTAATCAAGTTGCATTAAGTCCTGTAACCACAAGTCAAAGACACACTAACCTACATATTTGTGTATCTACCCACCTGTCTGCTTTTGCAAATGAAGGTAGGAGCATAAACTTTCTGATTTGCAGAACTACTTGTTCCTACAATCATGAATTCAAGGTTTGCTTTCAAAATACAAAACATTGTTTATGGCAATTAGTTGAATTTGAAAATCCATCTGTAAGTAAAATTGTCGTGGTTTAACCTGGCAGGCAGCCAAATACCACGCAGCCGCTCACTCACTCCCCTCCACCCGCAGCGGGACGGGGAGAGAATCGGAAGGGTAAGGGTGAGAAAAACTCGTGGGTTGAGATAAAGACAGTTTAATAGAACAGAAAAAGGGAAAATAATAATGATAATGATAAAATATACAAAATGAGTGATGCACAATGCAATTGCTCACCACCCGCGCTGACCGATAACCAAGTAGCGATCGGCACTTCCTGGATCACGCCTACCCTTCATATACTGAGCATGACGTCACATGGTATGGAATACCCCATTGGCCAGCTGGGCTGGCTGTCCTGATTATGTTCCCTCCCACCTTGTGTACCTAGCTCAGTCAGTAGGCACGGGAGCTGTCCTTGGACTAGGAGGGCACTTAGCAACAACTGAAAACATCAGTATGTTATCAACATTCTCCTCATCCTAAATCCAAAACACAGCACTAGGAAGAAATTTAACCCTATCCCAGCCGAAACCAGGACAAAAATATAGTTGAGTATAACTTTTTTCCAGATCCAGATTAATTCAAATGTCTATATTCAAAAGCTTAGACTGAACACTTAGATAATTACAACTGTGATTACTGAACAGGGCAGAGCTAAAATTAAATTACACAGTAGAATTTGCTGGAGATGCTCCTGGTATTCCCCATGGACCTATTTTGTACAAGTGTTTCATAAGCACAGGAATACAGATAGTTGTCTAGTAAGAGTTTTCAGAAATACAAAAACCACCTTGAAAAATTGCAGAAGTTAAGCAAATAAGTGTTTTTGAAAAACTGCCTACATGTGTCTTGATACTTTTGGAAATATTACTATACCTGAACCAAATCAAATATTGACATTTATGATATCCTAGAAATCTAAACTGTGGTTGGTTATCTTTAAATTAATCTGAACCAGATGCAGACTGGCTTCATAGATGCATTGCTGAACCTCTTGAAGTAACTAAAAACGTATACAGCTGCATCAGCCAGGAAAGCAACATTAATTTAGTATCTTCAGAACAGCTATGTCTCCCTGAAGAGATAAGCAAGGATTGTTAATGATCTACTTTAACCAGAGACCCTCTTTTCTGCAGGTTTTTAACGCTGCACCTGTCAATATTCACTTGCCAGCCCTTAAAAGTGTAAACCCCTCTCCTATTAGAGAAAAATAACATCACTAAGTTAAACCAACAGAATGCATATTTTTTCCATCCTTAAACAAGTGAAAATCAAGCATGGTTAAAGTTTTTCCTTTGATTAGAAATAACTGGAAATGCCCACAGATTTAGAGAGAACTTCCTGTTGTAACGTAGCCTGCACTGGGACTTCTACTGTGAAAACAGAGTACAGATATGTTTGTGGTCTCTGTCGGACTGCTTGCACATTTCATGAGAGTATGCAACATTCCAGGGTAGGGAGACATTCAGGTTTTCAGTGGGTTCTGTCAGAAGAATATGTAAGTAGACAAAAGATATATTCATAGCCTTCCTAACTTCAGGTTTACCTCAGCGAATTAAATTCATACGCAGATGTCTGCGCTTAATTTAGTTTGATATTTGTACCTTCTTATTAACTGATTCCCTTTTATCACCATTAATTTGTAGATTATAAAAATCTGTTTCCTGCACTTCATCAGGACACACAATAAATGCGTGTTACGCTATCCATTTTCCTAGGGAGGCAATCGGAGCTGTCATCCTGCTAGCAATGCTGGATGCCCATCTTCTAAAGTGATGAATAGGGAAAAAAAGGAATATTTACCTCAGGGATGCCAATTAATAGTTAGTCAGTACTCTTAGTATACACAAGGCAAAAGGTGAATCTGCTAACATGCAGTGAGCTCGTATTGAAATAATATTTAGAGTCATACCATTTGTATACACATGTAAGATCAGCCCTCTCCAACTCCTGGACATCACTACCAAGTCAGCATGTGCAGATTAGAAAGCCATCTAGAGCTTGGTTCATGCCATATCCTACATGAAGAGCAGGAAAATCTAATTGGCTCTCAACAGAAACCAAAAAAAAGTAACTAAAAAAATCTAAAGTCTAAAGATTAGTACACAAGAAACAGTTTGACAGAAAGATTTGCAGTTTGGGACAGAAGAAAAAAGGAGCTGTTATGAATATAGATCCAATGTGTCCCTGGTGCTGAAAGAGTCTTGGTCTAAGGTGGTTCATTCCAGAAATTGACAGTAAGAAGAGATAATGCCAGAGAAGGATGAATGGTGCTGGCTTTTTCAACAATAATTAAGACACTACTAGCCAAACATTATCAATTATCATTGCTATTTAATGGCTAATTGCTAGAGTCCACCTAGCCATAGATAAACTGTAACTTTAGAGCCATCCAGAACACTTCTACTCAAATTTTTACAGACATCTGCAAAATCTCATGCCTCTGAACGTTTATAACATCCACCATTCATTTATTAACCTTTTCTAGTAGTAAATGAACATGCACTTGATAACAGAAAATTGCACTCCAATTGGAAACACCCAATGAGTTTTAAACTTGTCATTACTTCAAACCTTTCCTTTGAAAAGAGACCCAAAAAAGAAATACAGTAATGGCCACAGCAAGTATTCACCTTATTGTTACATGTAACTGTAATTACTACACTCGTCAATATTCACCATTAATTACCATATGTAAGTACAACAGATAAGCAGAAGAGATTCTCCTGGACACCGTAGTTAGCCCCGATTTCTTAACTACCATCTAAAACATGTTTAACTAGAAATGATATTAAACATCACTTGTTTCTCTTCTATTTAAACATATTATCCTACGGGTTGTATGCAGGAAAGAGTTATACCTTTATCTATCCATTTTTTTTGTTACCTAAACCACATAATATTACATATATAAAATATGGCATATATTGCCAACTTAGATTACAGCATCTAAGCAGGAAAGAAACAGTTGGCATATTCTCAGAAACCCATGTCACCATGTTATATTGAAATATACAAATGAGCTGAGGTGCTAGAAAATTAATCAGAAGCTTCAAAGGCAGCAGGCGCAGTGCTGGAAGAAGAAAAGCAATCGATGGAAGAGTTGCTAGGTTTCATAAAAAAAAGAGAGAAGACTATTGATTCTTCAAATTATTACCCAAAGAAGTTATTGTGACAGCACATTTGACAAACAACCAGCTTAGACTGTGAAGCAGTCAAGGGTAAAAATTACCATTCCCAACTTGTTTAGGATATAAAATATTTTTATTTTACTACCAGCAGCCAAAATAAGAACCACTATAGCAAATTACCTTGGTATTTTGGGGCTGGGACAAAATGGTTCTGAAAATCCACAATTCTTGTAAGAGAAAGAAAAAGGTTTCCATATTTTTTCAGTATACCAATCAAGTGTCTGGTTTGTTCACTTAGGAGGTAAGTTAAAAAATTGTTCCCTCATTCTTTTGGCCTGAACCTCAGTAGTTCTGTTGATAGTTCATTGGTTGATTTAATTTATATTTTCCTGTTTAGAGAAACAAAAGTAAATTCTGAGCCAATAGTTTGCCAATCCATTTATCAATTAACCAATTAGCTTCTGAAAAGATCAAGGCAGGCACTGCAATACCAGGTACTATCATCCACAGAGCTCAGGGTAAACCATGAGTGTCAAGACGATAAGGCTTGATGAGAATCAATGGCAGTATTATTCAGAATTTAAGGTTTAGTAGTAATGAACAATTCCGGTTACCCAAACATCTGCTCAAAAAAAGATTATACAAAAAGAAGTACAGAGCATGATTCAGATCACTGAACTTTAGCAACCTAAACAGTTATTCATCAAAATCTAACCCAGTCATCTAAATTCTGTATCTATAGAGAATGTCATGGAAAAGCTTATTTCAGAGAATGCTTCATTCCTTATCTTAAAGTTATCATCATGGTCTGCAGAGGCCCGTTACTCTTCATTAATTAGAGAAGAAGCCTAGGTGACTAGCTTCAGCTTAGGTTATTAACTTGGCAGGTAAGATGTCCACCGTATTCTTGGAGTGCTGTGTGAATGTTTCTTGATCTAGAAGTCAGAGAGCACCTAAATGACTTTTAGATATGATTCTGAACAACAAGGACGAAATGGCTGAGCAAAATGTCATGGTAAGAAGTAATTTCCATGAAATCTATAAGTAAACAGAAGAGTTAATAACCCTCAGAAAACAAAGGAGAAGCAACAGCATAAACATTCCTGTTTTCAAGAAGGTATTTCAAGCAAATCATCCTCTTATGGAAGAAAGGTGAGCAAAATATCAAAAGGTCAATATGGTTAATAAGGACTTCTGCATTGACCTCAAACATAAGAAAGCATACAGGAAATGGAAAAAGTCAGATCCCTAAGGGCACATACATAAATGGAGCATAAGCATGTAGGGACAATTTAGGAAAGGGCAAGTTGCTCCATAAGAATAAAATTAAAAGTCATTGCATACAAGTCTTCCTGATGGTTCTTGAATCACCAGCATCAAAGGCTGATCTTGAGGAAACAGAAACATCTAACTGGACTTGTGGCATTGATGGAAAGACCAGTTGTGTTAATCTGTCTATTCCAATTAACAGAGTGGGGGTGGAGTAGGAAAGAATAGGACAGCTGAATAAGTTCCTCCTTTAGCTCTGTTTGGTGAGATCACTCAAGTATGCTTAGAGTCATTGTACTTGCTGATGAATATTACGGGAAAAGGGCCATAAGACCAAGAAGACTTATACTCAACTGGAATCTCTGATCCAGACTTGGGTGCTAAACTTCAATAAGAATGTGCACTAACTGGAGAAGTCAAGAAAAGTAGTAAATTAACAATCAGAGGTCTACAAAAGCTTTCCTAACTGAAAATATTGAATGCATCTCATTTACCTTAAAGAGAGAGGGACAGTGCAAGCATGGTTTGAATAAATAAATGGCTTCTGCAAAGGAGGGACTAATCTGTTTTCCTTACCTGTAATGGATAGGACAAGTAATGGGCTTACATTGCAGCATAAAAGATTCAAGATAAAAATTAAGAAAAACTTTTGGGTAAAGAGAGTGAAGCACTAGAATAGATTGCCTGGAGAGGTCATGCAATCTGTCTATTTAAAGGTCTTTAATAACAGGCTAGATAAATATTGATCAGAATGACATAGGGAAAGGTATTCATGCTTGGAGAGTGAGGGACAGGTTAGATAAAGTTAAGTTGCTCTGGGTTGAAACTCTTCAAGTCTATGTCACAAATTGAGCTAGTATCATAAGCATAAGGCACTGGAAATTTTCATTTCTGAGAAGAAATGCATTATAATCAGCATTCAAGTATCCTAAAAAGAGAGCTGACTGAGGACACCTTCTTGCTGATGTATGTTTTGGATAAATCTAATAACTCTGGGACATTTCAGAAGCAGAATGGTTAAGATAGCTTAACAAGCCAAACTTGCTTCCATCAAAGAATTGGATTTAATTCATGGGAAGTATAAATAATACGAGCCAATTTGAAAATTGAGCAAGTAGAAAATTATTCTATGTTGTAAGTCTTCATTAAGTGAATCTGTATTGATGTGCCATAGCCCAAGATCATGCCTACATAACCAAATACAGCTTTCTCTTTGAAACATATACATAGACTTAGTATTTGACTTAGTGCCACAACATCATCTGATTTTTTTAAAAAGCACTATACAATAACAAAGCACATTAACTGACAAAAAGTTCATAGACTGATCGCAAAAAAAAACCCAGTAAAATAAAACCATCAAATCAAGGAGCTTGCTTTTATTCATTATTTTCACCATGCATTAAGATTACTATATAATTATAAAATAATTATGTTATATAACTCCTGTATAAAATTCACAGAATGCAGAGAATCATTAAGCAACTGAAATCAGAGGGAAGGTATACATAACAATACAATAAAAAAGTACCATTGAATATAGTGGTTTTATAAAGCACGTAATTTAACTATATACATATAGAACCAAATAAAGCAAAGCTATGAGAAAGAAGAATGAGTCTGTCCTTTGAAAAGCAGTCACTGAGGAAGAAACCTCTGGGTCACAGTGAACACAGTCATTTGTGCTGCATGTGAGAAAATAAAATCAGACACAAAGCAGAGGAGAGAAAGTGTTTCACAAGAGAGAAATTTAGTCCAAAGAGGCTAAGGCAGGTGCTTCTAGGTGAACAATATTCTCTGTTGACTTCAAGTCAGCCTTTTGCCAAGATAATACTGAGATCTTGTTCCTTTGTTTTTAAACCACAGTTTTACATATTGCTTCACAAATGAAGCCAGAGAGCTTATAAAGTGGTACGTGAATACCAACCCAATAGCAGTTCAGCAGGAGTTTGCTTCGCTAGACTGAGCTGCTGTCTCATAACAAGCAGAAGAGGGAAAAACCCGCTAATTCTTATGCTCAAGATAATGCATCTTCTTTGACAGCTTCTGCAGCAGCTTTTAAAGTTGTAACAAAATACTGTACTGGAACTCAGATTGTGGGTGGCAGATAAGAGACTTGCTATCAATGATTATGCACATTTTCAGTCTGAAATATTTTGAGACTCACACAAATACGATTCTGTTAAGGTTTTGAGGCATAAAGAGCAACCATCCAAAATTAAGATAACTGACTGATACAGTAAGTGAAAAGAACTAAGAGGAAGAAATGGTGGTTGTCCAAGTCAGTGTGGAAACAAATCAATGGATACAGTATATTCATTTTTGTAATCGGTTTACTGTCCTGGAAACTCAATTTTTAGAATTAACTAGGTCAAAGAGAACCAGAATGATTATTTCATTTGAGATAGCATTTATGCAGATGAATAAGCATGAGCTGAATACAGGACTTTCACTGACGGTGACATTTTCTGTTCTGGGCATCAAGACTAAATACAAGCCAAAAACAAAGCTCTCATAACATTTATCACCAAGAATGACCTCAGATAGAGTTATTATGTATTATGAAGGTATTTAAGATCTCACAAGGAAGCATTTTAGCACATTCACATGAATGCCTGAAGGCTCCCTTCAGCTTTTCATAATGTTTACTTTCTTCCATTTCTTCCCTTTCCCTATTAAAAAATACCTGTAAATTAACTATGTGAATAGCAGCAACATACACTCCTCCTTTGGCATCCAAATATAGGAATATGTACACGCTAGTCAATTTTGAAAAGGAACACCCCTGACACTTCAAAAAATATGTCTTGACCCATTCTCCTGTTTCAAATATTCAAAACCTATCACTAGTTGTGATAGAAAATAGTTTCCTGTTGTTCAGTGGTGTCATCTGTGCAAGGGCACCCAAACTGCAGCAGCCACTCGGCTCATAACTGCTGGTGCACTTTGCTTAATCCAGCCATCCCACTCCCGAGCTGCGTCATGAAAGAAATATTAGATTCTGACAAGGAATACCGAGTGCTGCAGCAGAACTGAAGAATGCTAGAAATTACTGATACCAAAAGAATAAATTAAGTTTTCATTAGTAATAGAATTAAAAATGATTGTGTTCAATGTACACGAAAGACCATGAAACTAATGCTGAGAAAACACTATAAAACCTGAATTTTTTTAGTTTTCTTTAAGCAGCTGTTAGAATTGTTTACACTTTCTTTCTTTAACGCGGTGTTGGAATACTGCTACAGGACTTTTTATTTATAAATATTTGACATCTTGGATATGCTAGCAATGATGCCACCTCTTTCATCTCCAGAACCAAGGGTATACTTTCCATTCCTGTAATGGCTGCAAAGCAGAGGTTTGGCTCCAACCTGTCAGAGCTTGTCCTTGCTCTGACTCAGTGACTTCCCACTATGCCTGGGCCTGAGTGCATAACCCTATTTCCAGCTGCTGCATTTTCACTTTGATGGATCAGCAGCCAGGGTGGGGCATCCTGGGTGCATGCTACAAAGCCAACAAAGACAAAGGGATTTTGCTTTAAGACAAAAGGAAGGCAAGAAAAGTTAAATTGTTAAGGAAAATCCACCCTGGAAGGAGAGGTAAGAGTTGAGAAGTGGCAGGAGAAACATGGAAACAAGAATTCTGCCTTTATTTGAAAGCAAAAGGAGATACAGAAAACAGGACTCAGAACTACCTTACCTGTACGGGTGTGAAGGTGGAGGATTTTGTTTCAAGTGACATCACTCAGCCTTTAAATGCAATATGGTTTCAGAAAGAAAATGCCATGTTTAACACAACAGAAAACATTAGGCAAATGAAACTTCACATAGTCAGGAAAGACTGGACAATGTAAAGTTAAAAGAGAAGACTAAAATAATTATTCATTTAATTTCCTACACCAAGAATAGCATTATGGAAGTACATAACTATATTCTAGTAGCATTAAAGACACTGTTGGATTTTTTTTTTTTTAAATGAGTACTTCAACTTCTAACTCCTAAACAATTATTTTCAATGTTGTTCTGACCTTGATTAGAGTCCTTCTGATGTTAGTGTTATATCCTGCCTGTGGTTTCTTTGGTTGTTGCTTTTGCAATATCTTATGTGGAATCCTTTCTACACTCTTCTTTGCACCATCTAAAGTATTCCTACTCCACAGCTTTTATTCTGTTCTCCTTTAAAATATGAGAAAAACATAGTTAAAACTCACAACTGGTGTAAGAACATACTCTTTTACTTTCAAGACAACCTGCTTGGACACTACAATATGCATCCAGCTGTCAAAGGGCTTTTTTCAAGGTCATTTTTCATATGAAAAAGTTTACCTGCTGGAAAGAGATCTCATTTCTGCCTCAGTGACTTGTCTTGACCCTTAGAGTATGTATCACAGAAACTGTGCCCTTTGAGTTTCACAGGTCACTATCACCACAAGTTTTCTAATTGGAACAACTTCTTGAACCGAGAAACATTTTTTGCCTAGACATCTGAGGCTTCAAATCTTCATTTTTATGGTTGATTTAAAAAAAAAAAATCAAACTATGACTTCAACTTGTGTTGAATTCCATACCCAAATAATTTTCCTCCCTCTTCTCATCTGCTTTGCTTTAAAACAGTCAGAAACTGAGATTGTTTCAACCTGACACCTTTGATATTATAACTGGACAATTCAGTAGTCTGTTTTCATCAATATTCTATTCTTCCTTCACATGTAATTTTAAAATTTACTCCCTTTTCTTTTCAGCACGTACGACTAGTACCTGAGACTGTACCACTAGTGATGTTGGGTTTTATTGTAGCATACGTCAACTGAGTAGTTCTCAACCACAGCAAAGACTGCCTTGGATTTTGAACTAAGGATTGTCTTGATTCATTTACCTATATTTAAATTGTCTTTACAGAAACTCCAGAAATAAACCTGAATACAAGTACTCAGTAAGTTTTTCTGTAAAGAAGCCTTAAAAAAGTTTTTTCTTAGCAGTGTTAAAATACTGAAAAAGTTAAATTGCCTTTTACAGTTATAACTTGATTTTTTTTTTTTTTTTTTAAGTTAACTGGGAGTGGAGGGGTTGCTTAGGTTTCCTTTATGGGATGTTTAATGCTACTGCCTCTGGGATTGCTCCTTCCCAGCCGCTCCAGCCCAGCCCAGCACACACACACAGATCCAGGGGTCTGTTTTTTCCATCTCAGGCCCATGGATGCAGCTGCTGCTTTCCCCATTTGCAAGTTCAGCCAGCAGTGATGCTCAGTGTGCGAGCAGGCGCTCACGCAGGACAGCAAGCAATACAACCAGCTACAGAGTGCTGCAGACTGGACACTCCCTTTTAACAGCATCCATATGAAACACTACCAGGACTCACATAAACATAGTATAGATAGATAGCCAAATCCCCTTCCTCCTTTCCAGTTGGTCAGGGTTGAAGTTCAACTAGTGAAAGCACAGACCTAGACCCACAAGCACATTCTCAGATCCCCTGAACATCAGCAGGAGCACTCTTCCCATCCAACACCCCTACCTGCACACTGACCTCCACAGGTCTCCATTCGCCAGCTAGCCCAGCTTGATGTTTGCTAGCAAACAGACACAGGCAACCCACAATCACAGGTCACTCAAGTTACAACAGAGAGTCTCTGCCCACCTGATACATCTACCCCAGCCTACAGCCTCCTGCTCACCAGCTGGTCCAACCTGGCATTTGCTGCCAAATTATACACACACAAACCCCCAAGCACACCAAGATAGGGGAAAACATGAACACCCTAGCCCCTCCAGTAGCTGCCACCCAGATCTTACATCCCATAGTCCCACACCACTGGCTGACACTGGGGCCCCCACCTGCTCCGGTTGAGCAGGACAGGTCCGGGGGCACCTTCATCCCAGTCTGATTCCAGCTGCTGGCCCCAAATCCACTCATGTTGGTCCCCTCAGTAGGTGGCAGCCGGTCCTTAAAGCAATCACAGGGTAGAGAGTGATATTGCACAGACATACAATTAAGAAGGGATTTAATAAAATAGGATGGACTGCAATGACCAGCACAAAAGTCTTGGTCAGACAGGTGTATGGACTAGCAACTGCTTATATATTAACAGCCCTTCTCATGCCCCACTCCTATCTACTCCCTCCCTCTTTGTTCCTCCCTGGCCCCCTTCTTCTAAGGATTTCTTAAATTTTGCACAGACCTGCATCCTCCTCACCCCCCCAAATATCCCAAATCCTCATATTCCTTCTCCCCTTATCAATTACAAAGTCCAGGCCAGACATCTCCAAAGCTGTGCCTGGAGTTTCTTAATGACTGTCATTGTCACTCCTCCTTTCATTTCCAAGGTCCCAGTACAGCAGCATGCTTAGGCACCCACTTGAACTTAAGCTAGTGCTTATGCTAAAAGCACTTTTCCTGTCTGGTTCCATTTTTGCTGGGAAAAAGTATATGACACAACAGGTCAACTGCCTCACCTCTCCTTGTTGTCAAACTTTACAGCCAAATTTACTTCTGGGCATATTTCTTCCTAAGGGGAGAAACATTACCTGCTTTAGAATTTACACAAACTACAAGTGTTTTTACTTATCTTGTTAGATTTCAAGTTACATATTAACCAGTTATCAGTCTGTGGATTCTTACTTCCCCCATCAGAAGTCATTTGTCCACTTATGCTAAAGACAACACCATCCCAAAATGACTGTTTTCATTCCATCAAGAATTTACATAGCTGAAACAGACATACGGTATCTACAGTCAACTGAAACTCAAGAATTCCAAAAATTTCCAGAAATACTTAGTTCAGAAACTGTTTTTGTTTTGTTTTTAAAGAAGACTCTATTAATAGAATCTGATTTCTCAAACCTTCAGTGGGTTAGTAGTAATAACTGAGGAAGTGCAATAAACATTATTTTGTGGAAGAACACAGGGTATTACAGGAAGGGACCCAAAAAGTTGATGCTAGTGAAAATCTAGTTCTGAAATACCATCTATATCCTAACATTTACACTTTAGGAAAGCGGAACAAATGACAGAATACTGTTCATTGTTTTTATGAGGGTTTTTTTCCCCAATTGAGGAATTTAACTGCCATTTGGGGTTAAAATTCTTAAGTTCTCAATTAATCCATAAACAAGCCTAATAATTACTCAAAAAAGCAGAGACTCATTCAAAACTAAGTCTGCATTACTCTACTTGCCAATGTTTCTTCTTTAGCTGTTTTTTTTTCATTGGAAAAGAGTTAATTTTGTGATACTTCACTATCCTAATGTCATAGTGAAAAATCACCTTTCCTAAACAGATGATACAATTACTGTGACATTTCAGACTTGCTTGAAAGTCACAGGTAAGGACTGGCAAATAAATCTAAGCTTTTGCAAATGTTAGTCAATAGCCCAAATGTTATGCTTCTGTTTTATCTTTTTTAGAAAAGGATTTTTCAGAGAACATGTTGAGCCTCATCACTTATGTTAATTTTACTGCACTGTTACTTTATTGATTTTCATGGAATTTAATTTTGCAAAGCTGTAAGAGCAGCATCACGTCTGTGGTATTCCAGCAGAAGGGAATCTACCATGATATTTTCATATTGGCTACATGTGAATCATGAGAAGAGGAAAACAAGTACTCATCTTCCAGCAGAAAAAAAAGAATTGAAATAAGTTCTTCCAGCTTTGTTGCAGTCTTTGATTGCACTAGCACACAGATTAGTTAGAGTTAGAAGATCCACAAGGTAAGTGTTCCTGTTCCATAAGGGAAGAAAACATTAAAGTACACTGGCTGTAAAAAAAAAGTCACAGTAATTGGAATTTTAATAAACTTGTTGATTTAAGGAGTAGTTGCCATATTTTAATTATATTCAATTTGTCATTAAGGGACTTTAAAAAGGAAGGGGGCTGAAACAGCTTTTTTTTCTTTTTTTTTTTTTTATTTTTTCTCCTTAATTTCAAGAGTGGAATGAAGTATTTAGCTGGGCAGGATGGATGTTAACATTTATAGGCTGTAGTGGGCCAAACTTGTTCCTACAAAGGGCAATATAAAGGTTTCATTGATTACAATGTGACTTGCTTCCTTTGAAACAATTTTCAAAAAGGGGATATGAGGAGAATAAGCAACAAAGTTAAGATGTGAAATACTAAACTTGATCTTTTGTTGTTTGCTTCTCAGCTTATTCTTGTTATGCAACGTAGAGCCTACAAAATACGCCACGCTAAATAAAGTGAATTTATGACATAAAAGTCTGCCTTAATTCCCCTTTTCATTTATCAGTAGCCACACTATATCTAACCTTGGCACCTATCTTGTGGTGCATCTTTGTATGGGCATAAGCATCTGTTCATACAGGGTTCGTTACAAGATCAAGACTCTACATTGCAAAAAAGATTCCCTTCTTAGTACCAAATATTTTTTCAGATAAGAAAATCACATTCAAACCTTCTATAGATACATCTCGGGATTTTGATGCTGAAAATTAAAGTTCCAGATACACAGCTGGTAGTAAAAAAGCTGTATTGATTCATTAAATCTTGGCCATCTTAGAGGAAAAGCAGAGCGTACTAGACTGGACTAGATACAGTCCAGTATCTAAATACTCACAGTAAAGGAGTAGAAGCACCAGAGCTTGGATTTCAGAATAAAATAAGTTTTGGATTACATAATTCATATTCAAACAATGCCTTATTACTGAACACGGTATGTAGCTAATCCTAGCTACATACCGTGACTATAGACTAACTATATTGTTAGTCTAACAATATTGTTAGACTAACAATATAGACTAACTATATTGTTAGTCTCAACTTTTTATCATTTTTCCTTACATTTCCTTACCTATTCTACTAGAGAACAGAATAAAGTAGTATTATATTCCTAAGGTTTGTGGCATTTAGCTTCTGCTACCCCCCTTAGCACTGAGAGTTTTAAAAAAAAAAAAGAATTAAATTTAGCAAATTCAAAATTAATGGTTTCTATTACGGGCAACAATCTGAGTAATAGAATACAGGAAATCACTAGCAATTTATTACTTGTCTTTTACCATCACTGAAATGGGGGGGGAGGGCAATCAATGGTTCTGTAAAGAAAATAAATGAATACAAGTTTCAATTAATTTACTATCTCTTGGGCTTACATGATTGAAATACCATTGAATCTGTCAGAAGAGTATCTGATTCCCAAACTGAACAGAATATAAAGTTGTATGATGAGTATAGAGTATATACGAAAATAACATACTGTATTGTGTTCTGGATTCAATCCCTTCTACCAGGCTTCTCTTTGGTTCCACTCAACCGCTTCACTGATTTTTACATAGCTGGTGTGGAATTGTGAAGGTTTTTTTGTACTTGCATGGAATTTTGGAGGTAGATGAGGAAAACAACAAGTAGTCAAAATGTTAAAAAGTAGAACAAGCTTCAAAAATCTGGACCTGAAACTGCATCCCCAGTCTAACAACAGCAAATGCCATGTTTTAGTTTAGTTCTAGACAGAACATTAGTTAAGTTTGGTTCTGTATCTCCAATAATCCTCAAATCTTGAACCTCTTAGAGTCAAGGTATGTTCAGCACCTCGCCCCACCCACCCTCACTAATTTTCATACTGTGGATCCTTCCTAATGACAGTCCTTGAAAGTGAAATTATTGTGACCAAAGTATTTCTTCTCTTTTTGACACTGGACATTTTGCACTTAGATCAATCAAGTATTTCTTAGTAGTTTAGGCTGATGATATTCACCCAATAAAACTGCAACTCTAGAGCAAAATACCAATTTTTCCTCAAAGCTATAAGCACAGCTGGACTGATTTGTCCTGATATCTGTGTCTGGCAGATAGCAGCACACTGGTGGAGCAACACGTCATAGCTGCTGCTCCAGCAATGATTCTGGTAACATGTGCATGTGGTCAGAGTTTCTTTCCCAGTCTAGCAGCTCCACATCTGTTTCAGTCCTCTTAAGTTTTACTTCTGCAAACACAAAAAAAGTTGACCAGGTGATCTGTGTCAATTGTTTGACTTGTAAGGAACAGAGTCCCAATAACTGGGGAAGGACAGATTAGACAAGCGAAGCAATGGAAGAAAACAGAAAGAGATGAGTTCAGAACCATTTCTTTTATTGTCTATGGATCCCAACAGGGAAGCTTTGCTCACATGAGCCATCTCACAAACACAAGGTTTCCCCCTAGTAAAGAAAACAATAAGCCACAATGAAAGTGAAAAAAATATATTTAACCGCATCGCCTCAAAGCCCTACTACTGGACTAGCATGGAATTTACCTCAAGACAAAAAAACAAAGTTAGAAGGTACTGAGTGAGATATTGAGTCAGGTACTGAGTCACTGTAATCCTGTTTACGGAGAACATAAACCAAGCCCTGTTTTCATGAACAGAAGAAAAAGGGACAGTTCCTGTTTGTTAAGTTTCCAAACTTACCTTTTCAGCTGAAGTTCAAACTCCAAAGGAACTTCTCCCTTTACTTTCTCCTAGTAATTACATGCCTCCAGCGATTGCTTCTGCCACATTTGCAATGCAGTCAAGAGCACAGCCCTTGCATTTGCAGTATGTCTTAAAGGAAATTTCTCATGTAATGAGTAAAAACCTAAGCAGTGTAACTTATCTGTGCTTTGAGCAATAACTTTTATTCTTTTAACAATTACTAAGAAGCAGGGCCCTTAATTGCTCCCTCATTTAAATATTAATGGTGACAATTAGTATTATTCAATAAGATCTGCAATAGCCCACAGATTTAAAAAGCACTCCCTAGCAGATCCCGATGCTTAGCAACACAAAAAACCCACAAGCTAAATCTCATTTTCTGTAATTGTAATGGTATTGACTTGAAAGAAAGGAGATTGGTAACAAGAGATTTATAAACATCTATTGTTGAATTAAAACATTATTTTACATGAGCCTGAGAGTTTGCACGAATAAAGATTTCTCAGATAAATCAACATTGCAGGTCTGAGCTGTGTTCAGCTCTACAATATCAATGAAATAATAGAAGCTAAAATATCAACACAATAACATAACCACACATAAGACATATAGCTGGCAACACCCTATATAAATCTCTTCCTCTTCCATGTAGTTTTCATTCAGTTCCTTGGAGGAGATTTCATTTCTTCTAAAATTATCTTCAGAACCTTCTTACTGAGTATTATGCCTTGCATTTGTTCATCTACTGCTCTGAGAGATACCATCCCTTAAAGTAAAAATTATCCATATAAAGCAACAGTTCTTCTAATCCATGATTTGGCCTGTGTCTTCCATGCTTTGAAGAAAACCTTAGGAAGAAGAAAAAAATTCAAGTACCCTGAAAGAGAAAATTCCGAGCATAGAACCAAAATTTTTGTAAACTTGCAGCAGTACCCAATTATTTCAAAGCCAAGCAGTTTCTGCAGATAACAATCATAGAATCATAGAATCATTAAGGTTGGAAAAGACCTCTAAGATCATCGAGTCCAACCGTCAACCCAACACCACCAAGCCCACTACACCATGTCCCTAAGTGCCTCATCTACACGTCTTTTAAATACTTCCAGGGTCGGTGACTCAACCACTTCCCTGGGCAGCCTCTTCCAAGGCCTGACCACTCTTTCAGTAAAGAAATTTCTCCTAATGTCCAATCTAAACCTCCCTTGGCGCAGCTTGAGGCCATTTCCTCTCGTCCTATCACTAGTTACTTGGCAGAAGAGACCAACACCCACCTCCCTACAACCTCCTTTCAGGGAGTGGTAGAGCGCGATGAGGTCTCCCCTCAGCCTCCTCTTCTCCAGGCTAAACAACCCCAGTTCCCTCAGCCGCTCCTCATAAGACTTGTGCTCCAGGCCCTTCACCAGCTTTGTTGCCCTCCTCTGGACACGCTCCAGCACCTCCATGTCCTTCTTGTAGTGAGGGGCCCAAAACTGAACACAGGATTCGAGGTGCGGCCTCACCAGTGCCGAGTACAGGGGCACGATCACCTCCCTGCTCCTGCTGGCCACACTATTTCTGATACAGGCCAGGATGCCGTTGGCCTTCTTGGCCACCTGGGCACACTGCCGGCTCACGTTCAGCCGGCTGTCAACCAGCACCCCCAGGTCCTTTTCCTCTGGGCAGCTTTCCAGCCACTCTTCCCCAAGCCTGTAGCGTTGCATGGGGTTGTTGTGGCCGAAGTGCAGGACCCGGCACTTGGCCTTGTTGAACCTCATGCAGTTGGCCTCGGCCCATCGATCCAGCCTGTCCAGGTCCCTCTGCAGAGCCTTCCTACCCTCGAGCAGATCAACACTCCCGCCCAGCTTGAACCATCCTGACATATGGTTCATAAAAGTCTAAGACTGAGAACAAGAGCCTCAGGTCTGTTTCCAACTTAGCTAGAAGTTGTAAAGTATCTAAGGCCACTGAATTTCTACAGGCCTCAGGTACAACCAAGAGTACTGAAGGTGTCAGCTCTACAGCAGGCAGTTCTAACCCCTAAGGTCACCTGTTCTCCTTTCCCCCCACACACTTGAAAGGCTATGGTAGACCTATAACAGTCAGTAACCCCTTCTTTCTTCCCTCATGCAACTCCTTCCACAAAATTGTAATGTTCTCATCCAGTTGAACGCATATGTAACGACTTAATTTCTGTATTGCACTTGCAGCTTTAAACACATATATCCCTATCATAGCCATAAAATTCCATATATGTTCTATAAATGCTCTTACAGAAATTACCCTGAAGACCTATTGTTTTCATCTGTAGTCAATTCAATAGAGCCTGGCTATAAAATCAGCATGGCTTTCTTCTTTTTCTTTTGGAATATCGCCTTGAAAATACAAAAAAAAAAAACCCAAAAATATAAAATCAAGATATAGTACTCACATATAAGTCTGAAAAATGACTGAAAGATATCTGATTTCTGCTGCATCCTACTGAAAATAATCAATTTCTTCAGCCTAGAAAAAAGAATTAAGTCTTTTGAAATATGGCATGCTTATCAAGTGCATAATACCCAAGGCTTTAAAGAGGGCAAGAGTGTCTTATAACATGAGTAGCTATCAGAAAGAATTTAATTTTAGTTAAGTATTACTATTAGCTTATACTCCTCAATGTGAGCAGAAGTACTATAAATGAATTGTTTTACCATCAATAGGCATAAAAGGAAACCACACACAAAATACAAAAAAGGACCCTTATGGGAAAAAAAGGAACACTTCCAGCCAAATCTTACTTGCTCCACATTCACAAAACCTGTTAAAAAGTATTTGCTTTGCACAGGCACTCATCTTGTGTAAGAGAATGAATTTCATTCTCCAAGTATAACATACAGAATTCAACCCTTATATAGCACAAGCTGCTATAGAAAACTACAGCACAGCCATAGCTTTCAACTGCTGTATACTATCCTGAAGCCCCAGAGAACACACTCTGCTGTACAGTTGAGCTGATAATTGAGGAGATAGACGATACTAAACAAAGTGCACAGATATTCAAAATTCAAAGCAGTCTATCCAAGGCGTTCCTGCTGCATTCATTGGAATAGGAAGAGCCCTCATAAGCTAGTTCTTTAGTTTAATTTCTTAAAGGGGAGCTGAGTGCTGAGTTCATTAAAAACACAACCATGAAGAAGAAAGCATAGCCACCTGCACTGCAGGAATATATATGACTCTACACTGATTAACTACATGACTATTGAAATCTATATTCTTTTCTTGTTTCTTTGTAATCTTGTTTTGTTTGGGGGATTTTTATTTTTTAAAAAATTCATTACAGGCCATCAATAAAACTAAGTAAAAAAAATACATACTAAAAATATCTCCGGAAAATTAGTAGCAGCATTACAAGGTTTGGAGGGGGAGGAGGGGAATCCAGCACCTGTCTACTGAAGTCCATCCCATATGTATGAAACCGAAGTAGACTAGTGCTCTTTCCTTAAACGTAAATGAAGGAACTATGGGAACACTCTCTTTCTGTAAAAGCAAAATTGTAAATGTTTCAGAAACTAATACAAATATGTGTCTCAAATTGACTTGCAGTTAAACTTTGATTTTCTTTAGGTTAATTTCATCCTGACATTTATTTTTATTTATTTTTATTTATTTTTAACACCATGGGATCAAACAGTAAGTTTGATCCTGCATCACTGATATCAACAGGATTTTTTCAACAGAAGTGCAATTATGCAAGATGAGAAAGTGCTAGGATATTACTTATGCCATAATAATCCATTATAACAATATCTCAACAATTAATATAGATGTTCCAACAGAGAGCAGAACAAAAGATTAGAAGGGTTTCATATTGGGACTAGTATGGAAATTCTAATATTCTTCTACCTTACTGGTCTGCAGCTGCTCTTGGTCTATGAACAAGGTGACTTCACAACAGTTTCTCCCTGAGAAAAATCAGAAAGTATCACAGATATGAGGATGAGAGTCAAGGATCACTAGAATATTCTGTTTAATATTTGTTCATAGGATATCCAGTGTCCTTTTATTTGTCTTGCAGTAATTGAATGCATTTATAAGTGCACTAAAAGATTAACTAAAGAAAACATCAGTAAAAGAAAAAACAATAGTCGACTCCAATTTACAGAAACTTTTTTATTCATAATTGGACTAAGTCTCATTAAGCTCAACCATTTTACGAGATTTCCTTATGAGGACCTTTAATGCCTTGGCATCTTGCTGTATATCCAGAAAACACTATCCAGTTCAGAAGCAGCTCTAGCGCAGCACCGTTAAAAGGGAACAGTCCATGAGGTAGGTTTTTCATTATTTCTGCTATTCGTTGACACTGATTGAGCTCTGATCCTCATTTATATTTCAATTAAAGAGGGGAAAAAAAAAATCTTAAGATCTTGTAAGTGTTGCTTTTTCTTTAAGAGAAGGAGTAAGGAATTGAAAAGGGCTCCCTGTTGGAGAGGGGAAAACACGTTCTAAACACAGAGAAGAAATGAAAGAACTACAAAAGATCTAGTCATCTCTTATTATTAGGAAAATCCTCTCTCAGGACCAAAGATCAGATTACAATTCCCATTGAAAAGATTCACCGCTTCCTGACATTGTACTTCCAGATTAACCCGTGATAAATAGCAAATTATAGCAACAAAGTTCCTAACAGTAATGTTCCTGTGAAACAGCTCCACTCCATTTATCCCTCAGCAACCTTAGAAATCAACATCGTAGTGCAGCAAAATGAATGGGTGAGGTTGGTGAAACCTAGAACTCAAAGCAACTGCTGTTTTCCTACTTTCACAACAGATAGGGAATAATGCAGTAGTATGCAATTACCTCCTTGAAGAAACATGAGGTCTTGAGTTACTCACACTTGAGATGCACATCTAACACAATAAATAGCAACTGCTACATAATTTGCATCAGATAAAGTTCTTAACGTTATTCCAGTGAAGTCAAAATGATTAAGCAAGTGATTACAAACTTTTTTCCAGAGAGAGATGTTTCTTGCCTTTTTTTTTAAATAAAAATAAAAAAGCACAAGGTGAAGAGGATTTGAAGTAAGGGGTAAACAGAAGTTTACCTTGTCCCAGCACAGAGCCCTTGACACTATAAGAGGTTAGAGAAGCCAGTCAACAAAGGTAAAAGCCAAGATAAATCATCTCCTTCTGATTATTTTGTACCTTACAGGAAAGTCCAAGCTACTAGGTAGTATTCCCAGTGACTATTTCCTTTACAGCAAACCTTAGGACCCCCTTGCAGCAAGGACCAGAGCTCAGCGTTGCCTTCTAAAGGTGTGTCCTAATCCTGTAAAACACGTTCCTTTCCACATAATCTGCCTTTCTTTGCAGTGATACATTCAGAGTTATTTTCTGAAGAGTAGAACGTGAAGGGTGAGAATAGCAAAGACCTTCCTGTCTTGGGCCACAGCACAAGAAGAAGAGATTTACATTTCACCCTCTTCAGTCAGGGCAGGGAAATTAACCCTGACTGCTCGGTTTCTCAGCTGTTTTTTTGGGTTTTGTTTTTTTGTTGTTGTTTTTAAAAAGGCATCATCAGCTCCTCCTCCTGGTCTCTTAAAGGGAAACAATAATGCTTGATGCATTTTGTACAAAGCTTGATCCTGTCAGCACATGGTAGGTATGCTCAGAGAAGGGCTGTATGCTAATTTTCAGGTCACGGTTAGATCTGGATGCAAGACACAGAGCAAGCAACTCTATCTGGCCAAGACTAGAAGTGCCATGGACATATACAGAAGCAGAATATTACATTATTTAGAATCTTCAAGGTAAATTGCTTACGCAAATAGAGATGAGATCTTCAGAGTTAGACAGATGCTAAAGAGACTTATTGGAACTGTAAATTTGGATTTGAAGCAAATTCCACTTGTTTCCTGCTTCACATGCTCTTTTTCAGATCAGGATATTTCTTCTAATCACTAGTGATCTCTATTTGAATAGAGAAAAAAATATTTTCAGATATGGTGTCTTGGTTTCACTGTAGAGCTTCTGTGGAGCCTTTGTAGCCTCCTTACCATGCAGCTTCTTGTGCCAATATAAAGAAATACTTAAAATCCTTGCCTCTCTTAACCTATCACACATTATTTTCTTTCCAGAACAAGCAATATTCAGCAATAATTAATTCTTAATATAACATTAAGTGGCCAAATGGCTCATCTTCCACTTCTGAGGTAGCTTCATTCAGTCCCTTTTGTTGGGTCATCAAATCAGTCAACTTCTGTTCAGCAGCTTGAGGCAGATTTTTCAACACATACCATTCTCCTCCTCAGACCATGGCCAGAGTATGACTGCTAATGGAGTAATCACATAATTGTTCTTAATGGAGTTTATCCAAAGACACTTTTTTGCCAGAATGAATATTTTCATTTATGACAGGCTTTTCTGAGTGCATTAATTACAGCAATAGTTACAGTCAAACTTCAACTTCTCTGAACATTGGGTGCATTTCCACTGCTAAAACAGCGCATGTAGAGCTACAATATCCTGACTGGTAAATGCACAAGCAGCTATTTGCAATTGCTAACATGGGCTCTCCTTGGACAAGTTGCTCTGCAAGATGCATGTTATTTACACCAAACTTCCCCTATATGGAATGAGGAGGATAGCAGTAGCACTCTTCTGCCTCTGAAGACTTCCAAGCTGGAAGACTTATGCTCACTGTTCAAAAAGCAAGAAATAAGAGATAGCATTGTAAGCTTAAACTATTGTTCAAACAAACTAAGTTTATGTTTGCATAATAATTTATGACCACAGAAAAAGTCTTAAATTTATAATTCTGTTTGAGTAGCTCAACCTGTTTCAAACCACACTTTGTGAGGCAATACAGATTTCAAGCTGTCTGGCTAAACCTGGCTCTGCAGAGAAGTAAAAAATTGTCATGAAGGTACTTGTATGTAACATGACACTATTACACTGGGGGGAAGGGGGGGTGTTCCCATGCCCCTTTGCACTTGCTTATGTAATGTGTATCTTTAGAAACACTACAGGTTCTCTGCTATTAAGTAGCCCAAAAGAACCAATGATGCACATGAAAGGAATTTGATGCAAACCCCAGTCATTTACAGAAACCCTATATGGTCAAGTTCTGCCTTAAACACCCCTCCCCCCCCCCCAAAAAAAAAAAAAAAACAGGACAAACTGAGTGAAGAAATTGAAAAATGCGCTTACCACTTGTGATGGGTGGGCCTTCGACAGGTGCCAACCCAGCCACTCTCTCACACTGCACCTCCCTCCCACAAAAGGACAGGGGAGAAAATTAGATAAGAATGCTCATGAGTCAAGGTAAAGAGAGGGAGATCATTCATCAATTACTTTTGCAGGCAAAATAAACTCAACCTGAGGGAAATTTAATTTATTGCCAATTAAAATAGAGTTGGGAGTGAGTCCTGAGACATTCTAGCCTCAGCCACCGGGGAGGAAGACTCCTAGCACCCTTTCAGGGCTGTCAAGTGTTTAAGGTCCGTAGAGCCACAATCCCACCAGCCAATGTATGCCAGAAGGTGTGCAGAACACCATGCTCTAGCTAACTGAGGAACAGCACTTTCCATGCCTTGCCAACCAATTTTCAAACCAGAAAAAAAAAAACATAAGCCTTAGTGACTCTTAATTCCATACACAAATATATTATTGAGGATATCAAGTGTAATTACTACAAGTATATAAAAAGTACTTCTTCATATGCAGTGGGACCACTAAAATCAGTCATTCATTATGCATGCCCCAAAGAAAACACATGAGCAGTGTTCAGACATGATTATCCAAAGCCTGTTTAGGAAAGAGTATTTTAACACTCGAGAGGAGTTTCTCCTTCACAAGCAGTCTTTTGTCCTTGGTGCAATGGTCCATTCCTGAATGATGGCTTCAAATACTCTCTCAACTCCTGCAGGTTGAGACATAGCCAAAAGGGAAAAGGAGAAGAGACAGAGAGAACAAGGCTTACAGACTTTTTCCAAAATAATACTATCCTTTATCAGACAGACAATGTAGAATTGTGAGACAGATAACAGGAAATAAATACAAAGCAAAAGAGAAGATGCAGGGATATACCTTTAAAAGAGAAGAGGGAACTTTAAGAAAAAACAATTGTAAAAAAGAGTGAAATACATGAAGTTTGAATACAGTCAAGTTTAAGCAGATACAGAGAAACAAATCCATTGCTTGCATACCTGGGCCAAATCCAAGGGAATCATACTCACTTAACACAATAAGTGATTTGACCTGTGATCTTTAATTAGCCCAGCAGAAGTAATTTACCTCATGCAACTGCCACATGTTTTTATTCAATCCGACCTTTAAAGTCACAGACTAAACGTAACTGCTATTTAACATCCAAAGCTGCTTGGGAAAAAGTGGCATATAGCCAAGCATAAAGGAATGATTGAAAGTGACAGGCAGAAGAAAAAAGTCACTAAAATTCCCCATCATAGGATTATATATGTCATTTGATGTTGTCTAAAGGAACTGATCTTACTAAGAAGGGGAGGACGAAAGAAATGGAGGATATGCACTGTTCACATGTACAGCACTCCCTGGAGACAAAGGTACTCTACTTGTGAATCAAGGACGGGTCACGGCCATGACTTTCCAACAGTGCAGAAGATGCTGTCAAACTGTATCTGTTATAGCATACTCTGTCTGCAGCCTGTTTAAGCCATCTTTCCCTGTGAGGCCCTTTGTGACTTCCTTTGGCTTTTACAAGGTCAAACAAGCTGCCAACTTCCCTTCTGGGCACAAAGCTGACACCGCCTTCATACAGTCTCTCATATCACATTGCATGTCACTCACCAGGATATAAGCAAGTCAAAACCAGAAGGACATTATTTTAACCACTCTAACCAAATGCTTTATTGCTATTATTTTGAAAATGCTGGCTTACATATTATTAACAACAAAAATCAGTATGTTGTAATAATGGTATTAAGGAAAGTACTGAATATCTTTGTAATACCTAAGGGTCATACAGTGGTATTACATCAATTAATAGGAATGATATTCTATTGATTCCTAGGTGGAAATTAAAAAAAAAAAATCAATAACAATTAAGAAATGGTGTGCTCAGACAATCTTACTTACTCCAAGGAGAATACATATTGGTTTTCATTGGAAAATGCTCTGATAACAAAACAGGATATAGTTTGAAAATAGAGGTTAACACTATCGTGGTTTAACCTGGCAGGCAGCCAAATACCACGCAGCCTCTCACTCACTCCCCCCGCCCCCCCAGTGGGACAGGGAGAGAATTGGAAGGGTAAGAGTGAGAAAACTCATGGGTTGAGATAAAGACAGTTTAATAGAACAGAAAAGGGAAAATAATAATAATAACGATAGAATATACAAAATGAGTGATGCACAATGCAATTGCTCACCACCTGCGCTGACCGATAATCAAGTAGCAATCGGTACTTCCTGGATCACACCTACCACTCATATACTGAGCATGACGTCACATGGTATGGAATACCCCGTTGGCCAGCTGGGCCAGCCGCCCCGGCCACGCTCCCCCCAGCCCCCCCGCACATCCGGCAGGGCACAGGAGGATGAAAAGTCCTTGACTAGCATAAACATTACTTAGCAACAACTAAAACATCAGTGTGTCATCAACACTATTCTCACACTACATCCAAAACACAGCACTATACCAGTTAAGAGGAAGAAAATCAACTCCATTCCAGCCGAAACCAGGACACACAAACAAGAAAATAGTAAGGATATTTTAGGCCAAACTTCCAAAACTATTTTTAAAGCCATATTTGCTGGGTTATCATTAAATATATAAAGCAATATGAAATCTCTAAGAAGCAAACAGAGGACTTGGACAGTTTAAATTACTTTTCATTTCCTATTCACAAACCTTTTTTTATGAGCATTTTAAGACATTGAGAAACAAACTGTATGGCATGAAACCTTTTTTCAAATGACAGAGGAAAAAAGCTCATGTCATTAAAGAGCATTTAGAAGGACCAGTCCTTGGAATTCACTGAGCACACACAAGGTTACAATCCACTTGAGAGATCCTGGAAATGTCATAAGCTAGCAGAGAGCAGCTCAAGCAGTTTATGAATGACAAAAAAGCCAAGGGGGATGATTATAACCTTGCACTCATTCAGCAATCAAGCATCATCATTATCAAATACAGAGAAGCTTAAAATACTTATGCATTTTAAGGTTGCTCAGATCTGTCAACTCATTCAGCAAAATGTCATATGAAAGTAAGGCAAGGGAGGGGGTTGGTCTGGGAACTGTGGGGTTTTGTATTGCCTCAATTACTCACATCATAGTTAAGAGCATTAAAAAGATTACTTTTATGAAGACTGGGTCTTACATGAAAGAGTTTCATTTTTGATCACTTAGAAACCAATGAAACATACCTGCAAGTTTTTAGGACTTCTTTTAATAGTTACCAATGGACTTAATTTAGTCAGCTGAATAGGTCAAATTGATTTTTATGTATTAAGTAGTGCATTTGTGTATACCATGTGCACACATACCCCAAAGGAATTACCTTTGCATGAAAAGCAGATTCTTCAGAGTATTAAAATGAAGAAACCTCATGTCAACAGAAGCTTTCCAAATGGCTTATTCCTGCCTATATCTCTAAGGGAAAAAGGTTACCAAAAGAAAAATTAAAAAGCACCATATTTAAGAACACTGAATTACTAATTTAAATAACTGCTATTATTTTAGTCAGACATGATCATTCAAACTTGGAAATCAACTGCACACTTTCTTTCCCATAAATAAATGTGTTTAAGTCTTCAACAACCTTGCAGCAGCACATTATAATTACAGTATTAAGTTTTCACTGTTCTACCTCGTTCTTCTTAGAAGTGCCCCAGTCCTCTGACAAAGGCCTACCCGATCTGTAGGTGATGTTGCACCCCAACTATGAGAGTTTTCAACTTGGTGAAACTTAGCTATGCCAGTTTTCATTTCAGAACAAGCACTTTTGGTCTACTACATCTTTATCCAAATCTAGTTAAAATAAATAGGACAGTAGCAAAACAAACTTATCTGCATGAAGGCATGACAGCTTCTAGGGATGTGCCCGTGAAGAGGGGACCCAGATGAAAAGGGGGCATCCACATCTTTCAGCTTTTCAAGGGTTACTTAGACTAGTTACAGCTTCTTAAAAAAGCTTATCTCCCTATTTCCTTCTTAAAGATGATGGAAGAGGGACCAAACTACTTATTTACAAAGCAAACAGTAGATGAAAGAAGAAATTTTACAGTTACCCCTTTAGAAGAATATCTTCAACTTGGACTGTTAGCAAGCTTTCCATAACCTTAAAGCATACCGAGTTCATAAATTGCTTCTTGCTGTCACACAGTAAGTATTTCCAAACCTTAATGTTGAAAAGTTATGACTCAAGCTACAAAAAATAGCATTTCTGAAACACTTTAGTGAGTTTTGGGGCCCAAATTTTAAATGCATAGGGCAGCTAAACTGAGAAGCTTCAAGAAAAATACTTTAAAAATGGCACTTATGCCTTCATATAAAGGCTGAGTATTACCCACAGTCTGAAAAATACTGATGTATTGTCTCTTAGCATTGAAAAGAAAAGAGATCCAAGTACAGATTCTGTATGAAATACAGGTAAATTGAAACATATAGAAAGCTCATCTATGTAATTTATTTCAGTTTTAGATAGATTTTCGTGGGGTAAAAAACAGTCCCATTAAACTGTATAAACCAAGTACAGCTTCATATTTTCTCTGCAATCAGATATATAACTACAGCTACATCATAGGCATAAAGCTAAAATGATGGAAGATTGGTTTTATAAGAGGAATAACAGATTAGTTTTCTTTAAGAAGGTTATCTATGCTCAGATTGAAAGACTAGTTGCTGCTGCATTTGTGTAGAACTGTGGATTAAAAGTAAATCAATAAGTAAAACCCAGCAATAGAGAATGGAAACAGCACTCCAGGCAGGACATGCTTCTAACCTGGTCAGCCTAGCTGGAACTACCCCACGTTTTCATCTTTTCCCCTCAGCTCCCAAGCTTATACACCAACGCAGTGTCTGAGCTGTGGAAAGGACCTGCTCAAAGCAGGATGAGTCCCAGCACCAGATCCATGGCACTCTTTAACCAAGACCTGGAAAGCCTCAGGGATGGAAGAATCCTGTTCCAGTGCTGCATTATCCTTCCAGTGAAGGAGTTTATCCTAACTTCTAATCCAAACCTTGAGCCTGTCTGAACCTTGAATGCACTGATGGCTTTTGCTCTGTAAAACTAATTTATTTTTAGACTACAAACACCAATAGCGGCTTGGTTTCCTCTATATCTCTAGATGAGACAAATGCTTGTGAGGGAAAACTCTCAGATCAGCTGGGTAAAACAGACTGCACAATAATCATTGCCTCTGCCTTCTGTTCTAGCAGGATTGGTCCTCTCCTGAAGTCACAAGCTGATTACACCATCAAGAATGTGGTGCAATGGCAGCAGATGCAGAGTGAAATGGTTGCTGCTGAAGAGCTAGGAACTGCACAGTATGCATTTCAGGAGGTTTTCACTTCTTACTGGCTCAAATCTGGTGGCACGCATTGAATGTCCACTAGAAGGAGAACAATATCAAGTTACTCTTGTGGCAAATTTTCCATTTTCGAGTTCTCAAAGGAATTTGGTTCACACAGTCTGAGAGCACTCCATAACCTGAGTCAAATTTCAGTAAGTGGGGACCATCAGGAGATTAACTTCAAAAGCACACTCCTGATCTAAACTAAAACACACCATGAGCACTCTCCCTTTCAAATCCAGGCACTCACAGTAAGTCTTAGATTGAATATGTTCTCTGCCTTCTCCTCTGGGACCCTAGAAATGACTGCTTGCTATCACATCCAGGGCTGCAGTGTCACAAAGGACTTCAATTAATACCAACCGCGAAAAAAGCAATCCTGACCTATGTCCTGTCCACTCATTCTAATGCATAAGAAAATTGGCATGTTTTAACCTGAGGTATACTTAGTACATACTAAGTATTTGTGCTGTGATGATGGATTGCACACACTCTGACATCTTTGAGAATTCCTATTGCACAGTTGAAAACTGTAGCATAATTAACTGTTCAGTACCAGGATGGTTGTATAGCAGCCTAAACCCAAGAGAAGTTTAATGTTATGTTCATCCGGACCTGTAATAACTAGGCACTAAAACCTAGCTGGGATGACACTCATTCCTCTAAGAGGACCAATCTAGGAGGCATTCTCAGATCATGGTTGACACTGGAAAAAAATGAATTCACTGCAGAGAAGAGCAGCTTTGCTCCCACAGACATTCTTCACAGAAATGAGTTGCATTTTCAATGGTTTCAGGAAAGAGATGCATCCAAGCCCTTTTTTTTCAGGGTGAAACAATTAATTACTAGTCCACAAAGAGCGCTACCAGCAGCAATGCAGAAGAGCAAGGGCTGCTCATCCACTAGACAGGATTGGTGAGTTTTCAGAAAACATGTCAGCCTTGCCATTTCAAGTGCAGCAGAAGCCCTGTGAGAGTTTGACTTTCAGAGAACAGCCCCCTCACAGAATAGGTACCGAGATGAATTCCCTGTAATATCAGGGAAATACGTGTAGGGAGTAGAGATGCTACAGCTCCTTTTAAACTGTTCTCAACAGGCAAGACAGAACTATTAGACTGTTTATACAGATTTGATGTGTATACACATACTCTGACAACACATTTGTGTGCACATGTAAAAATTGATTCAATAACTGGAAAGGGTAGACCCCACTAAAAAAGGTACAGATATATACAGAGCAAACACTTAAAATGCAATCATATTCAGGTTTTCTTTTCATGTCTTCATCTTTGTTTGATCTAGCTTAGAATAAGCTTTTCTGGCTTTTAATTATTCCCCAAGTTCTTCTTTTTAATTGAAAGTAAGTGACACAAGCATCATTTGTCAAGGGCTTTTTCCTCATCTATTCTCACAATGCCACTAACACCTTAAAAGTAAGTGTTCTCAAAAATAAAGCTTTATGACATTATTTAGCAATTCTTCTGTGAAAGATCACCTTGCTAATTGCTAGTTAAAGCAGAAACAGATCCCCTCAATCATTGTCTTCAGTTTGCAGAACAACCCTCTTCTTCCTACCCGTACGAATAATACAAATGCAGGGAGAGCAAAAAGTAATGGCTTCATTTAAATCCAAACTAGTAAAAATCCAAAATCCATGTAATTCAATGACTCAGCTGATCTCTGTGTACAGATTTTGACCACAAATCGGTACCACAGATCAAAGTTAAAGACAAATTCCTTTTGTTTTTCTTCAGACATATGAACTGTTCTCATGACTAAAACTAATCAGATTTGTGAATGTTTGGAAGATAAAAGACTTATTTTCTGTTTTGTTTCATAAAACCTTTTTTCCTAAGCAAAAAAGTATTAATATATTACTTTCTGTGAAGTTGTCAACTGTGACTACAATCAGAGATGGCACATGGGTATCCAGTATGTTTAGAAAACTGGAAGCAAACATCATCACTGTGCCCTAATGTTTTAAGTATAAAGACTAAAAATACTAAGTTAGGGCAGTGGCAAACTCCCAAATTTCCTCCTTATATCCTGGTTTTAAAGGTTATCTGGGTCCAAAAATTTCCCTAGAATATGAAGTTAAATAAGAAGAGGATATCTCAGGACCGAACCCTTAGGTCCATATCCACATACTTGCATAGGTTCCATTTAAATCATCCTCAATCTCTTTGAAGATCGAAGCTAAAAATTCCAGGTGGTTCCTGAGGAGAACTTGAAACTAATACCTGGAAAACTGCAGAAACCTTAGGTTTACTACACAATTTTATCCCCCTGCTGTGTAAAGGGTAAGGTACACCGCTTATGTTCTTCCTGCAAATAAGTCCTTTCTCTACTTATAGTCCTTCACCCAGGATTCAGGTTCAGAACAGAAGAGTTAAAAACTGGAGTCCTTCATGGCACAATTGTGATTGTCCTGTAGAAAAACATCTACACTGCTTCCTGTTAAATGTCATAGAAAATAATTCATTTTTTATATATTTTTGTCCAGTCTCCCTATAATTATAATTGCATTACGAGTTTAGTAGCATGTTTTCCAGTAACATACATTTTTTAAATAGTGAATGCATCAGAACATTGAAGGAAAAGGATTCGGTCTAGAATGATCTTGTTCAGATAAGGCTGTTAAGCCACAAAGGCCATAACATATGCAACTGGGACTTTCATAAGCGTGCTAGTCACAGCTGATCCATAAGGGCAGTTAAAGCTAGCTTTATATACACTAAAGTACTGATGGCAGTGGGGACAAAAATATTTTCATATTCAAGTCATTCTCCTAAAAAAGAATGTATAGAATGCTTTAAAAAGGGCCACCCTTTGGTTTTATACTTAATTAAGGAAGGAAAATTCCTATAATATTACAACATTATACAGCAAAAGGGAGGAATGATCTTTCAGTCTTTACATGCTAAAATCCTTACCAGTAACCTACCAGGCCAGGAACTCTGTGGAAGTTTTGAAGTCTCTTCAGACTTCCAATTCACTTTGATTTTCCAGTATTTTCTTAAATTAGTCCTACAATATATAAGGGGTTAGGATTTAGGTCAGAGTAGTTAAAATACACAATCTCTCATTATAAACAAACTTACCACCAGCCTACCACAATGATCCCACTGGACATGTGTACAGCCATCCTATTCGTAAGTGACCTGAAAATTAATATAGCACATCTACAGTTTTCATTTTCTGCTTTTGAAATGCAGAAATCTGACCCACACTTAAGTCTATTTACTCTAGTGTGCCACTGAATGTGGAGTAAATTCCCATAAAGCGAATATAACTTTTAAAGAGCTTATTGCACACTTATCACTGTTCCTCCTATAATTTCACAAAGGTTTTCATTTTCCTGTATGCCAAGCTATCCTTCTTTTTCCTGTTCAGTTGAGCTAGAGATTATTTACTTCATACCCTATGGTCTGTAATTTATCATATGACTTTGTCCTAAAGAAAAAGAGATATGTAGCTCAAATTAGGTATTCTATCAAACTATTTTTGGTGCAGAGGAGGAATGACAGAAATCAGAATGGAAGTTTTGGATTTCTCTCCTTGTTTCCTCCCTTGTTTTCCCCCACTCCCTTTTACAAAATAAACCAACACACAAGCAGCTGGCAACCTCTAACAGTTTTATCTCAGACAAGTCCAAACCCAAACTTATTAATTTGGTCTTTATACCTTCTACAGTCTCCGTTCAGCAGATCTGACCTCTGCCATTACACAGTCTTCTCTCAGCCCAGGACTCTGCGCTGCAAGAGCTTTACCCACAGCCTATCATCTTTGTCCTTTGGGGAGTCCTCCTCAATAGAAAACAACCTGCACCTAAAAGTCCCTTAGTATGAGTATGAAAGAAGAAACATGTTCAGAAGTATTCACGTGAAAAATGAAGTGGTTTATGAAAAAATTGCCAAAGCACAGAGAACTACTGAAAAGAATCTGCTCATAACTTTAAAGGATGAGAAATATTTTTTCCAATCTACATTCTCATCCATCATGCTTGATGAGCATATATAGATTCCAGTGTTTGATTACTTAAACTTGAAACACTTAAAATGAAATTGACCTTTTCAGTAAACTTCTTGCAGCTAATTTCTTATCACTAGCCTTGGTACTGTCCTAGCAATTGTGTTTGTAGATACATAACTGCCTCTAGGAATTATACTTTTTTTTCTTTTGGCTGCACTACATTCAGAAAAATTCCATGTGTTCTTTGTTGTGCTAAGAAAAAGTTATTTAACAGCTACTTTAAAACTGTGTTGTAGAAAAGTACCACTTTTGTATCTCTATATCTCACCCACAGAAATGAAGCATGCCAAATTAAAAATCTAAGATATAATTCCTCTCAAAATGACATGTGTATAAATGATTAAGTATATGGCAACACTATCAAAGCAGAGCAAATAGCTCTGAACTGAAAGAGTTGAATCCTCTCGATTTTTCTACATAGACTTATTCCTCAATGTCTTTCTGGAAATGAAATAATGAAAATATTTTATTAGAAAGTGCACTGATGGAATGAGCAAATTTTATCAACTACCATATCATATTTACAGAAAGATAATGTTGAACTTGTGAATACAAGACCTAGCATTAGGAACTCCACTACAAGTTTGTGCAGGCTGTTCACACTTTTTTAAGCATTCACCTTACCAGGTGAAGGTTCACAGGAAAAAAAAAAAAAAAAAAAAAAGAAAAGTGATATTTTATGCATCTATAACAGACAGTCATCCAAATAAGAACAGGAGTAGCAATCTACCAATATGACCAATGACAAAGTCCCTTCCATTTCTGTACATACCACAGTCCTACAATGAACCACTAAAAATGATGAAAAAGAACAATAATTACTTAACTTTGCATATAATTTTAACTACAGAATTTAAGAATACAAGTCAGCTGCAAGAGAAGTTGTGAACAGAAGATTGAGAGAAGTTTCACCAAACAAGTTTCAATTTCTTGCTTGAAATATCATTGACCGAATTCTAGAACAACAGCATAAACTACAGTCACTTTGAACATTTTATGTTTGCACTGTACCTACACAATAAATCGCTCTTCTAGATTGTGTACAGAATAAGTGAAAACATAAGCATGAATTACTATATGGACCTAATACTGCTTAGTTTCCTTGAAAGCAGGAGAAGAGGTGGATATCAGTAACCCAAGCTGATAAGGTATTAATGAGTCAAAAGAAAAAAAAAAGCTGATTCATTAAATAATTCACAGAAACCAAAAGTTTACTTTAAATGAGCAAGTAAATTTGTCCAATAACTCATTTATTATCTAGTTGAATGAACACAGAGTAAGGACCATGTTCAACCAATATTAAAAACACTGGCGCATTTGCAAATCCAGCCTGTAGAGTACAAGAGCCATAAGTTCCTTGACAACATTTCACTCAAAAAAGGGAACTTTCTATGTAGCTCAAACACACCCCATGGGATCAGTCTCTTGAGGTCTGTCCTCCTCTCTCAGTGAAGCTCACATATAAGTCAAAGTGAACCTTCAGAGTTTTGCTATACTACATCAGGCTGAGCTTAAACACCAGGTTTCTGATTTGAGACCTGAAGCAGAAAAAAATAAGTAAACACTTCCTTAGGTTCCTCCTCTCTGAAACTTCGTAGTTCTTCCAAATCTCAGATTCAAGCAATAAGTAGAAATAATCTGCAATACATAGTCTGATCACTACTACTTTTTTCATTTACCTACCATTTATTCACCAATTACTTATAGCATTATTACCAATACTATTATTTGCCAATAAGTAATAACAATATGCATTGCAGTGTGATCTTGGGCAAGCAATCCTATGGATATTATTTGACCTAGCTTCAAATTCAATAAAATGTTTTAAATAACTTGCAAATTCAAAGAAAGCGTTCAACAAATGAAAGCAAAACAGAAATACGTAGTCCAACCCCAACATCAACACAGGTCAAGTTCTGCCACACATACTAACACTGAACCTCACCACACAAACTCTCTTAGCTTGCATTAGTGGAACAACTTTTTTTGAAGGAACTATATTCCAATAAAAGCCCACAGAAAGGGGTTCTATGTTGCTCAGCACAATGCATAAGAAAGCAATCAAAAATATTTTTTGTTGCTGCTGACCAATCACACCACACATAAACAAAAACTCCAGGCTTGGTGCTTACATCTTACCCAACACAAGGCTACACAGCCCTGCTACCATCACACAAATACTATTCCTCCCCTCCCCTGAAGTGAGAGTTTATACAATTAGCCACACCCTGGCGAGTATCACGCCCCATCCCCAATAGTCTGCAGGTGCTCCCTTGACCTCATATCCAAATACAAGAAATAAGTTTCCTTCTTGTTCATAGTGATGCCTCATTAAATTGTGTTTCACCTGTAAGCTCATTCTCCAAGCACTTCACTAGAAACAAACCAAGTTCTGCTGCTAGAAACAAGATTAAATAGCCACTATAAATCCCTCTTGTCACAAGTATTATACATTTGATTCTGCTAGTAATTTCCAGTGGTAAATGTAGTACAAGGTCACAGTACATACTATCAACAAGGCATGTGGGGAGAAAAAAGCAGAAGGGACAAGCAAAGCTACATTATATTGTTTGAAAACATTCTTTCATATCTTTCTGTTTAAAAATAGAGAGCTTCTTTACAGTAATCTACGCTGTGGGGTATTGTGCTAATGGTATTGTATGTAAAGCATGAAAAATTAAACAAATGCCTATTGAAATTATATCAGATGATAAATAATTTAATGGATGAGCCTTATAGAATGTAAACATTCTCAAATTACTTTCCATGAATTAGTAATCAAAAGCTAAATTATTTAAATTTCTGCTGCAAAGGGGAAACCTAATGGGATCATAAAGATTCCTTGTAAGAAAATTCCAGACTAAAAGTATGTTTTCCAGGAAGGTAATTTACAGTCCAATAATTTATAGCTATAAAATTGTGTTTCTGCAGTCAGGATGATTTATTTTCTGCATTTACCACAATGAATGTTTGAAGTATGATGATAACCTTCTTTTGCAACTGTGCAATATCATAAACACCAGGAAGGTCTTTTCATAAACTGGAATTACTCTCAGTCTAATTTTCCATGAGCTGCCTTCAGAAAATCGGTATGTGAGAATACAGTCATTACTGTATTTTAAAATATTTACATTGTAATTAATCTTCAAGAGTGTTATGCCTAAGAGTGTCAGCACTGTAAGAGGCAAGACAGTTAAATATATTAAGACGCAACTATCCAACAGCTTAGTCTCTATGAGAATTTTCCATAGCAAAGAGACAATTGCAGACTTCTCTTATTTTGTTTTACTCCGAAATCCCAAACTACTGATCATTGTAATTTGTTTATTTTCTTATGGTAAGTATGCACTTTTTCCTCCACTGTTTTTAGTTTAATTTAGACTCTTAGCATGAGGATAACACACTAAAACAGATCAAATGTAAAAAAGTGATGACAGATTCCTGTCAAAGTTGCCAGGGATGGAGATATCTGTGACACACTTAACATAACTGAAGAAATATAGTAAAAAGAGATGGAGAACCATTCCCAATCAGGCACACAAGCAGGCAGCTGGAGAGGAAGCTGCTGCACTGGAGCAAGCTGGACTCATTAATAGGAGGGGAGAATCATTTCTTCGTTGACAACAAGTGAGTGCACCTGGCAGGATCTCAGGTTTACAAGATAGGGCAGGCAGGGCCTCAATTAAGACTTTGAGCTCAAACTCCTTGGGAACGTAGATGGTAACTGAATCAAATTTAAACACTTTCTGCTTTTTCAACAAAGAATGAGAGTAAGAAAGACAGAATAGAGCTCTGAAGCACTGTCGTAGAATTATATACTTAATTTTTGTAAAAATAAGTTGGCTACCTTCTCTACCCTGAGTAGAACTGGAAGTTTTTTATTTTCATAATGGCTTATGACCATCACAAAGAGCTTATAAATTATAGAAAACAAAGAGTTATCTTTATTATTCTGATGCTGTGTTGGGATCTAGGACAAGAAAATTTAGAGGAAGACTACAGGGTGAATTTTGATTAAGTAATAAGAATTTCCCTATGAAAGAATATCCATGCAAAAAACCAGTGGAGGCAGACAGTATAGTGCATGCAATTGGGGAAAGGCACAAAGTCACTCTCTGGAAATCAGGGCCCAGAATGTTGGTAAAGAAGACAATGAAAAGTATGATGTTTTTGGAAATTCATACTTTGGAAAATATACAAGAACAGCAATTGTTCAACATCATTCTGTAAAAGTACATAATTATCAGGACCGGGTTCATATCAGGAGCAAGAGCACCACAAGCTCAGAGTAATTCTTCACAGGGACAACAGACAACACTGCAGATGAAGATGAATGGGCTATTAGTTTGGAAGTACACTCAATATTTATTTTTGAGTTTACAGGCTTATCAGCTCCTGTCAATTACATTACCACAGAAAAGAAATCAACAAAACAATAAAACCTGCAGTGTTGATCTAATCTCTTAAACAAGTTCATGAACTAAATATGATTCTGAAGTTGGTAAAAACACAATTTGTAATAGTACTGTGCAGAAAGTACTTTAAAAAGTTATTGGGTTAAAACTAAGCCCATGTTCTCTCTCTTTCAAGAGGATGTAATTTTTGAAAAAGGCAAAGGAACAAAAACATCTGAAGGAGAATTTGAGGAGTGGCTCTGTAAGAAGTGGAACTTCTCAACACAGTCAGAATAAAGCCCAGCTTGGCCAGCTTGTTGCTCTTGGAAGCAAAAAAAAAAACACCAACACAAAAATAATTAGTTACTTAATTCTTCAGGCAGAGTTCTAACAGGCAGAAGTGAAAAAATTCTACATTTGTGCACAAATGCCTACGATAGCCATTTTTTCTCTAAAGTGCCATTTAGGTTGTGCATTCAGGCACCTGAGAAAATCCACAGGGGAACAAGCTGAAACAAGATACTAAGGTCTACAAGGACGACAGTCCCGTGGTATAAAAGAAAAAGAAAAAGAGAGCGCTATAGCTGCAGGGCTTAAGCTGAATAAAGAACAAATTCTTTGCAGAATAAATTGTAGAATATAACAGGGGGAATACTAGCATCTTGTATTGTATAGGTATAAGCCAAAAAAACAGATTAAAATCTGCTTTACCCCAACAGGGTAGAAGGAAGGAGCACAAAGATCAGACACCTGTACAAGGAAGTCTGTGTCCCAGGCTGTTGTCCGAATCAACCACCTTAGAACACAACACAACCAATTATTTCGTAAGAGAGCAATATACAGCAGTAGAGGTAGCTACAGTCGTCTGGAATTTGCAACTCAAATTCTTACACTGATAAAAGCCACAGAACACTTACTATATAAATTGGAGAGCAAACTAGAGGAAGAGCGAGAGGCATAATTCCCAGGAGCTGACAATAGCTGCATGTTCCAGACCGCATGTTCCAGACCATTGCAGATATCTGTGCCTCCAGGGCAGCAGCATCAGCCCCAGGTGAGTCCCACAATGAGCTGCACTTGAATCGTTCACACACTGAACGCGGCTCAAGAGGGTCATCATCTTTGTATCACCCTGCCCCGTGATGGCATTTCACAGTCTTGAGGCTACAAGAGAGTAATTTTTTAAATACCACAGCATTAGCAAAACTGCGTGTAAAAAAAACCCAAACCTAGAACATGTTGAGTTTATGAGAAGAATAAACGGACAATGAGAAAGAATACCCACCACTAAACAGGAGGATGCCTGTTAAGGATGTTGTTCCAGAGTTGAGCAAATTACAGCACAGCGTTCTCTGAGAGGAAACTGTCAAACTTGAACATTGACCTTTTTTTCAGACAGGAAAGATGAGGAGGATTAAGGCCATATTTTGAATCTCCATTCTTCCATATCTATCACTACTTCAGTATACGAAGAGCTTCAGGCCACTCTGAACTTAGACTGACCTGCTCTGCTACTTCTAAAGGAGAAAGTAACAGCACTCTTATGCAAGCATGAGGTGCTTTGGATTTAAAATAACTAGATTTGTTTCATCAGCTGTAACAGCCTAAGTTAAATTTATTTTGTAATTCTTGTAAACGGTGTTATATTCTGTAATTTTTCTTCTAACACATACATTTTAGTGTTGTAATAAAAAAGAAAACTATTCTCAGTATTTTCTTCTCATTTAACCCAATTAAGGCAAATTTCCATTCTCTGTTTCTTCTGGACACCTCTTCCTCCATTTCTTTCCCCTTGTCTACACTTTTCCCATTCTTTCTTCTCCAGAATTCTGATTTTGTCTCCAAGTCTCCTCCCCCACTTGACAAAGACAACTGCTGTTACATACCTCTTTTAGCGAAACTCCCTGTGCTTCCTAAAGATCACATCTACTGCAGATACAGTGAGGAAGCACAAGACCTACATCTTCCCTATCTTCTCTCCCCCATCACTCCACCCTTCACAGACCCCTATTCCTTTTTGCTATCTGTTTCCATAAGCTGGGGTGTCCCATAGAGTTCAGTCCTTCTCTCTCCCTCCTGCTGCAGCTATTTCTAAAATCCATGCCTTTTTCCCTCACACCTATTTTGAGTGCCATACCTTCCTACACAAGCCCCAAAACCTGGGTAAGCTTACTTACATCTGCTTTTGTCACATGCCGTATTAATGTTCTCTTTTCCAATATAAACTATTGTATTGTCCACTTTGGACGTATATCAAGCAAGAGTCTCAAATGAGATTTTCTCTCTAAAAATTCTGAGCATTAAAACATGCTTTTGTACGGCTTTATCTAAAAACCCTTTCACACATTTCCAATAATAGATTAAGTAATAGGGTTTTTCAAACTGCTTTTAAAATGAAATGAACCAATTAGGCATCTTTTGAAAGAGAATGAAGGTACAGGTCAAGGGCAGCTTTACTCTGTTAATCTCTCACAAGGATTTTGCCAATAATCCTGAGTTGATAAAAATGAGATTGCGAAGGGTAGGATACTGCTTATGACATAACCGTTCTTCAAAGGGAAAGACACTTTTTGACTTGACCTACAAATGTAAGAGTGACAGATTAAAATCAGTACACATGCACACAGAGCTGCATGTACAGCAACCTGATCCAAAATCCAGAAAAGGAAATGGAGGTCTTTGGGCTAATTTACCTCATGTCTTGGGTTTGTGTGGCAAGGTTTTGGTAGCAGGGGGGGCTATAGGGGTGGCTTCTGTGAGAAGCTTGCCAGAAGCTTCCCCTATGTCTGATAGAGCCAATGCCAGCCGGCTCCAAGACAGACCTGCCGCTGGCCAAGGCCGAGCCCATCAGTGACGGTGGTAGCACCTTTGTGATAACATAGTTAAGAAGGGGGAAAAAACTGCTGCTGAAACAGCAGCCGAAGAGAGGAGTGAGAATATGTGAGAGACACAACTTTGCAGACACCAAGGGCAGTGAAGAAGGAGGGGGAGGAGGTGCTCCAGGCGCCGGAGCAGAGATTCCCCTGGAGCCCATGGTGAAGACCATGGTGAGGCAGGCTGTCCCCCTGCAGCCCATTGAGGTCCATGGTGGAGCAGATATCCACCTGCAGCCTGTGGAGGACCCCACGCCAGAGCAGGCGGATGCGCTCAGAGAAGGCTGTGACCTTGTGGGGGACCCATGCTGGAGCAGACTGTTGCTGAAGGACTGCACCCCGTGGAAAGGACCCACACTGGAGCAGTTCGTGAAGAACAGCAGCCCATGGGAAGGACTCACGTTGGAGAAGTTCGTGGAGGACTGTCTCCCGTGGGAGGGACCCCAGGCTGGAGCTGGGGAAGAGTGTGAGGAGTCCTCTCCCTGAGGAGGAAGGAGCAGCAGAGGCAACGTGTGATGAACTGACCTCAACCCCCGTTCCCTGTCCCCCTGTGCCGGGGGTGAGGTAGAGAACTCAGGAGTGAAGTTGAGCCCCGGAAGAAGTGAGAGGTGGGGGAAGATGTTTTTAAGATTTGGTTTTATTTCTCGTTATCCTATTCTGATTTGATTGGAAATAAATTAAACTAATTTCCTCAAGTCGAGTTTGTTTTGCCCGTGACAGTAATTGGTAAGTGATGTCCCTGTCCTTATCTTGATCCATGAGCCTTTTGTTATATTTTCTCTCCCCTGTCCTGTTGAGGAGGGGAGTATAGAGCAGCTTTGGTGGGCATCTGGCATCCAGCCAGGGTCAACCTACCACACCTCACCAGGCATGGATCAGGTCTAAGGTGTACCAGCGCAACCATTGAGAAAAAGGACACTTGCAAATGTCCAGTCTGTGTTGCACATCTCCAAATTTCAAGCATGCTTAAACAGGGTGTTTTCCTCAGGTTTTATCTCTACTTCTGGATTTTCTGCATAATTTGGGCTGTGTTATTCCTAGTAGCAGCATAAAAGATTGGAAGAGACTACTTTGATAGAGGAAATAAAACATTTGTGATGTGGAAATTATTAAGGGACTAAGTATGAAATTCCACAGTGTCAATTTTTTACAGTAAAATGACAGGAATGCTTAATGCTGGTAACAGTATGGCTCTACAGAGACTTGAAATTCACTGCGTGAGGTTAAAGAATATATCCAGAAAGCACAGCAGCTTAAGGAAAAAAGGCTTCTACCAGAAAAGAGAAGGTATTCTTGATCACAACACATTTTTTCTAAAAAAGGAATTCCCCATTGATTACATCATAAAATATATGAAAGGCACGGTGGGAGATGGGTGTTCTCTCGATTGATTTCATCAAGTGTTGACATTGCTTTGTCCTGTGTTAACATTCTGTGTTGAGTCACAACTGTAAACCACTCTAGCTCCATTCTAGTAGTAGCTATTGAAACTTTCGTTCTCAAAGAGGAAAATATCACTTAAAGGGATAGTAAAACCATGCAAATGCCTGTGTGGAGGGAGAGAGGAGAAAGTATGTACAGAGAGGCATGTAGGAATTTCCAAATGCAACAGCAGTGCTGAGGTACACTTATCATCAGTGTATCAATTCATTCCATAGGAATGAGTGTTACAGTTCTACGTTATTCCACTTCTGCCTTCTAGGTTGATCAAAATGTCTCTCACCCTGGAAAAAGGTATGACTAATTTAACAGAAATTTAGATTTTGGTGGAAGTAACACTTTTCCTTCATACACCTCCTTCCTTCATACAGTAGAAATCACATTTTCTGCTACATGGCTTCCTGATACCTTTGCGGACAAGGCCATGGTGCACTTGTAATTAACATCACATCACCATCTGCAGTTGCCCGCTTGGTACTTCAGCCTTCCCTCAGGCATTTGCCCACTTGCATTCAACAGCAACACAAAGTTTTGGTATACACTAACCTCTTTGTTAAATCTTACCCCAAGGCTTTTATGGAAGGCAGGTAGCTGCCAGACCTATTTTACCCTCCAGCACTTTTTCTTAGAAATTTTTGTTTGCTTATTTGCCAGACACTCCAAATGTGGGCTTGAAATTAATTGATCTGAACATAAACTTTATCTAAATTTTTCTCTGAAGATAAACTTTGTGTAAGTTTTATTAATTGTGCAGAGAAAACTGGTTTTGCCTGATGTGCCAAGATACGCACTTCTTACAAACCATGCTCAATCAGTTTTGCTTTAAGAGAAAAAAGGGAATAGTTTCTGTGTAATGGAAATCATCTCACTTACTGCTTCTGTCAGGCACTTTTCTTTCTTTGAACAATGGATTCTAACTCTCTGCTGAATCCCGAGAGCAGGAACAACTTTTCCTAAGATTATGCAGGCTTAGTCCAACAAAACAAGTGCACTAATATATGGTATCAGGAATACATGCGCACACACAACACAAATAGGTTTGGGGTTTTTTTTAACCTAGCTGCTTTTTCTACTAGGTGGCTTACTAAGGATCAAAACCCATTAGTGAAGATAATACTCAGAAAAAGGCTGAGGACCCAGCATGGTTATTAAAGCATACAGTCGCCTGACCATTGCTGTGTTCTGCAGAGGTTGGTGTTACACTGTCCTCATCAAACACTGAGGGATTACTTGGAAATGCCCGTGCTCAGACACAGAACAAAGCAAACTTCTGGACTCTTCGGCTCCAAGTGGTTGATGACCCCTATCTAATTCCCAAAGGCAAGCTATCAAAAGAAATGCTAATTCTTGAAATATGAACCTAAACCTCTGGTAATGGGACAAACAAGACTCACTTTATATGTGCAGGGAACAGATGAGCAAAAGAGGAAGACAGACACAACATGTGAAATGGCTTGTGTTTTTAATATTCAGAGGAACCTGACAGTAAGACTAAATCACAGAAGTGTAATACTACACGCCAGTTAAAGAAGAAATTAATGAGATCTGTTTAGTCAGCAAGAAAAAGAAGAAAGCATGAAGAATATATGATTGATAAGAAGCTGGTGAGCCATTCTTGCAATTTTCAAAACTATGTGGACTCCTGATAAGCAATCAGATTATTGGTACCTGGAGGTGAAAAAAAGGTGTCCTCGGGAGTGTGCTGGATGCCCCAGACTAAACTCTAGGCAAAGCAATCGACCCTGACATAGAAAAGAAGTAATCACATCCATATGGATGTTTATGGAAGACAATACTTGTGGAAGAGTACTAAAGAAACCCAATAGCTTACGGAGCTTACAATCAAATCATATGTGAAGCTACATACATTAGAGGGTAAACGAAAACCATTCTAATCCCATGTAGCAGGCATATCTGGGGAAAAAAGTTAACACAACCAATTTAACATTTACACCATTATTAGTACTGAATGTGTCAGTGTTGTTAGATGAGAGAGGTGCATGGGTAGACCCCAAGGTAGCCTTTCTGACTGGGATTAATGTTTGCAGCTTTGGAATAATGGTATTGTTGCCACTACGAGCATATTAATCCTCTCTCCCAGGAAATAAGATCTGAAAATTCAGAGAAAAAGCTACCTACTTTCAAAGCATGGAAAGCACAGAAGTGAGTATCTCTTTCCTCTGCTCCGTGAAGGCTGTTATCAGAGTCAATACAAGGTATCTCAGCCCCTCTGAAGCATGGGCATCCGACTTTCCATTGAAGTCAGTAAGAAAACAAACCTGGAGACCAAACTTGCAGTGATCACAGTCCTGCATGACATAGCATCGTCTAATAAATTCTTCGAAGTTACGTGAGCTTCAGTTTTATTTACGTTTATGCTGAAAATCAACTGTTACCCAGCTGTTCCTGTGTGCTAGATTATTCTTTTTCATTAATTAGTCTCCATCAAATATTTGTTCTAGCAATCTGGGTTAACTGTGAATACAGATAGAGTTATCTCCTACCATATTACAATAAATTATTACAATGTACAGGTAGATCAACGTCACATGAGAAATAGTAGGAACATCCAGCAATGAAACATATGACTAGCAAATCCATTATACACTAGTCTGTGAATCATGGCAGAGGTTCAAACAGTACGTTCAAAGTAATTAGAAGAAACTAATAGCAACAAATTTTGTCTGTAGTATAGCAGTGAAAATAGACAAGAACATATGCATCCCAACACTCATTTTTATGAAAATGCATAAAAAGTGGACAAAAACTTAATCAAATTAAACTGAAAATGTTAAAACCTTTGCTTTCTTTTCAGAATTTAAAATTTTTATGTTGTGTTAAAAGTTTTTCTTTTTTTATCATGTAATTTATTTAAATCCACTACTTAAATTTAGGATGCCAATGATTAAAGTAGATCTTTGTTTGTCCATTGGTAACTTGGAGAACATGCCATTAAACAGGCCTTTTACCCTTAAAGTCACATGGGAAGAAGTGAAAGTATAATGTTTTAAAAAATTAAAATGCAACCAAAGGACAAACTTGCATTTTGAAACACAATGCTTAAACCAAAATGCTTTCTAACATGCTTCGCTGCATACAATGGAACTTTCAAGCACTCTGACCTCCTCATCTGTAGTTCAGGAGACTATTTCAGGTGCCTAATGTTTTGAACATCAGGACTTTTTTTCCTAATAAAAACGTCTTTTTTTTCCCCTCCAGTGTTTTTGCCTTCCATCCTTGCAAAGTAAGCCATGATTTTAGCATCTTAGTAGCACTAGCTACCCAGATGTCTTTTGCCCATACCTCTCTTTTGATCAATGGATAAGAGGCAGAGGAAAATCTTAATTGTCACTGTTGGTTAAGGAACGATCAGGAAGAAGAGCAACATGGTTGCTAAGAAGATTAAAGAAAAGGTCCAAAAAAAAAAAAAAAAGAGAAAATATACGCTCGGTACAACAAGGCACAAAAACAAGAAAATTAAGATCTTCAGGACTGGGCATGTTTTGGCTACATCTTTATAAACAATGTGCTGGCTCATTTTGCATTTTCTGGTTTTAATGATGCACTTCACAAAGAGCAAGTGATAATAGATAAAAGTTACTGCAAAGAAACTCCCAAATTTGAAAGCAATATGATTTTGTATTTGCACTTCAGTGTGGAAGTAATTCAACTGACACTGCTATGCTATGGTGTCTGAATTATTATCATTCCATAGAGCAAATACATAAATCCAAACTTTTTCTGTATTTTTTATTTAGGAAAAAAATGTTACTAAGCCTGGAGGCTATTTCAACAGATTAAGGTCTGATATTTTTAGCACGTTAAAACTGTACCACAAATCAATTCAACACAATGCTCATTTAGTTTTCTAACAGGAATTAAAAAAAAAAAAAAAAAAAAACACAACAACAACAAAAAAACCCACCACACAACAAAAAACCCACAGATTTTTCCAAACATTTTTACTTCATTTTCTATTTTTTTCTACAACAGTCTGCAACCATAAAAATACTATTGCGTTCATGTTTCATAAAAACCAACAGCAATCTTCATTTACCTGTCAGAAATGCTGCCATAGCAGCTGGCTTTAACCACAAAACAAAGAATGACTGATTTTGCCATGAATAGGTGAACTGAAGTGACTAAGCTTAACTATTCTGTCTCTGCTGTGATCTTCTGTTAATTACCAAGTAGTTCAACAAGCAGCAGAACTACAATCTCATTTTCCTGTGGATTTGTGTCTCAGGACCAAGCTTCCATAAAAATTCTCAGTTTTCTATTAAATGGGTCTCTCTCTGACCCACAGCATTTCTAGGATATCAATGTCCCTGACTCTTCTGCCAATTCTGGTTGAAACTGGCCAATAGGTTTAAAAGATGCCAGGTGAGAATGAACTTCTTGTGATATGCTGACCTAAACCCCCCAGATTTTCATGATGCTTGCTGTGCGGGATTATGAGCTATTAAAATGAAGCCATTCAAGATGGAGATGACATGAATTTGATGTGAAGAAACAGGATTTTTTGAATGTGACAGTCAAAATCTGAACAACAGTCACCACAAAGCAAGCTAAATATAGTAGACCAGCAATCTTCCCATAGTCATGATATGAAGGAAGCCCTCTCCACTTTGGACAGGGAAAATGGAATAAATATTTTCTCAAACTCAATTAATTAACAGAAGTTGTGTGCCTTTTTGTTTAGCTCAACCTTGATTTTTCTCCTATACCAGTCATCAGCACCACAGCTACAGATACAGCTTGCTCCCGTTAGACCACACAACCTGGGATACATAACATGGACTGTCTAAATTTCTACTGTTCTATGGCCACAGCTGAGAGATTCAAAGAGAGAGGGAGAAAACACAGTTCTGACAGGATAATTCGGAAACACTCATACTTGAAGAATTTGGTGTGAATGTTTAGAAATAATTCTTCAACAGAAGAAAAGAAAGGCATCTTATTGGACATTAAAAGAGCATGGGGCAAAGCACGAGCTTTTCTCTGATGAGACTCCACAATTCATGTAAATCAAATAACAATATATAGTAATACAAGGACATACTAGCAATATGGATGTTTCCATGCAAAAGTGATAGTAACTTAAGAATTAAGAGAGTTAGTCTTAACAACTACCAAGACAAAATTTATTGTAGAATTTATCACTTAACCATTAACCATTTTGTTAGAGGTATTAATTTTAGCACCAGTGTAATTGCCTTGGAATTAACTTTGATAATAGGTTTTGTGTCTTTTTTAAATTTAAACATGTGAATCAGTCTGCAAGGTAAATCCTGAGGAAGAAAAACAATACTCTGCTAAGTTTAATGCATTGTGGTTTTGTATGAAGATGAGGGGCCCATAGAAGAGTTGGGTGCATAGAAAACACACACTATAGATCTTCTTTTTGTAACAAAATACATGATGGACTGGTATGAGGAATGGGAATGACGTCTCAATTTTTTCTAAGCACTGAAGGTGAAAGTTAAAAATTGCTAGCTTAGTAATACACTGGCAGAGATGGTGGATTAGTTAATAGAGATTTGAAAGCTGTAATTCACACTGAAATTCACAAAATTACACTGCAGTTTTAACAGATCTTGTAGGTTACAAACAAAAATTAAAGTAAAAACAGTCTAAACAAGCTGTATATGAATTTGGCCAGGGTGGTGGTGTTGGGTGAGGATGTTGTTAGTAGATGGTGTTGTTGGGTGATGATTTCTGCCAAATGAGATGGAGAAGATCTGACTGAATTATTTAAATTTTCCACCTTTTTTGCCTTAAAGATCGATTAGTCTATGAGATTTGATTGCAAAAGAAGAGCCAACACCTCATATGACCATGTTTTACTCTTCTCCATAGATCAGTAGCCTGTCAAATTATGAACACAGTAGACATTCTGCAGCAGATCTAAGCCTATGATTTCTTTTGCATCACAGCATATTTTTTTGTTCTTCCTCTTTTGTGCAATTTTTAACTTTTACCTATAGTTTTTTGTGAGTCATTAAGAGTGATGGGTACAGAAACACCATGTGCTTGCCCAGTAAACTTCAATCTCCTTTTTGTTTGTCTTATTCATATGACAATAAAGCCCAGATTCACAAAGCTGTTTGAACATCTCACAAATGGAAATGGAAACAGGAGGAAGATGTGCAAACACCTTTTGTCTGAAGTAGTCATAATCTACTAGTTTTCACTGTTTGTACATCTGTTGTGGGTTCATTGGGACTGATATCCCATGACTGATACTTCAGTCTGGTATCATAGTCTAAATAACAATGGTTTAAGTTACACTGAGAACAGCTGATTCATATATATTCCTTGCATCCTTAGAGTTCTAATGTTGATAAAGATTTTAAGGTCACAAGGGATACCTCTCTTTTATGTGAATCCGAATTAGTTTTCCTGCTGACTACTCGGCCTGTGAGTGAGCCATGCTACAATTTTGGTGACACACCTCGAGGTGAGCTCACTGCAGGTGACAAATTCAATGGAAAGAGCTTTGGTTTGGAACTCGGCAAGCTGGAATGCATCGAGAGGGGAAGCACTCTAAATCATCATCAAATTAGCACAACAGTTTTTTCTCAGTCCTTGTGACATTTGTTCTTCATGTTCTGAGGCTGGAAGAATCTGTGACAATCTCAAATGCTGCAGAAGAAAAGATGTGCAGTGAGCAACTCCTCATAGTCTATATATCAACTTCAGTCTTCTCAAGAACAGCCAAAGAGGACTTTGAAAGTCAGTGCTTGACAATTTAGAATTTAGTCTAGTGATTGTGATTCATCTTTACAGTTGTAACTTGGCCTTCAAAATTGCTGGTGAAACTCCTGGTGGCTGTCTAGAACATCAAAATTGTTCTTATTTGTTTGGTTGTGTTTCCACTGAGTTAATGTTTTCCATCTCAGTAACCTGATCATGGGTGGCATCCATATAAATGATTTAAACAAAATACTCAGGCGTTTTTCAAAATATTTTGGCTATCTTAGCTTTCTGCATTCTGACTGTGCCACACACCTCAGTTTCTATGGCTTATACCAAAGCCAAGCCCAGTTTCAGTACCCTAGATTCAATTGCCGATTCACTTTTTATCATTGGTACATACTCCCTTGCTTCTGAGATTTTGTAGTTACCAGATCTGCACAAGTAAATAAAAAGCCACATATATACTCTGTTCCCAGCCACATATTTTTATATCTGTTGTACATTACATGTTTCAAATTTAAGTCATGTGACTCATACTCTCTACAGCTATTTCTTCATCTTTTCTAAGCTCCTACTTTTCCATCCTTAGCAGAGTGTGTGATCATCCATTTAACATTTATGTCACTTATGTTCATGTTTGTGACTATCCAGATGCTTGTTCTTCTCACAGGCATTTTTCAGTATTTTCATTAGCTCCTAAGGAGTCCTGTGCATTCATTCTATTCTATTTTCCTTCTCTAGGGTCAGGCCATCTACAGTTAATAGGTTTTCATCTGTCTCTGAGGTATGATCCCATTAAAATTCTGTTTTAACTTGTCATCTTCATCTACAAATGCACAGTTTTATGAGCAGCAGCTGAGATTCCAATTCATCTTTGGTGTCTAGTGAGCCTTGGGTCCTCTCATGAAAGCTTTTAGTTTGAATGGAAGTGATTTCAGATGGCTCACACACTTCAAATAAGTTGGAGACTTATGATCATCAAGGGTTATTGGCCCATTGGATTCTCATTCTCTTTCTTTCTGTCCCATGTATATTTGAAAGTGTTCAGCCTTTTAAGTTGCTGACCATCTGTCCTCCTTCAGGTCCTGCAGACATCAGCATCATGCAGATCTTTCCATCTGGCTACATTTTCAGAAATGTTTCCATTTCAAAATCTGCTGGAGATATTTTTCTAACAACAACTTTATTAGCCATTTGAGATTTCCTTTGACACTTTGCCTTGTAACCAGAACAATTCTTTAATTTAACTTCCAAAAATTGAAAGTCTTGCTTGGCTCCCCAATGTACTTTCTATCATTTAGATTGTGTACACACACTGAAGAAGGTAGGTCTCTCTTTTGAATAGTGTTTATGATAGTTATAACACAACTCCAGTCAAAATAACTGCCTCTTTACATTAGGCATCATGCAAACACGGTAAAATGACAGCCCTTGGACCCAAATTGTTTCCATCTACATTCTCCTCCTGAGATCACTGACATGTCACCTAACAATAGAAGTCAATATAGAAACATCAGAAAGAGGACCAATATGGGAACCTTTTACATTACAAAGAAGGTGACTAAACGATAGCACATTTGCATAGTTAATTGCTTATTTAATGGTCACACAATTAGTTGGCATTTCTAGCTGCAGTTTAATCTCTTCATTTAGGCATAAAATAGCACCATTAAGCATTTATTTTTGCTGCACTCTTCCTGTTATTTCCAAGCCTAAGATACCAGATAAACACCATGGTTGATTTAATTACTGTGAATGGATAATGTCCAGTTTTTAATGACATCCACTGTATGTTTCTCTCATCAACAGATCAGAAAGGGAAAAAGTAACTACTCTACTTTGTCTTTTGTTTTGTCCCTCAAAATTTATTACCTGCCAACTTAAAATACATAGCAATGCCTTTGTGCTTCATCAAAGTTGAACGTATTCAATAAAACACTGTGAGGACATTCAATTTTCCTTTTTCTCAACTTTTCTTTCATCTCTATTGTAAAACACTTTTCCTCATCCTTAGAAGTGCTTCCTACTTTAAAAACACTGGAAATTAATCTCTTTTACTCTTTGCAGAATTTTTTCAATAAATTAATGGGGAACAAGTGGGAGGTTGAAATGAAAAACCGATTTTCATTTTATGATCTCAATAAAGTAACTTACTGATAGAAAGAAAAATCACACATCGACAAATCACATTGCAATACAATAAATCTTTTCCACCTTATGAGCTTCAGTGTCATATCAACAGGTTGAAAGTCAACAAATGCCATAAAGCTCAGGTTAGAAGTTTGGGAGGGGAAAGGAGAGGAGGAGGCAGAGCGTTCTTTCAAGTGTCCAAGTTTCTTTCACTCAGAAAAGCAGAAAGACCTGACACAGCACACAGGCCAGGTAAGTGACTGCTTGCCACTCAGGGAATAGCAGCCAAGATGGCACCAAAACGCAAACTCCAAAAATCCATGAGTCACACTCTTTCTCTGCCTTCTGTTGTACACAATTGCTTTATTCCTGGATACTTGGTAAAACACAAACACTTCTTTGATTCACAAACTTTAAAGTTACTGTATGTTGACATATTGTATTATGTGAGTACATTTGCGTGCTTTCCATACAACTCCACTCTCTGATTTTCTCAAAAGGACCATTGCTGTACTATCTCCCTAAAGGCTTGGTTTTAGATGTTTTGGTGGAGAACAGGGAGAAGCCAGGAGTAAGGGGGAGGGAGAGAAAGGCAGCTCAAGCATAGGGTACCAGGTGACTTGTAGGGAAAAACAACTGCAGGCTTTATTCCAGAAATAAATTACTCTGGAAGTCCATTACTCACTCCATACCTTACAGTAAAATTAAAGACAAAGGCCACTCTGAGTGCTGAAGGACAAAGCTGCAACAGAAGCCCTTTCACATTAGCTATGCAAATGTGGAAAGTCTTTCAGCAGGTTCCGAGGACCTGAACAAAAGAGGGACTCTCCAGCCTTGAAATAGGAGAAGGATAATTCCTTCGAGTGTACAGCTGTACACCTCAATCATCTGACATCTGCTGGACACCTAGCTATGCTAGCAAGGCACACCAAATGCTGGCAGCAGCATTTTCCAAAGATGAAGAAAGTATCATTTCCTCTATGAGGCTGGGAAATACATCTCTCTTACCACATCCTCATGCCTCAGTTTTTGCAGTAAATGCTGTTAATAGTGGGAAGAATAAATGAATTTAAGTCAACAACCAGAGAAATGAAATTAATATCTGCTGTCAAACTGTTACACGTCGATGCGGTTGTACAATAAATACACTTCAGCTGGATGACATTTGTATTGACTAATGACAAGCAACACATAAGTGAACTGAGTATCAAACGGGACATTCTCAAATGTCAAAATCTTGGGATACAGTCTCAAAATATACAGTCTCAAAATATACTTGTGATATTCATCATCATCATGCTGTTAGATTATGCATCAGCCTAAATGTGTGAACCTTACAACTGTTGATCACAAAGTGATTTCTGAAACCGGATTGGGATCCCAGTGTACAAAGTAGCTATATAAACTTTTAACATGTACTACGGTATTTTCTACATCATCAACTGACTGCACATACCTTAGCCAAAGTTATAGTTTGACTGAAAAATATAAATGTTTTCAGTAATATGAACAACACTGAAAAACTGCCCCCCCTCCATATGTTTAAACACACCACAAAATGAGGGAAGAAATGTTGTTATACAAAGAGGCATTTACAGCTGGGCAAAAAATACCAGTTGCTTGATATCCAAGTAACTTGTGGCTCCTACATCTCATTTCACCTACTCTTTATTATTTCATGCATGTGTAACTCTCTCCAGTTCTTCAGATTTACTCCTGTTTCACAATCCTCTGAGCAAGAGCAGATGAGGCCCATCAGGTTAATACATTCTTATTATGTACTCATTTTAGTGTTCTTGCTTTTCAGACATAAGGCTTTATTTATTTAAATGTGGCATTCACCCTTTAGTGCCTTTATTACAAGGCTGACATTTTACAATTTTTTTCCATCAGAATCAAACACCAGGAGCATTAACTTTTACTGAGGCCTTTATAAGCATTTATCTGAGTTAGAAGTTTTCAAGGCTACTTATCATTTAGATGTGGTGTTGGCTTGTCTAATTTTACTTCTTTTTCCTCTTAGAAGTCACACGTGTTATTTAAGGTGCCACAGAAAAGTCTCCCAAACAGCAGCACTGCTTTGTGACTCAAAAAGGGGAAAGGAAAAGATTGCTTTGGTCAAATGTGGGGGGTGTGTGGTTGTTTTTTTTTAAGCTTTCTGAGCTATGGAAGAAAATCCTGATTTCACTCAGAGTGAAAAGAAGTCAGAAATCCTTCTTATCCCATTTTAATCTGTTCAAGAAGACCGCTCTTTTCTGTCAGTCAATGTAGTAGGAGTAAAAGATAAGTTAAAGAGAAGGATTTGGAGCAGGAGTGAGACAAGGAGTCAGAAAGGGATAAACTGGCTTTGTTTGCCTTTTAAATTGTCCAGCTGCATTTTTCCTGAGAGATCATCTCTGGAGAAAGGTTATAATCCATTTGCTCCTTATGTTGTTGACACCACTAGCCTTCCTGATACTAATGCGCCCGCATATTATCCTAAGAGAATTTACCAGGAAGAGTTTTCTCTTCCTGGTCAGAGCTGACACCACTAATGAACCCAGTTTTGCTGTTCCAAACCATTCAGTCCATAATAGAGAGCAGGAAAACTCTGAACACCTGCTTTTCAGTCGTCCAAAGGGAAAAATAGCCAGGCAGTTGGTTTTGCCTGAGCAATGATTTTGTTCCATCGGATTTTTTTTGCATGTAATAGCCACTTCAGCAGAGAGATGCATAAGATGTTACTTGGCTGCATCACTGGGCTTCCCTGATCATGAACTCCTAAGAACTAGAGAAATTATTCATATTTAACAGGAAAGAGTTTAAATAATGTTACTCATTTTGCAGCAGATTCTAAAGTAGCTGTTAATTGTGTGACAAAACAACCTGCTGGGTTTATACAGGAATTAAGAGTGTCAAAGAATACATAATTCACTCCTTTTTTTCTAGTTACACAAACTCTACAATCTCTTTCCCAGAAGAACCCCCAAACCTTTTTTCCTAACACAAATTGCTGCATAACCCTCAGGTGTACTTGTCATCTGCTTGGCACAGTTAGGAACGCTGCTCGGGCACAAAGTCCCTAAAGAGCAGACAAGACACAGTACTGGGGAGGAACTCAGCGGCTGCCCTCGCTGGACATGGGACCGCGGCTTGCTCTCTGGGTGGCAGGAGACACCTTCCCCCCAGCAATTCCCTCTCCTCCCAGAAGCATGGACTTTCCCACCCAGCGGGAGACAAATCCTGTGGCTCTCAGCAGGGGTGCCTGCAAGGCTCTACCTTGTCCTCAAGCACCACAATAAGTGCTGCGTTTCCCGCCCCACTCAACATTCATAACGCAAGCATTAAAAAACAGCCAGGAAGATGTTTAAGTCATCAGGGACATTTTTGAAGGTCTTTCTTGTGTGTCTTCTGTTTCAGACTTTTTTCCTTTACTACAGTTCCTATTCTATATTACTTTCCAGTCCCTTTGGTAGTCATATTTGTTAGCTGCCCCATCACAACAAAAAACTTTTAATTTTAATATTGGCTTGTCCCTTTAATCAGCTGATCATAAAGTATTTTACAAAAAAGTTAGCATAATACTTCCCATCTGCTAGCTAGGAACGGAGGATCTGAACCTGGAATTCAAGTCCTTCAAATCACAGTTCAATGGGAATAGTGCTGTGTATTTTCCTACTTAAGCATAACCAAACACAAAACCAAAACCAAACAAAATAGGTATTTCTACTGGCTTAGGCTTAATAAGAGATTTCTCTTCTTGTCGTGGTTTAACCTGGCAGGCAGCCAAATACCACGCAGCCGCTCACTCACTCCCCCCACCCCCCCAGTGGAACAGGGAGAGAATCGGAAGGGTAAGAGTGAGAAAAACTCGTGGGTTGAGATAAAGACAGTTTAATAGAACAGAAAAGGGAAAATAATGATAATAAATAATGATAGAATATACAAAATGCGTGATGCACAATGCAATTGCTCACCACCCGCGCTGACCGATAACCAAGTAGCGATCGGCACTTCCTGGATCACGCCTACCCTTCATATACTGAGCATGACGTCACATGGTATGGAATACCCCATTGGCCAGCTGGGCTGGCTGTCCTGATTATGTTCCCTCCTATCTTGTGTTCCTAGCTCAGTCAGTAGGCACGGGAGCTGTCCTTGGACTAGGCGGGCACTTAGCAACAACTGAAAACATCAGTGTGTTATCAACATTCTCCTCGTACTAAATCCAAAACACAGCACTAGGAAGAAATTTAACCCTATCCCAGCCGAAACCGGGATACTTGTGTAGTTTAAATTTCAGGCCAAGCATCATTTGAAAATGTTCCTTTAAGCTGCTTTTACCACACAGGCGTTTATGGAGATTCACTGTTATGGAGATAGTTGTTCTTTCTCCACTTCCATACGTCCTTTCTGGCCCTGTCCCTGCCATTCGTTTTCTTGATTCAAAGTGATCTTGGATGAAAATAGAAAAAGATGAAGGTTAAAAAAACCTGCATAGTAATCTTATTATTTGTGGATGTGACAACGGTATTTGGGAGAGACAAACTAAAGGATTTCTAAGTTGATTGTAATAAATCCCTGTCTATATATGGATTTATAGTTACTCTCTGAGGGATTGTTAGCTGGTGCTAAATTTAATTATAAAATTATTTTGACAGACATTGCTATTCTGGATAATAATCCCATGACCAATATTAATCTTTTATGTTCAAGAACTCCATTCTTGGAAAGTTCAGTTTCGAGAATAAAAGAGATTTTCCAATCTGTCATGATTATTTTTTAGAATTTGAATTTATTCCATGTTAAACTGTTTCCACAACTAGCAAAAAAGCTATATGAACTTCTAATTTGGGACTAATAGAAACATGACATAAAAATTAAGAAACTCTGTCCTTCTAGATATCAAGTAAACTTCAAAGCTGATTTTTTTCTTTTTTAATTGTTCTCCAGTTGGTTGCGGGGGAGTAGGCTCTTTTTTTTGGATGAGGATTAATTCACAGTCTGTCAAAAACTACACTCCTACTTTAATCCTGAAGAAACACGGTAGTGCTTCGGAAGTCTCTATTTTACAATTATCAGGAAAACTGAAGAGAACTTCCTGCAGTAACGTCAGCTCCACAGCTCAGAAGGCCTGGATGAGCTTACCAAAGCTACTCTTTGCTTTTTAAAAACAGAGGATGTTAGCCATGGTTTAGCAACATCACATTGTCTTTGCACAAATTTTGCACAGTAAGTGCTGTAACATTTAGCTTCCTAATAGATTGTTTACAGTATAGTGGTATATTACAATTGTCTTTTAGGGTGTGTTTACATTGATGGGAAAGAGAAATCAAGCTTGAATGTTGCCCTTTTTTTTTTTTAAAATCCTTAATTACCCAGTACGATTCAAGCTCCTACAAACATTTGATATAAAAAAATAAGAATAGGGAGGGAAAAACAGGTACAGGAGAGGAATAACAGTTATAATGGCAAACCAAAGTCCAGTCCTTCAGCAAATGGACATGGTAAAAGTCGTAGTTAGGACTGGACACTGACAAAATTGAAATGGGAATATATTGCAAGTGGAATATCTGAAATCTTCAGTGTTATAGAAGAGAAAATAGTAAAACCACAATCAGTGAAAGCCACTTTATAACCACAGAATGCCACAAAACTCCTAGGACAAAACAAATTCATAAAAAAATTCCAAGCATAATACAGACACACAAAATTCAAGTAGTACAGACAACTTTTCTAAACATTAATGAACCTAATTAACCATTTATTTTTAATTTAATAAATTTAATATTTGGAAACCTAAAACAAACATTACACACAAACAATCAAAAAAACATAACCTGGCTGACTTAGGTGAAACAAATAGTTCTGCAAGCAGCAGAGCAATAGAAAACTCACTATTTCTCCACAGATCTGGGTTTTATAGTTGGTTATGAGCTATGACTGAATTTTTCTCCCTGGCATGGGAATTCTTAAGATCACTTCTCCTTTTTCTCATCTTCATGACCAAAACACACCATTACAATTAAACAGGAAAATGAATCTAAAATTACATAAAAATTAAATTTAAACTATCTGAAATTATGACTAGCTGCCTTTACCAACAAAGGCATATTTGCTGATTTCCAAAATACCCTGAATGAACCCTAAAAACCATAAAACCAGTACAGCAGGTGACCTTACTTCAGTTAGTTCATAGATTATTGAAGGCCTTTTGATTAGCTTATGTAATTTAAACCAAACCTTTCAGATACATGTTAATAATTTCCATGAGTACTGGACCTCACCTACATAGTATGGGCATAATGACCTGATCGTGACTCAGCCACTCTGCCAGCATCAAGGAGTTGATAACCCTCTATGCAATCCTAAAAATGTTTGGCATGAATGATGAGGCAAGCATAACTTTTAATGACAGAGGCAGGTCCTGGAACTTTGCTCATACGAAAGGGGCAGGCAGAAGATTTTGCATCTGCATGACTTGAGCAAAGTGGGGCTATTTTGAAAAGAAATGTACTACAAGAATGTTAATCTGTGGAAAGTTTGACAAGGATGCTCAAGGACAGAAAACCATGAACCATAAACCACTACTTAGGACTTTTCAAAATCACTGTTAGTCCTTCAAAGGATACCCAGCACATCAGTGTAATGTGTGCCATGAGAAAGGCAGCAAGATGCACAATAAAGAGCAGCTCCCCGACATGAAAATAAAGCAGCTGAGTATTGAACCCTACAAAAATAAAATGTGACTGTATCAAGCAAGTCATTCATATGCCAGTTTTTAAGGCAAAGACTAGAAAGAATCTGAAAACAAACTGAAAAAGAGATGTACAGGCTCTCACATCAAACAATCTGTCAGGTTGGTCAGACACCAGGGCTGAAATCTTCACCTGTCTTCTAAGCATACTCAAACTATTCCAGTGAAAGAAGTGTCAGGACAGCATTGCACATATCTAGGCACTGGAAAATGGAAATTCTCTCAAGAATATGTTGAGAATAGAAATAACTATAGACCAAGTGTGACTGAAGCTAAATAGAAGATCTGATAAGCAGTTGCAATTCATGTGGGCAAGAAAGAAGAAAAGGTAAAAGCAAATTACTGGCTGGACATTGAGAAAAGTAATGATCCCCACCTTGTAATCTCTCATCTCAATTTAGACTAATTTATAGCTCAGTTAGCGTGCTCTGGGAATGTGAGAAACATAGGCTTAAATTCCTTCAGGCCAAAGCGGTATTTGAACTGAGGTACCTCATTTCCTGCATAACCGCTCTAGGAATTGCATGAAAACATGTATTTAAAACCACCACTTCCTTTGTTTTGCAATCATCTGATTGGTCTTCAAAGAAGAATCCATATTTGTACTCTGAAAAGGACTGATTTTACAACTGGTTTGGGGCTTCTTTGCATTTATTTTTTGTCTTCCTACCAAAGCAGGCACCTGCAAGAAGTCTGCAGGAACACTTAACTTCTGAGTCCTGATTTAGGTGGGAGTTTGAACTCCGCTGCTCAGAGTAGGAGTAGATTCCACCCTAGGCACCCAGGGAATTTTTGGGAATATCACAGAAGTGTCCGCAAGGTCAGCAGAATATGAGCACAAGATAGGTGCTGGATTGTAGTTTTGCATCTAGGCTTACCAAGTCCACCTAGATAGTTGTTTACATTCAAAATCCTTTATTGGCTTTGTTCTTTGAGTTCGATGTTTTAATATATTTTTGAGAGAGGAAGTTTTGCAATTGTTTCTTTTAATTTACTTTATTAGAAAAAAATCAGCGTGTCACCAATGGTTGTTACCTATGCTACGTATATTACTGTGATGGGTTGAGCCTGGCCAGCAACTAGGCACCCGCCCACCCACTCGCTCACTGCCCGCCCCCCCCGGTGGACTAGGATAGAGAATCAGAAGGGTAAAAGTGAGGAAATTTGCATGTTGAGATCAAGGCAGTTCAATAGGTAAAGCAGAAGCTATGAATGCAAGCAAAGCAAAATAAGGAATTTATTCACTACTTCCCATTGGGAGCAGTGCATAAACATCGGTTTAGCCACTTCCCAGGAATCAGAGCTTCATCACGTGTAACAGTTACTTGGGAAGACAAATGCCAAAACCAAAAATGTTCCCCTTTTCTCCTCCTTTCGTTGAGCTTTTATGGCTGAGCGTGACACCATGTGGTATAGAATGTCCCTCTGGTCAATTCTGGTCAACTGTCCCAGCTGTGTCCCCTCCCTACCTCTTGCCCACCCTCAGCCTAATCGCTGCAGGGGAAGAGTGGGGAAAAGAGAAAACCTCAATGCTGTGTAAGTACTGCTCAGCAACAGTCAAAACATTGGTGTGTTATCAACACTCTTTTAGTCACAAATGCAAAACAGCACCATAGGGGCTGCTATGAAGAAAGGTAGCTCCATCCCAGCCAGACCCAGTGCAATTACTTACTTTGGATCACGAATCAAGCTTCCATACTGTTTCACTACGAAAAAAAAATAGCACTACAGATTCCCATTAGGGTGGTTTACATGGCAGGTGTCATTCTGAAAAACATAACAGTAAATCCACACTTAGAATAGGGAAGGAGAGAGGCTAAAACACAGAAAGTACCCAGCTCTCAAATTAATGCTCGAATGACGGAAAACAAAAACTCTGTTCAACATGGAACATAACTACACTAGTTCTGAAACACTTACATGAATGAAAAAGACAAAAAAGGTAACTCTCCCATTGTTTTCTCCAGGTGTTTTCTCAGACAGGTATAAATCTCACCATTATTTTTTGTTCTGTAGTCTCCCTGGAATTTACCTCTAGAACCTCAGCTGGACCTTGATTCAAAGGGAGTTTAATATGTGCTTCAGATTAAGAATGAAAATCTATGCCCATTTTAACCAGGCATGGATAGTGCAAGATTTTGGATTTGGATCTTACAATCGTTCACACAGCTGTACATTAGGAGTACCTGCCAGTTCCATTTATGCCATTGGAATTATGTGCTGACTGAGCCAATGTAATTGATGAGTTCATTATTAGTCATAAATACAGAAAATAAGGCAAGAGGAACACAGACAGATCCAACAAATGTTGGATAACAGGCTGAACATGAAGAAGTCCTGATTGATGATCCTATATAGGATCCCTAAAAAGGTTCACAGCTCCTTACATGTTTACATCTTATTAAAAGGAGGGGTAGAGGGAGAAGAGTGTGAGAGAGTGCATTTTGATTTAGTGGCCTATGAGAGTACTTAATTGACTGGCGTACTTTAAGGGACAGAATGAGGATTTTCTATTCTAGAATACCGCAGATTATCACTGTGATTCTGTGGGTAAGGTTTACATTGTAAGAGGATACAAGTAACGGACCTTTTTTGTAGGCTCTGAAAGAGCCAAGTCTGAAGTAGTACAAGGAACAAATTGTAACTTTTCTATGTTGCCTCTTTTTATTGTGACCTTGGGGTCACCACAATTCTTTTTCTAATAACAGAAAATTCAGCTATAAACAGATGGTGTTGTTTCATCTTTTTGGTCCTTCCGGGCATACCATAATGATAACACAGTGAATGTTTATCTCGGCTAGTTTTTATCGCATTGTAAAGTACACTTGACTTATTGGATTCTATACTTTTCATTAAAACTTATTTTATTGTTATCTGTTTTATCTGAGTCACTAGAGGTAGAAAAGGACAGAAGCTTTTAATTAGAGAACTCTGGATAAAATAATTAACAAACAGTAAATTGCAAGCAATAACCGTATTTCTCAAAGTATCTACAATAAAATCTTTCTGCAGCTATTTGTAATGAGCTAAATACTTTCCGGAAGAGAAATAAAAAGAGAGTTAATTTTATTAAGTGCTTCATTTTCCATCTTGGTGACATTTTCATCTCAGTGAGTTAAATGTCCCAAAAGGCAGGAGGACCAGAGCTTTGCCTCTGTAGCTCGAGAAGTAAAACCCTAGACAGATCCAGGATGATGATGAATAAATAGCAGATCTTTGTAAATATGTGAGATCCCAGCTCCAAACATTTTCCATGTCAAAGTGCAGAGGAAAATCACGGTTTGTCCTTCAGGGCCATCATCCCAAACAAAGTCAGAGCTCCACTGAGCCAGCATAATTTAGGTCACTGACATTAGCTCTCTAAAGGACGGAAATGTTGATCCCACTTCTTTCCCGGTCCCCCATGTTTCAGTCTGCTTGCCTTTATTTGCGCACTGCATGTTTCTGGCGAGTTCCCCTGCAAAGAGGGGGATCTTTTTTGCTTTTTCTATGACCATGAAGGTCACCTTTTAGCGAATATAGCCTATACATAGCTTTTGAGCCACATGCAGTTAAAGACAGAAGGAATGTAGTCCTGAGGGCAGGACGTGAAAAGCTCTGCAGCAGCGAGTAACAGAGTTTGAAACGTGTCTCTCCTGCTCTTACTCACGTGAGCAGGCATGTCAGCTCCCTCACGTGTGAGCAGCAGCTCCCGCACCAGAACAGGGACACTGCTCCTTCCTCCAGCAGGCACCACAACAGAGTGGGAAAGGAAGCGGCTTTGTTTGCTTCTGCATGCTTTGCATTCTTCTAGAAGCTTTTCCTTATTTCCTTCCCTTTATGAACATTCATACGCTAGCCCAGGTAAACATCAAAAGGTATATTTATTCCTTTATAATATTATTGTCAGCAGCTACTCTTCTAGCAGTTGTCAAAAAACAAACTTCAGAAAAAAGATACCCTAGACCTTGAATAATGCATATTTGACTGTCCTCTCATTTGCTCAGATTAAAAGATGTGCTACTGCACCTTATCCTTAATCACAGTTCACAGAGCTATAACTCAGAGGGAAATATTCTGGCTGAGATCACCTAAAAGCATATGAAGAACTACAATAGAAGAGAACCTATGGCCTTATCTATGCATACACACACTGGGCTTTTTTATATCTCAAGCATATAGGTTAGACGTCATTTTTATTTCCTTTATCCTTTATAAAGTTCTTCTACTCATATACAGGAAAGCAATCACTCTAAACGGCAGGTCATATATTAGAAAGTACTTTAGAAACCCTGCCATGCACTCTTCCAGTAAAAGCTTTATAAATATTTCTTCTTTTCTCGTATTTATTTAAGTGCAGAGGGGAGAAAAACACAGGACACAGCTCCATGGGTTTGTATTAGTTTTTTAAACAAACTGTTGTTAAGTGCTTTTTCAGATGTTTAATATGTTAATCGCATCAGAGACAGGTCTTTCAGCTTCCCACTTGTACTCTATTCCTCTAGGTGAAGTCAGGGAAAGAAACTGTGTTGTTTTGATCCTCAAATTCCATCTCCAACCTCATTTTGTTCAGCCTGGCAATATAGTTAGTAATGATTGTACAGCTCTCCCATCGTCAAGCATCCTGTAAGGTAGAGCATGTTCTCTTTGCCACTCCTTCAGCTTACGGTGTGACTTTTTTTCCCCACTGCCAATCAATCATATCTCACTTAAGTGTAATTTCATAATATAGATTCCAGAAGTAAATGAATAAAATTTGTCAATATTTTCAAATCCTTTAATCTGATTAGCAGTCTAACCATATGTTCTTATTAATTTGCATTTGCTCCCTATGCTGGAGATTTACAAAACAGATTTACAAGTCTGGCCTGCTCATCTGTGTACTTCTAATATACAGTGAAGATTAAGAATGCAGGGAACGTATTTCTACCCCTAAATTTCTACATCTTATGATAATTAATTTCTGGTGCTGTACAGCTACCGATGATGTTGTAAGAATATATGTTATTCTTAGCTGCAAATACCACACTTGAAATCTTATGTTCATGTCACAGAGCACAATGACAGGAGCTCCTATCTGTGAGATCCTCAGAGAAGATCAGAAGACTTTGAAACTTTAAAAACCCCAGGTTTTATTAGAATAAGAACTAGAACAGTTAACTTCTTTTTAAGCAGAGAAAGTTCAAAGTGCCTAGGAAAGACTGAATAGATGAAAAAGGTGGCTACACTGCTTCTTTTTTCACTGTCCTTGAAGGCATTGCTCCTACTCTTCATTTTAGTAACTTCAAACATTTTCTGAGCTGTAGCAAGCTCTGCTCCATCCCCCTGGTCCTCAGGTCACTCCTGCCATCAGGACCTCCTTGCACTCCCAGGCTCTGCACTTGACCTGCAGGTGCCTCTGCTGAGACTTCTACAGTCTTTTCCTCTGCCCCCAAAAGAAACAAGCAGCTTCTCCTTTCTCACAGGTCCTCCAGACTCCTCCACTCTATTTAAACAAAATAGATGAAAAACAACAAAACCAATCATAGCGGGTGCCACAAGGAGGAAGTTACAGGCCACCAGTGTGTGGCTCCAGGTGAAACCACGTTACTGAGATATGAAGCAACCAGGCAGTAGCTGCGCCAGGTCCTCCCTGCGGCACTGGGGCCTTTCCTGGGACCACAGGTGATGGCTCCGTGCTCTGCATCTTTTGCTGCTGCACACACGTACACAGACAGCATTTCACTGGAAGGCCACACGCTGCTTTCCTGGGGTCACATCTTCATCGCCAGGCACCTGAGCTGCTCGCTCCCCCATCACCACGTGAGTGCCTGAATAAACGCACTTTTGCCGTGCGCACAAACTCACACTTCAGATGATGCACAGCTCTTAAATTGAAAGTCACATGGAGGGATGGAAGTTCATTTAGCTGCACACAACCAGAAGCTATGATGAGGATTCAGAGGAGAGAAAGCTGGTTTGCTTTTGTATCAGACAAACAAAAATATGCTCATTTAAATTTAGCTTGGTTAGATTTTTGCAGGCTTCAGCATGACAGTGCTGCGCTCTAGGCACCTCAAGGAGGTGGGTAAACCTTTTTTTTTCAGAGGTTCCCCAAAAACAAAAACTCCTTTAGTACAGCAAAGCAGCTGCACAGGAGAGGAAGCTAAAGAGCAGGTCACCTCTCCAGGTGTCTGCAGAGGTGCAGGACTTCCAAGGAGTTTCCTCTGAGGGACTGAGGTGGAAAGCAGAACTGAGTGTGTCAAAGGGACAACCCCGGGAGACGCTGGAGGCAGAGGACTAGCAAAGGGGCTGAATTGTGGGGACAGAATGAGGACACCTTCACTGAGGTTCCTGGAAGAGAGGCTTGTTTTGCATCCACTATGCAAACATGTGTAATTTACTGTGAAAGGACTGACTTAATCCTGTGGGCATTCAACTGGCTACACAGCTGGCCACAGCTTGGCACAAAAATCAGATCTCAGCCACATGATCTGAGGGGTTCACCTTCAGGGTCTCAAGACAACCTTGATTTCTTACAGTGAGCTAGTGCCCAGCTCTAAAAGGCCTCAACTTTAGTGCAGAGCTATTTTGTTATATTTTGTTATATTTTATAGAATAGATGAATAGGTGAATAGATGGAGCTCTCCATTCTTGTCATTAATCCAGGACAAGCTGAAATATATATCTTAGGAGTAAGCAAATGTCTTCTCATTTAGTCTTACCTTATCAAAAAGAGTCAAGATAGTAATCAGCAGTCATTAACTCATTTTACTATTAAAAATCCAATCTGTTCAACAAGAATAAAGCCATAAGAATTAATTTGATAATCTATGACCCTTCTTTTCCCGGCCTGGAAGTATTATTATAATTATTACGGAGATTATTTTCACCATTTGCTGGGGTTAGCATTTTACTATAAAAATATTAATTTCTTATGTGTGAAAGAAAGGTGATTATATCTGACAATGTAGTAAGACTCAAGGCTGAGGATTCCTGTATGTCATGCTCCTGGCATATTTTATGATTGGAGAGTAGGATCATCTATCAAAGGATAACATACAGAATCATAACTGCCAACCAAGTAAACCTCAGGCATTTATAAACAACCATCAATACTATCTCTGTGGCACTGTTGATGCCTGAAAACCATTTTCTTAATTAAAAACAAAACAAAAACCAGACAGAGTGACAGATGTTAATAAAGCAGACCTTGCACACACTTAGTTTCTCCAGAAGAAAGCGTCTGAGACCCTTTAAAGAAAGCTTTCCTACTGGGCTGTCTTGCTCAAGGCTGGATTCCTGTAACAATACAGAGCAAAAGGGTGAATAGATGGAACACTCAGGCAGCTCTTGCTGACATTTGCAATGTCAGTGTGCTGGTGTGCTAACACTCTCAGTACCACTGTGCTAATATTCTCAGCTGGGAATAGATAGGAACATATGAGCAGCTTATGAAGATGTGGAGCTGAGGAGCAGCCACTTTATCTAGCTTGCACTGCTTTCATGATAGCCTAAATTCTGTGACCAATGCAGATGAAGCTGCCATCAACATCTTGATATTCAAAAAAAGCAGCAGAAATCACATGGGTGTGCAAGCCAGTGAGACCACTTAGGTTGGGAAGAGGACAAAAGGAGGCTGGTCACAGCTCTGAAAGCTTAAATTCTCTTTACCTCTTTTTCACAGGGCATGCCAAGTAGATTTTTCACTCTCCCTGTAGATCACTGAGTAACTAGAAGGAATGATATAGATATGGATAGACCTGATTAGAAAGGATTTCCCCCTCCCAAATCTAATCTTCTTTTTCTTCTTTTTTTTTTAAACAACATTTTAAAATATTTTATCCTGCACTGTGTAGGGGACATAGCTAGACATGGTAAGTAACTTGTTCTCTACAAGAAGGGATTAAACATAAACTGAATTTGCTGTATGTAAACCTTTAGCACAAGAGTACTTAAAGCACCCCGGTCACCTGTTAGATTAGAAGAAGAGAAATATTCTGCTTCTTAATAAGTAAAGTAAAAAAGAACTGGTAATATAAGTAAAGCTTGGAGCAGCATAGTTGTTTATTGTAGAAAGTTTCCTGTGCATGCAGCTATTTTCAAGGATTATTACTCATAGTTGATTGAAAGGAATAGGAACATTCTGCCCTACAAATAATTTTTTCCTACATATATAAATCAGTGCCTTACTCATGATGATAGTGATGGTTGAGTGGCGAAGCTGAAGAGCAGAACAAGCAGATCGGGGGAATCTCTTCCCACCACTTTTCCACCACACTGTGCCTCTGCCTGTCAGCTTTTGTTAACTGCTGGACACCAAAGGCCTTTCAGTCTTTAATTATTTAGAAGGAGGGTCCCAAAAATCACCCAGAGGTATGCCAAATATAATAAATGTTTTGTGATTTTGAGAAACCATTCTCAAAATATTAAATAACTTGAGCATTTTTACTAGCAGAAATACTTATAGTACTCTCCATGGCAAAATTTGCAGATATTCATAGGGTTTCAGCTTCGGAGGTGCACTCTGTCATTTGGCTCTACCTCTTCTGCCTGGGAAGCACTGCTGTTAGTAGCTGTCCGATCCAGGGAGATCTTGAGCAAAATACAGGCATCACAAGTCCAAAACTTTAAGGAAGACTTAAATGGGATTCAGACCTATATGCTCTGCTTCCTAGCACTAACCTGACCCCAATCCTTGTTTGAACTATTTCATAGCTTGTGTAATGTTCTACTTCGAACCCGGATGTGAGTTCTGTGTCTGAAATCCAACTTTACACTCTTGAAAGAATGAAGTGATTTGATAAGACAAATCTACAGTGCACCTACAGACATTAAACTGCTTGTTACTTCCCCATTCCTCCACAGAAAGCCCCCTATTTTTAACCGATGAATTGTCTGCACATTTCCCCAAAAGCATTGGGTATTGCAAGGGGCACTTCTCCCTGCTATGGGACTGTGAACTATTTGCTGGAATGGCTGTGCCTGTTTCCTGACCGGGTGAATTTCTCATTAATATTTCCCGGTGTTCAAGTATACCTGAACAGCAAAAGAAGGAAAGAGGGTCAAGTGATGTCAGGAGTTTTGTTTGATAAACTGCTGAACAATCTCTTTTTTTTTTCTTTTTTTGCAATAGCTGTTGATTGACTTTTAACCAAAATACAGACTAGTTAATGCATTTGTTAAAGCACACATCTCACTGACTTTTTTCTTATGCAAAAATCAGCTGTTTTCTGCAATTCTAAGAATTGTTCCTGCTTACACAAATAGCTCACAAAATTCTTCTGAGCTGTAGTATTACTTTAAAGAAATAAAAAGCCTATTTAAACTGTTAACTTTTATGTTTCATCAAGAGTTACAACAGACATCAAAGTTAAAAGTACTTTACGTTATCCCTAGAGTTCTAATGGGACAAATTAGTTTTTATATAATTAAATTTAATACTACAAAATGAAGGTTGTCAATCCACATTACCATATGGAATTTTTAATAGTCATTCTCCAAATAAAGAAACATAGCATACCATAAAAACAAAAAATAAAATTTTCTTATAGCTATAATGGTGATAATGGCTTACATTTTAGATCATATCATCAAAGAGCCTAGTAAAATTGGACAGCTCCTCCAATCTCAAAAGACACAGCTTTTATGCTTTTTATTGATTTAAGGCTTAAATACAATAAAATGAAAGAAGTGTACTAAAAATTAATCTAAGGTAATGAAAACAGGGACCAACACATTAATAAAGACTAAATCTAAAAGACAGGTTGGACTTCTTAGAAATGATGGTGTTAAGAGTTACATTATTAGGAAAGTAAAAGGTATAAAGCTGCTAGGTAAATCCTGACAGAGGGGACAGATGTTCCAAAAAAAAATCTGAACTTTTATCTCAGATAAAACCAATTTTTACCAATGAATTAAGGTCCTGGAGTTAACAATACTCTCAGCTTCCAGAAACCCATAAGCTAAAGAGTTCTTGTCCAACGGAAAACCTATTTCTTCATTACATTTCAGGTCTCCATTCTCCATACCACTGCAGTGCATTCCCACAAAATGTCAGGTGAAATCTCACACCTGGTGAGTAATGCAGGCAAAGAGATTTTCCTTAGGCAGGCCAGGCATATACCTTCACCTGTGGGAATACAGAAAGCCTGGGTTGCAGTGATCAGCATGTCTTACAACCACAAAACAAAATAAATTCCAAACATATTGACAAAAAGCACCCAGGACATCAGAGCTATTTCCCCTGAACTGAGCAGAGTATTCATCTCATATGAAATTTAAAGATTACATGTTTAGTCTAAGCTAATTGTCTAGGCCCTTTCTGCAGACTGTGGGAGAAAGAGGCACCTCCATACAGCAATTTATCCTACTCTACATAAATGTCTAATAACATCGGTGTGGAAATAACAGAGACTTTCTGTTTAGCATAGGGGTAGCCTGAACAATTAAGTAGATTAGACGTCTAACTTACTAGGTGGATAAAGCATGAAGAATCCTGCTGTGAAGTGATTGTAGTGACGCAGAGCCTTATTCAAAGCATTGGAAGGGCACTGGTAAGCTCCATGCACTGAGCAATGCAAAAATAACCCACAGTCACTGGAGAAGATGCTTTGATTTAATTACATAATGCTACTGGAAAGTGGGTAAGCTAAGAAAACACTGATTAAATACATTCTACAACAGTGGACTGAAAGTCAGTGGCAGAACCCTGCAGTTCAAGTGCAGAGCCCTCCAGTGCTCTGACCACTAAGAGCACACGTAGCAACTCTATTACTTATCACTTGTCCTTCCGCAATTTTTAATCAGAAAATAGTAGAATATCTTCATCTTAGACTATACAAGTAAACACAAAGGTGGCCTTTCCACTCAAGAAGCTAGAAAGAACAAGATGAAATGTACAATAGCAACCACAGTCTGCTAATGAAACAATTTGGGTTTCTTCCTTATTGAACTATCTAGTGCTGTTATAATATTATGCTCTGAACAACTTTAAAAAATCAATTAATTTGTCACTGGAAAGTAATGTGGCTATCCTGTCACTGTTTCTCTTGTGCCTGATAATAACCACTATTTATTTGTAAGCTCTTACGGTATTTCCAGAAGAGGTTTAATTAATTGCCTGAGTCTCTTCAGCAGAAAAGCTCTTCTTTCTTCATTTTTTTTTCCTTTTTAGAGAATTACTTTCAAATAACACTTTATTTCAATTGCAAATGAGTTCCAACTTACTGAACCTTTAAAGAATTCATAAATCTGAGTGTGCATCAGTCGGGCTTAACTTGAATCTATGCACTGAAGAGAGCTTTGCTACATGGTTTCACTGTACTGATATTTAGCATTGAACTGTATTCCTAGTGGATGTTTTCTGCAGCCCAATACCTTTTTTCTTTGTTCTAACATAGACTTACTGGCTCTAAACAACTCCAGTATGCCCCACAGAGAACTGGCTGACAATTAAACTAGCAGGGACTTAATTACAACAGTGCTAAACTATGCTTCCTACTACTTCATGCATTAAAAAAACAGATATGGTTAAGCCTATGCAGTCAGTTATGTATCAAACTGATTATGTACATACAAAACATACTGATTTTGCATTAAAATCTTCTCTTTGTTCACTGTAAGCCGATAATATACGAGTTTATGGTTCGAGTAGTCAATTTCCCATAGCTAAAGTTCCTGAAATATTTCATAAACCTCTTACTGTTAAAAAAGAGCTTTGTACTGGGAAAAAAAAAAACAAATGAGCAATATTACATGAATGCCCATAAGCGTCCATGTGTTGGTGTGGTGCTGACAGAGAAAAAAAAAACAAAACAACCTGCATTAGGTCAGAGACTATTTTTCTCTCTTTCATAGTAGACATATATCTATGATGAATTCCAATCACATCTGAGTAAAAGCAGAGACCTTTCCCAGCTGCCACTAAACCAATGTCCTAAACTACCCCAGGAGATTCTCCTAGTGTAGAAACCAGCATATGAGGTAATTTCTTGAAGGCAGTGTGGGAAAAGTGAGCCTTAAGTAAGAGAGGTTAAAAGCAGCTTGAAAAAGAGAGTTATTTTATTATTATAGTTTTATCTTACTTTATTGTAATATTCCCATCCAGTCAAGACAATGGGAATATAAACAGCTCTCAAGATGGAGAGCTATTTAAATTTAATTTAAAACTCAGACAAGTTATTGTGGTAAATGCTGCTGGATATGCTCTTAGCAATGTAAGATGATTAAACTTAACTTAGCCTATAGTGAAAGCTACAGCACAAGAAATAAAGACTATTTAATATAACTAATAGGTTGGCTATGAATAATTGAAATGTAATTATGTTCATTTTCATTGTTATTGATATATTTGGTTAGGAAAAAAAGTTGCAAAGAATTGCACCTTTGAGCAACTCTGCCATACACCAGCTGAATTATACGTCACGCTCTATGGTAGAAAGAGGACTGTTTTATATAGAAAACAAACACTGCATGAAGCAGATGTCTGTCAGGGTCCTGAACAGTTCTCTGTCCATGTAATATTGTTTTGCAGGCTTCCCTAGCAAGCAGTAAGTCCTCCCGAAGTCTCTCTGTTACTTTACATGCATTCTTCCCAGAAGCATGCTACTTAGAAAAGATTCAAGTTGTTATCAACTTAACCCTTCAGGGATCATCTGAAAATTGGAGAGCATGGCATATTTTAAAATCAGTACCAACTACTGATAGCCTCTTCTGCAGAGTTTTTGGCAGTCTCCTCTCCCCTGGGGGCTGACAGGCAAGGAGCTATTACTGGAAAGTCACTCAGCAAGCTTCAATGTCATACCAAAGCACCTGCATACAGCTGTTAATACGCCTGTTTTCTTCCTTAGATGTTGTCTGTTTGCAGATACAAATTGGGAGATTTAATCCGCATTGAAAGTTATAGCCAAATACAGAATATATGAAATCAACTGAAATGTGTAATTTCATAAATCGGGGGTTTATTTATGCCAACCAGTTTTGCCAGAATATCTTCTCCAAAAGATATCCTTATATGTCTTATTCTGACATCTCATAGGCCAACCACCAGGACACGTTTTTCAGCAGAATTATTTTCCAGTACGATACAAACCAAACTGACAAACATCCTACCTGTCTACATAGTTGTCAGGTTCACTGACTCTACCAGATAGGGTGAAGTAAGTGGGGTGGGACTTCTTACCAGGTTTCTTTTCTTTTTCAATGCTGCCAAACAATTTAGTCATAAGTACTACATCATAGATCACACTGAAATCGCATAGCTACATCACAGATCACACTGAAATCTCTCCTTATCCAATAGAGTACACAGAGTATAGCTGAAAACTTTTCACCTAAAAGTATAAGGAGTTCATGCTGAGGTCCTGAAGTAGTGATCTTTTGGATCATGGATGCATTATGATTTTTTTTTAATAGGCTGGCTAACTCTAGTTGAGAACCTACTGATTGCTCTCAATATTTTACTCTCTCCATCCTATGTTGTTAATAGAAACTTATTTTTGTGCACATCTGCCTTTATAATTCTTGTCTTTTGAGTTGTGTAAGAGTTATGAATCCCATTAAGAAGGCTTCTAAGTTCTTCTACAATATCAGCAGGCCAAGTGCTACCTATCATCTATCTATGTACTTTGTGAATGGAAGCGGAGGGAATGGCAGCGTCTCTGGGATGTAGTTGAAATGCAAAGAACTGCTGGTTTTAAAGCTCAGGTGAGTCTCTGTATGTTGTGTATAGCCACATGTATAGATCTGGGGAAAGGTCAATTTTCATTTTCATTTTGGTTTCAGATCATTTGCACTGGGAAGGATATAATTTACCGTGCTGTAGATCTATAATTTTCCTCTTCATTTCTTCTCCCATTCTTGACTCAGTTTTCTGGTAACTTTTGACAATTTCTTTCCCGGAGGTAGCAGTGTAGATCTGTAGCTGTTGCAAATATTTCATAGTAATTTATATCAGCCTAGCATCAAGTCCAATATGGTATAATCAATAGAATTTCATATGTTCTAAGATCAATTTGTTAGTGGTGCAAAGGGGAGCAATTTTGGTTACAATGTTCATTGTTTCCCTTTTGTTTTGGTTTTAAAAACCAGGATATGTATTTTTTTTTTTTTTAATTCAAAGTTATTTAATGATTTTTTTTTTTTTTATTAGGGATCTGGTGGTTAATTTTATCATGTTCCACTGAATGGGAGACTGTGTGCTATGTACTGCCTTCACAGAGGGAGAGACACAGGGAAAAATAATTTTGTTCAGAATTCCCCACTAGGCTATGAAGATAAAACATGTGCAGGTCCTTTGAGATTTGCAGTCAAAATCTACTCACTGTCCAGATCTAGAGCAAGATTGGCATCTGAGAAATTCCACCCCAAATAAAGGAGTACTCTAGATTTACACCAATGCGTATTCAAACATTCTTCTTGATTTCCAATTTTAAGTAATTTATTTCCTTATGCTTTGCAGCAGGTGAATTTGATGTTCTTTCTATTAGTTTTTTAAAAGAACATTTGAGTAATGGTAAATTCTGAATGAATGTGTTCTTTTAAGAACGTTTCTCTAAGCATATTCCTTCTACAGCTTTTTGCAAAATTTTATTTACCGTATGTCCCAGGTTGACCAGCTACCTAAGAGACATCTTAGCGGGTTTTTTAGCCGTCTTAATTTTGTAAGTCAAAAGCAATAGTTTAGCGTAATTGTTACAAAAACAACTGAAGCAAACAGAAAAGCAGGCTATTTGTTACTACATTACCACATGATCCATTCTTCTTTATTTGTGCTTGGTTTTGTTGTCACCAAATAAAAAGGAAAACATTCATGTAAATTGTTTGCAAATAGTTCTACAATTCAGGTATGCATATAAATCACCTAAAAAAAGATCTGTAGCAGGCACTGTCACTTTTATACATCTTGCCTGTGTCTACAGCTACTAAAAGAACCAGAGCTGAGGGACTGTTTAAGCAATAAGGGGCAACGGGCAAGTTGTTCTTCATTCTGAAGATTCTTTATTTCTGTAGACCTGTTTGATCCAAACAACTTGTAAAAAATTCCTTCAGGTATGAAACTCTTCCTAAACATTTTTTTGTGGAGAACTGAAGGGTTCTTGTAAATCTTCCTACTTTTCTCTAAGGTTGTAACTTTAAGATGGCTGGTATTTACATTTTTATAATATGAGAACAGTTTTTAAACAAAGAAATGGAGTAGTAGTCCATCTTAGCTTAAAAGAAAGATATTGACAACATTTCATCTAAGTAAGACCAAGTTTAGTTTTTATGCTTGTTTTGGAAGAACCTCTTTAATGTTATTTTAGTACAACTCTATGAATACAACTCTGGCACTCAAATTATAGCTAGCAAAAGCAATAATCAACAATAACTGCTTTTTATTATGGCATCATTCAAATGTTTTAAATGGAAAAAGAGAAGTTGAAGAAAACAAGTTTCCAGGATTATCATACAATGTATTTTTAGACTAAACCAGAGTGTTGGCACAATAACATAATGACTTTTATCTGAAGATAAAATCTTCCCACAAAGGAAAGATAGATGTGGGAAAGCCTGAATAGTTGTTTCCACCAGTGTCCTTTTCTGGTGCTGGAGTTATTGCAAGTATTTCAGGGACAAATTAGGGACTAGTCCATAAAATTGAAAACATGCTAAGAGTCAATAAACCCAAAAGGGGTGAAGGAACACCATGAGGAACAACGTGAAGAAAATTCTTTTGTTTTCTCATGCTTGTTCAGCAGCACAGGAAGAGTTCAGAAATGAGAGCTAGTATTTGGAGAAGTGCTAAGGAGAGTGTTGGAGTCTGGAGGTTCACTGGGAGCTCTGGATAGCTGCTGCATTAATCATCAAGGTGAAGAGAAGAAAGTAATCCCAGAATTTTTGCCTGTTTCCTGGTGGGTTGTGTTTTGTTTTGTTTTTTTTTAATTATCTTGCTCTTGTCTCCCAAACTCAAGTATCTGACTCTGAAACACCCCAACCCTACTCCAGCAATACCCGCACTGAAGGATCTCAGGAAAATAAATTTTACATTAAGGACAGCAAAAAGGAACAGAAATTTTGAAACCCTCCTTCCCCAGACCTTCACCTCAATGCACTGTTCACCTCCCCAACTTTTGGAGATGCAGTGTTTCCAGCTCCTTCGCTGAAGGTCACCAAATGTGCTTCCCATCATCCCAAAGACTTTTCATGCACTACTAAGTCTGCCACCTCCCTCAGTCGTTCACAGAAGTGAGATACAGCAGTGACACTGAGCAGTTACACTGCTTGGGTCTCCATATGAGGCATAACCAGTTTATTTTCAACTGCATATGTTTGTGCCATATCTGTCAGCTTTTATATCTCTAAAAACTCTCAGCCTAGCAGGCAGCTCTTCACACACTCCTCCAAAGCCTGGCTTTCTGACTACTGCTATCTGACACAAACAAGCTTTGAGTGAAATATGTTGGAGGTGTGTTTCTATAAACTAGGTATGACATATGCTCCTGTCAGAAAAATACCACTAATATAAACAGATCATTTATTCTCCTGCGTTCACATAAAACTAGCTACTCTGTCCTAAAGGTATCATTCTCCCATCAGGCAAGGCATTCATTTCAGAGACATTCACCTCAAATATTTCTGAATTCTCCACTCATTGCTCCTCTTCTTTGCAAGAGTGCCCAATCTGCATGGAAGATGTACAGCATGAAACAATAATTTACTGGTAAAAATTAAAAAAATTATAATGATGGTCCTGTGATACCAGCAACAATGGAATTAACAAGAGAGGTAGTAGGGACCTCGTCAGGTTTCATGCTGGGGACTCCAAAGACTGACACTGGAGCTGACCACCGTAAGAATAAGAATGAACAAAAAGATTCATTTGTACAGTACAGATGCCAGTGAAAAGGCTTAAAGGTTACAGTATTATCAGGGGAGGTAGAGATGCAAGGAGATTAAAAAACTTTTCTAAAATATCTCTTTTTCTCTCAAATAATTCTCACAGAATAATATTACTTTTAATCTTGCCATAGCAAATTATTAAAATTCAATTTTATAAAAGCTATTCCTCAGACTAAGTCAAAAGCTGAACAATTTTATTTGATTTTCCTTCCTCCTCTTATTCCTGTCTGAACCTCTGTGCTTTGAATAAAATGAAGACAAGATCCTATTCATATCTCATTTTGTTTTTGCAAAACCATACCTAGAGTGATACTGCTTTACAAAGTAAAAACCTAGCCTCCTACATTGAACTGCAGCAATTTCACTTCACTTAAAATGGATGTAGTGAAAAAACTTCATAGCTTAGTTATTTGCAAGCATCTGGATTGCAATGAACCTTTACGTCCGACGTTAACTAAGACTGTGTATGATGCAATAGGCGCTGTGTTACTAGAGGGGCAGGACACTACGTGGCAGCCATTTCACAAAAGCAGCAGCACAATAACACTTGAATTCCTCCCAGCAGGCTGGGTTTTTGGTCAGACTAGCCTGACACAATGTGCCAGTGAAGGCTTCTCTCAAGGGGGGACTTGAGGCTGTTGTTGAACTTGCAGAGAAAAAAGAGCTGGCCATGGTTTGAGGTTGGTACCAAAGATAAATAAAGAACTCGGAATAATCTTTTTGAAAAAATCCTCACAGCAGAAGGCAAAGACTGACTTATGTCTTATCATTAATGGGCTCAATTTACTTCAGGCGTTCTTACAAACTGCCATGAATACCATGAATATTAAATGGTAACAAATATTTACCATTAAACCTGTGGAAATTAGTGTTTGTTTTAAAACCAGGAACGTTAACCACCAACATACTAATGCAGTCTTCTTGACCTACTTTCTGTTGTTACTAGATGACTTTGCATTTTCTCTGGAAACAAAAAAAAACACATTATGCTTATAACCTCTTCATTTATTTTTGTACTAACTATAGACATTTGCAATGTCAAACAAATTATTGGATTAAAAAATAATTGTCACTGGGGAAAGTAAGGGAATCAAAACAAATTGATGATAATGGACATTTTCATCTGTTCGAACCGCAGAAGCAATAAAGAGTTAATATTGGTGGGTTCTGGCTCTCTCACTTTGCTTTATATTAACTCATTTCAACTTCATTAATGGAAGATAAAACTTGAAGCTTTGTTTACACATCGCCAAACAGTAATGCTGAACTTCATACCAGAAAAGACAATATGATTGTGAATGACATCCCTTTGCAAATTGAAGCTATCAAGACACCCAAGAGCTGGAGGCACAGCCTTCTTACGGAGTAATAAACTCCTCCAGCTGAAGAGGATACATTTAAGGTAATGCAAACCTAAAACACAACTATTAGTCCCATGTATTCATCAAGAAGGATTCAAAAACATATTTCATTAACCAAAACATTTAAATGTCCATTTGTATGGATCTGTGCATCTGTATATGTAGTTAAATATACAAACACATGCACACAGAGATTTTTTTTCAATTTGCCATACAGAAAGACTTATTTATAATATACCTATACGTGTGTGTATGAGGATGAAATATTTAAAAATGTATTCAGCTGGCTGCAGAATCACCAGATTTTGTCAATATGTAACTGCTTTGCAAGGAGCACATACACTAATCCTATCACTGAAAACAATAAATGTGTTCTTGTAGCTTAAGTTGCTTAGTATTGTGGTTTGGGGACAGATTGCATTATTTTCTTCCCTTGATGCTGCACTTATCTGGTTCATACAGTAGTCACATAGGCTAAACATTAAAATCCTGGAGATCCCAAATGAGATTTGCATGAGTTTGAAGCCCCAGTTTAGTCATTCAGCTTCCACACTTTTCCCAGAGGTTAGATGTCTGTGGTTAGCTTCCTTTCAAACCACATTTTTGTGGAAAAACAGAATTCTTAAGTTGTTAACACTACTACTACTACAAAAAAAGAAGTAATTCATACTTTCTAGACCTTAAAACAAGCATCTCACAGTGTTTGTCCCATCACTAATGGTTCATCTAATGGCGACTTCTTCACCCACATAGGTGTTATAGGAAACCTCTACCCACAGAACTCATAGCTTTCCTTGTTTGCAGTTTTTGGTTAATTCACTGAAGTGAATCATCTTCTAAATTAACGTCCACAGTTTAATTGAAGTTTCCTGCTTGCTGTCTGTATGAGAGTCACATACAGAATCCAGAAACCATCTCCATTAGACAACAGTGCAGAGGAAACATCTGGATATTCAAACTGACCAGAGGATTTATAGTTATCTTTTGTGTGTGCTCCTGTCTGAAGTACCTTGTATGAATTTACTTAATGTTTGCTCAGAAATGCAGGAAGAGAGACAGGATGGGATAAGCAAAGCTTAGCTATACCATAACTTAATTAAATGTAGTCATCTGGGAACTATCTGACAATACCTCATTCAAAGAAGACGGAATTCCATTCCTTCTTGTATTGTTACATTTTTAAAGCTATTATCACACACATAAACACACACACAAACTCCTTCTTCTCAATTTTTGCAAATATCATCCAATCTAGTGTTTTGATTATATTCCTTTTATGGAAAATGAGATCAAGGAAGCTAAGGGGAAAACCCTGGTTTAGACCACAAACCCCAAGAATAAATACTGGACAAAGGTTTTCACTCACATGGATATATCAAATGTCAATGTCTTCCATCTGTTCTAAATAGGTTCATTAAAATACCCTTGTATGATCTCTTTAGAAAACTAGTATGGCATGTGAGATCATCAACTGCACAGACGTTAGGGAGAATAGATGTTTTCAGCAAGTACTACTTTAATATTGTAAACTTTTTTAAAAAAAAAGAAAAGTGGAGGGAACTACACAAGATAATCTAGGCATGAAAAATATCATTACAAGTTAAAACACAAAGGCATCCAGCAAGGCAAGTGTATCAAGAGAGCAAAGAGTGAAAAACTGAAAACAACAAAGACAACATATCTCCTCCTGACCATCACCCTTTTACCTCCCCTCTCTCCCAGCCTTCAATACTCCATTTGCAGTGAATCAAGGAGAAACTGAATGTAGTATATCTAGGCAGCAGAATGGAGAAAAGTTATTCAGTACTCAGACAACAGAATATATGCCAGAGACCTGGATGGCCAGACTCCCACTGCTAACCCCAAGAACTGCATTCTCTGTGAAATATGTCAGAACAACTGAAAAGGCATACAGAAAAAAACACTACATTTGTTTTATTTGTAACCTTTTGTTTTCAATCCTTTATCTTCATGTAGGCAAAACGATCTATATGTTTTATTGTTCATGCTGTCTATTGCCAGAGGATGTGGTGAAATCAGCAAACTTTTGGAAGTCCTGTCCCCTTGGCAGCAGGAGATGGGCATAAAGGGATATGTGCAAACAGGCCAAGAGCTGGGCTCCGGGACGAGCTAAGGGTACACCCTGCTAGGCTAGAAAGAGCAAATGTGGGTCCTTCTTCTAAGCAGTCCTCTCAGCCATGTATAAATACGCAGTTCCGGCCTAAGAGAGGAATACGTCAAAGCTCTGGGTAAGAATTTGCACTGAGATCTTAAAATGGCATTGGAAGTCAGCTGTGAGCCAGTGAAGAAAACAATCCTGATTGTATCAGGCTCGTTGGCAGGCATGGTTCTACGTTTTTGTAAACTCGCATTGCTCTTACATAGTTATACATTCTTAATGACTTTTGGAATTCATCTTTTGGGGGCTAATTCATTATTTGCAGCTTATTTTGATCCTCCACAGTATCTTCTGATCTGGGATCAGTAAAATATTAATCTTTTAATCCATTCTGGGGAGAGAAACAAGCCTCTACCAGTCTATACATATAGAAGAACTATGTACATTTTATGACTTTCCTTGGCAGCAAGCTTTTACATTTTAATGTATTCATTAGGATTCGGGTGGGCAGGGATCTGATTTTGTTGTGAAGTTTATGACTATTGAATAAAGACAACAGAGAGGTCTCTCAGTTGGTCTGGGTGATCCCATTTCATTCCGTCTCAGGGAAAAAAATCCACTCAGAATTTCTTGCTGATGAGCACAAATTCAATTCAGCATTTCACAAAATGTCATCAACAGCAAAATGTCAGCCTATGATGATGTAAGTAGTTGGCTCTGCTTTGATGTAATCACCTTACACTTCCGTTTGGAAAAAGATGCAATGAAATAACTGAATAAATATCTTAATATCTCCCTAATACTTTAACGTTATGATTTTCTGCATGGGTTAATAAAGGTAAGGAACAAGGCTAACTGGCAGGATAATTTTCAAGCCTGTTAGAGAACAATCAGCCCTGTCCTCTAGGCATCATCTTCCTGCACAGTTGGTCTTACTTTGGGTAAAGCTTTTCTCTTGTCTATACCCACCACTCATCAGAGACACTATTCGTTGCAAATACAGACCTGGTTATTTCTTCCTGCTCATAATGAACTCACTCAAAATATCAAACTGTAGTTTACATATTAATAAAATGTTATTAATTTCAGCATTTGTTCTTGATACATAATGTTGCATTTGAAGAGCAAAACTGTCACTGGCCAGATGTGGGCAGGGTTAATGCCTGCTTTGTCCCTCAGTCCATTTATACAATGCAGAGAGGTACTTCCTGGTGATGTCTAGGCATTCCTGGGTTTTCACTCAAGACCAGCTTCCATTCATAACCTTCACTTACTCATATTGGGAGAACGGTTTACTATTGTATTTAAAAATAATAATAATAAGGAATTCTGCTTAACATTAGCTCTTGATAGAGACCACACACAGTGGACAACAAGCTATAGTGGAAATAGTAATGACTTAGAAACTACTCACACTTCCTCAGATTCAAGGGATGCCATCACACAAGATCATTGCATTTGTCCATAAATTGACATTTTTTTAAGCCATAGACATTTTCTCCAACAGTTGCTTCATGGCTTTGTGGAAGATGTACATATATGATATAAATAATCCAAAGGCATGCAAAGACAGCAAAGACAAACCTTTAAAAGGTTATGCTAATAATAAGATGTTACAGAATATAGTGTTTATATGGACAACATGGCTGCTAGTTCTAAAGAGTTCGTACTGTTCTAAAAAGTACATACATGGACTTTATTAGAGCTCCTCTTTTAGATCATATATCAGTGTAATATATTATAAAAATCCAATGACACTTTTACAAAATAATCAAAGCAGAACACAAGTTAATTATCCTTGTAAGTCATGCATTCAATTGTTTTTGTAAGGATTAATTGAAAAGATGGCTTCCCGCAATTTAAAGCAAGACTCAAATAAATATCTAAATGCCTGGTCCAATTTTCAGCAAAGCTATCAGAAACCCTCAGTGAGAGGTGAACTGAACTCTTAAACGCATACGGCTAAACTTTAACTGGCAGAACGCTAGAGTTCACAGGACTAGATTCAAAGTACACACAAGTCAATGAAATCATTCCTGTCGATTTCAGTGAGCTGTAAGCTTCATACAGGCGAGAATGCCCACTTAGATACAGAGCTTTTCTTATGAGGAAAAGGGATCTTCCAACTGACACCAGGCCAGCACCACTGCTGGCTGCCTTCCAGTCTGGGGATCCTGCCTGGGGCCACCGAGGCAGCTCCTGATTCTGTACCGGCCCCTCCTTAGATGGGGAAGAAGGTACATCTCCCCTCCCTCTGCCCTGCTTCTCTGCATTTTTATCATAGACCTAGAGAAAAGAATGCTGTCCTTGCTCCCAGGAGGATACTGCGACGTGAACCTGGATGAGTCTTCTACTGATCAAACAGAGAAAATGGGAAAGCGCAACAGCTACCAAAACAAAGCCGGCATGCAAAATTCACATAGTAATCAAGTGTAACAGAGGTTAAATATAGGTATATGTGTACGTACATGCACAATACTGAGGAATTTTTATCAGCTGCCATTATTCAGCTCTTTCTTCCCATGTCTGACTTAGTAGCCGAGTCCTGGGAGAAAAGTACATCCCCCATCCCACAGCATGATTCACTGAGTGCTAGCCCTCCCTCCCGGTTTTGGTACACGCGCTGCATCTGTAACTCCTCTCAGCCAGCTCAGGCCTCTGAGCAACGTGAAGCCAGGAGCACCACCGTGTGGCACCTGGGAAATAAAAAATGAAAAGTGACTGCAACTGGAACAGCAACTGCAATGACACAGATAAAGCTGGTGAGGTTTATTTGTTACAGATATTTGTTACAAAGTGGCACAATTTAGACAACATCTGGAGGCTGCAGAAGGAGCGCGTGTAGCATCGGGATAAGAAGTTTCTCTCATTTTGCGTCATCAAAAATGAATAGGATGGCTGGGCAGTGCTGAACTCCTGCCAGCCCCCGCTGAACTCTTGTTCAGTTTTAAAACAATTACCTTTGTGTTCAGTCCCATTCCCTCTTTCAGCATCTCAGAAACATCTGCAACCTGTTTTATTTTCCAAATCTCCTCAGAGCACTGCTTTTCCCGATGCCTGTAAAACATGACAATGGTTAAGCTTCTGCTGTGCTGAGGGTCTTCTCTATCATCTTAACTAATATCACCACTTGCATTTTCCATCTGTCTGTATCTGACTGTTGTAGCTTACACCTCAAATGTAAACTCAGAGTGAGGACCATATTTTGTTCTGCGTTTGGACAACATCTCCAGCCAATAGTAAGATGCTGCAGTGATGCAAATATTTCACTGGGTGAGGTCCATCAAATCCAGCTTTGTTTGGACAAGGAGAGTTACAGTTAAACCCTTATTTGTTTTACATGCATGTAGGCAGAAATATAATGTGAGTTCCAAAGACGTAGAGCTAAAAATAGTCTTACATCTGTAAAAGGATGCTTTATAATAGTGATAAGAAATATTCAGGCTCCCTGTATTTTCTTAACTTAAGGAAAACAAATCAGACAACACAACTAAAATGTTTTAACCAACAGTAAAAATCCCATACTTTCACAAACCAAGCTTTGTAATATAGGACTGTGCTACTCAAATGCTGAATTCTACCCTTTATTCAGGCTATGAGTAAATTGTACTGAGAACTTGCCCAGGTCCCAGCCATATGACATACTCTGTGGAACCCTATATTTCCTACCTTTCTCCCAAGTTCCTGAGACGTTAAGGTGAGCTTGGTTGAGGAAAGCAGGCGCCAATACTGGCAAACAGCTACGATATGTCATTGCTGGTCCCAGCATCAAGACACCAACCTCCCTTGTGGGCAGCCAGACCCCCAACAGGCAGGCGGGCTGACCTCCTTCTGCAAGAGACTGGCTGTGCATCTCCAAGCAGGAGTCTATCTTCCAGCAAGAAAAAAAAATACTGTTCTCTGGTGAGACCGTAACTGATTTCTCAGTTTGCAACAACATGCCTTAGGTACCCTTTACACAATGAATATTACAGAATTAGTGCAACAAATTCTGACGACTGCAAAAAGGGAAGAAAGCCTACAATTAAAACTGCAAGGAAAGAGTTCCAGAGGAAATAAAATATATATTCCTGTAGTACAGAATTGGTGTGTAGGCGTGCTTATGTGCACGTTTTACTATGCTGTAGAAACAACATGTGAAAAATTGGCCGGTTTTCAAAATGCAATATACTGTGACATAGATTTCAATAAAATTTAAGTAGTCCTATCTAGTTTCCTACTTTCACAATGTGCAAAAAGAAGTAGTACAGTGTACAAAGTATCAGGGTCTGGTCTGATTTACAGCAGTGTAAGTCAAAAAGACTCCAGATTGAGTCAGAAACTGAAAATAGGAATCGTAGGTTGTCTCCAGAGAAAAACATCTTCATGGTTACAGTTAACAATAGTTAAACATCAAGAGTGATTACTTGAATTCTGGTCGAGCTTAGACATCAGTTTAGATCTTGGTCACTTTCTACCGTGCACTCATAAAAATACACACTCAGAAACAGTCACCGGTCCAAAAAGAACAAGGGAGAGCAGAGGCAAAGTGGCTGGCGGAAGGTGCACCAGCACTGCCAGACACTGCAGAGCTGGGAGTCAGGTGCCGGCTAACGTGCCTGCTGCCGCAGTCTGCCACCCCCAGCTTTGTACCACCACACCTTTCTACTTATAGCTGGAAATCACAGAACAACAGTATTTCTCAAGAGATTTCTAGCTTTTCTGATGGTATTCCCAGCTAGAAATAGTCCTTTGTGTTTTTTTCTTCTCATCTTTTAAGTATTATTCTGATATTTTTTCTTTCAAGACCAGCTTGCTTCTGGAAGTACAGGGGTTTGCAGCAATAGCAAATAACCAGAAGAATATCAGCTAACAGAATGTTTCTAACCCTTCAGAAATGTTGGGTCGGGTGTTTAATATGAGGCACAGTGGAAAACCTCCTGCTTGTACACACATGACAAACATTTTGAGCACAGCTGGCTGCATGTTTTTCTGCATGGCTCTATTGCCATCACTGAACACAGTAGGGTGAGGTCTCACCCGTGTCCTGAAGCCTCCCCTCTCAGCCAAACGTTTAACTGCTGCTCACTACCCCTTCTACAATGTTGCAAGAGACAGGAAGAGAAAGATTGGACATAATCCTAAAATATAACCTACTGCATCTATTTTAATGCCTTCAGGGGAAGATTTCTTCAGTGGGCATATGGGAGAGAGGAGCAGTTTCTCTCTCCCACATGGAAGTTCCTTTCCATTTCACCTTTCTCCCCAAACAGTAAATCCTGGCAATACCAACGATTAAAAAGACAACATGAACATATGGACTTTTCTAATTGCTGTCCTGCTGCAGCTTATTAAAATAATAATACACTTATTTATGTAGCACCTGTCTGCGAAAGCATCGCAGACACTTTAAATACAGAGCAAAGCACATGATAAAAATAAGTATGCACAAGAGGAAAACAGACATCGTTAAACATAATTCAAAATAATAAAGACAACCAGTGTGCCTTGAAAGCTGCATTATGATTAAAATAATCCTGTAAAGCTGACTTCCTAAAAGAGCCTCTTCCAAGCGCCTTTTCAAGTCCCAGGAGAAAACCTTGTCCAAAGCCACAAGAACAAAGATACAGACACTCCTGACAGCTTTTGCAGTGTTAAAGCAACACATTTTTAAGCTCTCAGAGGAAAAAACACTGTGATTGTTATTTACGTTACCTTAGTGCCTAGGAGGTAAGAGCAGCCAGGACCAGATCTCCATTAAACTAACCACTGTGCACATGCAACAGGCAGCGAGAGGCAGGGCACGACCCCCGTGCTGGCTGTTCCTGCCACCCCCCGCAAGCCTTTCACCTAGCTGTGGCAGCTCACACCGTCACATCCAGAGGTCCTTCCCTTCAATCAACGGCGGCCCTCCTTTCCCAGTCAGAAATGGCCGTTGCCAAGAGTAAAAACCCGTGTCACAGGTAACTTGCAAGCCACATAAAAATGGGAGGGAAGGGAAACCAGAGAGACAGGAGGTTATTTTCATAAATTCAGTCTCCAAGGCAGTGCCAAAGGCAGAAATACAACTGAGATCTCCCGTGTCTAAGCCTAAATCTCTGCTCCTTGGACTTGACAAGAGCCATGACAACGGACTGTAAATATGAGAGCACAATCTGAGAATCAAGCTGCTGCTAAACTACTTGACCCAAAAGGAAAATCTGATGTGATGCATAATTGTACTGATAGCTAAAAAAGTGAAGCCAGCAGTGAATCCAGAGCAGAATTTCGTTTTCCTTTCTCAGGCTGCATAATTATAATAATTACTGCATTTTGGACAAGCTGGCCAAATACTCAAGTAGTTCAGCAAAACCATGTTGTTACAGTCTGGCCTTGAGCTCAAACAAGTGAGCATCCAATGAATATACAACATGGAAAGTGAAGGCCAAGTAGTCTTCCTGAGGGGGGGAAACCCCAGGCATGGACATAAAGCTCACTGAGATTAAATCTTGGCCCTTTGGAAATCATAAATATTTTTTTCCTCTGTGTTCTTCATAACATCATCTCCTACACAAGAAACAGCCTGGATTTCTCCTGTAGACTGGGTGGTAGCTCTTGTGCTGTGCAGAAATCACTTGGAGGCGTGCAGTCGGTCAGGAAGGCGCTTGCCTCGCTGTCCTGGTTTCGGCTGGGATAGGGTTAAATTTCTTCCTAGTGCTGTGTTTTGGATTTAGTATGAGAAGAATGTTGATAACACACTGATGTTTTCAGTTGTCGTTAAGTACCCTGCTAGTCAAGGACAGCTCCCATGCTCTGCCATGTGCACAAGAAGATGGGAGGGAGCATAGCTGGGACAGCTAGCCCAGCTGGCCAATGGGGTATTCCGTACCATGTGACATCATGCTCAGTATATGAACAGTAGGCGTGATCCAGGAAGTACCGATTGCTACTTGGTTATCAGTCAGCGCAGGTGGTGAGCAATTGCATTGTGCATCACTCATTTTGTATATTCTATCATTATCTTTTTTTTTTTCCTTTCTTTTTCCCCTTTTCTGTTCTATTAAACTGTTTTTATCTCAACCACGAGTTTTTCTCACTCTTACCCTTCCGATTCTCTCCCCGTCCCACTGGGGGTGAGGGAGCGAGCGAGCGGCTGCGTGAGGTTTGGCTACCTGCTGGGTTAAACCACGACACTCGCTCAGCTCCGTTGCCAAGCCAGGCAGACGTGCAACAGCACAGGACACCGAATCACCAATTTAGATCCAACTGCTTGTAAAAGCCTTTTAAAATATAACTGGGCGCATTAAATGCTGCAGTTTATTAAATAGAAATAGACTTCTGAATACACTATCACACACAAAGCAAAATAATTTCTTTATATATTATATCTTGATTATGTATATTTATGTATGTTACTGCCCTATGTCAAGCATTATACCAAAAACGAATTCCCTCACGCTCCTTCCCCAGCCTTTCCACCAGCAGAGCTGTCATTTTCTGAGAGACCTAGTTTTTGACAACACGAGTGAACAGATCTGTAACGTGTCACTCCTGCTCCTATTGCAAAGCAAATGAGAGGAACATCGCTGCCTATTATGAGCAGCATCAGGGGCCAAATTTTACCAAGACATCTTTAAATGGCAACACTGAGAAAAAAATGAATTGCATTGAGGCTATCAGTGACCCTAAGATCTCTGTCTATAACCGGATTGGGGCCTCGTGAGAGCTCCCCGATAGATTTAGGCAGCTCCAACCTGCTCTGATGAGAAACAGTCCAGAACATCCAAGCTGACAGCAGAACCACCCGGCAGAGGCACTGCTGTCTGGTCACCCACCATTCCAGAGGCTATTGAAATCTGAACATATTGACGAGGGCTCTTCTGGCCCTCTGTGATAAGAAAGTCATTACTGAATGACAAGAGGAGTCTACGACCCAACTGAAGCTGGACTGAAATTCTCAGTATAAATCAATGCTCCTCATATACAAACCCTCACGTATCTGAAGACACAGCAAGACACTGCTATTTCACCAGTTTTGTAGCTTTCAGGTCATTGTCCCTGACTGAAACAAAGTCCATAAAAATGAATAAAATGATCAAGATCTATGTATTATACCTCCACTGGCCTTTGATTTTTCAAAACCACAACTTTTCAGGAATAATGATAACAATTTTGTAATTTGGGGGGGACAACAGTTCCCTGCTATTTAGAGTACCATAGCAATTATTATACATGAGGCAGCTCACAGTCTCAGAGAAGTATGAAAAGATGGATAAAAAAGCTCAAAAAATAGAAATAAATATCTTTTACACCCACACAGGGTATATCTATTTCCAGTTATACTCAGCTCTCCTTATAGCACATTTGCAGAGGTGGTCAGATCATTCAATCTAAGGCATGTAACGTGGGTGCCTTGCACAGGGATACAGTCTCCCAGGGAATCACTTGCAAGAAGTATGTCTAGCAGAGCATAATCTAGAGCACCCAGATTGAGGACACCTTTGTAATTAGGCCAAATTCCTGAATTTGATTCATTAACTTGAGCCATCTTCTTTAAATTTAACCCAAATCACAGTGCATCTAGGAGGCAAAGTCTGTTCAAGGATAAAGTAATACCAAGACATAAACTTTAGTTGCTTTATTAACTTTGTCAGCAATGGGTGCACCCAGGTCAGAATGACCATCTCCCTGTGTCACCTGGGAGTGGGGTGGAAAACACAGCACAGAATAGTCACGGGCAATGTGGTCTTGCCCCAGAAGAGCTGATCAGAGGGCAGATTATCATCATCCTAACATTATCACTGTGGCAGAGGGGAGAGACTGTCTCCTGTCCCATTTATCTTGGGAACAAGACATTACAGCAGTGGCAACTTTTTCATCAATTCCTCGCAAGACTTGTTTCCATCATTTGAAGGCGCTGGCATGTATCTCTGCCCTGTAGTGACGAGACAAAGATTTGTGCAGCACTTTTTCCAAACTTAAGTGTGCAATTGCATGAGTCATTTGTTTTCAAAGTCCCCATTGTTCATGTTTCAGAAACTATTCAGTCTAAAGGATTATGTGTCCATGGTTAACAATATACTGATGTTTACTTCACACTTTTCAACCACCCACATTTACCAAAAAGAGTATGTGCTGTGGCAGCTGGGCATGGAGCCATCATTCCCATGAAGCAAATATTATACTGCTTACTCTCAGACAAACAATATAGAATTGAGAAATTAATTTGATTTCATTTAGTCTGCATGATTTGCAGATTTAAGGTACAGCTAACCCCCCCAAACAAGAAAACTGATTGTACAGTGTGAAAAGAAAATTAATAGAAATGTGAACAGAATTCAAGTCAGAAAGTGCCATTCTCAACTGGATTGCTCTCAAATCCCCAGATGCCAAACATTTTCTAGTACTAAATAAGGTAACGCCAAATCCCCAGGTATGGTTAGTGTAGAGACAAGTCATTTTACAGAGGCATGCATGCCTCAGGGTATTTCCAGGCAGAAGTTCCTAGGCATGGGGAACTGAGGTCTCACTCACTGGACAGAGAAACCCTATTCCCATGCCTCGCAGCATCACTCACTGGACAGAGAAACCCTATTCCCATGCCTCGCAGCATGTGGAATACAGAGGGTATAAATGTCACTAGGGTCACAAAGTGGTTCCTGTTCCTTTGCAATGCATCCCCAGTGTGCTGAACGATGTTTTGGAGATGTTGCACGCTCACAGCCCGGTTCACAGCAGTCATGAATTTAAAACAAAAAAAATAAAACCTTGAAGATATATCAGACCCAAACCAATAATTACTTTGAAACATTTTAAACTTTTGGTTCATTCTCTTACATGCCAGAGCAAATAGACCGATACAACAGAGAGAGAAAATAATGCACTCACCCAGGAAGAAGTTTTTTCCTGTGAAGGAGAAAACCCCAGTCTCAACAGCAACCAAAACAACTCTTACACATAGACTTCCAGAACAGGGGATGACCTATAGACCAAATTCCCTAAGGAATGCAGAGAAGCCGCAGTATGACAGTCTTAATCCTTATGGTCACAACGCAACACAATGTGCTGGTCAACAGCAGGCTCAATGTGAGTCAGCAGTGTGCCCTGGCAGCCCAGAGGGCAAACCGCATCCTGGGGTGCATCAAACACAGCATAACCAGCCTGTCAAGAGAGGTGGTTATCCCGCTGTATTCGGCATTGGTACGGCCTCACCTTGAGTGCTGTGCGCCAAGTTCTGGGCCACACAATTTGAGAAGGATGTGAAGGTCCTTGAATGCATCCAACAGGAGGGCAGCAAAGCTGGTGAAAGGGCTGGAAGGCATGTCCTGTGAGGAGCGGCTAAGGACTTTGGGCTTGTCTAGTTTGGGGAACAGGAGGCTGAGGGGTGACCTCACTGCTCTCTACAGCTTCCTGAGGAGGGGAAGTGGAGAGGGAGGTGCTGAGCTCTTCTCCCTGGTATCCAGGGATAGGTCATGTGGGAATGGTTCAAAGCTGCACCAGGGGAGGTTTAGACTGGACATTAGGAAGCATTTATTTACCGAGAGGGTGGTCAAACACCGGAACAGGCTTCCTAGAGAGGTGGTTGATGCCCCAAGCTTGTCAGTGTTTAAGAGGCATTTGGACAATGCCCTTAACAACATGCTTTAACTTTTGGTTAGCCCTGAAGTGGTCAGGCAGTTGGACTAGATGATCATTGTAGGTCCCTTCCAACTGAAATAGTCTATTCTATTCTATTCTATTCTATTCTATTCTATTCTAAATTGATCACAATTGATTGTTAAAAGCGACAAAAAGTGGGGACACTCATTTCTGTACATAATTTATCATTATGAACTAAAGTAAAAACCTATTGTTGTTTTACAATGCCAACACATTCTCCTTTAAATTCATCCTTTGATGCATCCAACTGCAGGCTGAGACTTGAGGTACATCAGGCCATGGAGCATCTCCATTATAGCTCCACATTACAGAAGAAGGACTTCAAAACCCTCCTGGCCCTGATGCTTTCTCACCTTTCTCCTCTTTCCTTGTGAGTTTCATTTCTGTGTGTGCTATATCCCTGCAGTAACTTTAAAATGATATCACAAATAATGCAGATAACATGCTGGTATGTCTTACTTTCAGACACTCCGGGAAAAAAGAAAGCAATCACAAATGCTCCCTTGCTTAGCCAAGATGGCACAAAGTACTCATAGCATATCAGTGGATCTAGCCTAGCATTTGCAGGTAATTCTGTAACAGCTGCCAGCTAGTTCCTAATCTACTTTCTACAAATTAAAGACTCAGTGACCAGTGCCCCTTCTTCAAACTCCCAAAAGAGAAATCTCTCTTTTGAAAGGCTTCCAACTCTGCTTTCAAGTTCTAACAGGGCAGAAAGTGCTCCAAAAACTACCATTCTCCAGCTCCAGGAAACGGAGAGCAGCACATCAGAGAGTGGGAAATATTCTGTCTTCCATTTCAAAGTTTCCAATCTTAGATTTTATCTTAGCTTACTCTAATTATTTCATTAAATTAATCTCTACTTCTAAACCGACTATAAAATGATCTCTTCCTCTGGTGTGGGCAGCAACAAATAACACTTACAAAGAATGGTTATATTTTATTTTCTCATCAGAGCTTGAAAGAAACTATTATAAAGTGTAAAGATCAATGGCAGAGAGGCTCTGTGAAATTAGCACAGATGCAATATGAATCCTCTTTTCAATCTTCAATTTCATCTGTAAATACAAGAACATAATCTAGGTGTGCATCTCATATTTTGCAGCTGAGTGCTAATAAAAATACGCCAGAGTGCAATGTAATGATAAAAAATTCCTTTCGAAAGGTGCAAAATGACACAGAAGAATCATAATGAGTTTTTACACTGCAGAGTCTTTCTTCAACTACTCAGGAGATAAGGATGACTTGAGGACTTTGTCATTCAATTGCAAATTAAAACATCTCTTCACATGCATCAGGATCAGGCACTGAAATCACTTGTCAGGAGTTTGACACTTATAAGAGCTTTAGTGTCTGAAACTCATCCTATCTTTTCCTGCCGACTTGTGTGCCTGGATGAGGCTGCTCTGTGTATTGAGCCATTAGGGCCTCAGTACAGCTGTTTGTCTGGCCAGAAATATTTTAAATAAAATAGAGGGAGGAGGAAAAGGAAAAGAGGGAGCATAGCTCTATCCTCATTTCCTAGCTTGGGATCAATAATTTTGCACTCAACCAAAATTATTTAAAGAACAGTGATTCCTTATAGCTATCAGCTATGCTTATTAACAAAATATTTTCTGTATGCACAGAGTATTTTTAACATCAAAGATACAAGTTAAGGAAAGTGTTACCACTCAAGATATACAAACCAATTTGATTGGTGTAGGTTGTTCTTTGGCATAATGCCCTAGTGGCTAAAGCAATTTCCACAGATTGAGCTACTTTTAAATTTTTCTCTTTCCTGGTGGGTTATTTCTCCGACATTCAAGCCCAGTCACATGGCTATAGAATATTCTGGAGATCGAGATGCATTCCTCCATCCCACCAGTTGCCTTCACTATGTTTTCTATAAAAAGATTTAAAATGAACTGAAACAGAAAACAGAAACCAAGCCCTTCCTCCATTATTGAATAAGCCTCCCATGTAACCTTTTTACCAAAGTACCCATTCTATCTTCACTCTAAAATAAATATGCAATTTTTTTCATGCGACCTGTAATGGCTTCAACTGGAGGGGTTGAGAAAATGCCAACCATTAAATACTCCATTACTTGGGGTAACTATAGTGAAAGACATGACCCAGTCCTCAAGCCTCCTCAAGTACCTGTGGGATTTGATGTTTTGACTCTTATATTTCAGGTGATTTCTATAACCACGAGGTTCTTGGAAGAAATGAACCAAAGACATGCCTTTCTTTGATGACTTTCCTTTGTTTAAGACCTGATAGATAAAATAGGTGAGGAAATTCATAGCTATCTCATGACTGTCAGTGAAAATCCTGAGTCATTCTTACGTAAAAGATAATACTGTTTTGTTGGTTTTTTTTACTTTTGTATTTGCATCCAAACACCAAGAGGTCAGGCAGCTTTCAAAGTGTCTGTTTTGAGATCTGATATCTAATTCACGACACATATCTTTCACTTCAAATGGTTTTTGGAACTGAGACCAAAATTACTTTATAGAACCACATTTAAAAAACTGTGGAATTTAGCCATGCATTGGAACACAAATAGGAGCAGAGAAATTGTAGTGAACTGTATCAGGACTACCAGTACAATAACATATTTCCAACGTCAACATTAAAAGGAAGCTTTTAAGATTAGATCTGAAGGCCCTGGCAGAAAAATGCATTACACTAAAAATAGTACAAACTGCTTCGTGCAGATTACTTAGGGAAACCGTAACTAGAACTACACCAAAGCTGTGAAGGTATCCACTCCTAATTCCAGAAATCCTAGGGGCTGCCAACTGCAATCGTGAAATGTATGAACGCAAGACAAACAGGTTTTCAGTTTTAACAATAAAAGTTGAGTGAATTCCCTGCACATCTGTTCAGGCCCACTGACAGGTGGCTTGAAACACAGCCCATCATAAAACTAGCAACACACCCCCACTGGAAGCGCAGCAAGAAGAAATACCTCTTAGAAAACAAAGTACTTTTTTTCACCCATTAAGCTTTACTGATTATGAAGAAGTCCCACGCAATAGAGACGATCTTGTTCTCCCCCTCCTAGTCCTAAACACCCATGGCTGCAGCAATTCAGTCATTCCACTGTAGCGGACTCTGGCTCAGGCAAGCGAGGAATAACAAAGAGTGTAAAGCAATGAGGCATCGCCCTCACCCTCTTCCCAACATCCCATCAGCATCAGCAGCCAGATTACTCCAGAGCACAGATCGAGAGGGTAACCGCTATGAGATGAACACATCTGGCTTTGACCACAGATACCTCAGTACATGCCCTGCCCAACATCTTACGATGGCCACAAAAGTTCGTACAGTTGTTATCGAGAAAGAAAAAAATCTGTTCAAAAAAGGTTCAGTTTCTTAACATGCCAATTGACTTCACCAAAATATTTTCTGTTTGGTATTTTATGAGGTGTGACATTTTACAATAAGCTGAAATTTATCTATAAATGGCACAAGCTGATGGCCTAGTCCCTTGGTGCAAGTCATCATATCTTCCTATACTCAGAAGCCTCTGATTTGCAGCACCCCTCAGGCATGGAAGCAAAGCTCAAAAATGCACTGTACCACTCACACAGGTCAGACCTTGCTGCAAGTGGGAGCTTTTATCAGAAAAGACTTTTAAAACCACTGTGCCTGAAGTTTTGACAGTTGTCATAAATTATGAGGATTCTTGCTTCCAGACAAGACTTTTTTTCCCAAAGCTACACTAAACATTTAATTGTCCATTGAGACTGAGTAAAGGAGAAGGAAGGGAGGAGTTGCACATCATGGTGTGAGCAATGAGGGAAAAAAAGAACTGGAAAACATACAAGGCAAGGAAACTCTTAATGTCTATAAAAAATACTTTGATTGCATAATTGATCATGCAAATTCCAAGAAAGACAGATTTGCATAATCACTTCTGATTCCATTTTATTGAAAATAAACATGCTTCCAGACTTGCATATTGCTGTAGAGGTTAGCATCAATTAGCAAACCTCTTCTTAGTATCTAAACCCTTAGTCTCGTTTTGTGATATGTTTCTTGATTAGATGACTGACTCAGTGTTTTACCTCTTTTTTCTTTATCAATAATTGCACCCAATTTTTACCCCCCTTTTGCACGCAGCATGAATAAACAACATTTGTCTGAATTTGCTGCTTGGATATGAATGGCTGTATACGAAAGGTCACAAATATGGCAGAAAGGTTTGTGGAGACTGAACTATTTTTAATATCATTTTAGACAGCTTTAGACTTCAGTTTCATGATACTAATATAGGACCTAGTATCAGCATTGTCCTAAAGACAGGAAATAAAAAAGGTTCAAAAACACAAAATAAAACCAAGAAAAGCACCCTTTGGGACAGGAGTCAGTCATGGAAATAGAAAAAGTGGAACAAAAGGCTTCTTCAAGAATAAACTGTACTTTCTATAATTAGTTGTGTTTGCTGGAGAATTTAGGGGAAAGGAAGACTTGTAAGTGTTGATAATAGCAAGAATCTTGTCAGGATGGAAGCATATCTGTCCCCAATGTCTTGCAACAAAGTACAGCTAAATGGTGCAATGATACAAATACATCCCTGCAAGTATTTGACACAAATATTTCAGACTAGCCATGAGTGAAGAAATATCTTGACCTATTTCCTTCAGCACTTCCCTCCCCATCTGCCCCAGCCCTCAAGGCACTGGAATACAAAGCTATTTGAATTAACATGTCTGATACTACTTGTTTTAATACAGCCTCGAAGGACTTCAGTGAAATGTAATGACATCCAACTGCATGCAATAAATTTGTTTTCTACCTAGTTCTTGTCTGATCAGATTTTTAATCTTCGCTGGCCACACTCAAGCACACAGACAAACATTTTGGTTCAGAGCCATTTTACTGGCCTTGGCAGCAAAGCAGCTGTCACACACTCTGGTCTATCCACTTTTCCAGTCTTTCAACCTTACATAATGGTAATGGAGAAAGGGAACGTTCACCCTTTCAGGCACCTGATAAATTCTCCCCAGCAAAGTCAAGAACTGTGAAGAAACATAGAATCTAGCTCAGCATTATATGACTGGATTTAATTAACCTTTTTAGATGTTCTTAGATATTTTTTTGAGTTTATTTCTGGTTTGGCATTTTGTCCATTTTTTTTGAGCTGCTGTTTTTTCCTATACTTTTTAAAAACCCAGTTCATTCTTGGGTCTTTGCCACTTAGTCACATGAAGTTAGATTTCTCCGAAGAGAGAAGTTCAACCACAGATGCCACAGATATTTACAGCTTAGACTAATTACTTCAGTAATTCTTTAACCCCCAAACAGCTACCTGGTTCTTACCTTTTCTTCCACAAAGGCACAGTTAAAACATTATCAAGAACTGGCTGACATTTTTGATTGGTACTGTATAAATACAAGTTATACAAGCACAACCTAATCTTTAGCTTATGAAACACTGATTATCCACTGGACATCAAATGACAGTCTGGGAAATTACTGCAAAATATAAAGCAAAACAGGAAAAATCTAAGAAACAAGTATTCAAAGTTTACCCTTCTCTGTAATGTGTTAGCTTGTCTACAGGCTCTTTATTTTTCTTTTCCAGAAAGGTTAGAAAATCTTGCAGTTCTACATAGCTAGGAAACAGTGCCTGAGGTATATATGCCAGTTTTTACCATCCCAAACAAATTCTGCAATAGCCACCACTAAAGCTATTCAAACCAGCATTGATTTCCCCATGCTATCCTATAGCTCCCCCACAGCGTCCCAATATGCAGCCACGGGAAGTACAAGTGAAGGAAGGATGTGCAAAGGTCTGAATAAAGGGGTACTCCTGCTCTTCCCTGGGGGTGTGTGTCAAATTCCTACAAACTCCCCAACAAGCTTTAGCAAAATTTTGTAGCAGCCTGAATTACACTTTGTCTGACCATGAAATCGCAGACTTACAGGATCTTGCTTTAGTTACCTTGCCGTCAGGAAGAAAAAAAAGGGGGAAAAAAACCCAAAACAAAGTCCAAGCAAAAAATGAAATGTGCCTAACTAGACTTCAATATGTAGATATAGATTTGGAAATATATTCAAAAGTATTACACGTAAAGACAGAAGTCACTGAACTTCTGTCTCAACTAGAGGAGTCCTATCTTAACATGCAGCAAATGGTGGGTCGGCACAGCAAGCTGCTGTGATGCCTATCAAAGGCGACACAAACACCTTTTCCACAGAACATAATTAAACTCAGTTCCTAGATAAATAATGCAGCCAAAAGAAAGACTGGAACATGGTGGTTACTTTAAGACAATGGCAAAGGCAACCTAGAAAATTAATAAGAGAATATAAAGTCTAATTTTTCATCAAATATTAATAACAAAAGTACTGCACTTCCCTCACACCAACTCAGTGTACCAAGTTGGCTTTTGACAATATGGACTCTTGCATGAGGAAAATAGAATCACTAGATTAAATATCTCTGCTGGTATTGCATCTACACATTGGAAACTAGTATGTCACTGCAGTTATTAGTGGTAAATAATTGCTTTGACCCCAGGTGTCGGGGAATTGCGATTTTGAATGCCATTGCAAGTGGAGTCATTTGAAATTCTTCAATATTTCTAAGCAAGAATTAAGATATATGGAGATACACAGGATTTGAAGCACTTTTATTTGAGGATGACTGTCTGCTGACTGACAGCTATCTGCAATAACACATACTGCCTAAAATAAAACTAGATCTACATCTACATCCCCCTGAGCTGGAAGACAGGGACGGCGAGCAGGATAAACCCCCCATAATCCCAGAGGAAGCAGTTAACGACCTGCTACGCCACCTGGACGCTCACAAGTCTATGGGGCCGGATGGGATCCACCCGAGGGTACTGAGGGAGCTTGCCGAGCCGCTCTCCATCATTTACCAGCAGTCCTGGTTAACAGGGGAGGTCCCGGACGACTGGAGGCTCGCCAATGTGACGCCCATCTACAAGAAGGGTCGGAAGGAGGATCCGGGGAACTACAGGCCTGTCAGCCTGACCTCGGTGCCGGGGAAGATCATGGAATGGTTCGTCCTGAGGGCGCTCACAAGCCATGTGCGGGACAACCAGGGGATCAGGCCCAGCCAGCACGGGTTCATGGAAGGCAGGTCCTGCTTGACCAACCTGATCTCCTTCTATGAGCAGGTGACCCGCCTAGTGGATGAGGGAAAGGCTGTGGATGTGGTCTACCTGGACTCCAGTAAAGCCTTTGACACTGTCTCCCACAGCATTCTCCTAGAGAAGCTGGCAGCTCATGGCTTAGACAGGTGCACTCTTCGCTGGGTGAAAAACTGGCTGGACAGCCGAGCCCGGAGAGTTGTGGTGAACGGAGTTAAATCCAGTTGGCGGCCGGTCACGAGCGGTGTTCCCCAGGGCTCAGTACTGGGGCCAGTCTTGTTCAATATCTTTATCAACGATCTGGATGAGGGGATCGAGTGCTCCCTCAGTAAGTTTGCGGACGACACCAAGTTGGGCGGGAGTGTTGATCTGCTCGAGGGTAGGAAGGCTCTGCAGAGGGACCTGGACAGGCTGGATCGATGGGCTGAGGCCAGTTGTATGAGGTTCAACAAGGCCAAGTGCCGGGTCCTGCACTTCGGCCACAACAACCCCAGGCAACGCTACAGGCTTGGGGAAGAGTGGCTGGAAAGCTGCCCAGAGGAAAAGGACCTGGGGGTGCTGGTTGACAGCCGGCTGAACATGAGCCGGCAGTGTGCCCAGGTGGCCAAGAAGGCCAACGGCATCCTGGCCTGCATCTGAAATAGTGTGGCCAGCAGGAGCAGGGAGGTGATCGTGCCCCTGTACTCAGCACTGGTGAGGCCGCACCTCGAATCCTGTGTTCACTTTTGGGCCCCTCCCTACAAGAAGGACATGGAGGTGCTGGAGCGTGTCCAGAGGAGGGCAACGAAGGTGGTGAAGGGTCTGGAGCACAAGCCTTATGAGGAGCGGCTGAGGGAACTGGGGTTGTTTAGCCTGGAGAAGAGGAAGCTGAGGGGAGACCTCATCGCGCTCTACAACTACCTGAAAGGAGGGGTTGGGTGTTGGTCTCTTCTGCCAAGTAGCTAGTGATAGGACGAGAGGAAATGGCCTCACGTTGCGCCAAGGGAGGTTTACATTGGACATTAGGAAAAAATTCTTTACTGAAAGAGTGGTCAGGCCTTTGAACAGGCTGCCCAGGGAAGTGGTGGAGTCACCATCCCTGGAAGTATTTAAAAGACGTGTAGGTGAGGCGCTTAGGGATACGGTTTAGTGAGCATGGTGGTGTTAGGTTGACGGTTGGACTCGATGATCTTAGAGGTCTTTTCCAACCTTAATGATTCTATGATTCTATGATTCTATGATCTGAAATTTATTGGCATTATTAAAGAAATAACCTGTCGTAAATCACCAATAAAAGAGATCCCTTGAAAGATAGCATTCTTTTTTGGCAAAACCAAAACATCTTATTTAGCTTCAAACACCATGTGAGCTGTAATTTACAACTTCACATAATTAAAATAAAGTACATCAATGAAAGTAGGAAGTAAAACCTCAAAACAGACACAATTATTTACCAATTTTGCACTGGACTACACCGCAAGGAAATGTGGTTTTTTATTAAAGTATGGTGCAATACGTTGTATTTTGACTTCTACAGTTAGAATTTCTCTTTAGCACTGGAGTTACTCAAAAAGATAAAGTTTCATATATTGATATATGGAAAGATTTCATTTGAATTTTTTCATGAAAGTCTCAATACTAAATATTAACTACTTAGTTAAGTGTAGAACTAGTGCTTCCAATGTTTAAAAATTCACTTGCAGCTTTTCACTTGCATCTTCTCCCAACTAAAAAGAAATCTCTCATTTCTATTTCTTCTCCCTTTTTTTCCCCTGTATCTATTTTTGTAATGAAAGAAAGCAAAGATGACAGGTATTGTAAGTTGGTTTTGGTTTTGGTTTTGGTTTTTAAGGAAACATTAGCAACAGGATGGTTTTCTTTCTTTTTTGCTTAGGACTTTTTTTTTGTTTCACCAAAGTGAAAAATGTCAAGCAAACTTTCTTTAATAGCATTATCTTGGTTAATAGACATGTTCTATTGACAATTGCGAAGAAAAATGCATGTAACATCTACATTTGTTCACAGAACGTTTTGGGGATTTCATTAAACGTATAATCTTTAAACACATTATGTTTGTGTTCTCATGAAAGCTTTGTAAAGACAGAATTTTATTTACCCATGGATTTCATTGCAAAATAAATTATCCAGTAACAAGATTATAATAAACAAAAATACTCCTATTTATCAAAAGCCCCTGCAACAATTAAGGTCATAGGAGTGAACGCTGCTAAGGTCACTGCTTAAGGCCACTGCAATGAACAGCCTCATACAGTCCTGATCAAAATCTAAGCATTGCACTTACTCGCAGCTAACTGCAGTTACTTTGGAAGCTGAAGTCATCCAGCCAGTCATCCAGCCTTTATAACTCCAGAAGCAAGCAATGTAACTACTTGTTCTTTTTCCACAGTTGTTACACATCAGTCCTCTACTGTGGTGTATTTCAGGGACAATTGCTAACATGTCCTTGGAAATAGATCCTACATTTGCATATTTCAATAGGGAAACTAAAGTTGTGTCAAACAGATAGGGCGCTCTCTGCTTCACACATGATGGTGCGTGCAATATCCTGAGAACCATGGTAGATCTGGTAAGGGAGCTTAGGCATTCAATTCCCTAAGCCTCTTCTAAAATATTCAATTTAAAATCTTCCATAGCATAATTGCCTGGCTTATTCCACTTAATTGGGCTTGCTTCCTTATTAGAATTGGAAAATGACTAAACAGAGCTCTCAGCATGGATATGCAGCTATGTTTTAGTTTTTCCCTGGAGCAGAACTTCCCTCAAGGTAGGAGCTACCTTCAGCTCTCATTAAACAGCCACATGAGCTGGGACTGCATGGCATCCTGCATATGCGCCCTTCCATTTTCTCAACTAAAGTCAGCAATGGCATATGTGAGCAAGAGCCAGACTGCCTTTTTTTTTTTTTTATTACAATTTCACAGTAGCCTGTAAGAATGCTAATAAACACACAGAAAAATCATATTTCTCTTCATACAACACTGGAGAGCATCCAAATGAAGAAATTAAAGTTTGTGAGGCCTTTGCAGAGACAGAAGTAATTACATCTGAGTGTGGAAGGTTTTGATATCTAGGAAGGACTTCACTATAAAAAAAGTATTACAGATTAAAATACTTTAAAAAACACCCACGGAGGTTGTTTGGTTTTTTTTTCCAAAAGATAAAAACATTAAGAGTGTTTGTATGATTGAAAGTATGTTTAGCCAAAATAAGACAGTTTATTCATGAACTTAGGTAGTGCTTATAGACTGTATGCACACAAAGTCTTGCAACAGAAAACATCCAGGGATAAATTATTTTGAGCAATCAATGTTTTATAAAGAGTGTCTCCTGTCAGTATCAATACTTCTATTAAAATGGAGTAGTTGATGCACAGACCACCTTGTGGTCCATCAAGACCCCGTTCTACAAAGGCCACCAAAGCCTCTCCATAAACCACACCTGTCTGTGTACTGGAACCAGTAACAGTGGCAAACAGGGAAACACTCATCCAGGCTAACCCGTAAGCCCTGCTTACCCCTTCCAATGGAGAGAACCCTCTGTTGAACCTGGGAGTAAAACAAGAGTCACATACTGGATATTTGCCAGAATCTTCTACCTCTTGTGTTGTTTTATTGAGTTAAATATTATGCTGCATGACTGAATTCTCCTGTTCCAGCCAGTGCTATTGGGGGTTATGAGAAAAATATATGCAGAAAATGGTGAGTCTACAGAAGCTTTCTTAACTCTGAAATCAATAGTTCATGCAAATACATGTGCAGTCTAGGATTTCAGTAACCAAAGGCTATAGCAGACATTTACTAATTAGCTCTCCTGAGTCAAATGTAGTTACTATATCTAATATGTAACAGTTTCAATTTATAGGGCATTTCAATGATTAACAGCATTTTTTTTGTTTTATTATATTATCAAGCACTGTGGGTTATCAAAAGCAGAAAGCTTGAATTAATTAACAGTTAATGAATTTTTGAGATATTGAACTGCAGAATGTGAACAGTTTTCTAAATCAAGCAAAGCACTCAACCACTTCCAAATGCTTTGAAAATATTTTGCTTTACCATGTTGCAAATTTTGAGTAAGATAAAATTTGTAGCATATTTTCTCTTTGCCTTTGAGTTCCACATTAGAACTCAGTAGAGCATTTTTGCACCCTTAGCAAACACACACAATGCAGGGAGAACAGCAGTAGTACCTGCCTTTATAAGCAAGAAAACACTGGACTACAGATCTTATCTTCTTAGTCCCCATGCTGTGCTGAACTGAGCATGCTACTCCCCATTCCTCAAAGTGATTCTTGGCTGGCTGTAAACATCGGGAGCCACAGCCTCATCCAGGGCGACGATGGAGTTTGGTGAAAGTTAATGGCATAAAGGGGCAGACTGAAGCCACCCATGCATGTTCCCTTTTTTCTCATTTTCCCTTTCCTTCCCTTTCCTGACTTCTGCCACTGCAGCAATGTATTACCCCTTCTGACTTCTGTTAAAATGCCCAATAAAAGTTAAAAATACTTTTCACACCATTAGTATCTTGCCAGTTTCCTGGCTGCCCTCAGCCTCTGCCTGTGCTCACCATATATTTGTTTAGGAGAGTGGCCAAACACTAGGAAAAATCCACACACCCCCAACACTCCGGCACTCCGACGGTGCAAAAATATCCCCATCTTTAAGAGATTTCTTTACTGGAGGAACCATTACGATGTGATGTGGGAGGCACAGGGCTAACAAAGCTGCTTATTCTCTGTCAGTTATAAACTGGAAAAGGACAGAAGGATGAAAACTCCCTCATAACCATCCCCGCACCTGCATCTGATTCCTGAACTACGATGCCCTGAGGGCAGAACCATTACACGGGCCCTGACATGGCCTGTATTTACTGTAGTTCGGGGAAAACCTGATGGAGTTATTTGTGTCAAGACCTTTTCTAACCCATTTCTATCAGGAAGAGAATAACGATAGCAGAACATGCGGTGTTAAGCCTCGTCTTTGCTTCCCCGCTCCCGCAAAGTAACTCAGCTATTCTGGCTGATACCTAGAAAGATTTTCTTCCGTAAGAAAAAGCCTACTACAGTTATTAATTATTACTAATGTGTGTTTGAACCTGAGACATTTTATGAGAATGTGGCAGTAAAAGTCATTGCTTTTCTGCTGACACCTGTCATAACATTTCGGTTATTTTCTGTAAAATAAGTTAAAATGCCTGAATAATACAGAAATAATAATCCTCCTGGAAATATTGATTTTCAAGCAATATTAAAGCTTATTATTCAGAAAAATACTGCTCTGCTAAATACTTTCTGGGGGGAGAGCACGTTTATTTCACTCCTTTCTGCTGCTTATCTGTTCATTCGCTCTTGGTACTTCTCCATGACTGAGCACTGCGGGGGATTGCCTATCGAGAAGCTGTCGAGCGGCGAAGGCTTTCAGTAGGGAGGAGGGCAGAGATCTAATGGCTTCTCGCACAGCTGAACTCAGGTCAAGCAACAGCGCTGGAAGCCCTGTGAACAGGATTTTGTTTAGAACACATAAAAACCACAGAAAGAAAAGCTAAATCTCCTTTCCACTTTAGGAGCTATTTAAGAGTACGCTTGGGCAATTGTGTCAGTCCACAACCAAAATACAGATGAGACCATGATCCCGAGTCTCCTGAAAGAACAACACTTATCACAGGCAGCAATGAAGCCCCTGGTCTCCTCTCAGCATAAAGTGGGCGCAGAAAGCAGAGGGAAGGCGTATGGCTCCAGCACTGATGATACCTCCACCAGCGTGCCTGGCGGTTCAGCCGTGATGTTTGAAGGAATACCGCCTGAATAGCTCCCATGCCCATTACTGCACCGGTGAGCAGAGGCAGCAGAGGTAGGCTGAGAAAGGCCTTTCAGCTGCAGTCCAAATCCTGTTCTTGGACTCATCCGAGTGTAACACAGGTAGAAGCCACAAACTAATCCTTTTTTATTATGCATTTAAATAAAAAGAAGATGCTGTTAATTTATTATAATTAATTAAAAAAAACCCAAACATTTTTGAGTAGCAGGAATTTCCAGTGCATGACTTCAGCAATTATTCCCTTTGTTGACGAATTTGTTTCTCTAGTCAAAACTAACACATTTTTGCAGTCTGCAATGCTAGGGCTCATTATCCTAATCCCTAATGCAACTGCAAAGGAAAAGAATGCACAGTCTCCCCTTTATTTTTTATGGAGAGAGAAGTCCACAGATAATTTGAAGCTTTTTCCCAGGATTTGGTACCCATTTAAAAGTTGGTTTTAATTTTAGATTAGATGCAATGTATTTTTAGGTTAGATGCAATGTATTTTTAATACTTCAAGATAGAGCAAAAAAAATGCAAGGCAAAGGAATAGCACAGGAAACATTCCTGACAGATTTGTGTATATATTGAAGCTGGAGGGAAACGGATCAAAAAAGAGTATATCAAATCAACAAATATATTGCAACACTGATGTTTCAAAGTTCAGTAGAAACTTTTTCTCTGGTAATCTTATCATTCTGGAAGAAAAAGGCAATTAATTTCGAGAGTATCTGTTTAGGATTACTCTACTCATTTTTTGACACGCAGATCTATCGAGCAAATCTATGTCTTTATAGTTCAATTTTCTGGGTACATTTATATCGTATGTTTGAATTGGGCCCAAGACCAAAGACTTGGCGCAGGCAACGATCTAACCCCCACTGCTGTATCCAAATTAGAAAACAGACTAAAACTGAAGTATTACAGCCAAATGGCTTGCTGAAGGCAGCTGCCATTTCTTGTTTGACAGCAGCCTGGACTACGTGAAAACTACTTTACTGTTCCAGTTTGCAGGAAAACAGAGGAGCTGACTTTCACACAGTTGTCTTAGGTAATGAATAGTCACGTTCCTCCGACCGCCTAAGGACACTAAGTCCCACCAAAGCGCAGTGTCTGTGACCTCCTAGCTGAGATTACTGATACACCTCTTCTCAGTTTCAACCTAGTCAGGCCACAGGTGACTTAAGGTGACTCGTCTTTCTGTGTACTGGACAAGGGGAGGAGAGCTGCTTTTCCAGAGAAGCACAGGTTGCATCTGAGAGGTAGCAGCATCAAGCTGTAGCTACTGGTTTTTCTCTGTGGCTTACTCTGCACACATTTGCTGGAAGGAGCTGATGCTCCCAAAGAGGTCCCACTCTTCTCTAACCTTTTCTTCCAGACATGATCAGAAAAGTATAGAGAAATGGGCACCAGCAAAGGCTTGAAAATTTGTTGGGACAATCTGCTAGTTAGGGTTAACACTCTGGTCTGAAAGGAGAACTAACAATAATAAACATAATTCTAATGTATGTGTGTGCATGTGTATACATGTGTGTTGTGTGCTGGTTACCCTCATGGTGAATTTCTGGCTAATGCTAATGCCGTTTACTCCACAGGGCCAGAAATGCACCTTGAAAGTTTGTATATGAACTTTCAGAGAACGCAGTATAGCTCCTGATGCGCAAATCCTACTGAACCTCAGCTAGGAAATAAGCAAACCAATTCAAACTCCTCCAAAAATTCCAATGTTTTTTTTTCCCAGACCAGATATTTGTTTAGAGGGTTTATGCTCTGATGTATTATAATTGTATGTTCTTTTCTCAATTACGCCAGTATAAGTCAGGCGTAAGTCTACTGAAATAAAATTTGTGTAAGGCAGAACGAATGGCTACATGCAAAGACAGTGCACTGCAGTGGCTCTTCTTAGATATAAAACCTCTCTAATACCCATCAAATAGTACAAGGGTACTTTCAAAATTGAAATATCTTAGCTGGGAGACAACCAGCCAGTCAGAAGCATAATACAAAAAAGGTAATAAAATGATTCAAGAGAGACCGTGAAAAGGAAAAAATATAAATAGCCAAAAATGCATAAGCAGCCCAAACAATGAAAAAGCAGCAGCTATCCAGGACCAGCAGAAAACAAACCAAGTAGCCAATATTAGGCAGTCACTGCAGAAGTGCTACATCTTCCATTTCCACACTGGAGATTCCTTTTTGTTTGCACAAACATTTGGACAATGATCGTTTCTCCTGCCACAATGCTGATTTACATGTAACAAGGCTACTTATGCACAGTCAGGTGTATACATTATTTAGAATCCACTGTGTGCCAGGCAACTGACAACTTGCCAGTGATCAGTCTTCTGTTGGAGAGGTTTCTGCCGCCAGTAAATTTATTGACATGTAAATTAGGTAACCAACCACAGAGCACAATTAAGAAAGAGCAAATAACTTACATAAGTCAAATAACCCACAGGTAAACTGTACAATCAAATTTGGTCACAATTTTTTTCAGTACTTGCGTCTACAAAGAAACCAATATAAAGGGAAATTGACTGACCTCAGATATTTTGTCTCAGAAACACAGAATTTCATTAGTCTCCAAACTTCATAACCATGGTCTGTGAAACCAGAAACTATCTCTACTTTAGTTCAGTCGGGACGGGCTTGCACAATCACCCACAAAACCATTTAGTTCTTGCCTGGGTGGTATCCAGCTGGGGCGTGATTGCTTAAGAGCCCTGGTGCAATACTGTTATAATGAGCTTCACAGAAGCGGGTTCATACGCTTGAACTGAATTGTTTGGCTTTACTGAAAAATAATTATAGTTGATACGGGAAGATAAAATTGAAATAAGCAAATGGTGCCTCAGCAATATAGACAAAGGACAATTCCAGTGTCTAAATATGGATGTTGAATGACATTGAAACTATCCTAAAGCCTTCAAGACATCCACACAGGGCTTGCAGTCATCATGCAGAACCTATAAGAGACCTATGCCCTTTAGGAAAAACAGCTGTAGGTCAGGACAGATACAGCCGTTTAAAATGGTGATGGAAGCCTGTATTTAGGCATCCAAAAACGCGCTTTCATATGCTATTTCAGAGACAGAAGAATCTCACATGCTAAAGTATGCCAGGCGTGGCTTGTGCACCCTGCAGAAATAAGAAGCCATAAACACAGAGGTGCAAGACAGAAACTCCAGTTTCTCTGGACTGAACTCACAAAGAGCGTGTGCAAACGTGGCGCCTAGCAGGTCCATCGTGCACGGCAGGTGAATTTGTCTCCTTCTGCAAAGGATAACTATGAAATAAGACCCGAGAAACTCCAGGGCCTTAGAGCGCTTCCAAGCGCCTGCCGACGGCAATGCCTTCCACCGGCAGTAAGCTCCCTGCCGCGGGAGGCCTGGCCATGGCAGACAGCTGTCCTTCATCCCCTGCCTCGATTCCCGCAGGAGAGCTGCAGCTTATTGCAGGAGGGTAAGGGTGACTAGGGACTGAAGATTGCAGGAAAGGTAGTTATGTTTGCTAACTATTCAATCTAAATCTAGCTAAAATGACCCACTAAGGATTGTATCATGGAGCTATTCTACAAGCCAACAAATCTGGGTAGTGGCAGAAAAGCTGGATTTTACTTCGCGTCATTGGCCGCTTCTGTTTCAGACTGAAGAAGTCACTGCATGTCATCTGGTTTGTTGCTCCATTGATATCCCCTTGTCTAACAGAAGATAATATTTCTTCCCCAACCCCTTTTATTCCTATTCTCACAGAGCTGCCTCACCAGGCCTGCAACATAAAATATCTGCCATTCCAGGTGACAACAACTCACAACACAGGGAGTTTGTAAAGCCTGTTACTGTGGTCAATCAATGCAGGTAAAAGAATGAGCAGAAATCCAAGTGCAGGGTCTTACCCTCTGGTTTCTGAGTTTTCAAATGAACAAAAAGCAGTACAAAGAACAAGGAGCCTCAATTCAATTTTATTTCTGCCTCTGGCCTCCCTGGTGACCTCTGTGCTTCACTTTGGGAAAAACAACCCTGATGTCCTGCGTAAAACACTGTCAGATCTACTGATGAAAGCCACCATCCACCAGGCTTTCTTCATTCTAAAGAAAAACCTCCATTTATGACATTCTCACAGAAATCCAGGCAGCCTACAAAATATTTCCTGACTCAAAACTTCAGACTTTCTGAGTACATGCACCGAAAAAGAGGCAGAAAGAGACTCCCCAACTCCCCAGACCTTCCTATTGCAAATGCAAAAATGGAGGTAGGTTTTCTAATGAAGGTAAAGCAGCACTATTTCCCCTATGTTTTGGAATACTTTGGGGCTGTTTACCTGAAGATAGGAGGCTGCTTTAATAACATTGTTATATTTTACAGCTTCCACTATAATGCACTGCAATTTTGCTTTATGTTCTTAAGCCACATACACACAATTCAAATTAAAGTTGTTGCCCTGACATCCTCAGTATAATTGTTTCACAAAAGACGTGAATGGATTGTCATCAGGCAAAATCAGAAATTCACGTTATGTTGATTAGGTTAGCCATTAAGATAATGTATCTATTAACATCCATGTGAAGAAGCAGATGAAGCTGAACTGAATCGTTTCAGCTTTGTTGATTCTTTGTATATACATATCACTATGAAAGTAAGTGTGTGGGGTTTTTTTGGGGGATGGGGCAAGGGGAGGCCAACCAGCGTTTAAGCAAATTTATAACCCAATTAGACTGTTCTTTTATAGTTTTATTGTTTGTTTCTTTGTAATTCAGCTCTCTTTAATTGGATGTGATGTTATAGAAATGTCATCTATGAAACAAAGAAATAGTTTAAATAGGGCTTGGGTTTTTTTTTTATAACTCAGTGGAAGGTATCATCTACTACTATTTCTATAAATGTATAAAATATTCAATTTTTAATATTTGTAGACTTATAGGGGCATTTTAAAGACTGCTTAATTAACTACTATTCCATTAAAAGGTGAAATAAACTAAGAGTTTAGTGAAAATCATGGTTTTGTAGTATGTATTAATTTTATATCTTCAGTTTGTAGAGAGAGAGGTTATCATGTCAATATTAAGTAACTATTTATCTCAAAATAAAAATATTCTTTATAAACTTGCTAATTAATTAATTAATGAAAAAACAGAAATCAATATTTATAATTAACATTAATTAATCAGATTCTTCATGCAAAAACATTTACATAGATGTTAAATATATGCATCATTCACATCTTAAATTCCTGCGTTTTTTTTTCTCTCCTATATCTGTTTACCAACAGAAATTGTGCTTTAGATGATACTTACAAGATAGTCTGGAAATTTTAACATATTAATTCTCTGTAATTTCTTTTTCCTTTTTGCAATCCTCTACATCTTTTTTTCCTAGTGTTCATCCGCTTCTCAGTGTAAAACTGAGAATTAGAACTTTTATCTTCCATACTGTTTTAAGCTATCATATACACAGCACTACAAAACAAAGTTGCTGGTTTACCTTTAACCACAGAATAGGCAGTGAGAGTCAGAGATGCTAGAAAAAAAGGAGGAATCAGTGACTGGAAGAAGGAGATTACCTGGCCGGTTTGTATCTCATGCATTAGAACATCATGCAGTAATTCTTGGGGACATATTAATACTGATGTGAGTTCCTCATGTCTCCTTAAGGCTGCTTTTGAAGCACAGTTATTCTGCCCGCTCAGCATATTTGACCTCTCTACATTATGATCTTTTTGTTTTCTAGAAATATGGAAACACACTAAGTAATGCCTGGACAAAGACCGTCATGGGCTAGTTTCTCATACATCACTGGAGAAAAACAGACCTTTCATTTATTTTCAGATTTCTTCCAACTTATGAGGATTGCCAACAGTGAAATAAGAAACCACAACAAGCACCTTGTACCTACAAGACTAACAGCAGTACCTTCTACTCTATTCTGAGCAAGACGCCTGTGCTGCAATGTGTTGCACAATCCACCCCGGGAGTATCAGATCTGAATTTGCAGATTTGCTGAGTGACGCTTACAAAACCACTGGAGAAAGATGATACCCTGTACAGCCCTTACTCATGCTAGGGAGAGAATGCTAGTCTCTCTCAATGTGACAGCCTCCTGACGTTTTAAATTTTTCAAAGGGGACATTATTGATACAGTAAAAGCAGACAACACACAACTTTATCATGAAGATCATCCCAATTAGCAAGCTGCAAAATGAATGTGTCCCTTCAGAAAAAAGAAAACCATGCATTTGCCTCCTTGCCCCTGAGATGAGAGGACATGACTCCTTGCAGAGGTAGACATGATTCAAACAGCAAATACACCTTTAGTGAACCATTTGTTATTGATTTGACCATAGGGGTGGAATGATCAGAGATTCACTCCTGCTGCATTGGGAGGTCTTCGTAGGAGACAGGACAAAAAGAAGGAAATGGTGGGACTTGATTACCTCTGTGCTTCTTGCAACATGAGGTAATACAGTGTAAAAAGCTTTTATTCTTTTCATAGGAGAAGTTTGTGACTGAGAAACATATGAGGCAGATTGAGTGAAAGAAGATTTCAAACAGGAAAACTAGGAATAAAAAGCACTAAATCCCTTGGGAGAAAATTGAAGAACCTGAAAACTTTCAAAACAAAACATAAAAATCAGTTCAAGAAGCTCTATTATGAAGCTAAAGCAACGACATAGGTGTCCACTCCTTCCCTCTTTCCACATTCACTCCAGAACTCCTCGGACCCCTACTGCCCCCATTAAACTTTGTGACCAGCAGGCATGTCAGCCACTTTACCATATACCCCATTTTCAGAAGCAGGAATAACACACTGCTCAGATACCGTCGTATTAGGTAATTCTCATCACAGTTTCTCTTTCCTAACCTTTTAAGGTGGTGGGGGAGCTGTTAATACCTATGGAGGACAGGCACGTGGTAAACTGCAACAGAGGAACCCACTGTCTCCGAAGGAAAGCTTCTCACAGGTTACTTTCCCCTACACGGTGCAACTACACTGCCTGGTGATTTGAAAGGAAGACAGGGAATGGTGGTGTAAAAGCCCTCCTCTGCTCTTACTCTTTCATTTTTCACTTTTGCGTAGGCAAGTAGAGCCCTACAGAGGTTCCTCCCCATCGCTCTGTGGGTAGTAAAGGAACCTCTCCCAAGCAGAGAATACATCAAGAAAGTAATTGTGAGTTACATTAATACCAGAAACTGTTACTGATCTTTTCCAACATTTGGGTTTCAATAACTGCATTTTTTCCAGTTATCCCTAACATATATTAACAAATCAAACATTTGCATTTCCGAATAGGAGACATTGCAAATTTCAGTAAGTTTTCCTTACTCTCTAGTGCCCCATGCATTCTCCTAACTCTGCACTCTTGGCCTTCTTTATTCACTTCAGGTAACCCCATATTGCTAGTCTACTAATAAGATTAGTATGTTCATGTCCATTTAATGTTCATGTCAAGAAATTATATTGATTAATCAATCACATTTTGTTTACTTGCCAAACCTACCTACTATTTGGCAGAATGGTCAAGTAATAGTTGCTGCCTGTTTAAACATTTTTTTTAACATTAATATTCACAGTCTATAGCAGTCTAGATACTTTCAAGACAAAAAAACCACTGGATTTCTACCCTGGAAAGGTGTATGACCTAATTTTCCCTAAGAATCTTTACTTTTAGCAAACTTAGGGGAGCCAGAATCTTACTTGAGATGGCATTTGCCAAACAATTTTCCAGTGCTGGCTTCTGATGAACTCCTTTTATTTGTCCAAGAGCAGACAGCCCAACCAAGTAACTGCATTGGCTTCTTTTGCCAAGTGTAGGCCTAGCAAACTTCAGAGCTCTTTACTAGCTTCATTTTCCATGCATCCTCACTGCTGCCTCTCAACAGGAGAGAGGCGACTGTTATTTCTATCCAACCTTGTGCCAGCAGAGAAACGCCTGCTCTGGTTTGCTCACGCAGCCTTTTTTTCAGCCAGCTGCCTAATCTTGCATGTCGCTCAGTAATCTTTCTATCTGCTATTCGCTATAGCTCAGAAAAGAAGAGCTCCAAGAAATGCTGATTTTCCTTAGCAAGACTTTTTCTTTCTGAACTAGATCCCCTTAGCCTCTTGAAATTCCTGAAGCCATTTCTTCTCTACTTACTCGCAGGTCAGTCATTCTTGGTCATCTCCTCTGTGGCAAAACATTTCTCCCTGTCTTTCAGGAAATTGAGTTATTCTGGCATTCTTGGAGTTAGAAAGACACATAGCCTTCAGTCTACAAGTACAGCCATTTAACTGCTCCTATAAAGCAGGAGAATATTTCATTAAGGGGATTAATTCAGATCTGACATTACAGAGTTATGCCACTGATAAACAGTGACTGAAATCTTGTCCAAGATCTGGTGACAGTAAGTCAAAATATTGAAGACTGTACATCAAGGCCAGGCAGGACCTTTAAAAAAAGAGACTGTCACCAAGTAATTTCACAAAACCATTTCTTTAGAAAACACAGGGGAAAGAAAGCAGGTGAGAACGGAGATGAAGCTGACAGTAGAACTGTTAAATGCTGAACACACATCCAAATGTGATTAAGTGGCAGTATTTGCAGAGTCATTGATCAAATGTGTGTTTCAGTTTGCAATTCTGCTCTGGATTAATATTTAATAATAGATTAATATTTAAACAAAACACCTGGGGCAACACGTATTACAAACAGAACCAGGTCAATTTAAAAAACTTATATAATGGTACCAGGACCTTTTCTCTGATATTGCAGATGAGTTCTTGAGTCCCTCTACCATTTTGTGTGTGTTATTGGTGGCAGTCTAATACAGGATAAAGTCATAAATAACCAGGTAGCGCTTCTGTCCTGCCTGAGCATAGTCAAAAGTTGATTACGGCCTTAAATGCTGGTGATATTTTTGACAAAGGCTTTGTTTTTTTCCTTAGTCTATGACAAACTCATGAACAGTGAACGTGTATGGGTGGGATACAGTAAGGTTTCACTAAATATCTACTGCACTTTATTCTTTTATATCATCTTGGCTTTTTCGCCACAGAAAAGGTTTCCCATTTAAACAGCATGCGTGCAATTTTCAAATCTGACTGCCAAGACTTCAATTGATTTTTTGGACACTCAAAATTGAATGTGATTTTCAAAGATACAAAGCCTCCATGGCTTTATCTGCAAGAAATAATTTTACAATACACAGCAACAAACCCGCTGAGGCTTTCCAAAACTTATATTTTCAAATAAATCCTTTTTAAATATATAAAGACAGATCTATTGAAAGAATTGAGAGAGACATTTTTCCACAGGTCACTGAGCTTAAGCTCTATTTTTCCCTACCATGGAAGGTGACAAAAAGCTGGAATATCAAAAATGACCATGAACCAAAATTCCAAGTGGGAAATGACTCAGGGTAATACAAATATTTACTACTGGTCATTCTGAAGTGTTTTGTTTTGGTTTCTAGATTTTTTTACCGTCTGTTCCAAAGTGAAAAGAGACGTTAATGGAATAATGATTTGGAAACAGCTCTAAAATTATCAGAACAGCCATGTTTTAAACTGAAAACAATTGTTCAAATCAAAATTTCCCAAACAAATGTTTGGTTTCAATGAACTGGTTTTTCATTATGCAAACATTTTTTCCCTAAAAGGAAAACAAACCCCTCCTGAACACATTTGTTTTTCACACCTTTGAAAAGTTCTTAATTTATCTATGTCCCAGTGTGTCACTTTCATTCATTTGTGAAAATGTAGATTTTTCTTTCTTTTGCCAAAATAATGTTAGACATTATTCTAGCTATATTAATCTATATAGGAATGCTAGCTTCTTATACTGAAATAAGTTTCACTGTGCAAAAAATATTTCCTAGGAAACACCATCCTTTGCAGACTTAAGGCCTCTCTGAACTTCATTATGAATGATACAAGGAGATAATTCCTAAGATGTTACTTCTAAAGAGACTTAAGCAAAAGACTTACACTGGCTGCTATTCTGTATGAAAAAGATTAAGCAATCAGAGGTCATGAGTAGCCCAAGTAACAAAAACAAACATATAAGTATTTTATAAGACATGCTTGAAGAGGTTGTTGACTTATTTCTTGGTGTGTTTTTTTTCCCTTCATCATGTACTCTTTGTCTGTATTTCATAGTCAAACTCTAAGTCTTGACCCTACCCCTTGCCCGGCTGATAGCATCACTGTGCTGCTCACAAGAATTGCACTGGCAGAGCTATCCCATAACCAAAGCCAACATACAAGGAAGCAGCAAGAAATTTTTACTTTGAAGCTGAGCTCAGTATGGCCATACCGGCTTGAACATGCTGTCAGATAAAAATGGAAGCACAGGAGGATTATTTTACCATCAATGGTATTGAAGGTAGGTGAGTGAGAAAAGGGCTTTCCTTGTCTCTTTAGCCAAACTAACCAATAGACATAATGGTGAGACTGCAGCTCAAATACTGTGTTCAGTTTTGGGCCCCTCACTACAAGAAGGACATTGAGGTGCTGAAGCGTGTCCAAAGAAGGGCAACGAAGCTGGTGAAGGGTCTGGAGCACAAGTCTTATGAGGAGCGGCTGAGGGAACTGGGACTATGTAATCTGGAGAAGAGGAGGCTGAGGGGAGACCTTATCACTCTCTATAACTACCTGAAAAGAGGTTGTAGCGAGGTGGGTGTTGGTCTCTTTTCCCAAATAACAAGTGACGGGACGAGATGAAACAGCCTCAAGTTGCGCCAAGGGAGGTTTAGATTGAATATTGGGAAAAATTTCTTCACCGAAAGGGTTGTCAAGCATTGGAAGAGGCTGCCCAGGGAAGTGGTTGAGTCACCATCCCTGGAGGTATTTAAAAGATGTGTAGATGTGGTGCTTAGGGACATGGTTTAGTAGTAGACTTGGTAGTGTTAGGTTAATGGTTGGACTTGATGATCTTAAGGGTCTTTTCCAACTTAAATGATTCTATGATTCTAAATGATTCTATAATCACTTTGAACATCATTTCCTTGTAGAGATGTTGCAGCCATCCGTGAAGGGTGATGTCTTGATCCCAATGCAACTATCTATTAACTTCAGGGGGTCACCATTGCATATGCCTCTGTCCACTAGGAGTCAGCTAAAGGATCTATGTTTTAAGGAACTCCTCAGAAAAGCTGATTTTGCATTCTCTAAATAATCCTTTACATGCCCAACCTATTTCTCTACACAGAAGTCTGCAACATTGTGAATGAATTTCCACTGCATTTTCTCATGACTGTACTTAGCAAGGCCCTGCTCTTCCACCTGACTGACTCCTTAAGTCTTCATAAGAAGTCATTTACTCCAGGAGTGCTGCCTCTCTCTCTTGCAAGGCTAGGACTGACCAAGAGTTTCCAAGGTTATCCGAGGCTGGGATACTCAAACGACTATATGCAGTGGGTAAGCACCAATCAAGGGATGAGACTGATGAATTCAAACCTTATATGAATGTTGCTGTCATTCTTTTCCTTTTTAGTACCCTGCTGCTTTCTATGAGTAGTGTTTCCCTCCTAATTCGTTTTACTTTGGTGAGAAGCTATGTAGTTTACCACACATGAGCTTTAGCTATGTACAAAAGACTGGAATACAGATAAGACTGCTTCAGAAATGTTTGCTTATCAAGTAATTTTGAACCTAGATTTCTGTAAGTAATATAAAACTGGATAAAATCTATCATTCTTGAGTTCTGACTTAAGAATAGGGATATACTGAGGAAAGAAAGATGTTTTAGTGAATAGCGAAATACATCAAAAATCAGGAGATTTGATTTAGGAGCCTCTCACTTAAAACTGCCCCTCTTCCCCCAATATTTACATTTTGTGAGACTGCCACTTGATCTATGCCATATCTCAATTTTCTATCAGCTGAGTGGGAAATAATTCCTTGCTCTCATGCACATTTTAGTTAAAATTCACCCACAATGGCAAGACAATCCACTATTACAGCAGTGAGAGCAAAACAGGTAGAACTATCCAGTTTTTCATTCCAGCACTGTAAGACATTCAAGGACATCCAGGCAAAAGTGATGACACTGTCATGGATGGGAAAGAGAACAGCATTCCTTTTAACTCGGTGTTAGCATTTCGGTAACTGTTGTACTACTTAGGTACCATTTTTAAAGTTCTTAAACCTCCTTTTCAGAGATGTGTCTATTAAAACAAAGGTCTCCAACTTGCGAGACTCTTGCTAGTGTATCAAAAAGTACTCCAGCGTGATACTTGTTCTTCAAAAAATATTTTTACAGCAAAAATTGCAAGACAGGAAAGGTGCACAGGAAAATTATTCTTTCGAAAACACATTCTTGTCCTACTAATCAGACAACATGACCCTACAAACAGCCTAAATCCCTTGCCCCTATTTGTTCCAAGCCTCTAAAATATCCTTACACATTTGCAAGAAAACCAACCAAAACAATCATACTAAAATAAATATCTTGGTGACATTTGTATTCCCTGACTGTAATCTCATGTCTCCCTCTCAGTGGTCCAGAAAATTAAAACCACCTGTCAAGTCTTACATTATCAAATTAATTAGATAGCTGGAAGCTAGGAACAGGGAGCAGTAAAAGAAGCTATAATGTACGTGAATGGATCTTCATTAACTACCATCTATCAGAGGGAATGATGCTGACTCTTTCTATGACATACATTAAGATCATTGGGTATTTTTCTGGATCATAATTGAATGTTTACCTTTTTGGCAAGAGGTATAAACTACTTTATGAAACTATTTTTTATCAACATATTTTTAGGAGTGGCAGATGAAAAAAGATGACAGGTAAATACTTGATATTTTTTAAAAATTGGTCTGTCTTTAAACCTTCTTATGCCAATAAGATTTATTCTCAGTTGAGTAGATTGGCTTTTTTTTTAAGCTTTGAATGACTTTTTTTTTAAAAACTACCATCAAGAATGAGAAATACCAGTTGTTAGGAAAAAGAGAGATAATCAATAATGGTACTATCAGTTATGGTGCTGTAAATTTTAAGTCCAGTGGGACCAATATAACTAGTTTGTATGAACTTCAGCACAAAAAGGAGAACAAATGCAAATAAAGAATATTTTTTTACCATGTGGCCAGATTATATGACAAACAGTACACACAGATAAAAACAGCAGTGGGGCATAAAAATACAGAGGGACATTTATATGAAGCTTTAATTGAGCTCATTTAGTACAGTAATTCTAAATTGAGCTCATTTAGTGCCGTAATTCTAAACGTTTTCCAAACAAGTACGATTTTATAGCAGAAAGATATTTTGGGGGACCTCTTTCTATCCATAAATGGTGGGATGGGAATGCTTTGGAGCTCCTGAGAAGTGCATTTTCAAAGGGTAGCAATAGTCAGATGTGAACACTGATGTAAAGAATGTATAAAAAGTGAGAGTGAAATAAAAGAGCAGTCTAGCAAGCGTTCTTTTCCAAAATTATCAGAAAGTCCCAGAGGCACTAGCCAGTGATGGTGAATTTCCACAGTGCCACAAACTTGCATGTAACCAAGAAAAGTTTCTGTAAATTTTAACTGATAATCAGAAAAACTGTTTCCTCCAACTCCTTAAAAATGGGAGGGAAATATCCTAAAACTGCCACTTTAGTGCCATTTCAGCCCTTTTGTTACACCACAACAGTGGAAAAAAAAAAGAAATAGACAATCAATTTTCTTTAAGAATCTTATTTCAGGGCTGGTTAATATTGAAGATAAAGAATGGTTTGTATTTTATCTCTGTTACTTCACATTTTAAATACCTGCACATTCTTCTTTTAGAATAAGAGATGTTTCTGTTGCTAACTTATACAAACTCCTACAAAATTAGTAGCTTCATTATATATTTCTGTATTTTATTGAACTATATATTTTAAGGAGTATCAATATGCCTCTCAGGGCAAGTTATATTAAAATGTGTAAGAACTGCAAGGAAACCTTTTGGAAATATAATTCTCTTCCAGTTTTAAAATAATGCAGCTCCTTACTTATATCCTCCCAATGCGGTATTAAACAATCCAGTGCCCAGTGGATGTTATCTATTTGATTCAAATCCTTTCTTATTCTTCTTGGGGTTTTTGGTCAATCTTATTTTAAACACAAGTTCATTCCAGCGCACATTTCCTTTCCCAGCCAAAACCAGTATACTCTTCTCTTTCTACACCTTTTCACAACTCCACTTAGTGAAATCCAGAGAATTTTCATATACCTCATACTTTTTAGCTGATAAAAGCCAAGATTCAAAGGTAACTTAGAGCAGAGTGGTGGTCAGAAGAGCAGAGGAGAGCAGCTAGCAAGGACCAAACAAATGACATTCTTCTGCTTGACAATCAGGCAAAATCCTTTCTGTAAGATCTGAAATCTCTCAAAATATTGTGGCACATATGCCCTCTCTTGAGATCCATTTTGAAAACTTCCAATTATAATGGCTACACCATACACATGACTACTTAAATAAAAACCAATCACATTATCAATGACTCGTATGGGATTGAATCAAGATCATGGGACAATTCTACGCATTGGAGCTCCAGTGAGTTTTTCACGACATTCAACGGCACTCTGCAAATTCAAATATCCTCCTCTGGTATTCTCAAACAAAAACAGTTGCATTTATTTTCTTTTTTTTTCCCAATATCCTTTAATACAGAAATGGTTAATTCAGTTCAGCTCAAACTCAGAAATAATTGTTTTTAAGCTAAGACCCACTATATGATAAAGACAATGTTCCAGATGTCCTGCCCAATAAAATAATGAGAAAAAAATGCAAAATAGCTTTTACAGAACTTAGGTTGCGTCTATTTGCAGGTTAACACTCAACCAAAATTTACAAAATAATTTGCTATGACAAGAAATTCCCTAGTCCCCAGTAGGGATATAATATTTTTTTCTAAACTTATTTCCATTAGATTTATTTTCCTAATTATTTGATCCATATAGACTCCAAAGAAATGTTTGACACCAAAGAGCTGACCTTACATTTTCCTGGAAAAAATTTACCATCCTGACACACTAAAGGCAATAGTAATTACTTTGTATTGCAATCTGAAGTGGTAACACTCCATCTGAAACGCTAACATTTAACACATGCCTTCCAACCATGACCAGCCCTGCTTGTCACCAGTGGAGAATTAGGGGCCATTAGTTACTGCTATTGATCAGATGCTGACTTATGAAGCTGCTTAAACCTGGAAACCTCCTACATAACACTGAATTTGTCATAATTCACTTGGCAAAAATTGCTAACATTAGTGAAAGTTATGATATGAAATCACATACAGTACAACTTTTCTTATGTCGTATCAGTGTGAAGCAGTATTTCCAGATCCTGGAATGTATCAGTAACTGTCATGAATAAGGTGTTAACAAGAACAAATAATACAGTACAGCTTAGTTTCATTCAGTTCTTACAAACATTTTCCATTGACTCATCTAGCAAGGAGAAGAGGCAGCGAGACCTGTAAAGCCATTGCTCCCTTCTGCCTTCAGAAAGGCCTACGGAGCGCTGCCAGAAGGAAGCAGAAGGGCTGAAGGAGGCCTAGGGAAGAACAAGGCAAATGACCAGAAGACCACAAAAGGAGGAGAAAACAAAAGAAATGGGGTTACTTATCCTACAGGAGAAAAAACTACGGGGAAATGACAATAGCTTTCAAATTCAAAAAGATGTGAATGTGTATTCTATTAAGAATATCATGCATGACTAGTTATAATCAGACATTTCACACAGACCGAAATAGCTTCTTTCTAGTGCATATCGTAGATAGTCCAAGGTGATCAGTACTGCAGATGGTAAGATGTCTGAATCAGGAAAGAGTTGGATTTGGAACTAGATAACATTTCCAAGTGCTAATGGTAAGCCTTTACTTTAAAATACTAGAATATTGATTGAAAAATTTGCTGACTCTGTCTTGTGTCACTGACACTCTTGTGTCTTTTAAAGCAGACACATTTGTCAGAAATAACATGGGTATAAAACAATATGCCTTAGGCAGGGAAATAGACCAAATGAATTTTCAGTGTCTTTTTGCCTCCTTAGTTTTAGGAGCAAAGACATTTCAAATTCATATCAGATTTTCCTAAGCTTACTCCTTCTCTCTTCCTAATTTAGCCACAGTTTAGAGCCAGGTTTTCTGAGTTGGATGCCTAAAATTAAGCTCCTAAGTTGATAGCAAGGCAACTAAACAAAATATTTGACTCTAAATGCTCGAGTATCTAAGAACTCCTCTCAGGACTTCTGCAGCACTGCGCTCTTCCCGTGTTCTACAAACATAGCCATGCAAGTAAGGACAGTGCCCCAACGGGGCAACTTTGAACCAGAATTCATCATCAGAATCGAATCGTATGACAAACAATTGCTATAACTTTCATGTTGCAGCATTTTTGAGAGATTCTCTTTCTGAGGCCATGAGATTCACTGCTTCCTTCCCTGCACCAAAAAAGCAAAACTAAATTCCTGCAGCCTCTCAAAATTCCTCTATTATGAAATAAGCTTGTGAAAGCCTTTTCCAAAATCAGTGTGGACATCTACACTCACTTATTCACAGGAATATGAAAGGAAGAACATTCTGCAATCCCTCCTGTTTATTGCACAGGTTCTTTAAAGGAAAATAAACTTTAACCTGAGAAATTAAATTTTTAAGAGATGGACTCTGAAGCTTCTCAAGTTCCTATTAATTCATCTCTCCTTACTATGTTTTGTTTTTATTAGTTTACACAGTGGTGATGATCTGCTTACGACGACTGAGCATTTCTGACCCTCAGGAGAAAGACGTGCCTTCAAGAAGGATTTGAATTAAGAGATGGCATGTGTCTCATACAGGGAACAGAAAGAATTTTCAACCGTATAGGAAATGATGGAAAAATTTCTCAGGCCAGAGCAGAAAAAAATCCCACACCAAAGGCTGAGCAGTCAAGCTTATGTAGAAGAACAGAGGAGATAGAGGACAATGAGACAAGAAGGTCAAAGTTCATATGATGACACTAATAAAAAAAGCTCAAAAGCCACAGCTCAAACCACTTTACATGGCCATATTTTTAACAGAGATCATCTTGCTTCTGATTACTGTATGCTAAGAAGTTTGGAAAAAAAAAAGAGGATTAGAAGTTGGAAAGGGGCAGGCAAATTGATTCATTAGGTGGGAAAAGCTGAGATTAGCTGTCAGAAGAACCAACACCGCCATGCAATGGGGAGGAAATGAAGATAAGACAGCTTTCTTGAAAAAACTCTATGTGTTTTTTTCCCTTGCTTAAGATAAGGTACACCTAGGAAACCTGAATCTCAGTCCTATCAGACTTTTAAAACTTTCATTTTTAAATAACAACATTATTTGTTACTAGTCAAAGCTTCCTGTTATATTTCTAAGATATTTTTCAGCCACAGGCAATGCCAATTGAGGGGGCAGGAGGATGGATTAGCAGCACACAGGCTTCCTGCAAGGTTAGCCTCAAGTGGATTTTGAAGCCGCTGTTTCAGAGAGACTGAATTTGAGCATGAAGGAGGCAACCATATTCACACTCCAAAAGTGTCTGAATTCCTATCTTTAAATAAAAACAACACCACACTTGAAAAGTTATATCAATTATATTACTTTTTAGCAACGGCTTTAAAGGAAGTAGCAAACAATAATGCAGAAACTCTGGCAAAAAAAGACATATCCATCCTGCATGCAAAATAATCCTAGATTGGAAATCATCATTTGAGGGCAGTGTGTTCACCAGGACTGGCCCGCTCCCTTTATATAGCTTGTATTTCTGCTAAAAACTCTGCTTTGCTTTGCATGTATTTTTCACTGCATATGAAAGAGCGTATGTCTATCTGCATGCCGAATTTATTGCTTATAGAAGACTTGATATTTATATCATAAGACAAATATATTCATTCACGAGCTTAAAAGGTGACAGTTAGTTGTCTCCATAAAGGTCATTTAATGAATGAACAATGCTGACCTAGAAAGATCTTTTATTGGAGAAAATGTTGGTTATTTTAGCCCTGGACTTATTCCAAATGCCTATTTTTACCTACTTAATGTACCCCTTTGAATTTGGTATCTCAACTAGATTAATTATTTTCTCAGGAGTAATCATCATCTTTGAATCTCCTTTACTCGTTTCCTTCTAGTAATAAAACTAAGCAACAGTGTGTTAAAAAAAAACAACCTTATGCAAAAGCAGGTTAAGGATTTCAGAGAAAAAATATTCCGGTTCAGCTCAGGATGATCTATGAATGAATCAGCTACAAAGAGAAAGGAAGTGGGCTTTGGATTTGAACCAACAGCCTCGAGTTGTCTGCAAAGAAGTATCACCCTGCCATTTGTTAAAAAAATCAATGAGTGTTGAAAAAAAGCAATGAGTGAATTTCTTCAATAAAAGCACTTCTAGCCAGAATGTTGCATTTCTTAATGAATAATACAGAAAAAGCAGCAGCTTTTGGAGACGGTGATAATATTTGGATATATCTTTACATATGAGTAGTACATATTACTTAAAGATATATGGAAATACACAGGGGATGAAAAGTAACTTTTTGCTGTGTAACACCTCCTAGTCTCTCACATTTGTCATAGTGTGAAATGAAGTACTAGATAAAGTACCTCACAGAGATTAAAATTCTTATTTGATGAACACCAACAGCTCAGTTACAAAAACAGCTCATAGAAATAATGCAAATAAACCTTTATATGTATCCCAATAGTATTCACAAGCCTTCAGAATTCAGTTACGTCTTTTTCAGTTAAGACGAGTGGGTTCCCCCGCAACAGGCATGATAAAAATACATAAATAAAAAGGTCTCATACGTGATGTACAGCCCACAGTTTAAAATGAAAAACTTGGGTGGATCCTGCAAAAAACTGGAAAGAGCAAATGGTAATGGTGAGATATTTGAGATTCAAGTAATAAGCATAACAGACCAGCTGCCTCTCCTGTGTTTGTAGGCATCCTAGCAAGCCTGAACACTGAGGGGTGATTTCCAGTTGACTGTCCTATAATGCAATTTAGCATCAGGGAACAGCAAAGTGTGATACCTATCTCTGCAAAACACAATAAAGTAATCACTTGGCTACTATCATAGTAACGATGGTGGTTATCAAAGCCCACTTTGTAGCCATTTTGGGCACAAAGAGGCACAGGGATCTTTGGCATCGGCTCCCAGGACTGTGAAAGCAACCACTTCTTGACAGAGGAAGAAAGTGATGAGTAATCAATACCCTGCTGTCAGAGGAAAACACTCTGCATGAAGAAGGACATAGAAACTGGAGTCTCAATAACCTCAGCTGCTTTGGAGGGTATGTTTTCTGCTGTCTTTTCTTCTTTATGCAATTAAGTCTTTCAGACTTTGACCCGGCCTGGCTGGTTAGAGATCCTGATATACAAAGGTTCCCTGATTTCTGCCTCCAGTAGTCTCCAGCAGACACTATTCACACTCTTCAGGCCGCAGGAGGGGCCTCTTTCGAAGGAAGTGGAGTTAACTAAAGCCCTGAGGCTAAGCTGGTAGTTCATGTATCCTGTATTTACCCCAGGAAGGAAAGAGAAATCATATACCATCTCATCATATAGCATCTCATATAGGACATACCCCTCCTCTTTCCTGTTTCCCACTCCCTTGAATAAAATTCACAATCCTACAAACAGAGCTGCAGGAGTCTTTTTGCCACTTCTTCTGAGTGTGAAGCTGCCTAGTGTCCCAACCATTGCTACAACCTAATCTCTCAGGGAATAAAGCATAGGAGACAGCCTTTAGGCCCACACAATTTTTTTTTTTTTCTATTCAGTTACCATCAGTATAGAAAATCGCATAGCCATGGGGCTCCCCGCTGAAGAGCTCAAAGCTCTTTACATATAAAAGGGAATAAAATCCTCATAACTACCTCCCATTTTATCCTCCACTACATAGGAGAGGAGATTCATTATGCCTCTCCCTTAATTTGCTGCTCAAAGATAATGTCTTCTTTGCCTGAGGTAATCTAGCCAGACAGTGAAGTACTGGTCTAGCACTGTTGTGCAGAGCACAGACAAGAGTATTCAGAGCAGGCATACAGAGAAGAAGAGTAGGTAGGTTCTCCTAATGAAGAAACCTGGAAAATGCTATACTGGATAAAGAAATTTAATCTGCAAAGTTTCTTTGGCCTCTGTGAAAAATCATTGTCGTAGACTCCCAAGTTCTGCAAACATCAAGAGTTCTCAGGTTCTTAGCCATGGATGTATCATCACCTTTTTTCCACACTGAAATCCTTTTGACTCTAGGGTGATCAGGTATCAAATACCTGCAACATTTCAAAGCTGCAGATGAAAGGGATACTCGATGACTAATTAAGTGGTAATGCCAAGAACAGGGTTTTCATGTGAAGAGTCCTGGATCTTTCCACTGTAGAAATATATGTACCAAACATGTGCCTAAGACACTGTCTAAGGTATCCTTAGAGTCTTCTTTTTGTCCATCCGTACTTTCTTTTCCAAACTGGAGGCTTGTCCAGTTCTCTCTTATTTCATAAGAAAACTTCCATGAAGTGCAACTTCCTAGAGCAAATGAGCGACCACACCGTTTGAAAGGGCAAAAGATTGGTACATTTGAATGGGTGAGGACCATGTGATTTGTTAAAGACTTAAACTGTTTAAGTGTTAAGAACCTCCTTCAGAGCTCACTGTCTTTGCACTTTCATTCCTTTACACAACTCCTGAGAAGTTATTCTGGATACACAGATATGACAGATTTCTACTCAACAGTCATTCCAAGAAGAATGGGCATTAGTGGAGCACATGCCAAGGGCTAAGAATTTCTTTTTCAGCAATTATTCTAAAATATCACTGATGCTACCTATAGGGTAGAAGATTATAAATGCATGTAACAAGCCATGATATAAATCTTTAGATCAGAGTGATTTATGAAGGAAGATGAAGCTTATTCTGAGAAATCTTTGATTCTGTCACATCTGTGAAACACAGAGGTATCTCACACCATAGACACAGACAAACACAAATGGGGCAAGCTTCAAGAATTCCCATTATTATTCTAATGTATGGCATTAATATTTTCTATATATAGGCCATATTTAATCAAGGATCTTTAATTCTACTAAAAAGACTACCATGAAATTAGTGAAAAAATTATTGCCTTTCATGCAGCTGTCTACTTGCCGTTAAACCTCTCGATATTCAGCATTCAACTTCTTAGTGCAAGCAATTTGAGAAGCTATTAATACTTCTGTATTGACAGTCTCCATCATTTTTCCCAATGCAAAAACATGACCCTGGCAACACTTCCAAATCCTCAGATACAGCTGTATGGAAGTAGATTTCAAATGAAGATGAAGTTCCTTAGTCTGATAAAACAGATTAAACTTCAGGATCACGTCCTTCTTACAGTGCAGCACACCAGATGCAGTAATGTCTATTCCATAAGTAGAATTGTGAAATGAAAAAAAGAAATCAGAAAATATTAATTCATTGAGCCTGAAGAGTCTTTTAAACATTCTAGGTGAGTGAATTTTCCTGAGACTTCATATATTTTGTGGACAATTTTTCTGTCTTTCTGGCAGACTGTGCCTGGATTGTAAAAGCACAGAAGTTTAATTAAAGTTCAAAGCTTTAAACCAGGTGAGCCAAGAGGCAAAGAGTTTCACAGGGGTTGTTCAATAAATAAACTTCAGATTTATCTATATCAAGTCACGACAACACTGATGTTTGAGAGTTATTATTGAATGCCACTGATCAACCTCAGTTTGTTCCTCGTAAACATTCATTTTCTCATAAACATTTATATGAATGAAACTTCAATGTATGATAAAAAGTGATAAATAAAGTTGATACAAAAATCACCAATAGCTATCCTTAATCAACCTTTATAGCCATAGAGCTCTACCCACCATCATTTCTCTGTGTATTTCTTCATGATGATGTTTTTAGCAGAGGTCCAGCCCATAAACTCCCCAGTAATTCTAAAACTTCTTATTATGAAAACAGAGTATTGCTTCTTATAAAACATGACAGAGCAAAATAAATCTGAAGATCCCAATCATGTGTATGTTCTCAGCAAAGTTTTGCTGGCAATATGAACAAGCATTTTCCACTTTAGGCCTTGGGTTAAGAAAGCACTAAAGCTCATGCTTATTTTCACCTATATTCAGGAAACCATTAATTATGAGTCAAACCTAAAGGCCTGGAAGACATAACTTATTCTAGTCATAGTCTTACGTTCTCTTCCTACCAATAATGTTTTCCTCAACCAGAGTACCACTATTAAAAGTTAGGTTCCTTGATATAAAAGACTTGACTTTAAGAACTCCTCAATAGCTACCCCTGAACTGTTTTCAGCCTAGTTTTCAATAACATCTCTAAATTAACTAGGCTTTCTGCAGTTACGTTGTCTGTCTGTATACTTATGACACTTTTTTGGTCCCTCATATATACATGCACAGAGGGCAGAGGACACAACAATTCTATTTAGTGTGAATTACCATTTGCTTTTCCTTGCTTGTGGAGAAATAATTTATGGTGTGCCCTTTATCTCCTCTCCATATACAGAGTAGCATCTAGAGAGATACAGGAAAACCTCATTCACAGGGTAGTGATGATTGTATTGCTTACAATAAAGAAATTCAATTTACTTGCCAGTTCTTGCTCTGGGAACATATGGTGGGAAGAAAACTAAACCATGAGATGTTTTAGCAGAAGTATCTAGTAAAAACAGCACATGTAGGAAGGGAGACAACGATCTGGCATTGATGCTCATTCCCAGTCTAGCACTGCTGCACATTTACAACCTACAAAACTGCTGAAAATCAGGTTGTTAGTCCTGGTGCTCAAGAACTGTTGTTTAGTACAAATTCTAACACACCTTCACTCTTATAGTCATCACTGCAATACATGTAGTACCTGGCTTGATGACAAGCTGTGTGTCAGATCCAACTAAACACTTCAGCACAGTCTTCATTATAAATATACGTTACTTTAAGTGTTTAAAGTTAAATTTGTGCATATGCATTTTTCGTGGAGTGGATATGCCTTTTTCCTGGAGTGAAGGAATATTTTTTAACATAAGTATTCTTAGGTGCTTATAGAGAAGAGAATCTCAGCTTTACAAAATCTAGTGATTTTAAATATTTTGGAAAGCCTACGTGGGTTTTAAAAGTAGCCACCCAACATAGCCCTGACAATGATTTAAACTAGCTATGAGCAGATTACACTTAAAATAAGAAAGGCTATTTGTAAAAGTTTGCATAAGTGTCTTTCCATTAAGCTCATGTAGGTAGAAAGGTAAAACATAAATAAATTGAAGAAAGAAGACTTCATGCTGTATCGCTAATCATTGACTTCTAGGATGTTTTAGGAGCTCTTTATTGTAGATGTATGTGATGGAAGGATATAGATGTTATTCACATAAAATGCTTGCCTTTTTAAGACCCCATTTCATGTATTATCTTCTAATGACACATGCTCTGTACTCTCCCAAGTCGATGCACCGCAGCAGGAGTTGATAATTTCTTCATGAACAATGGGGTCTTATAGATATGGGGTCAGGAAGACCAACCTATTTTCATATGAGAAACAAATTTGCTTTTTCCTCTACCACCAGCTTAAGGTAAGGCTCCATGTTATACCTATTTGGCTGAAGCAATCCCAGAATATGAGTATTTTCTAAACTTTTCCCAAAATTTATAGCCCACATTCTCCCTCAAAACACTCAGATTTCATTACTCATTATATTGCTTCATTCTCTGTTTTTTATCTACGTACTTTTCCTACCCGGTCCATATATACAAGCGCTAATTCCTTGGCTTTCTCCTTCAACATCATTCCCAGTGATTCAGCTTCTGCTCACCATGACCTGCATCTTGCACAGTTGTCTTGTGGAACCCACCCCAAGAAGGTGAAGGAGGGGTGAAGGAGGAAAGACAACCATCCACGTAGGCATGTAGCACCCGCCAGCCCCCCGGTTTCTACCCTACCAACATTTTAGTTCAAGCAGCGATATCGACAAGCATTACGGGAGAAAAATCACTTTCACAGTGTAGGAAAACATGTTGCAACATTAATGCAACCATATAGCAATGGTCAGTGCAATCAGTTGTGGGAGGAGAAAACAATTTTATTTTAAAACAAAACCAGTTTCACTCACACAGCCAAGCCCTCGTATGCACTGAAATGCTTACATCCAGGCAGATTGTCCAGCATCCAGGCACTAAGACATATGTACTCAATGGTTTGGCCAGAATTTCTTGTAATGACATAGGAGGGCAAGGGGGTCTGGCTATCTAGTCCTCATTACCTCTTGTTTTTTCTTAGGCAGGAGACCGTGTGCTGGTTTTTGATCTAATAATGCATCTGTTCTCTTGAACTTCTGTGAATTTATTTTAGTCTTCTGATTTGGGTATGTTAGGTCTCCAACTCTGTTCTCTACTTTTTGCCATTATTTCTTAATGGCTTGAGTCTGATCTAGTCTGGGTGTGGGCTGTCTCTTGCCTTAGGCTCTTCTGTGCTTTCCCAGGGTGGGCGTCCTGAGAAGTTGCATGCTGATATACTGTGATCTTGATAATGTGGGTAATCTAGTGTCACCAGCACCTGGCACTCTGAAAGCCTTTCTTCCCTTCCTTCTTTGGCTTCCACGTCTAGACATTCCTCTTCGTTCTCCATTCACACCAATTTTAGTGTTTCCACATTTAATGTCACTACAAATCTCTACAACAAGATTTGCAGCTTGAAAGAGGTACTTCAGAGCAACATCACTGTCAGAGAAAGCCTTGAGAGGGGCTGGTTGTTTCAGAAGAATGTGAAAGGGGAACTGGATTCAGACTATTCCCCAGAAGTGAAGAAATTCTGGGGAAAAAAGTAGGTCTGTGCACATAGGCCTCCTGCTGATCACAGGCATGATTGGAGATAAGATAAAGCCCATTTAACGCATGTCACTTTTGCTAGGTTTGTTTCTGACCTAATTAGTATTTGTTTTTTTAATCACAGATTTAGCTGAGCAGAAATTAAGAGGGAAAGCTAACATTCATTATTACTATAATCAAACAAGCATGCTTACAAAGTAAATGCTTGGTAATAGTTTTTTATCCCTTTCATATTTAAAACCTCTTTACCTATCATGACAAGATGATCAAAAGATATTCAACATATCATCCTGACTGCTCCTCTGACATGGCTTTATATAACAGATACAATCTCACATGCATACTTACTTACAAATAAATATGATGTTATTTCCTGCAAAATTTTGTGGTACCTTGTTTCTTCCATTAAACATTCACTTACTTGCAAGAATCTTCCTAGTGTATGAACATTGTTCGGACCCCAGTGATCTCATAAACAGCATATAATTTCAAACAGCTCAATCTCACAAATGGTTTATACCCATCTCCCAACCTACTAAAATCTAACAAACTCCAATCTCAGAAATTAGCATGCCCTCATGCTTTACTGTTTTACCACCCAGTGTTTTAAATTAATGCCTTATTACGCATTAAAGGAAAGTCATCACAGATATTATTAGGTCAATTAATAAAGGTCTTGATTAGATAGGAATTGCACTTTGAGAGGTCTTTCCACCTGCTCTGCTGCAATTCTAAGAAAACTTAATATTATTAATAAGATTAAACTTCCCTATACTCTCGATGAGAATCCTATGACAATATCAACATTCAGTAGATAACCTATGTATGTATATTCACATGTAAATAGCCAGCACTCAGTAATCTGTCCCACAGAATGCTCAAGTCAAAAAAATCCCCAAAATATTCTGTATCATTATAAAAACAGTAACATTTATTTTTCTGCTTTGAGTACACATGATCTCTACACAATATAGCATCTAAAACCTCTGCCTACAAAAATACTCTACTCAGAAGTTTCTCAAAAATCAGACAAGGGTTGCGGGATCCATGCTATACAAATGATTGTGGTAGTTTGTCTGATAGATCTGCTTTTTTTACAAATCTATAGAATGCATAATGTGAAGATACTTGCACGTTCCTGTAAAAGCACAGATGTGTAACAGGAGAACTGTATAGATAGTGCCATTCACATGGGATATGAATCAGGTAATGGGATTTTTGAAGCTGAATCAGGCTATATGTGATTTAAGATATAATGTGTTACTAACAGACACCTACAGATAATGTAATAGCACAATGCAGAGTAAGGCAGGCTTCCTGTAAGATTTGTCTGTGACACGTACCTTACATGCAATCAGTTTTCCTCTATTGTCTCAAGAGAGTCCTTGCTTGACAACTGTGATTTATTATTAAGCTCTGTGTTTTGATTTGTGGCAGGCATTTGCTCCTTTTTTTGTTGCCAAGCTTGCAGTCAGGAGGTAGCTATAATCCTAAAATGCAGTGCTGTAGTAAAAATTAAATCAAATCAAATAAAAAATAAAAATATCAATTAATCACCCAAGCTACTAGAGATTTTGCAAAAAATCAGTGATAATACAGATGTTTTTCATTTGTTACCAATGGAGTGTTTAATAAGATTTTAATCGGACAAGAGAGCATATGCGTTTTGACAGGACACAGCAGGCTAAAGCAAGATTTAAAAGATCATTAACTTTACAGTTAATTCATCTCTTTTAATTGTTAACAGTGCAAAATACACTGTCTTACAATTCTGCGAGATATGCTTTTATAAAACATACTTAAATTTCGTCATCAAATAGAAGCAGTAGAAACAGGTAACTATTTGCAAAGTTGAATCAACAACTAGTTAACTAGTTGTCATCAAATAATATAAGATTAAGCTTCTTCTAATTAGAGGCATTTAGAGACAAATGTATAACTTATGTTATAACTATTAAATGACCCCCTGCAATGCACTTATTGTTTTATAGAGATAAGAAAATCCACTAAAAACTGGGACAAGCTCATCAGTTCCAATAAAACAACACTTCCCTTGAAAGCATCACATCCCTATGTGCTCCTGAGAAACCCTGCAAAAAGACCTTCTACATGTCCCTTCCAACCAGGATGGCTACAGGTGCATTTCATAGGAGAAGACAACGGGAAATGAGTTAGGATACAAACTTTTTAAACTATGGTCCAACAAATTTTCTGAATGCTGCTAGATATCATGAATAGCCCTAGACTTATTTTTCTAAGAGAAAAGAAATGGTAAGCTTTCACCTACTATTCGTAGCAGGGATGCCTTACTACAAGGATGGGCTGAAAAACGCCAAAAGAATAGTAAAGGCAGTGGAAAAGGTCTGTAGGTTTGGAAACAGCTGTACTACAACTGTACAGAAGTTATGCATTTCTTCTATCCCTAAATGTCCTACCAGTAACCACACAAAACCCCCTCCCAGTCTCAGAAAGCCTTTTAATAAAGCCCTCAATATTGAGATGCTGGCAGTTTTGTAACTTTCTAATTCATAAGATTCCTAAGAACTGAAACTTACTGTTTTCTGTCAATCAGACCTTCTTCTTTGTTGCTCACGAAGGAATAGTTTCTGAGTTATGTAAAATAACTCCTCTAAGTGTTCTGCGCTGGAATCGTGGTATGTATTTACTTCACTGAACTTGTTATTTTTTTTGCTTTAATTCATCTTGCCTAAGAAACATGTTTTACAAGATTTCAAGGCAAACGTTTCCAGTTTCCAAGGCTGTGGTCCAGATGTTCTGACTGAAATTTAAACATAGGCTGGGCCCATTTTTTCATAATGGTGGTGTGGTGCAGTAATACAATCTCCTTCTGACAAATCACATAAAACCAGTGAAGGAAGATGAAAGCTGCGAATTTTGATGGCCCTCGATATTTTTTACTAAAATGAAGCATTTTTTAAAATCTATGGGATTGTTTGTTCACTCAGTAGTAAGAACTAACAGATGACAGGATTAAAAAAAAATGTTAAGAGTTATTCCAAAATTATTTCCTCCTGTTCCCTTAAAGAATACAAGAGCGTGAGTTTACATCACCTGGTACTGAGTTTTGTGCTCAAATTGCATAAAAAAACCCTTATACGTGTGACTTGCTCAAGGGCTTGTTTTAGAGCGGGTTTCGAGGATTCCTTTAGAAGGTGAGCACACATAGACTATAAGGAAGGGGAAAAAGCAAGCACTTTATTAACTATAATCATGCATTACACTGAGGGTATTTTGCAAAGCGATTGTCTTACCAACCCGAGGCCCAGGAGAAAGATGAACCATCCGTACATTCTTGTATCGTCTTGTGCCGCGAACTCAGCCCAGCAGTCGGTAGGTGCCAGCTTTACGCGGGCGTCCCCACGGAGGCAACAGTGACCTCGCTGTATACCGGCCCACTGTTCTTCGGGAAAATCCCGGTATTTATACATTTGCAAAGGAAACGGGTTCCGACACACGTGGCCATCGGGTGCCCAAACACGCCTCGATTGGAACATAGGGAGCCTATAGCACATGCGCTCGCCGATCAGGCGCGCTGCATGAGCCACAGCCACCCCGTCTATTGGTTCGTAGGCCTTGTTCACGCGACATATTACCATAGTCCAACATTTATGTATTAACCTATACTTATGCCAACAGCAAAATGTAACAAAGCAAGCAAAATTATACATTGTAGTTTATATTTCTTCATTATTGCACCTCTCACGTCCTTCATGTCCTCCCCTAACATTTTCTCAACCTTCCTTATCCTCCTGTATTCAGCATTTTCACACAATAGACAATAAACCGTCTATTTTCTATGCTGACTACGGTTTTCTTAGCTATCTATTTCTCACCCAGTGTCCATCCACGGACCAAAATCCCATCTTTTAACCCTTCCGTATACAGGCTTCATTTTCAAATACTACAGCAATGCAATGCTCAGGACAGCATGCACACACTACTAGCTTCTACCACTACTGTAGAACTAGGGTTGTTGTACTGCCAACTACATGTTGAATTTCTTTTTAAAATTTTATGAACAACTTCATTGTCAGGCTCCGTTTCTTGAGTTTTCTCTTATTTTCATATTCTGTACAAGATTCTTAGATAAATATTAACAACTAATATTTTGCAGTATCTTGACAAGAAACATTATGCAGGTTTAAATCTATGCAACATCAAGAAACAGAACTTTTTTTTAAGATCAAAGAGGAAACAAATGAAACTATTAAAACCACAAATGACCATCTAAACTCCTGTCAATGCTCCACATTCCATATAACCATAGATTTATTCAGTCTTCCAGTATGCTTTTTCTGTTATGCCCCAAAAGCTATAGTAGTTAGGCTGTTAGAAAATTTCAGCTTTTGTTACCAAATAAAGTTACTAGAGCTTGCACTGGCTAGAAGAATATTGTTTTAAAAAGCCTTTAAGGCAAGGAGTACGTGTCCTGTAAAAAAAATCAGAAATAAAAAAGCAACAGTAACAATTTATCATTCGTGTTACTATAATAATCTTAAAGGCAGGGGGGCAGTTTAAACCTTATTCATAATTTTTGAGATCTTGGGTTTGGCAGCTGTAGTATCATATATCTTGTTTTTGAGGAGTAACTTAAACGAAGGTTCCTTACAAATACTTCAATGTATTTCAAAAATGAGTTGTATGTGGGAAATAAATCAGTACTCAACCAGTTATAAACCTACAGATGACAGTTTACAAGAAAAATAAAGCATATATCTCCTTCTATAGACAGACTATATATACTGGCTTGCAATCTGTCCTTGAAACCAGCAACGACTACAATTCAGTGCTTAGGAAATACAGGACTTTTCCTCTTCGTGCATTTCTGTGGTGCCTGCCACTCCAGAGAAGGCAACACATCCTGGGCAGGAGGAATCTTCTCCCCCCAGCAAATACATGCCTGCAGTTCGCAATGCCATCACGTACCCATGAAGGCCCTGAATCAGCAAAATATATTAGTTCCTTCTCTCTTTTTGAATAAGTTCCTTTGGCTTCAGGAGGACTCGAAGTGAAACACGTCCATACCTAGCATGAAGCAGTAGCGCACATCTGCCTTCCTCCGGGCAAACATTGATGCTTCCCCATTCGTTCGGTGCCATGCTCTTTGTGCAGTTCCCTGCATCCACCAAGAGCAGTTTGGACCTCTGAGAGTCATGGAAACTAATAAAGCTTTTCACAAACAAAAGGGCCGTGCCCATTTGCATGGAAGCACAGTTGAATGGAACAAAAATTATTGAAAGATAAATAAGACTCATTCATACTCTTTAAATACAAGCTCCTTTCTCTAGTAACACATCAAAATGCAAACCCGGTGTGCATTTACAACTTGCATAGAGACAGATATGCAGAAAGTTCAGGGGTTTTTTATGTTCCCAATTTTAAGCAAGCAGAAATACACCCTAGCAAAGAGCTTTCAGATAGCAAAGCCTCAACAGGTAGGAAAATATGTAAAAAGCCTTTCACTAAGAAACAAAAACAATTCTCATTTTTATAGCGGGAAAAAGTGCCTTGTCTGAATGCCACTCCATTGTGAGCAATTACAGAGGGAAAGATGTATTTGCTGGATGTGAGCATGAGTTAACACATCCCTCTGAAACAGAGGCATTTTCCAGAACCTTCCCTGGACACTGGAAACAGGAGGCTGAGCCTGCACATACAGGGCTGAAAACCAGTATAAACAGTGTATCTGACAGTTAAAAGGGGTATGCAGTTTGGGACAAATAAATAGTAATCTACTAGGTACTTATACTGCTCAACATCAGAGTTGTATAGGATATTGACTTCCTAGCAAATCTACCAAGGACATGTGAAGAGCTGGTTAGTAGCGTTGAAATGTATATTTTGGTTTGTTTCTTTTGAGGTTGGAGACATTATGTATGAAGGCTGACTTAGAGGATTTACTACAAATACTGTGAGGTGCCTCGGCGGTACCAAAGGTCCTTTAGTAAACAACAAAGATATAAAAGAACACTGAAAATAGTAATAATTATCTCTCTCTAGAAAAAGTACTTTAAATCCTTGCTAATCTCTACAAGAACATGAATCTAGGCTCCCTCCCAATTATATTGGCATTAACATGTCACATTAAGAAAACTCAGTTCCCAGCTTCGGAAGATTAGTGTTAGCTACAAAAGACTCAAACACCTAGAGATGAATTAGAATAGCATAATAATAAAGTTGATCTTTCTAGTTAAAAGAAATCTGAGGTGCAACAAAATTTATACATGAATGGTATCATTTTAAAAAGTAGAAATCAACACTGCAGATCAACACAATGGTGTCTCATTTCCTAGGAGACATGGAAGCTTAAAAGAAATGCCCTAAATATTGTATTTACTATTCCACCCTGCCAGTTTAACAGGGGCAGTAACATGTACTTAAATGACCTTCGTTACAAACAACAGACAAGAAGCAGAAGACAAGTGTGGTGGTTGACAAGGAAATTAAAGAATGTCATCTTAGTTAAGCCTGAAATGACTTCTAACTAAATTCTTGCAATGAATTTCCAGAATATTTTTCCCAATCAGCTGTTCATGAAAATATTTTAAATTCTATTGGGTATGTAATAAAATTAAAATTTGTCTTAAGAGCTTTGCACATTTGCATTGCTATCACTGTAATTAACACTTTCCAGTTACTAAGAAATATAGCTGTAATAGCTTTTTCCTCTTTTAATCACTGATACTAATCACTTTGTATTTCAATTCCCTATATTGCAACAAATATACTTTTTTAAACCCACTGTTGCCCTGCAAGTAAAGAAAAGGACAGTGTGTGATGCATAATGTGCACAGCATATATGGAAGGCCCAATCCTGCCCTTCCTGAATTTCTGGTATAACAATGCTTGGTGTTGATGCTATAGCCATCATGAGCTGGATGTTGCCCTCTCATGGGGAGTCTGAGAGTACCAAAAGATGTTTAACTCGCTTGGTCATCCATTCAAGAAAATGAGATGGATACTCACTTAAACCTATGTGGGAAAAAAAAAATTGAATCTCAGTGAACAACTGAAATATCTACTCTGTCATTTACATGGCTGTCAAAAGCTTCTTAGTGTTTGGCTTGAGTAAGAAATGTAGCAGCATCAGATTTATTTGAGACATTAGGAGAGAGCAACAGTTTTTAAACCTATTCTGAAAATGCCTGAATCAAATGCTCACTGAGGTCAAGGGGTGCCAGGGCAACGGGCAGCTTCAAAGCACAAATATTGTCTGCATAAATATGTTTTGGAACACACTGTAATTTTCTAGCAAAAGTTATGTCAACAGAAGCAGGAAAATCTGATCTTGGCATTTGAGTTACTTTGTGCTCACAGAGTCAAAGTTGCTAGAGGAAACTTAGTCTAGCACTTCAGTTGATTTAGTAGATCTCAGAATGAATGTTGTGTCCTTAATTAAGGTGTAAATAGGCAAGAAGCAACTTTATGAAAGTCAGACTTGTATCACCTTAATATTGTATATGCTGTTCTGTACTGGCCAAGTTATTTCATCTCTCAATGATGACAGAACTAACGTGTCACTGACCACACAATGAAAATAATCACTTTCTATTCAATTACTGCATTAAAAGTATTCAACTCATCTTTTCCCGAAATTAATTAATATGCCTTGGATATGAAAAAGTGTGTTAACACTAGCATTAAGATCTGTTTAGCTAGGGCTGTCCTTGTTTATTGTATTCTTTTCATTAGAGAAAGTATAAAAATACTGTTTTAATAGCAAGCAGTACAGGGCATGGTGATGTAGTTCACTTTATGATGACATACTCTGTTGGGAAATCTCATGTCATGCTGAAATATACTGTGTTGTGTGATGTTTATTTGTTATGATGGCTAGAGAACTACTAAGTGGGCTATTGCTTACAGTATCATCTGGAAGAAAATCACAAATGTCAACTAGGTGTGTATATTACCTAAAAAAACGTATCCAGAAAATGCTGAAAAGGCAATTTGCTAATAATAAGATATGAAGAAAACCCTCTAATGGCAAGCAAATGATTCATATGCAAACATTTGCTTTACAATTTAGAGAATGCAGTAAAGGAGAGAAAGCAATTTGCCTAAAAATTCATGCCAGTGCCAAAATCTTTCTTCACTGAGAAAGCAAAGGGGGAATGTGATATTTTCACATTTCATTAAAATACCAAACCAGTCCTTCCCCCTTCTTTTCTGTTTTTCTTCTTTTTTTCCTTTTGTCTCCCTGTTTTGCAGTGCATTTTACAACTGAAACAGCAGTAGTACAGTGAGCAATACAAATACTTCTTTTTAGAACAAAATATAAGGACTTCTGGATAAGGGAGACGTGCAGTCGTTAACTAGTAAAGGTTTTTTATTGTTAATCTTGGCTGGCATTCTCATAAACTAACTAGGGAAATATAATCCTGATGAACCTACCATAGGGTTGGCACAAAGCGCAATGGTAACCACACTCAGGCGACTGCTTGCCTGTGAAAATGCAAAGATGCACTGAGCAGATTTTCTAAGAGAGATCTGTTTTAGGATGACGGAGGATGAGTACTTAACTGAGAGAGGAATACTCAAATGCACAACTACAGGACTAGGAACACACACGTACAGCAACCCTTCAAAAAAGAATCAACAATAGCATGAAGAAAAGATAAACAGCCTGCTCGGGTATATAAACAGGCAGTTAGGAAGGAAAATCTGAAAGAATGGGGTTAGCTTAAAGAAATGAAGAGGGGGGACAATGATAACAGCTTCAAATACAAAAGGCTGCTCCAAGGAATGGAACAATCTTTTCTCTCCATGCCCATGAACAATGAATTATGGATGTAAACCACAGCACGACTGATTCACGTTAAACATGAGAAAAAAGCCTGGGGTAGAGACATGCACAGGAACAGCGTGTCTAGGGGCTGTTCTTCAGGAACAGGGCAAACTTTTCTTAGAAATCATTTGCCTTCAGCAAGGTCTGGACATGCACACCATGGCTGATCTGAATTTCAGCTTCAGCCAAGTGACTAGAAAGGACTCTCAAAGCCCTCTGAAAGCTAAGTGTGGAACAAGCAGATCTTACAGAAGTTTTCATAACGCCAAAAGTGCCTGACAACATATCTCCAGAATTCATGGCCACAAGTGGGCTGCCACATACCGCACTGCCTCCGGAAAGGAGATTATATTTCAGAAACTCTAGGTCTAAATGGAAACCCAACGTTGAGCAGTTTCCTGAAGGATTAGAAGATTTCAAGCGCACCCATAAGAAGCACAGAAGTTCCCTCTATTCAATCCTGTGGCACCAAAGCCATAAAGGTCCCTTGACAGCTTCTGATGAGATTCCTCATTTTCCTTTAAATCCTCCGTAACACACCTGGCTGTGCTCAGAGTATTTTCACTCAGCCAGAAACCCTAGATCATATATAACCAGAGCATAAAGGGATTAACAGATTTATATACCTTAAAGACAGAAAGAGCCATTATTATAACCTAGTCCGATCCTCACCTAAAAGAAGGAATCACAAACGTAAGTGGAACAAGTACATGTTGTTAATATGACACAAAACTAAAAGGTACCTGCTACATGATCTCATCAAGAAGTCCTTACTTAGAATTCTTCTACAACCTTGACAATCACACTTTTAACATGACTGTTGTTTAACGTTATGAAATGCAGATTGCTGTCCCTTGTGCAAGAAGACAAAAGGCATCCTGTTCTTTATTGGCTTTCACTGTGGGACTCCCCTAACTCCAAGCCGCATACAGATTTTCTGAAATACATGGGAAACGATCTGCCAATCAACAGTCTTCAGAACAAGCCTAAATGTATTCAGCTTGCCTTAGGAAAATCAATACTAACATCAAATGAAATCCAGACTATGCATTCTACATATACAATCTATCCTCACAAGTGCTTGGGGTGGGGAGAGGAATGAGTTTCTGGTATTGCATAGTCACCCGCTTCCCCCACCAACCTGCAAGCATCCAACACTCACTCAATAAACAGCATCAGGTAGTTCAATAGAAGAAAAAACTTCAAAAGCAAACGGCAATCACTGTATTCCTTTTATTCTTTAATAACCTTTTAGAGATAAAAGAAAATCATCATCAAATTTTCTGCTTTCTTATATCACACACTCATTGGCTCTTCCATAGGGATGCATTTCTTTCAACAGGCCATCATTCCAAAATATGATACCAAACATGAGGCAAGGCAGAGAAAAAAATCAAAAGATTATTCCAGCCAGGGTTGCTGTATGAGTCCCATTTCCTCATGGAAAATTAAAATTGTTGTTTTCACCTGCTGTTCCTACAAACAAGGACTTTATATTGAATAATCGTTAGTATCAATTATCCAGAGTCACCAAATTAGCATGAAATTAAGTATATTTAGGAACAAAAAATTGCAGTCCACAAAATGAGAGACATGACAGAAACAAGAACAGAGACTCGGCTGCATGTAAAATGGGATCCCTACTGACTCCTAAGTTTCATTAAAACTAAATATTGTCATATACTTTCATATCCATTCATGATGGTTTAAGCCTGGATCTTTAAAAAGCTTCCTTTATGGTTATATATGTATATTTTTGACACTCTATCTGCCATTATACTGAAGTCTCTTTCTTGCACTAGGTTTTTTTCCTGTATTTTAATTTTTTTGTTTCCCCAGTCCAACAAAGCTAGACAATACCGTGTTAGGATTGTCTGGTTACTTCAGAGGTGTAACATTTGTCAGCATGCCTGCTGCCCAGCTGAAATTGCGTTTTTAACACTATTCACAGTCTCGCTCAGTGTGACATTTGCATCTTTTTCCCCATTTCTGTCCAAGTGCAGGTATAGGCAATAAGTGCGGTTAAGGTATTCTTTGGATTTTTTTTCACAGATTAAAAAATTAAAATAAAAAAACCAATAAAATTGTAATTTTCATAAAAGCATTCATTTTGAGGATATCTGATTCCACATTCCTTTCTGTTAGTGGACTACCAAAAAAGTTTCCACTAAAACAACTGCATTCTATATAAGACAAATGGAGGTATAGTTTCTTAGAGCAACTTACTTCTTTTAGGGAGAGTATTTGCTAAATGACAAAACACTGAAACTCGTTGATAATGTATAAGAAATTTATAACTGAAACGCAGGCCTTCAGTAATGAAGCACCAGAATTTTGGACATAATTTTACAAGAACTTGCAGCTTAGTAAGTGAAATAAAAAGCATGTAAAAGTGAACAAAGACTTCTCTGGACTTGAGTGGTTTTTAGCTTAATCATCAGTTATTAAAAATGCAGGCTTCTAAAATCAATATTCCAGCTAAATTTAAGAATATCTACATGGCAGCAAGTCACAGCTTAGAAGTTAGAATACCCTGCAAAGTCCATTTCATGCAAATTTCAAACAACATTTTGGCTCTACAAAGAAACCCACATCAATATCATTGTATAATCATTTACATACTCAGAGAGTGAGGTGATACTCCCTCTACTAACTAATTACACAGGGTGAGTATGGCAATTGGGTTTCTAACTTGGAAGTTTCCATTAAGTAGAAAAAATAAGATGATGCACATCTAGAGGGGGGTGGTTAGGTCATTTGGAGGGTTTTTTTGCTTTGCCTCTAATGTCAATTTTATGGATAGATTGCCATTTATACCAAATGTTCTATGTATCTCTGTGAATTCCTTACCTGTCCACCAGAAGGCTCTTGAGATTTCAGGCTTTAAATCAAGTTTTAAGAGGGACTTATATAGAGGAAAGGTAGCACCTTTCAACCCCAGCTGTCTCTGAGGAATTGCCACCCCAAAGGGTGTGCTAGTGCATGAAACAGGCTGAAAGGTTGCAAAACTGACAGTGAAAATAGCAGACGTTGGAATAAACATTGCTGTTTCAGTCACAACAGATAAAAGGTAAGTTGTGCAGCATATTGGTGTTGTGTTTTAACCCCAGCCGGCAACTAAGCCCCACCCAGCTGCTCGCTCACTCCCCCCCACAGTGGGATGGGGGAGAGAATCGGACGGGTAAAAGTGAGAAAACTCGTGGATTGAGATAAAGACAGTTTAATAGGGAAAGCAAAAGCCGCGCATGCAAGCAAAGCAAAACAAGGAATTCATTCGCTACTTCCCATCGGCAGGCAGGGGTTCAGCCATCTCCAGGAAAGCGGGGCTCCATCATGCGTAACGGTTACTTGGGAAGACAAATGCCATCACTCCGAACGTCCCCCCCTTCCTCCTTCTTCCCCCAGCTATATATGCTGAGCATGACGTCATATGGTATGGAATATCCCATTGGTCAGTTGGGGTCAGCTGTCCCGGCTGTGTCCCCTCCCAGCTTCTTGTGCACCCCCAGCCTCCTCGCTGGTGGGGTGGGGTGAGAAGCAGAAAAGGCCTTGACTCTGTGTAAGCACTGCTTAGCAGTGCCAAAAACATCCCTGTGTTATCAACACTATTTTCAGCACAAATCAAAAACACAGCCTCATACTAGATACTGTGAAGAAAATTAACTCTATCCCAGCCAAAACCAGCACATTCTCCACCCCTGAATTGTGCAGGGGATGAATCTCACCCTAGGAAAACCACCTGCCTGATCATGCTGTCTCCTCTGCCAAGTAAGTAACCAGGAAGAAACAGCAGGCGCCCAACGTGAGGCTCAAAAGTTTCGAGATAACAACAGGTTTGATTGGAACTTTTAGCTGTTATTGCAGTTTAGCTATTAATTGGCAGGCTTCTGTGCTTGCTATGAGGCTTACTTGCCCTACTGTATATTAAAGTCAGTCAGAGGGCAGTAAGCAAGCAGCTGTGTGGTGCTTAGTTGCCGGCTGGGGTTAAACCACGACAACTGGAAAAGATACATATTAATCAAAGTGCTTTCTTTAATTAGTAGTTGACTGCCATACGCTTGGCACCCTAGCACTGCAGGACAGTTGTGAAGCTCAGTTAAGTAAAAACAAGTACCAGTTGCATGCCCATGCCGTTTGTTGTCATTGCATGTTAATCAGCAACAAAGCACTGTACAGAGAAAAAAAATATTATTCCTTCCCTAAGAGGTAAGCAGGTGGGACAGTGCCTGAGGACTGTCCAATTTATATTATGCTTATGTTACTATCAGGGTCTTAAATGCATTGACTAATAATTCAGTTTAAAATATTGTCATTATTTGAGTAACTGTTGTGGTTTAACTCGGCAGGCGGCTAAGTACCACGCAGCCGCTCGCTCACTCCCCACCTCAGTGGGATGGAGGAGAGAATTGGAAGAATAAAAATAAGAACACTTATGGGTTGAGATAAGAATAGTTTAATGATTGAAATAAAATAATATAATAATAACAACAATAATAACAATAACAATAACAATAACAATAACAATATGTAATGAAAAGAAAGATAACAAAAAGAGAGTGAAATAAAACCCAAGAAAGACAAGTGATGCAAATGAAAAAAACCAAAAACAATTGCTCACCACTCAGGGACCGATGTCCAGCCAGCCCCTGAGCAGCGGCCCCCCGATTAGCTTTCCCCTAGTTTATATACCGAGCATGACGTCATATGGTATGGAATACCCCGTTGGCCAGTTGGGTTAGCTGTCCTGGCTATGCTCCCTCCCAGCTTCTTGTGCACCCCCTCGCTGGCAGAGCATGGGAAGCTGAAAAGTCCTTGACCAGTGTAAACCCTACTTAGCAACAACTAAAACATCAGTGTGTTATCAACATTATTTTCATCCTAAATCCAAAACACAGCACTATACCAACTACTAGGAAGAAAATTAACTCTCTCCCAGCTGAAACCAGCACAGTAACCTAATGTCAACAGATCAGAAACCTCTGGCGGCAAAACACAATCATCCTTAGAAAGCATTAAAAAGCTCCAGGAGGTTACTCTCACTGGTGTCTGATTTTGATCTGATCATGCATTAAGCAATACGATCCATCTCTGTCACATATGCAAAAACACAGTCTTTTGTTTCCCCAAGAATATCAAATATACAAGAAGCATCCCATATATAACAAAAAGCCCTTGGTATCTTTGAACCTAGGACTTTAGGGCACAGCTCTACTCCAAAAAATGTTGTTATAAAAATGGTGTAACTTTTGTTATCCTCAATGATTATCTTCCACCTACAAGTCAAAATATGGGCTTTGAGCTTGACTCACAGCAGAGCACCACATTATCAATAAATGGGAGAGCCAATTATACCTTCTACCACACCTAAATAAGACAGGTGTTCTTCAAACTAAAATCTCAGTTATACCTATATGTATACCTATTTAGGTACACCAATATACCTAAATTTGTAAGGGGCTGGGTTAGGGACTGATGATTCAATCCCCAGCAATATTTTACAATTGAGATTCTTCCACAAAAGCAGTATTTCCAAATTCTTTAGGGGACACATCCAGGTTCCCAGTATTGGGTTCACCAAACATATTCTAGGTAATTCTTTGAAGTAGGGTGTTGAAAAATCTTCAGTAAGCACCTTTTATAAACAATCAGCCAATACAGTGTACTTGAATTTCCAAAAAGATTTATAATTCCCACCACTAATGTTTCCTTAAAATGTCAGCTATCTGGAGATAAAGGAAAGGCCTCTTAACATTTAATTTATTAAAAGAAAGGAAATGTAGGGTAGAATTATATGACTGCTTCTCTCTGTGGAGGAAGAAGGGCAGTTATGAGAAGGATCACATAAGAACCTGCTCTCTTGTACTTCTTTATAAATGATCTAGGAAAAATAACATCTACAACGATGGACTTTTAAAAGGAATGGCAATCACCAGTGTCATTTTACTACTGCTTAAGCCATGATATGCCTAATTCTGATCACCCCATACAAAAAAATATGCAAAAGAACTAGAAGAGGTACAGTAAACAGCAAAAAAAAAAAAGAGCGATCTGATGTGTGGAAAACTATATAGTTTGGTTTTGAAAAAATACAAAGAGGAATATGCTAGAAGTCAATAAAGTGTTGAAAGGTGTGGAGAAACTAAGCCGGGAATGATTTTCACTGTTTCTTATGAGACAAGCATCTGTGAACGATCAATGAAATCATCACGTAGCAAATTTAAAACAAATAAACAGAATTTCTTTTCCATGGAAAGGAATGGTAACTGCAGCGTTCACTGCTATGGAACCTGGAGGCCAAGCACAGAAGTGAGTTAAAATAGGAATTAGGCAAATCCCCAGAAGAGAAGGTAATCAGTGTTTTTAAATAAGGTGCTCCGGACACCCTGCAGCTCGAGAGAGTCCTTGTTTTGTTGATTATGAGAACTGGAGAAAGAAAGCCCCAAAGAAACATGATTTTTCCTTTTTCCATGACACAGATTTCCTCATCTGCAACTACTATTAAATGAGAGAAAGAAACTCTTCAGGAGCAAAGAAGGTGGGTCCATACATTGCAAAGGTATAGGTGCAACTTCCCCAAAACACTAAAGGATCCTGTCAAAAACAGAAATTGTATCATGCAATCTTTCAAACAGTTTTTGAGCCCTCAACAATGAGCTTTCAACAATGCTTACAACAACAGGATCACTGGCCCATATTTTAGGATGACTTAATCCAGTAGATCCATTCTAGGCAGTTAAGCAGAAGCTCAAATATGCAATGACAAGCATCTGTTTTATAAACACACACACACACACACACACACAAAGATGCACATAATCCTGCAAACCCAGGAGAATTCTTGCATACATAAAAGTTATAGGGGCATATGAAACTGGGACATAAATGCTAGGTTCCCCATAAAACTTCCAAATGAAACACTTCTGAAATGAGTGCTGCTATGGGTAGGACCATCAGCAACACCACCCATTCAGTACCTCTATCTCCATTCTCTCACAAACTCCCCGAAAGCATGAAAAGTAGCAGCATTTGTATCTAGAAGTGAAAGGAATGCAAGACTTCAAATTGACATTTTTAAAGGCCATTCTTTTGCAGATATGGAGATACTTAGGGAAGAGGTAGGATCTGCATGGTGCAGTCAATAAGCAGCAATGTAACCACAAGCTGACCTACTTATACACCTAAGCCTACACTTTTGATGTAATATCTACAACACAGTCAAAAAACTTTCCATTGTCAACATTTCTAGGTTCAAGGCAGGAATGTAAAATAGCTTGGGCAAAATCATTAACCTCTCCTTTCACAAGAAAAAAAAAAAAACAAATGAAGGGGGAAATAGATGAGTGAGAGCAGAAAGAAATATCTGATAGATTTGAAACAACAGGTACATCAGTAGCAATGAAATACATAAGATGGGCCGCATGAACGGCAGCAATGTATTAACTGAGAAGCTAACCCTAGGCTTTCCTCTTTGCCTCTGCCCACCTGCAGCAAGCAATTGGTTCTACAGCTGGGTCAGCAGTGGCATACCCGCAGTTTGTCAGTGCATCCACAGTTTACAGCTCTTCCACTCATGTACATATGTGTAAAGTCAGCCAGTCATCAGCTGAACCCTGTGTTGGCACGGTAAAGGAGGTGGAAGGGTGGATGTGTGGAGACGGGAAGAGGAGAGCTGGGAAGAAAGTAACAATTATTGGTTATAATTCCATATGCTCAAGAAAAAGCCATGTAATAGTTTTAAAAGCTTTTTTCAATCCCTTTACTTTCCCTTTGAGGTGGAAGGCACCCAAACAGATGTATTATCTGGGCAGGTTTCCAGATCCATCTTAAAAACTGATGTGGTGCTCTCTACGTTAAGAATGGTCATTCTGCCCACGACAATGCAACTACAAACACTGAGGATGTGCTTTGGCACCTGCTGGTGCTCGGTAAGTCGTCTGGAGAACACGATAACTTGACAACTACCTCTTTGAATCAAAACAGATGATGTTCACCGACACCTTGGAAACCCTTAACAAGCCATTTTATTTATTTAGCTATTTATGCATTGCTGGAGATGTAGCTGATGTTTGTTCCCATTCCTTAAGTTGAGAATGAATTTGTCTGGCCTAGACACACAGAGTGATGTTTCCAGATCATGTGGCACTTGAAATATATTTTCGTTAGTGCAATTCTCACCCAGGAAACTGTTGATTAGTGTATTCAAGCTGTGTGCACAATATACCATTTTCTCTTTCACTGAGTAATGGATGAGAACATTGGAAAGGTTTAGTTTAATCCCTAAACTTCCCTATTAGCTAACTTTGTTTCTCTTACTCTCATATCTTTCCCTGCCAGCTACTACTAAATCTAATTTGCCTCTCTCCATAGGCATGTGCCAGGATTTAAGATGGCAGGCATATTAAAAGGACATTCTCACAGTTCTCAAAATTACTGTGCAGCTGGATTAAAATTTCATTGCTCGTGAACTGCACAGTTCATGAAATATACTACTGTAATAATTCTTTTCAATGTAATCAGGTGGTAGAGTCAGCTGAAAATCTTTTGCTAGGAGAGTCTTATGTTGGAACGCTGACTCTACAGTATCTCAATGCTCTACAGCACAATGCTGACTCCATAAAAAGCTCTCATATAAATAAGACAAATTATTTCCTGATGCCTTACATTTTCACAACCCCCTGTCTATGGAGCTAAGCAGCTTCGGCATTGAGCTGAATGAACTCTCCAGTTACCAAGCTCCCATCTGGGCTTATTCTGGGAAAGGAAAAAAATTTCCTCCCAGTTTCCTGTCTACGGACCAGAAATTCCAGTGGCACAACTCCGGGGTGAAAGTGACTCAGAAAAAATTAGTAGGGACGTGAAAGATTAGCAATAGTAACAGTTAACAGCAATAAAAATTGCCCAGCAGTATATAAATGGACATTCAGCAAAGTGAAAGGAAGCAACAGTGCTTCTAGTAGTTACTGAAAACAGCTGATTCCATAAAGAAGAGAGAAAATAGAAAATCTTGGCTACACTCAGTCCAGTAAGAAGGACTTTTGCTATTGACTTTAAGAAGGACAAGGTTTAATTTATTTCTTCCACAGTGAAAAGACTTGCAGGCATAGATCACCACATGCATCAGTAGTGCATCTGCTTAGAAAGCAAAGCTCCAGATACATATCGGTCATAGGTCTTAGCAGGATCTAAACCTTGATAAATGACTAGTATAATGGGACCTAGGTAGGGGGATTCACCATGGTCCACTTCATACAACAGTTTTAACTGCGATCAGTGCCTGGTATTTAGCTAACGTAGCATCAGAGAACCTATTTTGGCAGGTTACCTTTTCCTCTAACAGCACAGTTTTCTTTTAGAGTTATTCCCTTCATGTTTCCTACCCTTCAAAAGGTAAAAAAGACAGGAGAATTATACCACTACAGAAGGATTGTCTAAATGCCATGTCATTCTAGGAAAACAGCTTGGTATCAGTGTTTCTGTTCTTGTTTTCCTTGAAGTGTGAATGAAGTTGACTAGGGACAGTGAAGGGCTTTTGTTTTCACGCTGTAAGGGGTTGATTGGCAAACTGCACAACTTTGGCTCTACGCGTTCTAGTCAACGTGGTGTATCTTCCCTACATGTACCCCGTCCACTGCACTGTGGCAAGAAACACAAGGTGGACACAAATGCTCCCTCCAGTGCTAAATTAAAGGTTCTCATTTGCATTTAGTGAAAGCACCTAGAGCCAAAACAACTCATATGGCAGAGCTCTAACTTGCTAAAGTTAAGCAACACCAAGTCTTGCAGACCTGCAAGTGTGCTGCTGCCAACTGGTTCCATAGGCACAGGGTGTTGTCTGACAATGAAAACACATGCAGAAGTGCATGAAGAAAAGAGAACTGGAAGAAAGATCATTAATTAAATAAAAGAAACCAAACTCCCAAAAGGTTAAGACTCATATTTAAAACATAACCAGCAGAGTGCATGCACAAACCTTGGGTGCTAATGCTGAGATTGCTTGTAGTCTTATTCATTTAAAACTGATCATGGGACAGAAGTAACTGTTTGGTAAACTTTTTTTAACAAAAGATCACATACTTTAGCATTTCACAGACAATACTGACAAAACTCTTTTCCCTCCAGTAAGATCCTCATAATTTTTCAGCCTTACACTTCCAGTTCTGCACTGTTAGAAGGAAGTGGAAGAGATTACACAAGGCCTTTTAAGTTACCAAAAAGTCAGAAAAAAACCCCTCTTTGTAACATGCAACATGCTCCCGGTTGAATTAAGCTGATAGTGTAACACCAGCAGAAACAAACGTGAGACACAACAGAAGCACAACAAGTAGGGGAACTGCCTGGTAAGACCTCCACATCAAATTCAGAAATATTATTTTTAGTGCTACAAATATACCTCATCAGCAAAAGGATGACAGGTGAAAACTGTCCCATTGTTGAATGCATCAGGAGTGCTGCTGCAAAAAGACATGGAAAAGGTCGAGCTACTCAATGCCTGCTTTGCCATGGTCTTTGCTGGTAAGATTTGCCTTCAGGAATGCCAGGTCTCTGAGACCAGTAGAAAAGTCTGCAGCAATGAATACTTACCCACTGTGCAGGAGAAGCATGTTAGGGAAAATTTAAGCAAATCAGACATACACAAGTCCACAGGACCTGATGGGCAGCACCCACGAGTGTTGAGGATCTGGTCAATGCCACTGTGAGGCAACTCTCGATTATCTTTGAAAGGTGGTGGCAACTGGGAGAGATTCCTGAAGACTGGAAGAGAGCAGATGTCACTTCTCTTCAGGAAGGGCATAAAGGAGGATCTGGGGAGCTACAGGCTAGCCAGCTTCACCTTGATCCCTGGAAAGGTGTTGGAGTAAATAATCCTGGAAGCCATTGCCAAACATATGAAGGATAAGAAGGTAATTGGGAGTAGTCAGCACAGCTTTATGAAGGAGAAATCATGCTCAAGCAACCCAGTATCTTCCTATGATGGGAGGACTGGCTTGGTGGGTGAGGGAAGTGCAGTAGATGTTGTTTATCTCAACTTTAGCAAGGCTTTTGACAATTTCTCCCATAACATCCTCATAGGCAAACTGATGAAGCACAGGCCAGATAAGTGGCCAGTGAGGTGTGCTGAAAAGTGGTTGAACTGCTGGGCTCAGAGGGTTGTAATCAGCATCACAAAGTCCTGCTGGAGGCCAATCACCAGTGGTGTACCACAGCAGTTGATACTGGGACTAATACGTCTTCTGCAATGACCTAGACAATGGGACAGTGTTCATCTTCTCTCAGTAAATTTGCAGATGACTCAAAATTGGGAAGACTGGCTGATACACCAGATTGGTGTTCTGGACATGCTGGAGAAACTAAAAGAGAGAGGAACCTTACTAACTTTAATAAGGGGAAATACAAAGTTATGCACCTGGGGAGGAATAACGTCAGGTACCAGCACAGGCTGGGGCCCAAGCAGCTGTTATGGAAAACAGCTTTGCAGAAAAGGACTGGGGATCCTGGTGGATGGCACACTGAACATCAACCAGCAGTGTGCCCTTGCAGAACAGAAGGCCAACAGCATTAGAAAGACTGTCACCAGCGGGTCAAGGGAGGTGATCCTTCTCCTCTACTCAGCATTGGTGAGGCTGCTCTGTCCAGGTTTGGGCTCCCAAGCACAAGAAAGAGTTGGATATACTGCACTGAATCCAGTAAAGTACCACAAAAATAATTAAGGTATCAGAGCATCTGATATATGGGGAGAGGGTGAGGGAGCTGGGATTGTTTAGCCTGGAGAGGAGAAGATTCCTGGGGCATCTTATCAATGTGTATAAATACTAATGGTGGGCAGTAAAGAAGATGAAGCAAGACTCTTCTCTGTGGTGCCCTTGACAAGACAAGAGCCACTGGGCATAAATCAAAAAACCCAAGAAATTCCATTTAAACATACAAAAAATGTTATTCTACTGTAAGCATGACTGAACACTGCAACAGGTTGCCCAAAGAGATTGTGGAGTCTCCATCCTTGGAGGTATTCAAAACTCAACTGGACACAGTCCTGAGCAACCTGGCTTGGTTGACTCTGCTTTGAGCACGTGGGGTGGATTAGACCATCTCCAGGTTCCCTTCCACCTGTGATTCTGTGGTCACTGAATCTGTGTAATAATGCACATCTTTCTTTGAAGCAACCTAGATGAAAAATTCTTATCTGATCTACTCAGAAAGGCCTGAACTCCTTAAAAACAGAGAAAGAAGTTGTAGGGTAAAAAACAGAGAACAATTCTGATGCCGTTTTGGTAGCTTTGATCAGACTGAAATTTGAGTACATTAATTCCATTTGAACACATTTTGAACATTTAGATACCACAGAAGTGAGAGCTCCAAAAATAAATATGACATTTACCCTTACTTAAACTCTTCACAGCACAGGATTAAAATAGTCCAAATCCCAGCCCAGGAGGTTGTATAAGAACTAGAGCTGTGAAGAGTAACATCTGATTTACAGCTAAATTAATGCAAGGAAGTTTATTCAAATCACATTTTAAAAGCTGTCAGAATAACGCAAGTGTTCCAATTGTAACTCACATGGGTCTATTAATTGTTTCTGCAAGTAAAACACGCTCATGTAAAGTCTAGTCTGAAACATCTTCACCTAGACACAGAATAATGAGACAAGCTGCCTTCAAGAAGACAGCTTATTCTTTCCTTGCTAAGTTCTTTTTTAAAAAAAGGAAAGTATTTTCTGCCCCTTGAGTTTTTGCACTTAATATTAATTTAGTTCATGTTTTCATAAACTTCTTGCAGTTCCATTGCTGTATACAGTGTGGGAATAAAGAGCTCCCTAAAGCACAGAACTTGTTTCATACCACATTATCTTATTTTCAGCTTAATTGTCACCAAAATTTAGAATAAAAGAAATCTAACTTTCCCAAGCAACAACTTCTCCACAAACGAAAACAACACACAGGTTCAGATAATCTTTTTTTATGAACTTACAAGCATGAGAGATTTTTGAAAATCAGCTGTAAAGTTCATTTCATTTCAGCTGTAAAGTTACTTTTCCTTCACTTTATGACTGATAAGTACACCATACATAATTTACTGATAAATCATCAATCATGACATAGGCATTGAAAATATGAACATGAGGATACATATCGCTGCCTATCAAATACTGACCTGAGCACACAGTTGAGTTTAAATTCCTTAGCCGATTTGACGTAAGTCCATGATCATGGATGAATGAGATGGAAGTATCAAGAGCAAGCTGGAAGCCGTGGAAGGCAAGCAGAAGTGGGTGCCTATACAGCCTTTCCACAGATCCAGGCATATGCCAGCAGCAAATGAATGGTCCAGCTCCTTTCTCATCTGGTGGCCAGTGCCAGAAAATAAAAAACACCTGGTTCCTCACTAGAGGGATCCCAATGGCACTTGCTGCAAAGGCAGATGGGCATCTGTGGGCAGCCTAAACTTGGGCTGCTCTTACAGCTTGTAGTTGTTAGAAGACTGAGTCTCACATGCCCCAAGATTTCAAAGTAAATGTGCTGTTCCCTGATGCAGGCGCCTCCATACCTGACAAATGTAGCCAGGCAGAAGAGCAGTGTTTAATTATTAATTTCTGAATGAGTAGTAACAAAATACTTGTTTGTTTAGTGAAGATTGTTGAAGTGTCAGTTTTGAAAATATTGCTCAATAATATTCTTTTGATGTTTTTCTTTTGATAAGTCTGCTTAACACCACATAGGTATATCTTCTAGAAGAAGCACAGATCAACATTTTAGAAAGATAAAAAATGGGATCCTAAAGCCCTCACTTCCTAACAATAAGAGAGCATTAAATCAAATGCTCCAGTGATTCCAAGCATGGCTCCTCAGCTTTAAAAGTTAGGACATTTTTATAGACGTTTAGATATAGATTTAGAGGTTTAATTTTAGTCAGTTTTCAGTTTTTGCCCATTTTCACTTCTTCTCCATTGTTTGCAATGATCATAGTGAGGAAATGCAATGACTTACACAGTGGAGACTGAAAGCACAGCAGCACAATTACAGTCTTTTTCAGCTAATGTAGTCTTTTATTGTTAATAATTTATATACAAGATAATTTTTTTCAGTTCTTGTAGTATTATGCGTAACAGATTTAAAGATGGGTTTACATGAAGGTTAGCCTGTATAAGAAAAAACATTATGTGAGTAAGAAGCAACATGAAAATAATGTAAGAGATTAAGAGAACTACTGCAAAAGAGAAACAACCTTTAGACTTTCATAATTACCAGAACATGAAGAGAAATGAGTTCAGATAAAAACATGGAAATGTTGTTATATAAAGGGCTTAATGCAAATCTAGGAAGGTCAAGTGTGATGTGGTAAAAGATGCCTGACTAATGAAAACAAATTGAAGAAGGTTGGAAAACAGTTCAGAAGAGATGAGGAAGATTTTTTAGGATGACAAGCACCACCAAAAGCTACTTATATGGAGATTTTCTTTTCTCAGATGGGAAGATGATCCATGTTGCTAAGAGGTATTTACATGGCTAAGCTATGTAGCACTTTGTCATCCTTACAAACAGCATTATGCTAGAAGCAGGAAAATGTGCTCTTTGCCTTGTGTCTAATTCAAATCAGTTCTTACAGCAGAGGTCCTTGGAGCATGGCCCAATAACTAGCTATACATAAACTTCACTATTCCAATACATAAAACTTGCTAAATTTAAAAAATAACAAAAAATATCAGTCTCAACATCACTGATTTCTCCTATTGTGGGAAGCAGCCTACAAGACTGCAGCTACCTGCTACCGCTGGGAAAAGTGAAGCATGGCAATCTCAGAAGCAGGGCACAGTGGGCACAGGCTAAGTGCCAAAGCACAGGTCTCTCGCATTTGAGATACCTTGGTTTATACTAGATATCCACATGGGGCCAATCAATAAGACACAGGACATATGGGAGCTTTCTGAACTCATGATTGGAGGCCAGTCAGAAAATTAAAAAAAAAAAAAAAAGAAAAAAGGAAGGCAACAGAAGTGATAGAGGCAGAATTGCAACACTTGGGCACAATCTGAGTATGTTGGATGAGACAGACACACTTGTCAGAAGGCAAGCCTATACAAGTAACAGAGTACAAAAGGGCTATAGGTGCGTGGTTTACTTTTAGCAACCTCATCTGTGCTTTTGCACCAATACAAACTGGTGAAGCTACAACAGGCATGCTTCCTTCTCCCACATCTTTATTTTTTCAATAAAAGCATACCTGAAGAAGAACCATGTCTGGGTCACGCGAAGGATGAATAAATATAAAATAATCGGGATCCAATTCTCCCAGAGAAAAACAAAGGAATGAAAATAAGCATTATTTCAAATGTGAGTTTTCATAGATATGCAAGTTTATTTTAGAAGTCATTATGGCTAGAAAAGCAACCCAAAGTTTCTACCCTTGAAAGACATTATTGGTTATATCAGAAAGCCTCACATCTGGCTAATACTTGGAACAGCTTCTTGATGTGGCTTTTCAAGTGGGTATTCTACTGTCATCTCTTCTCTCCAAAACACTGAAGTAGTGTACTCACTTATCAGTGGAGCTACAGATCTGACCATACTTTCATACCTAAACTGGTCCTTAGTGTCACTTATGGACACTCCTCTTCCAAGCACGGTTGAAAGAACCAAACACAGTTGCTGGTAAGGGGACATGTCACCTAGGCAAGTGGACTTCGGAAGACGGAGGTTGTTGGTCAACACCACAAAGTATACACGGATGTTTTCTCACCTCTGTCTCTCCATGATAATAACGGACAGCTGAGGACAAGGCTTTAGGAAAATCCACACAAACTGAGATATACTTCTTCCATTAACACTAATGAGACTTGCACAGCTTAAAATCTCATGCCACAAGCTGAAAATGGGCTTCCTAGTCTCTCTGGATTGTTGTACTGAGCAGGGTGAGTTTTCTATCTTTCAGGCAGGATAGGATCTACAATACAGAGATCTAACCTTTTGTCCAGGCTCCTTGTGTGAATCCCTTGTTGTCTGACACTAATGCCTTTTGCCAGGTCCTAACAGTTCATCAGCCATACCAGGTCCAAAAGTGAAGCAAGGCTAGGAAATACATACCTGCAAGCAGCTTTGGTTCTGGAGGCAGCAAAATAACTTTTATCACCTGCTTTTGACAAAAATTCATATAAGAAGTAATCCCTGAAGAAACAGTGAAAATATTCAGGTCTGAGCATGGCCCTGTTCAAGTTCAAAAGAATAAAATAAGCTGATCTGTAAGGTGAAACTAAATTCTCCATTGTCTCTTCAAGAATATTGATAGGGTAAAGCAAAATAAACTTCTTTTCCTTGTGGTTGTCGAGTAAGTAAAGATGGTTTGGCTGACATACAATAGTATTCCAGAAATGCACCTGCTGTTTTGAAAGTTAAAAATAACTTTTTAATTTGTATAAATTATTCTGGGCTGCAAAAGAAAGAGAACCCATCTTAAAAGAATGCAATTAAAAAAAAAAAGAAAAGAAAAAACTTTACCTCGCAGATATTTCAGGAAAACTCTTCACAGGGTGATTACAAAAGACAATCATTAGAAATGTTGGTGCTAAAAATATTAATGCAGAACATGAAATAATATCCCATCATTATTAAACTGTCAGGCAGTTGCCTGGAGAGAAGCTTAAGAAGATGTAGAACTAAATCCATTATTTTCAATGAACACATTACCTTCTTTAAAGTAGTCTTGAAAACTTTACTAAAAGCCAGCTCTGTGCAGTTACAGACAAATTAATTTCTTAGTAATAATTGTACTACCATACTTAACCCACAAGGACAGGGAGATCTAATGCAGATACTTGCATTCATGCATGTATCATTCGTTCCATATTAAATCTGATATTGAAGCAATTAGCTGTATGTGCTATTTAAATGAATTAACTAAAGAAGTGAGCAGGGGTAGTAAATCTAGAGTTGGACGGTTTGTATCTTTGCACTATAATTGTTGACATTTCATTAATGCATGAGATTTCAAAAAAATTCAGTGGAAATTAAAATAAGGGTCTCCGTCCAAAATATTTTTTCTGGAATGTGAGATGAACAACTGCATTTCTCGCTAAGTATTCTGATTTTGGCCCAGATTTCTCTTTTCTTTCATATGGCATATCTCAGTTATAATACTTTATACTTTGCAAGCACACATGTTAGTCAGTCACTAGTCATGCACAATATGGACCTCAACGTCCACTGTATGAGCAAAGATGATAAAAATTGTCCTAAAAGCAACACTGAGGGTCAACTGTAAGATCTGTTGATCAAGTCACAATGATTTAAGCATAGTTGTGGAAATTTGTTTGCCTAAATTTATCAGACATTCAGACCAACTATCATCATGCTTGTAATGTCATCACATAGAAATGTTGACCAAAATGTAGAACCAACATAATTTTTAAAAAAGACATGAGAGTGCAGTGTAAATGTTTGTCAGCTCAGAGAGAAAAGCTTTTGCAGTCTTCATTTATTTTACTGTTAGTTGTTCTTTTCATTTTATTTTACTGTCAGTTGTTCTTTCTCTAAGAGGTTGTTATCTCATACAAGAGCTTTGAAGCTGATACTTCTAGAAGTATCAGCTTGTCCACTGACAGGCAGAACTGGCTGTACTCCAAACAGCTACATAACGGGGCTAAGATGGAAATCCATAGCCAGCAACAGATTGCACGAACAAAAAAATACTTGGACAGGCACCCAAAAAGTTATCACATAAATAGGCACCTGTGAAGAAGCAGACAAACCTTGAAAAAGAAAAAAGTGACTTCTGGTCTGGTCTCAAAACAGCTTTAATACTGGCAAAAAAAGACAGAGAAGAACTCCTAAAGAAGAATGTCATCTTCACTGTGAAACCAAGAAATGAGAGGATCCTTCAATCAAAAAAGAATATCTCAGAAATGTCCCAATTTATATTTTGTCTAATTATTTATTTTTTAGTTACACAATGAGCCATGATAAGCATAAGACAGGAATTTATGCTGAAGATGGTCTGAAGGCAGGAAAGGATTTCAAGACTAAGCAGCCCCTAGACCCAGCTAGGTCATCTATATAACACTATTTTCAAACATACCAAATGGTTTGAGTTTCCATCATACCATTTAGTGGTATGGTCAGACTTGGCATTAACATTTTGCACAGTTGTTCACTTTTCATGACACATTTTCCCAGAAGCACTGAAGCTTTCATTGCAATGTAGAATGTTTCCCATTCGTGTCAGTGGCAGCATCCTATTGGAGCTTAATTTTCCCAAATTACACGTTTCCAAGAGGACAAGTAAGACACTAATCAGGTGTGCTCAAAGGCAAAAATTGATTGCTGTCATTTACATTTTACAGTTACCAAAAGTCAGGATACCTACACAAAAACAGAAGTATGTTAGAAAAATAGGAAAGTTATTTCCATTTCCCATATTTCTATAATGATAGATGGATTATGAATCCTTCCCATCCTGGCCAGCTTATCTTCTTTTAATCCTTCACTAATGACCTTGAAGGACTTCACACACCAAATAAAGTACACCACATGTTGCTATTGTTACTGTTCAAAAGGCAGTTTTAAATAAAAATATTTAACAAAATTTGGGATTTGTGTAATTTTTTCTAACTTCATTACTTTCACTCAATTTTCTTTGCCGATTTGGCCCTTTTTCCTATTTCTTTTTCTGTTCATTACCTTTGGTTTTCAAAAACTGGTAATATTCCTTCTTATCCATCCCTCCTTCCCCCACTTTTTCTCAGTTCTTGAGCTAATTGCTTAGGTTTTCACCTTCACCCTCTGTCAACACACACTCCTTTCCAAAATTTTTGTCACGGCCACTCAATTTCCCAGTTTGTTTTAGCACTTTCACAACTGAGTCGTATTTTTCTCTGCTCGCTCATCTCACCCTTCTTAATCTGCCTCGTCCCTGCCACTAGTTCTCCCTCCTTCCTATATATTCAGTAATTGACCTCAAAAGAGTTGAGCCTCAGAGGAGTTCTCTCCTTACAGAGCAGACAGCTCTGAGGAACCAGAGAAGCTGAAGAGAAACGGTGACTGCTGAAAGCCATTGTCAGAGCCTGGCATTAAAAATCACCTCTTTTGAGTCCCAGTTACCTCGAACACTAAAATCACAGTTTTCCTGCCTTTCCCCTTCATTTCTCTCCCATTTCTCACTTTCATCTTGTCTCTCCACATCTTCAAAGAGCAATAATCCAACCCTCTCTTACCTGGAAACTGAGAGGTGAATACACAAAACTATTTGTGTTATTTCTTCTCTGTTGCGAATGGGTGGTTTAGAGGCCGCTTAAAGAATCACCATCAAAGGTATCAGCAGAAAGTGATTTTAATAGAAATTTATAAAAACGCAACTTAACAGAGTTCGATGGCAAGGTTCACTCTATCACTTACTACATGGGTGAAGTATACAAAGGAAAATCGAGTTAGAATTAATCTAGAATGATTTAAACAGAGACCAGGGATGAAAAAGGGTAAGGGAGACCTTCCCCTTGAGTCACGAGGTTCAGAGAAGACCCCCTTGCTTTCTAAACTCCTGATGGAGTCTAGGTGCGGCTGGATCCACTCCTAGTCCCAGACTTGGTCAACGGTTTACATCTAAGAGATTATACGTGTTTAGCAGCAGTCTGAGGTTCATTCACAGTTTTAAGAGGGATCACAAGACTTTATTAGCAATTATTCATCGACTAATTTAACATTTACAATGTAAGTTAGTAGAGTCTACTACAATAATGACAGTGACTTAATTACAGATTATGCTTACTATCAGTTCACACACACACAGAGAGACACAAAGAGAGATGAATAGACAAAGGTATATCTGTTAAAAATTCCCCTCGAGTCCAGCGAAATATTCATATCAAATGTCTTGGCATTTCTCAGTGGGCGAGGGGTTGAGCCTTAAGGAATGTTTCAGCCAAGGTCTCGTCATCAGTCGGCAATGGTCCTCTGAATATCGCAAACTCGAGAGTTCGCGAGCTCTGAGAGGCTCCCACTCAGAGGGAGATGTTGGGCGCAGCCGCTGCAGTCCAGGAGAGCTCAAAGGGTCTCACTTGGGACCGCTGTTTACAAGTTTGCAAGATGCTTGGCTTTAGTCATCCATAAACTTCCATCCTGGCCACGGTCCAAATTCTCAAGGTTTCAGTAACAACGATACCGTTCCACTTGAGCTACGACTCAGATAAAGCTATCGGGGGATGACGAATCCCACTCGTGTCTCCCACTGGGCCCAGGCAGTAGGGATGTGTTCCCAACCTCAGCTACGCAGAGTTTCTGATGCAGTCAAGGGACGCTTAACCGCCTGACTCATTACACCAAGGCCAAGGTTTATCGGCAGTTTCTGAGATCATGGAGCGGCCCAGGAGAGGGGAGGGGGAATGCACCACCACATCCTCACCTGGAGGCACGCAGGACTGGAAGGCCCTAAGCTACATCCTGTGACTGAGAATTGTATTTCCCTCATTGCCAATATTCTGGAAACTCCTTCTTCAAAGCCGGGTCACTGCTCATCCCAGCCCTTACTTTGAGATTATGGAGTTTTTGTTTTGAAATTGCATTGCTTAAAGTTCATTGAAATCTAGCAACCTGTCAAGGCTAACATTTAGTTTTAAAATAACTGCTTAATAAATGTCAGCATTCAGCTCTTGAGGGATATTGTTCCATTTCAGTCTTAATAAACCTATCATCATCTACTTCACTTAAAGAAATTGCCAAAGGACAATATCTGTCAAGGCCATACACTTCTCTCAGAACTTGTCGTGAAATAAAATGACCAACACAGAAGAGTGACAGATTGCATTAATAGCAAAGTTTAACTACTTCATTTTGCTTTATTTTAGATACGACTGTAAATCTGGAATAAGTAATTCAGAATTTTCAGTAATTTCAGGAAAACTGACATGAAAAACAAGCTAGGGATAATCCACTGGTTGTTGTATTTTGCCCCCAGACATTTTGTAACTGCTCCAGGAATATATCTCTAAGCATAACTTCAGAGGAAATACGAGCATTTGGTCCTTTGTATAGGGTTTATAATATTATGGTAGGACTTGTCATTAAGAGTTAGAAACAAAGCTCAACAAAACATACACACATGTGTAGATTTTTTTTCTTTTTTTCTCTTTAAGAACAAGCGTGCCTATTTCTGCTAGCCATAGACTAGTCTGAAATGTAGGAAGCTTTGGGTTTCAGTTTTGTCCCTTTTCATTCTATTTTGCCGTTCCAGGTGGTAGCCACAAATTAGATGGGAACATAACACTGGGAGACAGGAGGCTTTATTTTTAATACTTTAACCTTAAGCAGATGTAGACAATTCAAAAGCAATAACAACAAAAAAACCACACAAACTTCCGAAGCCTCAAATATTAATAGACTTCACCTCAGGCTTAAGACCTCATCTTAAACCCACAGTCTCACAGCCTTTAGTGCAGAATCAGCTTGAATGCATCTGGCAACACAGGCAGAGCAAATTTGATTCTGTCCACAAAACCCTGCACAGCGATGCCTTTGCACGTCCCCACAGGAGTAATCAGGAGCACAGTTCGGCCTCATGTGTCTTAATTCATCCCTTAATCATCCTCTGACTTGTCACTCAGGAGTTTCTGTCAGATTGCTCCCAAAATCCTCTGTGTATTTGGAAGTCTGGCAGTAAGCGAGATAAATTTTCTAGACAGTGCCTTAATTTCTCAACAACTGAACACGCATTACTCTTCAGGACCAAAACCATTAGTGCCCAAAGCCCCATTTATTTCTCACAGACAATCAAATAACTTTAGATAGGGCTCTGACTGAAAAAGCTCAAGCTATACTTTTCCAAATCATCTCTTGGTAGCCTCATGCACAGCAGCTTTCATGCTTATGATACATCCATTAAAGGAGACTTTCCTTCTAAAGTCTTTACAAACATTCAGCACTCAATAAAATAACTGAGTTCATTTCAAGATATTAGCCTTTAAATACTAGTTAGCCTCACCCATAAAACAATACAAGCAGCTGCAGTAAAGTATTTCTTTTTTATTTTCTCAGATTATTTTTTTTCTCGTATTTTTTTATTTTCTTCTCTTTTCATACAATCCACTTATCTCACAAAATTCTACTACTGAAAAAACAGATGTAAACATCCCTTTTAGCTGGATAGAATAATACTATAATCACACTCTACCGCTCTGCAATTAAACTATAGGTTTTTTGATGAACATGCAATTATTCTTTACTGAAAACATAACAATAGATGTGAGATACATCTTTTGTTCTCAATACAAATTTATTTGCTTACCTTGTGATATTCTTCACAGATTTAGAGGCATGATTCAGTACCTACAGAATTCAGTGGAAAGCCTCTCACTGATTTTTGGTGGATTTTGGCTCATATCCAAACTGAGGTTGGCAAAATAGCCAGGTCTTCCCCCTCTTCAGGGGAAAAAAAAAAAAAAAAGGATAAAAAAAAAATAGATTTTAACAGTAGCTTACAGATCAGTTTCCTGCAAAAAGAATACAGTTACCAAAACTACTTGGCAAACTTAAAGAATGCCTATGAAATGGGAATAATCAGGAGATTCACTAAAAAAAGAGCACATAGCTTCTCTGAAGAAAAAAAGTCAGGGTGGATGTCACCATTGATAAGCCAGTAGTTATTTTATTTCTGGAAGCTAATTACTGAGTTTTCATGCAACATTATCTCGTTTATTTGTAAGGTCACTGCTTTGCCATTGCTTGGGTTGTGTAACTGGCCTGCCAAATGACACAGTTGTGTTACTACTCAGTGCATGAGTGACTTTTCTGGCAGAGGAATAGTGACTAACTAAATAAGAAACATCTACTAATCACTGAAAAATAAAAATTCATATGGAAATTTCTGGAACAGATTCTTGAAAGTTTTTATGAACATATACCTTTGGAAGAAGATGCTAAATGCATGGTTTTTTCACTGATCATTTCTCTTGTTTCAGTTACAAAATAATTAATGGTTTCTTTTCTTCTCAGTCAGTTCAAGCCAGTACCAAACAAAATATCAGTAGGATATGATTCCAGCAGGACTAGGGAAGCAATTGTCCCTTTGTACTCGGCACTGGTGAGGCCGCACCTCGAATACTGTGTTCACTTTTGGGCCCCTCACTACAAGAAGGACATTGAGGTGCTGGAGCGTGTCCAGAGAAGGGCAACAAAGCTGGTGAAGGGTCTGGAGCACAAGTCTTATGAGGAGCGGCTGAGGGAACTGGGGTTGTTTAGCCTGGAGAAGAGGAGTCTGAGGGGAGACCTCATCGTGCTCTACCACTCCCTGAAAGGAGGCTGTAGTGAGGTGGGTGTTGGTCTCTTCTCCCAAGTAGCTAGCGATAGGACGAGAGGAAATGGCCTCAAGTTGCACCAGGGGAGGTTCAGATTGGACATTAGGAAAAATTTCTTCACCGAAAGGGTTGTCAAGCATTGGAAGAGGCTGCTCAGGGAAGTGGTTGAGTCACCATCCCTGGAAGTATTTAAAAGATGTGTAGATGTGGTGCTTAGGGAATGGTTTAGTGGTGGACTTGGCAGTGTTAGGTTAACGGTTGGACTTGATGATTTTAAGGGTCTTTTCCAACCTAAATGATTCTATGATTCTATATTCTACATTTCTGTTATACTTCTTCAAAGTTCCCATTTCCCGATCTTTCCACATTGTCAATCCAAAAAACCACTAAAATTTGCAGTTAGCTTCAAATCTCTGAGAATAAACCCTTTCACCCCTGAATTTCTGCTCAAAATGGAACTGATGCATGACTACTTATGAGAAGCCTCCAGAGCATTTCTGATATTAATGTGCTCACTAAAATATATTTATACCTATATACCTATATATACCTCTATACCTATAGTGGGAAAACTTCTGATTTTCACACGTATTGATCGGAAAAAAGAAAAATGTCTCTATTCTGAATGACCGCAAATGAAAAGGATTGTAACAAACAGAAAAGTTAATTATCTGGTTTTATTTTAAATATTCATTCTACATTTGCACAAGTATTTTATTCAGCAATTTCTAGCTCAGATTTTACTATGGACACTAAGAATGCATGCAGCTCTACACATAGATGAAGTAATAAAAAGCAATCATAAAGACTATTCAGACAATTATAAGCACCCTAAAAGAACTATAGCATGTTATTCAATAATGTGAATCAACAAGATGCAGTGTTCTTGGTATTAAAAACAACAACTAATAACTTCATGCATAATCAGCAGAAGACTCAAGGAATTTCCAGTGTGTTATTTAACTTGCTTTATTTTTTCATAAAGTCTATTTGAATACTATTTAATAGAGGATTTACAAAGATTTCAGTATAATTAGTAATGAGATGGCAGTACAAGCCGTAGCAGGAGAGGCTTCTGCACGCTGCTCTGCTAGCTTAATGCAAAGCTTACCCAGAGAGACCTTCTTCAGGGAATAAAGTGTAAATCAGAACTTCTCTTTTCCCTTGAGACTACCAACCACGCTAGTCCTTGGGAAATGCATTTTCCTTTGGTAACAGACCAAAAGCACACAAACTTTTCATTGGAATTAGATGACCAAACAGCATTTATTTCTTCTTGAAGCTACAGAGACAAGGGTATTTCAGTGCAGAAGAAAAGTTGGCCAACCTCAAGTCAGCTTCTTCAGCACAGAAATGGACTCATTTTGGTAGATGAGATTGACAGCATACATAAAATAGATTTATATTCTGCCAAGACTATGCTAAGAATTATTTTAATAAACTAGTTTACATTACTTGTTTAAAAACAAAAAACAAAACAAAACAGATAATCTTTCTCATACTCCAAATATTTCAAATATAGACTTTCAAATCTGCTTGTTTTTTTTCTTTGATTTTAATCTAGAAGCAGCTCCCTTTCCTTGAATCAGAAAAGGACAACAACTTCAGCAGCAAGCAAAGGGGAAAAAAGCTATCCTTATTTGACCTGTCCATTTGTGTCCTGCCAAGATCAATTCTATCAATCCTATTACGTTGCTGTCATATCACACACAATGTGACAGTCTTTAATGTAATTTGAATTAACATTACACATTGAGGCATTGCAACACTCCAAATAAATATTTTTAAATCCCCACAATATGCTATATTTTCAATATGCGTGTAGACAAACACACGACTGCTCAGCAGAGCAACACTGCCGGGGAGCTCAGAAGGAGTGCTACCTAAGGTTGGAGATCTGCTCCGTAGCACAAAGATGAACTGACCTGCACACTGCACTCATCTATTCTCCCCCAGAGTAACTACAGTGCAAGTCATGGCAGGAGAGGCTTCCGCATCCTGCTCTGCCAGCTCGACGTGACTCTTACCTAGACAGACCTTCTTCGGGGAAAAAAGTGTAAATCAGACCTTCCCCTTTCCCTCGAGACTGCCAACAGCAGTGCTAGTCTCAGGGGAGATGCATTTTCTTTGGTAACAGACCAAGAGCACACACACTTTTCAAGGAGCCCATTGTGTTTCTGCCAGCTGCCTTCTCTCACAGGACATTGACCTTCAGAGCCCTTGGACCAAAGACTGAATTGTCAAGCTTTGAATCTAAGTTACAATAAAGCTACTGTGAGGATATACTGCGTGAGATCTTCAGCTGATAGAAACCTGCATTGCACATTGAGATGGCTACGACACTTTCATGCCACTTGAATGTATGAATATATTTACAGTTTTGGTTAAAGAAAAATTAGTTTGCACGTACTTCTTGAGCAGCACACATGTACTTCCTGAGCCTATACACAACAGTCTTGAGCAGCCTAGACTGCAAGAGTTCACATCACTGTTAGAAACATTTTATTTAAAAGAGTGTTATTTCTTTAAAATCACAGGAAAATCTAGACAGCGATGTATGTTGGATTCTGCCTTGGGTTTTCATGCTATTCATGGAGAAGTCTGGTGACTTCCTCTTCCCAAAGCCATTGCAGAAACGGGAGAACTCTTCAGTAAGCACTTTACTAAGATGCTCCCCTAAGTAAAAATCTACAGACTCTGTCACATAAGAAATTAGGCAGCTGTAACAGTGCCTTTCTGGCATTAAGAAATCTGCAGATCATATATAAAACTGCATTAAATCAGGATATAAAGACCATACTTGATAGGAAGAAGAAAAGAATGTTTCTGGTGTTGAAAAAAGGGTGAGCAATTGCTTTAATAACATCACCGAGTTCCCAATAGATTACTTACATGTTACATGCTTTAGTCCTTTGCTTGATCAGGTTAAGGATAATGTACCAGGTCTCCCGTGAAGGTCAACAGACAACTGCAACCTGGTTAATTTTTCAGAATATCTGATTACCTTCAGATTACACACAGCAGCACACTATTAAGCCACAAAACTGAGAGTCATAGTTAGTTAAAGGTTGAATGACTTCAGTGAAAATCCCGTTTAAGTTAAAGCTGCAGAAGTTATCTCAAACTTGAAATCTAAGAAAAAGGAAGAAAATTTCCCCTAGAGTTTAAACCTAGCCAGATGAATATCCAATTCAATACCTGAATATCTATTATTTGTAATAAGCAGAACTCCAAATGTAAAAGAATGGGATGGAATAGAAAATGAGAAAGATCACCAAGGAAAGCTCTGAATAAGATGTCAGAAAAGGCAAGAACTAAATAAAAACATCCAAAAGTCAAACTGAATTAGACCATATTAAGGAGATTAAAATGAACAAACAAAAAGCAATTAGTGGAGTACTGAAAGAATCAATCTTGGGACAAATTTTGCTCCATACTTTCATTAATGGCATTAGCCTGAAAAGTAGGCATGTGATACCCACTGACATGAAGATATGTGCCATCACCAGTAAGCAAGGAGAGGAACTGGAATATTATAGAATCATAGAATCATTAAGGTTGGAAAAGACCTCTAAGATCGTCGAGTCCAACCGTCAACCCAACACACCATGCCCACTACACCATGTCCCTAAGCGCCTCGTCTACACGTCTTTTAAATACTTCCAGGGATGGAGGCTCATGAACTTCCCTGGGCAGCCTGTTCCAAGGCCTCACCACTCTTTCAGTAAAGAAATTTCTCCTAATGTCCAGTCTAAATCTCCCCTGGTGCAACTTGAGGCCATTTCCTCTCGTCCTATCCCTAGTAACTTGGGAGAAGAGACCAACATCCACCTCACTACAACCTCCCTTCAGGTAGTTGTAGAGCGTGATGAGGTCTCCCCTCAGACTCCGCTTCTCCAGACTAAACAACCCCAGTTCCCTCAGCCACTCTTCATAAGACTTGTGCTCCAGGCCCTTCACCAGCTTCGTTGCTCTCCTCTGGACACGCTCCAGCACCTCCATGTCCTTCTTGTAGGGAGGGGCCCAAAAGTGAACACAGGATTCGAGGTGCGGCCTCACCAGTGCCGAGTACAGGGGCACGATCACCTCCCTGCTCCTGCTGGCCACACTATTTCTGATACAGGCCAGGATGCCGTTGGCCTTCTTGGCCACCTGGGCACACTGCCGGCTCATGTTCAGCCGGCTGTCAACCAGCACCCCCAGGTCCTTTTCCTCTGGGCAGCTTTCCAGCCACTCTTCCCCAAGCCTGTAGCGTTGCCTGGGGTTGTTGTGGCCGAAGTGCAGGACCCGGCACTTGGCCTTGTTAAACCTCATACAGTTGGTCTCAGCCCATCGATCCAGCCTGTCCAGGTCCCTCTGCAGAACCTTCCTACCCTCGAGCAGATCAACACTCCTGCCCAACTTGGTGTCGTCTGTAAACTTACTGAGGGAGCACTCGACCCCCTCATCCAGATCATTGATAAAGATATTGAACAAGACCGGCCCCAAAACTGAGCCCTGGGGAACACCGCCCGTGACCGGCCGCCAACTGGATTTAACTCCGTTGACCACAATTCTCCGGGCTCGGCCGTCCAGCCAGTTTTTTACCCAGCGAAGAGTGCACCTGTCTAAGCCGTGAGCCGCCAGCTTCTCTAGGAGAATGCCGTGGGAGAAAGTGTCAAAGGCTTTACTGAAGTCCAGGTAGACCACATCCACAGTCTTTCCCTCATCTACTAGGCAGGTCACCTGGTCATAGAAGGAGATCAGGTTGGTCAAGCAGGACCTGCTTTCCATGAACCCGTGCTGGCTGGGCCTGATCCCCTGGTTGTCCCACACATGGCTCGTCAGCGCCCTCAAAACGAACCACTCCATGATCTTCTCCAGCACCGAGGTCAGGCTGACAGGCCTGTCGTTCCCCGGATCCTCCTTCCGGCCCTTCTTGTAGATGGGCGTCACGTTGGCAAGCCTCCAGTCGTCCAGGACCTCCCCCGTTAACCAGGACAGCTGGTAAATGATGGAGAGCGGCTCGGCAAACTCCTCCGCCAGCTCCCTCAGTACCCTCGGGTGGATCCCATCCAGCCCCATAGACTTGTGAACGTCCAGGTGGCGTAGCAGGTCATTAGCTTCTGCCTCTTGGATTATGGGGGGTTTATCCTGCCTTATTGTATAAGGTTTAGAAGAATGTCTACTTCAAATTGATCACTCATGGAAATGGCTGGAAATGATAAAGAAGTATCAAGACTTAAAGTTATCCGCCCATCAGCCATTATGACTTTGGCCCACCAGCATGATTCTATCATAAAACAGACAAGACAGACAACAGCAGTGCATCCACAGAGATATTTCCACTAAAAATAGGAAAGTACTGATGCTATGGGTGAGATCTGATCTGAAGTACTGTTCTGCTCACACATTCCCAAAATGGTGAATCTAAACTAGACCTGTCTTTTTAAGAGTGCTAATTTATTTCTAATTAGGGTGCAGTAATTGATTGAGTGTTAACAGAAATCCTGCATTACTAAGTAATTGGTAGACTCTGTATGGTTTCAAAACTGCTTTTTGAAAGGCAGAGAGAAGAATGAAAATAAAGCATTCAAAGCATTTTAGCTCCTCACATGAACTTAAATAAATGCTCTTCCCAGCCAGTATGGCAAGATGTTTTACTGAATTCACAGTTGGCTCCTTTGGCCAAAGATGGCTAACATATAATAATTAGGGCAAAATCAGCATGACTGCTGTTTAAGTGAGTCATTAAGGACAACCAATTGATAGGTTTTATTATATTTTTGTTTTCCACTTTTCTGCTTATGAAGTTCAAGATCCCGGGGTGCCAGCAAGAAATCTTCTAAAGTAAAGTATTTTCAAGAGAGCGGCTATTTCAGAGAAGAAAAACAAAATCTTTTCAACCCTTAGCATAACAACAAAGTGAGCAGACAATAGATGAAAGAAGGAATGGTCCCTATAGGAAAACTATGCAAACAATCAGAACACTATTTATAGACCTAGATGAAGAACAGTAATGCATCTTTCACAAAAAATTTCAAAGTCTAGTTTGCATTCGGATTTGGAAAAAAGACCTACATTATTGAAAAGAAAAAAACCAAACCAAACAAGCAAAAAAAAATCAAGAAGAAAAACCAGTATCCACAAAAGAAATAAAAAGAAGTTTTGGACAGAATCAAAACAAATCATTTTAACCACTTCAGAATGTTTCATTTGGCCTGGTACTGTTAAAAAAGGGAGATCTAGCACACATGAGGACAGAATTGAAGACAAGCATTTCTGGGACTCAGCTACAAAGACCCCAAGGAACCAGCTTTGGGTTTTTTGTCTTGTATTCTTTAGTGCTTTGTATTCCAGTGTTATGCTTGCTCCTCGGGCCAACTTCTCCACTTCTCCATCCAGAAGGATCCTGTCCTGGTGCACTGAAAGTTAGCGTGACTAAGTGTGCCACAACAGAGGAAAGAGAGGTATGAAGCATTGCTGAGGAGTAAGAAGAGGTGAGGGCTCAACCTCGGTTGCTTCATGGAGAGGGCATCGCAGCTCAGAAAAGTACTAATGAGTGCTTTCAGAGTCAGTGGAGGAGACCAAAGTGATAGACTCAAGCTACCACCCAGCTCCAAAGCTAATTCAGTGTTTGGAGATCAACCTGCTGGCCACAGAAGATGATAAATATTAAAATCCAGTGGCTAATTTACACAGACAAAAAAGCACTACACAGATGTAGTAAGATATTAGGAATCTGGAGTTCTTGCTGCATCTTGGATTATTGGCATTTACTAACATGACACTTATTCATGCTTGGCATCTCCTCTTCCTGCTTGCTCCCATCCAGGGAAGCATTGTTCCTAACCCTCGTTCCTTCCTTGAGCTGACAAAGATGATCTAAAGACACTTTGTTATTAAGTTACTATGTGCCTTAAAGACAGGTTCTTCCTTCGAAATGCTTCTGGCAACCTCTGGCAATCCCCAGGGCACATTCTGGGGAAGTTAATACTACGCTGTTGCAATTTAATGCTTTTCATACTCCCTGGCAGTAGGCGCTGTTGCAGGCCAGACCGCAGCCATCTGCAGTGATTTAAGAGATATTCCAAACATGCACTGGCTGGGCAAGAAACATGTGAAAAACCCTTCTGATGCAATGCTGGGAGAGGAATCCCTTCCAGTGCACATTAACAAACAAGGATTGACAACCGAACCTCCACCCCTGCCCCCACACCATAGCGTCTTTTATTGTTCCTTCCCTATCTGCTGTACTGCAGCAGCAACACAATGTCTCCTCCCAACGACAGGACAAGCACCTGCATTCAGTGCTAAAGAGATCTTTTGCTTTCTACTGCTGCAGCACCTGCAATAATATCAACACCCAATAACAGTGATATCTTGACTGATCATGAACGAAGACTAACACCGAAGCCTCTTCCTCTGCAGAATTACTCCTGCTTCCTTGTTCCTTGCTGAACAAAGCACGGATATTTAGAGTTAGGGAGTTCGCTGATATCAAGTAACAGTACTTCCACTGAGGACTCTCGTGAAATTTTCCAGAAAAGCACTCAATGAGATTTCCACCAGGAATTTCTTTAGTGTTGTTGCTTTCTCAGTACAGTGATGCTGTAGGAAGAGGCTCACTGTGTGTCAGCTTTCTCTCTAGCAGACCACAAAATACGGTTACCTAAATGATATCCATATCAACTGCCCTGACCACCTTTGAATCCTCAGTGTGACACAGCGTGTCACTGAAGCTGTTAAGAGGAAGTGGTGCGGGAGGGCAGCAACTGAAAAGCCACTCCTCTGTAACAGCGTATTGATGCTCTAATGTCCATAGTTCTTTTAAGACACGTATGCAAAATGTCTTCTCAGCAAAAGACGCAGCAAATTGCTTGTAGTTGTTTTAGAGTATGATGTGAGCTCAGTCTTCCATGTTTCCTGGCCCACCTTGCAACTGTTCCAGCAAGGCCATACTGCTATTCTCAAAGCAGCACAGAAATTTGATACCTCCAAAATAGTAAAGTAAAGCAACAAGCTTTCTGATGTCATTATTTTCATTATGGCAGAAAGGAAACATTTCTCAAGAAAGTGGGGACATATAAAGTCTCCATTCTTGTGTACTTCGCAGACAATGTCACAGCCTTAGGCTACATGTGACCATGTTTTTTCCCCTCCAGATATGCTCAATAGGGATTGGAAACAAAATCATAGAGCATATGTGGAATTAATTTCTGCTCTTTAGCAGCCTGTAACAATTTAGGAGGTTCCTGTCTCTCTCCCTATCTAAGCTTTGCGTCTCCTACAGCTCCTGTCAGTGTTTTCAGTATGGCCCAGCATGCTCTCAAGCCCAGCCTCCTCTTCCTTCTTGCAATTATAACCAGCCTCTGACTCCTGGGCTGCACAGAAGGAAAATGTGATTGATGACTGCTCTGATAGACATGTCCAGCAGACACGAAAGAAGCAAACTCCATGAGGTGCACAGGTGCAGCCCAAGGGCAGTCACTACCAAATCCTTTCCAGACTGACAACAGTAACAAAACATCATGTTAAGAGAAACTACTCACTAGTACCCGCATTAGCAGCGTTCTAACGAGGCAGCAACTGGCACCGGGATAAGCAATTCCTCACTTTCCTCCCCATGCTTGCCTCCCCTTCCTGCAGCCCTGACCAACCATGCTTCTGGGGCTACATTTCTCCCAACAGAACCACCATCATCAAACGTCGACTGTTCACTCTTCCTTCTTCAGATCTCCCTCACTTCACTTCCTGGCCCTCATCCTGCAAAGGCTCCACAGCTACTTCTCTCCCATGTGAACCAGAACTACCTTTCCTCCCTCCCTCTCTAAGGAGATCCACTGAGAGAACTTGCTTCAGAGTAGCCTGTTGCCTCAGCCTTTGTCCACTGCTAGAAGTAGGGCCCATTTGCTGTGGCTTATCCTAGAGTTATCATTCAGGTATTTTCTCTGACATTCTGCTTTAAAGATTCCTTTTTCATCTCACAGAATGAAGGTGGAAGGCTTTCTGCAGTGAAATAAATCAATAAATAATTACCGCTTCATATAGCAGTGCACCATGAACTACTAGCACAGCTACTTGGATGAGATAGATAAGTACCGATGACGTTGGAAGAATCCTTCCTTGATAGCCCTCAGCCTGCTAAATATCTGTCATCAAAGAGCAAGAAGCACCTGCCTGCTGCTTCAAGCCAAGTCACACAGAATAAGGGCACCTTGCAAAGCAATATATGTTCATCCAAGGAAAGACATACAGAAAAAAGACAAAATAAGAGTTACATTAACATTAAAAAAAGCTATGTCAACACAGACGACTGCTCAACTTTAAAATTTGTCTTCAGGTCCTGATTGTTAGCTTTCCATACAAAAAGTCCTTAGACCCAAGCCTCGGTCAGAGCCCACTGTGACCCCAAAAACGTCTTCTGAAAGCTTGAGTCTGAGGCTGAGACTTCCAGCTGCAGAGGACTTGGAATCCACCCGCTTGCTGCAGGACATTAGAGGTCCAACAGGACAAATCCCTCAACTTCCTATCAGCAGATACATAGCTGGCATTATAAAACATGAGTTTTTCAGTGTCAAATCAAAATAAAATGAGAAATTTGTAAGTGAGATAAGATCAAAGCATGCAAGTGCAAAGGAAGCCATAACTATTCCCCAACTAAAAGCAGGATCAACAACAGCATTCCTCACTGAAGGCTGTAGGACCTACTCTTCAAAAACCTCTATGGATGGAAGTTCTACAGCTTACCCATGCAAACTACGCTAGCATTGACCTTTCTATCTATCAGGTAGTTTGCCCTAATATTTAAATTTAATCTCCTTTGCTGCAAGTACTTGAATCTGGACAACAGATTGTTTCCCTCCCCTATGCATTTCCTCTTACATACTAAAGAGCACTGTCTTCTCCTTTACTTCTCTTTTTACCTAGAAAACCTTCATTTCTTCACAATTCTCATAATTCTTACTGTCTCTGAGCTTTCTCCAAACATACTTGTCATGAATTGCCAAATCTGGTAGGTGAATAGAGGCAATGCTGCTGCATTGTATCCCCAGGCCCAGCCAGCAGCGAGCTGGTGCACATACTCTGAATAGACATACACACAATATACATACATGTACGGCCAGCATCAAGCTTTTCTTGCATAGCAATGCCGAAAACTGAAAGCAATTCTGCAACTGATGCTTTCTGGACAGCAAAAGCAGTGGGCAGATGAATTCACATATCTGAAAACAGCACTCTTATTAACACTTCCCAATACAGTATTGCTTTTTCCTTTCCCTTTCTGCAATACCTTAGTCACAGTTCAGCTTGTGATTCACTATTTCCTGCATCCACTTTGGAAGAGCTGCTACTTAGCTATCCTGCATTTACACAATTGATTAATCCTCCTTTAGCCGGAAACTTTGTGCTGACCTTAAAGAATTTCACCATATTTTCAGGACATTTCCATAAGTTGTCAACGTCATCTTGAATTCTGATGCTCCCTTCCAGCATACTTCCTTCTGGGAATTTAATAAACAGACTCTCTTTTCCAATATCCAACTTGTAAATGGAAATATTAAGTAGCACCAATCCCAGGAAAGGCCTCTGTGGAACTGAATATACTCCTGCTATTTAGCAGGGAGCCTCTATAAAACTTGTTACCCTGAGAGCCAGGTTTCCACTTGTGCCTCAGTCTTTCAGGGTTTGTTTCTGTGTTCTTGCTTCATGTATGTAGTTTACAATTTGGCCTAGTTTCCCTTGCTGTGTACTACCTTCTCTTTCCTCTGGAGTGCAAGAGTTTGAGTTAGCGCCCTTAATACACTTTAGAGAAGCATCAGCTACTCTGAACTCCATTTACCCGTGTGCATGTTTCTCAGAGGATTAAGTTCATCTTTTTTTTTTCCCCGAATTTGTTAAAGTTGTCTTTTTAAAGTCTATTGGGTTGGGCTTTTTTTGTGGGTTTATTTATTTATTTAATGTTCTTCCACCTGCCTTTTCTAAGAATAGACTTTAATTGTCCACTTGAAAAGGTAAGGGTAAGCCTAAAATTAGTAGTTAGCCAATCACAGAAGGGCCTGGAGACTTTCTCCAAGTTCTGTATGAGAAAATTCTCACCAGCAACTTGCAGAAATTTGCTGTAGGCTGTGTCCTTTCCAAACAGATACCACTCTAGCTGAAGCCCCCTGTCACTACAAAACTCTGTGCTTTGGATGATTGGTCCGAAGTGCTTGGCCCTAAGTATCACCTTCTGATATTCCTCGCCTAGTGCTCCGTAAGAAACTCTACATATGCCTTCTTTCTCCTTTTCTCCATCCCCTTCCCCAGAGGAAGGAAACCTTTCCTCTTCCTGCAACTCAGCACTCGGCACAGAAGGCAACACCTCTTTCTGCTATTCCTCTTTCCTGAACAAATGGTAGCCTTTTAAAAGAGCTCTTTTATACCTTACTTAAATTCAAGTCTTTGTGACGATCCAAATGACTTTGCTAAATACATAGATTTCAACAAACTGTCAAATCTTAAAGTAAAAACTATGAGCATTAACTTCACAGCAAATTTCACAGCGCTCCAAGTGCTTTTGCTACATTAAAAAACTACAGATACACAGAATCAGACAAAGTTGCACTCATCAAAAGTTCAGGGATTTGACAAAAAGGCCAAAGTCAGCAGAAAGCTTTCATTTAAGATCTTTTACCAGTAGGATCTTGCCTAGAGATTAGACCTAAACCCAATTAGCTCACAAAATATTCTCCAGAATGAGAGCTGAATACATAGATGTGGCCCTATCATCTGTACACATGAAAGTAAAATATTTAGATTACAGAACAGAAAGTTCAGGTGTTGAACTATACCTCCTTGGGATATTTCAAATGGGACACTCAAATTCAGTGTGTCAATTCAGGTGTCCCTTCCAAGAAATAAGTCAGGTCTTGTATGGAGCTTTGATCCAAAACCCTCTTAAGACAAGGAGAATTAAGTGAAATTCCAGTTGCTGAAATGGGACCCCCATTGAGAGAGCTAAAAAGGGAAGGATGGGAATGAGCTGAGGGTGAACATGGAACTTGCAAGAAGCAAGAAGAATGAATGTACAGGATAAAAGCATCCATAATCAAATGAAAATATAAAAACGTATTATCTTGCTAATTATTTAGTATACCACTTCTAAGCTTCCATAATTTGACAACCTCTGTCTGTGAACAGAGATTGAACATAAATAATTAAAAAGGGAAACTTAGCAACATGGTAACAGATGCTTGAGCAGAAACTGTCAGTTATATGATGACAAAGGAGCTGTTTGAGCAATTTTTAAGTTAGCTTAGTTTATGTAGAACCAGAAGTTACCAGAGGCATTGATTAGAAGATGATACTGTCATTCAGAACATTTAAAAAAAAAAAAATCTATAAAATATTTCAGATCTATTTATAACAGGCTTAACTGTTCAGAATTAAAAATAAACACTAAGGCTAAAAATTCTGTATCATTCCATGCATGTATGTACCTAGCTGACAATGAGCACAATCTGTTCTATCAAATAATTATGCATGTGTATGATGATGAATAATCAGTTTAAGAATATTTACTAATGTGCAGCTTTCATCAATTAACTGTACTTCACTTTACAAGGACTTCTAAACAGGACCTCCTCTCATGACTCTTCTCGTGTAAAGCAGAGTCAGTCTAACTAAACTAATAAAAATAGCTGAACAAATACATAAAATCTAATAGGATTCCAAACGAGGCTCACATCGGTTTTAAAATCCACAATCTGCAAGTTTTTAATGGTATTGAAACAGCCACATACAACTAAGTCAATCTGACTCAGACTTAAGGTCACCCACCCACCACAAAGTCTGCCTTCCCTGTTTTGTTTCTTCACTAAAAGGATTGATAAGAATGCCAACTTTTTACAATTAACACAGAAAATGGTGAGTGTTTAGCACTTTGCTTATCTGAGACTAAGTATTAAACGTGGATCACACATTGCTTTTGTGATTGATGTATGTCTAAATAAAAGTCCATCATTATACTAACAATGCCAACTATTCTGTATTTTACTTTTGAGAAGACTGGTAACTTTGACTTTTATAGAGATAATTAACATAATCCTGTGTGGTTCAGGAATACATTAAAGCACAACAAAAAAGGAAAAACCCATTTTCTGTAGTTGTTCAAACTGTACAACTGAAAACAAAATCAACCTCAATTAGTATGTGGCCAGAAAAATCAAGCATCTAGAGTGTTGTCGTGGTTTAACCTGGCAGCAGCCAAATACCACGCAGCCGCTCGCTCACCTCCCCCGCCGGGTGGGATGGGGGAGAGAATCAGAAGGGTAAAAGTGAGAAAAACTTGTGGGTTGAGATTAAAGACAGTTTAATAGGGAAAGCAAAAGCCGCGCATGCAAGCAAAGCAAAACAAGGAATTCATTCACCACTTCCCATCGGCAAGCAGGTGTTCAGCCATCGCCAGGAAAGCAGTAACGCGTAACGGTTACTTGGGAAGACAAACGCCATCACGCCGAACGCCCCCCCCTCCTTCTTCTTCACCCAGCCTTATATGCTGAGCATGACGTCATATGGTATGGAATAGTCTATTGGCCAGCTGGGCCAGCCGCCCTGGCCACGCTCCCTCCCAGCCCCCCGCGCACCTGGCAGGGCATGGGAAGATGAAAAGTCCTTGACTAGTGTAAACAATACCTAGCAACAACCAAAACATCAGCGTGTCATCAACATTATTCTCACACTACATCCAAAACACAGCACTATACCAGTTAATAGGAAGAAAATCAACTCCATCCCAGCCAAAACCAGGACAGTATACAACAAAAAAGGAAAAACCCATTTTCTGTAGTTGTTCAAACTGTACAACTGAAAACAAAATCAACCTCAATTAGTATGTGGCCAGAAAAATCAAGCATCTAGAGTGTAAATTAGGAGGACGCCATGAGACATAAATGGATCCAAATATGATCTGACATTCTGGTTACCAAATTAAATATATCAGAATACAGGCAGTTATTTCAATCTACCTGACTGCATAAACAAAGGTCTCCTTGTCACAGTACTGGCAGGGGGAAATTCCCTGAGCTTTGCTGAGGAAGAGGGAGGCTCATACAATCCCATGTCCCAGGTAGAATGGATACAGTTATTTGTACATTACACCGCTATTAAAGTACACAACAATAAAACAAGATCTCTAAGAATATTTTCAAGATTTTGGGACAAAGAGGTGTTTTTCACTACAAAATCTCTGGCAAAACTACAAATATAATTTCTGCTAATTTACAGTCTCTCAGCTTATGCACAATCCAGTCCTTCCCTTTCTCATTTTAAAATACAAAGGATATAAAGTATTTAAAATGTTGCTTGAATTTGGAGACAGGAGCAGAGGACAGTGAGAGCAGCTCACTATCTAAACTACTGTCTGTATCAACATCCTGTCACTATCATATTTTTGGTATTTTTCCTTCCGCACAGTCACCTATTCTTGCAAATAAAAAAGAACAAGGACAAAGGGTGGGGGAAAAAAAGGAGGTTCAGAAAGCTGGTGTTAAAAATAATAAAAAGGGATGGTATGGGAAATAGAAATCTCTCACCTCTCAAAAACAACTGAATGATGTTAGAACGAGAGTAGGGCGTGATGTGCTCTCTCAGCAGACTTTCATACATCTCCAGTCATGAAGAGCTCACTGACCCATGAGCATAGCTTGATAGTTTATGGCTTATGCCATCAACAACCTAGCTAAAAAATCCAGTTTCCACCAAGTTCTGTGAATAAATCTTTTTTTTTTTCCTATTTTTTTCAATGGGGAAAAAAAGACTTAAAAAGCATTTATACTTTACAGAAAATGGTTTTGTATATCCACAATAGGAGACAGGAGAATATCGTAGTATAGTTTAATAACAATGTCAAGCTTTCCAGAGTTGTTGTCTCTGAAAAATAAGAAATTAACCACTAAACAAATTATCTGGTTAGATTTACTGGATGCACACTGGGATCGCTCAGCCAAGATATTAGACTCAGGTAGAGATTTAAAAGTCAATTGCTAGCCAACTCCTGTTGTTAAAGAAGATTAATTTTCTTTCCAGACACCCGACTTTGATATAATATATGGCTAAAGCCCTAATGAAGGCAACAGAGCTGCTGCTGACACATCACTTTAAGAATTTGACAAAGATGATGACTGGTCTGATCTTTTTGATCTCGATTATGGCTCAATGGATGACTGATTTTTTCAATTCAATGGCCAAAGTAGTGAAAACGTGTTTCAGGCAGAGCTAAAAGTAAGATTTGACATAATACTTTGTATTGGAAACCATATGTTTTGATAAGTCTAAAGCAAAATTATTTCATTTTCAGCTTTTTTGGTTGAAGTGGAGGGCTAGGTGAACAAAGAGTTATATTGTTCTTTCTACTTTATGAACATCTGCTTAGATGATTCATCTGGAGAGCAGGCTTGAAATCCCCTCTGTGCACCTTCAGAGCATTTCCCCAAACTTTAAAATGTAAGCTATTCTGGTGCAGACTTGTCTCCACTTCCTTTTAAACAGTTTCACTTTATGGCATCTACCTAAATAATCATTGGAACAGGGACTGGAACCCAGACCTTCTTGACTGCACAGACGATCATTCCCATGTTATATCCTGGAGTATGAGAATATAATTATTAACACAGAACAGCTTCAGCAGGAAAGAGCAGGAAAAATCCATTCAAAATTCTCCTTGTTCATTGTTTATCTATCTTCTTAGACATGGAAGACAACTTAGTAAATTTTGTGACTGCAACAAGCTTCTGAAAAGGATCAGCTACCTCCTCCAAACTGCTTTTACAAATGCTGCTACATCCCAGATGAAACCAGACGGAGAAATATTTTGCATATATTTCAGCAAATGTTATCGTGGAGCCGCTTTTTAAATTAAAGGTCCAAAAGTATTCACCCAATTTTACAGCAGTCACAAAGGTTTCAGGTTGACTAAAACTGCAGTTTTCACTGAATAAAACTATTCACTTGGAAAACAATACTAAACCTTGTCGAGATATAATGAATCAGCCAAAAAAGAGGTGCTATCAGGAGATATCAGGAGCAAAAGAGAAGCTATCAGGAGGCTCATAAAAGATGAAATGAAGAACAGAGTAGACTGACGTCAGAAGGAACAGAGATGAAGATTAAAAATACTAAATTGTATAGCCAGGATAACACCTGGAAACATAACACCTAAGGAAAAAAAACCAAAACCACCGCACAAAAGAACAGAGTCAGTAGGAAAAAATTAAAAGAAGCTGAAAGCCAAAAGGAAGAAAAGGAGTCTACGGTAACGGAAGACAATGAAACACAAAAGGGAATCAGTTGAATTTGAAACAAAATCATGTTCTTAGCTGATCCAGGTTTCAAGTCATCTAATCTGCTAGCAGTGTAAAGTAAATGGTTGCAATTGGTAGACTGTACCAAAACGAGGTATTTAAAAGGAAAAGCATAAGAAAGTGAAAGATGCTGTAGACTTAGGGAAAGACTTCTTTTTCACTTTTGGCTTTTTTTATGCTTTTAGTTAAATGAAAGGACTTGTGACAGAAAGTCACTAGGAATACTTAACTATTCAGTAATACATGATGTCAGTATCCCTGCTATGTAGCAGTGATATGTATGACTAGAGCTAGCCATAATACTCCAAATGCTCAGCATGAACAGCAATACCTGTGTATGCATGTGCCATTTTTCAAATTGACAGAACTTGCTAATATTTTGACTAAGAAATTCTATTTTCATTTACAAATTCTCAACAATTCTGATAATTTTTTTATTTCACTGGTACAGTTGTTTAGGAAGTACTCACTCCTGCAGCAATCAATAAGCCTCACCACAGTCCATGCTTCTGCCTGTTCCCACACGACGAGGTACATAATTACTTTTAAAGGACTGGAATACTACATTTAAGAAAAGCCCATTTTTAGTCTCTGCCATTTATCTCATTTAAGACAAACTTCCTTTGCAGGAAGCCACATCAATACTCAGATAAATCCCGGCTGTAAATTTGTTGCTTTGAGAAAAAGCAATTAACCACTGCCTAAGCAATGGAAAAGGTCTCCTTGAAAACTTTATTTGTGACTTCATAATCTAAATCTCTCACTCACCAGCAAAATTTTTTTCTCATCCATTCATTCAGCTGAATATTCTTTCCATGACATTTTGCTCCTTTGTAGTGATTTTTTTCATGCTATTTGTTATTAATTGCTAAATTTGTTTCTAGATGTTATACATAAGTTGCTATAAAACAGGACAGATGATGTGTTTGATTCACTACTGGAATTGAATATAAAATTCAGATTCTGCCCACATTAATATTTGCAGGACCTCAAAGTCTTCAGAGGGATTGGTGTCCTACCGTGCTGTGTTCTGTACAAGTTCAGGAGAGACACAGAGGAGTTGCTCAGCAAAGCTTATAATCACAGACACTCAAAATGGAGAAGGGATAGCAGAGCCCATTCCAGTGAAATTGTAGACATCATGCCAGATATTCAAACTTAATTCACTTTTCCACAATTATTATTCTTGTTTCACCACCACATTCCTTTCCTCATTAAAAAACTTCTCCTAATTTCCAGCTTAAAATGTATTAATGCTCAATTTATGTCCATTTATCTTCTAAGTTTGTCATTTCGCTTCAGGAATTTTTCTTCCTCAGTATTTGGTGCACTGACCAATTCAGAGAATTCAACATACATCTTCTCCATCTTTGTTCCACTGGATGCAAGCCAGGCTTTTCTCATCTCCTTCCATAGCAGCACTGGCTTTCCCTTCTCCTGCTCAGCTTAGCACCTACGCCAATTTAAACCCACCATTCTCAGACATGACTGGTCAGGTTTTGACACAGTATTCCTACTCTTCACTGGAAATACACGTGTCCTATACTTAGAAACAAAGAAGTGGTTTTCTGGCAACTTAGTGGTCCGGCTAGGAAAACCATTCAAGCAACCACAGCTAGCTGACATCAATAAAAAGCCTCCCAACAAGATTTTTGAGTAATGAAATGTGTAATGTGTCAGTGTGCTACAGTTTGATCTCTACAGAACCTCTGTAGTAAAGATAGTTATGAACCCACTCAACTAAAAAAACTGTTAATTTTTTTTCCTGTGATAAATCTTTTATCACATCAACTCAGATATGAAAATAGGCACTAAACTAAGGACCACTGAAATAAATATGTTTAATAACATTTCCAACTACAATATCTACCCATGTTTCAAACTCAGAGTATTATATTTAAACATCCCTAACCTACAGCTGAAGAAAAACGTAATACCAAAGAAATAGACACAGCTCTTAACACAAAGGATATCTGCACAGGCAAACATACCTGATCTGTTAAGACAGACAGGGATATTTTAGAATCAGTTTTTGAAACAGAAACACAAAGTTGGGCAGAAAGTACTAATATTTGCTAAAACATCACGAGTGTCTGCCACCATTACCTCCTATTTCAAACAGCTAAAGTGGGGTACTCTTAGCATGTAATAATAATATTTTAACATTCAAAATAATTCATACTTTCACTATATAGGAAAGAGAGACCTAGATAAAATCTGTTCCAGCAAAAGTCCCTATTAGAATATGAATGGAAATGTAGCATAAAGAGTATATGAATGGTATGCTATACAGTTAATTAGTTCACCACAAAGTGTTTGCTTCATTAAAAAATATGAACTAATTGCTAGACTACATCATTCAACCCTGTAACTAATTCTAGTGACCTAAATGTTTTAATGTCTTTAACTGCACACATCATATATACTGCAAGTTCTGCTGGATTCTGGAAATATCCAAGACCAATATATTTTGAACATTGATTTGGTAATTCCAGCAAACAATATTGAATAATCATCATAATCCTTTCTGGGCAGCCAAGAGAAACTGGATTAGATGAGAGGCAAGCGGACCAGCACATAGCTGTAACAAAAGATGCCTCAAGAAGTAAAGCACACCATCTCCATCTCAATATATATCTCTCTCAAGTGATTTTACCTTTCCAAGGGGCTCCAATAAACAGCAACCTCCAGAAGAAATCACTGAAAATTTAACACCGGAGTAAGTACAGGCAGACTTTTTTTAATCTTCTGAGGTTCTTTTGATATACAATCTCTTTAATTTAAAAGAAGAAAAAACTAGAACAATCTGAAGTCTTTAAACCAGGAAGGAATTTCAGATGTTCTCAGCATTATTCCCTTAGATGTTAACAGCAATGTTCTCACTAACTTTACGGGTAGATAAATTTTGCATGCTTTTCAAGTGAACCCTTCATGACCTGCAAGGAACAGAAGCCTTATACTGAAGAATCTGTATTGAAGAAACAGATTAATGCATTCCTCCAGTTTGGCTTAGCCCATAGACTGTAAGTTTTACCACGAGCTACTTCTGTTAAGAGCTACAAGATTAGATCTGGAGCTGACTGATGCACCACAATTTATTACAATGACAATTTTAGCTAGTTTATATAGACTGTAAGTCGCTTTTGGATTCCACTGCCTTGTTTTATTCTACACTGCCTCAACTGGACATTAACAGCCAAATTGTTCTCTAAACAGTTCGCAGATGTGTGAGAAAGAAGGAAGATAGAGAAAGCAAGGAAAGAATTACCTGCAGTTCCTTTGAAAGTTTAAAAATACAGTTTACAGCTTTGGGTGGATTAACTAATGTTTATTCCTATAACTGGCTTCATTAATTTGTATATTCATCCTCATCATAGCAGCCATATTTACACAAAAAAAAAAAACTTCAGGATAATGATTCAAGTGTCTGATTCATAAGCAGGCCTATTTTCAATGTCAAACCATTCCCTACTGAGCCCTCTAAGGACAGAGAGAGAGGGAGACAAATGTCCCTAATGAATATCCCCATGGAAGTAAGCGGCTTTCTCACATGCATACAACTGAGCTTATAGGACCAGGTTGTATTCTTTTTCCAACAGGTAGGAATTGACAACTTTGCTGATTTATCCCTTGACACGGCCAAGCTAATACGCATCCCATCACACTAATTTGCAGAGATCAGCGTTGAATGTGCGGCTGTGACCATCTGTACCATCAGCCAGCTGGCTATTTCTCTAAGGGGTATGAACAACCATTACAGAATTGCAAACTCTGATCAGATGTTTGCTCTCTAACCTAGTGTCTAAGGAGCAGGCATCCTGGCCTGTATCAGAAATAGTGTGGCCAGCAGGAGCAGGGAGGTGATCGTGCCCCTGTACTCGGCACTGGTGAGGCCGCACCTCGAATACTGTGTTCAGCTTTGGGCCCCTCACTACAAGAAGGACATGGAGGTGCTGGAGCGTGTCCAGAGGAGGGCAACGAAGCTGGTGAAGGGTCTGGAGCACAAGTCTTATGAGGAGCGGCTGAGGGAACTGGGGTTGTTTAGCCTGGAGAAGAGGAGGCTGAGGGGAGACCTCATCGCGCTCTACAACTACCTGAAAGGAGGTTGTAGCGAGGTGGGTGTTGGTCTCTTCTGCCAAGTAACTGGCGATAGGACAAGAGGAAATGGCCTCAAGTTGCGCCAAGGGAGGTTTAGATTGAACATTAGGAAAAATTTCTTTACTGAACGAGTGGTCAGGCCTTGGAACAGGCTGCCCAGGGAAGTGGTTGAGTCACCATCCCTGGAGGTATTTAAAAGACGTGTAGATGAGGCCCTTAGGGACATGGTGTAGTGGGCATGGTGGTGTTGGGTTGACGGTTGGACACGATGATCTTAGAGGTCTTTTCCAACCTGTATGATTCTATGATTCTATGATTCTATGATTCTATAAATAACTAATCTCCTAACAGACTAGTTGCCTTACTCCCTTTAAACCTCCCAAAACTGAGATATTAACTAATTCAGCTCCTTTTGAAAATTCCATTAAAAATCCACGTCCATCTCTAGGACTCTGAGTTCTTCTGCCAACCTCCATCTTTGCACTTTTTGCTGAGGCTCAGTTCTGAGCTGGCAATGCAGTTGCATTTATACACACATAAGGAGTTATCAGTGAAAACCCATTTGCATGTACCAGTGCAATGCCTTTCCAAAATGAAGGTGAGTGTTCAGAAGCCCAGAGAAAAAAGGAAAGGAAAAGAAAAAAAGAATAAACAGCCCCACGTATGCATTACATCCGCAACAATGAAGGCATGGTTACAGAATAATTAGTAGCGACAATAGCCGTGGAAATGTATATTTTAAAAGCCCACCACAAGAAATTATATCTTCATCACTCAGTAATTAGCTAAAATCTATTGACCAGCAAATACATCCATAGGAGAATTATTGCTCAAAATCCTCAGCCATGAAAAACATCTGAATGTAAATTCCCAAGGCACATTCAATTATCTTGGAAGACTAGGTCCTTGGCATCGCTCACAATTTGGCTCCAGCAAGGGGACAATGCAATACCATTTTCTCACACTTCTGGCAATGTAGACAAGTCCCCTTTCTACATTTGTTTCAAATGCAGGCAACTGTATTGAGAAATTTATTATATCTTGGTTTTAACTGTAACTCGGAGCTTTGTGCTGTGCTTTGAACTTGTCACAGGCTGGCAGGCAAAACCAGAACAATTAGATGTAATGTGACAAGATTCCCTTGCTCCTACAGTCTGAGCACTTGACAAGCAGCTGTAGGACAAGCTTTGGAACCATTTTAATCCAAATCCAAATGTCAGAAAAAGAATGATACGACTTAAATGGAACTTAAAATTCAGGGAGCACCTTCACGAAAACAAGTCTTGGGTATCACCTTCCCAAAGGGAGTTTAATAAGCTTTGATTACTTTTCTCTTAAGATAAAGAAAAAAAGATGAAAATAGAGATTTCTCTCTTTCAGACAGAGAAGCTGTTCTTTCACCTTAAATCCTGCTTCCACCATCTAATGAATGTCAGTAGCTGGAAGACATCCACTGAGTCTGAGTGCTCCCAATCTAAGAACAGCATGTGTCAACACCTTTTGGCTTTGGAGTAATGAAGCCCATAATCTGTTTTCTGCCTGTTGGGGTATTTACTGATAGTCAAATGCTAAGCAAGAGAGGGACTCTGTCTCAAGCAGAGATGTGCGTGAAGCACTACTGCAGCAGAAAAACCAAGGGGAGTTTGGATGTCCTTGTAGTAAGACAGGTCTGTGAGAGTTACCGCTCCCAAAACTGTTTGTTGTGCATTTTCAGGCCAGACACTTCAGATCTTACTTTTAAAGCACTTTTAAATACTTTTAAAGGCACATACTTGCTCCCAAACCTAAGTCATGATTACTGAAGTTTGGTTTAGAGGTCAGTTTTAAACATGAGTCTTTAGGCACATTTTTTCCTCCTTTATTTTTCTATGTTGCAATTTTCACACACGTCAAATGGAACCAATAACGCCATCCTACCTCTTTAGAGCATTTTCCTCATTAAATTAAGGTTGCACAGAACTGCAAAGTTTTAACACAAAAATCCTTGTATGTAAGTTACAGTAAGGCCAAAAGTTTTACTTCCCAGCCCCAGGGCTCCTTTGATCACCCTCACTCATCAGTCATCTGCAACCTCAGCATCATTTTTTCCGACTATGAGAAGTTACTCCGAGTAAAACTTGTCTGGAGGATGGTGAAACTGCCACCCATTGAATTCACCATATTTCAAACTCAGGACTTCAAAGTACTCTGAGTTTCATTTTGTGTGAGGTAACACACTTTTATTTTTCTGTACAGTAAGACATACTCTTTCAAAAGTATTAAAAAAGCAGAACTTTAAAAGAGGCTTAATTCTTCATACCTCTCTCACTCACCATACAAAATCAAAAAAGGAGGCCTTGGTAACCATCGCCCATTTAAACGCATTTAAATTGCTCTCAATTACAGCTGTCAAATATTTTTCTCTGACAGAACCCATAACCACCAGAAAATGCAACAAAATCAAAACCCTGCAAGTTCTAATATTTAAACTAACCATAAAGTATTTGAGGACTGCAAAAAAAACTTATTTTAGATCTTATACAGCTCTAAATATTGGGCATTACAATAATGCTTTTACTAATAGAAAATTACCACATGCTACTTTACTGCAGTTACTTTGATCAACCTCTAAACCGCCAGTGCAAGAAGCAACCATAACAAAAGACTGCAGGACCTATTCTCTTTATGACTTATATCAGAGTGGATGCTCAAAGTTCTCAGACCCTTTTGCAAGTTTCTGCCTATGAGAAAAAGGTAACGATTTAGAAAGAATTTAGGGACCCTCATCTTGCAGAATACAGTAATCCTATTAGCTTTGAAAATGCACACCTACACTCTTTTTCATCTAAAACCATTTATAGACCTTTTAGTGTTAACCTGAAATAGAGAACATATATTTCATCATTTTAACCCATTTAATTCTTACTCAATTTAAAACAATTAATTACCCAGAATTATAAAGTAATTTAAAAATAATTTTAAATAAATTATTCCTGAACTTTCTCTATCATTTTTTTAAGTAAAGAATTGCATTGGGCCAACCTACAATCACACGACATCATTTTAATATGTGACTTATGGCATAACCATTCACACATTTGTGCATTTAATGGTACTTGACTTCTAGCCTTATACTTCATAAGAATAAGTGTTCTATTGCATCATAATTCACACGCTGTCATGTCCAGGGCAGACTGAGAGAATTTGAATTTAAATACACTAGAAGACTGGGCAAAGAATGACAGCTGAATTGTAACCTTATGAAATGTGTAATGGGAACCATAATCTGGTCTTTTTCTAAGGTGTTCCTAGGACAGACAACATAGGGTAAATGGACAGAGAAAATACAAGTGGCTAGGAGCAGCAGGTAAAGAAACAGAAGAAAGATTTATTTATGAGAAGAATGATAACGCAGGCACCAAAAAGCAAACGCAATCCTACCCATTGCACAGCTGGGACAATAATATAACCAAGACACAAGAAACACCGTATTTTCAACTTCTGTTCTGCATTACTGCTACATAAATGCAATATGCACCACACATCCAGACACTATGGTCTAACTATACTACCGTCATCATAGAACATAGGTGCGTCCTTCCCTTCCTATCCCCCTCACCTTTTGGAGCAAAGAACGCACATCTTTTTCTTTAAACAAAATGCAGAGGAACAGTCTGACCAGTTTAACTGACATCTCCATAAATTAAGAAAGCATGAACCATCACAAAGCACAAGAACACAAAAGCACAATATCAAGTGGGAAGGGAAAATGAATAGGATATTTATTACAATCTAATAGACCAAAGCTGCTCTTTATCTAATTGCTAATAAGCATTGGAGCAGTTCTCCTGTTGTTATTAGCAGAGTTACTCATACACCTTGTTTATGCATACAGTATAATAATCTTCATCAGTTACTTTGTATATGATGGCTGGTTATCGGCATTTGCAAATTCAGTCAGTTGTCTCAACCCATTTGATAATGCACAAGAGTGCATGGGCTGATAACAATAAATTTATTTATGGTACTAGCACTAAAAAGCAATCTTATCAGAACTTGGAGCAGAGGGCAAGCACTGAAGATGCTGTGTCCACAAGAGAGTTGATAATTCATAAATCAACTACAGATAGATATCTAGTTCTGAAAACCTCCATAAGCGGGGGGACCAAACATTAACATTTTCTAGGATCAGTGCTTTCTGAAATTAAAGATACTAACACACAGTTTTGAAAAACTTGGTCAAGAACAGAATTGCTCAGAAAGCACTGGAAAAATATTACAACAAAAAATATCATTTTTTGTTATAAATCAAAAAACCAAAGCTTTTCAGTTTTCAGATTAAAGTTCAGTATGCCAATGAAAAAATTACCCACCCAGCCACCCCTCTGCCTTCGAATAAAGACACTGCATGAAATTTAAGATAAAACTGAATAGCAAATGCTTTAGGTATTTTTACAGTCCTATAATTTTGGAAATATCTAATAAGCATGAATGGACTCATACACATACTTACTTTATCACACACAAATTGGATATCCTAAGTCAAAAAGAAACAAACACCAGCATCTGAGAAGCTTGAAAAAAAAAAATGAAGCTATACATACTTTATATAGGAGAATATTTTCACACTGAGCAATTCTTTATTGCACACACATAATTCTTCTCCTCAAACATTATAGTAGACTTTCTTCCTTACTCCTCTTATAATATATAGAACTGATGGATCTTTTCATGTATGTGTAAATTTCTGCCTAAAATCATAAAGAGTGTATAGGTTTTAATTTAACAACCTGCTTTTTTCAAAGCCTTCCTCTTCTTCTCCTGGTGTCCTACAGTCCAAAATGTATGTCATCTTCTTAATGCGGTCTCATCAGAAACCATCGAGCCATGACAACAAGCCATTATTAGTAGCATCACGAGGCAGAATAAGCAGCGAGGCAGAGGCAGACAGGAGGGCAGCTGAGGACAGTACTTAGCAACTCACGCTGAGCCCACCTTGACCCACTTGATTGCTCTACTCTATGCACATGATGCATTTGCAATATCTGCACTCAGCAGCTGTCACCAGGAAAAATGTAGTTGACCTGAAGTATTTCTCTGTTCTCCTTAACATATACAATAGGAAGTAACATACTTGCATTGCACAAGCAAATGCAGGCAGAATTTGGCCTATGACAATTACAACAACCAGAAATATCCCCACACAACGTGCTGCTTTACTCCTGTCATCTGTCCCTTGTGCAGTCTGTCAAATGGAAAGGCGGCCATGCTCCCTTACTAAAAAGCTCAGATTATGGTGAGTAGTGTCCTAAATTGCTTTATGTAGGACCATGCAAATGCACCTGTTTGCACATCTGGAGCTGTACATGCCAGAGGCCTAGTCCAGTACCCAGTTAAGAAGAAATGTAAGAAACAAAATTCAATAAGTTTGGGATTGGGACTTAACTTATTATACAAGACAATATAGTATGAAACATGGTGAGTGAAGCTTACAAGAGTACAATTCTATAAAACAGTTACTGAATAATGACATTAATCATACATTTTGACTCCCATTTTCTTAAAGAAAAAAAAACAGCCTTCTATGAGAAAGAAATCATTCATGGAAATTCATTTCCAACAGCAATAAAAATGCACATCCTTTAATTTAAAGTATTACTTCTTTCCTAAAACCCATCAACCTAGTTTTAAATGAATACTGGATCAACTGGGCCAGGAAATCTAAGGCAGTATAATGGGACTGCTAGTCACAACATTGAATGAATGCAGTCACAAAAGGACTTGTTAAAAGGATCATCTAGGCTTACGAGGCTTATACAGGCTGGACTGGGCTCATTTGCTGTTAGTAAAATAGCCCAAACATTCAGAACCAACATGTTTTTGAAATAGTACAAATACAAAATTCATAAGAGGGCCGGGGAAAAACATGAAAAGGAGGAGAATGTTACTCTTTGCATAACTTTGAAACTCATGAGGGAATCAAAAGCAATGATTTATAAAAATAAAAGAACAAAGCTAAACTGTTGCCTATTCGTTAGTAGGTACTGTAATTGTTTATTACCATTGAATTGGTGCCTACTAGAAGACTGATGGAACACACTTGAAGAATTAACCATGGTTTCCTCAAACATAAATGAGATATTGGGATGTTCCTGCAATTCTAATGTACACTCTCCATTCATCATGCAAATCTTATTCTCTGAGAGTACAAAGCACATAAAGTACTTGAAGGGATTTTTAAAGGCACAGAATTCTGAATCATACAAGTTTTGATGTCAGTATTTTGAATAAATCTTCCAAGTCCCTAAAAATTAACCAGTTGAATTACTTTTTACTTAAGTGAGAAACGTACTAGTTTCATTCAGTCATATCCCCTGTCACACTTTCTAAAAAAAGATGTAGCGGGTCTTAACAAAAAAAGTTAGAACTTCCATCTCTAACACATTCAACAGATGTTTTTAGACAACTTTTTCTTTGTAACTACTCTGAGTATTTGATACAATTGCACTAAATCATAAAGCATTGAGTTTACCTTTGTCTTCAAACAGTTTCTTTAGAACTACCAAGAAAAATCCCCCCTCTTTATTTCTTATGTGAAAGCATGTGAAAGCATGAGGATGGAAGACAGAAGTTTTTGAGTTCCCTTCCAAACACAGGACACGATTGTACCTCATTAGTGGCATAGGGCAAGTCATTTAATCTTTCAGACTTTTCCAATGGTTAACAGGCAGGTGCATGACTCCAGAAGACAGCCTGAAGAGCGATAGTTACACAGAACGGTACCTCCTTGCTAAGCCCTTGCACCATAGGTCTTTAGTTTCTACTTTACTTTGCAGATTACTTCCCTAGGACTTCTCTGCCCAGCACACTGGGTTACAGACAATGCTTAAATTGCCTCTCCTCCATTTTCCCCATACAAATAACATCCTATTATGGGATGGGTTACAAGACCAAATAATCTGTTTCTTCATATTCCTGGAGAGGACGGGCAGGGTACTCATAGCAAAAAATATCAGAGATGACATCTGTGTTTACTTAAACTTCTCAAACCTGTCTCATGCCAAGGTCCTATTTTCACTTCAGTGCAACTCCACTGGCAGTATTTGCTGTAGATTGAATGTTTGGGAGAACCATCAGGAAAAAAAAGCTTCTTTTAAAAATCCAATTACTTAAATATAAAAATTCCAACAGTCATTTCACAGGAAAATTTTAATTGTCTATCTGTGGGACAAAGATTAGAATTTTGTGAAAGACAGCATCCACCTTACACCAAGCATGTGCCATATAATGACGGTTATCTGTCTCCACGTAATAAACCACAGAAAAACTGTATTTTGCATATACTGAGTGCAGACTTCTTTTCTGAAGACTTGGTTTTTAGGGTTTGGAAGCTGCCTTCTCCAAAGAACACATATCAATTAAGTAGGTCACCCTATGGCTACGGCCAGCAATTTTGGAACTGGCAGAGCAGTGACACTGGGAAAAGGAGATAATGAACAGGAAAGAACAGGGCTACAGAGGCTTAGGGAGGGATAAGCAGGTGACAGAACATACCAACTCAGGAGGGGCTTTCTCTGACACCAGCGCTGACCCTCTGTTGAGCAGCAACAGATGTTACAAGATGGCTCCTGACTGAAACCACATACATCCTGGTATAGATTGAACTACACTCATTTCTAACAAAATATATGTGTAGTCACAGAATACATGCAATCAAGAATGCAAATCTATTTCTTTCTATCCTATCTTTAAATCAGAGCCCACTGCAAATAGAAAACCTCTTTTGCTGCTCACATACCTTCTTCTCTCCAGACAGAAGATTTCCTATGCAGCTTTGCATGACAAACAAAATGAAAAATAAATGCCTTTTTAGGTGATCAAACTTGTTTGCCTACTGTTCTCTGTAAGGCCTTACAGCTGCCACTGCCACTCCAGCAACCTTCAGCAGCAATGGAAACTGGAATTCAGGTAGTGTGGAAGGCTGCTTGTGTTTTTTAATTCCTTCATTAAGAAAGGCTGGGACACCCTAGATCAATGGACCTAAGAAAACAGAATCTATGGAGGAAAACTTGAAGTCAAGTGTAGGTACTTGAGAGCACTCACTGTGGCTTGGAGACTGACTGATTGGTTTCCACTTTCCATGCCTACAATGTAAATAAATTGCAGCAGAAATAAATTCACAAGACGACCAATTTCCATTTCTGTTGATTGTTCTACAGATTCTATTCTCAAGCTATAGACTGGCATGCATGGGTGATGACGGAAAATAAGGAAAATAAATAGAAACAATACTTCTTGAACAGGTCCTAACACAAAATCGGAGAAGACATATGGTGTATACCTATCCTCTGTGAAAACACAGTACATTTTCATAACATCTCAGAGAATTGGTCCTACACCGCCTTACATTTTCTTCCAGTTTCTCAATGTGTTGTTGAAACTAAAGTGCCCTCTCCGGCACAAGGAGTTGGGGAAATTAGGGGCATCAGAAAGAATGCAGGAGAGACTAACACACTGTATAGCTTTTCAATGAGTAAAATTAAAAGTATGGATCATTTGTTTCCAAGTAATGAAAGGTGTTGCATATTCAAAAATTAAAAATACAACAAAACCTTTTCTGCAACCTTTTGCCTTCTTAACTTTTTGTTGACAAATAAAGCACTTTGAGTTTCTTAGCACAAAAAAAACCCCTTAAGTTTGTATTAACTTCCAAAGTATAAACAATTTTGTTTTGTTATTGTATAGGTTTCACTTTTCATGTGAGATTCCCAACTTTGTTTCATTTATATTTTCAAAACCCAGAACGATTGCATCCATTGCTTTCCACTGAGAAGTCTTACGATCGTTACAATGTCAGCTTTAGTAAACCACAGACTCACAGACTTTCCCCTTCCACAGTGAAAGGATGCTGAAGTCTTGGGGTGGGGAGGGGGGACAGACAGTCTAAACTTTTTCATAGTTCTACACAAAAAAGATAGCTAAATATCATCACAGGATCTCCAATAAAACAAATTATGCATCTTTTTAAAGCCAGGCTGTCCGTTTGGAATTGCATCTTCATGTTTTTTTCCTGGATAAAAGCGTAAGACTCCAGTGGTTTTCCATTTTTCTTGTTCATTGTAGCAGGGTAGATTTTTTTTGTTTGTTTTTCAGTTTATATATTCCTCTCTACCCTCAACCTCATCCCTCCCCCTGTCTTATTTCTCTGCCACTTTTCCTCCTGGCTTCTATGCAAAAGAAGCAGCTTTTTCCTCCTATAGTGGATCTTGTTGTTCAGAGATAAGCATGTGTGTCTATAAGACAAGAAAAATAAATGTTTTAGTGGATGAGTTCCATTATCTGCCAAATGGCCCTTGAAAGTTAATGAGGAGTCTTCAGGCTGGTTCATTCTCCTTAAATGTAAAATCATCTATAGAATTTTTATACCTGTTCAAAAAGAAATTTGATTTTATGACCTGCATTCTTTTCAGCTTCTTGAATTAAGCTTACAGAAAATTTCATTGCTTCTTTTCCACGGTAGTAAATTGCCACTTTAGCCTTATGAAAAATCAGGTTTTTATCTTTATTGCAGTAAACTACTGTAAGTTATTTCCTTTACATTCTGATGTCCCACAGTAATGAGAGAAAGCATGAGTGTGTGTGTATCTTCCTTTGGATCAGAAGAAATGTGAGCACTGTTCCAAATAAACACAGCCGACTTATTCTCATTCATAGGCTCTTCTTTTTCGCTAATTAAACATGCTCTATTGTGTCTGTACAGACTGACAATGAGCCGGTTGCCCAAGATCCTGTCCAGACAGCTTTTGAATGTCTCCAAGGATGGAGACTCCACAACATTCCCAAGAAAGCTGTGCCTGTGCCAGTGCTCGGTCACCCTCACAGTGAAAAAGTATTTCCTGACGTTCAGGGAACCTCCTGTGTTTCAGTTTGTGCCTGTTGCCTCTGGTCCTGTCACTGGGCACCACTGAAAAGAGCCTGGCTCCATTCTCTTTGCACCCTCCCTTCAGGTATTTATTAATAAAATTCCCCCTGAGCCTTCTCTTCTCCAGGCTGAACAGTCCCAGCCCTCTCAGCCTTTCCTCATATGCGAGATGCTCTAGTCCCTTAATCATCTTCTTGGCCCTCCACTGGACTCTCTCCAGTATGTCCATGTCTCTCTTGTACTGGGGAGCCCAGAACTGGACCCAGGACTCCAGGTGTGACCTCACCAGGGCCGAGCAGAAGGGAACGATCACCACCCTCGACCTGCTGGCAACACTCCTGCTCATGCAGCCCAGGATGCCATTTGCCCTTCAAGGGCACGTGCTGGCTCACGTCCAAGTTGGTGTCCACCACGACCACAAGGTCCTTTTCTGCAAAGCTGCTTTCCAGCCAGTCAGCCCCAGCATATACTGGTGTCTCGGGTTGTTCTTCCCCAAGTGCAGCACTACCCAGAGCAGTAACCTAGTAGTGATACAGGTTGGAAACAATTACCATCTTCTATAAATAAATACATATATTTATTTGCATGTGTGTGTATATATGTACATAACATTTATTAATAATTTTATTTATTTAAAATATATGTAATGTGTACATATAAAAAGGACTGTCGTGGTTTAACCTGGCAGCAGCCAAATACCACGCAGCCGCTCGCTCACCCCCCCTGCCGGGTGGGATGGGGGAGAGAATCAGAAGGGTAAAAGTGAGAAAAACTCGTGGGTTGAAGGAGCTACAGTGCCTGTCATGGGGGTTTGAGTTGTCACTGTATCTGTTGCTGGGGTTGATCTCTGGACAGTATTCCTGAATAGTTGCTTAAATCTAAACAAGGCCTGAACCACATTCAGAAGACATAGCAATATGATCATGCTTGTTTGAACATCCCAAGGATATTCAAAATTCTCAGGGAATATTGTAGATGTCTTCATGAAGAGGATAGAAGAAAAAGGAGTTTCTGAAGATATGGAGGGGAAGGTGAACAAGTGGGAGAAAGTGTCCCATCCTGTCTCCCCCCTAAATTCATCCTCTGAGGTGAAGATGTAAGAAGTGTAATTATTAATAGTTTCCAAAAGATAGCTCCCAAAGAACAGGAATGATGGCAGTGCTGAGTACAGGCTCGTGACCAATAATTTTATCATAACGTAAAGCCAGGTCACACAGTATAGCAAAGCAATGACCTTAATCCATTTCCCAGAGATGACCAACCCCACATACAAACTGATAATCAGCAGTATAGACAGCCAGTAAGGTGCTATATACCACAACTGCAAGAACAGATCCAAAAACTCTGAGAGCAAATAAATCAACATTGTGAACATCGAGTACTAAACTGATATAATGAATGCTTATAACAAATTTGTTTTAACCCGTTCGGGTCAGATGTGTCGTTATCTCAACCCTTCGAGCCCCACGTTTTTTAAATAAGTTATATTTCTTACAGATGCAAGAACTTATCCTGCACATAAGGATATGTGTAAAAGACAGTGGAAGAATAGACGCATCTCCTCCCAAGGAAATTTGCTTTTAATTCCTTACCTTTAATGATATTTGATCCACTCTGATGGCAAAGAGAAATGAACTCCAGAAATATTTTTAAGGAAGGTGTCCTGGTTCCAGCTGGGACACGGTTAACTTTCTTCCCAGTAGCTTGTTTTGGGTTCGGTGTGAAAGGAGCGTTGATGGCCCATTGATGCTTTGGCTGTTGCTGGGTGATGCTTGCACCGGGAGGGGGGAGCACAGCCAGGGTGGTGGACCCAGCTGGCCAATGGGGTATTCTGTACCATGGGACATCATGCTCAGGATAAAAACCAGGTGTGGGGGGGGGCTCGCCCCCCGTTCCTGACACATGGTCGGCGGTCGGTAAGCGGTTGTGTTGTGCATTGCCTGTTTTGTGTATTCTGTTATTGTTGTTGTTCTCATTGTTATTATTACTGTTCTACTTAGTTTTATTTCAATTATTAAACTGTTTTTATCTCAACCCGGGAGCTTTCCTACTTGTGCCCTCCCAATTCTCTCCTCCATCCCACCGGGGGGGGTGTGATCGAGCGGCTGCGTGGAGTTTATTTTTGCTGGCTGGGGTTAAACCACGACAGTCCTTTTTGGCGCCCAACGTGGGGCATGAAGGGTTGAGATAACGACAGATTATTTAGAGCATATTAAGGAATTTATATCTGGTAACATATTAATTTGTTCTGTACCATGCTCTTGTTTTTACTGTACCTGTTAAAAATTGGAGTTGGGTTTTGTAGTCTGTTGTGCTCTGCCGTGATTAATGATGTTTTGCCTGGGAGATTTGTTACTAAAACGCTGGCATTGGGGGTTATTTGGTATTTGGGATTCGTAATGAAGCCGTTTCTGCATTTCGGGTACCACCTCATGGAGACCATCAGCAATTATACCTTTTCCTCCGAGAGATTTTTTATGGAGGAAATAGAGAATGGCACCCTCGCTACCTTCCTCTATGATGTCATCTCCTTTGTTAAAATAACTTGCCAGTACCTTGAACATCCCTGGGTAGTTAAGATACATCTATTGGTACTCCTTGGGAATATTGTTGCGGTTTTATCCAAGGTTAGTAAGCAATTTAAGAATGTCATCCAGAGATCTGCCCCAAGGCTGGATAGTTATGAGTGGCAGGGCGAGTGGGATAGCATGGGCAAATGCCTAGGGCGATGGGCACCCCCAGTGTTCTGGAACTTTACCCCTGAACAAGTGCAGAACCCTAAAAAATTAGTAGAATATTTGGAAGAAGTGTGCTGTCACCCTGGCCATTCTAGGGAGACGCAAATCACTACAATGTGCTGGGGCCTGGCCCACGCCTACCGAGCCCTGTTTAACACCACTCAGAGCCCCCAAGGGGAAGGAAAGGTCTCTGCAGCTGATGACGAAGCAACGGGCCCTGTGGCTACCCCACCCTCCACGGCAAGCACAGCGGCTCCCTCACCCCCCAGGGCAGGCACGGCAGCTGCTCCGCCCCCTGCGACAGAGAACCAACCCATGCCGGTATCAGTCGCCCCTATACAAAAAAGAAAATGCACAAGAAAATCAGCTCGTCTAGTAAGGGATGAAGATGAACCAGGGCCATCACGAGAACAGGAGGAGGAGGAGGCAGAACCCGTAAATGAGATGGTGACCACCCGATCCCTATCCCTGGGTGAGCTGCGAGATATGCGAAAAGACTTCAGCCATCGTCCAGGCGAGCACATTGTCACCTGGCTGCTCCGATGCTGGGATAATGGGGCCAGTAGCCTGGAAATAGAGGGTAGGGAAGCCAAGCAGCTGGGATCCCTTTCTAGGGAAGGGGGCATTGACAAAGCAATTGGACAAGGGGCACAAGTCCTCAGCCTCTAGAGGCAACTCCTGTCAGGCGTGAAGGAAAGGTATCCCTTCAAGGAAGATGTTATATGCCACCCAGGCAAGTGGACCACCATGGAGAGAGGTATCCAGTACCTGAGAGAATTAGCTGTGCTGGAAGTGATTTATGATGACCTGAACAACGAGCAGTTATCCAAAGACCCAGATGAAGTCAAATGCACCCGACCCACGTGGCGGAAGTTTGTATGGAGCGCACCAGCGTCACATGCAAACTCATTGGCAGTAATGACCTGGAGAGATGGAGAGGAACAAACAGTGGATGAACTGGCTGGCCAACTCCGGCAATATGAAGAAAGTCTCTCTTCCTCCCTACGGGCCTGTGTCTCTGCTGTGGAGAAACTGTCTCAGGAGGTCCAGCAACTCAAAGAGGATATGTCCTGCTCCACACCTGCACGGGCCAGTGTCTCAGCCATTAGGAGCAAGCGTCCCTCTGCTCAAGAGAGGAGACATCGTGGGTACACATCCCGGGGCACCCTGTGGTTTTACCTGCGTGACCACGGAGAGGACATGAGGAAGTGGGATGGAAAACCCACCTCAGTCCTACAGGCACGGGTACGTGAGTTGCAAGGGAAAACAACCACAAAAGGGGGTTCTTCCAGGAAAACTGCTGCTCCAGTCTCCAGTGAGCAGTTCCCCAGACAGAGTAGGAGGGCTAGTTCCACTTCCGACCTTAATGAAGGGACTTCTGATTCATACTTACAAGAAGTGGATAGTGAATATGATGACCAGGACTAGAGGGGCCCTGCCTCCAGCCAGGTAGAGGAAAGGGACAACCAGGTTTACTGGACTGTGTGGATTTGATGGCCTGGCACATCAGATCCACAAGAATATAAGGCTCTCGTAGACACTGGTGCGCAGTGTACCCTGATGCCATCAGGCTATAAAGGGGCAGAACCCATTTGTATTTCTGGAGTGACAAGGGGATCCCAAGAGTTAACTGTGTTGGAGGCCGAAGTAAGTCTAACCGGGAATGAGTGGCAGAAGCACCCCATTGTGACTGGCCCAGAGGCTCCGTGCATCCTTGGCATAGACTACCTCAGGAGAGGGTATTTTAAGGACCCAAAAGGGTATCAGTGGGCTTTTGGTATAGCTGCCCTGGAGACGGAGGAAATTAAACAGATGTCTACCTTGCCCAGTCTCTTGGAGGATCCTTCTGTTGTGGGCTTGTTGAAGGTCCAAGAACAACAGGTACCAATTGCTACCACAACAGTGCACCGGCGGCAATATCGCACCAACCGAGACTCCCTGATCCCCATCCATGAGCTGATTCGTCGACTGGAGAGCCAAGGAGTGATCAGCAAGACTCGCTCACCCTTCAACAGTCCCATATGGCCAGTGCGAAAGTCCAATGGAGAGTGGAGACTAACAGTAGACTACCGTGGCCTGAACGAAGTCACGCCGCCAATGAGTGCTGCTGTGCCGGACATGCTGGAACTTCAATACGAACTGGAGTCAAAGGCAGCCAAGTGGTACGCCACCATTGACATCGCTAATGCGTTCTTCTCAATCCCTTTGGCGGCAGAGTGCAGGCCACAGTTTGCTTTCACTTGGAGGGGCGTCCAGTACACCTGGAACCGACTGCCCCAGGGGTGGAAACACAGCCCTACCATTTACCATGGACTGATCCACACCGCACTGGAACAGGGTGAGGCTCCAGAACACCTGCAATACATTGATGACATCATCGTGTGGGGCAACACAGCAGAGGAAGTTTTCGAGAAAGGGGAGAGAATAGTCCAAATCCTTCTGAAGGCCGGCTTTGCAATAAAACGAAGTAAGGTCAAGGGACCTGCACAGGAGATCCAGTTTTTAGGAATAAAATGGCAAGACGGACGTCGTCAGATCCCAACGGATGTGATCAATAAAATAACAGCCATGTCCCCACCAACTAACAAAAAGGAAAGGCAAGCTTTCTTAGGCGTTGTGGGCTTTTGGAGAATGCATATTCCAAATTACAGTCAGATTGTAAGCCCTCTCTATCACGTGACCAGGAAGAAGAACGACTTCAGATGGGGCCCTGAGCAACGACAAGCCTTTGAACAAATTAAACAGGAGATAGTTCAGGCAGTAGCCCTTGGGCCAGTCCGAGCAGGACAAGATGTGAAGAATGTGCTCTACACCGCAGCCGGGGAGAATGGCCCTACCTGGAGCCTCTGGCAGAAAGCACCAGGGGAGACTCGAGGTCGACCCTTAGGGTTCTGGAGTCGGGGATACAGAGGATCCGAGGCCCGCTACACTCCAACTGAGAAGGAGATATTGGCAGCATATGAAGGGGTTCAAGCTGCTTCGGAAGTGGTTGGTACTGAAGCACAGCTCCTCCTGGCACCCCAACTGCCGGTGCTGGGCTGGATGTTCAAAGGGAGGGTCCCCTCTACACATCATGCAACCGATGCTACGTGGAGTAAGTGGGTCGCACTGATCACACAACGGGCCCGAATAGGAAACCCCAGTCACCCAGGAATCTTGGAGGTGATCACAAACTGGCCAGAAGGCAAAGATTTTGGAATATTCCCAGAGGAGGAGGTGACGCGTGCTGAAGAGGCCCCACCATGTAACAAACTACCAGAAAACGAGAAGCAATATGCCCTGTTCACTGATGGGTCCTGTCACCTTGTGGGAAAACATCGGAGATGGAAGGCTGCTGTATGGAGTCCTATACGCCAAGTTGCAGAAACTGCTGAAGGAGAAGGTGAATCGAGCCAGTTTGCAGAGGTGAAAGCCATCCAGCTGGCCTTGGACATTGCTGAACGAGAAAAATGGCCAGTACTTTATCTCTATACTGACTCATGGATGGTGGCAAATGCCCTGTGGGGGTGGTTTCAGCAGTGGAAGCAGAACAACTGGCAGCGCAGAGGTAAACCCATCTGGGCTGCCACATTGTGGCAAGATATTGCTGCCCGGGTAGAGAACCTGACTGTAAAAGTACGTCACGTAGATGCTCACGTACCCAAGAGTTGGGCCAGTGAAGAGCACCAAAACAACCAGCAGGTGGATCAGGCTGCCAAGATTGAAGTGGCTCAGGTGGATCTGGACTGGCAACATAAAGGTGAATTATTTATAGCTCGGTGGGCCCATGACACTTCAGGCCACCAAGGGAGAGATGCAACATATAGATGGGCTCATGATCGAGGGGTGGACTTGACCATGGACACTATTGCACAAGTTATCCACGAATGTGAAACATGCGCTGCAATCAAGCAAGCCAAACGAGTAAAGACTCTTTGGTATGGAGGACAATGGTTGAAGTATAAATATGGGGAGGCTTGGCAGATATTGATTATATCACGCTCCCACAAACCCGACACGGCAAGCGCTATGTGCTCAGCATGGTAGAAGTAACCACAGGATGGCTGGAAACATATCCTGTGCCCCATGCCACCGCCTGGAACACCATCCTGGGCCTTGAAAAGCAAGTCCTGTGGCGACATGGCACCCCAGAAAGAATTGAGTCAGACAACGGGACTCACTTCCGAAACACCCTCATAGACACCTGGGCCAAAGAGCACGGCATTGAGTGGGTCTATCACATCCCCTACCATGCACCAGCCTCTGGGAAAATTGAACGATACAACGGGCTGTTAAAGACAACACTGAGGGCAATGGGTGGTGGGACATTCAAGCATTGGGACACACATTTAGCAAAGGCCACCTGGTTAGTCAACACTAGGGGATCTGTCACTCGAGCTGGCCCTGCCCAGTCCAAACCCTTACGTACTGTGGAGGGGGATAAAGTCCCTGTCGTGCATATGAGAAATATGCTGGGGAAGACAGTCTGGGTTACTCTTGCCTCTGGCAAGGGAAAACCCATCCGTGGGATTGCTTTTGCTCAGGGACCTGGGTGCACTTGGTGGGTGATGAGAAAGGATGGGGAAGTCCGGTGTGTACCTCAGGGGGATTTAATTTTGGGTGAAAATAGCCAATGAACTGAATTGTACGATGTTAGTTATTACATAGTACTGTATGTCATCACTTCTATGGTTACCATATGCCATATTAACAGTATTACAGTAAGAATCACCCAGATTAATGTAGGATGAACGCCGATGAAACTGAGCAAGGTGCAACAATGATAGAACCAGACGAGCGCCCAGAACTGGCCTCCGCATGCAAGAGCCCATCTCTCCTGCCCTGCAAGACTGTTATGACAGGTGGAACCCGAAGTCATGGACTAAATGAACTCAACGGACGTTTTAGAGGGATGGCCCATGGACTAAGGGAATGATATCTCTGTGTGTGTATATATCAAAAGGCAGGGAAAAGTAGCGGTGACTAATTGGAATGTATGGGAAAATGTGAGACCTAGGCATGATGTAGATGGTATAGAATAAGGGGTGGATATTGTCCTGGTTCCGGCTGGGACAGAGTTAACTTTCTTCCCAGTAGCTTGGGGGGTGTGCTGTGTTTTGGGTTCGGTGTGAAAGGAGCGTTGATGGCCCATTGATGCTTTGGCTGTTGCTGGGTGATGCTTGCACCGAGAGGGGGGAGCACAGCCGGGGTGGTGGACCCAGCTGGCCAATGGGGTATTCTATACCATGGGACATCATGCTCAGGATAAAAACCAGGTGTGTGGGGGGGGCTCGCCCCCCGTTGGTGACAGGCGGTCGACGGTCGGTGAGCGGTTGTGTTGTGCATTGCCTGCTTTGTGTATTCTGTTATTGTTGTTGTTCTCATTGTTATTATTACTGTCCTACTTCGGTTTATTTCAATTATTAAACTGTTTTTATCCCAACCCGGGAGCTTTCCTACTTGTGCCCTCCCGATTCTCTCCTCCATCCCACCGGGGGGGGGTGATCGAGCGGCTGCGTGGCGTTTATTTTTGCTGGCTGGGGTTAAACCACGACAAAGGCCAAGAAAAAACTCAATTTCATGAAGGTATGATAGACAGTATGCATAGAGGCAGCTGAGCTCTGGTACCTTGCTTTGGTACCTTGCTTTCACTGCTTTCACTTCGGTGGCAGGCAGACCTTAACAGCAGACTCCCAGAGAAGCCTTCCCACCAACACACCACAGTTTTATCAGGAGTTCAGCTGAGAATAAAGGAATCACATTAATATTTTTTACACAGCATGCAACATACACTTTGCATGACCACTGACATAAGCATCCCTTCAGTATCTTGGGTGAGACTGGTCTATATTTTTGTTCTGTATTTATCATTCATGTAGCAAGATGAGGCTAGACCGGAGTTAAACTCAGACTCTGTCATTCCTATTTCTTTGGCCAGTTTCCAAATCACATCCTCAGGCAGCAAATATGAAATCAAACTATAAGGATGGATCATATGGCATCATAAGGCTGCCTCTTTTTTGTTTTGTTTTCAGGCTTCTGTCTCCTCACTACTCTTACAAAATATAACAATAATACAAGAATGCCCTTCCTGGGTCATCACACAAAGCCATCTAGTCCCGTGCCCTATCCCAGCAACAGCTAGGACCAAAAACTACAAGAAAAGCATAGAAAGGCAAGTACATAGCACATAGTGACACATATTCCTGCACATACTCTCTCAGCTTCCAGCAACACAGTTCTCATAAGCCAGAGGTGACATCTTGGGGTTAATGTCTTCTTTTTGTATTTGTGTATCTTTACTATTCTCCCTTTGCATCTTTTACATACTCCATTTCTTTATCCTCTTTTCATTCTTTCCTTCCTTCCCCCCATTATCATCTTACTCCTCCTTTCCTAGATCACTAAAAGTGAAATATCTGCAGCAGTTTCTCTTCCATCCTTTACTACATCTCTCTTCACACAAAGCCCTTTCTTCTACTTTACGCAGCCCATTGTGTCCCATGTTCTACAATCAAGGAGAGCAAGAGCATCAGCATTTTTTCCCCATTTACTTGAAAGGAACTCTCATTTTACGCCAGCTGTCATGCATCTTGACAGGCTATATTGGGATGGGACAGGTGATGTCCACTATTTGTTTGGAAATGTGCATGTGTGAAAGTTTGAATAGATTTCAGAGCCATTTCAACATCTCTAGTTCAGCAAAATGGATTCCCGTATTTCTTAACTTCAGCTCTTCAGTAAAACAGATAGCAGCATGTCCAAGACAATCACTCTTCTGACAAAAAAAAAAAAAAAGAATGGGGCAAAAAGACATTTCTAATAACTTTTAAAAAGCATTTGCCTCCCAGAATGAGGCAAAAAGACATTTCTAATAACTTTTAAAAAGCATTTGCCTCCCCTTTTTCTAATAGCCTTGTTCTAGCAATAATTTCTCAAGTTTTCCTTGGTATTTAGCTCAAAATTTTCCCAACACTCAGATTAAATATGCCATTTTTAACAAAGAAACACAAAATTTACTAGCATAAAATATTTAAAATCCATTCTTTTATGAATGGGCAGTTGCATCTTTAACAGGGACTACTGCCTTTCCATTATGTTTTCCTTGGTTCTATAATTTAAATGCTGATGGAAAGGAATTTCATTCCTAGCAGGACACTACCTACCCCAAAAGTTGTAAAGTTTCTGTCATGCTCAAACATCCATGAATACTTTCCCAAAATGTGTGACTATTAACAGCAAGGTGAATTTCAGTAACAAGGCAAAATTACCCATTTAAACAAAAGTATTTCATTCTGCTCCATTACACAGACACACCATGTTATTATGCATGAAATGTTCAGCTGATTATCACGTATTGTAAAAGGAAGAGACTACCATATGGCTACAATCCATACAAAAGCGCACAGCAAACCCCCAGTATTTACATACGGGTTTGTCCAATACACTGTATGGGTGTTATCTTACCTCATTCAAAGGAGCATTACTGCAAAAGATGACTCATTCTTGCATCAAATGAGGTAATAAGCTTGTAAATGGTTGTTTTTCAAAAGCTAGAATTAGTTCAAATTTATGTATGCATGACTTATTCTTTCACCACTAAATTATGACAGTATTTGTATGTAGAGTACAGCTATAATCATTAGAGTGTAATAGTCTAATGTGGAAAAGCTTTTAGGAACAAGGTATTATTTAGACTGAGCCAGCGATATGTGTCATTTTTACGTTTAAAAAACCCCACAAAGTTATTCTAGGACTGCATTCTGGATGTTGTTGCAGATTCTGTCTGTGCAGTTGAATGAATGATAGGAGGATTTACTACATACAAATAAATATGTTTTGCACCTGAAGACTCACATCATCCAACTGAAGGCCCTACAACTGAAGAACATTTTATTCCCCTTAAACTGAACATAAACCCGCTGTAAATCATGGATTAAGATCTACATACCTAGCTTAATTAAACCTAAGGTCAGATCTAGGTATTTGACTAACCAGTAAAAAAGGCTGCAGCACAGACTCGGAGTAGCATGCGTTTTGCAGAAAAAGCTCTGATCTAAAATTTACCAGACATATCTTCAGAGGAAACTCTCAGCTCTCACTGACTTCATTGGGTGTTGAAAGTTTTCATTCATTTTGGCAGCGAGGTGTTTTGTATGAAGTATTTTGAAGTGTTTTGTGAGATTTATCATCTCACATGGTTAGCCCCCTGTTAAATCTAGCACTTTTTTATATTATGAAAAAAAGCCTGAAAACCACCACCAAAAGTCAGAATTCACATTTTTTGTACCCAAACAATCTAAGATGACATACAATGGATGATAATATACTGCCAAAGATTTCAAGGAATAATGACGTGTCACACAGAAGTCGTCCTTAAATACACCTCTCTTAAATCAGCTGTGATTCTCTCAAAATTCAGAATGAAACACAAGTTCATTATTAAAAAAAAAAAAAGGAAAAACCCTTCTGAATATGGAATTTTAATCTCTATCTGAATGGCTGACATTTAATCACCTACGTTACACTGATTTTTCAAACTGAAAATACTTAGTTCTGGCTTGAATCCCATGGTGTCTATTCTCTCATTGATGGAGGGCCAACAAATGCCATGACTTTATTTTTTTTGATGAAGACAAAAATTATTAGCCATCTGCTTCAGCTATGTGATTTTGTGTAGAAAGAATACAAAATACATTACTCCCAGACTATTCCCATTATATCCAGTTAATTGTACCAGGCTTTGCTCTCCAGGTTTTAAAAAACTCTGTCTGTCTGCACCTGATTATTTCCATAATTAAATCTCCTCAAAACCTTACTTCAAAAGGACAAAGATAGCTGGGAAAGACCAAAGAACAGAAGTCACAAGAGAGATTTTTGCCCCTTCAATCCTTTCAGCCACAGAAGCATGACGCCAAAAGCTGCAGCATGATGAGATCCCACAGACTAATTTTGTACTGCAGTCTCAATGCCTGCAAAAACTCACCAGGAGCTGCTGGCAAAGGCAAGACACAACTGACCAGCTCTGCCCCTCAAAGCAGCAGCATCCACATTCTTCCCCCCAGTGCCACAACCGCTGATTGTCCATCCGATTCCCAAACCAGCCTGCTCAGCAATGCCAGAAGGAAATCCCAACCTCTCCACCTGCACAAAGCCAAAGGAAATTTGCTCTGGTTCTTGCCTCCCCAGCGTGCGTGGCCTCATGGCCTTTTTTCCTACACTCCAGTGCCTCCTCCTGCCTCTGTCACTGCCTTACACTGTCTGCCTCGGGACAGCAGCACCGATCCATCTAAATGTAAACGAGCTTCCGCAGATCTGCTCTGCGACGCATGTATCACTGTTATCAGACTGCTATCTCTGTTATGTGACAGAGATGTAATTCACAAATACAAGCAGAAAATGTTCACATCATCATGTTGTTGAATTTATTCTTGATTCTTCAATTAGGAGATTTGTCATACTGAAATCTCTTCTTCTGTGTAGCCAAGCAAAAGGATGGACTTCAGCACGTTTGATACAAACCTGCTCTATAATAATATCCAACTTATTTCTGCAGACATGCCTATTAAACACACACATTAATAATACTAATTAACTAATTACTGGACTTGTTTGGCTGGGGCATCATCCAGCCCCACATATCAGAAAAGAGTCGCTCAGAAATGGCAGCCATTACCAACATCACTGCTATACAAATAGAAAGAAAAATCAGTCTGCAAGAAACCAAGACAAAGCTGAACTAAGCTATATTAATATTTTTGTTCAGAGTATCAGTGTAAATTTGAATCAAATCCTTTGCCCTCCCCACTTACTGTGCATTGGTTCAGCACACTGGATGGATTGGGTGAGCACAAATTAGATTGCCTCTACAGGAAATCAGACTGGAAGCTCTGCTTCAGGAGTACACAAACCTCTATCTATTCCCTAATACCGAATCGAATACATCATGATATACATGATGGGGACATTGCGTCCAGAAGACAAGATTAAACCTAGTCCAAAGAAAAACCCTGAGTAATGTATACCGTAGATGTAGGGGCCTCAGCTTCAGTCTACCGATCCTCTCCTACTGTGCTGAATTACATGCTGATGTGGACATAGCCAAACCCTCTGGCCAACAGCCCGCTGAGTCCAAGCCTAGCAGGTGCAACAGGGCTGTCAAAGAGTGGCCATACAAAACCCAGCCGAAGATCTGTCTAGCCCTGTACTCAGTCTCCAGCAATGGTCAGTAGAAGATGCCTAGGAAAGAGTTTGGGAACAAAGAAAGAAAGTAGGCATTGCTATTTCCTATGAATACTTTCCAATTTGCAGCTCAGTGAAATCTTGAGCCAGAAGCACTGTGTTTGTTGGCATAAGAAGAATTATTGTAGATGCCTTCTTTTAGGAAATTATCTATTTGTTTTTCATAAATCCTAAATATCCACAATAAGCAAGGGGTTGTAGAGGTTACTTACAAGCTAGGTGTAAGTTAAAGAACCACTACTGCTGGTTTGTCAAGGACATTACACCGGCATCATCTGACGCTCCCTATTCTTTCTGTGGGAAGCTATTTTACCCCTCTATGACCTTTATGATTTTATTAACCTTTACTATATAGGTCCTTTAGTTTTCTTCAAGAAATAGATAGCTGGAATTTTTCAAAGCACTGAGCAACACCACAATAAAGACAAAGGAAACATACAGAACTGTTAGATACCTGACCTGACACAGATGCTGTCAGCTCCCAGACACCTCCTGTGTGCGAGAATGAGTTTTCTGCCATCGGTAAAAGCTGTTATACTGCCGTGTTTTATATCACCGATGCAGTTTTTACTTCTTGGTTTCCCGGTCACAAGAGAGACTACAGCATTTCCCAGCTTCAGGTTGAATCCATTGTCATTCACATTGAGGTAGAACTCCCAGCTCTACCTGCAGATAGCTTTACTTTTTTTTTATTTTTTGTCCTGCTATGAGTCCTAATGTATTGACTTCATTAGGGCTTTTGACCAGAAAGCTCTGATTTAGGATGATTTTGAAGTGCATTGCATTAATCAAAAGAACTAGGAAAGCAGGCCAAAGGAAGTGAACATAAAATTTATTTGCAGTTTAAATGTAGATTCAGTTAATACTTCTAAATTCTCTTCCTTACTTTGCCCGTTTTTCCACGTCCTAGGGATGGCTGTACATTGTCAAGAAACGTTGTTACTTTTGTTATCTGATTCTCTCTCCAAATCATTACTAGAGATATTGAACATCAATGTTCTTATACCTATCTCAAGGGAACCCACACTGCATATTGTTGCTTTTGCTTTCACTTTGGTGAGAGCCGTAAGCAGCCTACTCAGTTTAGATCCCTTTTTACCCATCCAACATCAGGCACTCTCGCTGCTCCTGCCTGCCAGGCTACAATTGTTATTAGTAGTTCCTCAACTGTTTCTCAAGGTCTGGCAGTGACCGCGAGGCTTTGGAATGCTGTGTAGCCTGGGGGTCTGAAATTTCATCTGGGATATATATGAGAATTCTGCTCTACGCTCAATTTGCATGGAATAAAGTTCTCTCTTCACTAAAGTGGTATTTGAACACAGTTGTGGAATGTGTCCAAGTGATCTTTCTTCTCTGCCCCCCCCCCCAAAGTTGAAATTAATTTTTTAATTTCTTTGGCCTTGAATTTGGTAAAGATCAGGACACTGGGAAAAAGGGAAGTCTCTCCAACATATACTAGGCTGGGAACTGGTATATTGTAAAAATAACAGCAACCAACTATGATTAGATCTTTATAAACCTGAAAGTCCTCAAAAGTTCTGAGAGGTTTGAGGGCTGTGGGTTTTTTTAAGGCTTTTTTATTAGTTTCCAACAAGGAAGGATGGTTCCACAGAAATATGTCTCTACTGAAGATCAAATTGTGGAAGAAAAATTGTACTGGCATCTTATGTTTAAAATATCAAAAATATCTCTGTAGAAAAAGAGAGCCAGCAACAATAGCTGGAACTGATCCAATGTTTCCAAAGAAATAAGGTTTCTTCCTGGGTCTAAAGAAGCCTTTGTCATATTTTAGTTCTGAAAACTGCCGTGTTAAGACTTTTGCATCCACCGACATTCTTCTGCTTCATCGGTTTCACCTTAATCTCTAGACAGATCTGGTCAAAAAAGTTTTATCTCCTGACAACTGTCTTCTCTCTCTCCCTCCACAGCACTTCCAGGATTCAAACAAGCCATAAGAGGACTTTGTGAAGACGTACTGTGATTTATCTAACACTTACCTAGGTAGCTGCATGACCCTAACGCACTAATGCATCTCACTCTTACAGCCTCTGAGGGTAATAGCGAAGTGTTAACTCCACATGAGAGAGGAACTGAGAAACTAGGCACAGGGCAGAGTTAGAAGAAGAACCCAGCCTTATTCCCACACATTTAGTAAGCTAATAGCCAAGTAAAATAAAGTAACATACAATAAAAATAAAATAAAATATTTTAAAAAACAGTTAAGCCAATGGAAAATAACAGAGACACTTCAGTTCAATTTTTAAAGTAATCTTCAGGGAACAAAATTAACGGGTGCAAAGGCACTCACTGCTCTTTACAGCTGTGTGATAAGATCCCTTTCTTGGGTAACAGGCTAAAACAAACCCTCTCAACACAAATAATTGTAAACTCATTGGGAAAAATTCATGGAAGGGAAAGTCAGGTCCTCAATGCAAGGTAGTCATGGAATAAATGCACGCAGACAATGCTACCTTGCAGAAAAGCTGAATTTAAATATTTATGTACTCTGATAAAGAACTCTTTCAAGTACTAAGCTCTGTGCCAAAGGTCAAAGTTCCTACACGAAGCAAGAGCGAGTTCTCTCAACATCCAACAATTCACTTAGTCTGATATAATTTGGTTATTTAGTTATTTATCATCTATGATCTAGCATTTAATCAACTTCCATATTAAAAAGCTAGCTTAAAGGCTAAAAACCAATTCTGCCCTCAAAAGACAGCACGTAGAGAAAACACAGTCTCCGGGAGAGCGCTGGGAGTGAAACCAACTTCACAGGTCCAGCCACTACCGTAGGTCTGATGCTTCTAGAAGATGATCTTTCTGCATCCGGCAATCCGGCCCAGATTAGCACTGGTACAGAGACTGCTGCCCCGGAACTGAGCCAGCAGAAAAGGACAAGAGCCAAAGCCTTGCCTCTTCCTTACCTGTAACGGGAAATCTGATCAGCATATTGGGCATTATGAGAGTGGAGTCCCTGCTATTCGTGCTGGCATTTAGCCAAGCTATCCAGGAAATGTCTTGTGCTATACTCACACTTCGTGGATTTGTATAAATACAGCTTACAGTCCGATTCTTATTGGCACTTATTTCACTGACTGTTATTACTAATTAAGTAAATAGTTGGACATTTTCTTCCTCATTTTACCAAACATCTCTGAAAATGTTCCTTTTTATTCTACTTGTAGCTAGAGACAGGCTGTATCTCTTGATCTGAGAACATTCAAAGGCTATCTATCTGGCAATGCACTTTCAATTACCTTTTGTTCATAGCTTTAGTTCAGGCAGACGAAAAGAAAAACACTCCAGTATACTGTTTGGTGGGGAAGTAATAATGGATTCCCAAATGAAAACAGGGATTCAGACACTTCAAATCTTAACGCCTTATACATTACTCACTATAAAATATATTGCTTCTGGAAATGTACTATTTGGAGCTATCTCCTTCCTATCAATTAGTTTTAAACAGCATAACAATCCCGCAAATAACTGTAAGGTTGTGTTACTATGCAGAAACACACTTGTTAAGACTACATGAACTAAAATTACCAAAATATTGCCTAGGTACAACCTCTAGCTTTCCATAACCACAACTACGAAGGCTGGACCAGGCCCGTGAGATGATAGAATTAAAACAGACTTCCCTAGAAAATAAATTCCTTAGGGAACATATTATCATCAGCCCTTTATGTGAAAAATAAACCCCCACTGCCGCATCACCTAGCACCATCTTCATCATTCCACGTCATTCTTAAACATGTACAAATGCAGAGGTGAACCTATCTAATCCAACACATACTACATTTCACTACGAGGGTATTTCCAATTCAGCACACAAAATACTAGCTAGGCTAAGAAGATTTTTGAAAAAAAGATACATGGGAGAATGACATATTTCTTAGGAGTGAAAACAGACCCAGTGGCCAATTTGGAAACCTTAGTCAAGTGAAACCTCCAGTGGCTTTCAGCGGTGTTTTGCTGCAGAGAGACAAAATAGTCTGATCCTAATGCATGCTGAGCACATCTGCTAAGGTGCTGAGCGCAGCCAATTACAGTCAGCTCGCCTGCCAAAGTCACTCTCGGTTCTGATATAGAAAAGGTTGGCTCAGGTCATGTGCCTGCCTACTTCTAGCCCAGCTGGGGAGTACTTGAACTCATTACTATACCACAGATACAACAAGTTGTTTCAGCATAGCAGCTTTAACTACATAATGCACAGCTCCATGTGGCAGTTGTATTTGCCCAGAAGATTAGCATTAATTCTTCACACCTTCATTTTGTACTCAATTATCACATCTTATTTTTAGGATTTAGTCTCTGGATTTATATGTTATCATGCTGAAATAACATGAAATAACAATGATCTCATTACCACCTAAATTATATCACCAAATTCTCCTCCATACTCTTGTTGCCTTTACTGAGAGCTGTGATATATGTTGCAACTGCACTACTTACGGGGGGTTGGGTTTGTTGGTTGGTTTGTTGGTTTTTTTTTTTTCCTTCCCAAAGTCACTGTTGCTTTGGAAAAGCACAACATAAAATGCAAACAGGTTTGAATACAGTTTTAACAGTGCACGGCATGCAACCTGTTCTAGTTAAACTGCTTAGACATGTGTGTTTGTGTAATGTCTTTTCAGGCAGTGCTAGGACTCTGATGGGTGGTAAGTCTGACACACGTGGCTGTGAGTAAAAGCTCAGCTTTGCCAAGAGGAGGGAAGGAAGAAGTGAGAGGGGAGTGAACTGAAATGCAACTTGTCAGCTCTGGGAGGCAAGTGATATCTTCTCCCATCTCAAATTAATTGCTTCATTATTAGGAATCTCTGATGAATTGATTTAGAGCTCATACCCTAGGGTATCCATTCATATTCACGTGGTTTGATGCACATTATTAAAGCTACCTGCTAGCTTTTAATAGCAGTGTTTTATTTTAACACAAACCATGAAAACCAGTTGTATAAGGAACAAAAAATACTTTTTATAAATTGTAGAGAAATGTTCTAGCCTAATTTTAATAATAAAACAGGACTCGTTCCTCTGTGTCCTCAGAGACCACAGCAATGCTCAGTGTACACATGTCAACCTGTAAGCAATGTTGGAAGACAACTGTCCCTGCAAATAATTCCTTCCTCACTGTGCCATCAGACAGACTACATATTCCACAGCTGCAAATGTTCCCAGATGTCTGATGTTAATCTACCATGTACCTTCGAGAGACTTTAACGAAATCAGTACCTACCTCCTCAGTAGATGAACACCTTCAAAGCACCGCCGTCATTTAATATATTTAAGTTGCTTGGTATCACAGATAACAGTAAATTTAACTTCCTCAAGAAAGAAAAGTAGCCTTTTTTTTCTTTCATGGCACTTGTCACACAGCAGAGAGCAGGGATTAGTGCAAGTAGCAGCCATGGTACAATCCTAAGGGTTTAAAGAACATTTTTTACATTCAAATGCTTTACAAATCTGATCTAATAAAGTCCCCTGCATGGAAGAAAGGAAGCAGCATTATAGATACATAGAAAAAGTCAAGAATTGTAAGGCAAACAGATTAAATGATATCGCAGACACTAGATTAGAACTGTAAATCAATACTACAGATTTCCAGCCCTGTTGTCAACTACTATTTTTCAGTTGGTGGTTTGCAGAATCTGGGGGGTGCTTTATGAAGAAATTCTGACTAATCCATGAAAGAAGACAAAGAAAAGCTGGTTAATTTATATTATTCAGCAATGTGGGCAGGTGATAACTCTAGAAGAGACCTGACCTTGAAAAAGGTAGAAGACCACAGACTGAAACCAGGAAGTTTGCTTTCATGTTTTAAAACCTAACAGTAGCTGTTTTCTATTACAAAAACCTGCAAGAAACATATGCTTATCTACACAATTAATTATCCTGTATCTTTAAAAAAAGTTACATGCTCAAACCTAGCAACCTACATATTCTAATCTAATCCGCTTACATGACAATACAGTATTTGCAGTGACATTCTAAATACACCATCATACTTGTGCAAAAACACTGCCATAGAATTTACGGTAAGTTATTACCATTTATTAGTCAAATCTCAGGTCAGATACATGAGCTGGAGACTAACTTATTCTCATTGTCTGGGTTCATATTTTACTAGTCACTTTTTCAAAGTTGAGGACCATAAACCACACCAAATTTACTTTGAAATATTCTGGCTTATATAATTAATTCTCTGGCTAGATTAATATACAGTAATCACTGGTATAAACCACATCAAAAGTGTAATTGAACTGTAATTGCCAAGTGTTACATTGTAATTACGGTCACCGAGTGATAAGGTACAATTATTAAATTAAAATATTAGATGCTTGTGTGTAGATGATATTATTACTTTCTGGTTAAGATGTTACTGTATCTCTGTCACTAAACTTCATTTTTCCAGAAACACCCTTTTTCCAGAGAAAGAGTCTTCAGTCTTTTTTCCATCCTGGTTTCATTGTTGCCCATAAAAACAGCCAAACAACAGTAACAAGAATTATTAGAACTGACCTGTAGATTTTTTAAGACTGTGTTGCAAGGAAGGATAGGATATTTGGAATGGATATGGGAAGATGGATATTTGCAGTGCTACTGGAAGAGGAGGTGGTCTAGAGTGTGGATTTATAGGGAACAGAAGAACGACTGCCTATGTGATAGGAACAAGCATCCAAGATTTCAAAAGGAAGCCAGTGACGCCTCAATTATACATTCAACTGGTCAAAACCAGTCAAAGCAGGAGGGGGCAAAACAGGCCCACATCCTTCATTGTTTGTATGTAATCAAAGCACTATAATCTAGGGGCGAATCAGTACAAGTTTTCAGGAAGTCTGCTTTCCCTTTTCATGGTGATAGCCATGGCACTAATGTGATACAGGCTCTGTCTAGTTCTGCTTTCTGTTGTGATGCTCCAGTTGAACAAATGAAACAAATAATAGCATGCAAGTACCCAAATTCCTCCTCTTGGTGAGCTGCTCACAACATACAGAACAAATGCAGAACGCAAATTAATATGCAGTAATTCTATCAGATACTACATGTCAAATGTCATATAGAGTAGTTATCATTCACGATTCAGCCAAAACCAGTCACGACTAGCGCAATCTGTAATCTCTGTAAAATAAATCTTCAGAACAAATCTAGTTTAATATAAAAAAGCCTTCTCTCCTATAGCAAATCACAAGTTTGTATTCTCTTTTTATGCCAGATAATTAACTTCTTTGTGAGACATCTAATTCTTCTAAAAATATGTAGAACTATATGATTAATCAGTGCACATTAAATACAAATAATCTCTTTATAAAGCAGTCCTCTCTAATCTAGATATGAGTTACTAGTTACAACTATATAAAATTAATATAGCCTGAAACAATATACGTTATTGGTTATACAGTATGACAACGCACATTTAAATTCTTTTGACCTATTTTATGTGGGTGGGTTTCTTGTTTGTGCACATGTGGCTCCAATTTCGTTTCTTTTCCAAAGCACAGTTACTTTTCACAGTTTTTCTTTATGCTTTTCTACTTACTTGGCTAACAGAACACAGGTCCATTTTGTAAGAATCAGAGTCCTGAAGTCTTGTCTGGAGCATGCTTGGTGTCATCGAGACTAACTAGGAGGCATTAAATAAAACTTTTGCAGACCATGCCTTTCAGCCCGGACTACTGAAAGCTCCTGATCTACTCTATCGTTATAGATGGAACATAGCTACAACAATGATTCTTTAAGAGCAACGAAATAACAGAGATTTACTGTTCACTGAGCATATTACTTCTCTTTGTCTATGTTGAACCTTCCACCTTTTTATCTAGCTTATCTATTTTAACTATCAGTTGGGGAGGTAGGATGATTTCATTACTAATATTTTTGTATTACAACCATGCATGAGGACTTCTCTGGATTCCAGCTACTAACATAGCAAATATAAGTAGCAAGAACAACACTGTTCACATGCCTAAAAAGCCTCTATTGCTAAATAGCTAACTATAGAGTTGGCTTCCATACATCTCCTCTCTATACTGTAATCTACTCTATTGATTCTGGTTTTGTATGTAAGAATACATTGCACATATAGTATGTGCCATGTGAGGAAATACACTAAGCTGGAGCCCAAGATTAACAGGGTTTTTTTATTTTTATCTGTTTGCCATGCCAAAAAGTTCAGGATCTTTTTCCAAAACCAATGTAACAGAAACACAGAATTCATAAAGCATCACTTTGGTCACCTACAGCATCACGTTGGTCACCTTCATCCCAGGATAGGAGTGCTTTTACAAATGTTATGGATTCTAATTTTAAATACACAAAATATTTTTATGCCACTGCTTCCCATGGTTAATTCCTCAGCCCAGAAGAAAGATTTGTTACTTAGACTGAACAGCCTTTTTACCTTGAATTATTTTAACCAGCAAAACATCTTCTCTTATGCTTAGATAACTATCTACTTTGCTATATTTAATCTAATATAGGTGTGGACATCTGATTAGCCAATGCATATTTAATTCATCTAATCCCCCTTGTAAACCAGTCTTCCAGTTCTCCCTAATCTAAGTATAATTAGCCTCTGATTGCAATTAGATCAAATTAACACATCTTTAAGAAATATACATCATGAATTATGTTCTAGGAAAATATGTGATAATATTCATTTTAATTGGGTGGATGTCTTGATTTCATGCATGTGGCTGTGTTTTAATTTCTTTTTAAAGCAAAGACAGTGCTTATGTAAGTCATCATTGAGTTCTGGAGTCTGACAGCTTCTAAGATTTGATATGAGAAGTATATATAGAACAATTTCAGATGTAAAAATATTCTTGCAAAAATGCTTTAAGAATTCATTTCAGGAGTGAATCTACAAATTCACATCTGCTGTCAATTACACTGCTGTTATCTGCATGATGGCCATTTTTTCTAGACACTGGACAGAGACCACCACCCAACCTATCACAAAATCCCTTCAGACACACGTCAAAAAAAGTGAAAGGTTTTCTAATTTTCTCTGAGACATCAAGTTTACACTGCTGCATTTTTTTTAACATGAATACTGGACCTCTATTTTGCTCTACACATTCATTAAAATGTTAAAATAAAGTATTTCCAATATGTATTTTTCAAAACTATATTAGATGGAATAAACTCCAAGATTGTTTTTTGTTGGTTGGTGTTTTTTTGTTTTTTTTTTCCTAAGATCTTTAATTGACAAAGAATATTTTACATTCTCATAGGCCTACAGATATAACTTAAGTATTATTTGGACATTATATCACACAAGCTGATAAAACTTCTACTGTTCTCTGCCATCCTAGCTTATTAAATTTTTATTGCTTCCTATACCACATAGACGAAAATTCTGAAAGCCACAGAGAAAAGACACCTTCTAACATTATTACCTTAGCCCTTACTGACCAGAAAAGCTCACACTTGCCCCTTTAAATAGCATATTTCTTTCCATTTGATTTTCAAATCCTAGCAATAAAATGCTTATCATGATAAATAAACAACAAAAAGAAGGAATTCTCATTATCAAAACTATAAGTAAAGAGGCTATCACATAATTAACAGAAACAGAAAAATGTTCAACACCAGTATTCATCATTTCAATACTGTGACATTAGTCAATTTAGTACTACGGCAAGATAATTTTAGAGATAAGTAATTAAAACCACAGTCTACATTCAAGCTGAGGAAAAAATACCTTGTCTTCAAAATGGGAAGGAAGCAGATTCGCTTTTGATAGCAGCCCATGTAAGCATGGGCTAAATCTCTACATTTTTGAAAAAGCTATTCCCCTAAACAGGACCTATATAGTTTTTCCTATTAATTACTATCCTAGTAGTTTTAATATCATCTGCTTATAAGCAATAATATATATCACATTCTTCTACATAATTACCTAGGAAAGAATAGGTGTTTTGAAGATATACTTCCAAAGAAAAAACTGTGCAACTTATCTTACTAAAACCTGAATCTAGGATACGCAGATACAAAGAGTCAGAGGTAACTTGTTGGCCTAGGGAAGCTCCTAGGATAATATGCACATAACTTCTCAGGTTACTGCAGGGCCTTCTTTCCTCTCCGACCCCTTTTATTTTACTACTAAGAGTAAAGAATAATTTTGATCAAGAGAGTGCATTATCACCTGTGTTTTGCACAGCGATGAAATTACAACCTTGCCTCAATTTTCCAGATGTCATCTTGAGTAGCAAAATGCTGTTTGGCATTAGCTACAGATGCTCAGACTATACGATAGAAGGTTGTGCACAATATGGAAACCACGGCCACTGCAAATACCAAAGCTTCTCTCTTTACAAACCTTTGCACACAATCCCCAAATTCATCGCTTAAGTGAGTAGAGCAAAACACATCTTAACTTCAACACAAAAGCCTTTTCAGACCTTTAAACTAAAGAAATACATCCACCTTTACATACATATATTTATCTATGTGTACAGATGGCTGTCACACATCACAGAGCTCTGTCCTGCGACAGCTAAAACCCAAGCAGATTTTCTTCTGGTTTGTATCTAAAAATAATAAAATGCTATATTAAACTACAACCCCTTCCAAGTAAAATGGAATCATGCAAATCCCTTAAATAACCAGATCTGTATAATTCACATCTGGGAGGAGCCTTTGCTTCTCCTTTCTGTTCTGTCTTACCTTTCTGAGGTCAAAGATCAGTTGATTCTCTCATTATCATCTCAACTCCACAGAAGCCTTCATTATGATCTGATTCGTATCAGCAGATATTCTTCCATTTCTCTGCTACCCAATTCCACACCAATACCCATCTCTATTTTAATGACCCAGGTGGTGTGTTTCTCCTTTACTTTTTTTTTTATCAGAAGATTATGAGGTTGCCAGGAGCCAGGCTTTACAAAAGTAGTGTGATAAGAAGGAAGTCTCCATCATTCACAATTTTCTCTTCTTTCTTTCTCCTCCTATTCCTTCTGTGGAACACATACCACTTCAGGTGTCAACATCATAGATGCCACTACAACAAGAAGATATTGTGAACATGTAAATGAGTGCAGTCAACAAGTTCTTTAATGCACAAAAATCTTGAGTTACCTCTTACGGAGAGCTCATCAGTGATGGTAAATTCATTAAGCTAACTAAGTAGATAAAGTTACGCCCACACACATCATGATGTTTATTCCATTTTTATAAATTTCCCAAAAGTAACAGTCCAGTGTACTTTTAAATCACAGTAATAACACTGTGATAGTAAGGGGAATCCATTTAAACAAAAAAATCCATATCTGTGTTTATGGAGGGTGGGAGCTATTTGGGGGAGGGGTTTAAACATTTCCATGTAAAGATCTGGCAAATAAAGTCAAGATGATTTACCTCTTTCAGTCACAACTCTAAAAACCACCTAAAGTAGACTCAAAAAGGCTGGATTTTATTCTTCAACGTATGATTAAAAAAAGTAATTCTAGCTGAAATGCAAATATGCAGCAACATACACAGCAGTATTTACGATTTATGATGTCTCTAGAATTTTTAATCTGGAAAAAATTTACACTATAAGTGAAAGTTATAGTGCAGGATCATTGCCACTCCAAAGTTTGTAAAGGATGCTCTAAGTCTTTCAAAAGACACAATGCAATCCTCCTCAGCTTAATGATGGTTAAGTGAGTCTCTCACCTAGAAATAATTTATGCATTCACAATCAGTCAAACAGAATTTCTGTTTTCTGTAGCATTTATCTCTCTAACGAGACATGTTGCATTCCTCATATTACAGTGGAATCTCAGAATCAACACTGATGTCTTGAAAATGGTTTGGCTTATCTATCAGTAAACTGACCACCACCACTAACAACAACACTCACACTTGATCTAAGATGAATACCAAATTAACTAATTTAATTCTGGATGTAAACATCAGGGGTTCATAACATAATTTTCTTTGGGCAGCCAATAAGCAGGTTAATGACTTCAAAGCATAGATAGCAGTTTCATAAGTAGCGCAAGATCAGAAACATAAAGAGTCTTTTCATTATTTTGTTCTCTGACTATGGTTTAAGGAAGAACGTCCTGCAATGTAAAGAGACACAAATCTCTGAATGGCCTCTGTCATCCTAAAATAAGTAGCTGTACTGGTGAGAAGAAGCTGAAGGTACCCAGACCATACGCAGACCATAATGACACCCTACACATACAGTTTTAAAGACAGCTAAAAGAAAGGTGATGTGAATTTCAGCCACCTATGTACGAACAATAAAGAGAAAAAAAACCTGTGGAATATAATTATCAGATAAGAGCCAGTTCACTGAATTCATGCTGGTCACTCTTCTGCTAGAAAAAAACGTCTACAGCCAAAGAGAAACAGGGGCTTAAGATCACAATTATTTCATGAAATTTATATACAATCAAAATAAGCAGCAGCTAGTAGTTGTTCAGACACCATATAAAAAAAGACATTAGCAAATATATTAAAAATATATGAACATAAATGTGCAATGCTGAACAGCAGCAGAACAATGATAAAGTTGAAGTTTCATAGTGCTTTACAGAAATTTTCCCAGGAAATTAATTCTGAGGCTTAGCCTTGATAACTTTGGTATGTGAACTGTGCACTTGTAATTAAGAGATGGCAATAATGAATTGAGGCTTCAAATCACTGGCATCCAAAATTCCAGAAAATCTCAATAAACTATTTGCAAAACATTCCATAGACAGTTTACTAAATAAATATTTGTCCAACTGGGCAATAAAACTAGTAAGAGAGTTTCACTGAAATCAGAAAGGAGTACATTTGAAGTTTTCACCACCATAGGAAATTGAATTAATATAGTCTAAATACAGTATGTGTTCAATTATGACACAAATTAAGGCCTAAAGTTAAGTATTAAAGGATAAAGCCAGCTCATGAAAGAGCTGAAATTGAATTTAAGATCATACCATGAATACACTTCTCCTTACTTTTACAACTGCATGAAAGAGCATTTTGACAACCAATAAAAATTGCAAGTTCAAAAAAATAGAATCTAATTCACAAACAAGGATTTGATACTTGACAGTCACTGCACGAGAAACAGCGCTCCAAAACCAACTAACAGCAGTTCAAGTGTCATCCAGGACTGATTTGTACATCTTGAAGTTGTGTGAGGACTAAAGCATTTTCTTCAATAGGAGAAGAGTACTTGAACTCTAGACAAACTGAGCAAACACATGCAGTTCAACCTGGTGGAATAATGAAGTGGATGAACTACAGCCACATTGAGACCAGTAAGAAAAATATGTTCTAATAAGCACGTAGTATGTTGAGCCACTAAGAATGCTCATTACTCCCCAGTGTATGGTAGATTGAAGTGAACTGTTTACCCAAAATTACCCAGCATCTGTCATGTGCCAATGACAATTTTTATCAACTTTCTTAATTGAGAACAGCATCATCGCCTGCACCAGACTATTTGAAGCAACACAGAATGATTTTAGCCTTCCTTTTACTCTTGGCAATATTTTCAAAGTTATGACATATTAAAAAAAGCAATTTTTGTGGACCTACCGTAATATAAGATTTGAACCACATAGCTTAACCTGATTAAAAATACACTTATCTACATTAAACAGAAATAAGAAACAGTAGATAGGAGAAAATGCATCATCATCATCTGCAAAAGAACATGGTAATTTTAAGCTCTTCTTTTTGTTATTAGTTTTTGAGGAAGTATCAATCTATTCTTTCATAGGCAGTAGCTGAGCAACTGCTTATGATACAAGAAAGCCCCTCTATGTTAGAACACGTTTATGCAAACATTGTCACTAGGAAGTGGAGGGGAATTTGGGGGGTTGTGGAGAAGGGAGGGAGGAGGAATTTCTTGTAACTGCACTTCACTGAGTGAGGAGGGAAGGAAGGAGGAATCCAGTCAGTGTGGGGTCCTGAATTTTCAAGGCTTCTAGGAAAAGATGGTCTAAATAAAATAATACTAAATAACAATGCCCAGGACATCAAATGGTCATCTACCCCATTCCCCATGCTTCCCTTTCCTTTACAGTGATGAAAAGTTGAGGGGAAGTAAACTTGGGTCACCTTAAGAAGTACCTATCTTCTCATTTTTCAATATCCAACCAACTATACAGACCAGCAAGCGAGGAGATAGTGAAATCAGTCTCTAGCCATCTGCTCTCCGTACCTGTTTAATCACAGAAACATCCAGAGATGAAGAGGCCAGCAGCCAGCATTCAATAACCTTGTGGCAGGATGGAAGCAAAGGAGAAATTTTGTTTCTTTCAGATAACCCAGTTGGGCTATAGCAAATCATAAATCAAATAGAGACAAGTGCATGCAGAAAGGTTTGTCTGATTTGAATCAAGAAGCAACTGTTCTTAACTACCTGTAATAAATGGAAAAATAAAAGTAATAGGAATAATAGCAATATTATGTCATAATCCAGTAAATTCAGAGTTCAAAGTACACATATTTAAAATAATACAAAGAAGAAAATTTAGAAAAATATCTGTACTGAAATTTATAAATTTATAAATACCATTCCAATATTATCTAAAGAAATATTTAATTCTTTTTTGTAGATCTTTTCCTAAAAACAACATAAAAATCAGTCTTAATTTATTCTATTAAAACTGATGAGATTGAATACAAAAAAGATCAATTTTTCTAGTTTTCTAGTTTCTAGTTAACTCTTGACATTCAGTAATTCAAAAGATGCCCTTTCACACACACACATGTATAGGGGGTTTATATTCAGTCAGCACATTCAAACTGAAGCAGTCCTTTTTCTGTCCTCAAATAATGTAGCAGTAAACAGCTGCAAAAACTAACCATTTCCTTACACATAAGTATTTATATATTTCTTCTACATTATGTCTCATTGTTTAAACATACTGATTTTCATACATTCTTTTATGCTTAATTTTGTTAGCCCTGTAACCAAAGAAGCTAATAAGAGAGAAGAGCCTTATGGCTGTAGAGAAAAATGAAAACAGCAAACTCCTTTTACAAAAGGCTTCTAATTAGAAACAAGACCATAGTAAAAAGAAGTAAAGAACTTGATCAGAAACAAAAAGAACAACTGTGGAAGACATTTGAGACTATATAAGTATACAACACAAGTTTGTTCTACTACATTTTCCATTCATCAAAGCAGCAGAAAGTAACAAGCCTGATTAGAATGAAGAAGTGCATATTTAGTGTCAGTGAGAGAAATATGACAGAACGGAGGCTCCCCTGTAAGCCAGAAGATAAATTCTGTCTTTCATTTTTTATCACAAGCATGTGAGGATTTGCTTCAGGTAACTTGTCTGATAAGGGTTAATTACCTCTCTGTATTTACATTAATATGTTTCTAGGCAGATTTAGTAGTGCTTACACAGCACCACCAGCTGAATCTGCTTGCTCAGAGACATGGAGAAAACGTGACTAATCAAACCCCTGACGCGCATCAGGCATTGCACCTACTGTTTGTTTCCTGGGCTGATTTACAATGAAATCTTAGGAATCATTACTGATGCATAAAACCACTGACACTTGTCTTTACAGCCAAGTATTGTCTGCTTAAGTATGCACCAATATTCTTTCTGAACTTCGTTATTTTATGCAGGTCAGAGAGTCTCAAAAATGCTGTTTTCTCTATAAGAGGTAACACACAGCACCACTCTAATGGTGGGCTGCAGGTTAGATGGCTGTGTGCCTTTTAGCACATACTAAATGATGTCTAAGCTTATAGTGTGAGAATTTTCATGTTTTGTACTTACTGAAATACCTGTTAAAGTCGTACAGGATATCCCTGCAAAAATGGTATCAGAACAGATTTGGACCTCTTTACAGGGTGCATAAAAAGGAAAATGTTATCAAACAAAAATAAGCCATCAAAATTAAGTACTCCAGCAGAAATACATTAGCAATAATGCAAACTGTAGCATTAAGAACTACAAAATAGTTTAGCCTGTATTGGTGATAATTCATTTAAAAAAAAAGTCTTCAAAAGTTTCTGTCTCAGAAAGCTAAATGCCTATCCAATCAGAACTAAATGGCCAAACAGAATGGTTTTATGACAGCTGTATCAATGAACCTACACAGTTCATGGTCTTCACAAGTGCAAGATGGTTTCCTTAGATGCATCTCTGGAATCCTCTAATTCTAATTCTTATTGTAACTGAATTACAATTGTCAAGTTTCAAACCTACTCCAATCAACTGTTTCGGACAAGTAGTGTATTCACAAGACTTTTAATATGATTAAGACTGAAACTGAGGCCTCAGCACACAAGAGATACCTCAACATTTTTCTTCTAGCATTTCTTGTTCTGTTCCAGAAGTTGTCTATCTGACATGTCCATTTCCCAAAGGTAGCATAAGTTCTACAGAAATCAGGAAAAAAATAAACTGTGAGGAAAGGCTTCCTATGGAGGATTCCTCCTGAGAAGGTTTAAGGTGTTCTCAAAAGACATACTAGCTGACTAGTTGACTCTTATCAGTTTTAAAAACAGTATCTCAGGATAAGAAAAGAGAGAAGAGAGAAATATTAGTCCCCAAAGGAAGAAAACAAGAATAGGAAGTGCAGAGTCAGGTATAAGCCACCTTCTAAGAGCGCTGGGGGAATCCAATGGAGGCAAAGGGGAGGTGGCCATTAGGGGAAGTTTGGACCTAACTAGATGGAACAGGGACAAAGTCAAATATATTTGAGCAGACCAAATAGAGAGAGGAGCACTGGCATATGGCCTGGTTTAACATTAACTGGGACTAAGAGGTTAAGATACAAACTTGCAGGCCTTGCAGTCAAAGATCACAACTTTTGAAAGGAAAAGCCTCCTTAAACCTTTCTTTGTCAAATGAATAAACAAGCAAGCAAGGGAGAGATGATGCCAAAATATTGGTTAATGAAGTAATTATGGGAAACTTGTAGGGCTGGTGACAGAGGACTCTTTGAACTTTCATAGTGTGCTTTGAGTCTTTCTTGGCTATTTCTTTTCCATACTTCTCCAATTAAACATACAAAAAGTTTAATTTCTGTTCTGAACACTTGGCGGTATGTAGCAAGGTATTATAATATAATATAATATAATTGTATAAAAATGCTCTCAAAATTGTTTTATTTTCAATATTTAAATGAGTCACACAGATATAGAATCATAGAATCATAGAATCATTAAGGTTGGAAAAGACCTCTAAGATCATCGTGTCCAACCGTCAACCCAACACACCATGCCCACTACACCATGTCCCTAAGCGCCTCATCTACACGTCTTTTAAATACTTCCAGGGATGGTGACTCCACCACTTCCCTGGGCAGCCTGTTCCAATGCTTGACCACTCTTTCAGTAAAGAAATTTCTCCTAATGTCCAATCTAAACCTCCCCTGGCGCAACTTGAGGCCATTTCCTCTCGTCCTATCGCTAGTTACTTGGGAGAAGAGACCAACACCCACCTTGCTACAACCTCCTTTCAGGTAGCGGTAGAGCGCGATGAGGTCTCCCCTCAGCCTCCTCTTCTCCAGGCTAAACAACCCCAGTTCCCTCAGCCGCTCCTCATAAGACTTGTGCTCCAGACCCTTCACCAGCTTCGTTGCCCTTCTCTGGACACGCTCCAGCACCTCCATGTCCTTCTTGTAGTGAGGGGCCCAAAAGTGAACACAGTATTCGAGGTGCGGCCTCACCAGTGCCGAGTACAGGGGCACGATCACCTCCCTGCTCCCGCTGGCCACACTATTTCTGATACAGGCCAGGATGTCGTTGGCCTTCTTGGCCACCTGGGCACACTGACGGCTCATGTTCAGCCGCCTGTCAACCAGCACCCCCAGGTCCTTTTCCTCTGGGCAGCTTTCCAGCCACTCTTCCCCAAGCCTGTAGCGTTGCCTGGGGTTGTTGTGGCCGAAGTGCAGGACCCGGCACTTGGCCTTGTTGAACCTCATACAACTGGCCTCAGCCCATCGATCCAGCCTGTCCAGGTCCCTCTGCAGAGCCTTCCTACCCTCCAGCAGATCAACACTCCTGCCCAACTTGGTGTCGTCTGCAAACTTACTGAGGGAGCACTCGATCCCCTCGTCCAGATCGTTGATAAAGATATTGAACAGGACCGGCCCCAGTACTGAGCCCTGGGGAACACCGCCCGTGACCGGCCGCCAACTGGATTTAACTCCGTTGACCACAACTCTCTGGGCCCGGCCGTCCAGCCAGTTTTTCACCCAGCGAAGAGTGCACCTGTCTAAGCCGTGAGCCGCCAGCTTCTCTAGGAGAATGCTGTGGGAGACAGTGTCAAAGGCTTTACTGAAGTCCAGGCAGACCACATCCACAGCCTTTTCCTCACCCACGAGGCGGGTCACCTGCTCATAGAAGGAGATCAGGTTGGTCAGCAGGACCTGCCTTCCATGAACCTGTGCTGGCTGGGCCTGATCCCCTGGTTGTCCCGCACATGGCTCGTCAGCGCCCTCAAAACGAACCACTCCATGATCTTCCCCGGCACCGAGGTCAGGCTGACCGGCCTGTAGTTCCCCGGATCCTCCTTCCGGCCCTTCTTATAGATGGGCGTCACATTGGCGAGCCTCCAGTCGTCCGGGACCTCCTCAGTTAACAGGACCGCTGGTAAATGATGGAGAGTGGCTTGGCAAGCTCCTCCACCAGCTCCCTCAGTACCCTCGGGTGGATCCCATCCGGCCCCATAGACTTGTGAGCGTCCAGGTGGCGTAGCAGGTCATTAACTTCTTCCTCTTGAATTATGGGGGGTTTATCCTGCTTGTCGTCCTTGTCTTCCAGCTCAGGGGGCTGAGTACCCTGAGGATAACTGCTCTGACTACTAAAGACTGAGGCAAAGAAGGCGTTGAGTACCTCAGCCTTATCCTCATCCTTGGTGGCAACGTTCCCCTCCGCATCCAATAGAGGATGGAGATTCTCCTTGGCTCTCCTTTTGTCATTAATATACTTGTAAAAGCATTTTTTGTTGTCTCTCAAGACAGTGGCCATTAACAATGTTAATTGGTACAAATTTAGGACCTTTGGCAAATCAAGACAGAATCCTTCACTGGGTGAGGGATCCAAATGTGAGGAAGAAGATTTGACATAACTTTCCTTTGGCTCTCAGAAATTACTTGCTTTCCTTCTTGTACAAGTTCTCCACCAGGGTCAGTTCTTAATTCTTGGAAAATTTCTTTAAATTTTTATTTTAAAACTTAAATTATATTTTAACTGCTCTTAACTGTTTTATCTTCGGGAAATCCCTTGGGTCCAACTGAATCCAAAATTTTTCTTTTTCCCCCAAGATGTCCAAAACGTCTTAAAAGCTGATAAAACACATGTCCTCTTTCAATTATTTACCAAAACATGATGTGAAATCATAATTCATTATTTTCCATTTCCAGATACCAATAATACTGTCAACACATAGAAGAAAGCAAGGCATGAAAACTCCAAGGGATTTTGTTCTTCCCTTTCAAAGTCCTGCAGAAACATTTACCATTATTTCTATTAAAATTGGTTTCCTACCATGCACACACAGAGAATATTACAGCAATTTTCCTTTCAATTTTTTTTAATGAAAATCGGAAATATATAGAGTCCTAAATTGTGAGTAATGCAGTTTGCATCCTTTCCTATGCATTTCTTCCCTTCTTTTTATTATTCCAAGTGTGTCAGTCACCAAATGAAGCTATCTAGTTTTTCATCTGTGTATCCATCCAATACTATATATTACGTCCAGTGACTGTTCATTTTTTTATTAAGTCTACCAACTACCAATACATGCCTTGAAGTCATGATATGAATAAGACACCTTGTATATTTACCACTTAGGTAAAACATTACCTTTAAAAATTCTTTTCACTGACACCATTTTTAAGATTTAGAAAATACAAGCCAGGCAATTACAAGTGCCTTATATGATCTCCAATTTTACATTTGAAGAAACATCATAGTATTGACAAGTTTAGATCTATTTGTTCCAGGAAAGGCCTAAAAGATTATAACGCAGCATGTGTTTACTAACTGAAATAACAAAATTTCTGGACCAAGTAGAAATCCATATTTCTGAATTAAGAAAAACACTGGTTTAAAACTCTGGTTTTTCTAAGACTGTCCGTCTGCTTAACTCTGGTCTAGACTGAAAATACATTAAAGCATGGCTATTTTCCATGTCTAGGGAGTGCAAAAAGTGCCAAGAGAACCCCAACATTTTCATTCAGTTGTTCAGCCATACGAGTCTCAAGCCCAGCTATTCAAGTGAGTGTGGGACAAAAGGGAAATCTCCGAGAGAGAGGATAAGACTCAAAAATAGCTAGTCAGGACAGCAATCACTGTACCTCCTCTAGAACATGAGCCGGTAACGATCTCCCTCTCCCAACCTAGTATTTCTTAAAAATAAAATAAAATAAAATAAAATCAGGGTAAGCACAGAATTGTTGTAAATTTTAATATTCATGCTATATATGTTCTTATAGCACCAGAGTAGTATTTTATCATCACATTTGTTTGTGCTCTTGCTCAACATTATGCAAAACTAGGTTTTAGGTCTTTATGTAAAATCTTGGTTAAATCACACAGGTAACCTGCAAAGGATTTTAACCACCCAGCTCCTATCCAAGCTTTTAATGTCCAATGACTTCAGTGGTATCAGGATTTAAATACCTTTAGGGATCTGGATCTCAGTCGCTCAGTGCCCCCACTATTTTCCAATTACAGATTAAGAATGCAGCCCACACCGACAAGAAAGATACAAGAATTACTAGGCACGCACACGATACTTTCTTTGATAAAAGCCTTTTTTTCCCCCAGATTGTCAAACGAAAGCACAACAGTTCCATGGGAAACCTGTCCCTTTACAAGAGTCTCCAGGGAAAACAACATTTCTGTTGACAGGTAACATTTGTACTTTTCCTAGGGAGTACACTTAGGCATGAATCTAATTACATCTTTGTCAGTAAACTTACAGCTGTTGACGAACATACTGAGTGTACATCTCACTGCCTTGGCAAACACGCTGGAAACTGAGCCAACTGTTTCTAGAATAAAAAAAAATATGACTAAGGTGGCACAAGTTTTCAAGTCCATTAACGATCCATGTCCGCTACAAAATGGTACAGATGAAGGGGTGTGTGCTGTATGCCTACTCTCAGTAAATACCTTACACAAAAGAAAGTTGTTTTGAAATACACAGTGCCACTATTTTGTATCTTCAAGACAAAGAAGCAAAAGGGAAGCGCCAATTTGTGAGAGTGATGACAGGAGTTTCAGAGCCTCGCAGGACCCAAGCTCTATGTCAGCCCCAGCTCCATTATAACTTGAACTCCACCGTTGTTTCCTGAGAGAAAGGAAATGATCAGCTATAGCCTGTAATTTTCACGTACCTGGAGATTTCAATTATAGCCTTCAAAAACAAACAAGGAAAAAGCAGGGCGGGTGATAAGAACACTTTTGCTTAAAAGCTTTATTCTGTTTACTACTGGAAGGTTTCACCAGGAGCAGTGACTTTTACTCTCACCATTTCCATTTAGTCTGGTCCTGAATCCTATGGCCTATCCTTCAGTTATTTCTTCTACTCGAGTCAAGTTTTGTACCCACCCTCCTGCTCTGTTCCTGGGCAGCCACTTTGCAGCTCAGACAACTTCAAGCTTTGACTAGTTGTACAATCTTAGATAGGCTCACAGTCTATATTTGCACTTCTGACCCCTCCAAGGTCCTTAAAACTAATTTTCTTTAATTCATTTCAAGATAAAACTAAGTCTTGACATGTCCCTTGAAGCTAATCAGAACTACATTCCACGCTGCTTGCAGCCATATAGTGAAAAGCACATTTTCTTTCCATTTCCCTGTCCTGTGGCCAGAACAATGAGGATCTCACACTAAGCATTAGACTGCGTCAAAGTGACTAGTAGGCCATTTTTGACCTTTTGGCACCATAAGTCACTGTGGGAAGAGCTGAGGCTCAAAGCGACAGGAAAAAGTCTGGACACAGTGCCCTTAAAAATAAAAAACAAGCAACAGATACTAGAGAAGCCCATTTTCCGCTGAAGCCAGGAGCCAGATTCTGAACCTGGTGAGACTGCACTATAACCAACTGGTTCAGAGGCATAATGTTTTTTCTTGATTTAAGTACACTGTGAGAACTTTTATTGTTAATTTTTAGATTTCAGTTTATTCAGATGTAAAATTATGTTTCTCATTTCTCTATATGATTGTCAGAACAAAAATAGCAGAAGATAGCATTTTAATTATTTCTATGCTGGCACTTTGGGTTAACTAAGCCATTAACCAAGAAACTAGGCTGTTTCTTGACTTGGTACCATCTTTACTGTGTGCTGATAAACTGGAAGAGAAGTCTATTTGGAAGGGCTACAAACAAATCAAGAAGAGCAGATAAAATAACAAAAGGCCCATTCTTATAGGGCCAGAGATGATTAATCTTTGGTTGAATCCTAGCTTTATGTCTGGAACAATCCTTCAGGATCCCTCATAAATCCATTGCAAGCCTTAAGCGAAGTTAGATACAGATTGGCATGATACAGGATGGACTTTCAACTTTGCAACATATTCACAGCATTGGATCCATAGGTAAAAGCTTTAGAAAAACATTTGACATTTGAATGTTCATATACAATAGCCAAAATATCATATCACGTCATGTCAAAGATGGATACTTTGACAGGTAACAATGACAAAGCCAGCTACCAGCCACTTACTTTTCAGGACTTCAGCTTGACTAATCTGGTTTCACCAGTGCTTTTGGTATATATGGCATCAAGACGTTTAATTCCCCTATGACGGATGATCATTTTGAAAAGTTTTAAAACAAGACTAAATATATGGCGGAAGCTCCTCTATATCCTAATGAATATAGAACAGATTAGTAGATAAATACAAATTTAAAATGGAAAGATGCATAGAAACTGTGATTGAAATAAGGACATTATTTTAACCATGTGATACAATTTGCTGAAATATAAATACTAGTATAATAATTTACTATATGTTTTTATATTATATGTTGTTATATGTTTTTTTTGCAGTTCAGAGTCTAAAAACATTTTTCATTATTTAATGAGATCCATCAACAATTTAATTAAAACCAAGTCTCTCTTTCTCACAATGCCAAATGTGTAGATTAACACATCGGTAAAGTGTAGATCTGGAAGATGAATATATGACAAGAAAAGCAAAGATGGAGGAACTTGAGATCGGTATCAAAAAAAAAAAAATTACATTCAGCCAGCCTAACTTTACAGGAAACAAAAAAACTCATTAACTTTGCTCATTAATACGTTGTCTCTTTACAAAAGACTAATTAACTTAAACGTGTCGAACATCCCCAAAAAGAATCTCAATCTATGATGCATCTTCCCTTCCCTCGCTCTTTTTTACGTATGCTCAGTGATACTCATTTACTTACAGGCAGGAGAAGAGCTTCACCGCTGGAACAAAAACACTTTTCAGTCTTCAGTGCTGGGACTGATAATGTTGTCTGCATGGTAAGATTTTTGGTTTGGGTAGGGTTTTTTCTTCATTGTGTGTGGGAAGGAAAGGGGTGGAAAGCATTGCTTGTTTCTACATCCATTCCCCTAAAAGTACATTTCTGACAGATTGCCGTATCTTATTCACAAACCATACAGCCAAAGAAATTTGTTAGATTAAGAATGTGTTTGTGGATATCTAGGAAAAAAAGGGCACAGGCATTCCTAGGAAGTGGGAGACGCACACCCTGATTCCTCCATTATTTTCCAGTCACCCAATGAGCACTTTGAAAATGGAAGAGCTTGAGTAGTTGATCCTTATCCTAACCGTTGGATATTAGCATACATGCCCAGTATCAGAGTATCAGTTGGTCTCCTAGGGGTTCTGCAAAAGGTGTTCAGCGCAAGTTTCTAACTCCAGTTCACCAAATATGCATATGAAATAAAAGACAAGTATAAATTTTTCTAATCTTTGAACAGATTTGCAGGAACAAGAAAAGAGGCTCTTGATGCCATTTGTAAAATAACTTTTCTGAACAGACCTGAAGACTGAAAATCACCTCAGCTTTTCTGTAAGAGGTTTTTTGTTTTTTTTTTTTAAATAGACTGCATTTACAGCTTGCATTCAGTCACACCCAAAACTGTTATGGCTCACAGTGGTCAATTATTATCATACCAGATCTCAAGCAAAAAAAAACAGTGATTAAGGTGCAATTTATATGATTACATAAAATATTTCACCCTCCACATGTCAAAATGAAACACCAGGTTCAGCAGATTGAGACACTAAATAAATATGCTGGATATATTCACAAGTTGTGTTGCTATAAAGAAAGTTTCACTTTGCCTCAAGTGAAGGCACCAATCAGCCAGTCTTGACTCAGGGATTACAACAGATCTGACTGGTATTTCTAATGAAGAAGGGCAGTTCACAAGGGGAGAATCAGCAAGACTGCCTCCTGAGAAGTTCAGCAGCAAAAAAGCTTTAAGGAAGAAAAAACAGATGTAAACAGAACTCCTGGAAATTCCAAGGAAGACTAGCTGTAAAAACTACATGCTTCACCAGGAACTTGTTCTGTCTTATGAATGTGATTTAAGTAGTAAACAGTGTTGAAACGTGGTGGTTCCCTGATACCTGCAGCAACACAACTGAACACAGAGTGAAGGAAGGAACTCATTTAAGCTTGATCCCGATAAAGTAGATTAATATTCTCTCATTTCTTCATCTGTATATTTCCTAGCAAAATGTGATATGCTATATCAGATCTTGTAAGCACCTATTTTAAACTGGTATTTTATCTTAAATTGGCTTAAGAATGGTCTCCTGGTAACTGTTCAACCTCATTGTATTCCAGACCTTCTCACATGGTGATCCTTAATACCTCCTACATGCTCCCCAGCAAATTGGTACTGAGTATGCAGAAGGAAACAAAACAGGTCTTTGCTCAAAACTTCACTGGTTGGGTTTGAGAGTTATAAGGGGTTATAAGAAAAAATACTGGTTTCCAGCAATAACTGCAGAAATTCTTGTCATGTCTGAAATGTGGCAAATATGCTAACAGGCCTGGAACCGTATCTTTCTGAAAACACTGAATTATTTCTGTTGGAGAGATCCAGGGGCCAAGGATACATTATTCAATTAGAGTTTGGTATCAGACTGCGAGGAGCAGGAAGAAACAGGGGACATCAGCAATTTCCAGGGTATGTTTTTCAATATAATAGTAAGAGACTTGAACAGCATTGGATTACTACACTCCACTCTTCTCCAAATTTCTAGAATTCAAAGAATTCCCTTTCCTCATTTTTATTCTTCCTTATTATGACTTTGTCATTGAAACTGTGTTTTACAATCTTACTTTGAGTGAAATCAACAGAACACTTCATTCACAGACTCAGAACGTAGAGTCTGCATCACAGTAGACCTCTTTCTGATTTTAGTTCAGACTAGTTCACCCAGTATGCATCTATATAATTTTAGATCACCAATGCATAAGAAGCTGAATTTGTTCTATTACTTTATAAATGCAATATGAATCAAGAAAAAAATAATATGTTTACACATTCAAAGTGCAGGACAGACTAACTCACCAAGTGTCATCATCGCTGATTTTTCCTCTCAAGCCTCATTTATACCTGCTTCTTGGATTTTATTCAGGTATAGAATTTGCATTTAGATTGCTCTCCTGGAGGAAAAGAAACCAAACCAAACAGACTCTGAAATCCCGTGACTTCTTTTAACCTTAATGCAACAATCACAATGATTGCATGTGGCTGAAAACATTTTAGCATATCAAGGTGCATTTCAGTATTCCTCATTTAACCAAACCAAAGTTGTTACCATCAAGTATTATTTCATCCCTTCCTTATTCAAACTGCAAACAAGATGACAACAGTCAAAATCATGCTTTGTGTTATGAAAGGTTAGATAATATTTCCTTCTATGCTAAATATATAGTTAGTAAAACCAAATAACCTTACAAAGGTGAAAAGAAACATGTGACACTTAACAAGAGAACAATCTTGAACATTTCAAAAATACTGGTTAACCAAAAAGTCTTAAAATTACTGAAATTAATACGGTTGCAGGAGGAAGCAGCCATAAATCTGTAACTGTGGACTTTATATTAGCAATAAACAGCAGACTTATCATTTTTGATTTAATTCTTCAAATGTAGACATTTTAAAAGCAAGGCTAATAATGTGACCATATGGTATTACAAATACAGTACATAATTTCTTCTAGTCTCTGTAAATTCCCTCTAACAATTCTTTATCCCATTTGTAGCAATGGAGGAAATCTGATGACAGATTGTTTATTGGGTCATTAACTCAACATGAAATTTCCATCAATTAATTCTTCCCATTACTTTTTGAAAACATAAACAAACCTCCTCTTAGAATATTCTTCAGACACCATAAAAATAGCCAGCAGATTGTAATATGCTCCTCTACCATTTTTATGAATTCAGGGCATATGAGACATCTATATACAAGAAAACATGCAACACTGAAAAAAAAACTACAGAACTGCAGTACTTAATTAATTCGCAGATTGAATTTCTAGTATTGCAAGCAATCTTTTGGGGAAGACTGCCTCCTTTAAAAAGAGATAAGGGACTGATAATCTATTAACAGCCTGACCTAGGACTTCATACAAATTTAAATAAACACAAATAAAATTCTATGAAGCAATGAAATGAACTTTAAGTACAAGCAAAATGTAAAAGGTGGCAATATGCACAACTGTTTGCAGAAAGAGAAAAATGAAGCCTCCTCCTCCTACAGAAATGCTGGCTGTTGAAGCTAACGAAGAGAGGGCTAAGTGAGCAAGCACAGCCGTGTTTACTGCCTTAAAACCTGCCTCAAAATCCATTGAAGTCAACAGGAAACCTTTGCCCTGAATTCTCTGCTATCTGGATTAACTCCAAAGGCTCCATCTCATCATTGGGGCCATGTGCGCCAGCAGGCTCCAGCTTCCCTGGCCAGTCTGTAGCCCTCTTCCTCTGCAACCACGTCCTCCTGCACCATCCTCAAGAGCCAGGCGATTGCTGATAACCAACCAACGTGGCTTGGGTAGACTTGAGGGTTACAGGCTGGTCGGGACAGCTGGAGCCTGCTGATGAACCCAGGGCCCTGATGGCTATAACCTGCCAACAGCAAGAATGACATGACTGAATTATCACTCGGGCGTATGCACCTCTCTTTTATGCTCTGTGATTTAAAACAACACGCTAAAACAACATTTTTAATAATCATTTACTTTTTTTGTCTTATTTACGGTAATCTTGCTAACCAAATTCATGTTCTGAACACCAAATTCATGTTCTGAACACATCAACAGAAAATGTTATTTGTAATGTTGTTTAGTTGTAGATCAAAAGGCCAACAATAACCAAGAAGCTACCAGCCATCACATCCTTACCTTCCACTTAAAAATGTAACATTTGTTCAGGGCTGTTCATCGTTCGTTACTGCTTTTACTCACTGTCATCAGAGCGTGCTTGTGCCAGCCACCATTGCATGCGGGACACCAAAACGAAAAGGAAAGGTCTGTTGTACCTAATCAGCCCATGCTCTGTGTATATAACTACCAAAGGAATATAACAACAGTGGCTGAGTTAAATCTGATGGTAAGTAAAATAGATCTTTTCAGACTGGGATAAAACTGGTTTGAACACATGCCATGTGCTGCATTTGGCACGGAAGCATCCACAATACAGCTTGATAAAAGTACTTCTCACTCAAGAGAGCATTTATCAGAAGTAGCAGTCACAGATTCTGAAAGTTATAAAGCTGTCAAGAAAATGCTAATTTAATCAAGTGCAGGTTTCCATAGGGTACAAATTCACCATGATTTCAATGTGAGTGCTTCAACAGTATTCAGAACTCGATGTATATTATGCTGCACATGAGATGATGCTTCACCACAGATTTATCTTTCAAATAAAGTAACACTTAAGTACAGAACAAACGGAGCCATGGATATCAATAGAGTACACACGATAGCTGATGGGCGACAATGACAAGGCTGCCCAATATGCTGAAATCTGATCTGTGTTATAGAGATTTAAAAAATGAACCTTATGAGGTGCCAAGGGCTTGTCTTCCACAGACTTATTCATAAGTAATTTTACTAAATTCACCCTTAATCAGTAGTTTTTAAGTTCTACAGTTGCAGTTTAGCTGTGCTGGGGATTTTATGTATACATAAAACAAAATAATCTCAAGTGCTGCAAGGATGGCTAAATCTGGCCCATAGGAATAAGGGCTGGTACCAACTAGGTCCTCTTGCTTGCTCACACAACCCTGCCCAGTGAACTAGCCAAAGCATCCCTCGAGATCCTACATGCACATGCACACGCCTACCAGAACATTTTCTGTTGAGACATCCAATCAACTGAAAAGAATTTGTGCCATCGGTGATATGGAACCTGCTTCTACCTGTCTAGGTCTGAGCCACACTAAACAGATCATCTGTAGGTGTGTTCTTAAAACCTGCTCCCTAGGCAGTCCCAATTTTTGTGTCTGCATGCATCTCTGCATGGAGACCTCTCTCCAAAACTGTTGACAGCTTGGTACAGTTAACACATTATTTTAAACAACCATTGAAAATTAAAAATATCTTTGGAAACATAGAAGTTAAACACCGAATCAGATCAGGAGTCCTCATAAATAAGTATAGAGCCTTTAACACAGTCAACACAAAAGCCTGAAAGAAGGACTGTCGCGGAGGCTCACAAAATCAAATTGGGCAGGTGATAGAAAAAAAAATATTATTTAAACCAAAATTGTTTAGCAGAAAACTAACTAGAAATGATGCTCATCAAAATCATTCAACACTCCGACAACATCAGTAAACCACAGGTTCAGGATGGTGTACGAGGAATTAATACTGCACAGCGGCTTTAGAAATGAGGATCCAAAGCGTGCACACTCACTCACCTATAAGATGAGGGCTCTCAACCTTGAGGAGTTTTCTTGGGCAGTGTCCCGACCCAAGGGGAGAGTCCCTGACTGCAGACCCACTGCTCCAAGGAGGGCCGACTCAACTTGAGCTCTGGCGGGGCTCCATTTATACCCTCATCGAATCTGACCTGTGGTCAACTCCCAATGGCTGAGGAAGGCCTTAACTTTCTTGCTTCTCTCCCGAGGTGTATACCTGACCCAAAGGTGTGTACGTGATGGTCGGCATACGCCACCCTAAAGGCGCAAAGGTAAGGGCACGAAAAGTGAGGACGCTGAGGTCCCGATGTCCCCGGTCTCTTGTCAGGGCGGGTGCGCCTGCCACAAGGACCACAAAGAAGAAGTGAAGTGTACGACATGCACAGATGGGGGAATGGCAATGAGCTTCCATTTCCACCACCTCTCACACTAACCTCTAGGAATTAGGTAGAGGAATAACTTCAGGCTCATCATGTACTAACGTAATTGTTACAACTATTGATCATTTATACACACACTTTTTTGGACCTTGCTAAGTTTTTGCTACTGAAGATTAAGATGTACATTTCTCCAGTCTAAATCACCAAAGACTATATGTTAATTACATCTTACTAAATAGTGTTCAACAGATACATAATATATTATGTGTTTAAGCACCAATTCACACCAAAACCATTAAAGCTTCAAGCTTCCTAAAATAATAGACATTTACAGTATCATACATATGCATGCACACATATGGTATGATAAAAATAATTCCCTTGTTCCAAACTTTAAATGTAACTAAAGTTGTTAGATTAATTTAGATGTTGGAAATAACATGTCAGTGAGATACACTCTAACATTTAACAGACTGTGGTTGTATATGTAGAATCTGCTTTTGGGGCTTTTTTTTTTGTGTGTGTGTAGAAATGTGGTATGAAATTCCAAGAGACTAACTGAAGGTTGAAAATTTCCTGGGAAATATCTTGAGTGAGACTGTATTTCTCAATGAGCCAGTAACAGCATTAGGAATTAGTTTAACAAACATGAGCTGACTTAGAATCCATTTTTAGTGTTTCTTAATGCAAAGCATGACCCAGTGTTTACTGAAGTTAACAACATTCGTTTCATTGTCATCAGCAGATTTCCAATGAGATTCAAAGCACATTCATTTTCATTTGCATTATTTAACAACATAATGTATGTACATTTAAACTCCAATCTAATACTAAAAAGGAAGAGATGCTGAGAAACACTAAAATAATGGGGTGGAGGGGTGCCACATCTGATCTGCTGTTTGCAATCTGCAGTGTTTCATCAGATGGTAGCAGGTTCTGTAGCACCTCAACAGTCTACTTCTGCTATAAAAGCAAATATTTAATTTTGCTGGTCATACAACCAAACACTCTATGCAACTTCATACACACCCAAAGCTCTTAACAGAACTGGAGTCAATAGTTTTATGAAACAGCCGTTGGCAGCCATTTACACTTCTATGGGTCTTAGATTATTTTATACATATGTAACACAAATATGTGCATCTGTGTACACAAATGCATATACTTATGCAATATTGATACCTAGTAAACACTAGTATTCATAATTCTTACATTGGCCTATTTTATTCTTTATTACTTGCTTGCTAATTTTCTACTACTGCTTCATTTCAGAATATTACTAAAAAATGCAGAAAGTGCCCATGCACTGCAAAAACCTGCAATCCATGACCTGGTGTTTCTTTTTATGAGTTTCTAACTACCTCCTATTCATTCCATCCCTTAATCAAATCTGCAACTGCCACCTCCAATTTCTGATTAAATATTCCAATTAGACGAACTTTAAAAAGTGCCCCAAAGAGCAAGTAATTCCTCCAGCTGCTGTTTTATTACTTTTTCTCTGAGTCTTGCTCTTAGCTATTAATAAAATAGTTCATCATTTAATTAACTGGTCTGATTGGCTGAAGACTTTCTTGCTTAATAAGCAGCCAGTGTTCTAGGTGAGCTGACATGAGACCTCTTTCCTAGCGTAAGTATTTCGGCCAGCTCCTATAAACACATATGCTAACACACTGTCTCAACACAGAATCTCAACACGCCAGCCCAAGTACCGCAGAGGCCGAGCTGTTCCTACCTGTGAAACAGAGGCAGCTCTAAACAAATTGTGCTCTGGAATTGTATGCAGGAAATTTTCATCCAACACAGCACTGCTAATTAGCCTGGCTGACCAAGAGGACTGGGATACTGTTTCTACAGTAGTAGGCTTGGCATTTTTAAAATGCATAATGCTATTGGCATTGGTTTTGCTTTGTTTTTATTTGGATGTCCAGGTACATTTCCAGTGAGGTGGAAAGCTGTGCTTAAAGAGTTAAGTTTAAATACAAGTTCAGAAAAGCACACAAGTCTTAAGACTTAGCGAGAAACTTCAAACTTAAACTTGTAAAGTTCAGCATTTTCTTAAAAGAGCAACAAAAAAAAAAAAATCAGGATTTACCTTACCAGATAACATCAAAAATCAGAAGCAAAGATACAAACAATTAATACAAAAAGCCAAGACCACATACTCAGCTGGATAAAGGAAACAAGGGAAGATCTGTGGAGCCTCAGGGCTTTATGCCAAAAAAATACTTAATTTCTAATTCTTCTGACAGCAAAATGGACCCAGCTTTCCCTGGAGCAGAAGCTTTTGTACTTATTGTTTAAAAAATTCAATGTACTGCATAATTATTTCCTTTAGAGTCTGTGAGCTTGCTTTTCTTCTTCCTAATATTGTAAAGAAAACATCTACTTTTAACAGAACTATGATTCAAGAATACAGAAGGACTGATTTGCATCTCGTTAATTTTTTCTCTGATGTTAAAATAAAAAACACCCTTGGAATGCTTTAAAATTCAGTGTCCTTCAAAGGTTAGCTTCCTAATATACCTAGAAGGATAATATTAAAAGCACCGATATGATATAAATAAGAAATTGTACTCATTTAGAAAAATACCGGGATGAACATATGCATAATGGTTTTCTGCAGAGCTTTCATAAAAGTCAGCGCAAAGAACATCAACTCACATTTGAATTGGAAACAGCTTTAAATCAATCTTTTAGAATTTTATGAGACCCACTATGTCTCAGTGTGGAATCTTCCAGATTCTTGAAAATGAGTGTGTCTCTTTAAACATGTATTTTTATATTTATTTGCTAGTGCAATCCCAAATATTCATAATACATTTTTTAAATTCTTAGATTTGTTGACTCTGTTTTGCATTAAAGAGCAAATATTTTAAATGTCTATGAATGATCATTTTTCATACAATACGGTTATTCTGATAGAGTATAGCATATGAACTGACAAGCGTTTAATATAAAACCAGAACAAATTCTCAAGCATGTTTTATGAATGTTTGCTTTTGGTTTCTAGTCCCTGTTCCCAAATACGAAATGATGTACCCTTTAGCATCTACAAAGCCATGTGCATCAGAATTCCTATTGACTTCAACTAGACTTAATTAAATTGTCATTTACTTACTCACGAGATAATATATTTGCATGTAGAAGTCACTCATGGGATAAAACTTTCCAATAATACAGAAGGTAATGTATTTAGAGGGAAATTCCTAGAGGAACTGAAAACTGGAGGTCAGGACTCCTAACATCCAGAACAGACAACAATTTTTGAAATGCCTCCTTCAACTTTACATAGGGCAGCGTGGCATCCTTGAGGGAAAACAGCAGAAGTCCTGTGATGGGCTGGGAACTGATTAAAAGGGAAAGGACTGGGACAGCCCCTTCAAAAAATGGAAAAGCTCAAGAAAAGAATGAGAACATCGTTCTGGTATGCATTAACATTCAGTTATTGCAGGTGACAACCGAAAATGGATGCTTAGTCAAGCCATATTCCTTCCCCCATGTCTGTTTTCCTGAATAATGCTCAGGATAAAATGCTCAGAATAAAGAGATCAATTCTTGTCTCTGCACACAAAGGCAGTTGGATTTTTAAGAAGTGCTACAGTAGGATTTTTTCTCCCAGAACGTAAAAAAACCTTACCTCCTTCCGACTCTCAGATTTTTTGAGAAGTTTCTCAGTGTGTTTTCTTATTAATACAACTATGCTCATTGAATACAAATTTGCGGCAGCATAGTCTAATCTTCTGTTATTCAACGTGGTAGTGACATTAAAAAAGCCCTAAAATTATGAAGGAACAATTGCCATTTGAAGGGAAAAAAGGTATGATGAATGCAATGTTTTAAGCTCCAGGACAGAAAACTCTAGAGACTTTAAAAGGCCCAGGGGATTAAATCCTTCCTAAAAGACAAACATTTTAAATAACAGTAGAGAAAATGCAATATGTGGAAAACTTACTTAATTAAACATATAGTATATATCTCTAAGTTTTAGGTAAAGTTTCATTTTTATTATTCATAGAAATGAGTCCACTGAATTGCACAAAAACTCTGTGTATTACTTAAAATTTCTATGGCCTCTAGGGATTTCCTTTGAAAGAGAATCTTAGAGTCAGGTGATTTGCAAGAAATCAATAAATAGTCCTTTCTTTCCATTGGAAAAACTGACAGTGAGATCTTAGCCACTCAGAAATGGATAAAGACCAGTTCTTGAATGCAGAGATAGACTCTTCAGGCTAACTGAAGCCAGGATGCCTAATCCTGTCAGAAGCCGGGGAAGCCTCCTGAGAAAGCCGCATGGTCCAGGTTATATTACAATTGGCTCTGTCTTTGGGGTTACTGTTTAAACTTGATCTTTGTGTGGCCAGAAGGAGAGATACTTGTGTGTGCAGGCAAACATGGGTTGGGAACCACTGAACTCAGGCTTCTGGCAAAGTCAGGAATCTTACCAACACTCCCTTGTCCCTGTGTTTTTTTGGCACTCCTCCAGTTCTTAACACTTCTTTGGGATGAGAAGCTCCTAGCTCCAGCTGCCTACAGGCTAAATTGTTCATCTGAGGCCACCACTTAAGACATTCTTCTTCTTGAAGAAAGAGAAACAGGCATCTCCAAAAGACAACTGGCTCCATTTTAAGAGAGGTGTTTAAAAGACATAGGATGAATTGTTCCGTAGAGTTGCATTGCACACTGAGGGAGTCCAGGCAAATCATACCAAGCTACGTGTGCAACTTCTTGACAGAAAGCAATTCAAGACTAATCCCATCCTTACTAAATTACTCATTCCTTGCATGCTGCCTATCTGCTTTAATCTTTTTTCCTTACATACAGCTCATTCAAAACACTGGTGCTAAAGGCCATGTTCCAGTCATACCCTCTCCTGGCTTGCTCATGAGCTGCTACAATAGTTCTTTTGAACTGTGAACTCCAAACGACCTTCTCATCCTCATTTTTCATACATAGAGTGCTTAATATTTAATTATTTCCTCTGCAAACTCACTCCACCTTTATGCATCCCCTGACCATCCCCTTTCTTTGTTCTCGACCGTGTGCCTTTCCATGACAGTGAGCAAGCTATTCTGCCTTCTACACATAAGTGGCTATCCAAAATACACCTAATAAGTAACCTAAGATCAAATCTTTAAATAAAAAAACTGATGGGGTGGATGACAAGCTGTTACTTATCTTCTAACTTTGGCTAGAGAAAGGATATCTATGCCAGAGGAACAACAAATTTTCATGACGAGTTCAACGTACCTTGGATATGCTTTTGGTCTAACTTTATTTCCACTCAATTACTGGTGCAATTGTCAGTTTGATAGGTCAAAATTCAGCTATTGCTAATCATGTTCAAAAATCGTGAGCCTTAAATCCAAGTGTGAAGCCTACAATTTTTTAACTAGTAGCTTCTGTAGAAAGGACTGCCTTTCCTTATAGTGCAGTACTAAGTAGGCTCACACAGCTCAATTAATTATCATTCATGCTTTCAGAACAAAGTTGTGATAAAAATTAAATTAAATCCCAAATCCACTTTCAGCCCTTCTGAGCCTGGAAACATAACTAAATTATTCTGTGCACTTTTGCACGGAGGTGGTGGTGGATTATGGAGGATTAAAACTGAAAGGAAGAATCTCGCCTTTGGCAATGGAAAAATTAATCTCCTCCTACGCCAAAAGAATGGACTTACTGTCTTATCAAATGTAGTTGTATAGAAGAAGCTTGGATTTACAGACAATGCAAGATTTCATTTTATTTTTTTTAAAAAAAAAAAGGGTGGGGGGTGGGGCTACAGGGAGAACAGCTCTTCCAGCCAACTTCAAAAACTGTCTTGGAAATTGTGGATTTTATAGCACCTTGAAATGGAAATATTCTCCTTCTGCCCTGTTCTTTACCACCTTTTTTCTTTATCTTTCTTTTTTAACTTACAGATTTTTTTTTAATGTGAAAAACATGCATGAATTGAGTGGTGATAAAACACTGAAGAAAACACTTCAGGAAGAAGAAATAAGATGCTAGAAATAACATTTTATATAAAAAAAAAAGTTAGCTGGTAAGGTCACTCAGAAACTCTCCAGCAAACCAGTCAATTCATATAAGTCACCTTTCTTTTTGTAATCTGTATTATTGAGCCCTCCATTTCATTCCTCCCCTTCACTGCTTTGTGAGACTCCTGCACATTTCTGTTATTATGGCATTATGGAAAGAAAGGAAAGGTCCCTTACATATCACATATCAGAAAACCAAATGAAGTCCTGCAGCCGCTTCACATATGTCATCTCTTAATTCACTTCCTGCTGGGTTTTTTTTGTTTTGGTTTTGGGTTTTGTTTTTTTTTTTTAATCAAGGAACTGGATACTTAAGAAAGAAAAAAGAAAAAAGATCAACAGCAAAAGACCACACTGAGCAAGCAGTGAATCTAATTCTAACACTATGGCTTTTTTTAAAGGATGTGAAACATGTTCCAGTTTAAAAGAATGTGAATAAAACTCAAAAAAGAACATTGTTCACACGTGTTTATACAAGGAACAATCATTAACCAGTAACCATTAATGCAGCTGGATGGAGCCTGTATTTATCCCTTATATTCCACAAAGACATTTAGGAAATGCAAGAGTTACATTCACTGATTTGTCACCCTTTTCAAAACTGAAGATGGTAGAAAGCACTACCAGTGTGATAAAACATCATTTCATTGAAGTTTCATTAAGCTTTGTAGAGTTTTAACTTATTGAAATTCATAAGGGAAATAACTTTGTACATCATATCAAAAGCAAGTATTGAAAGACCTGAAGTTAATTATACAGTGAATTATTTTAATGCTATACTCAATTGATTACACTCCTTTCAAAAAGACAGTACAAAATGCTTGAATTGTAACAATAGAAAACAGAGAAACAAAAACTAAACCAAGTAAATCAGAATAAGATACATTTAGCAAAACAAAAGAATAGAACAAAGAAGCCAAAAAAGTGATACCAAAAGCAAGCTAGAGTTTGAGATTTTTGTAGGCAGCCTGACTTACATCCACAATGAACTACAGAGTATTATTCAGATGAGGGATGATTTGAATAAACTCTATATTATATAAACATAATAGTATGACTCAAAATTTTTGTGAAAACAAACCCGTGGCTTATATATCACTTTTTAAAGAAAAGCACTTCAGCTGGGGAGGGCTGAGGGGAGCATTGGGGGTTTTTGTTTGCTTGAAATCAAGCTGTGCAATTTTGAAGAATGCACAAACCATTACTTACTGAAAGTTAGTCTGGCTTTTTCTTACTACAAGGATATATATTTTAATCATGAATCCCAAGAGACTTTACATGACCCAGCCTCAAAGGGAAGGAGGAGTTTATATAGTGTTCACTGTTTGCTGTTCGTTGTACATTAAAGTCTGATCATCTGTCTCACTGTATTAAGTCACTTTTTGAATGTGTGGGAATTACCAAGTATTTTGTGGCTACTCAAAATACAAACGGCTAGAGAAATACACCACACTTCTAAAATGCTGCATCAGGCCACAGACCATGGCTAAGCATGTCACTAGCTTATTTTTAAGTGAAAACCATGACTGCATTTTTCCTGCTAGATACGAAATGTATACCTTATGCAAGTTTTCTTTATACTTGTTTTACATGTTTTTCACTATGCATTTAAGTTTACAGAAAGAAAATAACCAATTGCAGACATTGTGTCCAACAACTGAAAACACTGTGGGTATTTCAAATTCAAACAGGCAGATTTAAGGAACTACTACAAATATTCTACATTACCCACCCAGTCACGTCTTTCTGTAAACTTTGACCATTTCTTTTTATGATGATGACAGTAAGTCTGTGCAATGTTTGGTTTATCTAGCTCCCAGCTCCTTCCGTCCGTTATTGCTGGCAAATCCACACTAAGGATTACTACAGAAAATTCAAATATTAGTCAAAATCCAAACTATTCTGTTCGGTCTGACAGAATATTAATCCAAACTTGCATGTAGGAAAAATCAGTTTGCTATATGACAGATTTGCTCTCAGTTGTCTCTGTTTACAGTCTTCTATTAATTGAAAAGATAATTTTGTTCCATTTCAGAGATCAGCTTCTGCTCTTCCTTCACTTCGACTTTTGCTGTCGGTGCCTGCAGGTGTGCTTTTGTGAGGCTACCAAGCCCTTGTGGAATGTGGCCCCACTAATTACCTCCCATTTCCCAGAGACCTTGCACCACGCTTTTAGCGTACAAGAGCACATTTCCCCATGATGCTCGTAGGATGCTTTGTAAGATGTTCTCTCGTTCAGATTGACCTTACAGTGTAGCACTGCACTCTCCTCTAACTTTTGAATACATTAGCCACGTTTGATTGAGTTTGACAGAAGGGAAGTGCCTTAAAAATATTAATTAAGTTCTTACAAATTTCATTAAAAAAATAGGTGGCTGAGTAGATCATTAAATAATAATTTATAACTTAGGTCCTTATGTAATCAAGTGGCAGCGCCCAGCCCGCAAGTCGGCAGGTTGCGGTTCGTTTGTAAGTATACATGTGTGCTGCTGTTTCTCCTCAGCCAAATATGTTAGGTAGGGCAGTACAGTGGAGACAAGGAAGAAAAACTAGGGGATGGGGGACAAATCCATAGAAAACCTGGGGATGTTAATTCCGCTACTCATGAAACAGCTTCATTTGACTTCTACCAGCCAGCTCTAAAAAAAACCCAATACACCAAAATCTATCTTCTGGCATCAAGACGAGATTTGTCATTCTATGAGTTTTGAGCTGGACTCTCCCTCCTTACTATCTGTCCAATGCATTTGCTGTGCTGCACAAGTCTTTAGATATCCACTGAAATCCCCACTGGTGGCTGCAATCAGTTTCAGGGTTTGTGTCTGTCTGTACTTTTGTAATTCTGCTGCTATCAGAAAATGCTTCCTTGTTCTGTAGCGTGTTGTTACAATAGTTAGTGTAATGAATCCTTGTCCACAACTAGGTCTTCTAGGCATAAAAATAAAAAAAAATCCTTTTTATATTATTTATGGCCGTGAGACAAATGGGTTTCAGATGATTGAATACATTCGTTTCTTTTTGTTACCAATTTTGCACCCAAATTTTCCAGTTTCAATTCCTGCTCTGTGCCTTAGCTGTGCTGATGTTTTGTTTGTTCATTCTTTTTTTCAGTAGCAGGAATGCTCAGCCTCTCCAATTTCGATGAGATGCAGAAGTCAGGTATGGTACTGGATTCCTGCACCTTTGTTTCATTTGAACACGATACAATGCTGCTTTTTTTCTCCAAAGATGCTGACTACAAGGATTACCCAGAGCTGACTGGGCGACTATGGAATCCTGTTTTTAGTGAGACAGACGCTGAGGTACTGGTTGAAGCACAAACCCACAAGGACAATTACACTGTTCGAAGGACAAGTGACTGAGCAACACCGATAAAAGCAAACAAGAGGATTATAATCAGCAACCTACTAACTGCAAAGAAAGCTGCACGTTAAAAAAGGGAAAGCTATTACGCACATCCTAAAACCAACAGAGATGAAGCACTGCAGAAGTATCACCTCGTTTGTTCCTCCCGGGAAAAAGCTTGTGAATCAAAGTTGTGCCGCGCCATTGCAAAGATGACAGTTGTTAGCACCAGTGACTGTAGCAGCAATAAACCTCAGGTCTATCAAAGTGTTTCAGCCCTACTATTCAGAGTGATTTGTTCTCTGCTGCTTCCTTCAGAGGTATGTGTACACATACTTAGGTCTACCACACAGGTTGTGAAATTCCCATCCTTGGAGCTTTTCAAGACTTGCCGTGGCTACACAAAGCCTACACTAACCTGACCTAGCACTGGAAATAGTCATGATTTATTCGTCAAATCAACAGCAAAGAACAACGTGTATATCATCAGCCTGAGTCAGTTCTGGGCTAGTAGCAAAGAGAGAAAGAAAAAAAAAACCACAAATGACCATTTCTGACAGTTAGGTCAACCAGCACTTGTTCCTCCCTAAACAATTTTTTCAAGACCGTCATATGCAAGTCTGACACATTTTATTCGTACAAGGCTTGAGGTCTCTTTTTCTTTGTGCTTTCTTCAAAACATAAAACTTATCTCACTTAACGCATAACTCATGACAATGAAGAACTGCACTTAATCAAATGATAAAACACTGAACTGAGCAGAGAGCAAGGCAAGAGAGGGCCCCATGAGGGCAAACTTACTGCTAGTACTCTGGGAGATGGGCTGCCGGTCCCCTGCAGCGGCAGGAAAGAGGTCTCAGCAGCAGAGCGCAGAAGGGCACCCTGGATGTGGAAGTGCCTCACGCCAGTTCTGAAGCTAATGGCCGCAGAAGCCAGCTGTGACAGGAAAAAGCCTTTGAGAGGAACGCAAGCCCTTTGTGAAAGGAAGATGGAGTCGGCTGAAGGACAAAAGTCCCCTTCAACCTTTGCCAAAGGGCAAACTAAAGAGATCCTAATGAAACAAGAACGAGTTCCCTTTTTAACTGTAAGTGCTACATTTTCCTCAAGGGCATGAGGAAGGAGAGAATAACAGCACTAAGCTATGCAAAGGAAGAACAGGAGAGGACAGGTCTGTATGCAATGGTAGACAAACATTCAGAGTGAAATGCAGACTTTAGAAACGCACGTTCCAAGGAAAATATATGTATTTTCAGAGCCAAAAGAATTACTGTCACCCTTATGCATGCATACAATGCACAGGCTCTGTCCCTTGATTTTTGTAATGTTAAGACTGTCAGGACAGGGAAGTATGGAATACTGATGCATTATTACATGTAAATATTTAATAGCAAAACTTTATCCTTAGCAGATTAATAAAAAAGTTTTTAAAATTATTACTAATGTGTCCTAGAAGAAGGGGGGAAGGACTCAGAGCTGCTCTGGCTTTTGGTTGGGAGGTTCAAGCATATGGATTATGAAGCTGATTATAAATAAGCACTGTATATAATAAATGTTTGGTTAAATCCAGTCTTTAAAAAAAAAAAAAATCACCAAAATGCTGGAGGAATGAGTGTCTTTAATATTTTGGGCTTGTTAAAACCATCTGTTTAATACAAGCGATTTAATTTATTGCAAATTTTAAATCCACAGAATCCGGAGAAGTTTTAGGGAAAAAGCCAAGCCAGGTGAAGCAAGCTAAGCACAGCACTTAATACCAAGGAAGAAGATGTATTTCCACCTCTCAAATACTGGCTGTCATGCTCGTTTCTGCACAAAGGTAAGCACCATGGCAAACAGTAACGAAGCCCAGGCCTGGACCTCAGAACATTTGAGAATAGCTTCACCCTTGCAAAATGCCTCTCTCACACATGACTAGAGACACCATGAGAGAATCAAAACCAGATATGATTTCAGCCACCCAAAGCTCTTGAGATTTGGCCTACCACTGTTAAGTATACAAGTGTGCATGCACACAGACTTTCTCAAGTACCTACCCCTTGTCCTTTCAAGCATGCCTTTGCAGCACTGGTTTCAGCATAATCAGTTCTGTGGATTTCCCTTCATCTCTTTCTCCATCTCCACAGGGATCTGTTTTGTGCATTTGCAAAACACAGTAACAAAAGATATCTGCCACTTCTTGAATATTTTACTGAAGTATGTCCTTTATTCTTCTACACAGACAGCAGAATCTTTTCCAGCAGCCTACAGCTATTGTCTGAGGCACTGCATAAATGTTTCACTACTAAAACAGAGTTACCCCATATGAAAATCACTTCAAACATTCAGAATAAAAGAGGACTCTCTCAGGCAGTTCACTGATTATTGCTTTTGTTATTTACTGACATTTCTCTGGTGCTCAGTCTGTACTGTTTGTGAACATAAACACTGTCTAGTATAATATACAGCAGCTTTGTAAGGGTAGAGGGAAGGATCTTCTCTTCTGGTCTTCCTTGGTGAGAGATTTATTTATTTTTAGGTTTGTGTGCAAGTTTGTCCTTATTTCACAAAGAACACACTAAAAAATTAAGATAAAACACTCTTCTGATGTGCTGTTGATATCAGTTCCCCATTGCTGATTACTTGCCCACAACCTCCGTGCTTCTTCTATAATCGAGAATAGGCAACAGAGAGCAAGTTCTACTACAAGAGAGACATCTCCATTTCCTACACACACCACAGGTCTACTGAAGCTAGCTGGAAATCTTGTCTATTTTTGTTTGAATGCCCGGAATAAGAGTTCAGCAGCTTCTGACCTCTCATACTGAGAGTTCAGAAGTTTTGAAGACATCTATTCATGCAATGAACCTCTCCTCCTGCAATAGAAGTTGGCTCTCATGTCTGACTGCTGTTCTAGCAGGCTTATTGCCTAGAGGGGAAGAATGCCATTTACATTAATAAGGATGAAGCCTGCCCTCTAAACTGGGAATGTGGCACACTCTTATGCAGTCCCACAGAGACAGAACCATGTGAGCTCAGCACAATGGTGATAAGCCATCTCTTAAGTAGGATCATGAGTGGTTCCCTTATAAAAAGTTATAAAAGCTGGAACCTCAAAATATCCTCCAGGTAAGCTGGCAAAGCAGCATTTTATATCCTTTCTGAACTGAGCCCTACCTGCCTTTTTCTTATACAGTGAAAGAGCTGGGGGAAACACACAGCAAACAAAGCTCCATGCAGAACACTGATTATTTTCCATGCTCCTCCCTCATTAAATGGGTAAATAGGAAGATGGTTGGCAGAAGATGGCTCAGATACCTACTGGAGCATCTGCAGACACTTGCTGACAAGGGATTCCCCTTGAAGATAAAACGGCAAAAGTTTTCAATTTAATCTGAATCTAAGTGATTTGATTTAAAGCATTGTAACCAGCTTGAAATCCATATTTTGACTGGAAACTTTTGTGCTTACGTAGCTATAGACAAAGCCTGACATGAGAATATGAGCAAAACCCCTTCTTAAAGTAATATGGCCAACTCAACCTTCCATGACTGTCACCTTCTCTTCCCTTTCTTTTCTTACCCTCTTCCAGTATTTGCAATAAAATCAAGCACTGTTCTAAAAGAACTCTTCCTTGCCTGGCCACATACTCAGGATTTACTTCCTACACAGCCCAATCTATATTTATAGCTCTTTTTAGATCATCTGCTTATGTACAAATACAAGAGCTTGTACTCAAAAATAAAGAGGTAAAAATCTATTGGCAATACGCTAGCAGATAGCATAACATCAGATGGAGCGAAGGCAAGCCAATGTGTATGTTGTTTGTTTCTCAAGCTAGAGTGCTTTCTAGGTCTTGTGCATTATCTTTAGCTAATGGGCTGCAGGTTAACCAAGCCCTCAGAATCTAGTGCTGCACTTCACAGAAGCTAACAAAATGTCTTTAGCATAAACAAGAATTTATCGGGAATTCTGCACCATTTGTCCTCTGAGTTACTTCTTTTTCTCTTCCTTTGTGTTTCCCAACCACTCTTACTCTTGCTTTGTTTCATAATCTACTTCTCATACCTACTCCTTTATCCCACCCTTTCTGGCTGTCCTGCTTCCCCAGTGCCTTCTATCCAGGACTGCAGCTCCGTACTTACTCAGCTATCCCCTGACACTTTCACAACACGTCCATGCGGCTCACACAAGACGTGTTTATATACCCACATCCAAACTCCAGTTGTCTTAGTAGCACAGATCCTCACAAACCTTCAGTGATCCTATGGCCATCAGGCTAGAACTGTGCCGCTGAAATGGTATATTCAGAGCACAGATGTGTCTTCTACGCACACACACAGACACCCACACACCAACGCCGCTCCCCCACCCTCACCCAGTGGTAAGGCAAGAGTAAACATTACAAAAATCAGTCCCTTCCATGCCTGACACCAGTTTGGATACTTATGACCAGAGTCCAGACTATTGGGAAGAAGAATGTGAAGCAGTATCACCAAACAGAGCAGCATACAGACCATTTAACTTCAACAAAGAAAAGTTTTACAGGGAGTGACAGCAAACACAACAGTCACCAAGGAAAGCAACAAGCTTCCCAGCAGCTTCCTCCATGTGCTCAGAAAGGGCTCGCCAGGTACTCTCTGCACAAGTCTACCTCCAAGACAGCCAGCTTTATTCAGACTACTAGACACAGCCCTAGAACTAAAACTGCAGATTCAGATAAACAGGCTTGCCCTTTTTGTCTTTAAGCATTTTACCTGCTTCCCATTCAGGTAAGCGTTGAGAACAAGCCTTTTGGCACAGAGTGCGTTGATTTTGCATGGTACAAAGAGAGTTCAAGTGAAAGCAAAAGGATAAGACCCTCAGCTTCCTGTAGCACAAATACAGAAATTTTATTTTGTCAAAACCAACAGAAGTTTTTTAAAATCTCTTTTTTCTTACTGTTGTTTGGCTTGTCCAAATAATATTTTTAGAGGTGTAGAGGGCAGAAATAGATTTTGTACAAAAATAAACAAAGTGATCTCCAGCGCTAAAATAATGTTGGCATTGGTGAGAAAATTGACAATAAAACTTGTTTGCTCATCAGGATCTGAAATATTTTAAAATAACCTGCCTCAGTTCTGATCCAGCTTCTGATTTAGACATACCAGGTGCAGATATCAATAAATACAGCTGATACTGCCTAAGGGGAATGTCAGAGAAAAAAACAGCTTCTAAACCAGACCTTTTATAGTAGCAGCATTTCCCAGAGGAAACTTCATTTTTATTTTTCCTTACACACAACTATTTAAAGCACAGAATATATTAAAAAATACTCAGCATAAATAACTTCTTAGATAAAAAAGGCCTATCATAGGAAATGTGGATTTTCAACTGTACTTCTTGGAATAACATACAGAAAATGTAAGTCCAGGATCAATTTCAAGTTCTGCAACCATTACCAAAATAAAATGGCACTTTTCCAGGCTGTACTGTGTAAATAAAAACACAAGCTTCTCTTCTTTTTCTACTGCAAATTATAAATAAAATTTTCATTACTTAGATAGGCCACTGTAAAATTACCACTGGGCAAAACCACACCACCCTGTCATAGTTAGAGACTACTCTTCTCCAGTTCTGTTGTTAGTTTGGTGGAGGAGCTGATTTACGTTCTCCGACCTGCATTTGGAGAAGACTGTCTTCATTGACTGCAAAGGGCCCAGACCGTGTGCCTGACACGGGAACCTGTGGTAGGAGTTTAAAATCAAGGCACTTTGAATATCCCACGCTTACGCGTACAGTAAAAAACAAGGTTACCCCACATCACAGTTCATTTCCATGAACCATGGTAAGAACCCAGAGCGAACAGTTACAAAGGCACATCTCCTACTGACTTCAGCAACAAAATAACCATCCTGCCCACAAAATACTAGTTCTGGAGTCAACCAGTTGTAGCGACGTTATGATCCTTCCTTTCTTTCCACACTGTAAATGTCTGGACAGATGATGTCTGCATCACTTCAAACCTTCTTCTCTTGTGCACAAGGAAGTTAGCATAATTTATTCCTTTAATTTTTTTTTTTTTACACAGAACAAAGAACAAAACCAGCAACATCCCACAGAGACTGTCTCACTGACAAAGAGACAAAAGATAAGTATTTATTGAAAATGTCAGTAGAAAAATTCAGCCATGCTCGATTCCTTGTAAGAGCCTGACTTAACACACCCATGAGTAACAATGGTTGAAAATTTTGCATTAAGTCGCCTAGCAGACATTTTACAATAAATAGTATTTATACCACGAAAGCTGCTTACATACTACTAAAAAGTATATTTCAAAGGAAATGTGACTGAAAAGAAGTATGCAAAAATACACTGGCTGTATAGTATTTTATCAAATTTACTCATCTGGCATACAATTGCTCTGTGGATGTTGTTTCCCATGCAGCTTAGGTTCCCTTAACAAACATCATGTGAAATCCCAAGTGATGTTCTCACTCCGTCAGTAATTTTACAGCTCGTTTGAAGTTCTCAACACAATTTTCCTCTGGAAGGATTAGGCTTAGCTATCCTGTGCCTTTTTTTTGTTTTTTCTCCCCACCCACCGTCAAGGGAATATTTCTCATCTCAGTTCAGCTCTTTGGTTTGCTCATGAGTTCTATTTTAGACTGTTAACAAAAGACAATATCTTTTTTAAAAGGATCATGGAGCACTGATGGGTCCTATGACTAGTGTAGTCCACTGACATGGCCAGTGAGGTCTATGTTGATAGTCTACTGCCCCAAACCTTGCTTTCTTGGAAAGGTCCTATCTAAGACCACAATCTTATGGATAGCAAGTCCACAAAAATCAATAGGATGACTCACAGCAATGAAGTTGTGACGCAAATGTAGTGATCGTGACCCCGCTCTCGGCACATACAGCCTGGCCCGCAGGCCTGTGCTGTGCTGCACAAATACCTTGGCTGCAGGATCACCTCAACCGGCTCGTTGTAACAGGAGGCAGCTCCTGCTCCGTACCTGCAATTACACCACCTGCATGGCCTTGCCTTTATCTAACAGTGCAGCAAGAAGTTCTCATGAGAACATTGTTTCTGTTTGACTGTAGACATGACAAATGCAGCTGTTCCCTTGTAAGAAAATCTTATAAGAGCTTGAATGACCACAAGGGGAGAATCTCTGCTGTGGACAAGGTCGGCATGATGTGCTGCGTGTCGCTTGGAGTCCTGTTCAACGCTATTCACTGCTTGGGACTCCCAGCATCTAAAGGGGCATAAGATTAACTATGCTATTCTCTTCTTAGAGTGTTAACTCTAATAAATAGCTTTTTAAATTACACCTTACCTATGTGCCTTTGTTATCAGGATCAATACTGACCAGCACCTCCTGGTGCAAAACACCAAACAGTTCAAACGTCTAAAAGATCAAAGGCCAAGTACAAGATAACAAGGTATCTCGATGGATCATCAAGAAAGTTGAGAAAAACAGCATGGATGTCTAACACTAAACAAAACTCGTTACAGTAAAAGACTAGAAACAAAATTAATTTCTCTAAGTCATTGACTTAAAGATTTACTCAGATTCCCTACTTTTAATGGTTGCCTTTCATCCCGAAATGCTCTTCTAAAAACCTCCTCTTCCCAGGCATGTTCCATCAGTTCTATTTTTCTCCAGTCCTGTGTCTCCTGAAACTTCACCTCTACATTTACAACACAAAGCAGTTTTTTAAGTAAATCCCCAGAGTGTTTTACTATGACAACATTATGACACCACAAAACCAATGACATTGATAAAATCAGCGTGCCCACTGCATATCCCTGAAGACTAACAAGGTCTACCGGTTTGGCTTGGCTGTAACTATTTCCTGCGTCAAATTAAATCCCAGTGTCTTGAGACTTTCTGTTCCTTCTTTCCCTGCTCCGTTTCTCTTGACCTAATTTTGAATCATTTTAGAGATGTGGAAACAGTGAACGACCAGTGGTTGTTGACTCTAAACCACTCAATTTAACTGGCTGGTGCTTAAGCGTACTCAGTAAATATTAACTATATTAAATAACCAGAACAGTTTTCACTGCAGTACCAAATGAGCTATCATTACAAAAAAACAGAGCTCAGGGCAAAGTGAAAGGTGATTTTTTATCCCCAGCTTGCTTCATTTTTTTTGAAATTTCACCAGTCACTAGGTTTTCCAGCAACATATCTTTGTAATAATTTAGCAACAATAACTTGATAAGAAAGTGGCTTTAACAGAATATCACCTTTACTACTAAACCATCTTGAAATTCCACTTTCTCACTGACAGCTTTACGATTTGAGAAATACATTGCAATATGTCACCATCATGCACCTTTGCACAGCACTTCTCCTGTTCCTGGTTCAAATACGAAAAGGCTTAGTTTTGCAGATTTCTGACATAGGGAACGAGAGGATTAAAACTCCTTTCATTAAAAAAAAAAACAACAGCACTCCTGTCTTACACATAAAATTTCTTTCAAGTGTTCACTTGGATGACTATCTCCAATAAAGGATCATTTCTAGTTAATGAAGGACACAATAAAGAAACCATCAGAATAAAGCAATAAAGAGTAGCCAAAGCATCTAACTGGTTGATTTTGAGGGTTTTTTCTTTTCTTTTTTTTTTTTTTTTTGAAATTGATAAACGTAGGAAACTTTCCCTCTTCCACCCAAAAACATTATCAACTTTCTGTAGAAATTCTGTACTTGAAATTCAACAAAGATGTTTTTACTTGAACATCCTGCCACGTGACTCAGGGGGAGGGTGGCCAAGGCCTTTATTTAGTGCCAGATTCCTAACTGGACTTTGCTGCCCAGGACACAGCTCAGATGCTCAAGCTGTGCAAAGGCAATGCCACGGGCAAGTAAGTTGCAGTGTAACAAAGATCTGAGAACAAGAGAAGAAAAACTAAAGAGCTTAGAACGTTGACGTCACTTCATAACTCCAAGATATAGCTCCTCAAGGCACATATCTGCACTGCCTTCATATAATCCCACCCTTTTCTATTTTTCCTGGTGTTTGGTTTTTTAATTCTACAAGATTGAGACCATTTTTAAGCTTTATACCAGATGGTTCTCCTGCTCTTTTATCGTCCTTGTTATCTGCAGTTTGAAGATGTGAGCAAAATAGCCTGTAAAGGCACATGTCCAAAAAATAAAACCTGAAAAGAATAGGATTGCATGCATAAAGGCATTACCCGGCAGTTAAAGAAATGAAGCAATGTGCAAGGAATATGCCCTCTTGTGCCTAGACTGTCAGAGTCTCTAAATTGCATGGTTTCAGAAAATGGCTGCAAAGTCTTTGGCATGATGCTAGAAAAAGCTTAGAAACAAAAGTATTAAATAAAGCTGTAGAGGGAAAAACTACATACAAGAAGCCTGATAACTGCCAATCATGTGTATAGACTTATCCATCACTGCAATATTGCTCTAACTTGTTCGCTTTGCCATAGAGATAAAAGATAGAAGAGCATCAATCTGTCCAGCTTTTGAAGCTGCAGTGATCAATTATGGTTTCCTACAAACAAATAAAAGCTTACACTTTGTCATGGTTTAACCCCAGCCAGCAACTGAGCACCACACAGCCACTTGCTCACCCCCCCCCCCCGGTGGGATGGGGGAGAGAATCGGAAGGGTGAAAGTGAGAAAACTCGTGGGTTGAGATAAAGACAGTTTAATAGGTAAAGCAAAAGCCGCGCACGCAAGCAAAGCAAAACAAGGAATTCATTTGCTACTTCCCATCGGCAGGCAGGGGTTCAGCCATCTCCAAGAAAGCAGGGCTCCATCACGCGTAACGGTTACTTGGGAAGACAAACGCCATCTCTCCGAATGTCCCCCCCTTCCTTCTTCTTCCCCCACCTTTATATGCTGAGCATGATGTCCATTAGCCAGCTGGGTCAGCTGTGCTGGCTATGCTCCCTCCCAGCTTCTTGTGCACCTGGCAGGGCATGGGAAGCTGAAAAGTCCTTAGTAGCATAAGCACTACTTAGCAACAACTAAAACATCAGTGTGTTATCAACATTATTCTCATCCTAAATCCAAAATACAGCACTATACCAACTACTAGGAAGAAAATTACTCTGTCCCAGCTGAAACCAGGACACACTTAATCAGCAGTTCTCCAGTATAAGTGCTGGAAACTTCAGTCAAACTTTGCCAAAAATAGATACGGGTGGATAGATTATCAAGCCCAAAGTACACAAGAGAAAAAAAAACTTGCAGGAAAAAAATCAGTTCACATTCTAGTAGTCTGCATAATCCCATTTCATGAAACTACACACAGTTTTTGGTTTTGACTGAAAAGTTTCAAAATCTTCAAACATGTCACAACAGTGCCATTTTTTCCAGCCACCTCTGGTGGCCGCCTTCACCAAACTGTACTGAATCAATGCTCAGCTGACAGTGACATTCCTGTTATTTCTCCTGATAACTCTGCAATAGAGTGTATCTGCAAACATGGAAAGTAAATCATTTCCTGTGACAATGAAAGGAATTTATCTTGGTAAAAACAAACATAGTCAGTGTGTTTATTCCGATATTTGTGATCCATACATGTCCACAGACACAGAACTTCCCCAATATATTTAATGACGGTTACCAGAAACTTTGAAATCATGAATAATAAAAAGTTTGTGAAAAAATGAACATTATGGAAAACAATCTGTACTGAATTTCTTATGTGCAAAATTTTCATGACATTTAATAGCATAGTTATATAAAAACTAGTGGGATCATGTATATCCAGCTTTAACTGTCATGCAATATTTAAAAGTCAGACTTCTGTGTACTTTGGCAAACAAGTATATAAGTGAACAAACAGAGAAGAATGCATACAAAAAGCTCTTCAATTTTCACTTTAAACATAACTGTGTTAAATCAAAATAAATCCAGCAAGATATTTTTTCTCACATATTTTGTAATGGGAAAGCAGAAAGAAAAAAAAACAAACTCAAAGGGTATGTTCAATTATTCATGATCATTAAAAAGAGAATGAACTAGCAAGCTCACAACATGAATACAATTGTCAAAGTGAAAAGGGAAATAAAGCACAAATTGGCCAAGTGCAAGTAAGGCACACATATCTGTCAGAAAGAAGAGAATTATAAACAGAAGGCAGAAAGACCAAGCCAAAAATAAACTGCTAAGTTAGTCAGACACTGTGGGTTTAAAAACCTTAAAGAAGTAAAAGCCAGTAAAAGTATCCCTGAAAAAAATATCAACCAGGGTTTCATTAAAACAAATGAGGGGAGCAAGAAATAATAGCAAGATACTTCCTAAATAAAATTCATATTTAACAGCACATTCTTATTTGAAGTACACTGCTATTTCAAACAACATACATATGTGACATCTTAACAGCATTTTGAAGATCAGGAGTATGTACGACAGAGTACACAACCAACATACCAAGTATGTAAACACTAAATTTTCACACTTGCACTTCCTGACAGTTAAGGAAATGCTAAGAACTGATAAAAGTACTTTGAACAGTGAAAATATATATACTTCCTTTACTGAGATGCAGCAGCTTGTCTAGCAGAAGCGACTCCTAAAACATCCCCACTGAACACCAGGAAGAAAGGTGCTGTTTTCATGCTTTCCTGCAACAGCTGCAGAAGTATATCATGGCTTACAGTGCTTTTAAATATCAGGTAACAAAAAAGAGGAAAAATAAAGTTATCTTAACCAATGCAAGCACCACACATAATCAAATGTAAGCGATCTTTTTATATAGAGCAATTCATAAATATTAACAAACAAAACCCAAGATTAAGCTGTTTTGGAGGGAAGATGATACACCGCTAAAGCCATTTTACATAAATGACACACCAAACCAGAGGAATGCAGAGAAATCGTGATTTCAGACACTATTTCTTCCTCTTACAGAAGATGTATATGGGATTGCTAATGGAAGTAAGGAAGTTAATAGCGGATCCGATTCTGATGGATGTATTTTAGTCAAGCTGCTGGGCTCAAAACAGAGATAACTGAAGTTTAATAACCTGTAATCTACAAGACATTACACTAAATGATTCTTCTGCCCCCAAAACTCTTTTATTGTCTGTGTTGCACATACACCTTATTGAATTTCCCCTCTGTACCGGTGCAGAATTTGATTGGGTTCGGATTACATAATTGCAATATCTTCCTAAAGAAGAGAAGTCAGTAACAAACTCTACAGGACCTCCTACAGAGTCTCCTGTAAGTGCAGGAAAGTTGCCTGCAGAAAATAAATTTGGGAACAGAGAACTACATCTCTGACTCATAATGTTTGCCGTTACCTGATCAAAGAATAATCACTGAGCTGTTTCCATCAGAGATTTTTTTTGCGTGTCATCAAGATTCACTACAGTAGACATGGCAAAATACATAACTATGGCTTTTCAAGTTCACAAGTGACCACTCATGAAGGATCCAGGAAAAATGTAATTTCCCCTTTTTCTCTAGGATTCCAGCCTGTCCTCCCCATGCAACTTCAACATAATTAAAAACATTGTTTTGAAAACCAGTAGCCAACATCCACTAGAGGATTGTACTGTGAACCTTGCAGAAGACTTCAAGGTCTTGAATAGGCCATGTCTGCTCTACTCATCCTTATGCCTTGGGAGAAACCTGTACATTAGCATGAATACTTGCTGAGAAACTAGCTTGAGAAACCCATATGTTAGCATGAGTAGCTGCTGTAAGGGAATGTGCTGTAATGGAGTGCCCTGTGCCAGCCTGTGCTGCACACTGGTGGATGTTAGGAAGAGATAACATCCAGCCTCTCAGGAGAAGATGCACGTTTCTGGTTGTTACACAAAATAAAAGGCACAAGGGTATGTGAGGGAAGAGGAACTTCTCCATGAACAAGATCTGCACAGCATGCTGTGGGAAAGTCCAGCCAGGATCCGTCTGATGCTGCATGAAACCGCTGTTCCCAGCATCTGAATGGACATAAGATTTACTTGCTATCTGTGCTCCTCTTTTTACTCTATTTTATTAAAACAGCTATTTTCTTACTCCATTTCTGGTCAGGTCTTTCTTACTGAGTTCCAGAAAGAACCCTGCACCACTTCCCTCTCCCTCTCATCTTCTACCTCCTCCTGGTGCAGAATAAGGATGCAGACATTATTCACATACAGAAGTTCTAGAAAAACAAACACCCTATCACTACTCATCCTCTCAGGCCTCAGTACAACAACAGAGTACAACAGCAACGAACCTTTTGCTTATCCATACAGACCTGGTAAACCGAACTCTGCACAGACCTTGGTATATATATCTAATTGCAAGAGTTTAAGAAGATATCCCTTCTGACTGTCCATTGTACCACTCTGCCAGAGACGATTGCTTTGTAACAGGATTGATGGAAGTGCTGACTACCCTGGGGATCATAACTTCTGGGAGAAGACTAGGGTAGCATTCACAGTTGCAGTAGCATCCCAAAATACTGTAATATTTTTATTTTAGGGAACATAAGTCACAGCCTTGAGAGATGGAGCTACTATGATATCTTTTATTTATTTTAAACAATAATGGAAAATAAATGGGGATATGCCACCCCCAGAGGAGTTTGTCAAATTGCTCATAAAGCTCTCTCAGTAATGCTACTGCTTTAGCTGTCCAGGAACATGGAAAACACGAGCTGGCAGAAGTAATTGTAGCAGAGAGAAACATAATCATATTTTTTAAAGAGCCTGAGGGCTTTAGCAATCACTCAACTTCCTTTAAATTTTAAAACTACAAGAAACCAGTGAGAGCAATGGTATATCTGTTGTTCTAGGTCCTATATTTGTACACAACAGCCTAACTTTACCACCAATTGTACTGAAGTTGTTTTTTTCCTATTGTTATTTGGAAAGAGCCACTGACAATATTAAACAGAGCCCATTACATATATAAATAGCTACCAATTCCAGTTACCCATAAGTCCACTTTTTGATTTCAGGACAAAGGTTCTCCCAAAACTTCTAAATTTGTGACTGTCCATGTAATTTCAGTGAGAATGCTGCAGCTAGATTTGAACAGACTGAGCAGAGATATGGTTAGTTTATAAGCACACACCAACAAAAAAGAAAGCAGAATAGAAACCAGGTACAATACACGGCAAAGGTTTTTCAAAATGTGAAAGCTTTCTAACAGCTTTCTCTTTTTGTAACAGCTGCAGAGTTGTGCCACCCAAAAACCAAAGGCATTCTGTCAAAAACACTTTTTCCCCCCCATTATAGAGCCACTTGCTAAATAGAAAACTAGGGAGGAAAAAGGTGGGTCTTTGAAATAGAAACTGCACACCATGAATACATACAAATAATGAGTATGAATACACAAACAACATCAGCATATTGGAACAGAAAAGAGAGCCGAAACGTTTCCTTATGTAGTGGTTTAACCTGGCAGGCAGCCAAATACCACGCAGCCACTCACTCACTCCCCTCCACCCCCAGCGGGACGGGGAGAGAATCGGAAGGGTAAGGGTGAGAAAAACTCGTGGGTTGAGATAAAGACACTTTAATAGAACAGAAAAAGGGAAAATAATAATGATAATGATAAAATATACAAAATAAGTGATGCACAATGCAATTGCTCACCACCCGTGCTGACCGATAACCAAGTAGCGATCGGTACTTCCTGGATCACGCCTACCCTTCATATACTGAGCATGACGTCACATGGTATGGAATACCCCATTAGCCCGCTGGGCTGGCTGTCCTGATTATGTTCCCTCCCATCTTGTGTACCTAGCTCAGTCAGTAGGCACGGGAGCTGTCCTTGGACTAGGAGGGCACTTAGCAACAACTGAAAACATCAGTGTGATATCAACATTCTCCTCATACTAAATCCAAAACACAGCACTAGGAAGAAATTTAACCCTATCCCAGCCGAAACCAGGACACCTTACTATTTAGTGCAAAGACAGAAAGTGGGGTAGGGATGGGAGGGAGCATCTACTGATTCCGCCCACCTCTGTATGAGGGCGAGTAACAGCTACTTATTTTAGTGTGGCTGGCAAAACGCTACCTGGCTCTCCTCACAGAGAAGCTGCGTGTGAGCTACTCATGAGTCAGGGTAATTTCCAGCGCGGTGCCTTAAGACGGTAAAACTGCAGGTCAGGAGCGAGGGATGAGCAGCTCAGACAGGCGTGCAGTGGGGGCAGAACAGAAAGCTGAGGCTGGATCCCCTGTCCACCATCCCAGTCTCAGCTTTTCCCATGCATCAGCCGGAGCTCCTACTATGTCAGTTATTTTCATTTTTTTTCTTAATTTTTTTAAATTAGTATTCTGAAGTTTGTTTGAAGAGAAGGCTTTCAGCAAGAAAAAACATAGGTCTAGATTTCTAAAAAGTTACTTTTCACAGAATTCTATTGAGTGTTTTTATGGGACTGTTCAGAAAACTGTCAGTTTCCTATTTCCCCACTGACACACTGGCTTGTGTGATATGTCACAAGGGTTATCTCTGTCATATTACGTGACATAATACAAAGAAGCTCAGAAAACGTGATGCGACAAGCCAACTAATGCACTGAGCCAGTAGGGAAATTTAAAAGCAGAACATATCTTAAAACTGAGTTGACTTCTTTCTGCCCTCCTCCAGCCCTCCTCTCCCCCAAGCCCAAATGATTTCCCCTGCAAAATGGTGAGGGTCAGCTCTTCGTTACCTATATTTAAGCAGCAAATCCTCCTTCTAGCATTGCCTGTGACAAACAAATATTTTCTCATAAGCCAGAGTGCAGGCAAGTGATTTGTATTTAGTGCAGTCCTGAGTCTTAAATCCCATGTACAAAGGCTCTTCATGAAGTGGGTAAAGAAGTAAGCTACCAAGAAAAAAGCAATATTCAGAGAAGATCCATGAATAAAATTGCAGTGTGTAAGCAGTCATCAAACAAGAAGGTGAGCTAGAGAGATCTGCAGCATCTGTGGGCAACATAGTGCCAGGAAACCAAAGATGCATCCTAAGAAACACCTATTTCTTCTTGAAATAACCTTTGTTTTCTGCTTCATGAACAGTTTCACACTGCAGATGCACGCACCATTCCACACGTCCATGGCGCCAACCTAAAATGGTCTAGGTACCAGAAATTTAAGGGCATACTTGAAAGGGAGGATGCCACTTGCAGGCTTGCAAAACAATACCTATGAAAAAGTATCTCAATACTGCGATGTACTGTGGTATTACTACTAAGCCTTTTGGACAAAACAGGTGTCCACTTTGCATAGGTAGTGTCTTTCAATAGCAGCAAATAATTTTATTATCAGGTTTACTTAGGATCGCAGTACTACAGTGGTATCTTTGTGTCTCTCCCTTATCATTCCATTCCTGTTGGCTCTGGCATGCAAAGAGAAAAAAAATACAATACATTCCCCATCATCAATTGTGAACATTCCTGCAGTTAGAGAGAAAACTATTCTCCCAAAATCTGAACGCAGGGGTTAGTTCGTAGTAACAGCATATGCAGAGACTATCTTCCTTTTTCACATAACCTCTTTTATACTGTCATGACACTGGATAATAAGGATAATTCTAGGATAGATATTCTAGATTCGGAATTATTACTCTAGAGTAAAAATATTTTTAGAGTAATTTCAATTAAATTTGAGGATTACATTTAAGGGTGGACAAAACCTGAATTTTAGGCAAGCATTTAATCAAGCTTCAAGAAGAAATTCTCAAAACATTTGCATGATCAGCTGGAAATTTTAGAGTTATTGTACCTCAATAACCACAATACAGGTAATATTCTATTCATAATGGAAACAATATGGATTTCTAAGAAATACTAAAAATACTTAGAATACAGGAATCTATGTGCTCTCCAACTTTTAAATTCCATTTGCTCAGTATCATTTTATATATGATTATATATGATATTTTATATATAATATTATATATGGTGAAGGGCCTGGAGCACAAGTCTTATGAGGAGCGGCTGAGGGAACTGGGGTTGTTTAGCCTGGAGAAGAGGAGGCTGAGGGGAGACCTCATCGCGCTCTACAACTACCTGAAGGGAGGTTGTAGCGAGGTGGGTGTTGGTCTCTTCTGCCAAGTAACTGGCGATAGGACAAGAGGAAATGGCCTCAAGCTGCGCCAAGGGAGGTTTAGATTGGACATTAGGAGAAATTTCTTTACTGAAAGAGTGGTCAGGCCTTGGAACAGGCTGCCCAGGGAAGGGGTTGAGTCACCATCCCTGGAAGTATTTAAAAGACGTGTAGATGAGGCGCTTAGGGACATGGTGTAGTGGGTATGGTGGTGTTGGGTTGAGGGTTGGACTCGATGATCTTAGAGGTCTTTTCCAACCTTAATGATTCTATGATTCTATGATTCTATATTAAATAGGTTATATACAGGCTACCTCATAATAATGTTATCACCTTCCTATTTTAACAAGCGGTAAAAACTCCGTATACTAGGGGGACATATGCAGAACATAACATTTTAATCACTATTACTCTGCAGATTTAATGGATATAATCAAAAGATCATAGTTAAAAAAACTCAAATCCCAAAGCAATGTCTCGATTGAAGCAGTTTTAACCTATAATGTAATAAAATCAGATTTAATAGTTTACGTAAAAAGAATTAGGCAGTGCAGAATAACATTTAATGTACAGTATATTTTAGGACTTTCCACTTAGAAACATATTATGCTTCTCGTTCTTACTGCAACTCTCATAAAGCTCCTTTAAAGTAGAACTCATTAATATTTATATAAACATTTCCAGATTTTCATATGGAAACTTCTACGGAGGTGAAAAATAACATTATTGTTTCGCTGAGCTCAGAGGTAGCAGACTTCAGTAACACCATAGAAATCATATCAGCAGCCCTGTTACCTCAAGACTGTCCAACACCATAGGGCTGGACTCCACCTAGACATGCTGTGTTCACAGGTAGACGAGCGGGATACACACACAGAGCTTGGGGAATGAAAAAAAAAAGACCACTGGGACCCCTAAGTCTGGATAGGAGAAGCCTGAGGGAGGGTAGGATCGCAGTTTACAAAGTCGCAAAAGCAATAGATAAACTGCCATTCAGCAAATCCTGTAATACAAGAATGAGTGGCCACTTGTGGGGGATAGCCCAAAAGAGATAAAAGTGCTTCTTTGGACAGCAAGCAGAGAACTTGTAGACCTTGCTGCCACAGGAGGCTGTGGAGGCAGACAATATTAGCAGGTTTAAGGACAGGTTAGACAAATTCAGGTACCATGCATGGTGGGTACTAAAAGGACTGGGCAAGGATGTACCTCTAACGTGTCTAATACAGCTGTAGATCCTGGAAAAGCACAAGGACAAAGGACCAGAGAACACGTACAAGCGCACAAGCCCTCCCTAACCCACATCTCCCATTGTCACCATTGGAGATGGAGTACGAGGACTGACAGACAGCCACTCTGAGCTAGGAGGGTATTTCTTACACTATCCTGTCATCAACTGTGACCGCTGTCTGTCCTGGTTCCGGCTGGGACAGAGTTAACTTTCTTCCCAGTAGCCTGGGGGGTGTGCTGTGTTTTGGGTTCGGTGTGAAAGGAGCGTTGATGGCCCATTGATGCTTTGGCTGTTGCTGGGTGATGCTTGCACCGGGAGAGGGGAGCACAGCCGGGGTGGTGGACCCAGCTGGCCAATGGGGTATTCTATACCCTGTGACATCATGCTCAGGATAAAAACCAGGTGGGGGGGGGGGGGCTCGCCCCCCGTTCGTGACACGCGGTCGGCAGTCGGTGGGCAGTTTCGTTGTGCATCGCCTGCTTTGTGTATTCTGTTATTGTTGTTGTTCTCATTGTTATTATTACTGTCCTACTTCGGTTTATTTCAATTATTAAACTGTTTTTATCCCAACCCGGGAGCTTTCCTACTTGTGCCCTCCCGATTCTCTCCCCCATCCCACCGGGGGCGGGTGAGCGAGCGGCTGCGTGGTGTCTATTTTTGCTGGCTGGGGTTAAACCACGACACTGTCAAAGAGCGAACAATTCTCCTTTTCAATAGCATGCCTTTCTGACCACTATGGCACTTGATATAGAAATGTCACTGACCTTCCTATCACAGAAAAAAAAAAAAAATCGGCAGCATCCATGATGATTTCGTATAAAAGCCCTAATATTTACTAGATGTCTGCTTGCTTGCTTACCTTACCCTAGAGGTCAGAGTTGTTTTTAACGGGAAAAGATATTTACATCATTAGAGAGGTTTGAGATTAGAAATAAGGACTGCCACTGTAAAAAAGGAGGAAAAAATCTTAAATCATCCTATAAGGGAAACAAATATTTCCTCACAAGGAAGGTGGCCTGCACGATGATGGTCTCTTGACCTTCTAGCAATTAATTTTGCACACTCTGACCACTGCAGAAGTGTACAAGCAACAGAAAACATCTTGCTTTCTGCCCTATGCCAAGTCGGTGTTCTGAAGACACAATTCAAGGTTACTGAAATACAAATCTCTTCCACTGGCTTTGCATTAGGTAGGTAATTCTGCAGTCAGTTATACCATGCAACCTTGTTAAACTGCACTGAGAGAGTGACTGAGGTTACATTCTACATGAAGAGCAACCATAAAAATGATACTTAAAAGACACGCTGAATCCATATTTGCAAGTCAAATTACTTTTGCCATAGCACTATAACAATCTTTCTTTCAAGCTAATCAATGAAAGATGCATGTCACGTCAAATTCCCTTCATTTTTATACCCTCATTTCCCTCAAAGGCAAATGTTTGTCACGAAGGGACAAGCATGAGTTCACTAATTATAATAAAAAATTGACTAGTGACTACTTTGTGTTTACACTATAAATAAAATGTAAATATAGGAGATCTGAGTCAAGCTTACCAAATGCTTAGAATTTGTGACATTTACAAGTAAGACTAAAGCGTGGGTTTTTTGTTTCAAGTAAAGTACATAAAGCATATATTATAGTACAACATTAATTGCAGTAAACACAGTATCCGCAACACAGGTTTCACCATTCCAGTTCTGACAACCTGTCTTTTGTATTGCCATGTACAGTATGTTAAAAAGGCTTAACAACTTAATTTAGAGGTGTTTTTTTCTACGATTAGGTACTGATTGTAGAAACATTACTACATTGCAATGTTTGAAACATTACTATGATGTTTCATACTCTTACAATTAAAGCAAGCAGTACTAAATGGCAAATTTTACAACTAAAATAAGAAATACTGAATTGCAAACTTCACAATTAAATTATCAATTTCAATGTGAAGAAGAAAGAGACAACCAAAATTTCTCACATTATTCTAATAATAAATATTTACAATCATTTCATTATTTGCTGGTTTAAAAATAAAATGCGTTCAAAGTTATGTTTTTGTCAGCTTGTCCACACATGTATATAACTTACACAAAGCAAACGTGTTGTTTTGAAAGTGTTCAGATTCAATACAAATTTCTAAAATTTGGCAAAATGAACTGATTCTGCTATATAATACAGCTCAGCAGAGATAAGCATCATTAATGTCCTGTTAATCTCTCTCCTTTCCTACAGGTGAAGTATTCTGTAGCGATTATTCACATCACAGAACAAGAATTCTTTGACAGGGGAGAAGTAGTTAGCAAGGAGGCAGGCAGATGTATACCTAATACTAATAGTGGCTATGCCTGTACCACAGCACTGATGCACTCACCATCCTCATTCCCGAACACACACTTTGCACTTCTTAAATGTATGTGGGACACAGCGTAAGTGCACATCTCATATAAGCTGGTTTCCTTCGGGAGGAAATCCAGCCGCATGGACAAAGGAGCAGTCATTGTACAGGTCTCCCAAGCTATGCAACCGGTGAACTACCCGTACAGGACGCCAGGTGGCAGGCACCCACATTGCAGAAAGGAGGTTGTCTTCAGCATGTGTAGAAACTTATACCCATCAAGCTCAGTGCTCAGAGCAAACAAAAACCCTTGCCACTTGCAGCATGTTCCCCCAAGAAACAGAGAAAGGGCTGGTGTACTGCGGGGATCTGTCAGCTCTGGTTGAATTACTGGAAGCTGCAAGTAACTTCTCAGACTAGGACTGGGCCAGAGAACTGTATATTCATTCAAGTGGGCCCGAGTCATAAACTGAAAGAGATAAGCAAGGCAGATAGAGCTCAAAATGTAACAGGTAATCATTACAGGAGAGACATTTAAGAAAGCTTCTTCAATCCGGCATTACCTGCAGAAAAGGACAAATAATGACCAGCAATCTTGCAGGTAATCCAGGTGAATGGAGGGCAGCAGAATTCAAGTGAAAAACAATTGACCAGATTCAAAATAATTACTTCTGTATTTTAACTTATTTACCAATTGCTAACATAAATAGAAAAAAAGAAAGAAAGAAAAAAAAAACCCTCTATCTTCCCCTAAAATGGTGCACAAAAACTATAATCCAAGGACCCATAAATGATAATTTATTACTCAAAGAGGTACCTCTATGTCCTGGTTTCGGCTGGGATAGAGTTAAATTTCTTCCTAGTGCTGTGTTTTGGATTTAGTATGAGAAGAACGTTGATAACACACTGATGTTTTCAATTGTTGCTAAGTATCTTGTCAAGGACAACTACCCTCCAGGAAGCTACCAAGCTAGACTGGGAGGAGGGAACACAGCCAGGACAGCCAGCCCAGCTGGCCAATGGGGTATTCCATACCATGTGACGTCATGCTCAGTATATGAATGGTAGGCGTGATCCAGGAAGTAGCGATCGCTACTTGGTTATTGGTCAGCGCGGGTGGTGAGCAATTGCATTGTGCATCACTCATTTTGTATATAATATTATTATTATTATTATTTTCTCTTTTCTGTTCTATTAAACTATCTTTATCTCAGCCCACGAGTTTTTTTTCTCACTCTCACCCTTCCGATTCTCTCCGCGCCCCGCTGAGGCGGGGAGGGGAGTGAGCGAGCGGCTGCGTGGTATTTGGCTGCCTGCCAGGTTAAACCATGACACTGTAGTAGCTTCAATTCATAATTTCACTATGCTCAGACCTCTCAAAGACCAGTAGCACTTCAGTGTATTTTAGCATTTACACATTCATATCTGACTTTTGAAATTTCTCTACAATTAAATTATCACTGCTAGATTTGATGCAGCATCCTGAGGAAGAAATTTTACTGTCCCTTCATTTAACACTTGACACCTGCCTGTGTCAAATGCACAGTGGGTTCTCTTCTTTGATATGTTTGACTTGCACCTACACTACTCCTGTGCTCCCCTCTTCACACTGCACCAGTTATAGATATACCTTCTCTGACCAGAGATACACCTTTTCTACTAGGAAATTTTCTCTCTTCCCTTGATTTCATTGGTCTTTAGAGGCCACCTCTGTCCTTCCCATAATAAAAGAGCACAGGCATTATCATATTCATCATACTTTGTTCCATTTAAGAGATTTAATTTTTCATGTTAAAAGGGAATCTACAGGTAGATTATAACAGAATATAAAGCAAGTTCTTTTCTTTTTTTAAGAAGAAAAAACATATTAAGTTGAATTGCTTGGAGGGAAATATTTTAAATATCTAAACAATCAGTTCAAAGCAAATTGAAAACAGCAGACTACCTCCACATGCATATAATGGGAATACTTAGGAGAGAGAGTAAACTTTATTATAGCAAAAGTTATAGAAGACCTTTGATTTCTCATCATCTTACCTCAACACCAGTAGCACTGTCAATACACTGACTAACCGCTTCACAAACTCCCCAAAAATAGCTTCATTGGAAAATGCTGTCTGACATCACCTCCCATTTATTTTTGACATCAAAATGGCAGTTTAATGAACAATTGCTTCTGGTAAAAGTTTGAGTTTAAAACCAACAAAGAAAGTCATGAGAGCTGTGAAATGGTTGCACAAAGATTTTAGAAACAGAAATTGTTTCAAAAGTTCAAACAACCTAGCCCCCTCAGGCTGAGCCTGATAGTTTTTAGCATTATTTGTTAATGCTTTAATTTAATTTCAGTCATAATACAATTGGTAAAGGCTAAAATTATATATGCATAAATATAGGCTACAATTGCCAGTACTCCTTAACTGTGAAAATGAGACGAAATGAAATGATAAATGCTACATAATTGGAAAAAAGTAGAAAAACCTGACAGACTTTTTCTTTAAAGCTCAAAGAACACATCAGGGAATAGTAAATTAATCAGATGCTCTGTCTCAAAGAAAAACTAATCGCATATGCAAGTCAAATTTGGCAAAGTAGCTTAGCCTTAAGGAAAGAGGGAATTTGACAATATTGACACATTTTACAGCAACATTTTCAAAATAGGGCATTTCACTCTGAAAAGTCCAAATGTTTCATTTTTGACATTTTCTATATACAACACTTCAACTTTTCAAAAGATATGTCAGCAGGTTGAATTCCTCCCACGAGGTTTTTAGAAGTCAGAGTCATACAGGAAGGAAAAAATATTATCCAATCCCTCATCTTATATTCAAGTCAAACCCAATAAACACTTATAGAGAGAACGGCATACGAGGAGAATATAACCCTCAGGATATAGTTCTTACATTATTACCAAAAATATAAATTCAGAGACCTGTGGCCTTTTGTGGAAGTCAATTCCCACTCTTAGAGTGTACCTTCTACCGAAGCTATCACTTTTGTGATGAAAATCTTCTGGTCTTTGTAAAGAAGTATAGAAATCTCAAATTATAGGTTGTAGAGAGGAAGAGAAGAAAGAAAGTATATTTTTCTTACTATTGTGACAATATATATGACCAAGAGCAAAAAAAAAAATTTGGATTTTGGTTCACCTCCTGAACGAAAACACAGATCTTGAAAATTGTTTCCCTTTATTTCTCAGAGAAGTTTGCATCCATTTTGATTCAGACAAAACTAAGCCCAAAACACACTATACATTTTGGGAAACAAAAAACCAGCACACTGTAACAAAGCCGAAAACTTTCATTTTCAGGAACTTGTAGTAAAAGTCAAAGGAACCCAGAGTTTGGATTAACAAAACTGCCAGAGGCAGCAACAGCACTGGTAATAGCTCTCTTTTTACCCTGTAAAGCCTGCTGTTTCACTCGGCATGGACAAGCTAAATATCACCAACAGTAAAACACTGCCAACAGATATTAAGAGCAACACATCCTACGACACCTGTGTTGATCATACCCAAAAAACCCCACACAGCATCTACCGCATGATTAAAATGATACAGTATCACTCTGAAGGCATAGAACATCTGCTTGAAATTAAGCTTTATCAAGGAAAGGAAATATAGGACAAAACTACCCATGCATCAGATTCCTTACCAACAGGAATATAATCATTTTCAGCCACCAACACTCCCCTAGTGGAAAAATATACAACAAAATACAAGTTACTGCTAATCACCTGCTAAGCTGATGCTATAACTGTTGTGTGAGAAAATGGATGTGGAGATGTGTGCAAGTCTCATGGAAAACACAGCTTACAATATTTTCTTCAAACATGTTCTGTTTGGAACCAGACCATGTTATTAAAATCTCACTAAAGAGAAGTCACTTTTGATTTAAGCGACAGGATGTAATCTCATGGAAATGAGATAGAGGAGATCTCACACTGAAGCAAAAGGAAGAATAAAACGAATGGGAGAGAGATCATGTTTAGGATTATCCATTCACATCACAACGCAATGAGGGGCAAAGTGTACAAAATGCAGTATGAGTGGATGAAATGTTCCAGTACATGGCCTATTAAGCATTCCTACTTATCTTCAGCATAGCAGTTCCAACAAAATACAGACCTGGTAATGTTTTTATACATTTGAGTTAAACACTGACTCCTCTAATTTACAAATAGATACTGTGATAGAACACAAATGTCACATTCAGGATTTAGAAAGCCTGAATGAATTTTCTCCTTAAAAACACAGAGCTCCTATTATCTTCCTATCATCAAAAGCAATCAAGTCAAAGCCTTCTTAAGTTAAGGGACTACTACTACTTGGATGACATGCTGTAATTGGCATGCCCCAGTTTGCATGTTCGTACAGTAATGTCTTTTTGATGGGCAGAGATTTCTTAAGACAGACGGCAATACAGTTTCTTAAGATAGACGGCAATACAGTTACTTTTAATCCTGAGAACACATGCTAAAACAACTTTACTTGGCCTACACACAGTAGATGGGCCAAGTCAGACATTAATAATTCTCACAAACAATTGCACAAGAGGAGAAACAAAACACTGAGAAAACACTGAGTCCAAGAGGATGTCCACTGAAAGGCTATTTCATCATCTACCACTCAGGTCCAAAATCCTACCACTCCTCACCCCAAATCCCACTGACAACTAAAAAAAAAGGGGAAAGCAAAACACTGACCTCAGATGGCGAACAGACTATAGGTGATGTGGAGAACAAAGGACAGAATTATTCGAAGACTGAGTTGCTTGTGAGAGAACCATCAGTATGTTAGAAGTTATGTTGATGACATGGAGCCAAACATCGCCTTTGCAAGTACAATGTCAAAAATTCTCAAGGGATTCTGATGCATTAAAAAAAACATTTAAAAAAAGGAAGTCAAATCATCACCTCAGCCTGCATAAAAAATTTGAGCTCACAAAATAGAAATAAAAAGGCCCAAAAATTATTATTAGCTTGATTAAGACCCAGCCCCTCCAGCAGTCAGATGGAAAGATGGCACAGATAAGGAGGCTGCTCCTGTTGATAAGCACTGGTTGCAAAAAATCACGCCCAGCCTAAACAAAACGCAAAGAAATGCAACTCTAAAGTTGAATGACTCCGTATGTTCTGGCATTGGTAGAATAGTGCAGTAGGAGGCAATAATACAGGTGTTTGATTGTACGGCGTTGAGGGGTTTCTTTGGCAGCTTCAATCAAAGAAACAACCAGTTGCGTATCCTTCTTGATGCAGTGATACATGACTAGCTAAGGAAGGCAAAAATAGCCCACAGTTTAATAAACAGTTCTAACAGACGCCAATGCTGCAAACCAGTTTTGCATTGCCACCTTTATTAAGAAAATTAAAGAATACATTATTGCCAGGCAACAACCGGCATGGAAAATAATGTAAGCTTATCAATACAGGAAAACTAAAATACGTGCTAAATACTGCAGCCTTTACTTTGAAAAATTAACAACTACTATTTGCTGAAACAAAACTCTTCTTCTGAAACAAAAACATCGGTAAACAAATCATGCTAATATTAAACACAAGTCCAATAATAGTTTTTGATTGTTGCCAGAGCCTTTACTGCTTTCCCAGGAATTTCCATCTTAAGACATTACCAGCATTTCTCAAAATAACAGAAAATAGAAAAAAAAATTTTTTCAAAACACTTCTACAAACACCAGCAGAACTCACAAAGCATTGTTAATACACTCACCAACTCTTTAGTATATTGCATTTTCTTATAACCTTTCTTTCTTCTTTCTTTCTTTGAAAAGAATCTTATTCTACATCCATACCAGTAACATCACTACAATTAGACAGCTATTAATAAAAAGAAGTTCAGAAAGTGTTATATCCATACACGCTTGTTCACATGTATCTATCTATATTCACACAAATATATACACTTTTGAATACCACTGTTGTGTAGTGTGAACTATATATGACTTTGTAATAAGAATGTATGTAAAAGTGGGTAGACACAAGGCTGCAGCAGGACCCTCCCCAAGAGTGTAAGACTGCAGTGGCTTTGAAAGTATTGGAATAGGATGATATCAGAATCACTGCTTAATGAAACTGCCTGTAACTGATAGCATTGGTGGAGCTTCCTTTAAAGAGTATGTAAGTCTACAGCAGAAACAGCCTGTTCTAGTCATATCACCTTTTGGAATCAATTACGCAGAACTGGTCTCTCTAATACTCTATACTATACTGCTACATATGTAATGATTGCTGTATTAAGGGAACTGCATTTCGCTATTTGATCTAAGGTTCTGTTGATTGTATTTCTTTGGTCTACTTATCCCCCACTGAGGACTTGCTGTTAAATCTCAATGCAACAATTTCTCCACATGAAGTCATCATGACCAAAAAAGTCTTCCCTAGCCCACACGTTATGATTCGAACTATTTAAATTTGCAGTCTTCAAATACAAAGACTCATAAGTAAAAAAACAGTAAGTCATACAGAAATTTAGAAATAAGAAACACAAGGGCATTTTGGAAAACAAATTCCCAGGGACAATGGAAACTGATTCTTTATCAAAGAGCTGTCTAAATATCTCACTCAACAAAGCCAGTGGAGAGCAGACCTATTAGAAAATCCAACAGTTTTCTCTCTAACTATTGCCATAAAACTTGTTCTGTCTTATTACAATATACCAAAAAAGCGGGTTCTTCTAGGAAGAGAAGACAGACATTTCAGTGACTACTTTTAAAAAAAGGAGGAAGAGGAAGTAACCATGAAAGAAACAGAAAAATTAATATGGCCGCATTAAATAAATCTTCAGAGTTTTATAACCCCATATGTAGAAGGTTTTAAAGGATCCAATAGAAAAAGCATCAGAGCAAACTGAAGGTATTTGAAAGTAGAAGGAATACCTAAATTATGCAAAAGCTCCTTAAACTCACTGGACAAAAACAGACAAGTTTAAATGAAAGTACACAGATTTTACCTCATTATTTTAGAAAAGTAAAGACTTTGCAAGCTACAGAGGGGAAGTGAGAATTTTCCTTCAACTGTTTCATGACTTTGTAATATAAAAAGACTAATATTGGTTATTATAAACCAAGATGAAATGGGTTTGCCATTCAACTTGTTCTGTGCTTTCTTCTGTGATAAAGTACTTGAGCTTCATTTGACAAATCTGGAACAAGGTTATGACTTTAAAAAGCCACTGGAAGATCAGGATTAATATACAAAGTGTATGTTAGTCCATATTTGTAACTTCGTGTTAAAGTTAAAGAAGCTCAGTAATGTACTATTTACATTTCTGCAAAACTATGCCTCTTTCCTGTTTATTGCATATTTTTAAATTAAAAGGGTTTGTTTTCACCTGAGTTTCTTTTTTTCTTAATGGTGCAAATGCTAACCAGAAATAGGAAATAAGAATTCACAGAAATCGCCTGACAAAAAGACTTGAGTACTTGCCTTCTGAGGTCAAATCCACTTTTGCACAAGTTCCAACAAAAACTTCCAGGATATACAAATTTCTTTACTTAAGTAAGAGAACACAAAACAGGAAGGATTTCATGTCAGCACACAAAACTGTAACACTAAACCACTGGGAACCAACTTCAGCTGCTTAAAATTTAAAATGAATACATGTACAATAAAGACAAGTCAAGAATATGAATCATGTGCGTATAAGAAAGGTATATTATGCAATTAAAAAACAAGAGCATTTGAAATAGTATCCATTTCTTTATGTGTTCCTTGGCATTTATTAATGACAGTGTCTTCAACCTCTTTTTGTTGACCAAGTCTCCCAGATCTCTCAGGAGATGTACCAAAATAACACAGCACTAAGTTTTAAGGGATAATTTATCTTTTTGCTTTCTTAAAAGCTTTTTTTATATATATATCACAAGACTGAACATAAAGGAATGAAGAAAGGAAGGGACATGGTACAGCATATCTACTAAACTAGAAAAAAATTACTACTTTAGTCCCGAGAGACAATGCTGCCAAACACCCCGTGTCATAGAGGGAGGAAAGTCTTTTCGCTATTTTAACAACTGAGCCTGATCCTGAAAAGAACTCCTGATTAAGTAATAATAACAAACCTTAACGAACTCATGTCTCTACACCATCCTCAACTGATCTCATTACTCACTTTTCTAATTCCTTGTTCTTATTCTACCTCAAGCAACTACTGAGAGAAAAATAGTGGTGTTTCTCCCATCCCTCCCTATGCTCTTTGTGCCCAAAGTCCTGGAAGGCCAGGAGCTTCGCCCTGGAAAACTGCCTGGAGGCTCCAATTCAGAAGCTACTTGCAATTCTTAAAACAAACCCGGAGAGCTCTTTTTCTGAACTGGTTAAGCAAGAAACCTCAAAAGTGGTGAGAAGGTTTGTCCTTAAAACTATAGAACGGAGCAAAAGCGAACCAAGGGCCGTGGGGAGAGAGGTGGCAGGGGAGAATGGAGGTGGCTGATATGGAAGATGGGAAGAAAAGCTGTGTAACTGACTGCACAGGCAAGGGAAGGTCATACTGCAAGTGACCTGGCAGCCAGGATGGTTGTGTAGCTGCTCTGCCCCTGGTCAAGGCTGTCTCCTTATGCAAAATGGCCTGGCATCACAAAATGGTTTCAGACAGGGGTGAGTGGTGTCCTTTTAGGTGACCATCTCCCACCCTCAACTGCAGCAGTCTGATGGTGCAGCACTCCCCGATGCATGGGTTTTGTTACGTGCAGGCTGTGCACACCGTCACAGTGCTGTGCAAACAGCAGAGATACCCAGTTCTTCCAGTAGCTGGAAGGGGTCATTACTGTGGCCTCCTGATGTCACAAGCTACCTCACTGCCTTCTGTTCCGGGCCCTATAAATTCAGGGACCCCAGCAGCTGGCCCACAATTCGCTGAGCTTTGAGGCCCTCTGATGCCAACCATGGTTGGAGAGAAGAGGACCTGGAGCAGCGAGGCGAGTGGCTGCCCACCATTGCATGGCACACCAGAGCAATGGCTCCCAGAACCACAGACAAAAAGGAAGCAATATGGGAGGAGGAACACCATCAACGTCACGAGAGTGATGGTCAGCGCTCATGTGACTGATGATATGGAGGCCATGGAGGTGGATCCACCCAAAGATAAAGAAGAACCAATGGAAGTGGATCCACCTCCAGCATGGCTCACCTGACATTACCACACCGTGCCAAGGCTCCTCTCCATGAGACCATGGCAATGGCTTCCCAGGAGTGCCTGACCAGCTCCCTACCATTGGCCCAGCCTCCAACATTAGCTGGGCAAGAAGAAGCTCTATGGCCATCCTGCAGGCTCACCTGTAACATCTCCCGGCAATTCTTTTGTTGATTGCCCCAGGCCGTGTGAGCACTTCTTTTCCATCCCTCATCCCCACCCTCACCCCTTGTGAAGGTGTGCCATCTCCTCTGCTCTGAGCCCCTCAGGCTGCTGTGCCGGGACAACAGAAGTCATCCCTCAGAGGGCCACCAAGGTCCGTGAAGCCTGGAAGTGGGGTTTTTTCAGCCTGAGGACAAGGCTTCCCAATGGGTGGTTCAAGATGAAGCCAGACCCTCTGTGGTGGTGCACAAAGAATAGCAACAGATCAAGAAGTTAGAGAGACAGCTGCTCCTTTGAAGAAGCAGAAGACTGCAGTTCTGCCAGGAAGAAGTGCTGGCCTTCAGCATCAAGATCCCTTCTAGTTGTTTCATTAGGAGTTCTTGTCAAGATTAGGCAATAAATAATTTTAAAAAACACCAATAAAACAACAACAACAGCAACAAAAATGGTAAAAATGTTTCCCTCTCTTACATGGCACTTTGGTGATTGCATCCAGACTCCTGTGTCCCCTCCTGGTCTCCTCAGTCCAGGAAAGACACTGATGGTTTCGGTGTGTGTCCAGTCCAGGGCCTTTGGGATGTGGGGGGGGGGGGGGGGCACACGGCACACAAGGGCAGGCTGAGGGAGCTGCCTCTGGTCAGCACCAAGAAGAAAGGCTCAGGGATGGACTTGACTGGTTACTTCAGCTGCCTACCGGGAGGCAGATGAGATAAGATGAAGCCTGACTCTTTTCAGAGGTGCTCCGTCGCAGAAGGATGAGCAGCACCAGGGGCAGGAGAAATCCCAACTAGATAAAAGGAGAAGATTGTCACCGTAAGGGTGCTCAGACAGGCTGCAGGTGCAGAGAGGTGCCCAGAGAGGCTGCAGAGTCTCCATCCTTGAGAGTGACTGAACATCCAAATGTGACTGAACAAGGTCCCAAGCAACCAGATCCAACTAGGGCTGCTCTGAGCAGGAGACTGGATTGGAGACCTCCAAGGGTCTCTCCCAGCCTCTGTGCTTCTGTGCCCTTTCTGCCTTCCCCATTTTGGAGTCACCCACAACCTTGTGGAAGGTAGCCTCTGTCCCACCACCATGCAGGCCCTTACTTCAGACGATCACCAGCATGCCTATTTCAGAGGAAATTTTGTGAAAAGCGATTATGACCCATAGTCTATAATCTCATAGCAATAGGAGGGAGTAGTTGTATCTACTTAGAAATTCAAAATAACACCCAAGCCAAGGTGTTAAGACTGAACACACTATTAAGGTCTTTCCCAGGACATGTGTCTCCCCGTTCTTATTTAAAAAAAAAATTCAGTGGCAAATTTGCTTTGGACAACAAATGCTGACATGGCTTGTTTTATACTGAGGTGCCAGCTGTTCCTTATGTTCCAAAAACAATGCCAAACTTGCCACTATGAGACTTATTACTGTGTTTTTGTATAAAGTGGTAAGTTGTTCCAGGGGGACAGTTACTCCCAACTTTAGTTTTTCGTCATTTTTATAGATACTTGTTTTTATGCCAGAGTCACTGCTGTTACCGTTACCTGTACAGACTGGACATTTGGCATAATTATTCCATATTGCTTATTTTATAAAGCACAATTGCAGGAGAAGAATGAGTAATGCACTAAGCAAATATTTCTGTAATTGTAGCTACGTTTTCACCTGTGTTAGTTCTGTGAAGGGAGTAGACTGTGGCAAAAACACTGTTTTTAAAGAAAAGCAGTTTGGCTTGGCAGAAGTTCAAACAATATACCGGAGTGCTCTCCCACCACGGTAGTAAGACAGAACTTGTGACCTTGCAAGAAAAGCATCAGTTCTCTTTCCTCCTCTCCATCTACGTCTTCATGAACAACCAGCTCAGAGAAGGCCTTCAAACAAACATTTGATTGATCCCATCTCTCATTTCCAACTTTTCTTTCCCCATCTCAGTTACAACACAAACAGCTTCCATGGTGAATTCAATTATCTAACAGCAAGAGCTTGGGGCCCTTCCACAATATCTATACATGTATGATCCACAACGACTGTCAAATACATAAAACCCATCCTCCAAGCCTCAAATGTCTATTCACAAACAGTCTGGTCATTCCATGAGTGCATACCCTAAGAGCCAGGTCCTTATTTAGAGTTATGTGAAAATCTCCCAAAACCAAAGTTGCTATTTCTGTCTTTTTGGGGGGACTCCAGAACGTTTTCATGTGTGTCCTGCTGTTTTTAGGAAAGACAGCTTCTGTAGCAATTTTTGGTTCTCAAGCTTGTTTCTACTGCACAAATTAATGACATTTCAGGAGTTTCCCAGGTGACTCGTTTTTCTTATTTCCACAACAAACAGCGTTGTTTTCTGTATTTGGTCTAGCTGGGATGGAATTAACTTTCTTTAACAGCAGCCCATATGGAGCCGTGTTTTACATTTGTGATTAAAAAAACATTGATAACACACCAGTGTTTTAGCTGCTGCTTAACAGTGCTTGCATAGCACCAAGGCTGCCTCAGTTTGCCACTCTGCCATCTCCAGGGAGTAGGCTAGAGTTCAGCAAGAGGTTGTGAGCCAGGACAGCTGACTCAAATTGTCCAAAGGGATGTTCCATACCATATAACGTCATGCTCAGCTAGAAAACTGGTGGGGGCCAGTTTTTCCAAGGTAGCCGTGGCTCAGAGACTGGCTGGGCATTGGTCTGCTGGCGGGAGGTGGTGATTGACTGCCTTTTCATCACTTGGTTTGTTGGGTTTTTTCCTTCACTTATTAGACTGTCTCTATCTCAACCCACAAGTTTTTCTTGCTTTTGCTGATCATGCTGTGAGGGAGTGAGCAAGTGACTGGGTGGGGGGCTTAGCTGCTGGCCAGGGTCAATCCACCACATTTTCAAATGGAGAGAATGTATTTTTTCCAGAGATCAAACCTGTAAGACTGCATGGAAATATCAGCTTAACAGACACTAATAATTCATAAGTCAATATTTGTTGATGTACATTTTTCTGTAACACCCTGGCACAGATTTAGGGTAAAAATGCAAATATTTATTTTAGCAGACATCTGATCCTGATCTGCACAGCTGTCTACAGTAAATGACTCGAACTACTGCTGTGACAAAGTCAGCAAATAGACATCAAGTCCTGGAATAAGTGGGGCATAACACCAGCTCTAATCTTTGGAGTTTCTCCTGCTTAAACCCAGGTTGAATTTAACCAATTTCATGAAAGGACTTCTCACCTGAAGTCATGACATGCAACACTGTCACTGAAAAGACCCAAGCTAGATAAAGAAACCAGTTCAAGACTACCTATCCGAGGCTCTGTGATTAATAAAATATTTTCCATGTTTTCTGCAGTATGACATCTCCTCACTTCAAATGTGAATATTTGAGAAACATTTCCTGTGTCATTCCTTAAAACATCAAAAACATACAGAGCATTAGGGTGATTATATCAATATCAATACTGTTTTGAAGTTAGCCTACATTATACATACAGACTTTACTTCAATAAAAGGAAGACTACTACATGCACTGCTTACCTTACTTATAATGTTTCCAAGAAAGGGATCAAAACAGGATATGAGCATGTGTTCTGAAAAAAAAGAGACAAATCCCGTAATTGTCAGGTAAGTCACTATGACTTTTTTTTGACTTCACCATCTTTGCATTCTTAATATAAAACTTATCAGATTTTCCATCAAAAACTGCATTCCTCTGGGCAGTGAAGAGTTCAAGAGCTTTTTGGATTTATAGATGTTACAGGCAGCTTTTTACTTATATTATTTTTACAACTCTGTTATTGATGATGGGAAAGATGTTTAAGAATAAGCTCACTTTTCTTCATCAAACACCAAGCTTTTAGTCTGCTGCAAAATGAGAATGCTTGACAGGAATATATGGTTTACTGAATGATACGTCTACAGTGTGAGGAAAGGAATTATCTGGCAGTTATAGGTAAATTTATCCCAGAAAGCCAAATGCATCTTGCCAGACCATCCATCACCATTTTTACACTTGTCCACAGTGCAGAGACTGGTCTTCCTGTTGCTCCATCTCTAGGTCAATAAAAACATCCCTTCCGTAAAATAACCCAAAAAACTCTGAGGATTGGAAGTCATACTTTAAATGCCATAAATTACAGTAGCCCCTTGTCATCTTTTGCAATTCGTACTCCCATTCTGTAATAAGAGCATTAATACTACTGACCTATGTAAATATTACTTTTGTATTTTAAAGTGTTTGGTTGAAACAAATATACATAATGAACCATATTCCATCCTTTATCAGCTGATATGGAACTATTTCTGGCACTGGGGATAAATAAGCCAAGCAGTACCTGTTTAATTACTTGTGATCCTGTTTGGTGCACATACTTCATCCTTTATTTACAAAAAATTCACACATCAAATTAATTCTGGTTCATGATACACTGCACAGGTTAAATATATAGAATATATACACATATATATAGGTGGTTGTTTTGATGTTCCTCTATACGTATATTTAACTACTCAGACATGAATTAAATATAAAAATGTAATATAGCTTTAATCTAGCAAATAATTCTGCTTTAATTAGCTTTTCTGGTAACTCCTAGTGGTTTAATATCACATAAATATTGTTCCATAGGGTTGTTTTTGAAAACTGGCAAAGCCTGACTGATTAAATTTCCCATAAAACCTCCCAGTATCAATTAGGTACAGAAAAATATGTTCAAGTCATTTAAAGTGAGAAAGGGTTAGCCCAAGTGTGCTACATCATCTGACCTCCAGTGACTTTAAAACCACTTGTTTCTTCTGCAACCATGACACATGATTGCTTTATGTATGCCAACCATTTCCAACAGCTATGCAGCTTTAAATCATAAAAATCTCAGAAAAGAAAAATCACACAGGAAGGTCAAAAAGAGCATCTGATCCATAGCACCATACATATGGGTTACTGATGGGGAATTTGTAAAAAGGCAGCATGCCTCTCAAGAATAAACAGCTAATGGATTCTACATGAATTCTCACAAGATCACAGAAGGGTTGAGGCTGGAAGGGACCTCTGGAGGTCATCTGCTCCAAAACCCTGCTCAAGCAGGGCCACCTAGAGCCAGTTGCCCAAGACCATGACGAAATGGCTTTGGAATATCTCCAAGGATGGAGACTCCACAAGAACCCCAAGCAACCTGTGCCAGGGCTCGGTCATCCTCACAGTGAAAAAGTGTTTCCTGATGTTCAGATGGAGCCTCCTGTGTTTCAGTTTGTGCCCGTGACCTCTGGTCCTGTCACTGGGCATCACTGAAAAGAGCCTGGCTCTGTCCTCCTCGCACTCTCCCTTCAGGTATTTATATACATTGACGAGATTCCCCTGAGCCTTCTCTTCTCCAGACTGAACAGTCCCAGCTCCCTCAGCCTTTCCTCATATGTGAGATGCTCTAGTCCCTTAATCATCTTTGTGGCCCTTCTCTGGACTCTCTCCAGTATAACCATGTCTCTCTTGTACTGGGGAGCTCAGAACTGGACCCAGCACTCCAGGTGTGGCCTCACCAGGGCTGAATAAAGGGGAAGAATCTCCTTCCTTAGTCTGCTGGCAATGCTTTGTCTAAGGCAGCCCAGGATATCATCAGCCTTCTTTGCGGCAAGGGCACATTGCTGGCTGATGTTCCACTTGGTTCCACCAGGGCCCCCAGGTCCTTTTCTGCCAAGCTGCTTTCCAGCTGGGTGGCCCCCAGCATGTACTGGTGCCTGGGGTAATTCCTCCCTAGGTGCAGGACTTTGCACTTCCCCTTGTTGAACTTCATGAGGTTCCCGTCAGCCCATTTCTCCAATCTGTCTTCACCTCTCTCAAACACTACCCTCGCCTGGGGATTTCTTGTTACTTACAATAAAAATGCCTGCCTAACAGAACTACGGGGGGCAGAGGGGGCGGGGAGAGCACATGCTCATGCATACAGCTAATGCATGTGCCAGGTTACCTTTGGAGAATCAGCTCTTCCAAATTTCTGGCTAAATCTTTAAATGAGATGTGTTTTCACATCTAATCGTCACAGATTTCAAGGAAGTTAAACACCTACAGATTCAGTGATCTGAGGCCCTAACCAGTTCTGATGTTTGTAGATAAGTTAAAGCATTCTCTTCAATTTCCTTCTAAAAACTGCTGGAGTTATTCACAGTCAGGCTATTGTATGTTTACTGTAAATTTTATAATAGTTTGATACCTTAGAGTTTTTCACAGACATTCTCTCCTAAACACACATCTAAGGACATAGAATATTGAATAATGGGAACTAGAACAGGACCAAAAAAACTTTGACTATTAGCATCACAGTAGAGCACTTGCTAAGGTAATCCTCAGAACACTATGGGAAGGGGAAAACAATGTATTTGTGTATACACTTACAGAGGAGTAGAAAAATACAAAATGCATGCTCATAAAATACACTAACAAGCCACATTTAAGAACACTCCCTAATTTGCACCCACAGGCAAAGTGTTCAAGTATTTGAAACCCGAGTATTTATTTTAACCTGAATGTCTGGAGCAAGAACGCAAATGTCAGTCCTAAACACATATGCATCTGCTAATGTCTGGTAACATTTTTAGATACAGTACTTATAGTTTTCTTCATTAAACTAAACAGTTACATAATGTCAAGCAACTATGAAAATGGTGAAATAAATATTATGTTCCCTAATTCTTAAAGACATTATCCATGTTAAAAAGACTGTGGTATATGAATGATGTAAAAACTCCAAACTCCATTTATGGGAAAATAAAGTGTGTGACTAACTAGTTTGTAATTGGTTTGGTATAAATTTTACCTCAATTTCACTATATTTAGTGATCTACAGGGACTCCAGTCATTACAGTGATGCTGTATGAACCAAAGGGTTCAAAGAAAAATATACATTATGCTGCATCAGAGGTAACTCAAAGTTCTTGTTTGCTGAAGAACAATCAGGAAACTTACATCCAACTCATTATTTCCACAATAGGTTGACACCTTACAACTTATGCACAAACTCCAGCATCAGTGTCTCAAATATCTTAGTTGTGTTCTTGTAGTTTTAACCTATACATTGTAGGTAGATCTCTTCTTTCAAAGGGTAATAAGCATATAATACATTAAGCAAGCTAGATGCCAGATGCTGATCTCAAATATTATTTCCTCATTGAGGTAATTCAAGGATCTAAAAATCAAAGTGATTTACTAAGCTGTTCTTCTATTTCCTTCTCAAATCTAAAATAGTACCTGCTTCCAGCAGTTCACACATCCACCTTGTTTACACATCCTTTAAAAAGATCCTCCTTTTCAAATTTTAAATGGATGAATATAGTTCTGAGTCTAGATCCATCATAGGCAGGTCTTTAATTATCGTTCTAAGTCCCATTTCACCTCAATCCATAACATTTGTTGTTTCCATGGAACATTAAGACCATATATTCTTTTGGAAGCAACTAAGGCCATGATGCCCAGTCAGTTAGTTGGATAAGCACAGCAAAAACTTACAGTTTCAGTCTTACTGACTAAATTTGGATCATGGACTAAAATAATCAACCATCCTGAGGTAGGAAATCAAATTCTGATCCTTTTAAATTATTAAGAGTGTGACAGCCGACTCCCACATAGGACATTTACTTTAAGTCCCTGTTTTTTCCCTAAATTCCTTTCCCTAATTTTCTGTAATAGAAAATACAGGAAATCATATGAGGTGTCAAACCCTGAGATGTTGATTAAAGAGAAGACAAATAAGGGTAACTGTAATAGGATGTCAGTTATTTAAGGCTAGTATATTTGTCACACAAAGCCTGGCTCTCTTGAGCTACTTACCAACAAATAGCACCAACAAAGCAAGATGCTCAGGAAACTGCATCTCTCCCAAGCTTCTTTTGCACAAGTATTTTCATCCTTTTTATAGCATTGCATTAGGTAGACCATGCCACGCTAAATAGAGAGTCAGAGCAGTAATGTATTAGCTGAGAAGACTGGGCACAGAGGGTAGAAGATTTTAACTGGGCAACCCTTGCTTCCAAATCTACTAACACAGACCATGTTCTGAACCCCTCTTCTGAAAAGCAGTATCTCATCCTTGAGTGGTCTGAAGATTTTAGTTTTCATCTCCTCTGTTAATTAAGCACTAATGAAAGTAAGTAGTAAAAAGCCAGATTTTGAGAGCTATTCAGGAGCAATCACACTTTGAACAGTTGATTAATGAAGCATTAATAATCTCTTTTAGTATAAAGCAGTAAGAAAAAAAAAAACAGATACTGTTTTCTAAAATGTCAGCAGAACCAGCAAATACAACTGTATAGTTGCACATACATAATGAAATCAACAGTTTTGAGCATTCGGAAACCAGGAAAAGGCTTGAAAAGACATCTAAAAATATTTAAATGTCAGGCAGCAAATAAAGAAAAATCTCCAGTGATTCCTTACATGGTAGACTAACAAAGGCAGTGGAGTGTTACATGTGGTACAACTGTGAAGCATAAGATGTGGAACTTGGTAAGCATAGAGGTTGTACACAGAGAAAGCCATCATGTCATCTTCTTGTCATGTTGTCCATTAGAGGATTAGCTGCAAGTATTTATCTGCTGCTACAACAGTTTCTCATCTCAAGATTGTCATGTTTCTCCTCTTGATTTCATGCCCTTTAAGTCTGATTAATGCTACTAACTTACCTTTTCTGTACATTATCCACTTGCCTTGGAGGTTCGCTCAGACACTTATCCGTCTTAATCACAGGAATGGAGTATGAGTCCCTGCCATCTCCTGGCAGAGACACTGCCTCAGCCGTAAGGACTAAGTAGTGATACGTACCCTGGTCCAGGGATACGTATATAGCCACTCCAGCAGCAGCAGTGGCAATTGCGTTGGGCACTCAGGGAGAAGCACATAATCTGTGCAGTGTCATGGTACCTGCAAGCAGGTTTTTAAGGAAAAGTTTTGTTTTTCTGTTAGCAACTCTCTCTTTTCATTCATGTGCCTTAAATTAAAGTAGAGGAGAGTGCACTGGGCTGAACAGATTGTGTGTCCATGCGTGCACAACCACTTGGATTATCATCCCCCTTGTTTTCTATTTCAGTCAACCAGAAATGTTTACATGGAGAGTTTCAGGTCATGTTTAAACCATTAAGCACGCCTGACATTTATAGCGTTCTCCTGCAGGACAATGGTTACTAGCACTGCCTGGCTTAAAGGGGAGAAAAATTGAAATGATGCTACTATTGTGAGTTTGTCTAAAAGGTGCAGCCTGGTGATCACATTACAGAGAGACAGGTGCATTGACAGAACCTCTCTTTTCTGTCTCTCTTTCCTAGCGTAGGAAAAAAAAAAAGGCACGTGTAACAATACAGGCAACAAACATGCTAAGACCACAAAAATGCAGTAATCGTGTACATAAACCATATTCAAAGATAAAGGTGTTTGTAACAAGGTACTTGTATTTTTAGTTTATATTCTTTTTACTGTTTACATTAAACTAGTCCTTTACAGCCTAAGTAGATACTAGCGGCTTTTGGGGAAACATCTTGCTACACAAACTCATAACAGCCTCAGCTCCCAAGAGCCTTTCAAGCTAAAGAAAGCTGGCAGACCAAGAAAGAGAAAAGAAACACGGGCATCAAAAGGTGAATGGAGTAGCTCAACATGAGATAATAAACGCAAGCTGGCCAAAGAAACTAGGCAGCCCTCACCCAGTGGCCCACAGCTACATTGCCTTGATTGAGAATGACACCAAGGTCTCTGTAGAATTAAGACTTTAAATTCAGCACACTCAAGCCTATCACAGGCCAAAGAAGAGGCAAGTTTATAACACATATTTAAACCATCAGTCAAGCACCAGCAAGAGCTCAGTTTGTAAAATCAAATTTCAAGGGTCCTTATGCAGATAATAGGTGTGCTCCAGCTCTGTATAGGTCAATGGGATTATTTCCACTGATACCAAAATCCTGTGGATTATGCCCACTATGAAAACGTAGGCTTTCCAGTAGAGCTGAAGGTCAATTCTGTTTATTCTGTTAGTTAACAAACTGTCATCAGCAATTGCAATGTGGGAACTGCCCACACCAATCTCCAACTTTTAGCTTAACAACAGACAGGCTCATATCAACACGACACTGACAGCAGAATACCATAGTATTTTTGCTTGCACTACACAACATGGCAGAAAATAATTTGGCAGTAGACTGCATAGCTTATTTGTCATTGATAGTCTTATGTGACGTATGTTCTAGACTAGCATTGGTGATCAGTGGCAAGAAAATATTTCCTGAACATCTTAGTGTTATGTTATGTGATAAAAAACTCATCTGTACACACACAGAGGAGCACAGAGAGACAATGGCAGGTGGAAAAGCCCGAATAAAATCCTGCCCCAGCTCTCCCAGGCCCGTCACAGGAGCCATCAGCTCATCAATGGTCCATCTCCACAAGCCCAGATATGCACAGAGGAACAAGTGCAGTCAGGAATTCAAATTAAATGTCCTGTCCAGGGTGTCCACCCTGCCCCAGGGCTGTCTCAGGAAAGCCACTAGCCCCAAGCATCGAGGTGTGAAACCCTAGATGAACCAAAGGGAGGCAGCTCTCTGGATTGCCTTTTGGACTGAGGGGGTCACTGCCTAGGGGTAGGGGACACATTATGAGATACCGGGGAAAAGCATTACATACAAGTATGTAGTGTATACGTATATTTGTGTGTGTGCAATACATTCTCAGCGTTGCTACTGGTTGGATCTGGGGACATGGAGCTGCCTCATCTCTACCGGGCTGATGGATTAGTCTCTCGCTATCAATTAGCAATTTCCATGTAGCAGTTTAGGCTCAGTACACTCCTATCCCTTTCTGCTCCCTTGTCCACAACATCCATGCAAACATTTTTATTTCTTGTTGACAAGCTTTTATGAAGAGTTGTACTTCCTCAATACCCTGTATACACAAAACAGTATACTATCAGTTGTTGCTCAGCCAAATTTGTGCTTTTAGAAATGAGCAATAGTAGCTCAATGCAGACCTGCAGATTTAGCTCTTGCAAAAGGCAAAGCTATTCAGAAAGATGCTTATGAGGGAAGTGATATACAAACCTCCACCAGGACCCTAGAACAAAAGAAATTTAAGATGACAAAAACATTGCCATTACCTCAACAATCAAGTGTGCAAAGATGCTCATGCATCCTGTTGTTATTTTGTGTGAACTGACCACAGAGAATGAAGTGTGAAGCCTGCTAAACAGCCGGGATCCGTTTGGCCTGGATCTCTCTGTAGGCATTGCTAGATATACTTCTGCTTCTTCAAGAAGGGAGAAAAGATTTAGAATTTACTTAAAAATTTAGAGTTGACTCAAAAAAAACATCACTCTGTACTCTCTTCAGAGTGCCATTTTAATGGCACTTCTGTGGCATTCCTTCCACTCAGAAACTTTAGGTCATCTAATCATAGACCACAAACACCACCACATTTGCTCCAGCCACCAACTAGACAATTGAAAGGGCAAAACACAAAATAATTAGATCTTAGACTTAATGAAACTAATCTCTGGGTTTAAATTCTCTAAATACCAGGAAAATATTGGCTGAAATAGGAGGAGGACTTCACACTTTTTGGTTTCTCTTCTAACACCAAACAAGATTAGTCAAAAACATCATGTGAAGACAGGTCATTCACCAGAAGAAAATGGCAGTTTGCAGCAAAATTTCAGAAGGAATTGGGCCAACGTATGCTTCCGTAGCCACAAAGAGTAAAAAACATAACATTGAGCATTTGGCTAATAATAATTTTGGCTAATAATACATTTGGCTGTCTTCAGAGAACTGCAAATGTTTAAGTCTGTGTGCAACAGTGCAGCAAGGCGCTGCCCAAAAGCCTGTGAATGATTAAAAAAAACGTAAGTGACAAGCTTTCTAAAGGAAAGAGAGCCTTTCATGAAACACTTAGTCAATCTTTGCCATATGGAAGAACTTTAAAAAAACCACATAGCACAACACACAACGGTGTTGTACGGAGTGCTTTGTTTCTCTAAAGGTAAAAAGCTTTCAAAGGACAAAAATGACAGAACTGTTCTTTGTTTGCCAGTCAAACACAATACATGCAAAACAAAGGTGTAAAAAATCTATATGGAGATCAGGAATTGATGGCAAATCATTCAATGTAACTAGACTTTTATGTTATTGAGTTATTCTCCCAATTTTCCCAAAAATCTTTTTTTCTCATTCACTCTTCTATTTTCATTAATAATTATCATTTTCCAGGACAGGGAGAACAATTCGTGTGCTGAATACACAGTGCAGATTGTCTCTGTTGTTTTAAACCACAGTCATTTTACATTACAAAAACCTTTTCCAACGGATGGATAATGTTGCATAGAACAGCATGTTTTTTCCCACTGATTCCAATGAACAAAAGTACGGTCCATAAATGACCTAACGATCCTGGAAACTGTATTTTAAGGAGTCTCTCTCAACTGTGAATTAGTCAACAAGCCATAAAGAAATCTCTTTTAAAGGTTAGAACATCATGAAACTGATGAAAGAATTCTCAGCAGACTACGTGCAAACATCTTCAGTTGAGTTTCATGGGATATTAAATCCCAACCCCCAGCTTCAGTTATTTCAAGGGTCGGCACAATTTTAACTTTATGAGAGTGAACAAACCAAAACCAAGCTCTTTTCATGTAAAACTTTTGCCCAACAGAACCATATTTTTTAAGGAAGTCCACAAAGAGCGAGTGGGTGCTTCACAACAATTACTAAAGCACAAACCTGGCATAATTCCTCTTCCAGACTGGTTTCTGCTTTACTTTCTCTCATCTTTATGGCTACTCTCACAGCACATTAACAGACATGACTTATAACCTGTCTTAATCATTTTCACCACAATACACTTTTAGTTATTCTTATCCTCATATTACTTACTAGCCACGAAGAGAGTTGTAAAACTGGAATTTCTAAGTTCCAGTGTGACTGACTTCATATTTTGTCTTAAAATGGAATGCCTCAGTGGGTCACACTACCTCCACAGTGGCCTAGGTATCATCATTAATTTTTAAAGGGAAGTTAACAAATCAGGGGAAAAAATCTCCCAAGCCAGTATAACATTGCTGTAGCCATCAGCCTTCATTGCCTTCCCAGTGAATCATTTAAACTATCAAAAATCTCCTTTTCTTGTGTGTTTACTTGGTCAAGTACAAGCAACACTCCAAAGTACCAAGAACTGAAACAGCCCCAAGGCTACCTTTGGAAATACCACCTATATAAGGTAAGGAAAGAAAACATAGGATTCCATTTCTTTACCATCATCATCAAACACAGGATAGCTGACATATAAGGGCACATTTTTTATTTCATTAGAGAAGTATTGAAATGGTGATGTTGCTATGAAACAGAAACAATAGAAGCTTGCCCCACTTTTCAGAAAATTGAGTGTTCTACTTCAGCCAGATGGCAAAACCAATAATCATCAATACTAAAACACTGTTTTACATTTTCAGAACCATTCATAAATCAACATTTCTGAACAGGGAACTAGCATATTCTCAAGATTTAGTAATAATTTTTTACAAATCTATAAATATTTTTATAGGTATCCACAGATGGATACTCTTAGAACACTCCAATCTTTTAAAAGCAGCAGTAGATTTACATTAAAGATAACAGAGTAGCTTTTAAAGTGATGTACACTTCACTTGACAATATGAGAGAAAAATGGCAGTCTAGAATTCACAGGAGTAAGTGGTAGCATTCACTGCCATGAACAAAAACAATGACAGATCACTGGTTTTCCATATAACTACGAGGAAACTAGCCAAGACAGATGTTGCTACTGGAAAAAATACACAACAAAGCTTCACACCTACATCTGTTTCCTGGCAAGCTGCTTCTACTTTTTTGCCTTGGATGCTAGGCTTTCAGGTTGGGTTTTCTTCAGAGCTTGGGGGGAAAGCATTTAGGCATAGAGGGTGAAAGGACAGAATATTCAATATCTATTTCCTTACTTACGGCAGGGAGGCTGCAGATTGACAAAAAAACCCAACTCCAAAACAAAAAACTGTTGCTTTCATCTTAAGCCATTCCTTTAGAATATCACACCTCCAATGAAATGCTCAAAAAGTATAAATTTATTAGGAGCCCAAATATATTTTTCACATTGCAATTAAAAAGTTATTTACAATGGAAACCTATTCAGTTTAAGCATCAGAAAAAGAAATGTGGTTATTTATAAATACCAAGCTATGACTATTCTATTTAGAAAGCAAGTTCCTACAGCTAGAGAAAAGTTATACAAATTCTGTCATGTAGCTCCAGTTTAGTAAATACCTACTATACAGGCAACTGCAAACAAAAATTCCCTCTTATTTTAGTGTTTAAAGCACAACTAGAGTTTGCAGGAGAATGGCCAAGAGCTGGAAGTTAAATAGGAAAAGGAGCAAAAGTATATAAGGGCCCTAAAACAAAAAACGGATCTAAACAAAGAATAGCAAAACTACTTACATGAGGATTTCCATGTTTTGTTTCCCTCTGTCAACTATGGAATTAATAGCATACAATTTACAGGCTTATTTGTATTATAATTTCCAGGCTACTTTTCTAGCTACAGTATCTTCAGCAAAACAACTTCTCTTTAGGAGGAACACACACTTACATCCTCACAGATGTATATATTTGTAAAGGTCATAAACAATATCAACTTGCTAAAAGCGACTAGTACATTGACAGCATTAGTCCTTTCTCTGAATCCCTCAAATTTCTCATCCCAGTCTCTACGATAATCCTGGAAAATAACATTTTATTTAAAAAAAAAAAAAAGAATTTGTTCCAAGCCATTTGGAATCCATAACCAGATTTCATTCTTTCCCCTTGTCTCTAGGGCCCAGGATATAATAGTCTGGTTCAGTCCACTGCAGAGACAAGGTGCTGACACAAAATTCAATTCAGAATCCAAAGATTTCTTCTAGCACATTAGTCTCCATAATCCTTAGATATTTGAATAAACCCTCACTGATCAGCTATATGGCATTTGAATTCAACAAATGCATGCCCATACAAAACTGAAACAGATATGACTGAGAGTTTCTAGTGTAAATTCATGGGAACTCAAGTCTGGCCTTTAAAGACCTGTGATGTAGCCTCACCATCAAGTAGACAGGATTGAGTTTTATGCAGTTAATGAATTTGGACAGTTGGTACATCAAAACATTCCCTCCTCCCGAAGCATTCCTTCCACCAGCAGCTACTGACAAAGTTATTTCAGAGATTAAAGCCATGATTAATGAAGATATCATTACCTGATAACACAGCTATTAACATGTCTTAGTGCTAATTACTTTTGTCATTAGAAAATAATGGTCTATGGCTACAAGTTTTAACGGGAAGATATCAGCAAAAATGACTGTCATCTTGTATTAAGCATACAACAAATGGAAAAGTTTCACAGAATTTCATAGGGTTTAGACCCTGTGACAGGATTTCCATAGTGACTATTTTACAGACTGTAGAGATGAATAGTGAATAACCTATCTCCTTGCTACAGAATTTTAAAGACTAGTTCATAAACTTACCTAAAGGAACTGCATATATACTAAGTTTTCTAGGATTTTATTCATAATCCTAACTTCATATCATAGAATAAGGACTTCTAAAGGGAAATGTTTTTAACAAGTATTTATTTTGGTGGTGCGTAATGCAGTGACAGCTGTACTGAATGGGAGTCTTTTGGGTGACTTCTACGGACTTTGGAATAGATCCTTAATTGTTTTGCTGTTATCATTGTGACTTTTATTCAACATGGCATCGCTATGGGCCAAGCGCATTAAGAATGTATACATGGAACTATACCACAATGCAAATGGACACAAACAATAACCACTTAAAGTTAAATGTTCAATTCAAAACATGTCAAGCCAGTAACAGAATCTCACTTTTTCAAGAAGCAGTACTGACAAACTACAATTCATAATAATTAGAGATTGAGAGGGAGAAAAAAAACCTTCAATTTCTGTTTCTACAACATTATCAATACTATACAGTCAAAGTCACAGGCTTTAAGCTTACTCTTACAGTAAGATTGTGGAATATCACCAGCACATCACTTAGTTGAAATTGGTCAAAAAAAGTAATTGAAAAAGACAAACTGGCTACACTGTGTAACTTTGGGGTTTATAACTACTTTTGGGGAAGAACATTCAGAATGAAAATTCTTATAACCACTCTATCACATACTCTGAAACTAAGGGAACTTTATTTCAGAGCAAGAAAATCTCCAATATGCTTTCAATAAATCTCCATTAATTTTTTCTTCCAGCGGATTTGTATGTTTAGTTTCCAGGATCTCCCCACTCTCTTGTGTTTTTTTTTCCTTTTGATTTTATGGCGGTTTTGGAGCTCCTGTTCTTTTTCCACAAGTTATCCATATATCAATACATCCACTCCCCAAAGTGCCTCAGAAACATCCATTCTGTAGGGGAAGAGTAAAATTGACATTTTAACAGGCTAGCATGAGTCCCATAAGTCAGATTTGACATGGCTTTGCACCCAGAGCATTCATTTGCTTCCAGGCATTATCAGCATGAAACACACTGGCGTGATCTATTTGCCTGTCCCAGCCCTTTTGAAAAGCTACAAATGCACATGAACGGATTAGAACAGACCTAATTTAGGATTTTAATACAGGTCACAAATCCCTTACATCCATACCTTTAATGTAAGATACAGACCAAAATTAAGAATTTGGTGGAGTAGAGAGACTAGGTGAATCCTGTATCTAGAGCGCAGTGCATTCACGAGGCTTTGCAGCCTGAACTTTGGGTCAGAGGAAAGTGAAGATAGAATCAACTAACCTGTGGTTCAGAGATGGTAAAACAGAAGATATTATATCTTCTGCCTAGAAGTACAAGCAGCCTTGACTTTACTTCCTTCTGAAGTGGAGCATGGTACAAGAGAACTCCTTAAAGACAAAAACAGGATAAGAAAGAAAGGGAAAAGAAAATAAAACAGAGCTCACATGGCAAGCGTTACTCCTAGTCTCCATGCTAGTACCAGAACAGTTTTGGCCAAAACCTTCCCTAAAATTACAGCCTTGGGCGGACACACATCATGGAAAGTTTTTGCCTATGTCAATTCAACATGAAATACACATTTCTGAGCATTATATATATATTGAGTATCAAAAAACCCACAAAACCAGTTTTTTCTTTGATATCAAAACCATGTCAGTAACAAGTCTGCCTACCTGTGAAAACAAACATCACACTGCATTTCAGCCATGTGATCAAGCTGTCACTCATTAGTTGGGAAAAGCCATTACCTTCTACTCTTACTATCTCAAGTTTTCTCCTTTTCTCAAAAACAGGCTAGCCACTAATTTCATAAGAAGCTTTTTTTTTTTTTTTGTATTCTAAGTGTCTAAGTTTTGTTCGCTATACTGTCAATTTCTGTCATATTGACATTCATGAAATCATAGAATCATAGAATAGTTTGGATTGGAAGGGGCCTTTAAAGGTCATCTAGTCCAGGCAGGGACTGGGAGATCCCTGCCGCGGGCAGGGACACCTTCAACTAGATCCCGTTGCTCAGAGCCCATCCAGCCTGACCTCAATGTTTCCAGGGACAGGGCATCTACCACCTCCCTGGGCAACCTCTGCCAGTGTTTCACCACCCTCATTGTAAAAAATTTCTTCCTAATCTCTAGTCTAAATCTACCCTCCTTTAGTTTAAAACCATTCCCTCTTCTCCTGTCGCAACAGGCCCTGCTAAAATGCTTGTTCCCATCTTTCTTAGAAGCCCCCTTTAAGTACTGAAAGGCTGCAATAAGGTGTCCACGAAGCCGCCTCTTCTCCAGGCTGAACAACCCCAACTCTCTCAGCCTTTCTTCACAGGAGAAGCGTTCCGCTCCCCTGATCATTTTTGTGGCCCTCCTCTGGACCCGCTCCAACAGGTCCATGTCTTTCTCGTGCTGAGGGCTCCAGAGCTGGACGCAGCACTCCAGGTGGGGTCTCACCAGAGCAGAGTAGAGGGGCAGAATCCCCTCCCTCAACCTGCTGGCCACGCTGCTTTTGATGCAGCCCAGGATACAGTTGGCCTTCTGGGCTGCGAGCGCACGTTGTCGGCTCACGTCCAGCTTCTCATCCACCAGTACCCCCAAGTCCTTCTCGGCAGGGCTGCTCTCAATCCCTTCATCCCCCAGCCTGTACCGATACCGGGGATTGCCCTGACCCAGGTGCAGGACCTTGCACTTGGCCTTGTTGAACCTCATGAGGTTCACACGGGCCCACTTCTCGAGCTTGTCCAGGTCCCTCTGGATGGCATCCCATCCCTCAGGCGTGTCGACCGCACCACTCAGCTTGGTGTCGTCTGCAAACTTGCTGACCGTGCACTCAATCCCACTGTCTGTGTCACTGATGAAGATATTAAACAGTACCGGTCCCAATACGGACCCCTGCGGGACACCACTCGTCACCGATCTCCATCTGGACACTGAGCCGTTGACCACTACCCTCTGGGTGTGTCCATCCAAGCAATTCCTCACCCACCGGACAGTCCACCCATCAAATCCATACCTCTCCAGTTTAGAGAGAAGGATGTTGTGAGGGACCATGTCAAAGGCCTTACAGAGGTCCAGAGAGACGACATCTGTAGCCCTTCCCATGTCCACTGATGTAGTCACGCCATCATAGAAGGCCACTAGGTTGGTCAGGCAGGACTTGCCCTTGGTGAAGCCATGCTGGCTGTCTCAAATCACCTCCCTGTCCTCCATGTGCCTTAGCACAGCTTCCCAGAGGATCTGTTCCATGATCTTCCCAGGCACAGAGGTGAGACTGACTGGCCCATAGTTTCCCGGGTCTTCCTTTTTTCCCTTTTTAAAAATGGGGGTTATGTTTCCCCTTTTCCAGTCAGCGCGAACTTCACCTGACTGCCACGACTTCTCAAATATGATGGAGAGTGACATAGCAACTTCATCTGCCAGTTCCCTCAGGACCCATGGACGGATCTCATCAGTCTCATGGAGTTGTGCACCTTCAGGTTCCTTAGATGGTCTGAAACCTGATCTTTTCCTACAGTTGGCGGCTCTTTATTCTCGCAGCCCCTGCCTTTGCCTTCTGCGGCTTGGCAGTGAGGCTCGAGCACTTGCCAGTGAAGACTGAGGCAAAAAAGCCATTGTACCTCCGCCTTCTCCATATCCTGGGTAACCAGGTCTCCCGTTTCATTCTGGAGAGGGCCCACATTTTCCCTAGGCTTCCTTTTATCCACGATGTACTTATAGAAGCTTTTCTTGTTGCCTTTGATGTCCCTGGCCAGATTTCATTCTATCAGGGCTTTAGCTTTCCTAACCTGATCCCTGGCTCCTCGGACAATTTCTCCCAGGCTACCTGTCCTAGCTTCCACCCTCTGTAGGCTTCCTTTTTGTGTTTGAGTGTGTCCAGGAGCTCCTTGTCATCCATGCAGGCCTCCTGGCGGTTTTGCCTGACTTCCTCTTTGTTGGGATGCATCACTCCTGAGCTTGGAGGAGGTGATCCTTGAATATTAACCTGCTTTCTTGGACCTTCTTCCCTCTAGGGCTTTGTCCCATGGCACTCTACCAAGCAGATCCCTGAAGAGGCCAGTCTGCTCTCCTGAAGTCCAGGGTAGTGAGCTTGCTTTGCGCCCTCGTCGGTGCCCTAAGGATCTTGAACTCCACCATTTCATGGTGACTGCAGCCAAGGCTGTCCTTGAGCTTCCCATTCCCCACCAGCCCCTCCTTGTTGGTGAGAACAAGGTCCAGCATAGCACCTCTCCTCATTGGCTCCTCTATCACTTGGAGAAGGAAGTTATCACCGACACATTCCAGGAACCTCTCAGATTGCTTATGCCCTGCCGTGTTGTCCCTCCAACAGATATCAGGGTGGTTGAAGTCCCGCATGAGGACCAGGGCTTGTGAACGTGAGGCTGCTCCTATCTGTCTATAGAGGGCCTCATCCGCTTGGTCTTCCTGGTCGGGAAGCAGACCCCCACCATAATGTCACCTGTCCCTGCCTTCCCTTTAATCCTGACCCATAAGCTCTCAATCAGCTCCTCATCCATCCCCAGGCGCAGCTCCATGCACTCCAGCTGGTCACTGACATAGAGGGCGACACCCGCTCCTCGTCTCCCCTGCCTGTCCTTCCCAAAGAGCCTGTATCCTTCCATTCCAACACTCCAGTCATAGGAGCCATCCCACCACATCTCTGTGATGCCAGTAAGATCATAGCCCTGCAGGCATGCACACATCTCTAACTCCTCTTGTTTATTCCCCATGCTATGTGTGTTTGCATAGAGGCATTTAAGTTGGGCCCCCGATGAAGCTGTCTTACTGGCTGGGGTTCCTTTGTGCTGCTCTTCAGGCGCTCTCCTGCTGACCTGTGATCCTTCTCCAGGCTCTGGGCATCTATTGCTGACAGTGGCCTCAAACTGGTAGAAGTGGGATGGATTGAGGTTCCCCTCCCCTGGCAACTTTAGTTTAAAGCCCTCTTCACCAGCTTAGCGAGCCTATGACCAAAGATGCTCTTCCCCTTCTCTAACAGATGGACCCCATCAGCCTGCAGTAGACCAGGTTTCTCAAAGCAAGTCCATGGTCTAAGTAGCCAAACCCCTGGCTGTGGCACCAGTCCTGTAACCATTTGTTGATTGGCCAGATTCAACTGGCCCTTTCAAACCCCTTCCCTTTGAGCGGGAGGATTGATGAAAAACTACCTGCGTTCCAGAGTCCCTTACCGTCGCTCCCAGGGCTCTGTAATCCTTTTTGATAGTCCTTAGACTGCTCCTGGCTGTATCACTGGTGCCCACGTGAAACAACAGCAGCGGATAATAGTCAGTGGATTATACAAGGCTTGGTAGCCTCTCGGTGTCATCTCTGAGCCCCCCATAAGCAGCACACTTCTCTAAAGAGTGCGTCAGGTCGGCAAATAGGTGCCTCCGTACCTCTCAGAAGAGAGTCGCCTACTACTATCACCCATCGCCTTTTCTTAGTTGTGCTGGTTGTTATACGGGTTCTAAGTTATAAATCTTAGTGCCCTTCAAAACTTTAAACAGCAAGAGCTCTTTGTCATCTTTCTAGCAGGGTTATAGGCTCTATTTCAGATGTTCAAAAGACTGGAACAACCACTGTAAATAAAACTGTAATGCTAGAGAGGGTAGTGGGGTTTTTTGTATCATCTGACAACATCTTACCCACCTTTCCTCTGTTTGAAAAGTGAAGTCCTCAGTTGTCTTTCCAGTCTCTCAACATTTCAAGCTCTTAATCTTCCCTCATATATTTTGTTAGTCATCTCTAATCTCCAGGCAACTCTACAATTTCTGCAAGCAATCTGAAGCTTGATTGATTTGTTTGCCTCATTGATTGTTTGCCTGATTTCAGGACAGATGCAGGGACTTGGGAAAGTTTATTAAAGAGCCCTAATCCACAAGGTAGGGGTTGAACCTTATCACAGAGGGTTTTGATTAAACTTTAAACCTTTAGCTTATATAGAGAGGCAAGACACATGACAACACAAGAACAGTTGTTTTTTTTTTTCATTCCAGCCATTTTACTCTTTCCTAATTGATGAAAACTGTTTCACTGACGTTGAACAATCTCATTGTCTCAATAAATAAAAATGGCTTATAGGCAGCAGTTAACAGTTATCATCCAAATGCTTAGTACTTTAAACAGAAAAAAAAAATCTATCAAGATTAACAGTACTAATGGCTCTCTTAGCGTTCTTATTGTTTATTGTCCAAATGCCTAATGGTCATATTACATACATATCATAGAACAAAACCTGCTTTCTTTGCTAATCTAATTTAGCACTGCAAAATATGACAAACTTTCCTTCCTAGATCTCATGGAGCTTTAAGTCTTTTTCCACTTCTGCCTTCATTTGCAGCTATCCTATCTCTCTCAGTTACCACTTTGACTACACTTTTTCTATTTTTAGCTCATTATTTTCAAGCTAGCCCTTCCTTGCCACATAGCTAAGCCCAGTGGACAGCTTCCTTTTCTTCCAAAAAATCTTTATTCCAGACACACAAGTAGCCCTTCAACCAAAATAAATGTAGTACCATATACTGCAAGGACATTTTTGTAAGGAATTAAACAAAACAGATCCCAAGAAGAATGCACTTTTTTTGACAGCATAATTCAGTCAATGGACAATATCAACATACTATATAAAAGGCACTGCAAAACGAAACCTGATTGCTTCAAAATACATCCTGTGCCTGTTCTTAAAAATCCATTTGTCCCAGAAGAAATTGCTTTGTTTTATGATATAACATGAAAATGGACTGACAGTACATTAAAGGAGCCAATAATGCATCTTCCGGCACAGTACCTACACTGTCTAGTCTATACCTGGGGTGTTCTGTTGGTTTGTCTTCATGAACACCAGTGATTTACCCACCTCCATTCTTCCAAGCACACTAACAGCTACTTTTCACCATTACTCTTCTAGAGAACAATGGATAAAGTCAGTATGGAGAGGGGATTTCTTTCAACTGCAGCATTTGCGTCTTTATATTTGAATGGAAAAAATTATGTCACTGGAAAACACACAAGGCAAAATCACAGTTCTTCCAGTAACACCCATCAGAAAGAGAGATTTCTTTTTATTTCCTCTGATGAAACAATAACAAAAAAAGCAGCCATGGAAGCGTTCAGTGAACACCTGCAACACACATAGGTGAGGAATTACCTGAAAATTCCCATGTTATGACCCAAATCCAGTTCTCTCAGCATAACAAAATTCAAACTCTCCCAGTCTCCACAGACAGAAATAATTAAGCTAATCATGAGAATGACTAACAATAGACATTCTATAGTATGGTTGCATTAGTTCTTCTCATGACAGAATTCAAATCCCTCCATTAAACCTGAGGTAGTTCTCACTGCTCGCTGGACAGTAGTGATTCTGAAATTACTTCCTGCTGAATGAGGGACTATAATGCAAAGGGACAATCCAGGCTTTGATGACTGCGACATCTATAATATTTCACAGCAGAAAATCAGTTCAGTTTCATAGGCAAAAACAGACCCCAGACACACCCTTTTATCAGGAAGCAAGTCATAGCTTCATGTTTAATATACTAAACAATCATAATAGAGCAGCTGTTAAAAAGAAGGAAAAGTATCTTTTTTTTTAATTACCTTTTCTTGAGTAAAATTTAAAATTTTATAAGGCTAAATAAGGTGCCTGAACAGGAAGAAATTGCTTCCACTGAGATGACTGAGCAACTAAGAGAAACAAACAACATGATTTTTTTAACCATAAAACTGCTATCAGTTCTCATTATTTCGAAAACTGAAAGCATTCTGTTATAAAATTTTAAGCATCTTATTCTGTAAAATTTTACAATTTGGATATTGTATTTAGAAGTGGTTTTTTTAAGGTTTTCCTTTTTGGTTTTCCTTTCCTTTAACACTAGTTAATCTGTTTTAGTAGAAGATGAGTTTGGAGCTCCACCTACAGGTACAAATATAAAACTCTCCTCGAGAAACTAACCAAAGTTTCCCTTTAAGCAAAAAAAAAAAAAAGGGGGCAAGTTTATTGATTGCCGTGAAGACAGAGCAAAGGGAGAGAAAAATCACAGTATAGCGCGGCCTCTACCACACTGCACTTGAGCTAATTACACCCCCAGGGTTATTATCTTGGGTTTGGTGCTACACTAACACGGCTACAGAGCCGCAGCCAGGTGGCATGGCTTTGTATACTATGAGAACACTTGATGGGATGGACTTACCTTGGTTAAGGGAATTACTTTGGGATTCTATGGAATCCCACTGCAGCCCAGCAACAGCCTCAGATGTTTTTAAAAAGCAGGAGCACTTAATTTTTCCTCTACACTGCAGCTGTCTTTTGAGCTTTTAGAACCCAGTAAGTCCAAAGAGTCACAATTAAATGGTGTAATTTTACCCTAGACCTTGAGCCTAGATCTTTTCAGTGGAGAGTAGAATATGTCAATGCTCAGTCTGCTCAGCTCACATGCTGCAAACCTCAACGTTACATTTGATCAAATACTTGCTTTGTAATTCCTCAAATTAAATCTATTTGTATTCATTTAATTTATATTCTTATTACCCATGCAGCAAACTGGCTTCAGTTATTTTCTTAATAAAGGTGATTAAACAAAGAGCTAAGAAGTAATTTGATACATTGGAAAGAAACAATAAAACCAAACTAGATATTTATACTATTGGACATTGTTGGTGCATGTTTCACAGTTCTGCTGCCTAAGAGCAGATCTAACATGTTCTGTTACCCATTTTTTGAACTGTCTGATGCTGTGCTTATGGTGGGATAATCTTCCAGGTGCAAGACACTATTCACTCGTGCAGCTGACTACTGCATGGACTTGAATAGTTGTTGCAGCTTCAGAGTTCTGAGATTCAGTATTTGTCATGAGTGAGATAGCTATCAGCGGAAGTATTAACCCTGCTCATGGTTTGCTAATGAAATGCAATTAGTGAGAAAGGACACATGGGAGTGAGATGCTGCTTTGTTTTATGGCATTTAACAAAAATAGCATGACATTTTATTATTTTACTCTTTTATTATGCTACAGGTAGAGCAGACAAACAAATCTGGGCCTTGGCCAAGACTGGCTAGGCCTTAGCACCATTTGTAAGGAGCTAGAATCTGTGTGCAGAACCTCTTCATGCTCCCAACGTTTGCTCTACTCTCTTGCACCATTTCAGAAAGGAAGTCCACATGTACATGAAGAATAGCCAGGTGAAAAGTAAGGCATCTTGCTAGTTTCTTTCTCCCTGAATACATTTTATATACAATTCACGGATGTTAAATTCAAAAGGGTCATCTAGTTCTTCATGTAATGCTCTTTCTTCTGTTAACATCTTATGCTTTAGAATAGGGAGTTTCTAAACTTTTAAAAGGACAAAACTTTGAAAACTTTAAAAAGGACAAAAAAGTGAACAGATGCAGAGAACACAAAAGGAAGGATGGGTGGTCAAACACCCAACAAAACAGTAACAAACCAATAGAAGGAGGCTTCAACTAGTCAGAGATTGAGGCTGGACAGATGAATTTTTAAAAGGTGTAATTTCAAATTGCAGTGGCAGGTGATGAGAGCAAAGCAAAGACTCCTCTACATCACACTGAAAATGACGACACCCAGAATCAACGCTGGCTTTTTCAATTCTATACACCGCTACTCAACCGGCAAAGGAAAGAGAAAAATTTAGGCACTCCTCACCATTCCTAAAGAAAACACACTTTTGAGTGAAAAATGTGAGAGTGAAACAGGAAGCTTCTTCTCAGCTAACTCACCTTACGTCTGCAGGGCTGCTTTAATTTACTTAAGCCAATTAATTAATGAGGTATTCAAAGATATGTCGTGGAACTGTGGTATCCTAGGGGTACACCTGTGGACTTTCAACATCAAACAATTTTAACACCTGAGCATTGTTACTGACTAAATATCACAAAAGGAACGAACAATGGAGATGGAAGACAAGAGCCATAAGACATGATGAAAGCTGCTGGAATCTGTGCAAGGAAGAGTAAAATTAGAGTCAGAGGAGTGCTCCAAACATCAAGTCAAAAAAGTGACCAACATATTGAACGGAAAAATAGCCTAACGTGAGGGAAGACCACACCAGCTGGGATTACTTAAAGCAAAAATGCAAAACTGTACATTAGGAGACTAAGAAAGAACAAAAGGAAATCGGACTGAAGTAGCAAGAGGATCAGTGAAAATTCTTGCACTGACACAACCCAATGACCATCGAAGGAACTTACACCCAAAAATCTTAAAAAAAAAAGAAAGTCAGTGATGAAATTATGGTAAGGACAAAGCAAAAGGAAGGATAGGCAATCAACAGCCAACTAGGAGTGCAGTAGGCATTCAGTACGGGAGCAGGAAAAGCAGACAGCAGGGTGGCAAAGTTGCAATGGAGAACAAGTCAACAGTGGAAATAGATCATTATGTAAGTAGGACTTAGAGCTGTAGTTACCTTTAACTTCTAAATTGTAGGTTAAATATATTAACAATTTGGAGACAAAACTTCTGTCAGTTACAGAATAAAACCTCTGAAGAAGCTGGTCTTTTTTACTTTTATCAAGTGATGGGTAAGAACTGAAGAACTAGAAGCAGAATGTTGCACAATGAGGTAATTCCTTCTTTCCGATCTTTCCTTCTTTTTCACATTTAGTATTCAGTACAGGTCCTCCTAATTAATTACAAATTGCTTCCTAAAGTACTGCGTGCATACCTTGCTGACAGATAACAGGTAAGTATTAAGATATTTAACTGATGTGCAGAAAAAAACCCTTACATATCCTGGAATCACAGTTCGTTCTTTCATGTGCTAATATACAAACTCTTTCCAATTTAGGGTTGAGTCAGCAACAGATTCAGTGTTCTGAAAACAAGTTGGAAGACTTAGGCCCAGCTGAACTAGAACTGTAGATGATATTCAGTCCCCATGTCAGCAAACGTCTGAAATCATAGTGAAACAGCTTTCATACTGCAACTACGAAACATCATTCAAATATCCTGAAGAGTCAACAAATCGACCGTAACAATTCTGGAGCCAAATTGGGATACTGATGCACAGATTTCTCTGTTGTTTCATTTCATCTTACAAGCCTCTTTAAATATTATTATTTAGACCTTGTGGGGAATTACACATGCATGCCTTCTTGCTATGTATGGTCTTCTGCTAATGTACTTTTAATTGACAAGTATATCTCATTCAACCTCTTTCAAAGTTGAATGACTTCCAAAATAGGCATTTAGCAGTTTTATTTACAAAGGTAATCACATTATACAAAGCACCATTGCTTAAAAATATGCTTTATTGTACAGTTGAACATTTTATTTTGAAATCTGTACAGAATCTTCCTACCTGCTGTGCTTCATTACAGAATCCATGATTATCATGGAAACAAACAAAAATTAAGTTGCCTTTTCAACTGTGCAGAAGCTTTCATCAAAAATTGAAAAAAATTTTTCGGAACTATTGTTCACTCCCTTTTTCTCCCCTCTTTGCAAATTTCCGATCAGTTTACATATTGAACCTGAATCACGAACGTGACACTGAAGTAGTATGTAATGTCTGTAAGGTATGAAAACTCTGCAGCATACCTATATAAGTAATGAGACTGTAACGAATCATTACAGGCCATACTGAATAAACACAGTAGACCATGCCAAAGTATCAACTACTCCATCTGGGCACAACATAGCAGTCCAGCTGGGTCTACCAGATGCTCTCTGCTGGATTCACTGGAAGCAGTATCACTGTTCTTTCACTTGTCAAAGCCAGTGCCTCCTTCCTATCTTACCCCTCTTCATTTCCAATACAAATACTGAAATCACCTGAGACCCTTCCATGGAAAGTAGCTATTCTGTACAGGTAAAACGTTCTCTCAGACTAGCAGGTCTGGGAAAAACAGATTTACCCTGAGTGAGGACCAGATGCATCAAATTGGCAATCACCAAGTTACTGTTTCATACAGAGAGGAACCATTAACAAGGAACGACGAAGGATAGCAGGCATCAGACTTGATGCCAAAACTCCATTTGACAGGGCCTTTGTTCATGGACTTGTCAATAATTTAAGACATCTCTTATTTCAACAGAGCTTTATGCCTCACTATGCTTCTGCATTCTGTTACTGATGCATTACACTGAGACACCAGCACAGCCACTTCCCCCTAGAAAGGGAAAACTATCTCCCTGCCAGTCATGTCTGAGAGCTGGTGGCTGGAAATGCCATCCAGCCAGCCCACTGCAATGAGACGATTTGGTTTACATGTTCGAAGAAACAGCAGACATGCCTTTAAAGCAACTGCCAGTGACAATACACATGGGAAGAAAAACAGTTTACAGTTTTCATTCATTTGTGTTTCAACAGTTCCATGTTTGAGTGGTACACTTCAGTTGTATAGCCTATTTGAATACAAAATTCTTGGTGGAAGCGCTCAACATCAGCCATGTTCACCTTCCATAACCTGTTTATCCACATACTTTTATTAAGCAGCACAAAACCTATAGTCCTATATGGCTAACAGCAGTGAAAACTCCTATCAGGAGGCTAACTCCAAAACAGAAACATTGTGTAGACATAAGCAATGTATTGGGAGACTTATGGAAGATGTATTTGACAGCTACTTTGAGCAAGCTCTGTTAGCTATATCGGGCCTTGTGCCTAAGGCTCGAGATATACGTTAGTATGAGTGACTGCTGTATAACCCCAAGATATTTAAAAATGTAAGGGAACATGCTGGAAGGTTCTGGATATGTACTGATCTTAGATACTGTTCCTAGATACATGTAGTTAAGTATGCTTTGGTGGGCATTGAGAAAGAGAGAGCATTCCTACCTGTCAAAACAAGATGTATAGTTTCGGTTTTTTACACTACACAACTAGTTTTGGTTTTTTACACACCCCCACAGCACTGGGGTGAGAGTGAATCTCTCCACGGATGGGATCTGAGCAGCGTGCTGTGGCTGTCCACCAGGGGTCCATCCGATGCTGCACAAAAGCAGGGTTCCCAGCATCTGAAAAGACAAAAGATTTACTCACTATCTACGTTTCTATTCCTATTTCTATCCTATTATTAAAGCGATTTTATTTTTATACTATTTGCTATTGTGCCTTTCTTTTTGAGATCCAGAAAGATCCTGCCCCTCTCCCATGCAGAACAGCAAGCAGCTAAGAAACACCAGAACTGTGCGCAGAACATCAAGTCCATGATCAAACTTCTTCCAGAGCTTTCTGCTGAATAACCTCTTGTCAACATAAGAAATCCTGCACTAGGTACATGTGGGAAAATAACAAACCTCTCCCTTCCTAAACATCCCCAAAAATCTCTTTTCAGAAATTACTGATCAGAGACTTCTTGTTTCAGGCTGTTGATGCCTTCTGACACTTCCAAGGTGGGAAAATAAAGTAAAGGTATCATACCAGCCTCCTGGAAATCAGTGAGTTGCCATCAACCCCCATGGGGCAGGCTGCTCCCCTGTCACGAATGGGTGGTTTTAAGGCCGCGTAAAGAATCACTGGCAAAGGTATTGGCAAAGGGTGATTTTAATAGAAATTTATAAAATGTGACTTAACAGAATTTGATGGCAAGGTTCACTCTATTACTTATTACATGGATTAAGTTTACACAGGGGAAAATCGTATTAGAATTGTGTTAGAATGATTTGTACAGAGATTAAGGATAAAAGGATAAAAGGAGGACCCTCCCGTTAGTCACGAGGTTCAGAAAAGATCCAACTGGACCCAATCTTAGTCTCAGACTTGGGCAACAGTTTATGTCTAATACAAAAAGGGATAGGAAGGGCCTCCCGTTGGGTCACAAGGTTCAGAGTAGACCCCCTTGCTTTCTAAACTCCTTCTCAGAGAGGAGCCTAGGTGCGGCTGGATCTACCCTTAGTCTCAAACCTGGGCAACAGTTAATGACTAAAGGGTTAAGGGTTTTAGCAGCAACTTAGAGTCTTATAACACTTAAACATTAATCAATTTGACAGCTATACAAAGAATTAGTCAAGTTACTACAAATACTAAAACCACTTAACTACAGATTATACTTGTTAAGTAACTGTACAGATAAGCGCGCAAAAAGATCTAGATCAATCAATATATGCATATGAATATGGTACCAAAGCTAAATGAAAGGCCTTGGATTAGCTAATTTATAAAGGTATACCTGTTAAAAATTCCCCTCGAGTCCTGTGAAATACTCATGCTAAATGCCTTGGCATTTCCCAATGGGCGAAGAGTTGAGCCCCAAGGAGTGTTTCAGCCCAAGTTTTGGTGATCCTCCGAGTATCACAAATGCGAGTTTGCGGACTCTGAGAGGCGTCCCACTCAGAGGGAGGTTCTGGATGCAGCACGCTGCGGTCCAGGAGAACTCAAAGGGTCTCGCTTGGTACCGCTGTTTATAGGTTTGCAAGATGATTGGCTTTAGTCATCAGTAAATTTCCATTTTGGCTACTATCCGAGGTGGTCCAGAGTAGTAATTATGGTATTGTTTCACTATAACAATGGTATTGTTCCACTTGAGCTATGATCCAGTTAGGGAAAGCTTCAGAGCTGTCAGAGATGACGGATTATCTCTTGTTTCTGTCCCCTACTTTGATCATGTAGCTAGTGTCCCTGGTACGATCAGTGTCGTTCCCCACCTTAGCCATGCAAAAGTGCTTGGTACGGTCAAGGGACGCTTAACTGCCCAGCTCATACACAATAGCTAAAGCTTAACAGAAGGTTCTGAGATCATATCGTAGCCCAGAGGAAAAGGGCGGGGGGGGGAGGAATGCACCACCACCTCCCCTCAGGCGAGAAAGACACCATTACAGGTTTGGCATTCTGTTCCCTATACACGGTCCTCCAGCACTTTTCTAGCACTTGACCAGAGGAGCAAGCATCATTCCCCAGGAGAGCTGGCTCTACCGGGCTAGACTGAATCAGGTTGCACTGTTTAGAATACAGCCATTTGGCTTAAAGATTGTTGACAAAAAGCTGTACTAAATCTAAAAGTGGTCTTGAACCATGCTTCCAAATATTGCTTTGTTTTGCCTCCTTTTTTTTGGCCTCCTATCTGTACAAACATTTTTCAAGACCTCATTTGAATCTTGCTTACTTCTTGGCTTTAGCAACAGTCCATGGCAATGAATTTGATTGTGCAAAGTTACCTAAAGTCTTACAGCACGAGCATTATTTCCTTTTAATATTTTAAACATCATCCTCCTTTGATGTTTCACTAAAAAAGCATCAACAAAGCATCCTTATCTTTTTTATTATTGGGTTCAGCCTCTCACTTTCTGTTCTCAGGGGGTCCAAAGGAGCTTTAAGAGTGATTAACTTCATTCTCTTGCCTATGCAGTATTCCTTTTATCCTTTTCAATTGATACATGAGTCCTCTTTCGACTTTCAAGGGGTGGAAATTAAACCATATTTGAATCTGCAAGTGGTTTCTTACCAGACTTCCTCTGAAAAGTCTGAGACCCTTCCAATTTCTCTTGACTTTCACACACTGTGGTCTTCTAGCTACAGCTGGACAAGTGGCTCCTCTAATCAACAGCCCAGAACAGAAAGTGTCATGGTTTAACCTGGCAGGTAGCCAAATACCACGCAGCCACTCGCTCACTCCCCCCGCCCCCCCCGCGGTGGGACAGGGAGAGAATCGGAAGGGTAAGAGTGAGAAAAACTTGTGGGTTGAGATAAAGACAGTTTAATGGAACAGAAACGGGAAAATAATTATAATAATGATGATAATGATAGAATATACAAAATGAGTGATGCACAATGCAATTGCTCACCACCCGCACTGACCAATAACCAAGTAGCCATTGCTACTTCCTGGAACACGCCTACCATTCATATACTGAGCATGACGTCACATGGTATGGAATATCCTGTTGGCCAGCTGGGTTAGCTGTCCTGGCTGTGCTCCCTCTCAATGCTTGTTGTTTTCTTTTTTAAGCTGAATGTCCTTGACTAGGAGGGCACTTAGCACAACTGAAAACATCAGTGTGTTATCAACATTCTTCTCATACTGAATCCAAATTTCAGCATGGGGTTTACCTTTTTCATTGCCCTGTATAATCCTTAATGCATCCCCTTTCATTAATCTCCCTTCTAAAATAGGTGAGCCTATTCTCATTCACATCCTTTAACAAGGATAATTATGTCTTAAACAATTTGCATTACTTTCTCCAAAACTCAATCAGTAGCATCAGGGGAAGTAGCTGCCAGTATAAACAGGATTCCGGATGAAACTACATTTATACGTTTAGAAGTTAATAATATTTTGGCTTATCCACTGTGCTTATTGCCTTTGCTATATTCTACCTATCTTCTTCCTCAGAAGATTCTGTTTGCATTTTTTCACTACATGGGAGCAAAATCCTTTGCAAAATGCCCACATTGACCTTCAGGTCTATCATCTGATACTGTTCATTTACTATAGTACAGGAAAGCATATGGATCATTCCCACCTTTTTTTTTTTCCCCCTGGTTCCACAATATATTATTTTGCCTTTATCAGTATTTTGAGCTAAAACTTCTGTGGCACCTCTACTTCAACACCTTCCACATACACATAATGACACAGTAGATGAAGTCACTATGTGACCACAGGGCAAGGAAACATCTTGGTAAGTACACATTTGCTTTATAATTATGAGCTAACTATATGGAGATGCTGAAGTATTTCACATGCTAATTGTGCTAAATTATCATATGATTACACAGGTAAATTGACATCTGTAAAGTTGTCTGAATACCAGGCAAGCCCAGCAGCAACATATTGTATAAATTCACATTTTAACAGCATGAAGCTTACTCCCACAGGTCTGCTATGCAGTTATTGCTCCCAATCAAGCTCTCAGTATTATTTGGTGTGATTCAGGTGCTTATATTTATCAACATTGCTATATTGTCTCATTCTGAAAGCCAAAAAGATTAGCGTACACCTAAACATGTAAAATAGGATTATAAATTCAAGTAATTATACTCTAGTTATACATCACCAATTCAACTCAAATTCCCATCCTCATATTCACCTCCTTATTCACTTTGACTTGTCCCTTCTATGTCCCATAACTTATCACTTTCTCTTTGTAAATTAAATATATATCATTTTACATATAATATCTTCCATGTTATGAAAATTATGCATAACAGCTTTTATCTGTGATATATTTAATAACAGTATTTTGTACTTGGCATAACACCATTTGTGTCTGAATCTCAGATTGATTTTTAGCCTTTTTCTCCTTACCAAACTGGGCAAATGCAAGAAAACAATGAAGTTAAAAATTATACTATCGGGCATCATCCTGCAGTGGGTCCAAAGGAAGTACAATCTTTTAAGTGAAAATTGAATGAGAAGTTTTCCAGTTTTCCCCAAAGGGAAATGCAAGCATTAAACAGTTTAAAACTGGACCAAACACCATAGCTACCTCAGGATGGACAGTTTGTTTTTCAAAGCCAGACCTAACTGCTGCTGTAGTTCTGCAGCAACTCCACTGCAGAAAGGGATCTCCCTACCCACCTCCCAATGAGAAAGGTAGGAAAATTAAATCTGTTCCAGCCACTGAAATAGACCACTACTGAGCCAAACTGCACTCACAGGGGGTCTCTGCTCATATTGTCAGCACAATACCCTTGCTGCCATAGGAGAAATTCAGTGATGCTAATGTGCTTCCAGCATAGCAACCTTTAACCACCAATGATGTATTCCACAGTGCTTCCTAATTCACTGGAAAACTGTGACTGTTCTTAACTTAGTTTATGATAGCTGAAAGTGCGCTATGACTTTAGGTCCAGACGAAAGAGTAAAGTTACACCATATCTACAGGCAATAATCAACCAGTTCTGGGGTGTGAGACTATGAAATTAGGATAGTAGAAAAGAACTGGTTTTAGTTAGCTATGGCCTCTCTGTAACTCCCAACTCTATTGACTCAAGTAACCCATGGAAATAAAAGTTATGTACTGTCAGATTCTGTGCTCAGGGCTGTTGGGAACCCAGAAATATACCTCAGATGCTAACTCTCTGGAAGTAGGCATTATTAAGAAGGACATTTTCAGGTTATGTATCTGTCATGAAGCAGCCCACTACTGGAACATCTAGAACACCAATGGGTTTATACTCCCTGGGTGTGTAAGCAACAAACCCTAAATAGCACCTGACTGGACTAAACAACCTCAGAAGTTCTCCATCTATAGTTCCTCTTCCGTGAATAGATGCTGCAAATGAAAGCAGCTGAGGCAAAAATAAAATGTATTAATTTTCTGGTGGTAGTCTTAACAAAATTGCCTATGCTCATACTTGACAAAAAAGTTTCATTTGCAAACTGTTGAACAGGGACTGTTGAGACAGTTCCATAGACAGTTTAAAAGATCTCATAGATAACTGTTTTTCTGTGGTTTTCTGTATCTCTTTGTTGGTCAGTATTTGCAATAAATAAAGCAACACATGCTATGGCATTCCTAGTTTGTCTTTTTGTCTCATTTTTTATATGCTTTTACATTCATTTTTGTTCCTCACCTTCAGCAGCACTGAGACATATTAATATTCAATTACTTTAATGGACATTTTGCATTTACTGTTTTAGTACAATATATTATTTTAACAGACCAGTCTCCCACCTAAGTCTAAAATATAATTCTCCGTAGTACTATATTGCTGTGAATTTATTCGACTGGGAGTTAAGTCTGAGTTTCTACATATTAGGGAGGATTACTGTGTTACTTCTTCCCTTTGGTAAATGGAGCTCATTAATATTATCTACCTATACAGATGTGTATAGACAATTAGATAACATCCTACAGCTTACGCTGTACTGCTGTACTATGCTAGTAGAATTCAACAGGAGCATAGAGACTGAATATGACTTTTTATATGTGGCAAGTTTTAAATTAGAGGTCTTTATCCCCCTGAATACATATATTTTTACTTATGAGGCATGGTTGAAACTAAATTTCAGTCATTCCAAACAAATGACTCAATTACATTCACAGGAAAGATGCCATCTTAAAAAGTAAATAAATTCCATTGGGGCAACTGTAAAATGACAACCCAATGTGTAGCAAAATTATTTAGTGCCAGGATAATGGAAGATGTATGACTTACCTTGTGAAGGAAAAACTGAAGAACATTCTTGGTATAATTCAAACAAAATTGATATTCAGCATCAACTGTTAAACATTCAAATATCCTGTACGGATCGTTAATACTGCTCCCAGCCCCTGTTCAAATTCTAGTAGGGGACATTGCTTAGCATCATATGGGTGTTCATAGAACAGGGAGCCATACACAACAGCTTTTTTTCCATTTTCTTCTCCCCCGCTTCTTTTTTTCAACTTTTTTTAAAAAACCAAAAAGTATCAACAACTTGTTTCCATTTGCAGACTTCAGTGCCAGTGAACACAGCCTACGGCTGTTTCATGCCTCTCGAAAAAATTGTACAGAGAGGTTTCTGGGACACTGCTGCTGCACCATCTGAGCGGACAGCAGCAAAACAGCCAAAGGAAGCTGGTATAATGGTTATTTCTGAATTTCTCTAGGCCCCCTTGCATCCTTACTTTTGCAGGAACCCAGCAAAACTGCCCACAAACAGCCCTCCTTTCCTCTCCATGTAACACATGTCCCTTCACAGTGGCCTTACCAGCAGGAGACTACAAAATAGTCCTTCGTGCAGTGCTCTCTGACTGCAACATCTCTTTTTGATAAGATGCAGCAGGGGGAGGAAAGCAGTTTGTAAACATTAAGGAAGGATATTGTTATGACAGACTCCAGGATGCAGAATAGTCCAGAGTCTTATCTCCTACTCCCTGGACAGACAAGTCATAAACTTCTTGCTGCTTACTTCCTATACCCACAAAACAGTAAAATCACAACTCCTTTTGGCGTCAGAGGCAAAAAGCTCATCAACTTCTGGAGGCAGGCATTTACCCACCAGCAACGATCACCACCAATCTGTTCAGCACACACAGTAGAAATAATTGTGATTTAGATGTTTCAGTGTGCCACTTGAATTTTAGGATCCTTGTTGATCCACTGCTTTGTTTTTAGAATCACGTCTTCAGGAAAGCTCATTGTTTTAAATTAATTGAATTTTATGATTCAGCTCTTTTAAAATAGTTTGCTTGAATCAATCTTAACCATTAACTGTTTATGGCACATACTTTTTGTTTCACTCCTACACCTCTCTAAAAATCAGTTGATTAGTGTTAGATATGGGGAATGCACAGAGGAAACATGCAACACGTGTACAGGAAAAAATGACAAGGACAGAGATAGTCCCCATTAGAAATACTTGCAATTCAAAAACAGACAAATCTGCTTCACTTAGAGAAGAGCACACACATCCTAGGCTTTGAAAGAACAAAGGGACGAGCACTGAATGGTACTGCAATAAGAAATGCTGAATATAGTCTTCTGTAGCAGTCACAGTAAGACACAAGCAAGATGTTATCTTTACCCTCAACAGCTGGAAAAAGTCCTATGCCTCCAAATTGCCACAGCGTACAAGACGTGAACCCTTGAAGAAACAGGCAGGTATTAATCTCTGTTGTGCACTGTTGTGTTAATAAGAATAGAAGCCCAAACCACAAAATTCAAATTTAACTTTGTGAACCTGCAACTTAAAGGCTGGCAGGGAGTGAGAAGGGAGGAAGAGAAGGAGGAAGGGAAATAAACATTGAAGAGGAGAGAGGAAAAAGTGAATGAACCAGTACTATACATTTCAGAGTTTGTGGGAAACTTTCAGTTCAAACATTGTTAGAGCAGTCACAGGTTCATTTAAAAATTATGAATGAAAACTCAAGAATAGAGAAACAGCTCCGAACTTGGCAGAAGAGCCATTTCCATACGCAGGGGTGAAATGATGCTTGACAGTGTTATTCATCAGTAGAATTGGTTTTAAACTGGAAGTTTAACCTGATACTTTGCTTTAATCCCAAACTATGTACTACAGCAGCACACAGACATAAGCCTTCCATACTCTTCTGAATAGTTGTAAGTTCAATTTTTTAGAATTGTTATTTAGAATTATTTAGAATCATAGTAAACAAGGAGGTAACCAAGTTAAAAAAAATCAAAACACATTTTCATTTGCAATTAGTAAGAAGATTTCTACATCAGAACAGCATGACTTGTCATCAGTAGAAACACACATCTGTTCAGGAGAGCATCTTGTTGGCGAGGATAACACACAAGAACATTCTTAATTTTATGTTTAAACTTATAGTTAGGCATGTACATGGTACTGCCTCAACAAAAGGCAGATATAATCCCCTATTTAAGCAGTTTCCCACATCAATGTCTAAGGCTACAATATACCTTCCTTATTAAACGCAGGAGAGGAGTATGAAAATCTTGAGTTACTGATACCATGCAATGCATCAAAAAATATACTGGTATTTATCAGCAACTTCACAAAATTATTCTGTTTTCTTTCTCCTTCTGATGGCTGGCAAAATGTGGGGCATTTTATGATGTTGAGGTCCAGGGTGAGAGGGCAACAGATGGAGGAAGAAGGTAGGAAGGGGTGCCATATTTCAGGAAGTCCATACATTTGCCACAAAAAAATCCCAGAAGCCGTGCTGGTACCCATAGTTTCATTCTAGCGCTTGGATACCCTCATGAGCAGGCTACAAAAGTAGGGCTTCCTCTCTCATGTTACCTCTGGTTCATAAGCCTTGGTTTCATGGGTGAAAAACAGCACAGCTTTAACAGGAGAGACAGTGTCTTCCCCAAACTAGTTTATAGCTATGTTTTCAAGCATTTTATTCAGACTGAAGTCAAAGGGCTGGAGAGCACAGGCCACCAATTCATTTTATACATGGGTGCAGGGAAAAACCAAGCAAAGCTTAGACTCCTGCATCTTGAACTTGTGCTCTCCATGCACTAGAGAGAGGAAGAGAGCCACGGCCATCACAACTCTGCATCCTTCAAATAGGCTTCACAAGGCAGGGATAAACTAGCTGCCTATCCCCAAAGGCACGACTGAGAAACTCACAAAAACTACTTTGGGGCTGTAAATGCCTCAGCATAGGCAACTGCAGTGCCCACCGCTGCCAAGTGTTCCTCTTAGAGAAAAACTGAAGTTCAGACATCTTTCTGCAGCATTTTGCTCTGGCTGACTTAGTACCTTATCTTTCTGCTTGCCTCTCTCTACATTCCCTTTTAATAACTGTCTATAGTAAATCCTAAATCTTCCCTGTTCTTTGAAAAGTGATTTAAATCCTGGACTCAGGTGTTTAAATGCCATTCTTTCTTTCAGGTTTTTTTAGGTTGTTTTGTTTTCACATTACAGCAAATTAAAATAAACACAACAATGTAACCCAAATAAATAATTAATTTCTCCTAATGTTAATTATATTACTCACATGTCAGACTTTTTAATGCATTAGCCTTACTTACATTGCTACCGAGGGAGAACAGTATG